>NC_053146.1:45175998-46531377 GCF_016808335.1 Panicum virgatum
CGCCGAAAAAGTGCAAAGAAATTGTAAAGTTTGTTGTATTGGATGTGTATCAAGTTTTTTCGGTCCCTTACAACTGATATATATAGCCTAGCGCTACCAAGTCCTAGCCAATTACGGCAAACATTACTTGACCCTAAAGAAAAGACTAATCTAAAAGATAAACTACTTAAAATATTACAACCGAATCTTCAAGATTTTCGTAGAGTCCGGATCCTCCTCTCCTTCCTTGATTTCAACGGCAACTCTCCATCGGCCGAGCATCAGAGCTGGCGGATCAGCATCTTCGCAGAATATTCCTCTGGCCCATCGGACGGGCTCCATCGGCCGATTCCAACCCTGTGTGTCTTTTGGTTTCTTCCAAATCGGCCATCTTCCCTTCACAAGAATCACCTTCCTTGACACGTGTCAAAAAATGGTGTCAACACATGCCCCCTAGTTTTGGAGTAATAGATCTGTTGCTCCGAAATTAATGTTAATCATTACTGCCAACGTTCAAATTTATCTAAATCTCCCAATCAGACGGTGTATCGAATTTCCATTTTGCCCTCGAGCAAAGGTTATAAATATCTCTGTCTTCCCTTCCGCTGGCACATTTCCTGTAGCACCTCTGCCTCCTCTCTTACTCAAGAACACATCTGACCTGCCGCCGCCATCGCAGCCTCCTAGGGTTTCAAGGACCCAAGTTCAAGAATCACTCTCCTGGCAATGGCATCCATCTCCGAAGTTCCAGAGGCAAGTCTCCTTTCTTCACCCACAGCATTTGCTTTTCATTCCCCTTTTAATTTCTTCAGTCACGTCATCTTATCTCTGTCCTTTTCTTCCAGAATCTTAGGGGCAATATGATTATTCCGCTAGAGAACCAACCCAGCATGATCTATTTAGGCCTTATGGGAAACCCAGATCCGATCAACATAATTAATCAAGAAACCAACATAATCCCCTGAAGTCCTCTGATATGAATCTAGATTGGTCTCAGGCCTTTAGGTCTTGGCCGAGTGTCACTCCTGGGCGGAGAAATTGGTTTCGTAGGATGGCCAATTCTCAAAGAACCAATTGGGAATAGTATGATATCAGCCAATGTCTGAACTTATCTTTATCGGAAATGATTAGAAATGAGCCGATGCTCATATCATTCTCTTATTTCTGGTCTGACGCTGTTAACGCGTTCATGTTTAACCATGGGCCAATGACAGCTACCCTGATGGATGTTGTGATGCTCCCTGGCCTGAATATCAATGCTCCCGATAGACCTTTCCGTTTGCTAGAAAAAGCATCTTTCAAGATTGAAACAAAAAGCATCGGCGGATGGAAAGGATATATCGACAAGAATATGAAGACCGGATCAATATCTGACAGAGAGCATACAGCCTTTCTCAACATGTGGCTTGAGAAATTCATCTTCTGTGGTAAAACAGTTGGCCCAACAAATACTAATCTTAAGTTGGCAGAAACTCTGGCTACTGGCAATCCTGTCCCTCTCCGCAAGCATCTTCTAGGGTCAGTTTACCACCTGCTTCATCAGGTATCATCCAGACTCAGAAAGAGCCAACCGATCACCAACTTGGGAGGCCCCTGGTGGTTCATTCAGTTGTGACTGCATATGTACATGCACAAAACTATGACAATTGAATTGTCAGAGATAGAATTCCCATCAGAAAACTTCTCTAAAGAAGAAGAAACCGTCACTCGCCGATTCACATCATTTGGTGAAGCAGTCATTATGATTGCCAATGATCCTAAGACCCTTGGCATTACTGACTTTTTCAAATCCTTCTACAATGGGTTCCCAGAAATCTCCACTATCTGGTTTGCATATCAGGATGAAAAAGTTATGTATGAAAATCCCTTAAAGTTCCAGTTTGACTCATGGAAAACTGATGAAGAAGCCACCAAGATTTTGAAAGAAATAATCTCCCCAAGGGTTCCGCCTGTTAACTTCACAACTGGTAAAGATATCCACAGTTATGAATTCTATAATCCATCAGTGGCAGCCAGGCAATTAGGATTTGGCCAAGTACCACCCTCTCTTTTCTTCCTCGGCAAAGTCCAATTCAGAGAAGCTCTCAATAGCTCTCTCTCTTACAGTCGGCTGAAAGATCTGGAGCCTGATATAGACATGACACTCTTAGTCGATTGGCAGATTGCACCTTTTGCTGCTACCCCTTTCATCCAATGGTGGTCTGAATGGCAAGAGCATATCTTCTGCAAATCGGCCAATCTATAATGCATAGCCCTGGACAACAATTATCAATCAGGCGAGAATGAGGTACACTTCAAATTACCTCCCAAAACATCTTAACATTTTTCACTTGCAGCCTTTGATTTTTACTCTTTGCAGGATAATTATCGAAAACCTCCAACAATCAGCAGGAGTGGGCAGCCGATCAACTACGCCTTGCCAGCCGATAAGCCAAACATCGGCTATGGTGCCTTGACTCTGACAGATGTGGCCACTGGGAGAAAACGCAAGGTATCTTACACTAAGGTAACAACCCGCAAGAAAAAGAAATCTCCAGGCCAAGCTTCAGCAGCAACAGCACTTCAAACAAATGTTCCAGTCAATCTTCCTTCTTCTTCAGAAGGTAAGAAAACTTGAATCCTTTATGACTCCACTTTATCTGAATGCTGATCATATTTCCATCTCACAATCAAGATACCCCTGAACACCAATCTGAAGAAGAAGAAAATCCTCGAAAAACACCTCCTCCTCCATCACCCATCATTCAGGTATGATTCTGTTTACTCAGTAAGTATCTAAATCTTTTCATGACTCTGAATACGGTATTATTTCCGTTTGGTTTCATCATATACAGCATTCGCCTCCAACTCCCAGGAAATCCAGGGCAGGCTCTCCATTGATACAGGTACGATTTCAAAACTCACTCATGAACATATTCTGTATATTTCTGACAATCATCTTTCAGCTTGCCGACCATGCACTATCTGAATTACTTGGCCAGCCAAACACTTCAATCCCGAGCTCTTCATCACAACCCCTCGTCCCTGCTGGTTCTAATCCAGAAGAAATATGCCTGAAACAGGTAAACAACTATTCTTTCTGTTGGCCGATCCGATTACTCTTTTGTTTCCATCGGCCATCTTAACTTTAATTTTTCTCAGGCACAGGAGTCTCCGGACAACAGTCTATTCTCCTTCCAAATCGGAGCTACTTCTTAGGAAGAAGGAGAAGAAATATCATCGACCGATTCAGTTGTATTATCAAATGAAATAAAGGCCAGACTCCAAGAATCCCTCCAATTTCTGAATCAGGACATCGGCCAACTGATCAAGAATGCACAGCCGATCCGCGCCATCTTGGAAGAACTGGAGGGTAAACTCCCAGAAATAATTGAAGATGCACTAACTCCTATATCCTTCATCAAGAGCCACCGTGCACAATTCAACAAAGCTCAGAAACAACTCGTCGATCGTCGTCGTCAAGAAGAAATCATCAAACAGAGGGACAACTTCAAAGCTTTAGCAGAATCGACCGTTGGTGAAATCAAGTCCCTGAATGACACCCAGGCTAGCATCTTGAGGAACAAAGCTAAATTGGAAGCTAAACGTGATCGTCTTCTGCAAGAACTTAATCGGGTAAACCAAGCAATAGACATCGCAGATCACGATCTTTCTCAAATTCCACCGGCCATCACCAAACTCCAAGAAGACAAACAGAAATATGCTCGTCAAGCATATCAACTCCATACGAGTTTGCAGCCGATTTCTAGCTCATCGGCGAATAATAATCAATTGATCGCAAACATTGATCAAATTTGCCTGCATGCGATAAAAGTAATCCGAGAAGCACTAGGATTACTGCAAAGGCACTCCATGTATTGTAATCTCCAGGAATTGCAAATACATGATCCATTTCCAGAAACTCTGTCTTTGTGATTTATTGCTCTAAGAGCGACTCATATCATGTCGGCCATATTACAACCGATGCATCCAACTTGCGAATCGGCTTAAACATATTTTTTGCACTAAAGGCAATACTTCCTAGTATTGGCTATAATTTACAAAATCCGGCTGATACTACAATCGGCCATACCCCTCTTTGATCAAGACTCATTCTAAGAATCTCTTGACTTCACCGATGTGACTTCATAATCAGCCATCTAAAAGAAATTCTTCTCCCATGCTTGACTAGAAAGACAATTCATCCGATCATAACTCACTATATGGGTTTTAGCCGATGCCACGCTGAATGACGAATCGGCCGATACTGTTTCAACAGTATCGGCAACCCACTGAATCAAACATTGATGCATAGTAGATGGAATGCAACAATTGGCATGTATCCAGTCCCGACCCAACAACAAACTATATGAACCTTTGCCGTTAATAACGAAGAAAGTAGTGGGAAGGGTCTTACCGCCAATTGTGAGATCGATGCATAATGCCCCCAAAGTAGGAGATACGACTCCTTCAAAATCTTTGAGCATCATATCAGTTTTCGTCAGATCATCTTGATTCTTCCCAAGCTTGCGTAGCATAACATAGGGCATTATATACACGGCTGCACCTCCATCAACCAACATCTTCGTAACAGGCTTACCATCAACGAATCCCTTCAGGAATAGTGCCTTAAGATGCTGCCTCTTATCATCTTCTGGCTTCTCAAATGTTACTAGCAATGGTTCCAAATTTAACTGTGTCATGGCTTCCTCTCATTCTGGTTCATGATCTTCATCATCTGGTGCCATAAACTCTTTCGGCATTATAAAAACCATATTAATTGGTGCAGCCGATGATCCAGAATCTAGATCACCATCGGCTCTGGGCTTAGCACGCCAAACTTGTGACCTAATCCCTTTCTTGCGCAAAATATGTTCTTGTTCTTCCTCAATGATCTCCAACTGGGGTAACCTCATAACATGTCACTTCTGAGACCTGGTCAAACCCCCTTGGCACCATTGAGATTGATCCATTCGATCGGGCTCACGTTCTGGATCTCTCCGCTTCGGCTGATCATCTTGCACTCTGTCATCGGCCACCTGTTCTAGTCAATCGTGTATAGGCACTCTTCTCCCAGCAGAATCACGTAGCATTGTCCTGCCCCCCAGTCGATCATGCACCGATACCCGTTTTCCTAGCCGATCATGCATAGGAGTGCGCTCACGCCGATAGGGCTCATGACGTAACCTTTCACATGATCAGCTGCCTTGACCATTGCATTCGAGACAATCATATGCCGATGGCAATGTCAACCCTTCTTCCCAGCAGTATACAAAGAAAGGACACCTCCAATGATCTTGCTCGCGTCACTCCTCTTCTTCTCTACGCTGTCGCCTTTCACGATCACGCTGAAACTTGTTCAACAGCATTTGAGACGTTACACGTCTACGTGGTGCCGATGAACGTTCAGCATCCTTCATCGGACCCTTTCCTTTGACATCATCGGCCGCTATCTGCGCTTTAGGATCAATAGCTCCAGATTTCTTGGCCGATGATGACGTCAGAATCTTGACTTGAGGAGAATCTTCATCTCTAGCCACATCAACCATGTTTGTGGCGAAAGGATGCCCGTCAATCTTCATCATCTTCTTGGGAGCCTCAAACTTCAATCTCCCTTGTTAGAAAGCCATCTGAATCTGCTGTCGGAAGACCTTGCACTCATTTGTGTCATGCGATGTGGCGTTGTGCCACTTGCAGTACTTTATATTTTTGAGCTCGTCCTCCGATGGAATCTTGTGATATGGCTTCAACTTGATCAACCCTTCCGATAATAACAAATCAAAAATCTTGTCGGCTTTGGTGATGTCAAACCCATACGACTCAGGCTCTTCTTCCCAAACGGACACGTCACCGGCTTTTTACTGTTCTGTATCCACTCAGCCGATGCAACCGTTTCTTGCTCCTCTTCAGACTCATCATTAGTAGAATACTCCACACAGTTTATCTTCTTCTGAAAAGGCTTCTTGGACTCGTAGGATCGAGTCTCTCCTATCATCCGACTCGCGATCTGGCTAATGCTTTCAAACTCCTGTGATGCATATTTATCATTAATGTACGGCAAGAGCCCATTAAATGCTGCATCGGCTAACTGCTGATCGGACAGAACCAAACTGTAGCATCGGTTCTTGACATCTCTGAATCTTTGGATAAAAGCAGCAATCGATTCATCGTTTCTTTGTCTTAAGTCAGTCAAATCGGTCAACTTTAACTCAGTAATCCCAGTAATATCCATGTATGGCACATTGACATATCGTATCTGTCCAGTTGCTTGATTATGGAATACCCAGTTGATTCCCTTCTGATATGGAGATTGCGACAATAATACTTCTGAAGGAGTCTGGGGTTGAAGCAGGATAGCAAGACGCTGCTGTGGGGTCATCAGCGTTGGCGCCGATGCATTAGCATGTGACATCTGTTGTGGACTCCATGTGCCTTGTGCATTCAGATGTGTTGCCGATGCATCCTGCTGTGCACCCATCGGCAGAACAGCCGATGGATTAGGCTGAGAGGCTATCGGCTGAGAAGCCGACGCATTAAACTGCATCTTGGGTGGTGTAGAAAAGAAATCCGGATGCATACCATACCCAGTAGCAGGATTTCATCCTTTAGGAAATACAGACGCAGATCCATCTTGCACAGTTGTAGCAATCGACAGCATGGTTGAGTAGATAGGATCTGATGTACCCGCCGATGCCGCAGTAGTCATCTGGGGTAGAGTTTGACTGTTGCTTGTTCCTGCCTGGCTATCTTGAGCCGACAGGGCTACTGCCATAGACACCTCCAAGGGAGTATATTGCATCTGATCTAGTTGTATATAGCAAGGACCCATGCACCCTGGAAACATGCCTTTAGCAAAAGTCTTGACCACTGCATTGTGCACTATGTTGCCCATGACTGTTGCACTCTTGATGAAGGCTTGTGCCACAGCTTGGCCAACTGCGTCTATCATCTTGCTTTCATGTTGAGCCTCTGTCAATGACTGGAAAGATGGAAGATTAAACTTCTTGACCACCTCACCAGATCTGTTGACGTTGTACGACTTGAGGCATTCACGTTTGAATCTCTCCACCAGCTCTTCATATTCCTTCTTTTGTTCTTCTTTGAGCTTGTCTTCAGGAACAGGGATATGGTTCTCTTCACTGACCGCAGATTTATCAGTAATATCCACCAAGTTGAAGCTTTCGGTCCCACCGAGTGTGCCAAAAGATGTGTTGACGCAAAAATCAACACACTGGAATCCGAGGGCAAATGTTCGCCGAGTTACGGAAAGTCAACCAAGCGTGCCAGTCAATTTGACTCAAAATTGACAAGGGAGAAAACAAAGTCAAATTCGAGAGCGTATCGGCTGGGATTCCGAATATCTCTCAAATGGGCGTATCGGCAAGCTTTGCCGAAACTATAGACGACAAAAAGATGTTAAATGCAAGCGCGTAGTAAACGAGCGTATCGGCAGAATCAGCCGATACACTAAATGACAAAACCGGCTTTGAATAGCCGATCGTGTGTGTATGACAAGATCTAAGCTACGAATGTGTAACTCAGATGTTGTGAAGCTAAAAATAGATCTAAGCCAGCTCTTGAGATAACAAAAGTGTTACTCCAAAACCTAAAGCCGATCTAGTATGTTTTTAGATGTGATAATGGCCAAAAAGCATAGGAAAACCTACAGATCTAGCCGATATCGATAATTGGTGAATAAATCTAGATGAGATGATAGCGATGCGCTCGGAAGTCAAAGCCTAGATAAACTCGATAACTTTTGAATAGATTTGAACGAAGCCACAGTGATGCGCTCGGTAGCTAAAGCTCAAATATATTTGGTAAAACAAAAACTCACCATCAAATCAAATCGCTTGAATGTGAGGCGTCCTTGATCAACTTGAAAGAACTCATCGAAAAAAAGAAAAGAAAAGGCAAAGTCGCCAAAAAAGTGCAAAGGAATTGTAATGTTTGTTGTATTGGATGTGTATTAAGTTTTTCCGGTCCCTTACAACTGATATATATAGCCTAGCGCTACCAAGTCCTAGCCGATTACGACAAACATTATTTGACCCTAAAGAAAAGACTAATCTAAAAGATAAACTACTTAAAATATTACAACCGAATCATCAAGATTTTCGTAGAGTCCGGATCCTCCTCTCCTTTCTTGATTTCATCGGCAACTCTTCATCGGCCGAGCACCAAAGTTGGCGGATCAGCATCTTCGCAGAATATTCCTTTGACCCATCGGCCGATTCCAACCCTGTGTGTCTTTTGGTTTCTTCCAAATTGGTCATCTTCCCTTCACAAGAATCACCTTCCTTGACACGTGTCAAAAAACAGTGTCAACACCGTTATTAAGAAAAAAGGAGTAACTCGAAATGATGTGGTCTTCTCTTTTATCAGTCGCCGGACGCAGCCTCTCCAGCTGCGAAAGCATCCTGCCTTTAGATATGACGGTACGCAGGATCCCACTAGGATGTCCTCAGAACCATTGGCTCAGTCTGAAGTAATAAAAAGATGCTGCAAAGTACTCGATAACTTCGACAAATCTTTGACGCTTCCAACACTCTTCTCGGCACAAAATCCTCCCGAGAATGCCTGGGTACGTGCTTTGGATACCATGTCGAGTACTTGTAGTTAACCATTTTTTATCTTCGGACTAAGTATTGGCATCTTTCTGCAGAAGAATTATAAATCCTGGTATTGTATGCCTCCGACTTCTGCAAATGCTGATTATGACGACAGCAAGAAATGGAAGGTGGCTCCCGGATCAATTTTACAGAGGAAAGTTCCTCGTCTCGATGCCGGTGAGTAAGTATATAATATTTTGTTGATTGTATCCCATTTGCCTCAGCTTTCTTATTCAGAATCTTGCTTGGCTAGGGTCCAACATCTTTCGGCGCATGAAAAAGATCAAGTCCAAGACTTCCACAACTGGGTGTCGAGTGGTTCGGAAGAAACTAGTCGATCAACCCCCGATTCTCCTATAATTGGGTTGATTGAGACCCCGGCTGCCAGTTTCCCGAGTGTAGACACAGCTGAGAAACCAAGCGAACCAAGCCCTGAAACATCTGATACTCCTGCGGCTGCTGAAAGAGCCTTCAAAGCTGGTGGATCTGGGAGTAGTGGAGCAGAAGGGTCAAAAGGTCCTTCTGTTTGATTGGTGCCATTCCAGTCTATGCCTCAGTCAACCCCGAAAGAGTTGGGAAAGGAACTGTTTGATGATCCGTTGTTGTGTCTAGACAACATGAAGAAACTTGCAGATTGTATGCAGTGGAGCTTTAAATTTACCATGGTGAGACTTCTGCCACTATTTGTCTTCGTCGAGTAATTGTTGATGTCTGACCAGGTTTGCCTTGTATGCCTCAGGATGTAGCTAATCGATCTTTCTTGAAGTCTCATGCTTTATATAAGACTGTAAACAATCAGAAGATCTTAGAGGAGCAAAAGATCATGATTGCCAAACGACTGGATGAAGCCCTTGCTGCTCGGAGCAAACTTTATGAGGCAAGTCAGCAGCATCATCTGGAGGTTTGTGACATGAAGCATCAGATTAAGAATCTTCAAGAAGAAAGATCAAAGCTTCAAGAGGAAAATTCCAGGCTCCAGAAGCAATTGCAGACTGCCCAAGCCTGTAAGTACTCGATCTTTTGTCTTGATTTTACTTTGTCGTATCAATTTTTGAGATATCTTCCTATCAGGATCTCCAGAAGACCATACTCGACTAATAGCAACAGCTCAAGCTCTTGTGGATGTGGTTGATACTGAAGAAGAGTCGTCGAGTAGCAAGTCCTTGGTGGAGCATTTGGAAGAAGCTCCCCAGAAAATTTTTGATGTTCTGACAGCTACTTCCAAGAATTATCTAACCCACATGATAGGAGTTGTCAAGTCATACTTGCCTCAGTTTAATTTAGCTCCACTAGCTAAAGGAATAGCTCCTAGTTGCTCTGATGAGAAACTCCGAGAGTATTGTAAGGAATCAGAAGTGATTGCGGAGGAAATTCTGAAGAACATGGCATAGTAGACTGTTTGTAACAACTCTTATAATCTTCAGTAAGCTCTTGTCGTTGTTCATAGCTTGTATCCTGTTGGTGTGTCTTCAGAAGCATAATCTGATACCGTAGGATAAGTATGAACTAGTCGATCAATCGAGTAGAATACCCGCATGGAGTAATCCTTAAAGTTAATCAGTTAGGATGAGTCCCGTTGGACTATCCAAATAGAAAAACTTGTAAAGATACCCATAAACTACTCGATCAGGCGAGTAGTGTGTCCTTACCAAGGACTGGAGTAATCCGTAATACAAAACTGTTAGGTACGACCCCGTCGGGTTGCCCAAGACGTAAATGTCATAGGGATATCCAAGGCTTACTCGAGCAAGGCGAGTAAGGTGTCCTTTAACCAAGGATTGGAGTAATCTTTAAGGCAAAACTGTTAGGTACGAACCCCGTTGGGTTGTCCAAGACGTAAATGCTAGAAAGATATCCAAAACTTACTCGAGCGAGGCGAGTAAGGTGTCTAACTTATAGACTGGAGTAACTACTAAGATTGACCTGTTAGGGCGAACCCGTCGGGTTGCCCAAGATGGACAAAATGTAGTAGTATCCATAACGTACTCGAGCGAGCGAGTAGTTTTGCATTGACAGCAATGCTGGAGTTCCTCATAGTTGAACTATTAGGATGAACTCCGTCAAGTTATCCAAGATGGACAACTAGTAAAGGTATCCATTCACCTTCTCGAGCTAGGCGAGTAGGTTGTGCCCTTTAAGGGAAAGGATGCGGCTTGTGTAGTTATTCTGATGGAAAACTGTGTAAGCTTATCCCGGACTGGTGATGCTGTCAGACTACCTTTAATGTAGTCGATATGTCAATAAGGATCCTCACTTTATTAAAGAAATCAACTGACACCACTAGTCTGCTTGGATCAAGAATAAAACTTGTGCAAGTGCTCAATGTTCCAGGAATTCGGTACCTCATTGTCATCTGCATCCGTGATTCTGTATGAACCTGGTCTTGTAACCTTAGTTACGATGAAGGGACCTTCCCATCTGGAATTTAACTTGTGCAGTCCTGTCTCATCCTGAATCCGACGAAGTACTAGATCTCCAATGTTGAAGGATCTTTGCTGGACGTTGCGGTCATGATAGCATCTGACTCCTTGAAGATATCTAGCCGATTGAGTTAAGGCATTGACTCTGGCCTCTTCGACTGAATCTAAATCCAGTTGTCGAGCTTCATCTGCTTCTCCTTCCTGAATCCGGGCTGGATGATTACCGGAACTAAACGCTCGTGAGAGAAGCTTTACAGGTCTGATTCGTAATCAGCTAGGACAGTTCCGCTGGAGCCATTTTTCTTCTCGGTTTCGAGGGGAGTGCCGTGTTGAAACAGGAGATCATCAATGCTAGCGACTTCTCGCAGGTTGTCGAGTAGTTCTGCGAGAGTATGACCTCGACAAGATTTGAGTTGCATCTTAGCCAGCGCATTGGTGATGAAATCCAGGCTGTCTTGAGGTGACTCGACTAGATCTGAGTAAATGTCAAAAACGGGTGCCTCCCAGCTAGCGGTGGCTGATTGGTTTTCGACGTGAAGTATGCGATCCAAGCTATTTTCATAGGAGGATCTAATCATCTGTTTGTAAACAGACGATGAATTGCGCAAACCAAAGACGGGTTACGAGATAAGAGTCCCAATCCGAGTGGATTTCGGTTTGAGATCAATCTGAGTCCGAGTAGAACTCGAGTTGTTTTCGAGTTTCGACTCGATCTCCTTGGCAAGGTCGGGAAGCAACATAATGTCGCGATCATGAGATCTGGCGATCTTGTTGGAGTCTTCTGACGTGGAGCTCTTCGGCGTGGGAGAGTTGGTTAAGTGGCTAGTGAAGCTGCCTGAACCATTGGCGACGCAGACCCATGAGCCGAAGATGAAGGTGGCGCCTCTGGGAGGCGTCATGGTGCTGAAAGCGAAAGTGGCCATCGAACTCGCCGATGAACTCGCCGAGTCCCCTACCTGGCGCGCCAGCTGTCGGTGTTTACCGCCAAGCCTGCTCAGGGATACCCTTAGCAGTAGGGTTTGTAGGTAGGGATCGATGGCTCTGGAACTCGATGGTGCAAGGAACACAAAGATTTAGACAGGTTTGGGTCGCGAGTTGCGTAATACCCTACGTCCTGTGTGGTGGTTTGTATTACCTTAGGTGTAGATGTTTGTTTGGAGGGGGTCCCTGCCCGCCTTTATATATCTGGGGGGACAGGGTTACACGGAAAGTCCTAGCTGAGTATAGTTGGTGTCCTTCTACAACACGATCGGGTAGTTTCCTTGTATTGCAGCTAGTACTATGCCTATTTGGGTAGTTACAAAAGAGGTAAGGTACATCCATGAGCTATCTCTTATTCTAGAATATTCTATGCCTGAGAGCAGTCCCGCTATCCCGGGTCTGACACACATGCACGCACAAATATAAGTGCTAGGACATCGGAAGACCTAGACTCTAATAATTTGGGAAATATAGAAGAGTCACAAAGAGTAAATGAAATTTCCACTAATAATATTGATTTTGGAGAATCATTTAACAGAAAGACTACAATTGTTGACGTTAATTTCGCCTCCAAGATTGCAAATGACCTCCAACCTGATCCAGAACCTAAGACCATGGCAGAGTGCATCAAGAGCTCGAACTGGATCAAATGGAAGGAAGCAATCGAAGCAGAATTGCACTCGCTCAAGAAACGAGAAGTATTCTCATCGGTTATACCTACTCCTCGAAATATTTTTCCTGTGGGATCAAAATGGGTTTTCGTTCGTAAAAGAAATGAAAAAAAAATAAGGTGGTGAGATACAAAGCGAGGCTTGAAGCACAAGGGTTCACGTAGAGAACCGGCATCGATTTCAGTGAAACATATTCTCCGGTTATGAGTGGTATAACATTCCGATACTTAATATCATTGGCAGCTTAGAAAGGTCTATCCATGCATCTCATGGACGTAGTGACAGCATATCTTTATGGGTCACTAGATTCGGATATTTATATGAAGGTTCCTGAATGGCTTGATATTCCGAACAAGAATCATTCACGCAATATGTATTGTGTAAAGCTTCAAAAATCACTATATGGTTTGACGCAGTCGGCAAGAATGTGGTACAACCAACTAAAGGAATTCCTTCTTCAAAAAGGTTTTTCCAATAATTATGATTACCCATGTGTATTCATCAAGAAATCATTAAGTGGATTTTGCATTATATCCGTGTATGTGGATGATCTCAATATCATTGGCAGTACCCGAGATATAGATGAAGCACGCAACCATCTAAATACGGAATCTGAAATGAAAGATTTGGGTAAAACCAAATTTTGTTTAGGCTTTCAGCTTGAACATCTCCCATCAAGGATATTAGTACATCAGTCTGCATATATCCAGAAAATTCTTCAGAAATTTAACATGGATAAATCATATCCATCAAAGACACACTACTAGAAAACAAGTCTTAGGTCCACCCCAAAAGTACCGGTATAGAGATGAACCGGTACCTATGCTAGCATAGGTACCGGTTCATCTTCATACCGGTACTTTTGGGGTGGATGGAATTTATGAATGAGCCTTAGGTACCGGTTGGTATTATCAACCGGTACCTAAGGCTCTCCATAGGTACCAGGTGGTAACTTTTATATTAGTACCGGTTGGTACCACCAACCGGTACCTATAGATGAGCCTTAAGTACTGGTTGGTGTTACCAACCGGTACGTTAGGCTCATCCATTAGTTACTTTAAATGGAAAATATCTCCTACTCGATTAGAACAACTATGTAGCTGAGATGGTAAAGGAGCAACGTGCGAGGCTAGAGGTCGCGAGTTCAAGTCCCAAACAAAGAGAATATTTTGCGTGAATTTTGAAGGCTTAGGCACCGGTTGTTTTACCCGGTACCAAAGGCTTTGGGGTACCGGTTCAAAAAACCGGTACCAAAGGCATTCTCCAACCGGTGCCAAAGGCAGTTTTTCTAGTAGTGACACCTATGGTCGTCAGATCACTTGATATGAATAAGGATCAATTCGGACCAAAGGACGAAGATGAAGAATTATTGGGAATAGAAGTTCCATATGTAAGTGCCATTGGAGCGCTAATGTATGTCGCAAATTTCACCAGGCCTAACATTGCATTTGCGGTAAACTTACTAGCTAGACATAGCGCAGTTCCAACAAAATATCATTGGACGGGAGTTAAAAATATCTTCAGATATCTCCAAGGTACAAAAGATCTTGGTTTATTCTATCAGTTTGACCAAGATAAATCTATAATTGGATATACAGATGCCGGCTATTATCAGATCCCCACAACGATAGTATTCCCAATTTTCTACTAAAAAAACAAATCTAAAAAAACTGCATAAATCTGTACTATCTGTTGTAGGAAAAGTGAAAGACTGAATGATTGTTCTCTTGATTGATGGGTAGACCACAACACACACACACACACACACACATATATATATATATATATATATATATATAGAGCAAATTTGCTACTGTCATTAGTTCGCAGTAGGAAAGGTACAGTTACTATAAAGCCAATTAATTTAACAATGACTTTTTTTGAAGGAAAAACTGTGGGGGAGCTCCCCACAGTATCAAAAAACCTTTTATTAAAGATAAACAGGTAAAAGAGAGCAATTTAACGATGACTTCACCTCTCGAAATTGTGAATAAAGCACCCTCCTGTTATTGAATTCATGAGAACGTTGGTAAGCGTAGCAGGCTAGCATCACTCGGCCTGCACAAGCAAATGAACAGCTAGCATCCCATCGTCAACGGTAACATGCTTGCAGCAAGAACAGTGTAATTAGGGGACCATCTAGACTACATGTAAGTCTTCTCAACTGGTTAAGCTAACTTAATTGACTTTGTGCCACCATTAGAAAACAATAACAATTTGCATTTATTCTATTGTCTTGAATTTGATTTTAGCGCAGCAATTGATATGTATGATCAGAACCTCATTGTAAACACGCTTTGCATTTTATTCTACCGTCTTTCTTATGCAACAAATGGTATATATGATTAGGACCACCGAATAAAACCTTTGTCGAGCACTCATTGGGTCTACAACTCTACCACTACTATAAAATATAATTAACCGTGACTTTTTAAATTGGGCTCGGAGACGAGCAGGCCGGCGGCTCGCCTCGGTTAGTGGTGGTCGGGCCGCCGGCTGTGCAACCGCCTCAGTTAAAGGTTAACCGAGGCGAGCACCTTAAAGAAACTGCATCGGTTAAAATTTCTATAGTAGTGTACATGCATAACTCATAGAGCGAAAGCAACTCACGATAAGACTATGTTGTAAAAGTAAAGAGATCTATACATACACATACCTACACTAAATAAACAATATCATAGAGACACCGTACCAAATAAAGATAGGCGATAACTTAACCTCTTGGAGCCCTTAAAATATAAGAAAATATAACATGAGCTAATCAACTCTAAGTGAATATATGCTGCGGTGTCCACCGCAATGGAATTAGTAAGTGGGGAATGAAATTCAGAGGTTGGGATTCACACTTGAAAGTACTCCCTCCGTGTTGGTAAACAAACTCAATTTGAGTTTGTCTTTACTAAACTTTAACCAGGGTCGGCTCTATAATTTCAAGGGCCTTGGGCGAGTAAGTAGATAAGAGCCCGATGAACTAATTTTTTTATACCAAAATTACAGTTGCAATATATTTTTATATAGCCCCTAAAACATAACAATAGTGTAAAAAAATTAAAAATAATAAGCATTATGATACTCAAATAAAAAATGTAATGCTTACTGTGACTGCGTGCATGTCGGTTGTTTGTCGTTCTTCCCGTTGGCGGTCGCTGAGTAAGGAGCAAATCACATCGGCATCAGCATCTCTTCTCCTCATCTAGAACCCAAACTAGTGGGAGGCGTGAGAAGGATGCTAGGGTCGAGGGGCGGCAGGAAACGAAAACGAAACTTCGAAACATATGGCCGCGCTCCACCGATGGTTAGTTTACAAGCTGGAGATTTTTCTACGGCTGTATGTCATGGTTAGAGGTGGTAAAAGACCTCAAACATTATCTTAGATAATTTAAGGACCGGACTCTAAAAGAACATATTCTTATCTTACTCAATTTTGAACTAAAATATATAAGGCTCAGGTTGGATTGTGAGTGCACTAGAGCCATGATCCGTTACTATCTCTAACATATGTCCTCATAAGTTGGTATATGATAATTATTATACCAAATAAAAAATCTTATATACTAATTACATATATGATCTTGGACCCCCTAGCTCCATGGCCCCCGGCGGTTGCACCTACTGCCCCTCTCCTAGAGCCGGCCCTGACTTTAACTATAAATATATTTTTTTAGGTTGAGATTGAAATATAGATGCGATGTATGTAGATTCATCTTGAAATGTAGTTTCGTAAAAGTATGTATATTGACTATATTTAATATATTTTTATATTAAAAAATAGTGGTCAAAATTATTTTTAGAGACCATATCGATATCCAAAACAGCTTCCTTTAGGAGTATATGGAGTAGAGTCTATTGTGTCTTGAAATTTATCATAGACGCTCAGGCAAAGGTATACCATCCTAGCTACTAGTACGCATAGCAATAATCAGCACCTTGAGCGAGTATATTCTTAAATGAAATAAAAAATGAGCAGAATCCTGTCCTCATGAAACCCTATCTTCCCAAGTCCAACCCTAGCAGCAGTAGCTATACGACACCACTAGCATGAACACGGGAGGTAATCAGGGGACCATCCCCTCTATATAAGCCCACCTTGATGGGTTATACCACCCAGGATGGTTGAAGAAGCTCAGCCAGTAGGATATATAGCCCTCCCAGATCTGGCCGGCTGCTTCCGCGCGCCTTCCTTCGTCCCCAATTCGGGAAAGCCGACGACGATATGAAGAGTCTGGGTAACATCGTTTGGTTCCTATATCTCTCTCCGATCCCCCTTTTAGTGCTCTCTCTTCGTGTCGAGTTCTTTGTTGCGGCTGCTTGGCCCTTTGCAGCTCGTCGAGGATGGCGCTGGACATGGTGGTGATGTTGTGGCTGACAGAAGAGAGTGAGCACACAGCGGGCCAGACTGCATCTGAATACGGCTGCTTCAAAGACGACGGGGCATGGATAGATGCAGCTGCTGTTGCGTGCTCACTTCTCTCTGTCAGCTCTCTCTCCTCCTCGGGACTTGTTCCGCCGCATCCATCTCCCCCCTCGGCCCCCCTGCGGCACCGCTGCGTCGTAGTCGTGCAGACGTTCTCGCATCGGTCGCCGTGGCCGTCTTGGCACTGTTCGTCCTGAGGCGCCTGCCGGCCTTGCCGTGTCCCCACCTGCAACCTTATCTCCTCCTCGGATTTCAGGAAGCGCCGCGCGCATGCACGCCATGGATCCTCGCGCCGCCCGCGTTTCTTTTCTCGGCGAGGTTGTCGTTGCTGTCTTTGTGGCTTCCGATGATGGATTATTAGCAGGGGCCTTCAGCCTTGGGGGAGGAGGACGCGTGATGGTTTGATTAACACCTGGCTTTGCTCGCCTCCCCAGGTGTGCTTAACGGAAAGCACTGTTTGACTAGTCCTTGCTACCCCTTCTCCCTCCTCTCTCACTTATCTACTCTTTTCTCTTCCTTTCCGTAAAGATATCACAGCAAAAACTGGATCTTTTTGCCCTGTTGTTTTGCTCATCTCATGTGGTGCTCTGAGTGTTGGGAAGTAGGTGGAGCCGTGGAGGCAGCCATGAAGACGGTGGTCGGAGGCAGATCTGCGAGGTGGCGAGGTGCAAGTGGAAAGAGAGGCGGGCACCTACCGCCGCCGCCGGCGACTACCAGATCTGGAAATAATATTTCTTCCCCGGCCGGCGAGTCCATGCTTCTTCCTCTCTCGTCCTAGTTTCTACTAAAGTGTGTGCATGCCTCCTCCTACCTGATCTATTTGTGGTATTGTGCTTATATTGTTACTTGCCTTGTTTTAGAGTTTTTTCGTGGATGATTGATTTCGTCTCTGAGGGCGATTGGGGATTTTGCATCTCATGGCGCATTCATACGTGTGTTATGAGCTAGCTAAGAGTTTCTTGTTGTCAATTCGATTTTCAGTCATGAAATTGTTTGTCTCTGGTGTTCAGTTTATCTCTTGCATGTGTGTTGTTCTTAATTCGAGTTAACCGGTGTCAATCTTCCAGATAATATAGGCTTAGTTAACCTTAGGTTCTAGCTTATCTACTCTGATGCCCACCTAATCTGCTTAATTTATGGCCTGTTTTTATCAGTCCTTTGTATGATCTCCCATCTGGGAAATTCGTTGTAGTACAGTGCAACACATGGTCGTTTTATTGTATGCAGAATTGAGGGCTTGTTGAACCCATTGATTGGAACAATCAACTCCTAGGATTTCATACTACTATATGCAATACTACTTCCTTTACTTGCAAGCATGTATTATTTTTTCAGTGCTTTATATATCATTTGTTGTATCCTTCAACTCTGCGCCGGCCATCTCCATTTATTTCCACTCTAGTGTAAAACTATAGTCGGGGTCCTCCAAGCTGTTGCTGCATGCTACCACAATGCTATTGTAATTCATTAGTTTAAGTACAGAAATTGCTGCTAGCCTCAAAATATATTTATTTAAATGTATCATTTGCATGCACTTCTGTGTGTGATGCAAGTGCAAAACCTGTAGTTTGTTGCTGTATGCATGACACATTGTGTTTAAGATGTCGCTCATTATTTTTTTACTGATGAAGTTTCAGCTAGCAACAGCAAAGATATATTTTTTACCTTGGTCATATAAAATTAAACGGAAGTTAATAAACCCCACATATAAGGATCACTGCTTACTTTCAGTTTTAATTGTATGTTATATTGGCATATATATTTGAACACCATAAACTGGAAAAAGATAAAATTTGGATGGAGCTTATGATGCTTGTGGTTATATAAGGCTTTACAAATTTTCTTGACAATATCTAACAGATTAAGTTTCTAATAATGGCGTTGTGGGCACTCTAGCTTCTAACAGTTTTCTATCAAAATTAACCAGTGTCCATATTAGTTCCTCTTGCAACTGTAGCATTGCATTAAATTATTCCATTCTGAGAGTTAAGTAGTAGTGACAAATTCCTTAGCAGAACAAGGAGATAAGGTGCTGGTTGCAGCCTCTGCTCCTGAATCTGATTGAAATCTCAATTATAAAAATATGTTTAACTTGCAACAGACACTGGATCTAGGTAGCTCCATTTCCCAGTAGATTTTACAGGGCTTTTGAACAGGAAAATGCTCATGTCAAAAGACAATACATACGCTGCAAAGTCTATTTTTATCAACTTGGATATTGATGTCCATATTTACTAATCAAATAACCGCCACTTATTGCACCTTCATTATCACCATACTTGCAGTTCCAGCAAAATCACCATTTGCTCCTCCCCGTACCTTTTTACCCTACTAATTCATGCAGTGTATTGTTTAGGTGATGTTGGCTGATTTGTACATTAATTATGCATTTTTGGTTCTTAGCTGGCTTTTGGACATTATTTTATTTGATATAAATAATGAGCCGTAATTGATATTAACTAACAAAACCATTCTATTTTGTTGACTTGTGCCACTCAACTATTATGTTTTGATGCAAATCAGTCATCTAAGTCCAATTTAATTATTTGAGGCCCCATATCATCCATAGCATAGATGTTAATGCAAATGAGGATTGTAAATTAGATTTTAGATAGCTGAAATCATATGGAGTCCAAAAAAGTAGATAAATATAATTATAAGCTCTAGTCCACCTAACTACTGTGAGAAAAATCAAACCTAAAATGATTCTACATTCAATTTTTTGGCACACATTCAGTATAACATATATACACGTCATGGTGGTAATATCCTAAAATGGTATCTCAAGTTCTTTTTTGTTTGTCATTTTAGCTTTATGTGCACTGATAAGATAAGGTGCTATATGTCCTTCTGTTACATCAGTTTTTCTCCTCAATGCCCATGATGACTGAAATGAGCAACAAAATTGAGCCTTGGAAATGTATCAAACATTGTATGGAATATGTGCAGGTAGCTATATTATATATCTTCTTGAAGTCTGCCAAAGGAAAAAAAAACTAATAACAACCTGCAAATGACAAAAAGAAAAAGAGCTGAAGTAGTCTTGTTTGTAGGTAAAATAAATTAATAATCTTGTTGGATCTTGGTAAAGTTATGAACTAGATCCAAGAAGCGCCCAATGTGGTACTGATGAATAGGATAGAAAGAGCAACATGATATGTACCAAATGAAGTGTTTGGACCAAACATGTAAATATGAGGTTTTTAACAACTGTGAAAAAGATATTTTGGAATCAGTATTTTAGTTTGATTTCCTGGTTGTCTATAACTTAACTTTAAGCAAAGAGTTATCTAGATTATCCAAATGGTAAAAATAGCTCTCTGCCGTCATATTTCCTATTATGTCATTTGAAAATTGTTGATGGTGTTGGCCCTTTTTTTGTACCATTTATGCTAATAGCAATCCAATATTATGGCCTCCAACTCTCACTTGGATCTCTCATCTGTATTTTTTTTGCCATTGTTGTGATAATATTGGTAATATTGTGAAATCATTATGTATCATATGTTGGTATAAGGATCTTAACAAACACATTTAAGTTTTAGTCTATATGGTACGACGAGCCGCCGAGTAGTGCGCATGGGAGAATGCAAGAGCAGCTGGGACTGAGGAAGGAAACGTAGAGTGTAGCGAGAGCATTGGACGAGCGCCGGCGGATTGTCTTCGTCACCGGCAAGGACAAGTTCCTCGTCCGTGACCTAAGTCAGCTCGCGCCAATGAACGGGAGGTCTTTATTCTTTGATAATCTTGATTACAAGCTAGGTGGTAACCTTTATAGATTAGGTCCCGATCAAGCTAGATGCTAACAACTTCCTAACAATGCTGAAACAAACTCCTAACTTCTCCCGTAAAAGCAGCACCTGAAGTCGGCTCTAGCCACGTTGCTGTTGCGACTGTTGCCGTTTGTTGCGGCGCCGATAGTGCCTGCCAACAAATGCGTCGACAACATTTCCTCCCTCCCCGCGGAACAGCTCATCCTCGAGCTGCCACTGAGCGTAGAGCTTGACAAAATCCTCCAACAGATCCCACGTAGGGTCTGCAGCAGGATGACTCACCCAGTGCACCAGCAGCTGCCACACGCCATGGTTCAACCTGGCGCAGATGATCTTCTCGGGCGTAGGCAGCGGCGGAACTGATATCGGCGGCGTGCCCTCAAATTAATTTCTTGAGGAGGCCGACGTGGAAGACATCATGTATCTTGGCGTTGTCCGATAGCTGCAGCCGATAGGCCACGTTCCCGATGCACTCCACCACCTGGAATGGCTCGTAGAAGCGTTGGGCCAGCTTTGTTCGGCGACTGGCCGTGATGCTGGATGCCGCCCTGTGATGCAGGCGCAGCCACGCCCACTTACCCACAATGAACTCGACGTCGCGCCGGTGTTTGTCATGCATCGCCTTCATGTCATCTTGTGCAAGGAGGAGACGGTCCCGTATCTCCTTCAGGAACTTGTCGCGGTCCTGGAGCTAACAGCCACCCGTGCTGACCCTGGTGAGTAGTGAAGTAGCACCGGCAGGGGACGGTCGTAAACGACCTGGAACGGCATGGCGCGCAGGGCCGTCTGGTAGGACGAGTTGAAGCAAAAATCGGCCCACAGGAGCCACTGCAGCCAGGAGCATGGTCGATCACCTGCCAAACACCGCAAGTACATGGCGATCGTACGGTTAGCCACCTCGGATTGCCCATCCGTCTGTGGGTGGAACGCAGAGCTCATCAGCAGCTTGACGCCGGCGAGGCGGAACAACTCAGCTTAGAAGTTGCTGGTGATGACAAGGTCACGGTCACTGACAATGGACGTTGGAAACCTGTGGAGGCGCACGATGTTGGTGAAGAATGCTCGGGCGACGGACGCGGCAGTGTAGGGGTGGCCGAGCGTGATGAAGTGCGCGAACTTGGAGAAGCGATCCACCACCGTGAGGACCACCGACTTGGCCCCCACCTTTGGGAAGCCCTCGACGAAGTCCATGGATATGTCGCTCCATATCTCCCGTGGCACCGGGAGGGGCTACAGGAGTCTGGCCGGGTGCAAGTGCTCGAACTTGTTCCGTTGGCACACCACGCAACCCTGGATTACTTGCTCACGAGTCGAATAAGGTGGGCGTTGTAGAAGGATTTCCGCAGCCGGTGCACCGTCTTTTGGACGCCCTCACGGCCCTATCTCGTGTGCCTCGGCCAGAAGACGTGGCCAAGCGACGAGTCATCGGGAATGTAGATATTCCCACAAAACAGCAAGAGGCCATCCGCCGTGGTCCAGGCCGTCGGGCACCGAGCCGGCCGCGACTTGTGCGAGCAGCTCCTGGGCGGCAGGGTTCTCGCCCAATTCAGCTCGCAGCTCCTCGTACGCCGAGAACGCCGGCATGAAAACGGCTTGGATAGCCAGGCCCTCCTCGTTGCGGCGGGACAGCGCATCTGCCGTCGCATTTTGCCAGCCCGGCCTGAACTCCACAGCGATGTCGGAGCCGAACCACTTCGACCCCTAGGTGTGCTGGGGAATGGAGGTGAGGCGTTGGTCGAGGATGTACTTGATGCTCCAATGGTCGGTGCGGACGGTGAACGGGCGGCCCCAAAGGTACGACCTCCAGTTTCGGACAGCCTTGACCAACCTGATGAGCTCGTGCTCGAACGCCGGCAGCTTGTCATGCTGCGGAGCCACCGCACGTCTGAAGAACATGAACGCCGATGAATGGGATAACTTTATTCTTCGATAATCCTGATTTCAAGCTAGGTGGTGACCTTTATAGATTAGGTCCTGATCAAGCTAGCTGCTAACAACTTCCTAACAATGCTGAAACAAACTCCTAACTTCTCCTGTAAAAGCAGCACCGGAAGTCGGCTCTAGCCATGTTGCTGATGCAGCTGTTGCCGTTTGTTGCGCCGCCGGTAGTGCCTGCCAACAAACGCGTCGACAACATAGTATTCCCTTTAGTTCCAAATATACCCTTAGTAAAAGTCAGCGTGCAATTGTTAGACCTTCATACATTTCCCATAGGTTGTATCTAATAGAAAAAAAAGTTAACAGCTTTTGTAGCTGTGTGTGCAACGAGGACACAAGGTCAGTCATTTTGCTTACTACAATTTCTCTTGCAAAATTTTAATCATTATATATTTAGAATTCGAGGTACATGTAGTTTAACTAGTTGCATGGTTTGATTTAAAAACGTTTTGCATTAACATTTTTCTATTTTCATGACAATTTGTTGATCATGTAGACAGAAACCAATTAACAAATTCAACATATGGGCTCTAATAATTAAGAATTAGATATTGAAGAGCTTGGTTGAGGGTTGAGAATTTACAGTGCACCCACAAATAATGTAATTAGCAAGATTTATTGAGCATATGCCTAAGCAAGTTACATATATTTTTAATGCAGTGTGAATCAAAATATCAAATTCAGGTTATGAAGAGTAAATTTATTGGATGGGTATAAGTAAAGTTGGTGTCAACATAAATAATATGATATGATAACCAGCTTTCTTTGTCAAATATTTCTATATATGCAACAAAATTTTCACTTCACTCTGTACACACAAGTTACTTCATATTTTTGTTAGGGTCTCTCTAGCATTTATGTACTCTTGTATATAATTAGATGATTAATATTTGAAAAAGACATTTTATATAGCTTACTATCCATTGTTTATGGAACAATATAGTGTATATAGAGATTGATCGACAATAAGTTCATGTAGTACTATTGAAGATGGTATAATGTAGTATAAGATAATAAATTATAAGATCATGTCTAAATTAGTTTCTCTTTGTGCCTAGTTATTATGGGGTGCTTAAGGAGACAAGCTCCTACTGCCTCTGTTGTTTTAGAACTATTTAGTAGGTATGTAATTTTTGTTCTGTTGGCTAAAACAACATTTAGTACCTTGCATGTGATCTAGTACTGTTAAGGTAGCCTATTATATATAGTTATATATAGAACCTTATATGGATACTGATCATACACATGTATGACTAATTTCTAGAACTGACTGACTTGACCAAACAATTTATTTTGGAAGGCATTTTCTAATTAGCCTTGTAAGAAGGTGAAATATTATTATTGCTAACAATTTTCTTGATATTGTGCTTTTTGTATACTATGAGCGTAATTAATCACTATCGCACTCAAAAAGTCAATTTATGATGTATTCTGTTTTTGGTTGATCACATATCCCATATTGTAATTTTTTTTATCATTTGGGCACATGGTCAACTACTTAGGTAGGCCGCACTTTTCCATCTGTGGTCACTCGTGAATTTATGGCTAAAGGAATACATGAAGCTGGGCAAATGTATTTTTATATCAGATAAAAGGAAGGTTTTTTGATAGCTTGCATACTGCATACATCATTAAGTATATTGTCTGCAAGCAGCAGCCCTCATATTATCACATATATATTTGTAGGTGCCTTGAAGATTGCGGACGAAGCATTTCCTAGTCTGGTATGGTATACACCCAATATATATATTGTGAGTGTGAACTACGTTCTTTTGCAGGGTTAGGTGGAAGGGTCTGTGTGCCTGGGACCCAGCTGCCTGTGGCGAAATGCACTTGCTCAAACTGTCATGTGAGAAATCTATTTGTTAAATTGTAGCATGGCGAGCTTGATGTCTTTAGTTTTCTGTACTAATTAATATGATTTTCGTCAGGTTCCAGGCGCAAGATGCCAAGACACATATACGGACAAACCTGGACATTTGGAAGATCCCGCTACAAATAAATGTGTTTTCTGCTCCCAAGAGACAGAATCATATTTCATATGCAGTGTCATAATCTTGCATAGGAAGCCATGCATGAAGATCAGGATCGGAGCTTTCAACTCACCTATTCTTCTATTAGCAATGATGCGAACTGGAAGCATTTTCTTTTGTTTTCTTTTTGTTTTCATTGTTGTCACTGCACCGAGAGAACTTCAATCATATTTTTGTGGCTTGTAAATTGCAATATCCTGAAACTGCAAGTCTGCAACCCTTCAAGTTTCTGTTGAAGGATCAGTGTGCTACATCAAGGAATGAAGTTTCAAGTTCATATGTTGTTTTGATTATGTAAACGTAGCTTTGGAAACGGTTGGCTTACATACCATGAAGTTCCTGTATAGGGTTCATTGTGCAGAAGTTTTGTTTATTTTAAATTCTGGGGGCACCTCTGCTCGCGTTTTCCTTTCATGTCTCGCCGTCTTGTTGCCCCTACGACCTTATCTATTTTATTTAACATGACATAATTTACAGTCATTTCATCGCATTGCATTCACCTAGAGCTAAACATAAACATTCACCATCTATTATCTTATTATTTGGCCAAAAAACCGAGACTCCACGTTCACTCTCAAGGTCTAGAAATTCTCACGTTAATCGAAGAAAAATAGAAAAAATAAAATTGCCCACCACTGTCATTATGATAAAAATTTACCTAAAATACCCCTGTGCCTAATTAAAATCACCCACCAATGTCATTATAAAAAATTAAATATAAAATATCATTTAGCTATGTATCAATTACAAATATATACTATTAATAAAAACTAAAGTTAACAACAATCCATCAAAATAAAATGAAAATAAGAATAATTATATGCATAATATTATTAAAGCTCAACAAATCAAATTGTTATTATAGGTAGATCATATTTTAATTGTTTTAACCAACAGTAAGACATAATTTATGATAATAAACATGGTGTGATGTATGGTAAAAAAAATAGTATGATCTTTAAGTAAGGATACAACGACATGCGAATTTTTGAATTTTCAATACTAATCGCGCAAATGCGCGGACTATACGCCCAGTTTCTTGTCAAAAAAAATAAACGTTTTCATCAAGTTGCAGCCCACGGACAAAGCCCGTATGGAAACACCAGGGTTTTCCTAACCGACCGTTTGGACCGAACCGGCGCCCACCGGTTCCGGTTTACCGGACCGGTTTGACCGGTTACCGGTAGAAATCGGTCAAATTCAAATTTGAATTTAAAAAACTCAGTTCAACCGGTTCGTACCGGTATACCGGCTGGTTTGACCGGTTTGAATTCAAATCCAAATTTAAAATCGCATGTGTAACTGGTTTGGAATGGTATACCGGCCGGTTTGACCGGTTTACCAAGTGAGCCTTAATGGGCTGTCTCATTTTTTTCCTTTTCTTTTTTGGTTTAACTTTAAATGCCCGAAAAGTATGTTAAACGAACGAATTTTTGAGAAAATTTGACACCATTAGATTCGTCGCACCTTGAAGTATTTTTAGGAATTTTTTGAGAATTTTACATTTTTTTTAATTTAAATTTAAATTTTAAATTTGGACCGGTTTGGTACCGGACCAAACCGGACCGGTTCCCACCGGTTTTGTATACCCTGGGAAACACATCAGGGCCCAGCTATCTTTTCGGCCTGATCTGATCGGTGGCGACGGTTCCTCCCTAGTAGCGGGCAATGGCCAATGGGCATGCAGCATGTGCTGCATCGCTGCGGGAGCTGGCAAAAGAGGGCAGAAATGATGATGGATGATGGTGGGCGCGCAAGTGGGGGCGGAAGTGGAAAAAGAACATGGTCCATGATAAAATTGATAAAAATACCATGATAGTTCAATTTTACTAAAAAGAAATAAAAAACCATCCAATTGGTAAAATTAAATGAATATAATTTTTTGGGTGGTTTTCAAACAAAAAAAATCATTTTTCAAAATTGAAAAATTCAAGTCTGGTCTAAAAACTCAAAACTAATTCATTTAAATCCAAAATAAATATGAAATTGTTACCATAATTTTACTAAAAATGTAATCTGCTCGTATCTGTTGGAGTTTTATTTAGACTTATGTAAATCTAATTTATCAAAAAAAGCATAATTATAAGGAAAAATAATTGGAACATGAACAAATTTGATCCAAATAGGAACATGGCTTGAAACCTTTTCTTAATTTATCAATATCAAGTCCTCTAAAGATCCCTTTCTCAAAGTGGCACAATAACAACGAACCTAGAGTATCTTCAGAGACCTATTGTGTAAATCTATCTTGATTAAGTGCATAGCCAACAAGGCTCTTTAAACTTATGATGTTGCCACGACAGCCAAACATACATATCCATGATAAGCTTTTGGAGTCCTCAATTCTTCTCACATGTATAGTGATGTGAAGGTGAGAGAGGGAGACAAAATTAAGAAGCGGTTGTTCCGTAAAATTTAGGAGTACAGAATCACCCTCTCATCATTGTATAAGTTATTGTTGCCATACAACTCATCGTAATGTTCATTCATTCCGTCCATATATTGAGTGATGTGGTACTAATATGAGATAATAAAAAATACGGTAATGCTTCCCTACGGTCGTCTGGAGCCAGTAAAAAAGTCGACGCCTCGGCAACCTTATTCCCTTCCACCTTATCGTTTGCGCTTCTCTCATTTCAATTCTCCACCACCGCCGCTCGCTGCTGCTCGTGTAGCGCATTCCGACCAAATCCTCGAGACCTCGAATTGCATGTTGGCCACCCAGCGGCGGTGGGGACTGAGGCCGGCGGCGAGCCCTTCGCGGCGACGGGGCCTGAGGCACGGCGCGAGCCCTCCGTGACGGGGCTCGAGGCCTGTGGCGAGCCCTCCGACCTCCCGTGATGCCCATCCAGTGCCTTAACGAGGGGCTCTTCCTGACCATGCGGGCGGCAGCGTGCGAGAGGTGGGGCGCAGGAGCTCTGGCCTCCATGGATGGCTCCCCAGCCAGGGGTAAGTCACGCCGGCCGCCGAAGGAGTTCCGGGCGGCAGCCATGGCAGGAAGCTCCGAGAGGATGCAGAGGAGCTGTGGCAGAATCGTTTGAAATAACTCGGGCTAAGTGCGCTAACCATCATCGCAAAAGCAATTATATTCAACTCGCACCTCAGACGGATCATATTGGCAGTCCCTCGGGTAAAATTCTGATAAAAACTACTTAAAAATCCAGGATCGAACAAAGCAAACATAGCCCACATGAAGGCGGGACCAGAGATTGCAACATTGCATCAATTCTTACATGACTGAGTTTCAACTTAATTAATATTACAAACCAAGTTCGAATTTCATAAACATAGTTCAACACATGTTCGGAGACATAAAGTTCACCATAGAGCAACTTAAGACACAGTTCAGAGTTTCTTGCAGCGGAAATAAAACGAGTTCAACAAAACAACAATACAGGATATCACGATGAAGCCCATACGAGACATCACTCGGCATTATCATCATAGGCCGGGGACGGATCCCACTCCACCGACCAACTAGGGGGAAGGGTACATGGCCAAGTCAAGCCAGCTATCACTTCTTCGAATGCATCACTTGAAACAAATTTAGTCACAACCAAGACTGAGTATACTAATACTTAGCAAGGTTTATCCAACTAGGATATACTTAGTCATCTAATTAGATATGCAAGGCTTTTGGCTCGAGGGATTTGTTTTGGCCGAAAAACAACAGAGTAAGTCCTTATTTTCAGATTTTAGTTTTCAAGTTCTAGTTCAGTTAACCATCCTATATTAGCATCTATCCAATAGCATATATGGTGAAAAAACAATTATCTTTCATCATCCAACAAGATTCATCATCATAATCTCCACTTGTTACTCTATGTGGCAAAAGAGTTAAGCAGTCTCAATATCCGCGAGAGACGGACGATTCGAATCGAATTTGTTAACCTTACAAGGCAGAGCTAACACACACGTATGGGAACCAAGTCACCCACGCGACTTTTCCCCTTTCTTTCCGGGTTGTGGAATAGGGTCACCCCCTCGACTACAAGAGCCCCACGCCACGTTACGACGTCAGGTCGTGACCACACTTGCACCCGCATGTGGCCCCATGTGAACAAAGTTCAAAGAGGGTGAAAGTAGATTCCACTCGCATGTGGTTATTACGTTCAAATGCTTAACCACCACTACCACACACCGCGGCCTTATCCATTCTCACTAAATAGACGGGGTTCACTAAACCTTATATTGCAGTGTATACTCCTATAATTCTCGCTAGTGACAGGAAATCACTAGTCTTCTATCAAACAATTAGCATAGCCAACTAGCGACCTACACATATTAGTGTTCAAGCATAGGTACCTAGAATCATGCAACTAAGATTCCAATCAACTCTTATAAACTTAAATGCACAAGTAAATAGGAATAATAATAAGTTGCATAAATTTAAAATAGATAGGACATGCTCCCTGGCTTGCCTTCTTGAGCAAAGCTAGCCTTGGGCTCTTCTGAACTTTGGTTCAGGTCTTCAACAACCTCAGCTAGATTTTCAATTTCATTATATGAGCAGTCGTTTATAGAGTAGTATTTTATCTATACTAACTCATAAAAAAGCCGGGCTTGCTATTTTTCTTTTATGGAAGTGTAGAAAAAACATTTTTATCTAATTACCACTTGGGCATGATGGAAAAATCATAACTAATGCTAAAAGCATATACTGGTGCTGAGATTTTTAGGTGATGTGTATTTCTGAGTAAAGAGTTTACTGTAAAATTGTCAGGCCAATTTATGCACCAGGTAAACCAAGAAAATTCATTGAAATAGTTATTCCTATTAACCCAAAAATAATTCCCCAAGCTAGACAATATAAATGCTAGTAATGATCTTTTAACTGAAGATTAGATTTCTTAAGGTGAGCTTGCGGTAAATTTTCCATAATTAATGGAGCTACACAACAAGCATGAAAAATAATATTCCATTCTAAAGCATGTGTAAATATAAATTCATACAAAGTAAACTACCGAGTTCCAGAAGCTCAAAATTTATAGGCATGATTAGATATTCAACTAAGGGCTCCAAAAAAAATCAGATTTTTCCCAGCAGATAATCTATTTTTCCCTATTTATCACTATTCTGCTTGGCATAAATTTGTTAGGTCAGATAGGTATGTTTGAAAAGATTCCACATTTTTCTATAGCTTCATGGAGACTAACTAAGCCTACTATAAAAATTTCAGCTCCAGAAACATAATATAACAACCATAATAAATAAATCTACCAAGCTCAAGAATAAACCAGGATCAACTCAAACCTAGAGTTAAGTATGTCCATTACCCTTCCAAATTTTACACATAGCTATATTAATAGTAGGTATCATACTGTAAAAATTTTACAAGCATACATACATTATAACATGCTGCACAAATATATGTACCACTTCCTTGCCTAAAATAAGATTTATCAAGAACTAATTCTAGGGAACAGTAATGGATCTGAAATTTTTACCCCAACACTATAATCACACTTATATACTACTATAAAAATTTCATAGCATGAAATGGCTCCAAACATCAGTTATGAAAAATACGAGCACAACTAGCCTTTAAACACTATTAGGCACAATCCCATTTCTACAGCAAAAATTTCTAACTAACACTTGTCATATTATGGTTCCAGAGGGTATAGATTTTGTTAAGGATTCCAAAAAGTCTACATTTGCCATTTTATGATGTTTCTACAATTTTTAATTGAATTTACAAGTTCACTGTAAAAGTATAGCAAACAAGATTTAAAATTGCAACGGGGTCTCTGGATATTGAGGAAACCCCCTAGAAAGAATTGGGGACTCGCAAATTGGCCCTTGGCCGGAGTTGAGCAGGGGAGCGGCCTTGGCCGGCCGAAATCCGGCGGGAGAAAGGCTCGACGGCGGCAATCGAGGGGTGGAGAGGCAAGTGAAGGTCTCGAGCTACCTTGGGATCGGTTTATTGGGGTGGGAGATGGCCGGGAGGGGGGGCGTCAGTGATGGATAGGGGCGGCGGCGGGTCTGGGCGGCGGCGGTGGTGCTCCGGCGTGCAAGGGGCGGCGATCTTGGGCCGGTGAGCTTCAGTGGGAGGTGGGGATCTCGTTCCCAGGCTCCGTTGGGGCAGAGGGAGGCCGTAGGAGGGTCTCCACGGCAAGCTCGGCTTGGCGGCGGCTATGGTGGCTGGCGGGTGGTGTTCTGGGCGGGGAAAAAGCCGGGGCTCGGCTCTCTAGTGCGTGGAGTAGAGAGGGGAGAGGGAAAAGCTTCTCTGCGAAGCAAATGAGGGGGAGGGGGCTTGGCAGGGGAGAGGCACGGGAAGGCGCGGCGCTCGGTCGTCCCCGGTGGCATGTGGACAGGGCTCGGCAGGGGGTGGAGGCCGCGTGGTAGGCATGTAGCGGCGAGGAGGGGCGGTGATGGGACAGGGCGAGGCGCACGGTCATTGGGGCAATGGGGTGGTGGAGGGCCGGCGACGCGCAGTGCGCGCGCGTAGAGGACGGCGACCGCGTGGCGGCTGGCGAGCATGCAACGGCGACGAGGGGCGGTACGCAGGGCGTCGTCGTCGCGTGCGGTGGGCGAAAGTGCAGGGTTGGGCGAGCGGGGCGGTGGCCTGGGGTGGGGCGTGGCGGCCAGGGCTCGCCGGCCAGGCCGGCGGCCAGGGCCCGGCTTCGGCTGGAAACAGGGTAGGGGAGGGAAAAAGAAAAAAGAAGAAAAGAAGAAGGAAAAAATTTGACCGGGTCAAATTCAAATTTTCTCAAAATTTCACCAAGGAATTCGAAAATCTCCAAATATAAAAGTTGTTCCAAATTTAATTCCCTACAACTTTCGTTTTAGCCAAAAGTTTATTTGAGCAACGGTTTGAAAATTATTTTCAAAGTCTATTTAAAAGATAATTTGGCTCTTTGAAAACCATGATTCAAACAACTTATCATTTCATGTGTGAATTTTTTTCTCTCTAGACAAGAGTGACATGAATATTCAATTTCATATATATATTTTTATTGGATTGTGAGTTTAAGGATTGATTGCCAAAATACATATACATGGGCACATACACACATACATGCATCTATTTCAATTCTTCTTAGTTAATGATGCATGATCCTATATTTAATTTCTCTGCTTAGCATTTTAATTACCTAGGGTGTCAGAGGAGCGAACGTTGTGGCAAGCACCGGATGATCATGTTGCAATAGGTATCTTATGATGTTATGATGTTACAGTAAAGACTTCTGGAATGTTGAGTCTGCTTCATGTAGATGTTGCAAAAGTATATCTAGATGTGGTGTTATTGTATTTGTTGCAAGTGTTTTATCTGGATGTTGCAAGTGTTTTATCTGGGTGTTGCATCTTCAATGCGAGATTTGAATGTGCCATGCAACATGAAACAGATGTTGCGGTGGGTTTTTTTCTCGTCATCAATAGATGACTAACAGCTTTTTTCAATATTTTCTGATGTCGCAAACGGTGGTTTTCTATGTTGCAAATGTTTTCGTTCTATTGCGGACGTTATTATTTGATGTTGCGTTGGACCGATAGAGCGTCCAATGGGAAAGTTCCCATCGAACGTCCGGACACTAGTAAGTCCTAAAAGATAACCTTGTAGAGATTGCCTACTAAATCTTCTTAAGATTACATGACATGCATTGCCTTATTATTTATAAGACGACACCAATATACTTTACCTAATATACTTTACCTAAAGAGAGACTTGAAAATTTTGATTGAAAATAATGTTTTTTCATATTCGAACCAAAATAAAATATATCTCGTTAACCATCTGTAAAATTTCCAACCCGTTGAGTAAAACCTTCAAATGACGTTTCTCTATTTATTTAACCGTCACCCATAATATTTCACACGAACTTTGTACAAAATATCGTCGAAATAAAGAACACTTCGTCCAAAACAGAGTTTACGATTCATGTCACGTGTGACGCAGGTGCCCACCTTGGCATCCAAAGGATCAGGACGTTGCATTAAAGTGGTGGCGACTCCATGTATCCCGATAACCTCGGCAACAGGCGATCTGCTTTACTGCTCCGCTTCGGTCCCCGATCCCACATACATTCCCCTATTTCTACTGCCGCACTCTAAATGTTCGATGATATGCTGCAAGGAGCTCGCCCGCTCTCTCTCTGGCTACCGTTCTCTAGCGGTTCAAGCCAGTAAGCCATGACTTTGACAGGACATTGTGGCAGTGAGTCCGCGTGCTGGGCTTCCAATTTATGGGAGGCGTTCTCCATCCAAGTCAGGGCACGCATACAGATTTCAACCAGTAGTTTGATGATAGGGTGATAAGAGTGAGAGGACTTTACTGCCTGCTCCTTTTTTCTGCTCTTTTGCCTTCCTGCTCACTGCTAGTTGTACTGGTAGCAGGCCGTCAGGTTAGGGTTGCTTCATATTGCATCTTTAGTTTTCATCTTTCATGTACTTACCATTTCTTTTGGATCCTGTAGTGTTTGCCTGTTCTGATATTTTCTCTCATTTTATCAAGAGAAGTTATTCACTCCTTGAATTTCCTCAGAACAGAGACCGTGGCCAGGTATTGATCAGGTTCAACCGAGAGAGCAGCAGCGCAACACAACAACGACAATGCTGGACCTGGTTGCTATGGCAGCTGATGATTCTGCACTGGCTGAGGATCTGCAGGTTGAGGAGGTTCTCCAATTCTCGACTCACTTGAAGAGTGAGAATGTCTGTGCAGTTTGCAAACAGGTGATCCAATCATTGGAAGCCTCTTGGAAACCTGACAATTGTGACCATGTCATCTGCATTGCCTGCTTCTGCCAATGCACAGAGGCCACCGGGCTGCCTAGGTGTGCAGTGCCTTCTTGTGAATCTTTGTGCCAGACAAAGGCGCAGCTTGAAATCAGGGTGCCTCATGGCACCGTGATCTCAATCGAAGACATGGACAGCCGCAATGGGAAAAAACCACTCGATGGCATGCCCCAAGAGCTGGGGCAATGCTCACAGTGCGGATGCAATGATAAGCAGTGAGTTCTACTGTTCCATCTGCATGGAGACAATGCACATTGGGGAATTCTTTCCCATTGACGGATGCACACACACCTTCTGCGTCAGATGTGTGAGCCAGTACATTGCTGGTCGATGAACATGGACAATGTGAGGCAGCAATAAGGAAAGCTGAGTGCCCATGCTGCTCCAGGATGTTCTGTGTGCAGTGCAAGGTGTCATGGCACTACGACGTCACATGTGAAGATTTCCAGAGGCTCAGGAATGATGAGGGGAGACTAGATGACCTGCTACCGAGGAAGATCAGGGAGGAGAGCATGGCGCAACCTAATCCTGTGGGCTCCTGTCAATCTTTGCAAATGTTAGAGACACATCAAGGGATTAATGTGGGTCATGCTTCCTTAATCTCAATCGGAGACATGGACAACTGCAAGGGGAAAAAGCCATTTATTGTTATGCTTCAGGAGCTGGGCCAATGCTCTCAGGGTGCCAATGTGATGGCCCGCAGCGAGTTCTACTGCACCATATGCATGGAGGCAGTAGACCTCAAAGACCTCTTTCCCATTGCTGGGTGCACACACCTTTTCTGTGTTGGTTGCATGAACCAGTACATCACTACGAAGGTTGAGGATAATGTGTTCTCCATTGGATGCCCAGAACCCGGGTGCAAGGATGGTTTACTGGACCCAGAGGCCTGCCGTGACATTATCCCACTGCAGCTATTCCAGAGGTGGGGCACTGCACTCTGTGACTCGGCACTGGGTGCATTCAAGTTCTACTGCCCCTTCATGGACTGCTCTGTGCTGCTGGTCAACGAATGTGGCCCTCGCTATGCAGCAATAAGGAAAGCTGAGTGCCCACACTGCTCCCGGATGTTTTGTGCACGGTGCAAGGTGGCATGGCACTACGGTGTCACATGTGAAGATTTCCAGCGGCTCAGGAATGAAGAACAGGGGCGAGATGACCTGCTGCTGAAGAAGGCTGTGGGGGAGAATAAGTTGCAGAGGTGCATCCGGCGTGTGGTGTCTACTTGTCAATCATTGTGCAAGTCAAAGGGAAATCCAAACATCGATGTGGGTCATAGTACCTTGATCTCAACTGAAGACATGGACAGTCGAAAAGGGAAAGAGCCATTGGATGATATGCTTATGGAGCTAGGCCAAAGCTTTCCTGGTGTGAATGGGATGGCCAACAATGAGTTCTACTGCACCATATGCATGGAGGCAGTGCACGTCAGGGAACTCTTTCCTATTCCTGGGTGCAAACATCTCTTCTGCATCAGCTGCATGAGCCAGTACATTACTGCGAAAGTAGAGGATAACGTGTTGTCCATTGGCTGCCCTGACCCAGGATGCAAATATGGTGCATTAGACCCGGAGGCGTGCCGTGACGTGATCCCGCCGCAGCTGTTCCAGAGGTGGGGCGCTGCGCTTTGTGACTCAGCCCTGGGGTCATTCAAGTTCTATTGTCCCTTCAACGACTGCTCGGCATTGCTTGTTCATGAACGTGGCCACGGTGAGGCAGTGATAACAAAAGCTAAGTGCCCACACTGCCGTCGTTTGTTCTGTGCACAGTGCAAGGTGGCATGGCATGACGGCATTGCCTGCGCAGAGTTCCAACGGCTCGGGAAGGACGAGCGGGACAAGAATGACCTGCTGCTGAGGAAGGTCGCACGGGAGAGCAGGTGGCAGAGGTGCCCCAAGTGCAAGATGTACGTCGAGAGGGCCCAGGGCTGCGTGTACATCGTCTGCAGGTATTGTCTCGCTGCTTGCAGTCCAAAATTACATGTCCAACGAGCAGATATGACAACTGACAAGGTTCTTCATTATTCCAAATTACAGGTGCCAGCATCGTTTCTGCTACCTCTGTGCCTCCCCAATGTCCAGGGGCATACATCACTGCAGCAGGTGCAAGAGGACCTGGTGAATGACCTGAAGAACTCTATTTGAGGGAAATTAAAGAAGTTTCTGAACTCTGTGTAAAACCATTCAGTTGCTGGTATGATTGCTTTGGTTAGAATTAGCTTGGGCAATCGTGATTGGCCAAATCATTATGATAAAGTACGCATTGTTTAGGAAAAGACATGGCAGAGACTTTAGTCTTGAAGCGACTTATGATAGAGAGCTGGTGACTTTCTTAAGAAAAATGTATAAGGTGCTACCTTAGAATGGAACTCAATGTGGCCTTTATGGCATCACTGAGCATGTAAATGGAATATATGTCGTATGAACTACCTATGGTACTATCTAATGTATTATTCTATCTAAATTTCATTCCCAGACGCATCCAATTTCTTCGTTGTGCTTTAAGTGTAGTTCTACTTGGACTCCGATTATAGTGCATCTTGTGGAAAGAGGAAACAGGTCAATCTGTGCCGTGAAGTTTTTTTGCTCCTGCTGCTACTAGCTGTCTGGCTCTCCTACAACTTCAGCATGACATGCCAAGAAAAACGTGGCAACGTAAAAGACAATGGTTATTCCTTCAATTTTCCTCGGAACATTTTTTCCCCTTGCATTTATACCGTACTCGACTTCTGGTTTATGGCTGAACCATGACCACAACTTTGAGAAGCAACTCCCGTTTGATCTTAGTGTTCCAAATTTTCAGCATCATCTATTGTTCTTAACGGCAAGAGCTTTGCCGTAGTATACTATTAACACAATTTACGAGAAAATCAGACCAAAAAGCTATACAAACTAAGGCTCTCCGCACTCGTCATACTCCAAAATCACTCTCTAAATAGAATATTTCGTCCTAGACATCGATATTCTATTCTCTATATTCAGTTTCTCCGCACCCATCCACTCTCTATATCTCCTCTCTATACCAACAACCATGTCATGGGACCCACATTTCAACTTTTTTTCCACTCCCTCCCCATTTTTCTCTCTCCTCCCCCTTCCCTTCCTCTCCGCCCTCACTCACCTCCCTGCTACCTCGCCGCGCAGCGGCGGCGACCCGCACCCTCCTCCCTCGAGCTCCGGCGGCCGGATTCAGCGCCGGGGAGCTCCGCACAAGGCGGCGGCCGAGCTCGCCTCGGGCCTTCCCTCTCCTCCCCTGCCCCGCATCCTCTCCGCCCTCGTCACCTTCTCTCCCTCCTCTGTGTTCCCCCTTTCCGCGCGGGGCCATGGCGGCCACCTCGCCGTGCCACGGATCTTGAGCTGCGGCGGCTTGGGGAGGTGGCCGTCTCGGCCCTCCTCTGCTCTGGCGGGCGGCGCCCCTCCTCCTCCCTCCTCCTCCCACGCTGGCGCCGGCCCTGGCTCCCTCCTCCTCCCACGCCCGCGCCATCCATGGCTAGGCGGCCTTGGCGCCCTCCTCCCTCATGTGGGGCCGGCTGCGGCGGCGCGCTCTCCTCCCTCCCCACGCCAGCGCCTCTCCTTGCCTCCTCCGCTGGCGTCTCCCTCCTCTCCGGCAAGCACGCCCCACACCACCCTCTCTCTCATTCTCTCTCCTCCCACCTCGAGCACGCCGGCGCCTCCCTCCCTTCCCTCCCCGGCCGCCGCTCGGTCTGCTCCTCGCCCATCCGCTCGCGCGCCGGCCGCCGGAGCCAGAGCTCCCTCGCGCGCCGGAGCAGGGAGGCACGCGCCGCGCGCGGGGCGGGGCAGCAGCAGCAGCATCTGGGGCGCAATAGAGCGGGGCGCGGTGGGGCGGAGCGGGTGCGGCGGCGCGGCGTGGCGGGGGCGGGCCGACGCGGCGAGGGGTTGCTCGGCTCGCGGCCGCCGCGGCATTGGGCGGGCGAGCGTCACTGCGGACCACGGGCGGGGAGCTCCGCGCTGCGTAGCCTTGGGCTGGCGGCGTCGGCCTCGGCGGGCCGTACCTGGAGCTCGGGGGCGCCGCCCACTGGAGAGCTGCGTCCACGGCGCACCCTCCCTCCCAGATCCCCTGCGAGCGGCAGCCACGGCGCGCACAGCCTCCCACTCGAGCTCACGGGGGGCAGGGCAGGGCGCCGCCGCGGCCCTTGCTCGCCAGCGCCCCCGCCGGCGGATCGAGTGGAGCAGGGGCCATGGCGCACCCTCCCTCCCAGATCCGGATTGGAGCTCGCCCGTCTCCTCGCGGAGGACGGCGGCATCAAGGAGGCGGCGGCGGGCCTCCCTCCGCTCGCGGCGGCCGCGGCCCCTGCTCGGCCCGGCGCGCGCGGCGGCCGCGGCGGAGCGTTGCTGCGGCGGGCGCGGGAGGAGGCTGGGGAGCAACGGCCGGAGGCGGGCCCCACGCCACGTCGCCGCATTGCGTTCGGACGCTATCGCGCTAGCTTTGGCGCGCGGGATTCCCGTCCGCAGCGATAGAGATCGGGGTAAAGAGTCCCGCTGCAGCAAAAAAAAACGTGCTATCCATGCGCTATAGCGTGTAGCGAGTGTTTTACAGAGTGGGTTCAGAGCCCACTGCGGACAGCCTAAGGATGTCTTCCTTACTTCGACCACTATACAAACTTCGATACGACGGCCAACCTAACTAACAACAAATACTAAGCACCACTACAACTTTGTCGGGACAACTCAAGACCCAGCCTTATGTAACTGACATGCTGTGAAGGACCTGACGTACTTGCGCTGTGAGTATCAGATCCTCACGTAGGTCCGTTCCTTGTATGCAATGTATGAAGCTCGGGACCTCTTTTTGACATGGATCTTAGTTTAATTTTGTATGCCTCTGGTTTTATCTGTCAACTGATACCTCATGTTTTCCTCAAAAAAAAAACAGATACTTCATATATAATGGCAGCTCATGCTATTGATTGGCTTTACTAGGAATACTTAACCATTGATTCCGATACTAAGGTTATTGGTAAATGTTTCCTAAATGTTTATAGAAAAGCTGAAATTCCGATGTACTGATGTAACTACAATTTACGAGAGAAAATCGGACCAAAAAGCTACAGAACTATTTTGGGACCAATTGTTTGTTATTTTTAACTTAACCATGAAAGTCTGGAGGCATGGACATGCAGTGTTGCCCATGCCTTCTAGCTCAATATTTACCCAGCCTGTTGGTACGAGTCATCGAATCAAATAACATCTGCATAATTAAAGGATTGGAACATAAATCATCACAAACCTCAAACTTTTAATCCAAATATTTCTAGATTTAAGACCATAAAGTTCAAGCTAGCAGTTGTAGGTTTAGACCACATCATTCGACATTAGGGAAACAAGCAACCATTATTGATAGTTTGAGCACCCAGCATGAAGTATAAAATTATAGCTAAAGAACCATCAGCATCCACAGCTACAGGCAACCATGATGGTGTCATCGGTCAGCACCCTTAGACACCCGCAGTTCCATCAACAGATGAGTCCATCAACCGGAAGTCTCTGCCGCAGAATTGAATTGCCTGAATGATGAACACCACTACCGTCAAATTTATGTAATTGTAAATAGATTTTAGTAAGAAAAGATAAAATCAAGCCCCTGCAAAAAAACATAAACCAAGAGCTCAAAACAAGAAAAGTAATTTTTACTAGTAACGCTAACTAGGAACTACTCTCACCGATTCAAAACACATGTTGTTTACAGGGTAGCAACACTATCTATAAGGTGAAGCTTTTTGACCAGAAATTCCTATTGAAATATGACATTTCAAAGGTACATATTGTGGTGAATATATACAGTAACAAATTAACGTCTAGTATCTTACATTGTCAATCTATGCAACTTTTCATATATTGATGATGAAATTTAAAAAGTTTGACCAGCAACAATTCTAAAGTGACATGTATTTTCACTAGAAAGAGTAAACTAAAATAGACATATAACTGAAGAACTAGGATTTTTTTTGAGTTGCGAAGCTATAGGGTGCCAAATCCAATAAAATCTACAGCACAGTATTATCGAAGGAAGCACGCAGACCACAACTTGTAAGATAGAAAGGTTCCAATATGCATCTCAAATACTCAAATGAGGTCAAGATCAATTTATCATAAAATTTAGTCCAGCTGCATAAAGTATGTTAATTCGAACTAGTGCCTGAAACTGCAAAGTTGGATAGTCAACTTGACCTTTCCTCATTCTGAAAATGGGCAGGAACCTGGGCATTCCTCTCCTTGGAGACCACATGCATAGCAAAACTTGCATCCACACCTATTAAACAAAGTAACATAAATAAATTAAAAATGTTCTACACAAGATACACATATATTACTATATGGTACATACAATATATAGACATGTAATTTGGAGTAATAAAAGTAAACGATTACATGTGTAGTCGGGAAAGTAAAAGAAAATAAATACAAATATTCCCACATAAATATAATATCAAGGATAGATAGCTTACATTAAATTTGATCAACTAAAAACATCTCTTACCCTGATATATATTTCTATGCTCTGTACTAGTTTATGAGAAATATATGGGAATATCTAGTATGCATACAACAAATCACAAATACTTGCATAGAAATCACTTCTTTTACCAGATTATCAACAACATTAAAGATATTTGTCCAGGGTTTCACAATTAACCCTCTACTGCAGTAAGTCCGGGATCCAATTTTTTTAGGTGAACTTGTGGACTATTATGAAAATACTCTTAATGAAACCACCTAGTCAAAATTTGGTAACATCTTAATTCTATTACCCAATAAGTAAACATGTAAAAGTTCAATAAATGGTTCACTTTATCCTTCACATTTTGCTTATGTGCAAATTAGAACCAAGGAACTTGTTGCATCATGCCCTCCTCAATCCTTTTGCTTTGTTAGCTCTGCCGTAATGTAGAGAAGGTAAACTTTTTAAAATCTTTAATACTTTCTAGACTTCAAGAATGGTAAGCATGCTGCAAGAATGATCTATCCCTTTTAACATACTTTCGGTCTACCATTAGCAGGCAAATTCCATATATAGGTTGAAGATTTTATCTTGTTAATCAATAGAATTGTTATATTTTTGTGTTGTTTTGATGGATATATACATCATGGCATTGCAGTTTTATCATCACTATAACTATTCAACATATAAACGTGCCCCTGAATTTCTTAGTTATGGTGATAAAAGTCACTGATAAATATATAGAAGCTGCAACCTCTATCAAGGGTCATTAATATAAGCAAGAAATAGTAAAATAGAAATGGCAGAAGCTACCCATATAGTAGTTGTTTGTGTGCAAGATGACACAATAAATTATTTGCCCTGATCAAGTATATATTTAGAGTAGAGGTCAGCCAAGAATTAAAATAGAAATGACAGAAGCTTTACAACTCTCTGGATTGTCGTTGATCAGTTAGCTCATTTAGAATAAATATTATAGTGGGATAACATGTTTGATTCTTTTGGCAAGATATTATAAGGTTCAAACAGTATACATCAAGTTCAGAGTCCTGCTGTTTATACCATGAGCCATGAATTTATGTTTTGATGGGCATGTGCCCTGGATAAACTGAATGAATGTATGCTTTGTGTTGTGGGAATAAAGCAGGGGAATCTTTTCTCTAAAAAAATAAGTATAGACCATTATTTTGGTAGGGTTTTTGCTGCTGGTGTTTTCTTTAATATGCTGCCCCAAATTGTTTTCCTTTGCACTCTGGTAAAATAGTTTTTCATGATTTTTAGAAAGTTGATTTCTCCCCTTAACATTTTAGAAAGTATTTAATTGATAGATGGGGTTGGGATATGTTAACTCACTTCTAGAATTCGGAATATATATCATCCGATGAATTTATACTGAAATCATACTTGCTGAAAATGTTATGAATTTGGCTGTAGAAAACATGATATGAAGTTGTTTTCATTTGGATCTAAAGAGATCAAGTGAATACAAAAATCCCATTGCACACAAAATATTTATCTAGACTGCAAATACATGTGGAGCATGTGTTAATGTACTTATTAGGCACCGAAAGAAACGAGTACATCTTGTGTTTGCCTATCCATATGTAGTAGTCATGGAGGACAAATATATTGATACCAACCAACATTCGTCTCAAGTTATAATTGGTGGTATATCTTGGTATGTTCCCAAGGACCGCAATCATCCTTGTGGATCATCACCTTAGGCCAGTTCAGCGTTATATATTGCTTTTGACCATGGAAGGCACTCCATACTTTAATAGAAGAAAATTTTACTACTTTTTCTAAAAATTTGAAGAAGATTACAACAAGACTTTATTCTATTTACCACTTGCAATAAAGCTGCCAATGAGTTACTTGTTGAAACCTAATTGAGCTCCACTCATGAGTTTGTGTGCCTAGGTATATTTTACTTTTGTAGTTCGTAAATCATTTCTACGTCATTTAACATATCATCTAGATGGGAAAACAATATATGCCCCCTACTATTTATCATCATAAGCTTAACACATTTGAGTTATAAACTTAAAGAAATATGAATAAACTTGATATGGATGAATTAATTGCAGGCGCTTTAGCTTTCAAAAGATTTATCATCAACAGAATTATAAGATTCAACTAATGTGTGATTGCACAGATTCAAATAGCACATGTGCTTCTAATATCACTTCCAAAACATGTTTTCAGCTGTGTCAATCGGACCCAAGAGGAATATGTGACAACACAAATGAATATTAAAGATGCTATCAACTACTCAAATAAACTAGACAATCCACAAACATTATGTCAATTTAAGTTTCAATGTATTATTTCTATTTTCCATCTGTGCACCAACATATTTTCATGATAGGGCCATGAACAATTATTCTGATATTGCAAACAACACTGAATTTGAAACCCCGTGTCATTGAAACAACAATATCTACTACCAAATGGAGAATGCAATCAATTTATTTCTCAAACAAAATTGTAATCTATTACAGGTATGTATGCTTATTGATTGACAAAATTAAGACCTTTATAAATAAGATTACAATTTAAAACTAATAACCATTGTAACTTAAAAACAAAGACCATATAAATGGGGACAACCAATATCTATAAATTCAAGCAGACAAAGTAATGTTCCTTACCTGCATTTTACCATGCGACAACCATCAACTTTTTCAATACAAATACTGCATTTTGGGCAATTTTTCCATCTGTTACGATGAGCAAGATTCATGAGCAGTATGTCATCATCTTTAGAGGTTCCATCGAAATTTTGACTGTTGAATTCATCCTTGTTAGGTAGTCCAAATGTTGAGTCTTCCATCAAGTTGCCCCATTTCTCAATCATTTCTTTAGTAATAATACTGCGACATGCATCCAGCTGCAAGAAGCTAAATTTGCAGTCCAACATGGGGCATTTGATTGGTATATTATTCTCTTCAATCCAAGTGGTAACATAAGTACTTATACAATCTTTGCAGAATAGATGAATGCATCCTTTCATTGGAAAATTTTCACACTTTGGTAGATCCGATAAGCATATACCACAATTGAAATTTCCATTTTGTCCTAACCACTCATCAAACTTAAGAGAGAGTTGCCAAGTACTTGTTTCCCCTTGAATGTTTGAACAAGAACACCAATAATTTCAAGTTAGAACTTATCACAAAGGAAATAAAGAAGAGATAATTCCCTACTTGATACTGGTATATTGAGTAATTCCTTTCCTAACCCTTAAAATTTCAGCCTCCTATTTGACACTAGGTCTAAATTTTATGCCCTTTATTATACTCTATTAAAGACTATTAAATGGCATGTGAAAAGTAAAATTTGCCACATGTTACATTCTAGAGCCACCTCTCTGCCGCCGCCTCTCATTCCCTCGTTACTTTCTCTTGTTCTTGCCATTCATGGAGGTGTCGTCAACTTACATTCCTTGCTGCCGGTCATCAGTTCGCACCTGGGACTAGCAGAATTGGTCACTCTCAACCTTCTATTCTCTCTAGAGTTCTCAGTTTCCTTGGAAATCATAATCTCATATGCACGACCTTGGGTCCTGGGAGGAGAAGGTTGTAGTCCCCATTGTCTCTGATTTTTCTAACTAGTTTCTTCTCAATGATACTCTGGAGGTTCTTCATGGGCTCATACATGCTCCGTGCTCTGGTGGGCAGAAACACTCGTGCATGCATGGTGCAAGCGTGCGGCTTGCGATCCACGTTGGGGACTAGTAATAATATCCTGCCCACCTCACATCTCCGAGACTCCAAGTAGTAGTGAGAGATGGGCATAGGTTTTGGTGTTCTTGTTTTCAGTTTGCCCCCAAAGACTGAATATTTGTCTTTCTTGTTGTATCTTGACCATTGATAACCCTCCAAAATTGTTTAGAGATTTTCAGCCTAGACTAAGCCTAGCTATTTTACTATATATAACGAAATAGTAATCTGTTAATTATTCCTTCATGAGAAAATAGGGGTAAAGATGTATGAAATTAGACTCAATGTCAAGTAAAGGAGACTGAAATTTTAAGGGCCTGGAAGGAATTACTCATTACACCATATCAAATAGGGAATTTTCTCAATAGAAAAGGGGAAGGAGATTGATTTCATACCACTCTCGGATTGGAACTTTTGTTTCTTATTGACAACTTCCGCGACATGGAATTCTTCATCATCGCTGCTTTCCAAAGGGAGGAGGTGTGGATAGATTGCATCTCTTTGGTCCTTGGGCTCGGGCGCCGCCATTATAGATGGGAATTTGTTTCCAATTTAGGGTTTGCCTATAACCTAGTTTGGTAGGTATGCCCCTATATATATAGAATGTGTTGATTCGAGAAGGTTCTATTTTACATTATTTAGCCCACCGTTTTAATTACTTCCTACTTTTGGATTTGGGCCCATTACTCTCATTAGTTCCTTTCCTTTTGTTTTTAACGTAAAATTGTGGGCCCGTCATCTGTAGAACTTCCATTCCTTATTTTTAAAATTTGTGGGATCCAATGAGATCTATTTTCCTTTATGTAAAAGGCAAGTATTGAAGTACCATTATGACTCGCCAACTCATATTGTACAATTTTTATGACTGTATAGAATGCCTTTGAGAGACCCAAGATATAGAAATGATATATGTGTGGACGTAATCTAGTTTTACCAAATCAAATCAAGATCTCTTATTAAATTCTTCAAGTAAAAAAGTTAGCATTTTATTTTATTCTAATCAATAACTTCTTGCAATTTCGGCTACACCTATAGAAATTCTCTAAATAACAAATCTCTACATCATTTTTAGAACCAGTAAATGCAATTCCAAAGGATTACAATCAATACCTACCGATCCTCTAAAAATCCTATCATAACATTTTAGAGTAGTATTGGAAAGTCATGTCATCTTGGTATCATTCTAGGGGCTTGTATGGATCCACTCCAACTATCTCTATCCAACTAATGTTGCTCTAGCTATCTAGGTGAAGGCTCCTAGCTGCATAGTGTCAGCCGGTGTTTTGAATGAGCTAGAACAAAAATGAATATGGTAGCTTTAACTAGGGTGGCTTCAATTAGGTGGCCCGTGGTAATTTCATATGATAATGCATTTCACGCTCTCAGCAATAATTCTATAAAGATTTTTTTCATTGTGGCAGCAACTAGGATGCTCTTAACTAATTAATGTATCATAATAAGAATAATGCATTGGGAGTATAAACTAATAATTTCCATGCCATGTAGTATGGACAACGTACATAGCTGGTCGAGGTATGGTTTGATAAGTTCCTTCTAGTGGTTACTGGTTTGTCCATACCATGTGTTGGTTGTGTGTTGTTGTTCTAGTCTATAACTCAGAGATGGGGGAATATATGGATTTAGCTTGCAGGGGGGAGAGCACTGGTGGGGGCTACGGCCAGGCCATTATGCCCCCCACCTGACAAAAACTCAAGGGTACTACTGCAAAGTTGCCAGTGAATCTGCGATGCCCGTAGTGCTCCTCATAGTTAACGCTACACTATAGCAAAATGGCATCCCTTGAGTTTTCCTCATGCTCCGCCACTGGGGGAGAGGGAAGGTGGGAGCAGGCCCCATAACCGTAACACCATGAGTAGCCGAACATGAGAGGTTAGGGAGAGGAAAAATATAGATGTGGAATCAAAAGAAGAAAAGCTAAGCAGGTGAGTCTACATAGAAAAAGAAGCGCATGAATCTCAAACAATGAGCAGGCTCAAGTATGGAGTAGGATGACCGACAGATAGGATCTGCGACCTTACCAGGATGATCAAAGTCAAGTGCTTGAAGAGTTATAGAATAAACAAGGGACGGCCTAGGAATGCACCTGTTGTTGTGTGCTCTTGCACATGCCTCAAGCGGACCATCTATACCACAACCCTATTATATTGTTAGACGTGAGTTGGTAAAACTGAAAGATTATCGAGGCTCCATTAGAGTCAAATCATTTGTCGATGTATTAACATCATCTAATAGAATATTAGAGAATATTAATATTTCAATTTGTTGTTAGAGCATTAGTTAGCAAATCGCAGTAGTTAGGTCCAAGGATTGGTCATTATATGTAGGCTAGATCTTGTTTCCCCAGGCACATTGTGGCCAGCCCACTCGCACTCGAATTTTCACAAAAAAACGGCTAGAGTCCACGCCACCAAACCCTAGCTCAAAAGTTTCCTACCACACTTCCCACGCCCATCCTCAAGACGCCGCCACACACTCCCTCTCCCAAAATCACCGCCTTTGCACCCTTCTGCCCCAAATCACCACCTCCACCTCTATATCAATATCACCTAAGCCTCCTGCCAAACCTAGCATGCACCCTCCCCCTGCAGTGCCGCCCCCAGATCTCGTGCACACCATTCTCCAACCAGCCCGCCAGCCCCTTTTCATCTCACTAGCATGTTGAGGAGTTGCACCGTACAAAGTGGCCTGCAACCGCGGTGGAGGAGTTGCAGCATATTGGGCTAAAAGGTTTCATGGCTGGCTTGTACGGGGCCCTTGGAAATGGGAATTCCAATGGATAATCCTTAATGCAAAATGAGATAATAAAGAAATGGTTGAGGAAAAGGATACCCTAATTTTGGTAATATTTTTGCCTCCACCACTTTAGGGTTGGTTTCAGATTTGCTTGAAGAAATGGGAAATGGTCAGGGGGGATGGAAATTAAAGATGGTATCTGTTGCCTACTGGGATGGGAACCCCATCCTTTTTCATCTCAGGAAAATATGAAGAACCTTGTGCCTTTGCTGGGCATCACTTCATAGCTCATCCTTGCTCCTGATCTCATTGCCCACCATTGGCCTCTACCCTCTCGCTTTCACATGTAGATTAGTGTGATCTAGAATGACGAATGGGGATGGGGATGGGGATGGGGATGGGGAGGTGGTGGTGTCACATAACAGCGAGGTGCTCCTAATCATGCCGCTCAGTCTTTCATGTTGCCTTGCTCCCATATTCTCAATTATTCGTTGTTGATACATGCTTGGTTTTGGTTGGATTTGATATAGCATGGTGATTAATTGACTTTTTCCCCTGTGAGGCCTATGTATGTGTGCATCTTTAAATATCATTGGGACTAGAAGAGTGGAGGTACATAGCTCACAACAGGTCCTTGGCACCAAGAAAGGATCTTTGTCAGGGATAGATCCTGAGGTACCTACAAGGAAGCTACCCACAAGGAAAGAAGAAGTCGGACTCCTGAAACGAACATGGCACCATTTATGCCATTTCGAGTGATTTTGGTGATTGATTAACAACGCAATCAGTGGGATTAATACTTTTGTTAAGTGAACATTTCTAGATCCTAGGGATGAAGTAAAAAGGCCATGCAAAGCAAAACACGAAGAAAGAACTCAAAGAAACATTGAATTGGACGAGTTCTACAGAAATCAGTAACACCGGTTGAACCGGTGCCTAAGCATCGGTGCATCCGATGGTTGTCGGATGATCCGATGACCTGGTTTTTGATGCAAGTCTGAGAGGCACCGGTTGAACCGACGACATCAGGACAGGCATCGGTGCATTGGGCATACTGTGTTCCAGAGACGATGTCAAGCGCCTAGGAGAAGATCCTTCAGCACCGGATGAACCGGTGATGCATCGGAACAAAGCACCGGTGTAATGACATCAGCAGAAGAGAAGAAGGCCAACGGCTAGTGTGAGTGACCGGTTTAACTGACGGTCAAGCATCGGTTCAACCGGTGTTCACTGAGTCAGCTGTCAGGAGTTCAACGGCTACTTCAGTTGCTTAGAGAGACTGGATGAACCGACGCTACCCATGCTAGAGGCATCGGTTCATCCGATGATACGCAGATTTTCTGCTGACCGTTGGAGCAACGGCTACAAGACTTGGTGGCCTATATATATGGCATCCCCCGGCCATTTGAAGATTGCTGGAGTCCAAGGAAGTCACATACACACCCAAGAACCACTCCAAGCCATCCAAGAGCTTAGTGTTCAGATCCTTAGCCCTTAGCACACTTTGAGAGTGTTGTGTAAAGGATTAGCTCTTAGTGAGTGAGATTGCAAGGCTTCGAGCCTTTGTGCTGTGGTTTATTAGCGAACCAAAACAAGAGCTTGGTGCGCCGGCACCTTGGAGCGTGAAGCTCGCCGGCAACGTCATCGACCCTCCGACTTGGTGTGGAGCGGCGACGACATCTTTGTGCGGGGGACGTGGAGACCCCCATCCTTTGTGGAGAAGCTCCTTAGTGGAACCCAGGGCCAAGGTGACCGTGATTGTGTTCACGGAAGAGACTTGGTGGCCGAGTAGCAATACTCTTAGTGAGTGCTACAACAACATGGATGTAGGTGTGCCTTTGTGGCTAACCAAACCACTAGATAAGCACCCGCGTCAAGAGTTTGCTATCTCCTATCCCGCTCATTAAGCTTCCGCATTTCATACTAGCAATTTGTATGCCTTTACTTTCATAGAGTAGTTTCTTAATAGGAAAGGCTATAGGTTGCTAAACTCTTTTGGGATAGGGGTTTCACATTAGAACAACCATAGTTGCACATCTAGATAGCTTGTAATTAGTTTAAGTTTTGTGCAAACTAGTTGGAGCCATAGGTCTAAGTTTTTAGAGTGCCTAATTCACCCCCTCCCCCTCTTAGGCTAGAGCACCCGATCACTTTCAACTCCTACTACGATTTCTCTTTAATCCTACTAGGACTCTACCCTGTAATCCTACTAAGACTCCTACCTTATAACTAACTAGTAACCTGCTCTCTAGGATATATAAAGGAGGGCAAGGGTATCAACAAACTGAACAGAGAAACACAACACCCAAGCGCAGGGTGCAATATACAATACCCCAAATAGGACATAGGATATTACGCTACTCTGGCTGCCCGAACCTGTCTAAATCCGTGTGTCTTATGTCCTCGCTTTTACCAACAAGCTCCAGGTTTAGCGAACCCCCACCAAACAATCTCCTACCTCTGGGTATCCCTCGGTAGGTTGGTAGATGAAAACACAAATAGCCGGCGCCACCGTGGGGCCCATCGTCGAGATCATCGAGTGAGCATAAAGGACCTATTCATCAAGATCAATCCACTCAACATGGCGGATTGCCACTCCGCACATATGAACCTCAGATCAATTCGTTGAGTTCGAGATCAAATCATTGAATGAACAACTACGATCTCAACTACTCGACTCAACTTCAGCTCGCGCCGCAATATTGATGCGCTGTCGTCGACCCCAACTACTCGTATTGACAACAAACTTATTGGGGATGAGTCTTAAATTACTCGGTGATGAATTCTGCACGGTCAACTAGTAGTTGTTGATGTTTTGAAGCATCACGAATAGAAACTGCAAGCGCATGAATATCGTCGAAGCTTTCACTCGGGAGTATTCCAGGGTATCGTATCCACTGAGGAATGTAAGTATATTATATAAGGCCCGAATTCATCCGAGGACACCACACTACCGAAGAGGTAAGGGGTAGAGAGGATTTCTAAGGCTCAGAATCAAAGGTAAGATAGCACTAACTAGTTGTTTACTTCGGGCTATCAGGCTCACCTGGATAATACTAGAAGCTCTGAAAATAAGGCTACTGTCATACATCGAACATGGAGGATTACGATGGCACAGAACAGGGTTGTCACGACCTGCAGGCTACCTCTACAAACCGTGGGATATCACAACAATCGAAGGGTAGAGTCTAGTCTAGACACCACGTCTACACTGTCTTCTACTAACTCTAGAGTCGATCGGGATTATCCATCTTTATCAGAAGTCCTACTCTAGAGGCATCCACTAATACTAGTGAACAATCAATCCTGTAAAACAACTAGGGAACTAGCACTACTTCACTAAGAAACTAAAGCACAAAGAATATCACGAATACTTACTATGATTGATAAGCATCTGTTGAGGTACAAGCTGTAGAAGACTATTGGGGGCCAACCGGCACCTCCTCGACTCCCCCTCACTCTATCCCTATCTACCTAGGAAGTACTACACCTCAAGGATGAGCCTAAAGCTCAAGTGAAGAAGTGAAAACTCAAGAGGAGAGTGAATGTGGGATGTCTCCATTTCCACCCCTCCCCTTATATTTATAGGGGGAACCAGGGGTGTCTCGGACGAGAGGAAGCTTGGCACGCTCGAAACCGACTTCAGGAGTTCACCAAGGGCTGCCACATGTAAGCTGGAGAGGAGGGGGGCTAGGGCCTGTTTGGCCAACCAGTGGGGTCTGCCGACCAGTGGCCACTGCCTCTGGACACCACCTTTGGTCAGGGGGCTGGTAAGTGGGCTCTTAGGTCGGTTCCTGGTGGCTTAGCTCAAAGCTATGTCGGTTGCATGCTCTGGTGGGCCCTTTGATCTTTGTGCTCATGCCTGATTCACCAAGAGAGTGTAGCCTTGGATTGATGATATGTTCATGCTCATGGGTTGTGCTTTCTTCTCATTCCCAAGCATAAGCAACCTGCATACAAATATTTACCAACACTTTGTAGAACTTGTTAGTAACAACTCCTACCACTAATGTTGACACTCATCTTTTATACGCTCATGCAGGAGCTGAAGGTTTGCTCTGATCCATGCGAGGCTAATCAGCATGCTCTGACTAGTCGAGTTTTGTAACTTGGAGCTTGGAGCCTATTTTACCTGCATTTCTGCCCAAATTCCGATATAGCAAAATTTCAAATGGGAAACACTGAAATGGCCCTTTTTGGATGAATATATATGCATGAGTCTTTAATTCTCATGATTTTTGTCTCGAAATGATGCTTAAAATGGGTCATTATCTAGCATCAACGGTAGTTGGATCGACTCTGGGTAGTTGGCTTCATCAACAAATTGTCCATCAAGCTAAGTGACTTATACCTTTCTCCAATTTATTTTCCACAAGATTGGCCATCGTGCCGACTACTTATCTGTGTACGTGTCTCGATGGGAATTACCATCCAGAGCAACACTTCACCAACTACTTTATGCGCAGCGCGCCTTCTTTTTGTCGCAACATCAACTACTTACTTTTGCACTTGTTGTCTTCTCTTAACGATAGCTAATCTACTCAGGTAGCAAATGCCTCAATCCATGAAAACTTGGATCTTCAGTCATGCCTAAGTGACTCTATACGTACACGGGACAAAGAGGCCTTAGGTTGGGATAGGGCGTTAGCTAACATGGTGGATTTCTTGGGGGTTTGGTTAACTATGGGTTGTAGTGATTATGACTTAAAATTCTTTCATTTTGTTGCTATTGCCTAGGCGCTTTGGACTAACAGAAACAAGATGGCGGTCGAGAAAAAGTTTCCTTCCTCACCAATTGATATCTTGTAAAAATCTGATTTACTACTGCAGAAATTAGGGGGGGTGCAACTGCATGAACAAGATCGCAAGAAAGTGGAGGCCACCAGAGAGATAGGGGGGTACTACTGAGTGAACAAGATCGCAAGAAAGTGGAGGCCACTAGAGAGATGGTACATGAGGAATTTCGATCTTTTGCAATGGCTCGTGGGGAATTATCTCTATTTTCATTTCTTCCCAACATTTTCTTTTTTTATTTCACCATTATAAAGTATCATATAAAAATAATTGTATTGTACAAATTAATATATTTTCTATGTATAATAAACTATTTATAAGTTGTCTTATTGAAATTTGAAATTTTTAAAAATTGATTTACTCTTTTATATATGTTAAATGATTTTCTATATGGCTATCAAAATTAATTCCAAATTGAACTATATGTGTATATAATAAGATATAAAAAGTTTCACAAAAATTATATTCAGGTTCATATGTTCTATTATAGCACATGTCTTGGAGATATATGAAAAATTGAATTATCTTCTAGGGATAATTCAAACTTCTATTTCCATATTACCACATAATAATTACAATAGTATCTAAATTGGGTTAGAAAATTCTACAAAATGATATGGCAATATATTTTTTGTTATTAAGATTGACATAAAAATTAAATGTTTTTAATAAAGTTGTCTATACATTTCTCATAAAAGGGTGTATCTCTCACATAATTTCTTACAACTCAAGCCAATTTTTTGAGATATGAATACCTGATAATTTGAAAATATAAATATCATTATACAAAATTTACAGAAAATTAAATTTGTGCACAAGCAAATTGAATCAAAGTTATATTAAACTTTCCCTGTGAGTTCAAGTTATTTCCCTGTGTGTTCTTTCATGCCTGACATGGAAATGCGATTTTTCCTGTAGGTTCAGTCATTTCCCTATGTGTTCATACAAAACCGATAAGAAAGTATGAATTTTCCTGTGCACGCTCAAAGAAACACAAAGGAAAATTGGACACCCACCAGGAAAAATCGGTTTCCAATAGTGATGGTACACCTACATGATGGATGACAAACCGAACACCACCTTATCAACCACCTTAGCTGGACCAATCCATATGATTCCATTCCTTTTACATTCATGCTGTCAGTTTGCTTGATGCGTGCAAAACTCCTTACGATTTGTGTCGTTATAAGCTCATGCATGATAGTCATGTTATTAGTTTGCTCTTATATATGATGTGTTTTGTGTGAGCATTTTTCCCTTAAGAGCTTCTGAGATCAAATCCCCCCTTATATATGCATCTTGGGGTGGCTCGGGAAGCATGAATCACCTTAGGTGTGAATGCATGTATTATAAATGCCAGAGTCGGTATCATGTTGCCACGAGGCCATCAGATCATTGAACATCTGTTAGGACTTAGGACCGGTTGACCCACTCAGGAAGTTACATCACCGAACATCCGGGCATGAAGACGAACAGGGCACTCCACACTTCTCCCATCCACAGCTTGCTTCCCACCATTTCTCCTTCCTTCGTCAAATCTGTAAGTAGTGGGTGTATACTGCCTCCATAAAAGCAAGATCAATAATACAGCCAGCTGCAGGCTGCAAGGATCCTTACAGCCTACCTCTCAGCCTACTTGATGGAATTTTGGGTTTGGCCCATGAAAGATTTCAGAAATTTCAAATAAATCTCAAAAAGCTCATGTGTGTGCATTAGGAAGTGAGCTAGTGTGGAATCTTTTAGTCCCACCTTGCTATTTGAAGTGAAGTATGACCAATATAAATATGGAGGTTGTCTTCACTTATCCAAGCTATATGTGTGGGGAGAGAATGAGAGATCCACACACGCTCACTCGCTTCGCCGGGGCGGGGCATGGCATGGCTTGGCGAAGGGTGCGGGCGCACGACGTTCGCGTGAATGGTTCGCCGAAATCCGGCCCCTCGCATTGCGGGGGCACTGCTTCCTTTTGTTTTTGGTTACTTGGCCTTTAAGTTAACAAGATATGGAAGCCTAATCGGTTTCCTAATTGTTCAGAATCGATCACAACTTGGGTCATGGGTTCTCCTATACATTCGACCTATCGACCTCCACCAGAACACGTTCTAATCAAGTTAGAGATTTGCCTCTCCTTGCTGCTACACCGCCTTTGTAGCTTACTCCATCCCGAACGCCGGCGTGGACCGGCGAATGGGAGAGCGGGTCTCCAGAATCATTCGCTCTTGCGATCCAGCACCAGGAGTGGGCAAATTATGTTTTTGGGAAGTGCTAGGCGTGACTGCTTGAGATCTTCACCACGACTCGTCCTCCATCAAAATTAGCTGCTGCAGCGTATCGTCGTCTACAACGACAGTTGCTGCGCTCCATTCGGAGGACCATCTTTGTCCCGTCTACGCCGTTCGTCTTCCTGGTGGCTTCCGCTCAATATGTATTATGTGATCAGATCCAGTTCATAATCATGTTTTCTGAGATCATGTTCATGTTGTTCGTACAGTCTAGTATGTTAGAGTATTGCATGCTATGTTTTATTCTTGTCATGTTTAATCTAGTTCGGAATTTAAACTTACAGTTGTCTGTTTTTTCAACAATCTAAAAACCTGATTATAGCCAATCTATTGATTTAACAATGACTGGTTTTGCTGAGTCACTGAGGCCATAAAAGTTTTCTGGTGTGATATTCATCACGGAAGGTCATATGTGTTGTAGTGTGAACTTTAAGATCTGGAACTAAAGGTTTGCCTCTGGTTTATTGCTATGCACATCTGGGGCACGAGACTTGGCAAGCCTAAGGGTGTACTTACTGTTGAAGAGCAGACGAAGTACAACGATGTCAATAATCTTTTTGTGGGATGTATCATTAGTAATATGTCCGACGGCTTGGTTCGTGTGTATATGGAAGAGATAGAGGCGAAGGCGTTGTGGGATGCTCTAGTTGCTAAGTATGATGCAACAGATGCAGGCCATGAATTGTACGTCATGGAGAGTTTCCCATGACTACATGATAGTGAACAAAACCGTTCTGTGGTGGAATAGGCGCATGACGTGCAGCGCATTGTCAAGGATCTTGACCTTCATAAGTGTCCGACTCCCGACAAGTTTGTGGCTGGTTGCATCATTGCAAAGTTGCCTTCCACGTAGAGGAATTTCGCCACAACTCTGAAACACAAGAGACAGAAAATATCAGTTGAAAATCAGATAGTAACTCTTGATGTTGAGGAGCAACCTCAAAAAAAGGATGTGCTTGAGAAAGGAGATCAAGGCCAGTCCAGCGCCAACATGGTCCAGAAGTTCCCACGTGGCAAGAACAAAGGGAACAACAAGCCTAAAAAGACCACTACCTTCAAGAAGAAGAAGAACAAAGCTTTGGAAAAGTGCTATGCTTGTGGTAAGCTTGGACACTTCTCCAAGAAGGCTAATGAGTCAAAAGATGTCAACATGGTGACTATGAGCAACACTGGAGATGGGTACGGTAATTTACCTATTGTTCTTTCAGTTTTTCAATCCATGAGTTGGTGTCTTGATACGGGTGCTAATGTTCATGTGTGTGCTGACATCTCCATGTTTTGTTCTTACCAGACCGTCCGGGATTCCTCCGTGCTGATGGGGAACGGGTCACATGCTTCTGTTTATGGTCTTGGCACTGTAGATCTAAAGTTTACTTTGGAAAAGATTGTGCAGCTGAGGAACATGCCGCATGTCCCTACTATCAACAAAAATCTGGTCAGCGGGTCAGTCCTATGCAAGGACGGGTTTAAGGTAGTGTTAGAGTCCAATAAATTTGTCGTGTCGATATACATGGACAATTTGTTGGTAAAGGTTATGATTGCGGAGGTTTGTTCCGCTTCTCTCTTGCTAAATTCTATAGTAAGTCTGTGAATCATATTTGTGGCAACGTTAGCGATGATGTAGTGTTTGGCATTCACGTTTGTGTCACATTAATTTTGGTTTGATGTCTCGGCTTTCTAGCATGTGTTTAATTCCAAAATTCGCAATTGCCAAAGGTTTAAGTGTCATAGCTATGTGCAATCAAAGCAACCTTGAAAGCCTCACAAGGCAACTGAGGGGAGACATTGGCACCTCTAGAACTCATACATTTTGATCTATGTGAGATGAGTGGTGTGTTGACAAAGGGTGGAGAGAGATACTTCATGACGTTGATTGATGATGCGACTAGATTTTGCTATGTTTATTTGTTTCGAAGTAAGGACTAAGCGTTAGACTACTTTAAAATCTTTAAAGCTGAAGTTGAGAATCAACTTGAGAAAAATCAAGTGTCTAAGGTCAGATCGTGGTGGCGAGTATTTTCCTAAAATATTTGATAAATTCTGTGAGGAGCATGGAATTATTAATGAGAGGACGCCTCCCAATTCTCCCGAATCAAACGGGATTGCCGAGAGGAAATGCCGCACGGTGACTAACTTGGTCAACTCCATGTTAGACACGGCTGGTCTTTCTAAGGCATGGTGGGGGTACGCTGTATTGACTTCATGTCATGTCCTGAATAAAGTCCCAAGTAAGAATCAAGATCAAACTCTATATGAGATGTGGAATGGGAGAAAACCATCACTTTCTTGTCTGCGCACTTGGAGATGCTTAGCGAAAGTTAATATGACTGTTCCAAAGAAGCGCAAGTTAGGGCCGAAGACAGTGGATTGTGTTTTTCTAGGATATGCTCAGAGGAGCATTACTTATAGATTTTTAGTAGTTAAATCTAAGATACCTGATATGCATATTGATACTATTATAGAATCTCGTGATGTAATTTTTTAGAATATTTTTCCATTGAAATATGTGCATAACAATTCTAGATTTTTGATATAGATAACTCCTCAACCAGCTGCACCTATTGAGTCTTCTGAACAATCCAATGAGCATGAGTATATCTTAGAGAAGGATGACAGTGAAGCTCCTAGAAGGAGCAAAAGACAAAGGGTTGCAAAATTCTTTGGTGATGATTTCACTGTGTACCTTGTGGACAATACTCCCACATCTATTGCCGAGGCATATGCATCTCCAGATGCAGATGATTGGAAAGAAGTTGTCCAAAGTGAGATGGACTCAATTCTTTCTAATGGGATATGGGAGCTCACCGAACGACCCTATGGTTGCAAATCAGTGGGTTGTAAGTGGATATTCAAGAAGAAGCTTAAGCCTGATGGTACTATTGACAAGTACAAGGCTCGAGTTGTTGCCAATGGCTACACACAAAAGGAAGGCGAAGATTTCTTTGATACTTACTCACATGTCGCTAGATTGACCATGATTCGAGCACTACTTTACTTGGCTGCCTCATATGGTCTTATCATTCATCAGATGGATGTTAAGACAACTTTTTTAAATGGAGAGTTGGATGAGGAGATCTACATGGATCAGCCCGATAGATTTGTTGTGAAGGGTTAAGAAAATAAGGTGTGTAAGCTTTTGAAATCTTGTATGGCCTGAAACAAGCTCTTAAGCATTGGCATGAGAAGTTCAACAAAACTTTAACTTCTGTGGGCTTTGCCATGAATGATGCAGATAGATGTGTGTACTATCGCTATGGTAGGGGTGGAGGAGTTATATTATGCTTATATGTGGACAACATACTGATCTTTGGCACAAACATTGATGTGATCAATGAGGTCAAGTCCTTTCTATCAAAGGGCTTTGATATGAAGGATTTGGGAGAACCTGATGTTATTAAGAACATCTAGCTTATTAAGGATGATAATGGGATTACTCTATCACAATCTCATTGTGTGGAAAAGGTCTTGAGCCACTTTGGCTACATCAACAGCAAGCCTTCTCCAACACCTTATGACCCCAATGTGATGCTTAGAAAGAACAGGAAAATTGCCATTGATCAACTGAGATATTCGCAGATTATTGGTTCACTCATGTACTTAGCTAGCACAACGAGACCTGACATATCTTTTGCTATGAGAAAATTGAGCCAGTTCATGTCAAACCCGGGTACTGATCATTCGCATGCACTTGAAAGGGTGTGTTATCCAGTAGGTACTATGAGTTATGGGATTTACTATTCTAGGCACCCTGCTATGCTTGAGAATATAGTGATTCGAACTGGATTTCTGATGCTGATGAGTTTTATGCCACGAGTGGGTATGTGTTTACCCTTGGAGGTGGTGTGATATCATGGAGCTCTTGCAAACAGACCATTTTGACGTGCATGGAAGCAGAACTTACTACTTTGGATACAATCATTGTTGAGGCAGAGTGGCTCCATGAGCTCTTGATGGACTTGACTGTGGTTGAGAAACGTGTGCCAGCTATCCTTATGAACTATGACAATCAAACACTAATAGTCAAAGTGGACAGTGCTAAGGATAATGCAAAGTCAACAAGATATGCTAAAAGACGATTCAAGTATGTCAGGAAGTTGAGAAACTCTGAAGTGGTAAGTGTGACTTATATTCAAACAAACAAAAACCTGGCAGATCCCTTTACAAAAGGATCATCACGAAATATGATAGATAGTGCATCAAGGGAGATGGGTATGAGACCTGTATGAGTTGCCACAGTGGTAACCCAACCTATATGATCGGAGATCCCATGAATTAGGACCTGGGAAGAACAAGCTATCAGTCGACTGAGGAGAGTAATGATTAGACCCTCTCTGAGTGAAGATGCAATACTCTCAGTTGCTGTAAGGCAGGTTGGCTATACGCCTTAATGCGTTTCTGTTGGCTCTGATGAGCAAAGTTGCTATCCTATAGAACATTCTTGAAAGAACACACCTATATGAGTCTGATTGTTAAATGTCGCAATCTATGAGATTTGGGTAATCTCAAGTAAACTCATGAAGAGAGCAGGGAGTATGATGTATATGTTCCATTCGTGGAGCAGGCTACTGGCTGCCATGTACTGGTTCGGTCTTTGAGTGAATCTTTTTCGTACAAAACTTGTAATTCAATCTTAGTCCATTGTTCAAGTTGTGGATGATTGTAGCTTGAAGCTCTATGCAAGAGTTCAACTTAACGGTCCTTGCTGAAACGCTGGTATATAAACAATAGTGAGAAACATGCAAAATCTTTGATGGGTATTTTGAGATCTGGTGGGAGATTGATGGAATTTTGGGCTTGGCCCATGAAAGATTTCATAAATTCTAAATAGATCTCAAAGGCCCATGCGTGTGCATGAGGAAGTGAGCTAGTGTGCAACCCTTTAGTCCCACCTTGCTAGTTGAATATGGAGGTAGTCTTCACCTCTCTAAGCTATGTGTGTGGGGAGAGAAGGAGAGCTCCACACACGTGTGCTCACCTCGCGGGGCGGGGCGAAGGGCATGGGCGTACAACGTCCGCGTGAATGGTCCGTTGAAATCTAGCCCCTCGCCTTGCGGAGGCACTACTTCCTTTTGCTATTTTTTGTTTTTGGTTACTTGGCCTTTAAGTTAATGAGATATGGAAGACTAATCGGTTTCCTAATTGTTCGGAACCGATCGCGACTCGGTTCATGGGCTCTCCTATATATTAAGTTAAGGTTTTGCCTCTCCTCGCTGCTCGAGATCTTCCCCACGAATCGTCCTCTGTCCAAGTCGGCTACTGTGGTGTACCGTCGTCTGCAACGCTGGTTGCTGCTCTCCGTTCGGAGGACCGTTTTTTGTCCCGTCTGCACCGTTCATCTTCCCAGCAATTTCCATTCATTACACATTTTGTGATCAGATCTAATTCATAATCATGTTTTCTGAGATCATGTTTATGTTGTTCATACTGTCTAGTATGTTAGAGTATTGCATACTAGGTCTTATTCTCATCATGATTAATCTGGTTCGGAATTTAAACTTACAGTTGTCTATTTTTCCAACAATAGTTAGCCCTTCATCATTATATATTGCCCACTTTTGTCTCTCACAAACTTTTTTGGTTCTTAGTCGAAGCTGACTTTAAGCTTACAATCTATTTCTCTAGGTTATTTAACTATTTGTCATTCTTACGGATTGCACCTACATGCTCATTTGCCATCCTTAGAATGGAACCTAATTTTTTTGCCACCGTCCTCTACCCGAAGGTAATGTTTTGCCAATTTCACCGACGTGGCGTGGCGGATCAAGCCTGGTCACCTTGCCAGTGTGTTAGGCGCACGCGAAATGACCATGTGCCCCTACCTTGTACCAGTACATGGTGCTCCTTCTTCTATCTCTATGACCAATGGGACCCACACATCTTCTTCCACCTCCGTCTTCTTCTTTCGTGATCACTCGATGGCTCTGGTGCAGAGCTAGAGACCTTACCCCGACCTCCTCCCCGCGTCAAGCGCCGACGGCCATGCTCCGACCTACTCCCCGCGCCCAGCGCACGCGAGCAGGCCGGCAGCGGGCTGGCCGGCCACCTAGCCCGGGCCACGAGCGGTGTGTGCAAGCAATCCGCCTGGTCTCAACTGTGGGGTGTGGGCGGCACATGCAGGCAGCTGCCCCCACATTTTCAGTAGCATCACCATGTCAATGCTTCCCAAGCCAGGGCCCCTGCCCATGCTCGTGCACGCGACGGACACATGACACGCCAGCCCCGCGATGTGACCGCGGGCTGCCACAACCATCATCGTGCTGCCACCACTATGTTCCTACCGCACATACGCTGCTGCAGTCGTCCTCACCGAGTGTGCTGCCTTGTAGCTCGCGCTCTCAACGTTACCGACGCCTCAACGCCGCCACCAATGACTGCATGCTTCCCGCTCGACCACAGCTTCGCCATTGAAGGCGAGCAAGCGAGCGTTGGCACAGCTTTGGCCCACCACCTACAAAAGTCACCTCGAGCAGTCCTCCTTTGCCATCTCAAGCTCGCTGAGCCGCCCCGCTCCGCCGCTCATCTCCCTCATCGTTCCAATTTCATCCTCCTCTATTCTTCGTGGAACAGTCTGTCCATCGATCTCCCCTAACAGGCCATCTTGGTCAAAATCCTTTCGAGGTGAGCACCCACACACCCTCCCCTACTAGCCCCAGTCTGTGCCCTTCCCTTTCCGTGCTCAAGTTGAGCTCCTCACGAGCTCCGGGTTGCCATAGCCATGACTGTCGCGGCCCCGGAGTCAACTTCCGCTTCCCATGCTTGGAGTCACTAGAATAAAATCCCCTCACCCTCCTCTCTCTATCCCCATGCCCTCAACTTTAGGAACGGAGCCCGGGAGCATTGTTCCAGCGAAGCTCCGGCAAGCTACCGCCGTGCGTGCTTGTGGCGCAGAAAAGTAAGGATCATAAAGATTGAAGGAGGAGCACCATGTACTGGTAAAGGTAGGGGCACGGGGCTCATTTCGCATGCACCTTACACGCTGGCAATGTGACCTGGCTCGATCCGGCGCGCCATGTCGATGTATTTGGATCTTCGATGTTGATCAACCTACTACTTAACGGAATGGAATAATTACCGCCCACCCCCAAACCCCCTCAAGGGGGCTCTGAGGTTTATAATACAATTCCGCCTATGAAAGGGCCACCCTCCTACCTCCCCTCGCTAGGGGAGATGCTTTGGGATTATTAGGTAGTTATTTCATTCGGGGTTCTAGCTCGATCTGCTGCCATGAAAGGCCGAGTCAAAAGAATTGAACACTTTCCTATACCTTTCGTGGCAGCATAGCAGAGGGAGCTGAGCCCTCGCCCCGGAGGGGGGGATAGTTCTATGCTTTCCCTCTACAAAACCCAAATCATAGAACTCTAGTATTCTACTAGAGATTCTTTGTTCTTGGTCTTGAAAGGGGCATCCCGAAGGGATGGAGAGAGGCATCCCTCTGATGAGGGATGAGAGAGGCATCCCGAAGGGATGGAAGTGGCATCTCGGAGGGATGGTTGTTATTAATAGGAATTCCTCCCTTAGGTCGGATACTTGGATCATCTATTTTAGTGGTGCCTTTGGTCACCTCTAAAATTATAGGATTGGCAGGTGAAATACAAAATAAAAGGGATTGATCTAGATCCCCCCCAACAGGACTTCTAGCTCTATTTATTAAGTGATCCGAGCATTTTCCAACTCTAGGTTCACCTTAGGACCTATCCAAACTCGCAATAGAGAGCTTGCTAGAACAAGGCCCTTTTTGGGCCATTTAACTGTTGTGAAAATAGATTTCATTCAGTGGATATAAAGAAAAGTCGATAAATCAAGGATTTGAGGCCTTACAGATTGGTTTTTCCAAAAAGATTGGCCATGAATCAATAACTTAAAGTAGTATGTGAACCCGATGATGCAACATTGGTTGTTTCTGTTCAAGAAACCGATCATTGGATTTCTCTTCCTCTGGATGACGTAGAGCTCGGTGCCATAAGAACCTATCCGCAATCATCCCCCCAGGATAACAGCTATTAACCGACCTCGTTAACCGAGAACCCTACATTCCCTAGCAAGAGTAGTAAAAGACTTGAGCATTATCGGACAAGAAGGCACAGATTGTGGACACTTTTCCAAAGCTAGATGGAAAAAGCCACAGGAAGGCTCCCAAGGGGAGACCTTCCGGCGACAGTGACCGACGCGACGCTATACTGGAAAGGTCCCCTTCGGGGGTGCAATTTGTATAGGAAGTGTACCGAAAAAATCTCCGAATTGGTAAAATGTTATCTTCGAGTAGAGGATAGTGGCAAAAAATTAGGTTCCATTCTAAGGATGGCAAACGACGAGCAGGTACAATATGTAAGAATGACAAATAGTTAAATAACCCTATCTCTCTCTCTCTAGGGCAGTCGTTTATAGAGTAGTATTTTATCTATATTAACTCATAAAAGAGCCGGGCTTGCTATTTTTCTTTTATGGAAGTGTAGAAAAAACATTTTTATCTAATTACCACTAGGGCATGATGGAAAAATCATAACTAATGCTAAAAGCATATACTGGTGCTGAGATTTTTAGGTGATGTGTATTTCTGAGTAAAGAGTTTACTATAAAATTGTCAGGCCAATTTATGCACCAGGTAAACCAGGAAAATTCATTGAAATAGTTATTCCTATTAACCCAAAAATAATTCCCCAAGCTAGACAATATAAATGCTGGTGATGATCTTTTAACTGAAGATTAGATTTCTTAAGGTGAGCTTGTGGTAAATTTTCCATAATTAATGGAGCTACACAGCAAGCATGAAAAATAAGGTTCATTTCTAAAGCATGTGTAAATATAAATTCATACAAAGTAAACTACCGAGTTCCAGAAGCTCAAAATTTATAGGCATGATTAGATATTCAACTAAGGGCTCCAAAAAAAATCAGATTTTTTCCAGCAGATAATCTATTTTTCCCTATTTATCACTATTCTTCTTGGCATAAATTTGTTAGGTAAGATAGGTATTTTTAAAAAGATTCCACATTTTTCTATAGCTTCATGGAGACTAACTAAGCCTACTATAAAAAATTCAGCTCCAGAAACATAATATAACAACCATAATAAATAAATCTACCAAGCTCAAGAATAAACCAAGATCTACTCAAACCTAGAGTTAAGTATGTCCATTACCCTTCCAAATTTTACACATAGCTATCTTAATAGTAGGTATCATACTGTAAAAAATTTACAAGCATACATACATTATAACATGCTGCACAAATATATGTACCACTTCCTTGCCTAAAATAAGATTTATCAAGAACTAATTCTAGGGAACAGTAATGGATCTGAAATGTTTACCCCAACACTATAATCACACTTATATACTACTATAAAAATTTCATAGCATGAAATGGCTCCAAACATTAGTTATGAAAAATACGAGCACAACTAGCCTTTAAACACTATTAGGCACTATCCCATTTCTACAGCAAAAATTTCTAACTAACACTTGTCATATTATGGTTCCAGAGGTAGAGATTTTGTTAAGGATTCCAAAAAGTCTGCATTTGCCATTTTATGATGTTTCTACAATTTTTAATTGAATTTACAAGTTCACTGTAAAAGGATAGCAAACAAGATTTAAAATTGCAACGGGTCTCTGGATATTGCGGAAATCCCCTAGAAAGAATTGGGGACTCGCAAATCGGCCCTTGACCGGAGTTAAGCAGGGGAGCGGCCTTAGCCGGCCGAAATCCGGCGGGAGAAAGGCTCGACGGCGGCAATCGAGGGGTGGAGAGGCAAGTGAAGGTCTCAAGCTACCTTGGGATCGGTTTAATGGGGTGGGAGGATGCCGGGAAGGGGGTCGTCGGCGATGGACAGGGGCGGTGGAGGTGGTGCTCCGGCATGCAAGGGGCGGCGATCTTGGGCCGGTGAGCTTCAGTGGTGGGGATCTCGTTCCCGGGCTCCGTTAGGGGCAGAGGGAGGCCGTAGGAGGGTCTCCACGGCAAGCTCGGCTTGGCGGCGGCTATGGTGAGTGGCGGGTGGTGTTCTGGGCGGGGAAAAAGCTGGGGCTCGGCTCTCTAGTGCGCGGAGTAGAGAGGGGAGAGGGAAAAGCTTCTATGTGAAGCAAATGAGGGGGAGGGGGCTTGGCAGGGGAGAGGCACGGGAAGGCGCGGCGCTCGGTCGTCCCCGGTGGCGTGTGGATAGGGCTTGGCGTGCGCAGCAGGGGGTGGAGGCCGCGTTGTAGCCATGTAGCGGCGAGGAGGGGCGGTGATGGGATAGGGCGAGGCGCGCGGTCATTGGGGTGACGGGCCGGTGGAGGGCCGCCGACGTGCAGTGCGCGCGCGTAGATGATGGCGATCGCGTGGCGACTGGCGAGCATGCCGCGGCGATAAGGGGCGGTGCGTAGGGCGTCGTCGTCGCGTGCGGTGGGCGAAAGTGCGGGGTTGGGCGAGCGGGGCGGTGGCCTGGGGCGGGATGCGGTGGCCTGGGGCGGGATGCAAGGCCGGCGGCCAGGGCCCGGCTTCGGCTAGAAACAGGGTAGGGGAGGGAAAAAGAAAAAAGAAGGAAAGAAGAAGGAAAAAATTTGACCGGGTCAAATTCAAATTTTCTCAAAATTTCACCAAGGAATTCGAAAATCTCCAAATATAAAAGTTGTTCCAAATTTAATTCCCTACAACTATCGTTTTAGCCAAAAGTTTATTTGAGCAACGGTTTGAAAATTATTTTCAAAGTCTATTTAAAAGATAATTTGACTCTTTGAAAACCATGATTTAAAAAACTTGTCATTTCATGTGTGAATTTTTTTTTCTCTCTAGACAAGAGTGACATGCATATTCAATTTCATATATATTTTTTATTGGATTGTGAGTTTAAGGATTGATTGCCAAAATATATATACATGGGCACATACACACATACATGCATCTATTTCAATTCTTCTTAGTTAATGATGCATGATCCTATATTTAATTTCTCTGCTTAGCATTTTAATTACCTAGGGTGTCAGAGGAGCGAACGTTGTGGCAAGCACCGGATGATCATGTTGCAATAGGTATCTTATGATGTTATGATGTTACAGTAAAGACTTCTGGAATGTTGAGTCTGCTTCATGTAGATGTTGCAAAAGTATATCTAGATGTGGTGTTATTGTATTTGTTGCAAGTGTTTTATCTGGATGTTGCAAGTGTTTTATCTGGGTGTTGCATCTTCAATGCGAGATTTGAATGTGCCATGCAACATAAAACAGATGTTGCGGTGGGTTTTTTTCTCGTCATCAACAGATGACTAACAGCTTTTTTCAATATTTTCTGATGTCGCAAACGGTGGTTTTCTATGTTGCAAATGTTTTCGTTCTATTGCGGACGTTATTATTTGATGTTGCGTTGGACCGATGGAGCGTCCAATGGGAAAGTTCCCATCGAGCGTCCGGACACTAGTAAGTCCTAAAAGATAACCTTGTAGAGATTGCCTACTAAATCTTCTTAAGATTACATGACATGCATTGCCTTATTATTTATAAGACGACACCAATATACTTTACCTAATATACTTTACCTAAAGAGAGACTTGAAAATTTTGATTGAAAATAATGTTTTTTCATATTCGAACCAAAATAAAATATATCTCGTTAACCATCTGTAAAATTTCCAACCCGTTGAGTAAAACCTTCAAATGACGTTTCTCTATTTATTTAACCGTCACCCATAATATTTCACACGAACTTTGTACAAAATATCGTCGAAATAAAGAACACTTCGTCCAAAACAGAGTTTACGATTCATGTCACGTGTGACGCAGGTGCCCACCTTGGCATCCAAAGGATCAGGACGTTGCATTAAAGTGGTGGCGACTCCATGTATCCCGATAACCTCGGCAACAGGCGATCTGCTTTACTGCTCCGCTTCGGTCCCCGATCCCACATACATTCCCCTATTTCTACTGCCGCGCGTGGACGGCGGACCTTCTCCCCCGCCCCGCGCGCTTGAGCGCACCCTCTCTGCTGTGCTGTGATCCAATCCAACCCTTGCTCCGCAGGTGTCGACCGCCGCTGCGCGCAAGCGGCCGGACGCGTGTGCTGCGCCGCCGATGCATTCCAAGCTTCCGTAGCCCACCGTTATCGGCCACACCGGAGTTAGCAAGTACTGGTACGTACTGAAGAATTCGCGGCTGGGATCCTTCCGTCGCCGTGATGTTGATGTAGCATTTTCCCTTTTTGTTCAATAGACTATCACAGCGAGTAGGGGTGGTGTTCGCCGGCGGTTGCTTTTGTTTAGGATGCGTTATGGTCACCATTTGGTGTGCGCACACAGCGCACTCTAAATGTTCGATGATATGCTGCAAGGAGCTCGCCCGCTCTCTTTCTGGCTACCGTTCTCTAGCGGTTCAAGCCAGTAAGCCATGACTTTGACAGGACATTGTGGCAGTGAGTCCGCGTGCTGGGCTTCCAATTTATGGGAGGCGTTCTCCATCCAAGTCAGGGCACGCATACAGATTTCAACCAGTAGTTTGATGATAGGGTGATAAGAGTGAGAGGACTTTACTGCCTGCTCCTTTTTTCTGCTCTTTTGCCTTCCTGCTCACTTCTAGTTGTACTGGTAGCAGGCCGTCAGGTTAGGGTTGCTTCATATTGCATCTTTAGTTTTCATCTTTCATGTACTTACCATTTCTTTTGGATCCTGTAGTGTTTGCCTGTTCTGATATTTTCTCTCATTTTATCAAGAGAAGTTACTCACTCCTTGAATTTCCTCAGAACAGAGACCGTGGCCAGGTATTGATCAGGTTCAACCGAGAGAGCAGCAGCGCAACACAACAACAACAATGCTGGACCTGGTTGCTATGGCAGCTGATGATTCTGCACTGGCTGAGGATCTGCAGGTTGAGGAGGTTCTCCAATTCTCGACTCACTTCAAGAGTGAGAATGTCTGTGCAGTTTGCAAACAGGTGATCCAATCATTGGAAGCCTCTTGGAAACCTGACAATTGTGACCATGTCATCTGCATTGCCTGCTTCTGCCAATGCACGGAGGCCACCGGGCTGCCTAGGTGTGCAGTGCCTTCTTGTGAATCTTTGTGCCAGACAAAGACGCAGCTTGAAATCAGGGTGCCTCATGGCACCGTGATCTCAATCGAAGACATGGACAGCCGCAATGGGAAAAAACCACTCGATGGCATGCCCCAAGAGCTGGGGCAATGCTCTCACAGTGCGGATGCAATGATAAGCAGTGAGTTCTACTGTTCCATTTGCATGGAGACAATGCACATTGGGGAATTCTTTCCCATTGACGGATGCACACACACCTTCTGCGTCAGTTGTGTGAGCCAGTACATTGCTGCAAAGGTTGAGGAGAATGTATTGTCTATTGGCTGCCCTGACCCAGGGTGCAAGGATGGTACGTTGCACCCAGAAGCATGCCGTGATGTGATCCCGTTGCAGCTGTTCCAGAGGTGGGGTGCGGCGCTCTGTGACTCATCATTGGGGGAACTCAAATTCTACTGCCCCTTCAAGGAGTGCTCGGCTCTGTTGGTTGATGATCCTGGCCATGGTGAGACGGTGATAACAAATGTGGAGTGCCCACACTGCTGCCGGATGTTTTGTGCCCAGTGCAAGGTTCCATGGCATGATGGTGTGACATGCACAGAGTTCCAATGCCTCGGGAAAGATGAGCGGGGCTGGGAGGACCTGATGCTGAGGAAGGTTGCACAGGAGAGCAAGTGGCAGAGGTGCCCCAAGTGCAAGATGTACGTGGAGAGGATCGCGGGCTGTGTGTTCATCATCTGCAGGTACTAAAGTTTGCAGATCAAACATACAGTTTTGCACTGAGCACAAATGATGACGTTTTTCCTTTCTTCCAATTTACAGGTGTGGGCACTGCTTCTGCTACCTTTGCGCATCCCCAATGTCTAGGGATAACCATCATTGCAAGACCTGCAATCGAACCTGGAGAATGGCCTGAAGCTACCTAGCCCTAACTGAGGGAAGGGAATTCTTAGCTCTGCCTCTACTAAATCTGGTTGATTGCTGTTATGACTGTTTTGATTATCTCTGGATCGTGCAGTTCCGATTTGATAAGTCGGTATCAGAAGTAGCACCGGAGTCTATTAGTAATAATAACTAAAGTGTGGTTTAGGATTAGGAAATGACATCACAAGAGTGAATCTTAGTCTTGCAACCTTTTGGAATGGCTGACATCTGAAGGTGCTGTCCAGTTTCTAGCAATTAGGAAGTAGTATCATGCTAGCTTGCAAGGCAACTAGGTATGTTGCTTTTGAGAAATCATCCAGCATGCGGCGGGAATTTCTTATGAACTTCTAGATATTTTCTGTAAGAAACTGTTGACACAAAAATCAACACACTGGAATCCGAGAGCAAATGTTCGCCAAGCACGGAAAAGTCAACCAAGCGTGCCAGTCAATTTGACCTGAAATTGACAAGGGAGAAAACAAAGTCAAATTCGAGAGCGTATCGGCTGGGATTCCGAATATCTCTCAGATGGACGTATCGGCAAGCTTTGCCGATACTATAGATGACAAAAAGATATTAAATGCAAGGATGTAATAAACGAGCGTATCGGCAGGATCAGCCGATACACTAAACGACAAAACTGGCTTTTGAACAGCGGATCGTGTTCTAAACTATGAATGTGTAGCTCAGATGATGTGAAGTTAAAAACAGATCTAAACCGGTTTTTGAGATAACAAAAATGTTACTCCAAAACCTAAAGTCGATCTAATATATTTTTAGCTATGATAATGGCCAAAAAGCATAGGAAAACCTACAAATCTAGCCGATATCAATAATTGGTGAATAAATCTAGACGAGACGACAGCGATACGCCCGGAGGTCAAAGTCTAGATAAACTCGATAACTTTTGAATAGATTTGAATGAAGCCACAACGATGCGTCCGGTAGCTAAAACTCAAATATACTCGGTAAAACGAAAACTCACCAGCAAATCAAGTCGCTCGAATATGAGGCGTCCTTGATCAACTTGAAAGAACTCGTTGAAAAAAAAGAGAAAAGACGAAGTTGATGAAAAAGTGCAAAGGAATTGTAAAGTTTGTTGTATTGGATGTGTATCAAATCTTTTCGATCCCTTACAACTGGTATATATAGCCTAGCGCTATTAAGTCCTAGTCGATTACGGCAAACATTATTTGACCTAAAAGAAAAGACCATCTGAAGATAAACTATTTAAAATACTACAACCGAATCATCAAGATTCTCGTAGAGTCCGGATCCTCTCCTCCTCCCTTGACTTCATCGGCAACTCTCCATCGGCCGGATACCAGAGCTAGCGGATCCGCATCTTCAAAGCATATTCTTCTGGCCCATCGGATGGACTCCATCGGCCGATTCCAACACTGTGCAACTTTTTGTTTCTTCTAAATCGGCCACCTCCTCTTCACAAAAATCACCTTCCTTGACACGTGTCCAAAAACGGTGTCAACACATGCCCCCCAGTTTCGGAGTAATAGATCTGTTGCTCCGAAATTACTATTAATCATTACTGTCAACGCTCAAATTTATCTAAATCTCCCAATCATACGGTGTATCGAATCCCCATTTTGCCCTTAAGCAAAGGTTATAAATATCTCCATCTTCTTCTCCGCTGGCACTTCTCCTATAGCACCTCGGCTTCCTTCTCTGTTCAAGAACACACTCGCTTTGCCGCCGCCACTGCAGCTTCCTAGGGTTTCAAGGATCCAAGTCCAAGAACTCCCCCTCCGGCAATGGCTTCCATCTCCGAGATCCCAGAGGTATGTCTCTTTCCTCCATCTGCATCTCCCCCCCCCCATTTTTCTTCCGATTCCTTCAGTCACATTTCTTATTTCCGCCTTCATTTTTCATAATCTTAGGGGTAACGCAATCATCCCACTAGAAAACCAATCCGGCATGGTTTGCTTAGGTCCCATGGGAGATCCAGATCCAACTAGTATAATTAACCTGGAAACCAGCAGGATCCCTCTTAAGTCCTCCAACATGAACCTAGATTGGACTCCAACCTTCAGATCTTGGCCGAATGTTACTCCCGGATGGAGAATTTGGTTCCGCAGAATAGCGAGTTCCCAAAGGACCAATTGGGAACAGTACGATATTAGCCTATGCCTGAATCTATCTTTATCGGAGATGATCAGGAACGAGCCGATGCTCATATTGGCCTCTTACTTCTGGTCTGATGCCCTCAACGCATTCATATTTAACCATGGACCAATGACACCAACCCTGATGGATGTTGTGATGCTCACTCGCTTGAATATTCATACTGTCGATAGACCTTTTTGTTTGCTAGAAAAAGCATCTTTCAAGATTGAAACCAAAAGCATTGGCGGGTGGAAATGATATATCGGCAAGAACATGAAGACTGGATTAGTATCTGTCAGAGAGCATACTGCCTTTCTCAACATGTGGCTTGAGAAATTTATTTTCTATGGCAAAGCTGTTGGTCCAACAAACAATAATCTCAAGCTGGCAGAAAATCTGGCTACTGGCAATCCTGTCCCTCTCGGCAAACATCTTCTGGGGTCAGTTTACCACCTGCTTCATCAAGTATCGTCCAGACTCAGAAAGAACCAGCCGATCACCAACTTGGGAGGCCCCTGGTGGTTTATTCAGTTGTGGCTGCACATGTACATGCACAAAACTATGACAGTCGAATTGTCAAAGATAGAATTCCCATCAGAAAACTTCTCTGAAGAAAAAGAAACCATCAGTCGCCGATGCACATCATTCGGTGAAGCAGCTATCATGATTGCCAATGATCCCAAGACCCTTGGCATTACTGACTTTTTCAAGTCTTTCTACAATAGGTTCCCAGAAATCTCCACTATCAGGTTCGCATATCAGGACGAAAAAGTCATGTATGAAAACCGCTTCAAGTTCCAGCTCGACTCATGGAAGACCGATGAAGAAGCCACCAAGATTATGAAGGAAAAAATTTCTCCAAGAATTCTACCAATTAACTTCACAGTTGGCAAAGATATCCCTAGCTATGAGTTTTATAATCCATCAATGGCAGCCAGACAATTGGGATTTGGCCAAGTGCCCCCTTTTCCCTTCTTTGCTAGCAAAGTTCAGTTTAGAGGAGCCCTTGACAATATCTCTCTCTTACAGTCGGCTGAAATACCTGGAGCCTGACGTAGATATGACACTTCTAGCCGATTGGCAGATTGCACCTTTTGCCACTACCTCTTACATCCAATGGTGGTCTGAATGGCAAGAGCATATCTTCTGCAAATTGGTCAACTTATACTGCATCGCTCTAGACAACAATTATCAATCAGGCGAGCATGAGGTACAAGCAAAATCAACCCCCACAATGTCTTTTAGCACTTCTTGCATGCAGCCTTTAACTTCTACTCTTTGAAGGATGATGATCGGAATCCTCCAACAATCAGTAGGAGTGGGCAGCCGATCAACTACGCTCTGCCAGCCGATAAGCCAAATATCGGCTATGGTGCTCCAACTCTGACAGATGTGGCCACTGGGAGAAAACGTAAGGTATCTTATACCAAGGTGACAACCCGTAAGAAAAAGAAATCTCCAGGCCAATCTTCAGCAGCAGCAGCAGCATCCCAAACAGACACTCCGATCGACCTTCCCTCCTCTTCTTCAGAAGGTAAAAGTCTGAACCCCAAGTCTTCACTTTATCTGAATGCTGATCATATCCTTGCTTTATAATTAAGATGTCCCTAAACACCCATCTGGAGGAGAAGAAGACTCATAGCACACCCCCTCATACATCATCAAATGTTCAGGTATTATTCTGCTTACTCAGCAAGTATCTAAATCTTTTCATGATTCTGAATCTGGTATTATTTCCTTTTTTCATCAGGCACAGCATTCACCTCCAACTCCCAGGAAATCCAGGGCAGAGTCTCCATTGATACAGGTACGATTTCAGAACTTGCTCATGAGCATATTCTGTATATTTCTAACAATCATCCTTAAGCTTGCCGACCATGCACTATCTGAATTACTTGGCCAGCCAAACACCACAATCTCGAGCTCTTCATCGCAACTCCTCGTTCCCGCTGGCTCCAATCTAAGAGAAATACACCTGAAGCAGGTAAGCATCCTCCCCTTGGCCGATTTCAACAGCCCTTCGCCTTCATCAGCCACCCTAATCACATCTCCCTGTCAGGCACAAGAATCTCCAGACAATAGTCTGTTTTCTTTTCAAATTGGAGCCATTCCCCAGGAAGAAGGAGAAGAAGCAACATCGGCCGATTCAGTTGTATTGTCGGATGAAATCAAGGCCAAACTCCAAGAATCTCTTCAGCTTCTGAATCAAGACATCGGCCAACTAATCAAGAATGCACAGCCGATCCGAGCCATCTTGGAAGAACTGGAGGGTAAGCTTCCAGAACCGATCGAAGAGACATTAATTCCTGCAGCCTTTATCGAGAGTCATCGTGCATAATTCAACAAGGCCCAGAAACAACTCGCCGATCGTCTTCAGCAGGAAGAAATCATCAAGCAAAGGGATAACTTCAAAGCTTTAGCAGAATCGGCCATTAGTGAGATCAAATATGTGAATGATACCCAGGCCAGCATTCTAAGAAATAAGGCAGCATTGGAAGCTGAACGGGATCGTCTTCTGCAAAAACTTAATCGGGTAAACCAAGAAATAGATCGCAGATCACGATCTTTCTCAGATTCCACCGGCCATTGCCAAACTCGAGGAAGATAAGCAAAAGCATGCTCGTCAAGCATATCAACTTCACAAGAGTTTGCGGCCGATTTATGGCTCATCAATAGATAACAACCAAGTAATTGAAAACATTGATCAAATCCACCTGCGCGCGATAAAAGTAATCTGGGAAGCTCTAGGATTACTGTAAAAACATCTTGTGTAATTTTCAGAATCGGCAGGCAACTTAATCTCAACCTAGAAACTTGTCTTTATGATTTATTGCTCTAAGGGCGACTCATATCGTGTCGGCTATGTTGCAATCAATGCATCTGACTTGCAAATCGGCTTTCACATATTTTTTGCACTAAAGGCAATACTTTCTAGTATTGGCTATAATTTACAAAATCCGGCCAATACTACAATCGGCCATACCCCTCTTTGATCAAGACTCATCCGAAGAATCTCCTGACTTCACCGATGTGACTTCATAATCAGCCATCCGAAAGAAATCCTTCTCCCATGCTTGACCAGAAAGACAATTCATCCGATCATAACTAACTATATGGGCTTCAGCCGATGCCACGCTGAATGACGAATCAGCCGATACTAATTCAACAGTATCGTCAACCCACTGAATCAAACATTGATGCATAGTAGATGGAATGTAACAATTGGCATGTATCCTGTCCCGACCCAACAGTAAACTATATGAACCTTTGCCATTAATAACAAAGAAAGTAGTAGGAAGGGTCTGACTGCCAATTGTGAGATCGACGCATAATGCCCCTAAAGCAGGAGATACAACTCCTTCAAAATCCTTAAGCATCATATCAGTCTTCGTCGGATCATCCTGATTCTTTCCAAGCTTGCGCAACATAACATAGGACATTATATTTACGGCTGCACCTCCATCAACCAACATCTTCGTAACAGGCTTTCCATCAACGAATCCTTTCAGGAACAGTGCCTTAAGATGCTGCCTCTTATCATCTTCTAGCTTCTCAAATGTTGCTAGCAATGGTTCCAAATTTAACTGTGCCATGGCTTTTTCTAATTCTGGTTCATGATCTTCATCATCTGGCACCATAAACTCTTTCGGCATTATGAAAACCATATTAATTGGCGCAGCCGATGATCCATAATTTTGATCACTATCGGCTCTGGGTTTAGCACGCCAAACTTGTGACCAGATCCCTTTCTTGTGCAGTTTCTTTTCTTGTTCTTCCTCAATGATCTCCAGCTGGCGTAACCTCTGAACACATCGCTTCTGAGACCTGGTCAAACCTCCTGGGCACCATTGAGATTGATCCGTGCGATCAGACTCACGTTCTGGATTTCTCCGCATCGGCTGATCATCTTATACTCTGTCATCGACCATCTGTTCTAACCGGTCATATACAGATACTCTTCTCCCAGCAGGATCACATAGCATTGTCCTGCCCCCAGTCGATCATGCACCGATACTCTTTTTCCTAGACGATCATGCATAGGAGTGCGCTCACGCCGATAGGGCTCAGGACGTGACCTTTCATATGATCGGCTGCCTTGACCATTGCATTCGGAACAATCATATGCCGATGGCAATGTCAACCCTTCTTCCCAGCAGTAGACAAAGAAAGGACACCTCCAAAGATCTTGCTCGCGTCGCTCTTCTTCTTCTCTACGCTGCTGCCTTTCATGATCAGGCTAAAACTTGTTCAACAGCATTTGAGACATTACACGTCTACATGGTGCCGATGATCGTTCAGCATCCTTCATCGGACCCTTTCCTTTGACATCATCGGCCGCTATCTGCGCTTTAGGATCAACAGTTCCAGATTTCTTGGCCGTTGATGACGTTAGAATCTTGGCTTGAGGAGAACCTTCATCTCTGGTCACATCAACCATGTTTGTGGTGAAAGGATGTCCGTCGATCTTCATCGTCTTTTTGGGAGTCTCAAACTTCAATCTCCCTTGTTCAAAAGCCATCTGAATCTGCTGTCGGAAGACCTTGCACTCATTTGTATCATGCGATGTGGTGTTGTGCCACTTGCAGTACTTTATATTCTTGAGCTCGTCCTCCGATGGAATCTTGTGATATGGCTTCAACTTGATCAATCCTTCCAACAATAACAAGTCAAAAATCTTGTCGGCTTTGGTGATGTCAAATCGATATGACTCGGGCTCTCTCTTCCCAAACGGACATGTCACCGGCTTTTTGCTGTTCTGTATCCACTCAGTCGATGCGACCGTTTCTTGCTCCTCTTCAGACTCATCATTAGCAGAATATTTCGCATAGTTGATCTTCTTCTGAAAAGGCTTCTTGGACTCATAGGATCGAGTCTCTCCTGTCATCCGACTCGTGATCTGGCTAATGCTTTCAAACTCCTGCGATGCATATTTATCTTTAATGTGCAGCAAGAGTCCATTAAATGCTACATCGGCCAACTGCTGATCGGACAGAACCAAACTGTAACATCGGTTCTTGACATCTCTGAACCTTTGGATAAAAGCAGCAACTGATTCATCGTTTCTTTGTATCAAGCTGGTCAAATCGGTCAACTTTAACTCAGTAATCCCAGAGAAGAACTGATGAAATTTTCTCTCTAGATCGGCCCAATATAATATGGAGTTTGCTGGAAAAGTGGTGAACCAAGCAAAGGCCGATCCAGACAAAGACAAGGACAACAAACGGACTCTGAGTGCATCCTGGTTGCCCGCTTCTCCCAACTGTAGAAGGAACCTATTAAAATGTTTCATCGTAGAAACTTCTCCCTGCCCTGAAAACTTCGTGAAGCCAGGCATCTTGTACTTGTGTGGGAGAGGAATCTGATCATAAGCCGGAGGATAGGGAGTCTTGTACATGACGGATTGTTGCTTTGGCCTCAAACCAAACTGCCCCCTCATCACTTCAGCTATCTTTGTGCTCCAATCAACTTGCGGCTCAACTATTGGCATTCGCTGAGGGGAAACCGTACTCGCTGCATTGGTCATCATCGCAAGTTGTTGAGCTACATGGTTCATCGACTGTCCAGCCGATTGCATCTGTCGGGCTTGCTGAGCTATCCAATTAGGTGTCTGCTGAGTCATCGTCGGCTGTGGAGCCAATGGACTTGCCGATTGTTGACCAGCAATATCCATGTACGGCACATTGACACACCGTATCTGTCCAGTTGTTTGATTGTGGAATGCCCAGTTGATTCCCTTCTGATGCGGAGATTGCGACAATAACACTTCTGAGGGAGACTGGGGTTGGAGCAGGATAGCAAGACGCTGTTGTGGGGTCATCGGCGGTGGTGCCGATGCATTAACTTGTGCCATCTGTTGTGGCCTCTATGCGCCTTGTGCATTCAGCTGTGTTGCCAATGCATCCTGCTGTTCACCCCATCGGCTGTACGTCCGATGGATCAGGCTGAGAGGCTATTGGCTGAGAAGCTGATGCATTAAACTGCATCTTGGATGGCGTAGAAAAGAAATCCGGATGCATACCATACCCAGTAGCAGGATCCCATTCTTTAGGAAATACAGACGCAGATCCACCTTGCACAGTTGTAGCAATCGACGGCGTGGTTGAGTAGATAGGATCTGTTGTACCTGCCGATGTTGCAGTAGTCATCTGGGGTGGAGTTTGGCTATTGCTTATTCCTGCCTGGCTATTTTGAGCCGACAGGGCTGCTGCCATAGACACCTCCAAGGGAGTATATTGCATCTGATCTGGTTGTATATAGTAAGGACCCATGCACCCTGGTAACGTGTCTTCAGCAAAAGTCTTGACCACTGCATTGGGCACCGTGTTGCCCAAGACTGTTGCACTGTTGATAAAGTCTTGTGCCACAGCCTGGCCAACTGCGTCTATCATCTTGCTTTCACGTTGAGACTGTTAATGGCTGGAAAGATGGAAGATCAAACTTCTTGATCACCTCACCATACTCACCATATCTGTTGACGTTGTATGATTTGAGGCGTTCACACTTTAATCTCTCCACCAGCTCTTCATATTCCTTCTTTTGTTCTTCTTTGAGCTTATTTTCAGGAACATGAATCTGGTTTTCTTCACTAACTGTAGATTTATCAGTAAGTTCCACCATGTTGAAGCTTTTCGAGTCCCACCGGGCGTGCCAAAAGATGTGTTGATGCAAAAATCAACACACTGGAATCCGAAGACAAGTGTTCGCCAAGTACGGAAAAGTCAACCAAGCGTGCCAGTCAATTTGACCTGAAATTGACAAGGGAGAAAACAAAGTCAAATTCGAGAGCGTATCGGCTGGGATTCCGAATATCTCTCAGATGGGCGTATCGGCAAGTTTTGCCGATACTATAGACGACAAAAAGATATTAAATGCAAGCACGTAATAAACGAGCGTATCGGCAGGATCAGCCAATACACTAAACGACAAAACCGGCTTTGAACAGCCGATTGTGTATGTATGACAAGATCTAAGCTACGAATGTGTAACTTAGATGATGCAAAGCTAAAAATAGATCTAAAACGGCTCTTGAGATAACAAAAGTGTCACTTCAAAACCTAAAGCCGATCTAGTATGTTTTTAGATGTGATAATGGCCAAAAAGCATAGGAAAACCTATAAATCTAGCCGATATCGATAATTGGTGAATAAATCTAGACGAGACGACAGCGATGCGCCCGGAAGTCAAAGCCTAGATGAACTCGATAACTTTTGAATAGATTTGAACGAAGCCACAGTGATGCGCCCGGTAGCTAAAGCTCAAATATACTCGGTAAAACGAAAACTCACCAGCAAATCAATTCGCTCGAATGTGAGGCGTCCTTGATCAACTTGAAAGAACTCGTTGAAAAAAAGAGAAAAGGCGAAGTCGTCGAAAAAATGCAAAGGAATTGTAAAGTTTGTTGTATTGGATGTGTATCAAATCTTTCCGGTCCCTTACAACTGATACATATAGTCTAGCGCTATCAAGTCCTAGCCGATTACGACAAACATTACTTGACTTAAAAGAAAAGACCATCTAAAGATAAACTACTTTAAATACTACAACCGAATCATCAAGATTCTCGTAGAGTCCGGATCCTCCCCTCCTCCCTTGACTTCATCGACAACTCTCCATCGGCCGGATACCAAAACTAGCGGATCAGCATCTTCAAAGCATATTCTTCTGGCCCATCGGACGGACTCCATCGGCCGATTCCAACACTGTATAACTTTTTATTTCTTCTAAATCGGCCACCTCCTCTTTATAAAAATCACCTTCCTTGATACGTGTCAAAAAACGGTGTCAACAGAAACTTCTGAGATCCAGAGTACTTTCATATAAATGGATGGGTCATTCAGTTTAGTTGGTGCCAATTAAATATTTCAAATCTAATGGCTGGTCTGTGTTGCAAGTTGGAAACTGGTATCTGTACTTTGGTCATTGAAACATGACTCGGGGGGCAAACCATTTTTTTCAATTTGAACTGCACAAGGGCATAGGTTAATGTTTCCTTCACTGCTGGTTGTGTAATGACGTAGCGTCCTCCGCGCCCAACCACACACGCGGCGCCTGAGCCTGTTTTGATGGGGTCGGAGGTCCCGCTGGTATAGCTAGCTGGAGATGTGGCAAATCTGATGCCCGAAACGGTAGCTGAAGACGGTGGATGGAGATGGACGCGTCCAAGTCGAAGCAGACAGTGGTTGCTGCCTGCTGGTGCTCGAACCCACTGGCCACCGCAAAGGGGAAAGGTTTATTCCGAGTCACCTTGCGTTGTCAAGTTCCCATTGGCCGCAGGGTACATGCTTTTTGTGTGATACTAATATGCATAGTACTTTTTTTTCAAGACAATATGCATACTTTTGACTTGCCTGTCCATCTCCCAGATCCAAAAAGCAAATAAAGCCACGGACGCGCATCGTTAAATCATCTTTGGACGTTCTTTTCTGGCCGCACTGTTAAATCATTTTTAACTAGGTAGGTGATTTTTTGTTTGAAACGGTACAAAAGTTGCATAAAGCAAGAAAAAGTGGAGCGCAATTAAAAACACGCAAGTAGACTCACTGTTGACGATCAAAATTGGCAGCAGACTAGACCAACCGGTCTGACCGGTCGCTCCAGGCGGTCTGACCGGTCTTTGACGATGTAGCCGATTCGGCAGGAGCCGACCGGTCTGACCGATAGGTCTGACCGGTCTGACCGGTCCAAGCAGAGTCCGAGTACAACTAGAGATTTTCATAGATTTAGATCTTGTAATAGGATTTCTTGCGGGACAAGTCCACCCACCCTATAAATATAAAAGGTCACGGCCAATTGAGAGATCCAATCGATCAAAATACATCAATACATTATTTTTCTTTAAGTTTATTGCCTTTGCTTTTGTCTCTAAACCCTAGCTCTTTCCAACCCTTTTCTGTTTCTTCCTTCGTCTCCGCGACGTCTGAAAACGTTCTAGGTGGCCTGCCGATCCTAGAACAACCCTACGTGCGTTTGCCCTGACGGGGTCCCTCCCGGGCGAGCGTTCGTCGGATTTCGCCGTTCTGCACCGGCGAACCGGTCTGACCGGTTACTCCGACCGGTCTGACCGGTCTGAGCATCGGCGCTGCAAATTGTGCCGTCGCTCGCTGCGCGATCAAGTGCGTTCTTGTGTTGGCTCTAGATTGGCGCCAACATATTTTGGCGACTCCACTGGGGAAGAAAGATCTTGGTTGTAAAACCGATCTAATCTACTCCATCTACTACCATGGTGAAGCTGTCAAATCCTGGTGAGATCGATCCCGATAACATCAGCAGACCGTCTGTTGATGAATTGCCGCTCGAGGATCGTCAAGCTTATGAAGCCTTCATAAAGGAGTGTGAAGAGGAGAACAAGCGGCGCAAGGAAAAAGAACTTGAAGAAAAGCGTCGGTGGTTCTTGTCTCACTTCTCCAAGAATCGGAAGGGTGATATCTCTAAAGACAAGGAGGTGGTCATTCTTTCGGATGAAGATGAGCAAGCCAAATCAAGTGCTACTGTAAGTGCTACAACACCTCCTACTTTAGAGCAAATTTCTCAATTGGTGGTTAATGGTCAAGAAAAGATTCTTGCTACTGTTCAAAATATGATTGATAAATCATTAGGCAAGCAACCTTTGATTGATGATAGTGGTACCCCTAGACCTAATATGGATGGCACTTTTTATCATAATACTATGCATCCTGAATCATCGGCAATACCTGCACCACAGTACGGCATGCCGATGAATTTTTTTGATGGTCAGAAACCTCCAGAGCAGTGCAATGCGAATGGAACGGTCAGACCGGTTGCACAAACCGGTCAGACCGGTCTCGGTGGGCCGGTTCCAACCGGTCAGACCGGTTTCCCGACCGGTCAGACCGGTCCTGGTGCTCTGGTGGCGTATCAGTTGTCTCCTGAACCTATTACTAGTATGCCTCCTGTTCAGGCTGATTTTAGCCGAGCAAATGTGTTTACTAGTTATGGTGTTCCTCCATACGCCACTATGACTTATAATCCGTATACTATGCCTCCCCAAAGTTCGGGCTATTCATATGGTGCAATGCCAAACCATGGTTATTCGCAGCAGACACCATATACACAGCCGAATCATACACCGCAAATGCCGAATAGTTCTAGCGCCAATGTTCAGAGGCCAAATAATTCTTATTTTAATCAAATACTTGAGAAACATAAGAAAGATTTGGCTGTCATGTTCAAAGAAACTTTCGGCGTAGAATTGAAGGACAAAACTCTAGTCTGTCAAAAGCCGTATCCTGAGAGTTTTGATTCTATTCCTTATCCTCAGAATTTTAGAATACCAGAATTTATTAAATTTACTGGGGAGGATAGTAGAACTACATGGGAGCATGTTAGTCAATTTAATGCACAAATGGGAATTTATGGGAGTCTTGATCATTTGAAAATTAGAATGTTCCCTTTGTCTTTATTTGGCACTGCTTTTTCATGGTTTTCGGCATTAGCTCCTAATTCTGTGCAAACATGGTCTCAATTAGAGAGTAAATTTCATGATCATTTTTATAACGGTGAAAATGAGTTGAGGCTATGTCATTTAACATCGGTTAAGCAAAAGCATGATGAGTCTGTTGCTGAATTTATTAGAAGATTTAGAGATACAAAAAACCGATGTTATAGTTTGGTTATTTCTGAAAAGGATCTGGCCGAATTAGCTCTTAATGGTTTGAGGTCTCATATTAAAGAAAAATTAAAGGGATATGAGTTTCTAACTGTTAATCAAGTGTTGCAGAGGGCTTTGGCTCAAGAAAGCCGAAGCAAAGAGTCTAAGTTTAAACCCGATCGTCTTGGTATGCATATGCTACAAGGAGAATCTTCAGACGATGAGGGTAATGAAGTATATGCTGCTGAATTTGTATGGTCATCTAGTGATAAGCCTAGCACTTGTACTTCTTTAAAGCCGATTTCTAAAAATCGGCAAGATGAGATTAAATTCACCTTTGATGTGACAAAGTGTGATAGAATTTTTGATGAATTAGCAAAGCTTGGGAAGATTAAGTTCTCTCACACTATTCCATCAGCGGAGGAATTGAAGCGGCGTGCATATTGTAAGTTACACAATACTTTTTCTCATGCCACTAATGATTGCAATGTTCTTCGTAGACAAATACAATCGGCTATAAATGAAGGACGATTGGTTATTTCTGCGATGCAAATTGATCAAAATCCTTTTCCCGTTCATACACTTGAGTTGTCAAATCCAAAAATATTGATTCGGCCGCATCAAGCCGAATCGACTAAAGGGAAAAATGTGGTGGTTGGTGAGGAAAGACATGAGAAAAGGGTGCTGCAGAACAAGACTCCTCGAGCTTCAACGAGAACATCAACACTCGGGGGGCAATGCAAAGAAAATAAGACCGGCAGCAATCTAACCGGTCAGACCGGTGCGTCGAACGGTCTGACCGGTCCACAGGGCGGTCTGACCGGTCCCCAGACCGGTCTGACCGGTACTCCCAGTGACTCTGGAAATTCCTCCTTGACCAAATTTAGAACAAGGTCGAACTTCAAAAAGCTCCTGGCCAAGTATGAGAAAGATGGAATTGTTCAGAGGCACAAGAAACGGTCAGATGAAGCCAAGGGTACCAAGTCAACGTCAACATCCAGTGAGCAATCGGATTCTCGCATACATCAAGGTAATTGTGTTGTTATGCCAAATTTTGAGCCGATCGCTCCATGGTTCTGGTCGTATCCTTGTTATTATACACCTTTGGATTATAGTAGGATGTATATGCAGCCCTATTATATTCAATATCCTTCTATATATCCAAATTGTATTCCACAAAGACTGATTAGCAATAATCTGGTCGAAAAAGAGCTTAATTGCAGCAAAGAGGGTGAGAAGGACGTGAAAAAAGATTCAAAATACTTCCAGCCGAAGTGGTGTCCCTCCGGTTTATCTCACACTCAAAAGCGAAGATTGCAACATTTACGAAAGCAAGAAACGACGGGGCAAGAAGTGGAGGTCAAGCCAACAAAGCCAATAGTCATGAAGAAAGTTTGGAGACCGAAGCAAATTGATTCATCATCAACTTGAAGGAAAGCAAGACATGGCCGATATTTTTTATCGCCCTTAGCACAAAAAATGGCCGATGTATCATTGATCATCGCCTTTAGATAATTTTGGTCCAGAAGAGTGTTCTTTGGCACGCAAGCTTTGCCAAAGAACATGGGGGCATATGTTGATGATCAAAATTGGCAGCAGACTAGACCAACCGGTCTGACGGGTCGCTCCAGGCGGTCTGACCGGTCTTTGACGATGTAGCCGATTCGGCAGGAGCCGACCGGTCCAAGCAGAGTCCGAGTACAACTAGAGATTTTCATAGATTTAGATCTTGTAATAGGATTTCTTGCGGGACAAGTCCACCCACCCTATAAATATAAAGGGCCACGGCCGATTGAGAGATCCAATCGATCAAAATACATCAATACATTACTTTTCTTTATGTTTATTGCCTTTGCTTTTGTCTCTAAACCCTAGCTCTTTCCAACCCTTTTCTGTTGTTCTTCCTTCGTCTCCACGACGTCTGAAGGCGTTCTAGGTGGCCTGCCGATCCTAGAACAACCCTACGCGCGTTTGCCCTGACGGGGTCCCTCCCGGGTGAGCGTTCGTCGGATTTTGCCGTTCTGCACCGGCGAACCGGTCTGACCGGTTACTCCGACCGGTCAGACCGGTCGGAGCATCGGCGCTGCAAATTGTGCCGTCGCTCGCTGCGCGATTAAGTGTGTTCGTGTGTTGGCTCTAGATTGGCGCCAACACTCACCCTCTTCTAATATATACGTGAATTTGAATCGAATTATTCTCCTCCTGATCTTGTTGATGCTTTATTCTTCTCCTGATTGCGATCCGAAGTAACAAACGCCGTACCCAGACAAAGAGGCTAATAGAAGCTAATAGATGCTATACTTATGCAAACATGCCATAAATCTTGAACCAGGGGGGGTTGCCACAAATTAGCAGACACGCGTCTCTATCTCGTCGCTAGTCCAAAGGATTAGCGCGTGCAGGCACTGCATGAGAGCGGGCGCTCGCTGAAAGCGACCGACCGGCCGGCCCAGGTAACTTCGGCAGCAGGGTGATCGATCGGCAGGCCGCCTCAGCAGAGCGCCGAGGCAGCCGACCCGACCAGCCCCTTCGTTTCCACGTACGGCGCATCCCGATAGCGCCCTGGCCTCCGCTCGCTCCGTGGCCGATCGCCGCCGCGCGCGCCGGTGGCGACCCGCTCCAAGGTTTCGCGCCACGGGGCCCGGCCCACCGCTGGGACTGGGAGCGGGCACGCGGAGGCGCCCAGGCACTGGTACGCACGCGAGAAAACCCCCCTTCTGCGTGCCGCTAAAGCCGTGATCTTGATGGGGGTTTGGGGGGTTCAGGCGAGTTCATCCCGGTCGCCGCAGCTGGCGCCGGCCGGTGTGGCAGCGCTGGGAACGGGGTGGGGTCCGCGCGTGTGCGGATTGGTGTGCTCGGGTGGGCGCACGCCAAGTCCTTGACGATATGACTGCGAGGAGCTAGCGCGCTCTTTGCCCTTATGGCTTCCGCTCTCTGGTGGAATTCCTTCTGATCGGAATTCGGTTCAGTGGAACTTCGTCCGCCTGGTTGTCGCGGAATGTAGGACGCGTTCTTGTTGCGAGGCCGTACGTGAGCGCACACCACGTGCTTGGCGGTATGCCTCCAAGGAGTTCACCATTCCTCGTTTCTGCTCGTTCTCCCCACCAGATTGTACTGTCTTTCTCCCCACCAAATCTGTGTCAGACGCATAGTCACAGAGTTCATGGGTCGACCGGGTCGAGCAACGGGGTCGAGGGTCGTCACTTTATAAAATTGTGGTACGAAGGGGTATACCTCTATGAAATGATAAATTATTATGTGGAACGCGACCCTGATTCATCCGGGTCGATATCTTCGGGTCGATGCGTCTTTAAAAGGACAAAAAGTCAAAAACTATATATATGTGCTGCTAATGAAGAAACTAATCTGCACAAGCATATAAGAAATGTATAAAAAGAGTACATTTAGACCATAGTACATGTACTCGGCTCATTATCTAACAAAAAACACACCAATCTATTGTCCTTAACCTTCTTATCCCAATTAAATCTGCTAGTAATGGGGCTGTGACCCCTCTCAAACCGGGACGCGATCCAACCTTGAATGGGACACTGACTCTCTTCGACCTCGACCCTCGAATCGGAACGGCGTTCCCGGGTCGTGGGACGAGGCATCGACCCCGAATCCTGTGACTATGGTCAGACGTCACGCTTAAGTTGCTTCTTGCTGCATCTTTAGGCTGTGTTTAGTTCCAACGCAAAAAATTTTGCGATGGAATCTTACTAATTTGAAGTACTAAATGAAGTTTATTTACAAAATTTTTTACACAGATGGGTTGTAAATCGCGAGACGAATCTAATGATGCTAATTAATCCATAATTAGCGGATGGTTACTGTAGCATCACTGTTGCAGATTATGGATTAAGTAGGCTCATTAGATTCGTCTCGCGATTTACAGCCCATTCATGCAAAAAGTTTTGTAAATAGACTTCATTTCGTACTCTATGCATGTGTTAAAACATTCAATGTGACATTTTTTTTGCGTTTACGGGGTTTAAGGGTAAAGATCTAAACAGGGCCTTAGTCTAAAGCTTTTACTATGCACATACCAGCATATGCAGTAACCTTCTCGTTCCTTTGATGTAAAGAACCGTGCTCACAACCTGAATTTCCTTTGTAGCAGAGACCTCCGCTGGGTGCTCATTCGCTTCCAACTGAGTGAGCAAAGCAACATAGCTACAACAATGCTGGACCTGATTTACAAGTTAGCTTGCGACTTGGTGCTGCCCGAGGATCCACATGCTGAAGAGGTTCTCCGCTTCTCAACTCACCCAGAAAGGTTCTGTGCTGTTTGCAAATTGGTGATCCCGTCGCTGGAAGCGTCGTGGAAACCTGACAACTGTGATCATATCATCTGCATTGCCTGCCTTTGGCAATATACACCCGAGACAGAGGCCACCGGACGGCCCAGGTGTGCGGTCACATCTTGTGAATCTTTGTGCAAGTCAGAGACACATCAGGGGGTCGATGTGGGTCATAGCCCTTTGATCTCAATGGAAGACATAGGCAGTGGCAAAGGGAAAGAACCATTGGATGTTATGCTTCAGGAGCTAGGCCAATGCTCCCGTGGCACAAATGCGATGGCCAGCGGCGAGTTCTACTGCGACATGTGCATGGAGACGGTACATGTCAGAGAGGTCTTCCCTGTTCCCGGGTGCACCCACCTCTTCTGCATCGGCTGTCTGAGCCAGTACATTACTGCCAAGGTTGAAGATAACGTGGTGTCCATCGGCTGCCCTCAACCGGGATGCAAGGATGGTACACTGTATCCAGAGGCTTGCCAAGATGTGATCCCACTGCAGCTGTTCCAGAGGTGGGGCGTTGCACTCTGTGACTCGGTGCTGGGGGAATTCATGTTCTACTGCCCCTTCAAGGACTGCTCGGCACTGCTGGTCGATGAACATGGACAATGTGAGGCAGCAATAAGGAAAGCTGAGTGCCCATGCTGCTCCAGGATGTTCTGTGTGCAGTGCAAGGTGTCATGGCACTACGACGTCACCTGTGAAGATTTCCAGAGGCTCAGGAATGATGAGGGGAGACTAGATGACCTGCTACCGAGGAAGATCAGGGAGGAGAGCATGGCGCAACCTAATCCTGTGGGCTCCTGTCAATCTTTGCAAATGTTAGAGACACATCAAGGGATTAATGTGGGTCATACTTCCTTAATCTCAATCGGAGACATGGACAACTGCAAGGGGAAAAAGCCATTTATTGCTATGCTTCAGGAGCTGGGCCAATGCTCTCAGGGTGCCAATGTGATGGCCCGCAGCGAGTTCTACTGCACCATATGCATGGAGGCAGTAGACCTCAAAGACCTCTTTCCCATTGCTGGGTGCACACACCTTTTCTGTGTTGGTTGCATGAACCAGTACATCACTACGAAGGTTGAGGATAATGTGTTCTCCATTGGATGCCCAGAACCCGGGTGCAAGGATGGTTTACTGGACCCAGAGGCCTGCCGTGACATTATCCCACTGCAGCTATTCCAGAGGTGGGGCACTGCACTCTGTGACTCGGCACTGGGTGCATTCAAGTTCTACTGCCCCTTCATGGACTGCTCTGTGCTGCTGGTCAACGAATGTGGCCCTCGCGATGCAGCAATAAGGAAAGCTGAGTGCCCACACTGCTCCCGGATGTTTTGTGCACGGTGCAAGGTGGCATGGCACTACGGTGTCACATGTGAAGATTTCCAGCGGCTCAGGAATGAAGAACAGGGGCGAGATGACCTGCTTCTGAAGAAGGCTGTGGGGGAGAATAAGTTGCAGAGGTGCATCCGGCGTGTGGTGTCTACTTGTCAATCATTGTGCAAGTCAAAGGGAAATCCAAACATCGATGTGGGTCATAGTACCTTGATCTCAACTGAAGACATGGACAGTCGAAAAGGGAAAGAGCCATTGGATGATATGCTTATGGAGCTAGGCCAAAGCTTTCCTGGTGTGAATGGGATGGCCAACAATGAGTTCTACTGCACCATATGCATGGAGGCAGTGCACGTCAGGGAACTCTTTCCTATTCCTGGGTGCAAACATCTCTTCTGCATCAGCTGCATGAGCCAGTACATTACTGCGAAAGTAGAGGATAACGTGTTGTCCATTGGCTGCCCTGACCCAGGATGCAAATATGGTGCATTAGACCCGGAGGCGTGCCGTGACGTGATCCCGCCGCAGCTGTTCCAGAGGTGGGGCGCTGCGCTTTGTGACTCAGCCCTGGGGTCATTCAAGTTCTATTGTCCCTTCAACGACTGCTCGGCATTGCTTGTTCATGAACGTGGCCACGGTGAGGCAGTGATAACAAAAGCTAAGTGCCCACACTGCCGTCGTTTGTTCTGTGCACAGTGCAAGGTGGCATGGCATGACGGCATTGCCTGCGCAGAGTTCCAACGGCTCGGGAAGGACGAGCGGGACAAGAATGACCTGCTGCTGAGGAAGGTCGCACGGGAGAGCAGGTGGCAGAGGTGCCCCAAGTGCAAGATGTACGTCGAGAGGGCCCAGGGCTGCGTGTACATCGTCTGCAGGTATTGTCTCGCTGCTTGCAGTCCAAAATTACATGTCCAACGAGCAGATATGACAACTGACAAGGTTCTTCATTATTCCAAATTACAGGTGCCAGCATCGTTTCTGCTACCTCTGTGCCTCCCCAATGTCCAGGGGCATACATCACTGCAGCAGGTGCAAGAGGACCTGGTGAATGACCTGAAGAACTCTATTTGAGGGAAATTAAAGAAGTTTCTGAACTCTGTGTAAAACCATTCAGTTGCTGGTATGACTGCTTTGGTTAGAATTAGCTTGGGCAATCGTGATTGGCCAAATCATTATGATAAAGTACACATTGTTTAGGAAAAGACATGGCAGAGACTTTAGTCTTGAAGCGACTTATGATAGAGAGCTGGTGACTTTCTTAAGAAAAATGTATAAGGTGCTACCTTAGAATGGAACTCAATGTGGCCTTTATGGCATCACTGAGCATGTAAATGGAATATATGTCGTATGAACTACCTATGGTACTATCTAATGTATTATTCTATCTAAATTTCATTCCCAGACGCATCCAATTTCTTCGTTGTGCTTTAAGTGTAGTTCTACTTGGACTCCGATTATAGTGCATCTTGTGGAAAGAGGAAACAGGTCAATCTGTGCCGTGAAGTTTTTTTGCTCCTGCTGCTACTAGCTGTCTAGCTCTCCTACAACTTCAGCATGACATGCCAAGAAAAACGTGGCAACGTAAAAGACAATGGTTATTCCTTCAATTTTCCTCGGAACATTTTTTCCCCTTGCATTTATACCGTACTCGACTTCTGGTTTATGGCTGAACCATGACCACAACTTTGAGAAGCAACTCCCGTTTGATCTTAGTGTTCCAAATTTTCAGCCTCATCTATTGTTCTTAACGGCAAGAGCTTTGCCGTAGTATACTATTAACACAATTTACGAGAAAATCAGACCAAAAAGCTATACAAACTAAGGAGGTCTTCCATACTTCGACCACTATACAAACTTCGATACGACGGCCAACCTAACTAACAACAAATACTAAGCACCACTACAACTTTGTCGGGACAACTCAAGACCCAGCCTTATGTAACTGACATGCTGTGAAGGACCTGACGTACTTGGGCTGTGAGTATCAGATCCTCACGTAGGTCCGTTCCTTGTATGCAATGTATGAAGCTCGGGACCTCTTTTTGACATGGATCTTAGTTTAATTTTGTATGCCTCTGGTTTTATCTGTCAACTGATACCTCATGTTTTCCTCAAAAAAAAACAGATACTTTGTATATAATGGCAGCTCATGCTATTGATTGGCTTTACTAGGAATACTTAACCATTGATTCCGATACTAAGGTTAGTGGTAAATGTTTCCTAAATGTTTATAGAAAAGCTGAAATTCCGATGTGCTGATGTAACTACAATTTACGAGAGAAAATCGGACCAAAAAGCTACAGAACTATTTTGGGACCAATTGTTTGTTATTTTTAACTTAACCATGAAAGTCTGGAGGCATGGACATGCAGTGTTGCCCATGCCTTCTAGCTCAATATTTACCCAGCCTGTTGGTACGATTCATCGAATCAAATAACATCTGCATAATTAAAGGATTGGAACATAAATCATCACAAACCTCAAACTTTTAATCCAAATATTTCTAGATTTAAGACCATAAAGTTCAAGCTAGCAGTTGTAGGTTTAGACCACATCATTCGACATTAGGGAAACAAGCAACCATTATTGATAGTTTGAGCACCCAGCATGAAGTATAAAATTATAGCTAAAGAACCATCAGCATCCACAGCTACAGGCAACCATGATGGTGTCATCGGTCAGCACCCTTAGACACCCGCAGCTCCATCAACAGATGAGTCCATCAACCGGAAGTCTCTGCCGCAGAATTGAATTGCCTGAATGATGAACACCACTACCGTCAAATTTATGTAATTGTAAATAGATTTTAGTAAGAAAAGATAAAATCAAGCCCCTGCAAAAAAACATAAACCAAGAGCTCAAAACAAGAAAAGTAGTTTTTACTAGTAACGCTAACTAGGAACTACTCTCACCGATTCAAAACACATGTTGTTTACAGGGTAGCAACACTATCTATAAGGTGAAGCTTTTTGACCAGAAATTCGTATTGAAATATGACATTTCAAAGGTACATATTGTGGTGAATATATACAGTAACAAATTAATGTCTAGTATCTTACATTGTCAATCTATGCAACTTTTCATATATTGATGATGAAATTTAAAAAGTTTGACCAGCAACAATTCTAAAGTGACATGTATTTTCACTAGAAAGAGTAAACTAAAATAGACATATAACTGAAGAACTAGTATTTTTTTTGAGTTGCGAAGCTATAGGGTGCCAAATCCAATAAAATCTACAGCACAGTATTATCGAAGGAAGCACGCAAACCACAACCTGTAAGATAGAAAGGTTCCAATATGCATCTCAAATACTCAAATGAGGTCAAGATCAATTTATCATAAAAATTAGTCCAGCTGCATAAAGTATGTTAATTCGAGCTAGTGCCTGAAACTGCAAAGTTGGATAGTCAACTTGACCTTTCCTCATTCTGAAAATGGGCAGGAACCTGGGCATTCCTCTCCTTGGAGACCACATGCATAGCAAAACTTACATCCACACCTATTAAACAAAGTAACATAAATAAATTAAAAATGTTCTACACAAGATACACATATATTACTATATGGTACATACAATATATAGACATGTAATTTGGAGTAATAAAAGTAAACGATTACATGTGTAGTCGGGAAAGTAAAAGAAAATAAATACAAATATTCCCACATAAATATAATATCAAGGATAGATAGCTTACATTAAATTTGATCAACTAAAAATGTTATGAATTTGGCTGTAGAAAACATGATATGAAGTTGTTTTCATTTGGATATAAAGAGATCGAGTGAATACAAAAATCCCATTGCACACAAAATATTTATCTAGACTGCAAATACATGTGGAGCATGTGTTAATGTACTTATTAGGCACCGAAAGAAACGAGTACATCTTGTGTTTGCCTATCCATATGTAGTAGTCATGGAGGACAAATATATTGATACCAACCAACATTCGTCTCAAGTTATAATTGGTGGTATATCTTGGTATGTTCCCAAGGACCGCAATCATCCTTGTGGATCATCACCTTAGGCCAATTCAGCGTTATATATTGCTTTTGACCATGGAAGGCACTCCATACTTTAATAGAAGAAAATTTTACTACTTTTTCTAAAAATTTGAAGAAGATTACAACAAGACTTTATTCTATTTACCACTTGCAATAAAGCTGCCAATGAGTTACTTGTTGAAACCTAATTGAGCTCCACTCATGAGTTTGTGTGCCTAGGTATATTTTACTTTTGTAGTTCGTAAATCATTTCTACGTCATTTAACATATCATCTAGATGGGAAAACAATATATGCCCCCTACTATTTATCATCATAAGCTTAACACATTTGAGTTATAAACTTAAAGAAATATGAATAAACTTGATATGGATGAATTAATTGCAGGCGCTTTAGCTTTCAAAAGATTTATCATCAATAGAATTATAAGATTCAACTAATGTGTGATTGCACAGATTCAAATAGCACATGTGCTTCTAATATCACTTCCAAAACATGTTTTCAGCTGTGTCAATCGGACCCAAGAGGAATATGTGACAACACAAATGAATATTAAAGATGCTATCAACTACTCAAATAAACTAGACAATCCACAAACATTATGTCAATTTAAGTTTCAATGTATTATTTCTATTTTCCATCTGTGCACCAACATATTTTCATGATAGGACCATGAACAATTATTCTGATATTGCAAACAACACTGAATTTGAAACCCCGTGTCATTGAAACAACAATATCTACTACCAAATGGAGAATGCAATCAATTTATTTCTCAAACAAAATTGTAATCTATTACAGGTATGTATGCTTATTGATTGACAAAATTAAGACCTTTATAAATAAGATTACAATTTAAAACTAATAACCATTGGAAAGTACTATTGTAACTTAAAAACAAAGACCATATAAAATGGGGACAACCAATATCTATAAATTCAAGCAGACAAAGTAATGTTCCTTACCTGCATTTTACCATGCGACAACCATCAACTTTTTCAATACAAATACTGCATTTTGGGCAATTTTTCCATCTGTTACGATGAGCAAGATTCATGAGCAGTATGTCATCATCTTTAGAGGTTCCATCGAAATTTTGACTGTTGAATTCATCCTTGTTAGGTAGTCCAAATGTTGAGTCTTCCATCAATTTGCCCCATTTCTCAATCATTTCTTTAGTAATAATACTGCGACATGCATCCAGCTGCAAGAAGCTAAATTTGCAGTCCAACATGGGGCATTTGATTGGTATATTATTCTCTTCAATCCTAGTGGTAACATAAGTACTTATACAATCTTTGCAAAATAGATGAATGCATCCTTTCATTGGAAATTTTTCACACTTTGGTAGATCCGATAAGCATATACCACAATTGAAATTTCCATTTTGTCCTAACCACTCATCAAACTTAAGAGAGAGTTGCCAAGTACTTGTTTCCCCTTGAATGTTTGAACGAGAACACCAATAATTTCAAGTTAGAACTTATCACAAAGGAAATAAAGAAGAGATAATTCCCTACTTGATACTGGTATATTGAGTAATTCCTTTCCTAACCCTTAAAATTTCAGCCTCCTATTTGACACTAGGTCTAAATTTTATGCCCTTTATTATACTCTATTAAAGACTATTAAATGGCATGTGAAAAGTAAAATTTGCCACACGTTACATTCTAGAGCCACCTCTCCGCCGCCGCCTCTCATTCCCTCGTTACTTTCTCTTGTTCTTGCCGTTCATGGAGGTGTCGTCAACTTACATTCCTTGCTGCCGGTCATCAGTTCGCACCTGGGACTAGCAGAATTGGTCACTCTCAACCTTCTATTCTCTCTAGAGTTCTCAGTTTCCTTGGAAATCATAATCTCATATGCACGACCTTGGGTCCTGGGAGGAGAAGGTTATAGTCCCCATTGTCTCTGATTTTTCTAACTAGTTTCTTCTCAATGATACTCTGGAGGTTCTTCATGGGCTCATACATGCTCCGTGCTCTGGTGGGCAGAAACACTCGTGCATGCATGGTGCAAGCGTGCGGCTTGCGATCCACGTTGGGGACTAGTAATAATATCCTGCCCACCTCACATCTCCGAGACTCCAAGTAGTAGTGAGATATGGGCATAGGTTTTGGTGTTTTTGTTTTCAGTTTGCCCCCAAAGACTGAATATTTGTCTTTCTTGTTGTATCTTGACCATTGATAACCCTCCAAAATTGTTTAGAGATTTTCAGCCTAGCCTAAGCCTAGCTATTTTACTATATATAATGAAATAGTAATCTGTTAATTATTCTTTCATGAGAAAACAGGGGTAAAGATGTATGAAATTTAGACTCAATGTCAAGTAAAGGAGACTGAAATTTTAAGGGCCTGGAAGGAATTACTCATTACACCATATCAAATAGGGAATTTTCTCAATAGAAAAGGGGAAGGAGATTGATTTCATACCACTCTCGGATTGGAACTTTTGTTTCTTATTGACAACTTCCGCGACATGGAATTCTTCATCATCGCTGCTTTCCAAAGGGAGGAGGTATGGATAGATTGCATCTCTTTGGTCCTTGGGCTCGGGCGCCGCCATTATAGATGGGAATTTGTTTCCAATTTAGGGTTTGCCTATAACCTAGTTTGGTAGGTATGTCCCTATATATATAGAATGTGTTGATTCGAGAAGGTTCTATTTTACATTATTTAGCCCACCGTTTTAATTACTTCCTACTTTTGGATTTGGGCCCATTACTCTCATTAGTTCCTTTCCTTTTGTTTTTAACGTAAAATTGTGGGCCCGTCATCTGTAGAACTTCCATTCCTTATTTTTCAAATTTGTGGGATCCAATGAGATCTATTTTCCTTTATGTAAAAGGCAAGTATTGAAGTACCATTATGACTCACCAACTCATATTGTACAATTTTTATGACTGTATAGAATGCCTTTGAGAGACCCAAGATATAGAAATGATATAAGTGTGGACGTAATCTAGTTTTACCAAATCAAATCAAGATCTCTTATTAAATTCTTCAAGTAAAAAAAGTTAGCATTTTATTTTATTCTAATTTCTAATCAATAACTTCTTGCAATTTCGGCTACACCTATAGAAATTCTCTAAATAACAAATCTCTACATCATTTTTAGAACCAGTAAATGCAATTCCAAAGGATTACAATCAATACCTACCGATCCTCTAAAAATCCTATCATAACATTTTAGAGTAGTATTGGAAAGTCATGTCATCTTGGTATCATTCTAGGGGCTTGTATGGATCCACTCCAACTATCTCTATCCAACTAATGTTGCTCTAGCTATCTAGGTGAAGGCTCCTAGCTGCATAGTGTCAGCCGGTGTTTTGAATGAGCTAGAACAAAAATGAATATGGTAGCTTTAACTAGGGTGGCTTCAATTAGGTGGCCCGTGGTAATTTCATATGATAATGCATTTCACGCTCTTAGCAATAATTCTATAAAGATTTTTTTCATTGTGGCAGCAACTAGGATGCTCTTAACTAATTAATGTATCATAATAAGAATAATGCATTGGGAGTATAAACTAATAATCTCCATGCCATGTAGTATGGACAACGTACATAGCTGGTCGAGGTATGGTTTGATAAGTTCCTTCTAGTGGTTACTTTTTTGTCCATACCATGTGTTGGTTGTGTGTTGTTGTTCTAGTCTATAACTCAGAGATGGGGGAATATATGGATTTAGCTTGCAGGGGGGGGAGAGCACTGGCGGGGGCTACAGCCAGGCCATTAACCCCCCACCTGACAAAAACTCAAGGGTACTACTGCAAAGTTGCCAGTGAATCTGCGATGCCCGTAGTGCTCCTCATAGTTAACGCTACACTATAGCAAAATGGCATCCCTTGAGTTTTCCTCATGCTCCGCCACTGGGGGAGAGGGAAGGTGGGAGCAGGCCCCATAACCGTAACACCATGAGTAGCCGAACATGAGAGGTTAGGGAGAGGAAAAATATAGATGTGGAATCAAAAGAAGAAAAGCTAAGCAGGTGAGTCTACATAGAAAAAGAAGCGCATGAATCTCAAACAATGAGCAGGCTCAAGTATGGAGTAGGATGACCGACAGATAGGATCTGCGACCTTACCAGGACGATCGAAGTCAAGTGCGTGAAGAGTTATAGAATAAACAAGGGACGGCCTAGGAATGCACCTGTTGTTGTTTGCTCTTCCACATGCCTCAACCGGACCATCTATACCACAACCCTATTATATTGTTAGACGTGAGTTGGTAAAACTGAAAGATTATCGAGGCTCCATTAGAGTCAAATCATTTGTCGATGTATTAACATCATCTAATAGAATATTAGAGAATATTAATATTTCAATTTGTTGTTAGAGCATTAGTCAGCAAATCGCAGTAGTTAGGTCCAAGGATTGGTCATTATATGTAGGCTAGATCTTGTTTCCCCAGGCACATTGTGGCCAGCCCACTCGCACTCGAATTTTCACAAAAAACGGCTAGAGTCCACGCCTCCAAACCCTAGCTCAAAAGTTTCCTACCACACTTCCCACGCCCATCCTCAAGATGCCGCCACACACTCCCTCTCCCAAAATCACCGCCTTTGCACCCTTCTGCCCCAAATCACCACCTCCACCACTATATCAATATCACCTAAGCCTCCTGCCAAACCTAGCATGCACCCTCCCCCTACAGTGCCGCCCCCTGATCTCGTGCACACCATTCTCCAACCAGCTCGCCAGCCCCTTTTCATCTCACTAGCATGTTGAGGAGTTGCACCGTACAAAGTGGCCTGCAACCGCGGTGGAGGAGTTGCATGGAGGAGTCGCAGCATATTGGGCTAAAAGGTTTCATGGCAGGCTTGTACGGGGCCCTTGGAAATGGGAATTCCAATGGATAATCCTTAATGCAAAATGAGATAATAAAGAAATGGTTGAGGAAAAGGATACCCTAATTTTGGTAATATTTTTGCCTCCACCACTTTAGGGTTGGTTTCAGATTTGCTTGAAGAAATGGGAAATGGTCAGGGGGGATGGAAATTAAAGATGGTATATGTTGCCTACTGGGATGGGAACCCCATTCTTTTTCATCTCAGGAAAATATGAAGAACCTTGTGCCTTTGCTGGGCATCACATCATAGCTCATCCTTGCTCCTGATCTCACTGCCCACCATTGGTCTCTACCCTCTCGCTTTCACATGTAGATTAGTGTGATCTAGAATGACGAATGGGGATGGGGATGGGGATGGGGAGGTGGTGGTGTCACATAACAACAGCGAGGTGCTCCTAATCATGCCGCTCAGTCTTTCATGTTGCCTTGCTCCCATATTCTCAATTATTCGTTGTTGATACATGCTTGGTTTTGGTTGGATTTGATATAGCATGGCGATTAATTGACTTTTTCCCCTGTGAGGCCTATGTATGTGTGCATCTTTAAATATCATTGGGACTAGAAGAGTGGAGGTACATAGCTCACAACAAGTCCTTGGCACCAAGAAAGGATCTTTGTCAGGGATAGATCCCGAGGTACCTACAAGGAAGCTACCCGCAAGGAAAGAAGAAGTCGGACTCCTACTACGATTTCTCTTTAATCCTACTAGGACTCTACCCTGTAATCCTACTAAGACTCCTACCTTATAACTAACTAGTAACCTACTCTCTAGGATATATAAAGGAGGGCAAGGGTATCAACAAACTGAACAGAGAAACACAACACCCAAGCGCAGGGTGCAATATACAATACCCCAAATAGGATATAGGATATTACACTACTCTGGCTGCCCGAACCTGTCTAAATCCGTGTGTCCTATGTCCTTGCTTTTACCAACAAGCTCCAGGTTTAGCGAACCCCCACCAAACAATCTCCTACCTCATGGTATCCCTCGGTAGGTTGGTAGATGAAAACACAAATAGCCGGCACCACCATGGGGCCCATCGTCGAGATCATCGAGTGAGCATAAAGGACCTATTCATCAAGATCAATCCACTCAACATGGCGGATTGCCACTCCGCACATATGAACCTCAGATCAATTCGTTGAGTTCGAGATCAAATCATTGAATGAACAACTACGATCTCAACTACTCGACTCAACTTCAGCTCGCGCCGCAATATTGATGCGCTGTCGTCGACCCCAACTACTCATATTGACAACAAACTTATTGGGGATGAGTCTTAAATTACTCGGTGATGAATTCCGCATGGTCAACTAGTAGTTGTTGATGTTTTGAAGCATCACGAATAGAAACTGCAAGCGCATGAATATCGTCGAAGCTTTCACTCGGGAGTATTCCAGGGTATCGTATCCACTGAGGAATGTAAGTATATTATATAAGGCCCGAATTCATCCAAGGACACCACACTACCGAAGAGGTAAGGGGTAGAGAGGATTTATAAGGCTCAGAATCAAAGGTAAGATATCACTAACTAGTTGTTTACTTCGGGCTATCAGGCTCACCTGGATAATACTAGAAGCTCTAAAAATAAGGCTACTGTCATACATCGAACATGGAGGATTACGATGGCACAGAACAGGGTTGTCACGACCTGCAGGCTACCTCTACAAACCGTGGGATATCACAACAATCGAAGGGTAGAGTCTAGTCTAGACACCACATCTACACTGTCTTCTACTAACTCTAGAGTCGATCGGGATTATCCATCTTTATCAGAAGTCCTACTCTAGAGGCATCCACTAATACTAGTGAACAATCAATCTTGTAAACAACTAGGGAACTAGCACTACTTCACTAAGAACTAAAGCACAAAGAATATCACGAATACTTACTATGATTGATAAGCATCTGTTGAGGTACAAGCTGTAGAAGACTGTTGGGGGCCAACCGGCACCTCCTCGACTCCCCCTCACTCTATCCCTGTCTACCTAGGAAGCACTACACCTCAAGGATGAGCCTAAAGCTCAAGTGAAGAAGTGAAAACTCAAGAGGAGAGTGAATGTGGGATGTCTCCATTTCCACCCCTCCCCTTATATTTATAGGGGGGAACCAGGGGTGTCTCGAACGAGAGGAAGCTTGGCGCGCTCGAAACCGACTTCAGGAGTTCACCAGGGGCGGCCACATGTAAGCTGGAGAGGAGGGGGGCTAGGGCCTGTTTGGCCAACCAGTGGGGTCCGCCGACCAGTGGCCACTACCTCTGGACACCACCTTTGGTCAGGGGGCTGGTAAGTGGGCCCTTAGGTCGGTTCCTGGTGGCTTAGCTCAAAGCTATGTTGGTTGCATGCTCTGGTGGGCCCTTTGATCCTTGTGCTCATGCCTGATTCACCAAGATAGTGTAGCCTTGGATTGATGATATGTTCATGCTCATGGGTTGTGCTTTCTTTTCATTCCCAAGCATAAGCAACCTGCATACAAATATTTACCAACACTTTGTAGAACTTGTTAGTAACAACTCCTACCACTAATGTTGACACTCATCTTTTATACGCTCATGTAGGAGCTGAAGGTTTGCTCTGATCCATGCGAGGCTAATCAGCATGCTCTGACTAATTGAGTTTTGTAACTTGGAGCTCGGAGCCTATTTTACCTGCATTTCTGCCCAAATTCCGATATAACAAAATTTCAAAGGGGAAACACTGAAATGGCCCTTTTTGGATGAATATATAGGCATGAGTCTTTAATTCTCATGATTTTTTGTCTCGAAATGATGCTTAAAATGGGTCATTATCTAGCATCAATGGTAGTTGGATCGACTCTGGGTAGTTGGCTTCATCAACAAATTGTCCATCAAGCTAAGTGACTTATACCTTTCTCCAATTTATTTTCCACAAGATTGGCCAACGTGCCGACTACTTATCTGTGTACGTGTCTCGATGGGAATTACCATCCAGAGCAACACTTCACCGACTACTTTATGCGCAGCGCGCCTTCTCTTTGTCGCAACATCAACTACTTACTTTTGTACTTGTTGTCTTCTCTTAACGATAGCTAATCTACTCAGGTAGCAAATGCCTCAATCCATGAAAACTTGGATCTTCAGTCATGCCTAAGTGACTCTATACGTACACGGGACAAAGAGGCCTTAGGTTGGGATAGGGCGTTAGCTAACATGGTGGATTTCTTGGGGGTTTGGTTAACTATGGGTTGTAGTGATTATGACTTAAAATTCTTTCATTTTGTTGCTATTGCCTAGGCGCTTTGGACTAACAGAAACAAGATGGCGGTCGAGAAAAAGTTTCCTTCCTCACCAATTGATATCTTGTATAAATCTGATTTACTACTGCAGAAATTGGGGGGGGGGTGCTACTGCATGAACAAGATCGCAAGAAAGTGGAGGCCACCAGAGAGATAGGGGGTACTACTGCTGTGAACAAGATCGCAAGAAAGTGGAGGCCACTAGAGAGATAGTACATGAGGAATTTCGATCTTTTGCAATGGCTCGTGGGGAATTATCTCTATTTTCATTTCTTCCCAACTTTTCCTTTTTTTATTTCACCATTATAAAGTATCATATAAAAATAATTGTATTGTACAAATTAATATATTTTATATGTATAATAAACTATTTATAAGTTGTCTTATTGAAATTTGAAATTTTTAAAAATTGATTTATTCTTGTCTATATGTTAAATGATTTTCTATATGGCTATCAAAATTAATTCCAAATTGAACTATATGTGTATATAATAAGATATAAAAAGTTGCACAAACATTATATTCAGGCTCATATGTTCTATTATAGCACATGTCTTGGAGATATATGAAAAATTGAATTATCTTCTAGGGATAATTCAAACTTCTATTTCCATATTACCACATAATAATTACAATAGTATCTAAATTGGGTTAGAAAATTCTACAAAATGATATGGCAATATATTTTTTGTTCTTAAGATTGACATAAAAATTAAATGTTTTTAATAAATTTGTCTATACATTTCTCATAAAAGGGTGCATCTCTCACATAATTTCTTACAACTCAAGCTAATTTTTTTATATATGAATACCTGATAATTTGAAAATATAAATATCATTATACAAAATTTACAGAAAATTAAATTTGTGCACAAGCAAATTGAATCAAAGTTATATTAAACTTTCCCTGTGAGTTCAAGTTATTTCCCTGTGTGTTCTTTCATGCCTGACATGGAAATGCGATTTTTCCTGTAGGTTCAGTCATTTCCCTATGTGTTCTTACAAAACCGATAAGAAAGTATGAATTTTCCTGTGCACGCTCAAAGAAACACAAAGGAAAATTGGACACCCACCAGAAAAAATCGATTTCCAATAGTGATGGTACACCTACATGATGGATGACCAACCGAACACCACCTTAGCAACCACCTTAGCTGGACCAATCCATATGATTCCATTCCCTTTACAGTCATGCTGTCAGTTTGCTTGATGCGTGCAAAACTCCTTACGATTTGTGTCGTTATAAGCTCATGCATGATAGTCATGTTATTAGTTTGCTCTTATATATGATGTGTTTTGTGTGAGCATTTTTCCCTTAAGAGCTTCTGAGATCAAATCCCCCCTTATATATGCATCTTGGGGTGGCTCGGGAAGCATGAACCACCTTAGGTGTGAATGCATGTATTATAAATGCCAGAGTCGGTATCATGTTGCCACGAGGCCATCAGATCATTGAACATCTGTTAGGACTTAGGACCGGTCGACCCGCTCGGGAAGTTACATCACCGAACATCCGGGCATGAAGATGAACAGGGCACTCCACACTTCTCCCATCCACAACTTGCTTCCCACCATTTCTCCTTCATTCGTCAAATCTGTAAGTAGTGGGTGTATACTGCCTCCATAAAAGCAAGATCAATAATACAGCCGGCTGCAGGCTGCAAGGATCCTTACAGCCTACCTCTCAGCCTACTTGATGGAATTTTGGGTTTGGCCCATGAAAGATTTCAGAAATTTCAAATAAATCTTAAAAAGCTCATGTGTGTGCATTAGGAAGTGAGCTAGTGTGGAATCTTTTAGTCCCACCTTGCTATTTGAAGTGAAGTATGACCAATATAAATATGGAGGTTGTCTTCACTCATCCAAGCTATATGTGTGGGGAGAGAATGAGAGATCCACACACGCTCACTCGCTTCGCCGGGGCGGGGCATGGCAAGGCATGGCGAAGGGCGCGGGCGCACGACGTTCGCGTGAATGGTTCGCCGAAATCTAGCCCCTCGCCTTGTGGGGGCACTGCTTCCTTTTGTTTTTGGGTACTTGGACTTTAAGTTAACAAGATATGGGAGCCTAATCGGTTTCCTAATTGTTCAGAATCGATCACAACTTGGGTCATGGGCTCTCCTATACATTCGACCTATCGACCTCCACCAGAACACGTTCTAATCAAGTTAGATATTTGCCTCTCCTCGCTGCTACACCGCCTTTGTAGCTTGCTCCATCCCGAACGCCGGCGTGGACCGGCGAATGGGAGAGCGGGTCTCCAGAATCATTCGCTCTTGCGATCCAGCACCGGGAGAGGGCAAATTATGTTTTTGGGAAGTGCTAGGCTCGACTGCTTGAGATCTTCACCACGACTCGTCCTCCATCAAAATTAGCTGCTGCAGCGTATCGTCGTCTACAACGCCAGTTGCTGCGCTCCGTTCGGAGGACCATCTTTGTCCCGTATACGCCGTTCGTCTTCCTGGTGGCTTCCGCTCAATATGCATTCTGTGATCAGATCCAGTTCATAATCATGTTTTTTGAGATCATGTTCATGTTGTTCGTACAGTCTAGTATGTTAGAGTAGTGCATGCTATGTTTTATTCTTGTCATGTTTAATCTAGTTCGGAATTTAAACTTACAGTTGTCTGTTTTTTTAACAATCTAAAAACCTGATTATAGCCTATCTATTGATTTAACAATGACTGGTTTTGCTGAGTCACTGAGGCCATAAAAGTTTTCTGGTGTGATATTCATCACGGAAGGTCATATGTGTTGTAGTGTGAACTTTAAGATCTGGAAACTAAAGGTTTGCCTCTGGTTTATTGCTATGCACATCTGGGGCACGAGACTTGGCAAGCCTAAGGGTGTACTTACTATTGAAGAGCAGACGAAGTACAATGATGTCAATAATCTTTTTGTGGGATGTATCATTAGTAATATGTCCGACGGCTTGGTTCGTGTGTATATTGAAGAGATAGAGGCGAAGGCGGTGTGGGATGCTCTAGTTGCTAAGTATGATGCAACAGATGCAGGCAATGAACTATACGTCATGGAGAGTTTCCCATGACTACATGATAGTGAACAAAACTGTTCTGTGGGGGAATATGCGCATGACGTGCAGCGCATTGTCAAGGATCTTGACCTTCTTAAGTGTCCTATTCCCGACAAGTTCGTGGCTGGTTGCATCATTGCAAAGTTGCCTTCCTCGTAGAGGAATTTCGCCACAACTCTGAAACACAAGAGACAGAAAATATCAATTGAAAACCAGATAGCAACTCTTGATGTTGAGGAACAACCTCGAAAAAAGGATGTGCCTGAGAAAGGAGATCAAGGCCAGTCCAGCGCCAACATGGTCCAGAAGTTCCCACGTGGCAAGAACAAAGGGAACAACAAGCCTAAAAAGACCACTACCTTCAAGAAGAAGAAGAACAAAGCTTTGGAAAAGTGCTATGCTTGTGGTAAGCTTGGACACTTCTCCAAGAAGGCTAATGAGTCAAAAGATGTCAACATGGTGACTATGGGCAACACTGGAGATGGGTACGGTAATTTACCTATTGTTCTTTCAATTTTTCAATCCATGAGTTGGTGTCTTGATATGGGTGCTAATGTTCATGTGTGTGCTGACATCTCCATGTTTTGTTCTTACCAGACCATCCGGGATTCCTCCGTGCTGATGGGGAACGGGTCACATGCTTCTGTTCATGGTCTTGGCACGGTAGATCTAAAGTTTACTTTGGAAAATATCGTGCAGCTGAGGAACGTGCCGCATATCCCTACTATCAACAAAAATCTGGTCAGCGGGTCAGTCCTATGCAAGGACGGGTTTAAGGTAGTGTTAGAGTCCAATAAATTTGTCGTGTCGATATACATGGACAATTTGTTGGTAAAGGTTATGATTGCGGAGGTTTGTTCCGTTTCTCTCTTGCTAAATTCTATAGTAAGTCTGTGAATCATATTTGTGGCAACGTTAGCGATGATGTAGTGTTTGGCATTCACGTTTGTGTCACGTTAATTTTGGTTTGATGTCTCGGCTTTCTAGCATGTGTTTAATTCCAAAATTCGCAATTGCCAAAGGTTCTAAGTGTCATAGCTATGTGCAATCAAAGCAACCTTGAAAGCCTCACAAGGCAGCTGAGGGGATACATTGGCACCTCTAGAACTCATACATTCTGATCTATGTGAGATGAGTGGTGTGTTGACAAAGGGTGGAGAGAGATACTTCATGACATTGATTGATGATGCGACTAGATTTTGCTATGTTTATTTGTTTCGAAGTAAGGACTAAGCGTTAGACTACTTTAAAATCTATAAAGCTGAAGTTGAGAATCAACTTGAGAAAAATTAAGTGTCTAAGGTCAGATCGTGGTGGCGAGTATTTTCCTAAAATATTTGATAAATTCTGTGAGGAGCATGGAATTATTAATGAGAGGACGCCTCCCTATTCTCCCGAATCAAACGGGATTGCCGAGAGGAAATGCCGCACGGTGACTAATTTGGTCAACTCCATGTTAGATACGGCTGGTCTTTCTAAGGCATGGTGGGGGTACGCTGTATTGACTTCATGTCATGTCCTGAATAAAGTCCCAAGTAAGAATCAAGATCAAACTCTATATGAGATGTGGAATGGGAGAAAACCATCACTTTCTTGTCTGCGCACTTGGGGATGCTTAGCGAAAGTTAATATGACTGTTCCAAAGAAGCGCAAGTTAGGGCCGAAGACAGTGGATTGTGTTTTTCTAGGATATGCTCAGAGGAGCATTACTTATAGATTTTTAGTATTTAAATCTAAGGTACCTGATATGCATGTTGATACTATTATAGAATCTCGTGATGTAATTTTTTTAGAATATTTTTCCATTGAAATATATGCATAACAGTTCTATATTTTTGATATAGATAACTCCTCAACCAGCTGCACCTATTGAGTCTTCTAAACAATCCAATGAGCATGAGTATATCTTAGAGAAGGATGACAGTGAAGCTCCTAGAAGGAGCAAAAGACAAAGGGTTGCAAAATTCTTTGGTGATGATTTCACTGTGTACCTAGTGGACAATACTCCCACGTCTATTGCCGAGGCATATGCATCTCCAAATGCAGATGATTGGAAAGAAGTTGTCCAAAGTGAGATGGACTCAATTCTTTCTAATGGGACATGGGAGCTCACCGAACGACCCAATGGTTGCAAATCAGTGGGTTGTAAGTGGATATTCAAGAAGAAGCTTAGGCCTGATGGTACTATTGACAAGTACAAGGCTCGAGTTGTTGCCAATGGCTACACACAAAAGGAAGGCGAAGATTTCTTTGATACTTACTCACATGTCGCTAGATTGACCATGATTCGAGCACTACTTTACTTGGCTGCCTCATATGATCTTATCATTCATCAGATGGATGTTAAGACAACTTTTTTAAATGGAGAGTTGGATGAGGAGATCTACATGGATCAGCCCGATAGATTTGTAGTGAAGGGTTAAGAAAATAAGGTGTGTAAGCTTTTGAAATCTTGTATGGCCTGAAACAAGCTCCTAAGCAATGGCATGAGAAGTTCAACAAAACTTTAACTTCTGTGGGTTTTGCCATTAATGATGCAGATAGATGTGTGTACTATCGCTATGGTAGGGGTGGAGGAGTTATATTATGCTTATATGTGGACAACATACTGATCTTTGGCACAAACATTGATGTGATCAATGAAGTCAAGTCCTTTCTATCAAAGGGCTTTGATATGAAGGATTTGGGAGAAGCTGATGTTATTAAGAACATCTAGCTTATTAAGGATGATAATGGGATTACTCTATCACAATCTCATTATGTGGAAAAGGTCTTGAGCCACTTTAGGTACATCAACAGCAAGCCTTCTCCAACACCTTATGACCCCAATGTGATGCTTAGAAAGAACAGGAAAATTGCCATTGATCAACTGAGATATTCGCAGATTATTGGTTCACTCATGTACTTAGCTAGCACAACGAGACCTGACATATCTTTTGCTATGAGAAAATTGAGCCAGTTCATGTCAAACCCGGGTACTGATCATTCGCATGCACTTGAAAGGGTGCGTTATCCAGTAGGTACTATGAGTTATAGGATTCACTATTCTAGTCACCCTACTATGCTTGAGAATATAGTGATTCGAACTGGATTTCTGATGCTGATGAGCTTTATGCCACGAGTGGGTATGTGTTTACCCTTGGAGGTGGTGTGATATCATGGAGCTCTTGCAAACAGACCATTTTGACGCGCATGGAAGCAGAACTTACTACTTTGGATACAATCATTGTTGAGGCAGAGTGGCTCCATGAGCTCTTGATAGACTTGACTGTGGTTGAGAAACATGTGCCAGCTATCCTTATGAACTATGACAATGAAACACTAATAGTCAAAGTGGACAGTGCTAAGGATAATGCAAAGTCAACAAGATATGCTAAAAGACGATTGAAGTATGTCAGGAAGTTGAGAAACTCTGAAGTGGTAAGTGTGACTTATATTCAAACAAACAAAAACCTGGCAGATCCCTTTACAAAAGGATCATCACGAAATGTGATAGATAGTGCATCAAGGGAGATGGGTATGAGACCTGTATGAGTTGCCACAGTGGTAACCCAACCTATATGATTGGAGATCCTATGATTTAGGACCTGGGAAGAACAAGCTATCAGTCGACTGAGGAGAGTAATGATTAGACCCTCTCTGAGTGAAGATGCAATACTCTCAGTTGCTGTAAGGCAGGTTGACTATACGCCTTAATGCGTTTCTGTTGGCTCTGATGAGCAAAGTTGCTATCCTATAGATCATTCTTGAAAGAACACACCTATATGAGTCTGATTGTTAAATGTCGCAGTCTATGAGATTTGGGTAATCTCAAGTAAACTCATGAAGAGAGCAGGGAGCACGATGTATATGCTCCATTCGTGGAGCAGGCTACTGGCTGCCATGTACTGGTTCGGTCTTTGAGTGAATCTTGTTCGTACAAAACTTGTAATTCAATCTTAGTCCATTGTTCAAGTTGTGGATGATTGTAGCTTGAAGCTCTATGCAATAGTTCAACTTAACGGTCCTTGCTGAAACGCTGGTATATAAACAATAGTGAGAAACATGCAAAATCTTTGATGGGTATTTTGAGATCTGGTGGGAGATTGATGGAATTTTGGGCTTGGCCCATGAAAGATTTCATAAATTCTAAATAGATCTCAAAGGCCCATGTGTGTGCATGAGGAAGTGAGCTAGTGTGCATCCCTTTAGTCCCACCTTGCTAGTTGAATATGGAGGTAGTCTTCACCTCTCTAAGCTATGTGTGTGGGGAGAGAAGGAGAGCTCCACACGCGCGTGCTCGCCTCGCGGGGCGGGGCGAAGGGCATGGGCGCACAACATCCGCGTGAATGGTCCGTTGAAATCTAGCCCCTCGCCTTGCGGAGGCGCTACTTCCTTTTGGTATTTTTTGTTTTGGGTTACTTGGCCTTTAAGTTAACGAGATATGGAAGACTAATCGGTTTCCTAATTGTTCGAAACCGATCGCGACTCGGTTCATGGGCTCTCCTATATATTAAGTTAAGGTTTTGCCTCTCCTCGCTGCTCGAGATCTTCCCCACAACTCGTCCTCCGTCCAAGTTGGCTACTGCGGTGTACCGTCGTCTGCAACGCCGGTTGCTGCTCTCCGTTCGGAGGACCGTTTTTTGTCCCGTCTGCGCCATTCGTCTTCCCAGCAATTTCCATTCATTACATATTTTGTGATCAGATCTAATTCATAATCATGTTTTCTGAGATCATGTTTATGTTGTTCATACTGTCTAGTATGTTAGAGTATTGCATACTAGGTCTTATTCTCGTCATGATTAATCTGGTTCGGAATTTAAACTTACAGTTGTCTATTTTTCCAACAATAGTTAGCCCTTCATCATTATATATTGCCCACTTTTGTCTCTCACAAACTTTTTTGGTTCTTAGTTGAAGCTGACTTTAAGCTTACAATCTGTTTCTCTAGGTTATTTAACTATTTGTCATTCTTACGGATTGCACCTACATGCTCATTTGCCATCCTTAGAATGGAACCTAATTTTTTTGCCACCGTCCTCTACCCGAAGGTAATGTTTTGCCAATTTCACCGATGTGGCGTGGCGTATCAAGCCTGGTCACCTTGCCAGTGTGTTAGGTGCACGCGAAATGACCATGTGCCCCTACCTTGTACCAGTACATGGTGCTCCTTCTTCTTCTATCTTTATGACCAATGGGACCCACACATCTTCTTCCACCTCCGTCTTCTTCTTTCGTGATCACTCGCTGGCTTTGGTGCAGAGCTGGAGACCTTACCCCGACCTCCTTCCCGCGTCAAGCGCCGACGGCCATGCTCCGACCTACTCCCCGCGCCCAGCGCACGCGAGCAGGCCAGCCGCGGGCTGGCCGGCCACCTAGCCCGGGCCACGAGCTTTGTGTGCAAGCAAGCCGCCTGGTCTCAGCTGTGGGGCGTGGGCGGCACATGTAGGCAGCTGCCCCCACATTTTCAGCAGCATCACCATGTCAATGCTTCCCAAGACAGGGCCCCTGCCCATGCTCGCGCACGCGACGGACACATGACACGCCAGCCCCGCGATGTGACCGCAGGCTGCCACAACCATCATCGTGCTGCCACCACTATGTTCCTACCGCACCTGCGCTGCTGCAGTCGTCCTCACCGGGTGTGCTGCAGTGTAGCTCGCGCTCTCAACGTTACCGACGCCTCAACGCCGCCACCAATGACTGCATGCTTCCCGCTCGACCACAGCTTCGCCATTGAAGGCGAGCAAGCTCGAGCAGTCCTCCTTTGCCATCTCAAGCTCGCTGAGCCGCCCCGCTCCGCCGCTCATCTCCCTCCTCGTTCCAATTTCATCCTCCTCTATTCTTCGTGGAACAGTCTGTCCATCGATCTCCCCTGCCAGGCCATCTTGGTCGAATTCCTTTCGAGGTGAGCACCCACACACCCTCCCCTACTAGCCCTAGTCTATGCCCCTCCCTTTCCGTGCTCAAGTAGAGCTCCTCACGAGCTCCGGGTTGCCATAGCCATGACTGTCGTGGCCCCCGGAGTCAACTTCCGCTTCCCATGCTTGGAGTCACTAGAATAAAATCCCCTCACCCTCCTCTCTCTATCCCCATGCCCTCAACTTTAGGAACGGAGCCCGACAGCATTGTTCCAGCGAAGCTCCGGCAAGCTACCGCCGTGTGTGCTTGTGGCGCAAAAAAGTAAGGATCATAAAGATAGAAGGAGGAGCACCATGTACTGGTAAAGGTAGGGGCACGGAGGTCATTTCGCATGCACCTTACACGCTGGCAATGTGACCTGGCTCGATCCGGCGCGCCACGTTGGTGTATTTGGATCTTCGATGTTGATCAACCTACTACTTAACGGAATGGAATAACTACCGCCCACCCCCAAACCCCCTCAAGGGGGCTCTGAGGTTTATAATACAATTCCGCCTATGAAAGGGCCACCCTCCTAGCTCCCCTCGCTAGGGAGTTGCTTTGGGATTATTAGGTAGTTATTTCATTCGGGGTTCTAGCTCGATCTGCTGCCATGAAAGGCCGAGTCAAAAGAATTGAACACTTTCCTATACCTTTTCGTGGCAGCATAGCAGAGGGAGCTGAGCCCTCACCCCGGAGGGGGGGATAGTTCTATGCTTTCCCTCTTATAGTACAAAACCCGAATCATAGAACTCTAGTATTCTACTAGAGATTCTATGTTCTTGGTCTTGAAAGGGGCATCCCGAAGGGATGGAGAGAGGCATCCCTCTGATGAGGGATGAGAGAGGCACCCCGAAGGGATGGAAGTGGCATCCCGGAGGGATGGTTGTTATTAATAGGAATTACTCCCTTAGGTCGGATACTTGGATCATCTATTTTAGTGGTGCCTTTGGTCACCTCTAAAATTATAGGATTGGCAGGTGAAATACAAAATAAAAGGGATTGATCTAGAACCCCCCAACAGGGCTTCTAGCTCTATTTATTAAGTGATCCGAGCATTTTCCAACTCTAGGTTCACCTTAGGACCTATCCAAACTCGCGATAGAGAGCTTGCTAGAACAAGGCCCTTTTTGGGCCATTTAACTGTTGTGAAAATAGATTTCATTCAGTGGATATAAAGAAAAGTCGATAAATCAACGATTTGAGGCCTTACAGATTGGTTTTTCCAAAAAGATTGGCCATGAATCAATAACTTAAAGTAGTATGTGAACCCGATGATGCAACATTGGTTGTTTCTGTTCAAGAAACCGATCATTGGATTTCTCTTCCTCTGGATGACGTAGAGCTCGGTGCCATAAGAACCTATCCGCAATCATCCCCCCAGGATAACAGCTATTAACCGACCTCGTTAACCGAGAACCCTACATTCCCTGGCAAGAGCAGTAAAAGACTTGAGCATTATCGGACAAGAAGGCACAGACTGTGGACACTTTTCCAAAGCTAGATGGAAAAAGCCACTGGAAGGCTCCCAAGGGGAGACCTTCACCTTGGGAGCCTTCCAGCGACAGTGACCGACGCGACGCTATACTGGAAAGGTCCCCTTCGGGGGTGCAATTTGTATAGGAAGTGTACCGAAAAAATCTCCGAATTGGTAAAATGTTATCTTCGAGTAGAGGATAGTGGCAAAAAATTAGGTTCCATTCTAAGGATGGCAAACGACGAGCAGGTACAATCCGTAAGAATGGCAAATAGTTAAATAACCCTATCTCTCTCTCTTCTCTCTTTGCCACCTCAGCATTCAGCTTGCTTACAGCCTGTTAATATTTGCTCTGATGATAGCATTTTTATGGGGATGGTGGGTACTGCATATAGGATGCAGCATCCACATGACCACATCAGACTCCTTATTTTATTTGAAACATCTTCTCTGAGATTTTTAGGTGATGTGTATTTCTGAGTAAAGAGTTTATTGTAAAATTGTCAGGCCAATTTATGCACCAAGTAAACCAGGAAAATTCATTGAAATAGTTATTCCTATTAACCCAAAAATAATTCCCCAAGCTAGACAATATAAATGCTAGTAATGATCTTTTAACTGAAGATTAGATTTCTTAAGGTGAGCTTGTGGTAAATTTTCCATAATTAATGGAGCTACACAGCAAGCATGAAAAATAAGATTCCTTTCTAAAGCATGTGTAAATATAAATTCATACAAAGTAAACTACCGAGTTCCAGAAGCTCAAAATTTATAGGCATGATTAGATATTCAACTAAGGGCTCCAAAAAAATTAGATTTTTTCCAGCAGATAATCTATTTTTCCCTATTTATCACTATTCTTCTTGGCATAAATTTGTTAGGTCAGATAGGTATGTTTGAAAAGATTCCACATTTTTGTATAGCTTCATGGAGACTAACTAAGCCTACTATAAAAATTTCAGCTCCAGAAACATAATATAACAACCATAATAAATAAATCTACCAAGCTCAAGAATAAACCAGGATCTACTCAAACCTAGAGTTAAGTATGTCCATTACCCTTCCAAATTTTACACATAGCTATCTTAATGGTAGGTATCATACTGTAAAAATTTTACAAGCATACATACATTATAACATGCTGCACAAATATATGTACCACTTCCTTGCCTAAAATAAGATTTATCAAGAACTAATTCTAGGGAACAGTAATGGATCTGAAATTTTTACCCCAACACTATAATCACACTTATATACTACTATAAAAATTTCATAGCATGAAATGGCTCCAAACATCAGTTATGAAAAATACGAGCACAACTAGCCTTTAAACACTATTAGGCACAATCCCATTTCTACAGAAAAAATTTCTAACTAACACTTGTCATATTATGGTTCCAGAGGGTAGAGATTTTGCTAAGGATTCCAAAAAGTCTGCATTTGCCATTTTATGATGTTTCTACAATTTTTAATTGAATTTACATGTTCACTGTAAAAGCATAGCAAATAAGATTTAAAATTGCAACGGGGTCTCTGGATATTGAGGAAACCCCCTAGAAAGAATTGGGGACTCGCAAAACGGCCCTTGGCCAGAGTTGAGCAGGGGAGCGGCCTTGGCCGGCCGAAATCCGGCGGGAGAAAGGCTCGACGGCGGCAATCGAGGGGTGGAGAGGCAAGTGAAGGTCTCGAGCTACCTTGGGATCGGTTTATTGGGGTGGGAGACGGCCGGGAAGGGGGTCGTCGGCGATGGACAGGGGCGGCGTAGTGCGCGCGCGTAGAGGACGACGACTGCGTTGCGGCTGGCGAGCATGCAGCGGCGACGAGGGGCGGTGCGCAGGGCGTCGTCGTCGCGTGCGGTGGGCGAAAGTGCAGGGTTGGGCGAGCGGGGCGGTGTCCTGGGGCGGGGCGCGGCGGCCAGGGCCCGGCTTCGGCTGGAAACAGGGTAGGGGAGGGAAAAAGAAAAAAGAAGAAAAGAAGAAGGAAAAAATTTGACCGGGTCAAATTCAAATTTTCTCGAAATTTCACCAAGGAATTCGAAAATCTCCAAATATAAAAGTTGTTCCAAATTTAATTCCCTACAACTTTCGTTTTAGCCAAAAGTTTATTTGAGCAACGGTTTGAAAATTATTTTCAAAGTCTATTTAAAAGATAATTTGGCTCTTTGAAAACCATGATTCAAACAACTTGTCATTTCATGTGTGAATTTTTTTTCTCTCTAGACAAGAGTGACATGCATATTCAATTTCATATATATATTTTTATTGGATTGTGAGTTTAAGGATTGATTGCCAAAATACATATACATGGGCACATACACACATACATGCATCTATTTCAATTCTTCTTAGTTAATGATGCATGATCCTATATTTAATTTCTCTGCTTAGCATTTTAATTACCTAGGGTGTCAGAGGAGCGAAGGCTGTGGCAAGCACCGGATGATCATGTTGTAATAGGTATCTTATGATGTTATGATGTTACAGTAAAGACTTCTGGAATGTTGATTCTGCTTCATGTAGATGTTGCAAAAGTATATCTAGATGTTGTGTTATTGTATTTGTTGCAAGTGTTTTATCTGGATGTTGCAAGTGTTTTATCTGGGTGTTGCGTCTTCAATGCGAGATTTGAATATGCTATGCAACATGAAACAGATGTTGCGGCGGGTTTTTTCTCGTCATCAACAGATGACTAACAGCTTTTTTCAATATTTTTTTATGTCGCAAACGGTGGTTTTCTATGTTGCAAATGTTTTCGTTCTATTGCGGACGTTATTATTTGATGTTGCGTTGGACCGATGGAGCGTCCAATGGGAAAGTTACCATCGAACGTCCGGACACTAGTAAGTCCTAAAAGATAACCTTGTAGAGATTGCCTACTAAATCTTCTTAAGATTACATGACATGCATTGCCTTATTATTTATAAGACGACACCAATATACTTTACCTAAAAAGAGACTTGAAAATTTTGATTGAAAATAATGTTTTTTCATATTCGAACCAAAATAAAATATATCTCGTTAACCATCTGTAAAATTTCCAACCCGTTGAGTAAAACCTTCAAATGACGTTTCTCTATTTATTTAACCGTCACCCATATTATTTCACACGAACTTTGTACAAAATATCGTCGAAATAAAGAACACTTCGTACAAAACAGAGTTTACGATTCATGTCACGTGTGACGCAGGTGCCCACCTTGGCATCCAAAGGATCAGGACGTTGCATTAAAGTGGTGGCGACTCCTTGTATCCCGATAACCTCGGCAACAGGCGATCTGCTTTACTGCTCCGCTTCGGTCCCCGATCCCACATACATTCCCCTATTTCTACTGCCGCGCGTGGACGGCGGACCTTCTCCCCCGCCCCGCGCGCTTGAGCGCACCCTCTCTGCTGTGATCCAATCCAACCCTTGCTCCGCAGGTGTCGACCGCCGCTGCGCGCAAGCGGCCGGACGCGTGTGCTGCGCCACCGATGCATTCCAAGCTTCCGTAGCCCACCGTTATCGGCCACACCGGAGTTAGCAAGTACTGGTACGTACTGAAGAATTCGCAGCTGGGATCCTTCCGTCGCCGTGATGTTGATGTAGCATTTTCCCTTTTTGTTCAATAGACTATCACAGCGAGTAGGGGTGGTGTTCGCCGGCGGTCGCTTTTGTTTAGGATGCGTTATGGTCACCATTTGGTGTGCGCACACAGCGCACTCTAAATGTTCGATGATATGCTGCAAGGAGCTCGCCCGCTCTCTTTCTGGCTACCGTTCTCTAGCGGTTCAAGCCAGTAAGCCATGACTTTGATAGGACATTGTGGCAGTGAGTCCGCGTGCTGGGCTTCCAATTTATGGGAGGCGTTCTCCATCCAAGTCAGGGCACGCATACAGATTTCAACCAGTAGTTTGATGATAGGGTGATAAGAGTGAGAGGACTTTACTGCCTGCTCCTTTTTTCTGCTCTTTTGCCTTCCTGCTCACTGCTAGTTGTACTGGTAGCAGGCCGTCAGGTTAGGGTTGCTTCATATTGCATCTTTAGTTTTCATCTTTCATGTACTTACCATTTCTTTTGGATCCTGTAGTGTTTGCCTGTTCTGATATTTTCTCTCATTTTATCAAGAGAAGTTACTCACTCCTTGAATTTCCTCAGAACAGAGACCGTGGCCAGGTATTGATCAGGTTCAACCGAGAGAGCAGCAGCGCAACACAACAACGACAATGCTGGACCTGGTTGCTATGGCAGCTGATGATTCTGCACTGGCTGAGGATCTGCAGGTTGAGGAGGTTCTCCAATTCTCGACTCACTTCAAGAGTGAGAATGTCTGTGCAGTTTGCAAACAGGTGATCCAATCATTGGAAGCCTCTTGGAAACCTGACAATTGTGACCATGTCATCTGCATTGCCTGCTTCTGCCAATGCACAGAGGCCACCGGGCTGCCTAGGTGTGCAGTGCCTTCTTGTGAATCTTTGTGCCAGACAAAGACGCAGCTTGAAATCAGGGTGCCTCATGGCACCGTGATCTCAATCGAAGACATGGACAGCCGCAATGGGAAAAACCACTCGATGGCATGCCCCAAGAGCTGGGGCAATGCTCTCACAGTGCGGATGCAATGATAAGCAGTGAGTTCTACTGTTCCATCTGCATGGAGACAATGCACATTGGGGAATTCTTTCCCATTGACGGATGCACACACCTTCTGCGTCAGTTGTGTGAGCCAGTACATTGCTGCAAAGGTTGAGGAGAATGTATTGTCTATTGGCTGCCCTGACCCAGGGTGCAAGGATGGTACGTTGCACCCAGAAGCATGCCGTGATGTGATCCCGTTGCAGCTGTTCCAGAGGTGGGGTGCGGCGCTCTGTGACTCATCATTGGGGGAACTCAAATTCTACTGCCCCTTCAAGGAGTGCTCGGCTCTGTTGGTTGATGATCCTGGCCATGGTGAGGCGGTGATAACAAATGTGGAGTGCCCACACTGCTGCCGGATGTTTTGTGCCCAGTGCAAGGTTCCATGGCATGATGGTGTGACATGCACAGAGTTCCAACGCCTCGGGAAAGATGAGCGGGGCTGGGAGGACCTGATGCTGAGGAAGGTTGCACAGGAGAGCAAGTGGCAGAGGTGCCCCAAGTGCAAGATGTACGTGGAGAGGATCGCGGGCTGTGTGTTCATCATCTGCAGGTACTAAAGTTTGCAGATCAAACATACAGTTTTGCACTGAGCACAAATGATGACGTTTTTTCTTTCTTCCAATTTACAGGTATGGGCACTGCTTCTGCTACCTTTGCGCATCCCCAATGTCTAGGGATAACCATCATTGCAAGACCTGCAATCGAACCTGGTGAATGACCTGAAGCTACCTAGCCCTAACTGAGGGAAGGGAATTCTTAGCTCTGCCTCTACTAAATCTGGTTGATTGCTGTTATGACTGTTTTGATTATCTCTGGATCGTGCAGTTCCGATTTGATAAGTCGGTATCAGAAGTAGCACCGGAGTCTATTAGTAATAATAACTAAAGTGTGGTTTAGGATTAGGAAATGACATCACAAGAGTGAATCTTAGTCTTTCAACCTTTTGGAATGGCTGACATCTGAAGGTGCTGTCCAGTTTCTAGCAATTAGGAAGTAGTATCATGCTAGCTTGCAAGGCAACTAGGTATGTTGCTTTTGAGAAATCATCCAGCATGCGGCGGGAATTTCTTATGAACTTCTAGATATTTTTTTGTAAGAAACTGTTGACGCAAAAATCAACACACTGGAATCCGAGGGCAAGTGTTCGCCAAGCACGGAAAAGTCAACCAAGTGTGCCAGTCAATTTGACCTGAAATTGACAAGGGAGAAAACAAAGTCAAATTCGAGAGCGTATCGGCTGGGATTCCGAATATCTCTCAGATGGACGTATCGGCAAGCTTTGCCGATACTATAGATGACAAAAAGATATTAAATGCAAGCACGTAATAAACGAGCGTATCGGCAGGATCAGCCGATACACTAAACGACAAAATTGGCTTTTGAACAGCCGATCGTGTATGTATGACAAGATCTAAACTATGAATGTGTAGCTCAGATGATGTGAAGTTAAAAATAGATCTAAACCGGTTTTTGAGATAACAAAAGTGTTACTCCAAAACCAAAAGTCGATCTAATATGTTTTTAGCTATGATAATGGCCAAAAAGCATAGGAAAACCTACAAATCTAGTCGATATCAATAATTGGTGAATAAATCTAGACGAGACGATAGCGATACACCCGGAGGTCAAAGCCTAGATAAACTCGATAACTTTTGAATAGATTTGAATGAAGCCACAGCGATGCGCCCGGTAGCTAAAGCTCAAATAGCCTAAATAAATTTGATAACTTTTGAATAGATTTGAATGAAGCCACAGCGATGCGCCCGGTAGCTAAAGCTCAAATATACTCGGTAAAACGAAAACTCACCAGCAAATCAAGTCGCTCGAATGTGAGGCGTCTTTGATCAACTTGAAAGAACTCGTCGAAAAAAAAGAGAAAAGACGAAGTCGCTGAAAAAGTGCAAAGGAATTGTAAAGTTTGTTGTATTGGATGTGTATCAAATCTTTTCGATCCCTTACAACTGATATATATAGCCTAGCGCTATCAAGTCCTAATCGATTACGGCAAACATTATTTGACCTAAAAGAAAAGACCATATGAAGATAAACTACTTTAAATACTACAACCGAATCATCAAGATTCTCGTAGAGTCCGGATCCTCTCCTCCTCCCTTGACTTCATCGGCAACTCTCCATCGGCCGGATACCAGAGCTAGCAGATCAGCATCTTCAAAGCATATTCTTCTGGCCCATCGGATGGACTCCATCGGCCGATTCCAACACTGTGCAACTTTTTGTTTCTTCTAAATCGGCCACCTCCTCTTTACAAAAATCACCTTCCTTGACACTTTTCCAAAAACGGTGTCAGCACATGCCCCCTAGTTTCGGAGTAATAGATCTGTTGCTCCGAAATTACTGTTAATCATTACTGTCAACACTCAAATTTATCTAAATCTCCCAATCATACGGTGTATCGAATCCCCATTTTGCCCTTGAGCAAAGGTTATAAATATCTCCATCTTCTTCTCCGCTGGCACTTCTCCTATAGCACCTCTGCTTCCTTCTCTGTTCAAGAACACACTCGCTTTGCCGCCACCACTGCAGCTTCCTAGGGTTTCAAGGATCCAAGTCCAAGAACTCCCCCTCTGGCAATGGCTTCCATCTCCGAGATCCCAGAGGTATGTCTCTTTCCTCCATCTGCATCTTTGCCCCCCCCCCCTCATTCTTCTTCCGATTCCTTCAGTCACATTTCTTATTTCCGCCTTCATTTTTCATAATCTTAGGGGTAACGCAATCATCCCACTAGAAAACCAATCCGGCATGGTTTGCTTAGGTCCCATGGGAGATCCAGATCCAACTAGTATAATTAACCTGGAAACTAGCAGGATCCCTCTTAAGTCCTCCAACATGAGCCTAGATTGGACTCCAACCTTCAGATCTTGGCCGAATGTTACTCCCGGATGGAGAAATTGGTTCCACAGAATAGCGAGTTCCCAAAGGACCAATTGGGAATAGTACGATATTAGCCTATGCCTGAACCTATCTTTATCGGAGATGATCAGGAACGAGCCGATGCTCATATCGGCCTCTTCTGGTCTGATGCCCTCAACGCATTCATATTTAACCATGGACCAATGACACCAACCCTGATGGATGTTGTGATGCTCACTCGCTTGAATATTCATACTGTCGATAGACCTTTTTGTTTGCTAGAAAAAGCATCTTTCAAGATTGAAACCTTTATTGGCGGGTGGAAAGGATATATCGGCAAGAACATGAAGACTGGATTAGTATCTGTCAGAGAGCATACTGCCTTTCTCAACATGTGGCTTGAGAAATTTATTTTCTGTGGCAAAGCCATTGGTCCAACAAACAATAATCTCAAGCTGGCAGAAAATCTGGCTACTAGCAATCCTGTCCCTCTCGGCAAACATCTTCTGGGGTCAGTTTACCACCTGCTTCATCAAGTATCGTCCAGACTCAGAAAGAACCAGCCGATCACCAACTTGGGAGGACCCTGGTGGTTTATTCAGTTGTGGCTGCACATGTACATGCACAAAACTATGACAGTCGAATTGTCAGAGATAGAATTCCCATCAGAAAATTTCTCTGAAGAAGAAGAAACCATCACTCGCCGATGCACACAATTCGGTGAAGCAGCTATCATGATTGCCAATGATCCCAAGACCCTTGGCATTACTGACTTTTTCAAGTCTTTCTACAATAGGTTCCCAGAAATCTCCACTATCTGGTTCGCATATCAGGACGAAAAAGTCATGTATGAAAACCCCTTCAAGTTCCAGCTCGACTCATGGAAGACCGATGAAGAAGCCACCAAGATTATGAAGGAAATAATTTCTCCAAGAATTCTACCAATTAACTTCACAGCTGGCAAAGATACCCCTAGCTATGAGTTTTGTAATCCATCAGTGGCAGCCAGACAATTGGGATTTGGCCAAGTGCCCCCTTTTCCCTTCTTTGCTAGCAAAGTTCAGTTTAGAGGAGCCCTTGACAATAGCTCTCTCTCTCTTACAGTCGGCTGAAATATCTGGAGCCTGACGTAGATATGACACTTCTAGCCGATTGGCAGATTCCACCTTTTGCCACTACCTCTTACATCCAATGGTGGTCTGAATGGCAAGAGCATATCTTCTGCAAATCGGCTAACTTATACTGCATCGCTCTAGACAACTATTATCAATCAGGCGAGCATGAGGTACAAGCAAAATCAACCCCCACAATGTCTTTTAGCACTTCTTGCATGCAGCCTTTAACTTCTACTCTTTGAAGGATGATGATCGGAATCCTCCAACAATCAGTAGGAGTGGGCAGCCGATCAACTACGCTCTGCCAGCCAATAAGCCAAATATCGGCTATGGTGCTCCAACTCTGACAGATGTGGCCACTGGGAGAAAACGTAAGGTATCTTATACCAAGGTGACAACCCGTAAGAAAAAGAAATCTCCAGTCCAATCTTCAGCAGCAGCATCATCCCAAACAGACACTCCGATCGACCTTCCCTCCTCTTCTTCAGAAGGTAAAAGTCTGAACCCTATGTCTTCACTTTATCTAAATGTTGATCATATCCTTGCTTTATAATTAAGATGTCCCTAAACACCCATCTGGAGGAGAAGAAGACTCTCATAGCACACCCCCTCATACATCATCAAATGTTCAGGTATTATTCTACTTACTCAGCAAGTATCTAAATCTTTTCATGATTCTGAATCTGGTATTATTTCCTTTTGTTTTCATCAGGCACAGCATTCACCTCCAACTCCCAGGAAATCCAGGGCAGAGTCTCCATTGATACAGGTACGATTTCAGAACTTGCTCATGAACATATTCTGTATATTTCTAACAATCATCCTTCAGCTTGCCGACCATGCACTATCTGAATTACTTGGCCAGCCAAACACCACAATCCTGAGCTCTTCATCGCAACTCCTCGTTCCTGCTGGCTCCGATCTAGGAGAAATACACCTGAAGCAGGTAAGCATCCTCCCCTTGGCTGATTTCATCATCCCTTCGCCTTCATCAACCATCCTAATCACATCTCCCTGTCAGGCACAAGAATCTCCATACAATAGTATGTTTTCTTTTCAAATTGGAGCCATTCCCCAAGAAGAAGGAGAAGAAGCAACATCGGCCGATTCAGTTGTATTGTCGGATGAAATCAAGGCCAAACTCCAAGAATCTCTTCAGCTTCTGAATCAAGACATCGGCCAACTAATCAAGAATGCACAGCCGATCCGAGCCATCTTGGAAGAACTGGAGGGTAAGCTTCCAGAACTGATTGAAGAGGCATTAATTCCTGCAGCCTTTATCGAGAGTCATCGTGCAGAATTCAACAAGGCCCAGAAACAACTCGCCGATCGTCTTCAGCAGGAAGAAATCATCAAGCAAAGGGATAACTTCAAAGCTTTAGCAGAATCGGCCATTAGTGAGATCAAATCTCTGAATGATACCCAGGCCAGCATTCTAAGAAATAAGGCAGCATTGGAAGTTGAACGGGATCGTTTTATGCAAAAACTTAATCGGGTAAACCAAGCAATAGACATCGCAGATCACGATCTTTCTCAGATTCCACCGGCCATTGCCAAACTCGAGGAAGATAAGCAAAAGCATGCTCGTCAAGCATATCAACTTCACAAGAGTTTGCGGCCGATTTCTAGCTCATCAGTAGATAACAACCAAGTAATTGAAAACATTGATCAAATCCACCTGCGCGCGATAAAAGTAATCTGGAAAGCTCTAGGATTACTGTAAAAACATCTTGTGTAATTTTCAGAATCGGCAGGCAACTTAAGCTCAACACAGAAACTTGTCTTTATGATTTATTGCTCTAAGGGCGACTCATATCGTGTCGGCTATGTTGCAATCAATGCATCTGACTTGCAAATCGGCTTTCACATATTTTTTGCACTAAAGGCAATACTTTCTAGTATTGGCTATAATTTACAAAATCCGGCCAATACTACAATCGGCCATACCCCTCTTTGATCAAGACTCATCCGAAGAATCTCCTGACTTCACCGACGTGACTTCATAATCAGCCATCCGAAAGAAATCCTTCTCCCATGCTTGACTAGAAAGACAATTCATTCGATCATAACTAACTATATGGGCTTCAGCCGATGCCACGCTGAATGACGAATCAGCCGATACTAATTCAATAGTATCGTCAACCCACTGAATCAAACATTGATGCATAGTAGATGGAATGCAACAATTGGCATGTATCCTGTCCCGACCCAATAGTAAACTATATGAACCTTTGCCATTAATAACAAAGAAAGTAGTAGGAAGGGTCTGACTGCTAATTGTGAGATCGACGCATAATGCCCCTAAAGCAGGAGATACGACTCCTTCAAAATCCTTAAGCATCATAGCAGTCTTCGTCGGATCATCCTGATTCTTCCCAAGCTTGCGCAACATAACATAGGACATTATATTTACGGCTGCACCTCCATCAACCAACATCTTCGTAACAGGCTTGCCATCAACGAATCCTTTCAGGAACAGTGCCATAAGATGCAGCCTCTTATCATCTTCTAGCTTCTCAAATGTTGCTTGCAATGGTTCCAAATTTAACTGTGCCATGGCTTTCTCTAATTGTGGTTCATGATCTTCATCATCTGGCACCATAAACTCTTTCGGCATTATGAAAACCATATTAATTGGCGCAGTCGATGATCCATAATTTTGATCACTATCGGCTCTGGGTTTAGCACGCCAAACTTGTGACCTGATCCCTTTCTTGTGCAGTTTCTGTTCTTGTTCTTCCTCAATGATCTCCAGCTGGCGTAACCTCTGAACACATCGCTTCTGAGACCTGGTCAAACCTCCTGGGCACCATTGAGATTGATCCGTGTGATCAGACTCACGTTCTGGATCTCTCCACATCGGCTGATCATCTTATACTCTGTCATTGACCATCTGTTCTAACCGATCGTATACAGATACTCTTCTCCCAGCAGGATCACGTAGCATTGTCCTGCCCCCAGTCGATCATGCCCCGATACTCTTTTTCCTAGCCGATCATGCACAGGAGTGCGCTCACACCGATAGGGCTCAGGACGTGACCTTTCATATGATCGGCTGCCTTGACCATTGCATTCGGAACAATCTTATGCCAATGGCAATGTCAACCCTTCTTCCCAGCAGTAGACAAAGAAAGGACACCTCCAAAGATCATGCTCGCGTCGCTCTTCTTCTTCTCTACGCTGCCGCCTTTCATGATCACGCTGAAACTTGTTCAACAGCATTTGAGACATTACACATCTACATGGTGCCGATGATCGTTCAGCATCCTTCATCGGACCCTTTCCTTTGACATCATCGGCCGTTATCTGCGCTTTATGATCAACAGCTCCAGATTTTTTGGCCGTTGATGACGTCAGAATCTTGGCTTGAGGAGAACCTTCATCTCTGGTCACATCAACCATGTTTGTGGTGAAAGGATGTCCGTCGATCTTCATCGTCTTTTTGGGAGTCTCAAACTTCAATCTCCCTTGTTCGAAAGCCATCTGAATCTGCTGTTGGAAGACCTTGCACTCATTTGTATCATGCGATGTGGCGATATGCCACTTGTAGTACTTTATATTCTTGAGCTCGTCCTCCGATGGAATCTTGTGATATGGCTTCAACTTGATCAATCCTTCCGACAATAACAAGTCAATGATCTTGTCGGCTTTGGTGATGTCAAACCGATATGACTCGGGCTCTCTCTTCCCAAACGGACACATCACCGGCTTTTTGCTGTTCTGTATCCACTCAGCCGATGCGACCGTTTCTTGCTCCTCTTCAGACTCATCATTAGCAGAATATTTCACATAGTTGATCTTCTTCTGAAAAGGCTTCTTGGACTCATAGGATCGAGTCTCTCCTGTCATCCGACTCGTGATCTGGCTAATGCTTTCAAATTCCTGCGATGCATATTTATCTTTAATGTGCAGCAAGAGTCCATTAAATGCTGCATCGGGCAACTGCTGATCGGACAGAACCAAACTGTAACATCGGTTCTTGACATCTCTGAACCTTTGGATAAAAGCAGCAACTGATTCATCGTTTCTTTGTCTCAAGCTGGTCAAATTGGTCAACTTTAACTCAGTAATCCCAGAGAAGAAGAACTGATGAAATTGTCTCTCTAGATCGGCCCAATATAATATGGAGTTTGCTGGAAAAGTGGTGAACCAAGCAAAGGCCGATCCAGACAAAGACAAGGACAACAAACGGACTCTGAGTGCATCCTGGTTGCCCGCTTCTCCCAACTGTAGAAGGAACCTATTAACATGTTTCATTGTAGAAACTTCTCCCTGCCCTGAAAACTTCGTGAAGTCAGGCATCTTGTACTTGTGTGGGAGAGGAATCTGATCATAAGCCGGAGGATAGGGAGTCTTGTACATGACGGATTGTTGCTTTGGCCTCAAACCAAACTGCCTCCTCATCACTTCAGCTATCTTTGTGCTCCAATCAACTTGCGGCTCAACTATTGGCATTCGCTGAGGGGAAACCGTACTCGCTGCATTGGTCATCATCGCAAGTTGTTGAGCTACATGGTTCATCGACTGTTCAGCCGATTGCATCTGTTGGGCTTGCTGAGCTATGCGATTAGGTGTCTGCTGAGTCATCGTCGGCTGTGGAGCCAATGGACTTGCCGATTGTTGACCAGCAATAGCCATGTACGGCACATTGACGCACCGTATCTGTCCAATTGTTTGATTGTGGAATACCCAGTTGATTCCCTTCTGATGCGGAGATTGCGACAATAACACTTCTGAGGGAGACTGGGGTTGGAGCAGGATAGCAAGACGCTGCTGTGGGGTCATCGGTGGTGGCGCCGATGCATTAACTTGTGCCATCTGTTGTGGACTCCATGCACCTTGTGCATTCAGCTGTGTTGCCAATGCATCCTGTTGTTCCCCCATCGGCTGTACGGCCGATGGATCAGGCTGAGAAGCCGATGCATTAAACTGCATCTTGGATGGCGTAGAAAAGAAATCCGGATGCATATCATACCCAGTAGCAGGATCCCATTCTTTAGGAAATACAAACGCAGATCCACCTTGCACAGTTGTAGCAATCGACGTCGTGGTTGAGTAGATAGGATCTGCTGTACCTGCCGATGTTGCAGTAGTCATCTGGGGTGGAGTTTGGCTATTGCTTGTTCCTGCTTGGCTATTTTGAGCCGACATGGCTGCTGCCATAGACACCTCCAAGGGAGTATATTGCATCTGATTTGGTTGTATATAGTAAGGACCCATGCACCCTGGTAACGTGCCTTCAGCAAAAGTCTTGACCACTGCATTGGGCACCGTGTTGCCCATGACTGTTGCACTCTTGATGAAGGCATGTGCCACAGCCTGGCCAACTGCGTCTATCATCTTGCTTTCACGTTGAGACTGTTAATGGCTGGAAAGATGGAAGATCAAACTTCTTGATCACCTCACCATATCTGTTGACGTTGTATGATTTGAGGCGTTCACGCTTGAATCTCTCCACCAGCTCTTCATATTCCTTCTTTTCTTCTTCTTTGAGCTTATTTTCAGGAACAGGAATCTGGTTTTCTTCACTAACTGCAGATTTATCAGTAAGCTCCACCATGTTGAAGCTTTTCGAGTCCCACCGGGCGTGCCAAAAGATGTGTTGATGCAAAAATCAACACACTGGAATCCGAGGACAAGTGTTCGCCAAGTACGGAAAAGTCAACCAAGCGTGCCTGTCAATTTGACCTGAAATTGACAAGGGAGAAAACAAAGTCAAATTCGAGAGCGTATCGGCTGGGATTCCGAATATCTCTCAGATGGGCGTATCGGCAAGCTTTGCCGATACTATAGACACAAAAAGATATTAAATACAAGCACGTAATAAACGAGCGTATCGGCAGGATCAGCCAATACACTAAACGACAAAACCGGCTTTGAACAGCCGATTGTCTATGTATGACAAGATCTAAGCTACGAATGTGTAACTTAGATGATGCAAAGCTAAAAACAGATCTAAAACGGCTCTTGAGATAACAAAAGTGTCACTCCAAAACCTAAAGCCGATCTAGTATGTTTTTAGATGTGATAATGGCCAAAAAGCATAGGAAAACCTATAAATATAGCCGATATCGATAATTGGTGAATAAATCTAGACGAGACGACAGCGATGCGCCCGGAAGTCAAAGCCTAGATGAACTCGATAACTTTTGAATAGATTTGAACGAAACCAAGCGATGCGCCCGGTAGCTAAAGCTCAAATATACTCGGTAAAACGAAAACTCACCAGCAAATCAAGTCGCTCGAATGTGAGGCGTTCTTGATCAACTTGAAAGAACTCGTCGAAAAAAAGAGAAAATGCGAAGTCGTCGAAAAAATGCAAAGGAATTGTAAAGTTTGTTGTATTGGATGTGTATCAAATCTTTCCGGTCCCTTACAACTGATATATATAGTCTAGCGCTATCAAGTCCTAGCCGATAACGGCAAACATTACTTGACTTTAAAAAAAGACCATCTAAAGATAAACTACTTTAAATACTACAACCGAATCATCAAGATTCTCGTAGAATCCGGATCCTCCCCTCCTCCCTTGACTTCATCGGCAACTCTCCATCGGCCGGATACCAGAACTAGCGGATCAGCATCTTCAAAGCATATTCTTCTGGCCCATCGGACGGACTCCATCGGCCGATTCCAACACTGTGCAACTTTTTGTTTCTTCTAAATCGGCCACCTCCTCTTCATAAAAATCACCTTCCTTAACACGTGTCAAAAAACGGTGTCAACAGAAACTTCTGAGATCCAGAGTACTTTCATATAAATGGATGGATCATTCAGTTTAGTTGGTGCCAACTAAATATTTCAAATCTAATGGCTGGTCTGTGTTGCAAGTTGGAAACTGGTGTCTGTACTTTGGTCATTGAAACATGACTCGGGGGGCAAACCATTTTTTTCAATTTGAACTGCACAAGGGCATAGGTTAATGTTTCCTTCACTGCTGGTTGTGTAATGACGTAGCGTCCTCCGCGCCCAACCACACACGCGGCGCCTGAGCCTGTTTTGATGGGGTCGGAGGTCCCGCTGGTAGCTAGAAAAAGTGGAGCGCAATTAAAAACACGCAAGTAGACTCACCCTCTTCTAATATATACGTGAATTTGAATCGAATTATTCTCCTCCTGATCTTGTTGATGCTTTATTCTTCTCCTGATTGCGATCCGAAGTAACAAACGCCGTACCCAGACAAAGAGGCTAATAGAAGCTAATAGATGCTATACTTATGCAAACATGCCATAAATCTTGAACCAGGGGGGGTTGCGACAAATTAGCAGACACGCGTCTCTATCTCGTCGCTAGTCCAAAGGATTAGCGCGTGCAGGCACTGCATGAGAGCGGGCGCTCGCTGAAAGCGACCGACCGGCCGGCCCAGGTAACTTCGGCAGCAGGGTGATCGATCGGCAGGCCGCCTCAGCAGAGCGCCGAGGCAGCCGACCCGACCAGCCCCTTCGTTTCCACGTACGGCGCATCCCGATAGCGCCCTGGCCTCCGCTCGCTCCGTGGCCGATCGCCGCCGCGCGCGCCGGAGGCGACCCGCTCCAAGGTTTCGCGCCACGGGGCCCGGCCCACCGCTGGGACTGGGAGCGGGCACGCGGAGGCGCCCAGGCACTGGTACGCACGCGAGAAAACCCCCCTTCTGCGTGCCGCTAAAGCCGTGATCTTGATGGGGGTTAGGGGGGGTTCAGGCGAGTTCATCCCGGTCGCCGCAGCTGGCGCCGGCCGGTGTGGCAGCGCTGGGAACGGGGTGGGGTCCGCGCGTGTGCGGATTGGTGTGCTCGGGTGGGCGCACGCCAAGTCCTTGACGATATGACTGCGAGGAGCTAGCGCGCTCTTTGCCCTTATGGCTTCCGCTCTCTGGTGGAATTCAATTCCTTCTGATCGGAATTCGGTTCAGTGGAACTTCGTCCGCCTGGTTGTCGCGGAATGTAGGACGCGTTCTTGTTGCGAGGCCGTACGTGAGCGCACACCACGTGCTTGGCGGTATGCCTCCAAGGAGTTCACCATTCCTCGTTTCTGCTCGTTCTCCCCACCAGATTGTACTGTCTTTCTCCCCACCAAATCTGTGTCAGACGTCACGCTTAAGTTGCTTCTTGCTGCATCTTTAGGCCGTGTTTAGTTCCAACGCAAAAAAAATTTGCGATGGATTCTTACTAATTTGAAGTACTAAATGAAGTTTATTTACAAAACTTTTTACACAGATGGGTTGTAAATCGCGAGACGAATCTAATGATGCTAATTAATCCATAATTAGCGATGGTTGCTGTAGCATCACTGTTGCAAATTACGGATTAAGTAGGCTCATTAGATTCGTCTCGCGATTTACAGCTCATTCATGCAAAAAGTTTTATAAATAGACTTCATTTAGTACTCCATGCATGTGTTAAAACATTCGATGTGACATTTTTTTTGCGTTTACGGGGTTTAAGGGTAAAGAGGCCTTAGGCCCCGTTTGGTAGGGCTTCGGCTCTTCCAAAAACAGCTCCGGCTCTGGCTCATCAGATGGAGCGGCTTTTTTAGTGGAGTTGGAGCCGTTTTAGAAAATGTTTGGCAAAACAGCTTCACTTGTTAGATTGATGTGTAAGCCGCGTGAAGCCACGATTTCATGGCTTCACCTTGCCTGTGTAAGCCGCCGACGGCTTCAGAACCGGCTTCACATGTGAAGCCGGTCCTGAAACAAACGTTTGGGAGGGCTTCACCTGAAGCCGCTCGTGAAGCCGCCGGTGAAGCCCTCCCAAACGGGGCCTTAGTCTAAAGCTTTTACTATGCACATACCAGCATATGCAGTAACCTTCTCGTTCCTTTGATGTAAAGAACCGTGCTCACAACCTGAATTTCCTTTGTAGCAGAGACCTCCGCTGGGTGCTCATTCGCTTCCAACTGAGTGAGCAAAGCAACATAGCTACAACAATGCTGGACCTGATTTACAAGTTAGCTTGCGACTTGGTGCTGCCCGAGGATCCACATGCTGAAGAGGTTCTCCGCTTCTCAACTCACCCAGAAAGGTTCTGTGCTGTTTGCAAATTGGTGATCCCGTCGCTGGAAGCGTCATGGAAACCTGACAACTGTGATCATATCATCTGCATTGCCAGCCTTTGGCAATATACACCGGAGACAGAGGCCACCGGACGGCCCAGGTGTGCGGTCACATCTTATGAATCTTTGTGCAAGTCAGAGACACATCAGGGGGTCGATGTGGGTCATAGCCCTTTGATCTCAATGGAAGACATAGGCAGTGGCAAAGGGAAAGAACCATTGGATGTTATGCTTCAGGAGCTAGGCCAATGCTCCCGTGGCACAAACGGCGAGTTCTACTGCGACATGTGCATGGAGACGGTACATGTCAGAGAGGTCTTCCCTGTTCCCGGGTGCACCCACCTCTTCTGCATCAGCTGTCTGAGCCAGTACATCACTGCCAAGGTTGAAGATAACGTGGTGTCCATCGGCTGCCCTCAACCGGGATGCAAGGATGGTACACTGTATCCAGAGGCTTGCCAAGATGTGATCCCACTGCAGCTGTTCTAGAGGTGGGGCGTTGCACTCTGTGACTCGGTGCTGGGGGAATTCATGTTCTACTGCCCCTTCAAGGACTGCTCGGCACTGCTGGTCGATGAACATGGACAATGTGAGGCAGCAATAAGGAAAGCTGAGTGCCCATGCTGCTCCAGGATGTTCTGTGTGCAGTGCAAGGTGTCATGGCACTACGACGTCACCTGTGAAGATTTCCAGAGGCTCAGGAATGATGAGGGGAGACTAGATGACCTGCTACCGAGGAAGATCAGGGAGGAGAGCATGGCGCAACCTAATCCTGTGGGCTCCTGTCAATCTTTGCAAATGTTAGAGACACATCAAGGGATTAATGTGGGTCATACTTCCTTAATCTCAATCGGAGACATGGACAACTGCAAGGGGAAAAAGCCATTTATTGCTATGCTTCAGGAGCTGGGCCAATGCTCTCAGGGTGCCAATGTGATGGCCCGCAGCGAGTTCTACTGCACCATATGCATGGAGGCAGTAGACCTCAAAGACCTCTTTCCCATTGCTGGGTGCACACACCTTTTCTGTGTTGGTTGCATGAACCAGTACATCACTACGAAGGTTGAGGATAATGTGTTCTCCATTGGATGCCCAGAACCCGGGTGCAAGGATGGTTTACTGGACCCAGAAGCCTGCCGTGACATTATCCCACTGCAGCTATTCCAGAGGTGGGGCACTGCACTCTGTGACTCGGCACTGGGTGCATTCAAGTTCTACTGCCCCTTCATGGACTGCTCTGTGCTGCTGGTCAACGATTGTGGCCCTCGCGATGCAGCAATAAGGAAAGCTGAGTGCCCACACTGCTCCCGGATGTTTTGTGCACGGTGCAAGGTGGCATGGCACTACTGTGACACATGTGAAGATTTCCAGCGGCTCAGGAATGAAGAACAGGGGCGAGATGACCTGCTTCTGAAGAAGGCTGTGGGGGAGAATAAGTTGCAGAGGTGCATCCGGCGTGTGGTGTCTACTTGTCAATCATTGTGCAAGTCAAAGGGAAATCCAAACATCGATGTGGGTCATAGTACCTTGATCTCAACTGAAGACATGGACAGTCGAAAAGGGAAAGAGCCATTGGATGATATGCTTATGGAGCTAGGCCAAAGCTTTCCTGGTGTGAATGGGATGGCCAACAATGAGTTCTACTGCACCATATGCATGGAGGCAGTGCACCTCAGGGAACTCTTTCCTATTCCTGGGTGCAAACATCTCTTCTGCATCAGCTGCATGAGCCAGTACATTACTGCGAAAGTAGAGGATAACGTGTTGTCCATTGGCTGCCCTGACCCAGGATGCAAATATGGTGCATTAGACCCGGAGGCGTGCCGTGACGTGATCCTGCCGCAGCTGTTCCAGAGGTGGGGCGCTGCGCTTTGTGACTCAGCCCTGGGGTCATTCAAGTTCTATTGTCCCTTCAACGACTGCTCGGCATTGCTTGTTCATGAACGTGGCCACGGTGAGGCAGTGATAACAAAAGCTAAGTGCCCACACTGCCGTCGTTTGTTCTGTGCACAGTGCAAGGTGGCATGGCATGACGGCATTGCCTGCGCAGAGTTCCAACGGCTCGGGAAGGACGAGCGGGACAAGAATGACCTGCTGCTGAGGAAGGTCGCACGGGAGAGCAGGTGGCAGAGGTGCCCCAAGTGCAAGATGTACGTCGAGAGGGCCCAGGGCTGCGTGTACATCGTCTGCAGGTATTGTCTCGCTGCTTGCAGTCCAAAATTACATGTCCAACGAGCAGATATGACAACTGACAAGGTTCTTCATTATTCCAAATTACAGGTGCCAGCATGGTTTCTGCTACCTCTGTGCCTCCCCAATGTCCAGGGGCATACATCACTGCAGCAGGTGCAAGAGGACCTGGTGAATGACCTGAAGAACTCTATTTGAGGGAAATTAAAGAAGTTTCTGAACTCTGTGTAAAACCATTCAGTTGCTGGTATGACTGCTTTGGTTAGAATTAGCTTGGGCAATCGTGATTGGCCAAATCATTATGATAAAGTACGCATTGTTTAGGAAAAGACATGGCACAGACTTCAGTCTTGAAGCGACTTATGATAGAGAGCTGGTGACTTTCTTAAGAAAAATGTATAAGGTGCTACCTTAGAATGGAACTCAATGTGGCCTTTATGGCATCACTGAGCATGTAAATGGAATATATGTCGTATGAACTACCTATGGTACTATCTAATGTATTATTCTATCTAAATTTCATTCCCAGACGCATCCAATTTCTTCGTTGTGCTTTAAGTGTAGTTCTACTTGGACTCCGATTATAGTGCATCTTGTGGAAAGAGGAAACAGGTCAATCTGTGCCGTGAAGTTTTTTTGCTCCTGCTGCTACTAGCTGTCTAGCTCTCCTACAACTTCAGCATGACATGCCAAGAAAAACGTGGCAGCGTAAAAGACAATGGTTATTCCTTCAATTTTCCTCGGAACATTTTTTCCCCTTGCATTTATACCGTACTGGACTTCTGGTTTATGGCTGAACCATGACCACAACTTTGAGAAGCAACTCCCGTTTGATCTTAGTGTTCCAAATTTTCAGCCTCATCTATTGTTCTTAACGGCAAGAGCTTTGCCGTAGTATACTATTAACACAATTTACGAGAAAATCAGACCAAAAAGCTATACAAACTAAGGAGGTCTTCCATACTTCGACCACTATACAAACTTCGATACGACGGCCAACCTAACTAACAACAAATACTAAGCACCACTACAACTTTGTCGGGACAACTCAAGACCCAACCTTATGTAACTGACATGCTGTGAAGGACCTGACGTACTTGCGCTGTGAGTATCAGATCCTCACGTAGGTCCGTTCCTTGTATGCAATGTATGAAGCTCGGGACCTCTTTTTGACATGGATCTTAGTTTAATTTTGTATGCCTCTGGTTTTATCTGTCAACTGATACCTCATGTTTTCCTCAAAAAAAAACAGATACTTTGTATATAATGGCAGCTCATTCTATTGATTGGCTTTACTAGGAATACTTAACCATTGATTCCGATACTAAGGTTAGTGGTAAATGTTTCCTAAATGTTTATAGAAAAGCTGAAATTCCGATGTGCTGATGTAACTACAATTTACGAGAGAAAATCGGACCAAAAAGCTACAGAACTATTTTGGGACCAATTGTTTGTTATTTTTAACTTAACCATGAAAGTCTGGAGGCATGGACATGCAGTGTTGCCCATGCCTTCTAGCTCAATATTTACCCAGCCTGTTGGTACGAGTCATCGAATCAAATAACATCTGCATAATTAAAGGATTGGAACATAAATCATCACAAACCTCAAACTTTTAATCCAAATATTTCTAGATTTAAGACCATAAAGTTCAAGCTAGCAGTTGTAGGTTTAGACCACATCATTCGACATTAGGGAAACAAGCAACCATTATTGATAGTTTGAGCACCCAGCATGAAGTATAAAATTATAGCTAAAGAACCATCAGCATCCACAGCTACAGGCAACCATGATGGTGTCATCGGTCAGCACCCTTAGACACCCGCAGCTCCATCAACAGATGAGTCCATCAACCGGAAGTCTCTGCCGCAGAATTGAATTGCCTGAATGATGAACACCACTACCGTCAAATTTATGTAATTGTAAATAGATTTTAGTAAGAAAAGATAAAATCAAGCCCCTGCAAAAAAAACATAAACCAAGAGCTCAAAACAAGAAAAGTAGTTTTTACTAGTAACGCTAACTAGGAACTACTCTCACCGATTCAAAACACATGTTGTTTACAGAGTAGCAACACTATCTATAAGGTGAAGCTTTTTGACCAGAAATTCGTATTGAAATATGACATTTCAAAGGTACATATTGTGGTGAATATATACAGTAACAAATTAACGTCTAGTATCTTACATTGTCAATCTATGCAACTTTTCATATATTGATGATGAAATTTAAAAAGTTTGACCAGCAACAATTCTAAAGTGACATGTATTTTCACTAGAAAGAGTAAACTAAAATAGACATATAACTGAAGAACTAGGATTTTTTTTGAGTTGCGAAGCTATAGGGTGCCAAATCCAATAAAATCTACAGCATAGTATTATCGAAGGAAGCACGCAAACCACAACTTGTAAGATAGAAAGGTTCCAATATGCATCTCAAATACTCAAATGAGGTCAAGATCAATTTATCATAAAAATTAGTCCAGTTGCATAAAGTATGTTAATTCGAGCTAGTGCCTGAAACTGCAAAGTTGGATAGTCAACTTGACCTTTCCTCATTCTGAAAATGGGCAGGAACCTGGGCATTCCTCTCCTTGGAGACCACATGCATAGCAAAACTTGCATCCACACCTATTAAACAAAGTAACATAAATAAATTAAAAATGTTCTACACAAGATACACATATATTACTATATGGTACATACAATATATAGACATGTAATTTGGAGTAATAAAAGTAAACGATTACATGTGTAGTCGGGAAAGTAAAAGAAAATAAATACAAATATTCCCACATAAATATAATATCAAGGATAGATAGCTTACATTAAATTTGATCAACTAAAAACATCTCTTACCCTGATATATATTTCTATGCTCTGTACTAGTTTATGAGAAATATATGGGAATATCTAGTATGCATACAACAAATCACAAATACTTGCATAGAAATTACTTCTTTTACCAGATTATCAACAACATTAAAGATATTTGTCCAGGGTTTCACAATTAACCCTCTACTGCAGTAAGTCCGGGATCCAATTTTTTTAGGTGAACTTGTGGACTATTATGAAAATACTCTTAATGAAACCACCTAGTCAAAATTTGGTAACATCTTAATTCTATTACCCAATAAGTAAACATGTAAAAGTTCAATAAATGGTTCACTTTATCCTTCACATTTTGCTTATGTGCAAATTAGAACCAAGGAACTAGTTGCATCATGCCCTCCTCAATCCTTTTGCTTTGTTAGCTCTGCCGTAATGTAGAGAAGGTAAACTTTTTAAAATCTTTAATACTTTCTAGACTTCAAGAATGGTAAGCATGCTGCAAGAATGATCTATCCCTTTTAACATACTTTCGGTCTACCATTAGCAGGCAAAATTCCATATATAGGTTGAAGATTTTATCTTGTTAATCAATAGAATTGTTATATTTTTGTGTTGTTTTGATGGATATATACATCATGGCATTGCAGTTTTATCATCACTATAACTATTCAACATATAAATGTACCCCTGAATTTCTCAGTTATGGTGATAAAAGTCACTGATAAATATATAGAAGCTGCAACCTCTATCAAGGGTCATTAATATAAGCAAGAAATAGTAAAATAGAAATGGCAGAAGCTACCCATATAGTAGTTGTTTGTGTGCAAGATGACACAATAAATTATTTGCCCTGATCAGTTATATATTTAGAGTAGAGGTCAGCCAAGAATTAAAATAGAAATGACAGAAGCTTTACAACTCTCTGGATTGTCGTTGATCAGTTAGCTCATTTAGAATAAATATTATAGTGGGATAACATGTTTGATTCTTTTGGCAAGATATTATAAGGTTCAAACAGTATACATCAAGTTCAGAGTCCTGCTATTTATACCATGAGCCATGAATTTATGTTTTGATGGGCATGTGCCCTGGATAAACTGAATGAATGTATGCTTTGTGTTGTGGGAATAAAGCGGGGGATTCTTTTCTCTAAAAAAATAAGTATAGACCATTATTTTGGTAGGGTTTTTGCTGCTGGTGTTTTCTTTAATATGCTGCCCCAAATTGTTTTCCTTTGCACTCTGGTAAAATAGTTTTTCATGATTTTTAGAAAGTTGATTTCTCCCCTTAACATTTTAGAAAGTATTTAATTGATAGATGGGGTTGGGATATGTTAACTCACTTCTAGAATTCGGAATATATATCATCCGATGAATTTATAATGAAATCATACTTGCTGAAAATGTTATGAATTTGGCTGTAGAAAACATGATATGAAGTTGTTTTCATTTGGATCTAAAGAGATCGAGTGAATACAAAAATCCCATTGCACACAAAATATTTATCTAGACTGCAAATACATGTGGAGCATGTGTTAATGTACTTATTAGGCACCGAAAGAAACGAGTACATCTTGTGTTTGCCTATCCATATGTAGTAGTCATGGAGGACAAATATATTGATACCAACCAACATTCGTCTCAAGTTATAATTGGTGGTATATCTTGGTATGTTCCCAAGGACCGCAATCATCCTTGTGGATCATCACCTTAGGCCAGTTCAGCGTTATATATTGCTTTTGACCATGGAAGGCACTCCATACTTTAATAGAAGAAAATTTTACTACTTTTTCTAAAAATTTGAAGAAGATTACAACAAGACTTTATTCTATTTACCACTTGCAATAAAGCTGCCAATGAGTTACTTGTTGAAACCTAATTGAGCTCCACTCATGAGTTTGTGTGCCTAGGTATATTTTACTTTTGTAGTTCGTAAATCATTTCTACGTCATTTAACATATCATCTAGATGGGAAAACAATATATGCCCCCTACTATTTATCATCATAAGCTTAATACATTTGAGTTATAAACTTAAAGAAATATGAATAAACTTGATATGGATGAATTAATTGCAGGCGCTTTAGCTTTCAAAAGATTTATCATCAACAGAATTATAAGATTCAACTAATGTGTGATTGCACAGATTCAAATAGCACATGTGCTTCTAATATCACTTCCAAAACATGTTTTCAGCTGTGTCAATCGGACCCAAGAGGAATATGTGACAACACAAATGAATATTAAAGATGCTATCAACTACTCAAATAAACTAGACAATCCACAAACATTATGTCAATTTAAGTTTCAATGTATTATTTCTATTTTCCATCTGTGCACCAACATATTTTCATGATAGGACCATGAACAATTATTCTGATATTGCAAACAACACTGAATTTGAAACCCTGTGTCATTGAAACAACAATATCTACTACCAAATGGAGAATGCAATCAATTTATTTCTCAAACAAAATTGTAATCTATTACAGGTATGTATGCTTATTGATTGACAAAATTAAGACCTTTATAAATAAGATTACAATTTAAAACTAATAACCATTGGAAAGTACTATTGTAACTTAAAAACAAAGACCATATAAAATGGGGACAACCAATATCTATAAATTCAAGCAGACAAAGTAATGTTCCTTACCTGCATTTTACCATGCGACAACCATCAACTTTTTCAATACAAATACTGCATTTTGGGCAATTTTTCCATCTGTTACGATGAGCAAGATTCATGAGCAGTATGTCATCATCTTTAGAGGTTCCATCGAAATTTTGACTGTTGAATTCATCCTTGTTAGGTAGTCCAAATGTTGAGTCTTCCATCAAGTTGCCCCATTTCTCAATCATTTCTTTAGTAATAATACTGCGACATGCATCCAGCTGCAAGAAGCTAAATTTGCAGTCCAACATGGGGCATTTGATTGGTATATTATTCTCTTCAATCCTAGTGGTAACATAAGTACTTATACAATTTTTGCAAAATAGATGAATGCATCCTTTCATTGGAAATTTTTCACACTTCGGTAGATCCGATAAGCATATACCACAATTGAAATTTCCATTTTGTCCTAACCACTCATCAAACTTAAGAGAGAGTTGCCAAGTACTTGTTTCCCCTTGAATGTTTGAACGAGAACACCAATAATTTCAAGTTAGAACTTATCACAAAGGAAATAAAGAAGAGATAATTCCCTACTTGATACTGGTATATTGAGTAATTCCTTTCCTAACCCTTAAATTTTCAGCCTTCTATTTGACACTAGGTCTAAATTTTATGCCCTTTATTATACTCTATTAAAGACTATTAAATGGCATGTGAAAAGAAAAAATTGCCACATGTTACATTCTAGAGCCACCTCTCCGCCGCCGCCTCTCATTCCCTCGTTACTTTCTCTTGTTCTTGCCGTTCATGGAGGTGTCGTCAACTTACATTCCTTGCTGCCGATCATCAGTTCGCACCTGGGACTAGCAGAATTGGTCACTCTCAACCTTCTATTCTCTCTAGAGTTCTCAGTTTCCTTGGAAATCATAATCTCATATGCACGACCTTGGGTCCTGGGAGGAGAAGGCTGTAGTCCCCATTGTCTCTGATTTTTCTAACTAGTTTCTTCTCAATGATACTCTGGAGGTTCTTCATGGGCTCATACATGCTCCGTGCTCTGGTGGGCAGAAACACTCGTGCATGCATGGTGCAAGCGTGCGGCTTGCGATCCACATTGGGGACTAGTAATAATATCCTGCCCACCTCACATCTTCGAGACTCCAAGTAGTAGTGAGAGATGGGCATAGGTTTTGGTGTTCTTGTTTTCAGTTTGCCCCCAAAGACTGAATATTTGTCTTTCTTGTTGTATCTTGACCATTGATAACCCTCCAAAATTGTTTAGAGATTTTCAGCCTAGCCTAAGCCTAGCTATTTTACTATATATAATGAAATAGTAATCTGTTAATTATTCCTTCATGAGAAAACAGGGGTAAAGATGTATGAAATTTAGACTCAATGTCAAGTAAAGGAGACTGAAATTTTAAGGGCCTGGAAGGAATTACTCATTACACCATATCAAATAGGGAATTTTCTCAATAGAAAAGGGGAAGGAGATTGATTTCATACCACTCTCGGATTGGAACTTTTGTTTCTTATTGACAACTTCCGCGACATGGAATTCTTCATCATCGCTGCTTTCCAAAGGGAGGAGGTATGGATAGATTGCATCTCTTTGGTCCTTGGGCTCGGGCGCCGCCATTATAGATGGGAATTTGTTTCCAATTTAGGGTTTGCCTATAACCTAGTTTGGTAGGTATGTCCCTATATATATAGAATGTGTTGATTCGAGAAGGTTCTATTTTACATTATTTAGCCCACCGTTTTAATTACTTCCTACTTTTGGATTTGGGCCCATTACTCTCATTAGTTCCTTTCCTTTTGTTTTTAACGTAAAATTGTGGGCCCGTCATCTGTAGAACTTCCATTCCTTATTTTTAAAATTTGTGGGATCCAATGAGATCTATTTTCCTTTATGTAAAAGGCAAGTATTGAAGTACCATTATGACTCGCCAACTCATATTGTACAATTTTTATGACTGTATAGAATGCCTTTGAGAGACCCAAGATATAGAAATGATATAAGTGTGGACGTAATCTAGTTTTACCAAATCAAATCAAGATCTCTTATTAAATTCTTCAAGTAAAAAAGTTAGCATTTTATTTTATTCTAATCAATAACTTCTTGCAATTTCGGCTACACCTATAGAAATTCTCTAAATAACAAATCTCTACATCATTTTTAGAACCAGTAAATGCAATTCCAAAGGATTACAATCAATACCTACCATCCTCTAAAAATCTTATCATAACATTTTAGAGTAGTATTGGAAAGTCATGTCATCTTGGTATCATTCTAGGGGCTTGTATGGATCCACTCCAACTATCTCTATCCAACTAATGTTGCTCTAGCTATCTAGGTGAAGGCTCCTAGCTGCATAGTGTCAGCCGGTGTTTTGAATGAGCTAGAACAAAAATGAATATGGTAGCTTTAACTAGGGTGGCTTCAATTAGGTGGCCCGTGGTAATTTCATATGATAATGCATTTCACGCTCTCAGCAATAATTCTATAAAGATTTTTTTCATTGTGGCAGCAACTAGGATGCTCTTAACTAATTAATGTATCATAATAAGAATAATGCATTGGGAGTATAAACTAATAATCTCCATGCCATGTAGTATGGACAATGTACATAGCTGGTCGAGGTATGGTTTGATAAGTTCCTTCTAGTGGTTACTGGTTTGTCCATACCATGTGTTGGTTGTGTGTTGTTGTTCTAGTCTATAACTCAGAGATGGGGAATATATGGATTTAGCTTGCATGGGGGAGAGCACTGGCGGGGGCTACGGCCAGGCCATTATGCCCCCCACCTGACAAAAACTCAAGGGTACTACTGCAAAGTTGCCAGTGAATCTGCGATGCCCGTAGTGCTCCTCATAGTTAACGCTACACTATAGCAAAATGGCATCCCTTGAGTTTTCCTCATGCTCCGCCACTGGGGGAGAGGGAAGGTGGGAGCAGGCCCCATAACCGTAACACCATGAGTAGCCGAACATGAGAGGTTAGGGAGAGGAAAAATATAGATGTGGAATCAAAAGAAGAAAAGCTAAGCAGGTGAGTCTACATAGAAAAAGAAGCGCATGAATCTCAAACAATGAGCAGGCTCAAGTATGGAGTAGGATGACCGACAGATAGGATCTGCGACCTTACCAGGATGATCGAAGTCAAGTGCGTGAAGAGTTATAGAATAAACAAGGGACGGCCTAGGAATGCACCTGTTGTTGTGTTCTCTTGCACATGCCTCAAGCGGACCATCTATACCACAACCCTATTATATTGTTAGACGTGAGTTGGTAAAACTGAAAGATTATCGAGGCTCCATTAGAGTCAAATCATTTGTCGATGTATTAACATCATCTAATAGAATATTAGAGAATATTAATATTTCAATTTGTTGTTAGAGCATTAGTCAGCAAATCGCAGTAGTTAGGTCCAAGGATTGGTCATTATATGTAGGCTAGATCTTGTTTCCCCAGGCACATTGTGGCCAGCCCACTCGCACTCAAATTTTCACAAAAAACGGCTAGAGTCCACGCCACCAAACCCTAGCTCAAAAGTTTCCTACCACACTTCCCACGCCCATCCTCAAGACACCGCCACACACTCCCTCTCCCAAAATCACCGTCTTTGCACCCTTCTGCCCCAAATCACCACCTCCACCTCTACATCAATATCACCTAAGCCTCCTACCAAACCTAGCATGCACCCTCCCCCTGCCGTGCCGCCCCCAGATCTCGTGCACACCATTCTCCAACCAGCCCGCCAGCCCCTTTTCATCTCACTAGCATGTTGAGGAGTTGCACCGTACAAAGTGGCCTACAACCGCGGTGGAGGAGTTGCATGGAGGAGTCGCAGCATATTGGGCTAAAAGGTTTCATGGCTGGCTTGTACGGGGCCCTTGGAAATGGGAATTCCAATGGATAATCCTTAATGCAAAATGAGATAATAAAGAAATGGTTGAGGAAAAGGATACCCTAATTTTGGTAATATTTTTGCCTCCACCACTTTAGGGTTGGTTTCAGATTTGCTTGAAGAAATGGGAAATGGTCAGGGGGGGATGGAAATTAGAGATGGTATCTGTTGCCTGCTGGGATGGGAACCCCATCCTTTTTCATCTCAGGAAAATATGAAGAACCTTGTGCCTTTGCTGGGCATCACTTCATAGCTCATCCTTGCTCCTGATCTCACTGCCCACCATTGGCCTCTACCCTCTGGCTTTCACATGTAGATTAGTGAGATCTAGAATGACGAATGGGGATGGGGATGGGGATGGGGATGGGGAGGTGGTGATGTCATATAACAACAGCGAGGTGCTCCTAATCATGCCGCTCAGTCTTTCATGTTGCCTTGCTCCCATATTCTCAATTATTCGTTGTTGATACATGCTTGGTTTTGGTTGGATTTGATATAGCATGGCGATTAATTGACTTTTTCCCCTGTGAGGCCTATGTATGTGTGCATCTTTAAATGTCATTGGGACTAGAAGAGTGGAGGTACATAACTCACAATAGGTCCTTGGCACCAAGAAAGGATCTTTGTCAGGGATAGATCCCGAGGTACCTACAAGGAAGCTACCCGCAAGGAAAGAAGAAGTCGGACTCCTACTACGATTTCTCTTTAATCCTACTAGGACTCTACCCTATAATCCTACTAAGACTCCCACCTTATAACTAACTAGTAACCTGCTCTCTAGGATATATAAAGGAGGGCAAGGGTATCAACAAACTGAACAGAGAAACACAACACCCAAGCGCATGGTGCAATATACAATACCCCAAATAGGACATAGGATATTATGCTACTATGGCTGCCCGAACCTGTCTAAATCCGTGTGTCTTATGTCCTTGCTTTTACCAACAAGCTCCAGGTTTAGCGAACCCCCACCAAACAATCTCCTACCTCAGGGTGTCCCTCGGTAGGTTGGTAGATGAAAACACAAATAGCCGGCGCCACCGTGGGGCCCATCGTCGAGATCATCGAGTGAGCATAAAGGACCTATTCATCAAGATCAATCCACTCAACATGGCGGATTGCCACTCCGCACATATGAACCTCAGATCAATTCGTTGAATTCGAGATCAAATCATTGAATGAACAACTACGATCTCAACTACTCGACTCAACTTCAGCTCGCGCCGCAATATTGATGCGCTGTCGTCGACCCCAACTACTCGTATTGACAACAAACTTATTGGGGATGAGTCTTAAATTACTCGGTGATGAATTCCGCATGGTCAACTAGTAGTTGTTGATGTTTTGAAGCATCACGAATAGAAACTGCAAGCGCATGAATATCGTCGAAGCTTTCACTCGGGAGTATTCCAGGGTATCGTATTCACTGAGGAATGTAAGTATATTATATAAGGCCCGAATTCATCCAAGGACACCACACTACCGAAGAGGTAAGGGGTAGAGAAGATTTCTAAGGCTCAGAATCAAAGGTAAGATAGCACTAACTAGTTGTTTACTTCGGGCTATCAGGCTCACCTGGATAATACTAGAAGCTCTGAAAATAAGGCTACTGTCATACATCGAACATGGAGGATTACGATGGCACAGAACAGGGTTGTCACGACCTGCAGGCTACCTCTACAAACCGTGGGATATCACAACAATCGAAGGGTAGAGTCTAGTCTAGACACCACGTCTACACTGTCTTCTAATAACTCTAGAGTCGATCGGGATTATCCATCTTTATTAGAAGTCCTACTCTAGAGGCATCCACTAATACTAGTGAACAATCAATCCTGTAAACAACTAGGGAACTAGCACTACTTCACTAAGAAACTAAAGCACAAAGAATATCACGAACACTTACTATGATTGATAAGCATCTGTTGAGGTACAAGCTGTAGAAGACTGTTGGGGGCCAACCGGCACCTCCTCGACTCCCCCTCACTCTATCCCTATCTACCTAGGAAGCACTACACCTCAAGGATGAGCCTAAAGCTCAAGTGAAGAAGTGAAAACTCAAGATGAGAGTGAATGTGGGATGTCTCCATTTCCACCCCTCCCTTTATATTTATAGGGGGGAACCAGGGGTGTCTCGGATGAGAGTAAGCTTGGCGTGCTCGAAACCGACTTCAGAAGTTCACCAGGGGCTGCCACATGTAAGCTGGAGAGGGGGCTAGGGCCTGTTTGGCCAACTAGTGTGGTCCGCCGACCAGTGGCCACTGCCTTTGGACACCACCTTTGGTCAGGGGCTAGTAAGTGGGCCCTTAGGTCGGTTCCTGGTGGCTTAGCTCAAAGCTATGTTGGTTGCATGCTCTGGTGGGCCCTTTGATCCTTGTGCTCATGCCTGATTCACCAAGAGAGTGTAGCCTTGGATTGATGATATGTTCATGCTCATGGGTTGTGCTTTCTTCTCATTCCCAAGCATAAGCAACCTGCATACAAATATTTACCAACACTTTGTAGAACTTGTTAGTAATAACTCCTACCACTAATGTTGACACTCATCTTTTATACGCTCATGCAGGAGCTGAAGGTTTGCTCTGATCCATGCGAGGCTAATCAGCATGCTCTGACTAGTCGAGTTTTGTAGCTTGGAGCTTGGAGCCTATTTTACCTGCATTTCTGCCCAAATTCCGATATAGCAAAATTTCAAAGGGGAAACACTGAAATGACCCTTTTTGGATGAATATATAGGCATGAGTCTTTAATTCTCATGATTTTTGTCTCGAAATGATGCTTAAAATGGGTCATTATCTAGCATCAACGGTAGTTGGATCGACTCTAGGTAGTTGGCTTCATCAACAAATTGTCCATCAAGCTAAGTGACTTATACCTTTCTCTAATTTATTTTCCACAAGATTGGCCAACGTGCCGACTACTTATCTGTGTACGTGTCTCGATGGGAATTACCATCCAGAGCAACACTTCACCTACTACTTTATGTGCAACGCGCCTTCTCTTTGTCGCAACATCAACTACTTACTTTTGCACTTGTTGTCTTCTCTTAACGATAGCTAATCTACTCAGGTAGCAAATGCCTCAATCCATGAAAACTTGGATCTTCAGTCATGCCTAAGTGACTCTATACGTACACGGGACAAAGAGGCCTTAGGTTGGGATAGGGCGTTAGCTAACATGGTGGATTTCTTGGGGGTTTGGTTAACTATGGGTTGTAGTGATTATGACTTAAAATTCTTTCATTTTGTTGCTATTGCCTAGGCGCTCTGGACTAACAGAAACAAGATGGCGGTCGAGAAAAAGTTTCCTTCCTCACCAATTGATATCTTGTATAAATCTGATTTACTACTGCAGAAATTGGGGGGGGGTGCTACTGCATGAACAAGATCGCAAGAAAGTGGAGGCCACCAGAGAGATAGGGGGTACTACTGCGTGAACAAGATCGCAAGAAAGTGGAGGCCACTAGAGAGATGGTACATGAGGAATTTCGATCTTTTGCAATGGCTCGTGGGGAATTATCTCTATTTTCATTTCTTCCCAACATTTTCTTTTTTTATTTCACCATTATAAAGTATCATATAAAAATAATTGTATTGTACAAATTAATATATTTTCTATGTATAATAAACTATTTATAAGTTGTCTTATTGAAATTTGAAATTTTTAAAAATTGATTTACTCTTTTCTATATGTTAAATGATTTTCTATATGGCTATCAAAATTAATTCCAAATTGAACTATATGTGTATATAATAAGATATAAAAAGTTGCACAAAAATTATATTCAGGCTCATATGTTCTATTATAGCACATGTCTTGGAGATATATGAAAAATTGAATTATCTTCTAGGGATAATTCAAACTTCTATTTCCATATTACCACATAATAATTACAATAGTATCTAAATTGGGTTAGAAAATTCTACAAAATGATATGGCAATATATTTTTTGTTCTTAAGATTGACATAAAAATTAAATGTTTTTAATAAAGTTGTCTATACATTTCTCATAAAAGGGTGCATCTCTCACATAATTTCTTACAACTCAAGCCAATTTTTTGAGATATGAATACCTGATAATTTAAAATATAAATATCATTATACAAAATTTATAGAAAATTAAATTTGTGCACAAGCAAATTGAATCAAAGTTATATTAAACTTTCCCTGTCAGTTCCAGTTATTTCCCTGTGTGTTCTTTCATGCCTGACATGGAAATGCGAATTTCCCTGTAGGTTCAGTCATTTCCCTATGTGTTCTTACAAAACCGATAAGAAAGTATGAATTTTCCTGTGCACGCTCAAAGAAACACAAAGGAAAATTGGACACCCACCAGGAAAAATCGGTTTCCAATAGTGATGGTACACCTACATGATGGATGACCAACCAAACACCACCTTAGCAACCACCTTAGCTGGACCAATCCATATGATTCCATTCCTTTTACAGTCATGCTGTCAGTTTGCTTGATGCGTGCAAAACTCCTTACGATTTGTGTCGTTATAAGCTCATGCATGATAGTCATGTTATTAGTTTGCTCTTATATATGATGTGTTTTGTGTGAGCATTTTTCCCTTAAGAGCTTCTGAGATCAAATCCCCCCTTATATATGCATCTTGGGGTGGCTCGGGAAGCATGAACCACCTTAGGTGTGAATGCATGTATTATAAATGCCAGAGTCGGTATCATGTTGCCACGAGGCCATCAGATCATTGAACATCTGTTAGGACTTAGGACCGGTCGACCCGCTCGGGAAGTTACATCACCGAACATCCGGGCATGAAGACGAACAGGGCACTCCACACTTCTCCCATCCACAGCTTGCTTCCCACCATTTCTCCTTCCTTCATCAAATCTGTAAGTAGTGGGTGTATACTGCCTCCATAAAAGCAAGATCAATAATACAGCCGGCTGCAGGCTGCAAGGATCCTTACAGCCTACCTCTAAGCATACTTGATGGAATTTTCGGTTTGGCCCATGAAAGATTTCAGAAATTTCAAAAAATCTCAAAAAGCTCATGTGTGTGCATTAGGAAGTGAGCTAGTGTGGAATCTTTTAGTCCCACCTTGCTATTTGTAGTGAAGTATGACCAATATAAATATGGAGGTTGTCTTCACTTCTCCAAGCTATATGTGTGGGGAGAGAATGAGAGATCCACACACGCTCGCTCACTTCGCCGGGGCGGGGCATGGCATGGCATGGCGAAGGGTGCGGGCGCACGACGTTCACGTGAATGGTTCGCCGAAATCCGGCCCCTCGCCTTGTGGGAGGCACTGCTTCCTTTTGTTTTTGGTTACTTGGCCTTTAAGTTAACAAGATATGGGAGCCTAATCGGTTTCCTAATTGTTCAGAATCAATCACGACTTGGGTCATGGGCTCTCCTATACATTCGACCTATCGACCTCCACCAGAACACGTTCTAATCAAGTTAGAGATTTGCCTCTCCTCGCTGCTACACCGCCTTTGTAGCTTGCTCCATCCCGAACGCCGGCGTGGACCGGCGAATGATTCTGGAGACCGGCGAATGGGAGAGCGGGTCTCCAGAATCATTTGCTCTTGCGATCCAGCACCGGGAGAGGGCAAATTATGTTTTTGGGAAGTGCTGGGCGCGACTGCTTGAGATCTTCACCACGACTCGTCCTCGATCCAAATCAGCTGCTGCAGCGTATCGTCGTCTGCAATGCCAGTTGTTGTGCTCCATTCGGAGGACCATCTTTGTCCTGTCTACGCCGTTCGTCTTCCTGGTGGCTTCCGCTCAATATGTATTCTGTGATCAGATCCAGTTCATAATCATGTTTTCTGAGATCATGTTCATGTTGTTCGTACAGTCTAGTATGTTAGAGTATTGCATGCTATGTTTTATTCTTGTCATGTTTAATCTAGTTCAGAATTTAAACTTACAGTTGTCTGTTTTTTCAACAATCTAAAAACCTGATTATAGCCAATCTATTGATTTAACAATGACTGGTTTTGCTGAGTCACTGAGGCCATAAAATTTTTCTGGTGTGATATTCGTCACGGAAGGTCATATGTGTTGTAGTGTGAACTTTAAGATCTGGAAACTAAAGGTTTGCCTCTGGTTTATTGCTATGCACATCTGGGGCACGAGACAAGGCAAGCCTAAGGGTGTACTTACTGTTGAAGAGCAGACGAAGTACAACGATGTCAATAATCTTTTTGTGGGATGTATCATTAGTAATATGTCTGACGGCTTGGTTCGTGTGTATATTGAAGAGATAGAGGCGAAGGCGTTGTGGGATGCTCTAGTTGCTAAGTATGATGCAACAGATGCAGGCAATGAACTGTACGTCATGGAGAGTTTCCCATGACTACATGATAGTGAACAAAATCGTTATGTGGTGGAATAGGCGCATGACGTGCAGCGCATTGTCAAGGATCTTGACCTTCTTAAGTGTCCTATTCCGGACAAGTTCGTGGCTGGTTGCATCATTGCAAAGTTGCCTTCCTCGTAGAGGAATTTTGCCACAACTCTGAAACACAAGAGACAGAAAATATCAGTTGAAAACCAGATAGCAACTCTTGATGTTGAGGAGCAACCTTGAAAAAAGGATGTGCCTGAGAAAGGAGATCAAGGCCAGTCCAGCGCCAACATGGTCCAGAAGTTCCCACGTGGCAAGAACAAAGGGAACAACAAGCCTAAAAAGACCACTACCTTCAAGAAGAAGAAGAACAAAGCTTTGGAAAAGTGCTATGCTTGTGGTAAGCTTGGACACTTCTCCAAGAAGGCTAATGAGTCAAAAGATGTCAACATGGTGACTATGGGCAACACTGGAGATGGGTACGGTAATTTACCTATTGTTCTTTCAGTTTTTCAATCCATGAGTTGGTGTCTTAATACGGGTGCTAATGTTCATGTGTGTGCTGACATCTCCATGTTTTGTTCTTACCAGACCGTTCGGGATTCCTTCGTGCTGATGGGGAACGGGTCACATGCTTCTGTTCATGGTCTTGGCACGGTAGATCTAAAGTTTACTTTGGAAAAGATCGTGCAGCTGAGGAACGTGCCGCATGTCCCTACTATCAACAAAAATCTGGTCAGCGGGTCAGTCCTATGCAAGGACAGGTTTAAGGTAGTGTTAGAGTCCAATAAATTTGTCGTGTCGATATACATGGACAATTTGTTGGTAAAGGTTATGATTGCGGAGGTTTGTTCCGCTTCTCTCTTGCTAAATTCTATAGTAAGTCTGTGAATCATATTTGTGGCAACGTTAGCGATGATGTAGTGTTTGGCATTCACGTTTGTGTCACATTAATTTTGGTTTGATGTCTCGGCTTTCTAGCATGTGTTTAATTCCAAAATTCGCAATTGCCAAAGGTTCTAAGTGTCATAGCTATGTGCAATCAAAGCAACCTTGAAAGCCTCACAAGGCAGCTGAGGGGAGACATTGGCACCTCTAGAACTCATACATTCTGATCTATGTGAGATGAGTGGTGTGTTGACAAAGGGTGGAGAGAGAGATAATTCATGACGTTGATTGATGATGCGACTAGATTTTGCTATGTTTATTTGTTTCGAAGTAAGGACTAAGCGTTAGACTACTTTAAAATCTATAAAGTTGAAGTTGAGAATCAACTTGAGAAAAATCAAGTGCCTAAGGTTAGATCGTGGTGGCGAGTATTTTCCTAAAATATTTAATAAATTCTGTGAAGAGCATGGAATTATTAATGAGAGGACACCTCCCTATTCTCCGGAATCAAACGGGATTGCTGAGAGGAAATGCCGCACGGTGACTAACTTGGTCAACTCCATGTTAGACACGGCTGGTCTTTCTAAGGCATGGTGGGGGTACGCTGTATTGACTTCATGTAATGTCCTGAATAAAGTCACAAGTAAGAATCAAGATCAAACTCTATATGAGATGTGGAATGGGAGAAAACCATCACTTTCTTGTCTGCGCACTTGGGGATGCTTAGCGAAAGTTAATATGACTGTTCCAAAGAAACGCAAGTTAGGGCCGAAGACAGTGGATTGTGTTTTTCTAGGATATGCTCAGAGGAGCATTACTTATAGATTTTTAGTAGTTAAATCTGAGGTACCTGATATGCATGTTGATACTATTATAGAATCTCGTGATGTAATTTTTTAGAATATTTTTCCATTAAAATATATGCATAACAATTCTAGATTTTTGATATAGATAACTCCTCAACTAGCTGCACCTATTGAGTCTTCTGAACAATCCAATGAGCATGAGTATATCTTAGAGAAGGATGACAGTGAAGCTCCTAGAAGGAGCAAAAGACAAAGGGTTGCAAAATTCTTTGGTGATGATTTCACTATGTACCTTGTGGACAATACTCCCACGTCTATTGCCGAGGCATATGCATCTCCAGATGCAGATGATTGGAAAGAAGTTGTCCAAAGTGAGATGGACTCAATTCTTTCTAATGGGACATGGGATCTCACCGAACGACCCTATGGTTGCAAATCAGTGGGTTGTAAGTGGATATTCAAGAAGAAGCTTAGGACTGATGGTACTATTGACAAGTACAAGGCTCGAGTTGTTGCCAATGGCTACACATAAAAGGAAGACTAAGATTTCTTTGATACTTACTCACATGTCGCTAGATTGACCATGATTCGAGCACTACTTTACTTGGCTGCCTCATATGGTCTTATCATTCATCAGATGGATGTTAAGATAGCTTTTTTAAATGGAGAGTTGGATGAGGAGATCTACATGGATCAGCCCGATAGATTTGTAGTGAAGGGTTAAGAAAATAAGGTGTGTAAGCTTTTGAAATCTTGTATGGCCTGAAACAAGCTCCTAAGCAATGGCATGAGAAGTTCAATAAAACTTTAACTTCTGCGGGCTTTGCCATTAATGATGCAGATAGATGTGTGTACTATCGCTATGGTAGGGGTGGAGGAGTTACATTATGCTTATATGTGGACAACATACTGATCTTTGGCACAAACATTGATGTGATCAATGAGGTCAAGTCCTTTCTATCAAAGAGCTTTGATATGAAGGATTTGGGAGAAGCTGATGTTATTAAGAACATCAAGCTTATTAAGGATGATAATGGGATTACTCTATCACAATCTCATTATGTGGAAAAGGTCTTGAGCCACTTTGGCTACATCAACAGCAAGCCTTCTCCAACACCTTATGACCCCAATGTGATGCTTAGAAAGAATAGGAAAATTGCCATTGATCAACTGAGATATTCGCAGATTATTGGTTCACTCATGTACTTAGCTAGCACAACGAGACCTGACATATCTTTTGCTATGAGAAAATTGAGCCAGTTCATGTCAAACCCGGGTACTGATCATTCGCATGCACTTGAAAGGGTGCATTATCCAGTAGGTACTATGAGTTATGGGATTCACTATTATGGGCACCCTGCTATGCTTGAGAATATAGTGATTCGAACTGGATTTCTGATGCTGATGAGCTTCATGCCACGAGTGGGTATGTGTTTACCCTTGGAGGTGGTGTGATATCATGGAGCTCTTGCAAACAGACCATTTTGACATGCATGGAAGCAGAACTTACTGCTTTGGATACAATCACTGTTGAGGCAGAGTGGCTCCGTGAGCTCTTGATGGACTTGACTGTGGTTGAGAAACGTGTGCCAGCTATCCTTATGAACTATGACAATCAAACACTAATATTCAAAGTGGACAGTGCTAAGGATAATGCAAAGTCAACAAGATATGCTAAAAGACGATTGAAGTATGTCAGGAAGTTGAGAAACTCTGAAGTGGTAAGTGTGACTTATATTCAAACAAACAAAAACCTGGCAGATCCCTTTACAAAAGGATCATCACGAAATGTCATAGATAGTGCATCAAGGGAGATGGGTATGAGACCCGTATGAGTTGCCACAGTGGTAACCCAACCTATATGATCGGAGATCCCATGAATTAGGACCTGGGAAGAACAAGCTATCAGTCGACTGAGGAGAGTAATGATTAGACCCTCTCTGAGTGAAGATCCAATACTCTCAGTTGCTGTAAGGCAGGTTGGCTATACGCCTTAATGCGTTTCTGTTGGCTCTGATGAGCAAAGTTGCTATCCTATAGAACATTCTTGAAAGAACACAACTATATGAGTCTGATTGTTAAATGTCGCAGTCTATGAGATTTGGGTAATCTCAAGTAAACTCATGAAGAGAGCAGGGAGTACGATGTATATGCTCCATTCGTGGAGCAGGCTACTGGCTGCCATGTACTGGTTCGGTCTTTGAGTGAATCTTGTTCGTACAAAACTTGTAATTCAATCTTAGTTCATTGTTCAAGTTGTGGATGATTGTAGCTTGAAGCTCTATGCAAGAGTTCAACTTAACGGTCCTTGCTGAAACGCAGGTATATAAACAATAGAGAGAAACATGCAAAATCTTTGATGGGTATTCTGAGATCTGGTGGGAGATTGATGGAATTTTGGGCTTGGCCCATGAAAGATTTCATAAATTCTAAATAGATCTCAAAGGCCCATGTGTGTGCATGAGGAAGTGAGCTAGTGTGCAACCCTTTAGTCCTACCTTGCTAGTGGAATATGGAGGTAGTCTTCACCTCTCTAAGCTATGTGTGTGGGGAGAGAAGGAGAGCTCCACACACGCGTGCTCGCCTCGCGGGGCGGGGCGGGGCGGGGCGGGGCGAAGGGCATGGGCGCACAACGTCCGCGTGAATGGTCCGTTGAAATCTAGCCCCTCGCCTTGCGGAGGCACTACTTCCTTTTGCTATTTTTTGTTTTTGGTTACTTGGCCTTTAAGTTAACGAGATATGGAAGACTATTCGGTTTCCTAATTGTTCGGAACCGATCGCAACTCGGTTCATGGGCTCTCCTATATATTAAGTTAAGGTTTTGCCTCTCCTCGCTGCTCGAGATCTTCCCCATGGCTCATCCTCCGTCCAAGTCGGCTACTGCGGTGTACCGTCGTCTGAACGCCGGTTGCTGCTCTCCGTTCGGAGGACCGTTTTTTGTCCCGTCTGCGCCATTTGTCTTCCCAGCAATTTCCATTCATTACATATTTTGTGATCAGATCTAATTCATAATCATATTTTCTGAGATCATGTTTATGTTGTTCATACTGTCTAGTATGTTAGAGTATTGCATACTAGGTCTTATTCTCATCATGATTAATCTGGTTCGGAATTTAAACTTACAGTTGTCTATTTTTCCAACAATAGTTAGCCCTTCATCATTATATATTGCCCACTTTTGTCTCTCACAAACTTTTTTGGTTCTTAGTCGAAGCTGACTTTAAGCTTACAATCTGTTTCTCTAGGTTATTTAACTATTTGTCATTCTTACGGATTGCACCTACATGCTCGTTTGCCATCCTTAGAATGGAACCTGATTTTTTTGCCACCGTCCTCTACCCGAAGGTAATGTTTTGACAATTTCACCGACGTGGCATGCTGGATCAAGCCTGGTCACCTTGCCAGTGTGTTAGGCGCACGCGAAATGACCATGTGCCCCTACCTTGTACCAGTACATGGTGCTCCTTCTTCTTCTATCTCTATGACCAATGGGACCCACACATCTTCTTCCACCTCCGTCTTCTTCTTTCGTGATCACTCGATGGCTCTGGGGCGTGGGCGGCACATGTAGGCAGCTGCCCCCCACATTTTCAGCAGCATCACTGATAGAGCCGGAGTGCCCGATCTTTCGGTGAGTAGGGATAAATTCGACTTGGCGGAAGAAGACCCTCACGATCCGACTACGACGAGTGAACCCGAAGCGCCAATGCAATCGCTGAACCAACTCCATGTGGTTACCGACCTTGTTGATGCAAGATCAGCCTGATCACGAAGATCGTTTCCTGTCCGCAATCGAAGAACGAACAAGAAAAGGATGCGAGCAATCTGATTATCTCTCGAAGGTGGAGTTCTGAATACACGAGGACAGCGCTGTTTTGCGCGTGTTCCAGAGTAGCTAAAGCTAGATGTAAACAAAACTCAAGTCTGAATTGAAAAGAAACTTCTCTATAAATAGAGGGAGAGGGGCGCAGCCCCTAGGGAAGGGCGGCCAGGAGATGGGCGCCGCCCCTGGTGTCCAGGGCAAAGGGGGAGGGCGCAACCCTAGGCGCCCACACAAGGGCCTCTGTTGGGCCAGCTTCTATTCTTCTGGGCCTTCATTCTTCAGTAGCATGACGAAGTTCAATTCTCTTGCACGGGCCCGAGTGATTGGCCCAGAAGGTGGCGCCTGGGGTGGAGGTGCATCTGGAGACGCTAGAGAAGGTGCTGCTGGTGTAGACGTACTCGTGGTGTCCTCATCAATCACCATGTCAATGCTTCCCAAGCCAGGGCCCCTGCCCATGCTCGCGCACGGGACGGACACATGACACGCCAGCCCCGCGATGTGACCGTAGGCTGCCACAACCATCATCGTGCTGCCACCACGATGTTCCTACCGCACCTGCGCTACTGCAGTCATCCTCACCGGGTGTGCTGCCTTGTAGCTCGCGCTCTCAACGTTACCGACGCCTCAACGCCGCCACCAATGACTGCATGCTTCCCGCTCGACCACAGCTTCGCCATTGAAGGCGAGCAAGCTAGCGTTGGCATAGCTTTGCCCCACCCCCTACAAAAGTCACCTCGAGCAGTCCTCCTTTGCCATCTCAAGCTCGCTGAGCCGCCCCACTCCGCCGCTCATCTCCCTCCTCGTTCCAATTTCATCCTCCTCTATTCTTCGTGGAACAGTCTGTCCATCGATCTCCCCTACCAGGCCATCTTGGTCGAATTCCTTTCGAGGTGAGCACCCACACACCCTCCCCTACTAGCCCCAGTCTGCGCCCCTCCCTTTCTGTGCTCAAGTAGAGCTCCTCACGAGCTCCGGGTTGCCATAGCCATGACTGTCGCGGCCCCCGGAATCAACTTCCGCTTCCCATGCTTGGAGTCACTAGAATAAAATCCCCTCACCCTCCTCTCTCTATCCCCATGCCCTCAACTTTAGGAACGGAGCCCGGGAGCATTGTTCCAGCGAAGCTCCGGCAAGCTACTGTCGTGCGTGCTTGTGGCGTAGAAAAGTAAGGATCATAAAGATAGAAGGAGGAGCACCATGTACTGGTAAAGGTAGGGGCACGGGGGTCATTTCGCATGCACCTTACACGCTGGCAATGTGACCTGGCTCGATCCGGCGCGCCACGTCGGTGTATTTGGATCTTCGATGTTTATCAACCTACTACTTAACGCAATGGAATAACTACCGCCCACCCCCAAACCCCCTCAAGGGGGCTCTGAGGTTTATAATACAATTCCGCCTATGAAAGGGCCACCCTCCTACCTCCCCTCGCTAGGGGAGTTGCTTTGGGATTATTAGGTAGTTATTTCATTCGGGGTTCTAGCTCGATCTGCTGCCATGAAAGGCCGAGTCAAAAGAATTGACCACTTTCCTATACCTTTCGTGGCAGCATAGCAGAGGGAGCCGAGCCCTTGCCCCGGAGGGGGGGATAGTTCTATGCTTTCCCTCTTATAGTACAAAACCCGAATCATAGAACTCTAGTATTCTACTAGAGATTCTATGTTCTTGGTCTTGAAAGGGGCATCCCGAAGGGATGGAGAGAGGCATCCCTCTGATGAGGGATGAGAGAGGCATCCCGAAGGGATGGAAGTGGCATCCCGGAGGGATGGTTGTTATTAATAGGAATTCCTCCCTTAGGTCGGATACTTGGATCATCTATTTTAGTGGTGCCTTTGGTCACCTCTAAAATTATAGGATTGGCAGGTGAAATACAAAATAAAAGGGATTGATCTAGAACCCCCCAACAGGGCCTTTAGCTCTATTTATTAAGTGATCAGAGCGTTTTCCAACTCTAGGTACAAACACCTTAGGACCTATCCAAACTCGCGATAGAGAGCTTGCTAGAACAAGGCCCTTTTTGGGCCATTTAACTGTTGTGAAAATAGATTTCATTCAGTGGATATAAAGAAAAGTCGATAAATCAACGATTTGAGGCCTTACAGATTGGTTTTTCCAAAAAGATTGGTCATGAATCAATAACTTAAAGTAGTATGTGAACCCGATGATGCAACATTGGTTGTTTCTATTCAAGAAACCGATCATTGGATTTCTCTTCGTCTGGATGACGTAGAGCTCGGTGCCATAAGAACCTATCTACAATCATCCCCCCAGGATAACAGCTATTAACCGACCTCAATAACCGAGAACCCTACATTCCCTGGCAAGAGCAGTAAAAGACTTGAGCATTATCGGACAAGAAGGCACAGACTGTGGACACTTTTCCAAAGCTAGATGGAAAAAGCCACTGGAAGGCTCCCAAGGGGAGACCTTCCAGCGACAGTGACCGACGCGACGCTATACTGGAAAGGTCCCCTTCGGGGGTGCAATTTGTATAGGAAGTGTACCGAAAAAATCTCTGAATTGGTAAAATATTATCTTCGAGTAGAGGATAGTGGCAAAAAATAGGTTCCATTCTAAGGATGGCAAACGACGAGCAGGTACAATCCGTAAGAATGGCAAATAGTTAAATAACCCTATCTCTCCCCCCCCCCCTCTCTCTCTCTCTCTCTTCTCTCTTTGCCACCTCAGCATTCAGCTTGCTTACAGCCTGTTAATATTTGCTCTGACGATAGCATTTTTATGGGGATGGTGGGTACTGCATATAGGATGCAGCATCCACATGACCACATCAGACTCCTTATTTTATTTGAAACATCTTCTCTGTCCACCGGTCCTAGGATGGCTCTTCCCCAGTATGGATGGCAACGGTTTATCCCTGCGTGGGGACCTACAGAACGTTCCGCTCCCCGACACACCAAAATTCCTTATTACAATCCTCATCCCCACTGGCGGGGGAGGATTTTCCCATCCCAGTCCCCGAAAAGGGATTAGATACCCGACGGGTGCCCCGTCCCTGACATATATACAAATCCCTAAAATATCATACAAATCAACACATAAATCCCCGGTAGCCTTCTTTGTCGGAGCTTCCTTCATGCAGCGGCAATGGATGTGGTGGACAACGGTGGAGTGCTCTTCTTCACGACCTCATAGGTGGAGATGGAGCAACCCCTACTAGGTCCTTCGATACGGTAGTGGAGTCTTCACTTGGTCCTTAGATCCATCGCTGATGACCTCACCCTTGCTTGTCTTGGTGGGATCCAGCGGTGGCCGACCGAAGACGTCGGCGCATGGCGCTAAGATAGAGGGAGCATCTCCAGTAGTTCCCCAATCTCCAATTCAACTACTATATTGGGAGAGTAGATAAGAAAATAGTGCTCCGCAGTTCCCTAAAACCTTTCCCTTTTCCCAATAATTATTGGGACAACCCAATAATCCACCCCCACTCTCCCTAAATAAAGAGAGAGTTGTGACTCTCCCAATAAGGAAGTTGGATTGGGAGACATCTCTCAATACTAGTTATTAGGAAAGGATTAGTGGAGAACTGTTGGAGATGCTCTTAGAGGAGCGGCGCGCGGGGCTGGGGAACAAAAGGAGAAGAGCGACGACTGAGGAGAGCAGGCAAGTGGAGTCAAAGGGGGCCACGGGTGCAGGTCACTGAGGTTGCGAGAGATCGGAGGGGCCGGCTGGATGCTAGGGTTAGGAATTAGAGGACTTCTATTAATTGTCCTTGGGCTACTATATTACCTGGGCTTCTTTTTGCCATGCTTCCGTGCATGTACTGATCAACGACGGGGAACGGGGCGGGGAGATGGGGAACGTCCACCCCCACTTCACCTGGCGGGGACAATATTTATCCTGTTAAGCTCCCCGTCGGGATTAAATAAACCCCAATTACATCTTCTAATGGATGAAATCCCCATCGGCGATCAGGTCCTGTTGCCCATCCCTATTCCCTAGGGTCCAAGGTCCACTTAGGTAGTGGCAAATCCAGCTTTTGGTCAAGGCTAGGGCTAAAATTTAGCGGCGGCCAAAAAAATACCGTATATATGACATGATAACGAACTATAAAGTAATAGCGAGTCTAGTTTCAAATTGAGAAATTTCTATAGTGCAATACAAAAAATAAGAACATAAGAGAACATATAAAAATAAATACCTAATCATGATTTGGTGCATTCGCGGTCACATCTTGCATTTCCTCATCAGTAACACCTAGACATGGACAAGATGGAAATGTAAATAAAAATATGACAAAACAAAACAGGTAAGATTTCTTAGATAATTTGAATGTAACAGATCAAAAGAACTGGTACTGGACAGTTTAGGCAACTTCTTTAGACAAGACTTCAATTCCTGAAAATATTGTAAGATGTCATCATTTGTTATGCTTGCAAATACATCTCGTTCAATATAGCATGTCATCCTATAATTCAACCACTCATCCCCCCATCTTATTCTGCGTATCAATCTTGATAATTTTCATAGCTGAGAATGCCCTTTCCACTGTGGCAGTTGCAACCCGTAAAATCAAAGCTAACTCAATGAGACGATAAACCAATGCAAAGGTTGTATACCTATTAGTTTGAACCATCTTCATAGCAAGAATACCAAGAACCATCTTCAATATCGCATGCTTGCTGTGCCCGTGCGGCCGTGCGCTGCTCGGCTACTGCCTGCTGGGAGTGGTTTTGCTCTACTAACATCTCATTTTAAGCCTAAAACCAGCGGTGGAGCCAGGATCCAGAGCTAGGGGGGCTCTCCTTTCCTTCTTCCTCCTCCCTCCTCTCATTCCTTCTTCTTCCTCCTCAAAATTTTCTCCTTCCTTCTTCTTCCTCCACAAAATTTGTAGGGGGGGCTTCCATGGAAGCCAAGGTGGTAGGGGGGCTTGAGCACCCCCTGCACCCCCTGGCTCCGCCACTGCCTAAAACTGAAGGTGTTATCGAGTTTTTACTGGGTCACGACTAGGGTCACACCGTCACGACCCAGATGGCCCTAGTCGCAAGTCCGCCCCTGCTCGTAGGTCCACCCTCCTTTAGCATCCTAGGACCTTGGACTTATGAATCACTTTTCTTGGCTCTTGGACCTTGGACCTTGGGATCTTAGGTCATTTTTTTCACCTGGTTTCTTTTTCCATCTTCAGATAGATTGAGGTCGTGCAGGTACTTTTGTTATTTTGCATACTATAGGTGTGGTCTAATCCCTGGTGCAGGAAACCAATCAAAACAAACTTGTTTTTAATGGGCTAGTCATGTAAAAAACCAGGTAATCAATCACCTTGTAAAAAAAGCTTTGTGGGAGGTAGAGAAGAAAGGGGGAGGAGGAGATGGGAAAGGATTTCGAAAGTGGGAGAAGGAATTTTCAGTCAAAGTGTGGTATAGCAAAAAAATAAAAAATTCAGTCGAGTGTGGTATAGCAATTTTTTTAATAAAATCATCGCAAATCCTCACCGTCCAACGTTGTTCTGGCCTTCTGGGCAGGCTCTTCATTCTCGGGTCAATCCTGCTCGTCCACGCGTCTATTCTTGCCGTTGTTGACGAACCGGCCCCACATCAAACTCACACCTGAGCAGAGAGATCACCCGAACTGCCTGCCGTAGTGCCGCCCACAAGGCTCAAGCGGAGCCCGACCCCTTGCCAGCCATGGAGGCCGCCGCCGCCGACGGCGACCCGTACGTCCCCATCTACATCTCCTCCGACGAGGAGGACGGACAAGCGCACGCCTACTTCGCCCAGTCGTACAGCCCCGAGGAGATCGAGATCCAGGAGGCCATCCTCCTCTCCCTCGACCCTTCCCGGGCCCCGGCCGCCACCGCCACCGCCTCCTCATCCGCGCCCCCCTCCTCTTCTCGCCCCACCGGCGTCTCCAACCCTCGAGAACCCCCTCCCGACCGGAAGGGGAAGCGCCAGATTTCTTCGGAAGGTACCTGTTCACCGTCGGATGAATCTTAATTCTTCACACTTGATACCTAGATGCATGCGATTCACTTGGTACTGCCCTAAACCATCTGATCTGATGCAATGTGGAAGACGGCCCGAGGGGCCGCAGGAAGAAGCGCTCCAAGCGCAGCCGCTTCAACTGTGCCATCTGCTTTGAGATGGTTGAGGTTTCGGAGAAGTTTGTTGTGAGCCACTGCGCCCACGCGTTCTGCAACAGCTGCGTCGGGAGGTACGTCGCCGGGAAGATCGCCGAGAACGTGGCCGTGGTCGGGTGCCCTGACCCCGGGTGCGAGGAGGGCGTGGTCGAGATGGATCTGTGCCGGGATATCGTCCCGCCTGAACTGTTTGACCGGTGGAACGTCGCGCTGTGCGAGAACATGCTGGGGGATGATAAGTTGTACTGCCCGTTCAAGGATTGCTCGGCGTTATTGATCAATGATGCCACAGTGAAGATCAGGGAAACAGAATGCCCACACTGCCACCGACTGTTCTGTGCTCGCTGCCGTGTGCCATGGCACGATGGGATCAAATGCAAGGCGTTCAGGAACCTTGGGGATGATGAGAAGGGGGAGGATGATCTGATGCTTAAGAAGCTCGCTGACAAGAAGAAATGGCAGAGGTGCCCCAAGTGCAAGATGTATGTCTCCAGAAGGTCTGGGTGCTTACTAATAAAGTGCAGGTATGTTGCAGTTCAGATTCCTTTCTATGACTACAGTAATGTAGTATGAAAATAGTGCGAAGAGCCGAGTAGTGTTACAAGTTGGCAAAATTTGATTTACTATTTATGTACACAAAAAGGAGATGAGGAAGTCTGACAACAAAGGAGTGAAAGAAATTACCACTCTTATGGAATAGAATACCATCTCCCTTCACTTTTAGACACGTCAAATCTAACTTTTTTGAACATCTTCTGCTTTTCCTTACTCATCTATATGGTAGTGACACTAACGTTAGCTGATGTTCTGTACTTAGTGAAGGATGGTCATAATTACACGGTCTGAAATATGTGTAGCGCTTTTCAGGTTGTCATAGTGGAGCTAGGCAACAGGCATCTTTGATTACTATTTATGTGTAGTACAATGACAAAGCTAGGAGCTTGTTTGATTGCTGACTTTCTTTCCCAAAGAGCATATTTTGCTTTTACTGTTTCATAGCTGCTCTCATAGGGAATTATTGTATGTACTCTCATCATTGTGAGGAAACAATTTATTTTGTCCATCACTTCAGAGAATGATTAAAACTATTCATTATGTATATTTGTACAGCCATGGATGCTGAAAATGAGGGAAACCAAATGATGTTTAAACTTATTATAGGAATTAGGAAAAAACATCATTAGCTTCTATTCACGCCCTATATTTTGCTGTAAGACTAGCAAAGTATATTCCTCACTATTATGTATTGAAGGGATGGAATATTCGACTGCTTCTCATTTGTCATGTTTGGAAATGCCATGAGTAGGTCATTTAAGTGAAACTAAGGTTGTATTTGTCATGAAAACCAACTTCTAGCAGCCAGTAGCTTGCCAAATGTGATGGGGATCTGTGTTGGGTAAAGTGTTATTTCCTATCAAGCTATGGGCTTTATACCACCTTCTATCAAGTGTTTTTGTTGTTGGCTTGTTTGAATTAGGAGCTGCATCAATTTTACATTGCAGGTTCTCTAAACACCAGACATGTTAAATGTTGTTGCTGGTATTGGTTTAGTCTCCATCATGTCACTAACACATACTTTGTTCTGTTTTTTAAGGTGTAAGCAGTACTTCTGTTACCACTGTGCGGCCCCAATGGACAAGAACATTCACTTTTGCAATAATTGCAAGAGCTAGAGAAAGGTGTACCGTGCAAACTCTGTACATAGCTTCAGCTTATATCTAAGTAGACTGTCATCTCCTTGGTAGTGGAAGCAACTACCACATTCCATCCTTTATGATCTTGCTGAACTGCAAGAGTTCATGTGCTGAAGTGATCCTTACAATCCTGCATCTTGATATTGATTATTGATCAATTCACAGGAATGCTTTTATGGTATATTCTCATATTATCTAATTTTTTTACTTATGCATTAGTTAAATCCAGTATATAACAGAAACGCAAGAAAAGGCATTTTGTTGTATTTCCTTGAATTGGTTTGATCAGCTGCAAGAAATTGCAGCTTTGGTCGACTAGTAATTGATTGGCGGTTCTGAGTTGATATTGTGAGTTGGAGTTCATGTAGAACACTGAAGCCCTCCTTGTCTGAAAAATTCCTAGACTTGACTGAAAATTTTGCTTTTGTTTAATTTTGCATCGTCATGTTGGTTAGGAATGTTCTGCTTTAGATTCTCTGTATCAATGTGTCATTACAGTTTCGGGGGTAGCAAGGAGGGCCTGGAACATACAATTGTATGGCATCAATATGTATCGTACCCTCTTTATATTACCAGCGCACAGCAGGGGGGTGTTTTTGGTTTCGACTTAACAAGTAGTAAAGCATGAGCAGTATGCATTGTGCACTCCTGTTTGTAAGGATGCACGAGTTATTTGTGCATTGCTTGTTGCAGAATTCTTGCGTGTGTGTAGCAATATACGGACACAAAATTCTAGCTGACACTCTTCAGCCGGTACATATTGGTAGCGTCAGAGTTCACTCATCCACTGTACTTAACTACTTGCTTGCACCTGACCGGTTACTAGTACCCCGTGATGATGAACCTGTACCAGGGTGGATTGAGTTTTATCTGGCGTACGGTTTCCTTCTTAAGTCTTGCTGTGATCAGTGGCAACTTGCCAGAGGTGGGATTGAACGCGTCCATCAGATCAGAGGACGCGTTTGTGAGAAGCCATGTCAATCGACGTTATTTCACACAAGCACGCTTGACATGGTTGTCTGCGTCCTTGATTCCCCTTTTGTCTAGACGTCCTCGTAGTACTTGCAGAAGCCTTGTACGCTTTGGCTGTTGCAGTTTGGTGGAACCGTGCATAATTTGGATCCCTTGCCTCCATGCACAAGATCAGCAACCCATCCAGTAATTAAGAATATTTCATCATCTTCCAAAGATCCCAGCAAGCAGCTTCAGTCTCCTGCATTCGTGCAAGATCCATTTGCTCCCTATAAATAGCAAAGCCTTCCTGCTGCATGCCGCATCTAACATACATAGTAGTAATCAAAAACCATTGGCGCCATCTAACTGCAACCGAGAGCAGCAGCAGCAGCAGCTAGCTGCGAATTTGCGATGGCCTCTTCCTCTGCTCTGAAGCTGGCCGCCGCCTGCACGCTGCTCCTGTGCGTCGGGTCGGACCTGGCGCGGCCGGCCCTCGCGTCGGCGCCACCGCCGTCGCGTGATGATGACCACCAGGAGCGGGCCGCGGCCGGCGAGCGGCTGGTGCGGGAGCACGTGGAGCACGGTCTCGCCGAGGAGCTGGGCCTCCTGATGGGGCGGCAGCGCCGCGGCGGCGGCGGCGATGTGGGCGACATCTGCCCGGCGGCGTGCCAGACCTGCCTGATCACGTGCGCGGTCACGTGCGTGCTCAGCAAGGTGCCCATCGCCTGCTTCGCCAACTGCGCCGTGTCGAGCTCCTGCTTCGGCAAGTCTGTCGCACCGTCACACACTGCGCACGCTTGAGCCCCGGAGCCATCTTTGGGTGTCACCAATCCGAGCTCTATGTTTATTGGCGCGACGTCTGAGATGTTGCAGTGTGTGTATGTGTGCGCGCGCGCGCTGTCTGCATGTATGTGTTGTTCCAAGTCGCGAACCGTGGCACAAGCACGGCACTCACTGATGGTCGATGGATCACAGATATCTCTGATGGCCTGACTGTTCCGCAAAAAGTGTTCTTTTAGATTGTACTAAATTAAGTTCATCTAATTAAAGAAATATCAAATAATAAGATTGTATAGAGAAAAGTATGGAACCAACCAAATATTTAAGTAGATATTAATTTTCTGTTTTCAATGTGTTTGGATTTATTGAGGATATAGGGAACCAAATAAATACCGTGGTTTTCAATCACAACTGCTATAGAGCATTTTCCACTACTAGTAATTTGTCTAGAATTTTCTAGAGAAACATTTATTTTAGAATGGAGGGAGTAGGGTGTATGAAATGAAATGTTATTATGATGTACTATAAATGTGTTGTGTCCTCGTTGGGAAAAATATCTGCAGTCATGCTGCTGCTAATGGACCAGTGTGCAACCGGTTTTTATGGCTACAACTTGTTCTAACTGGGCTTACATTTGGTGGGAGTGGGCTTACAACAAAGGAATGATTTGGTTTTGCATGTGAAAATAGTTTGGATCTATTTGGATGGGCTTCAACGCCGGTTCGGGTGCATATGGATGACTTTCAGCGGTAGGCCTAAACAAGTTCTGGGCTGGAGAGTGCACGATGCGCATAGACGTACGGGGCTTAACTGAAGCATAATGGCCCAGTAGGATCGTTACTACCAAACCGCAACAAAACGAGAGTTGTCTAGAGAACATATAAGAGACCAAAAACAAAAACAAAATAAGTTCCAGAGTTTCAAGAGGGAATGAACGGCTCCTGCTAGGAATCATGCAAAGATCAATATGCATCTTTCGCGAGATAAAGTAACACCGGAACGATTCTACTTATCGATATGCATCATGCAAAATGATCTTTTCACACCTGACTTAACACTATGAACTACTCCCTCCATCCACTTTTGATAGTTATATTTCAAAACTTCAAATGTTCAAAAATGATAGCTATATTTGCTATTGGCATGAGTTGTGGCAATAAATAGCACTTGAAACGAGGAGTTTCCAGTTAAAACATTGTAGGACCAACAAAAAATCTATGTTGTATTTATGAGATTGATAAGCACACTTGGTGCCCTTGGTCATTGTGCCATATGAAAATATATCTATCATACTTGGATGGAGGGAGTATTAAAATAGATGGTAGTACCAAATAGGGAACCAAATTTGGATTTATGGTCAAATAGGGAAGAGAAAAAGTTTTGAGAACCAAGGAAGAAATAAGCAACTTTTCTAGTGTCATGTAAGAAACTTTCTCGTCGTAATACCCTCTGAGATGACCTTTGTTTCATTCTCAATGGAGAGCGCACCATGGTCCATTCTATCTTAGCTTCGTCTGTGGTCCTAGCTGTTGCACCTATCTAAGATTAAAATGGAAAAGCTTTAGTTTACACTGTCGAATTAGCACAAAAGTCCTATTTCCAACCTTCAACTACAATTGAATAATTAGGGTTATCTAACTATTGAAACTGGACAATCGACCCCTTGAGTGGTTTCAAATGTAATTTTTTATTTTGTGAAAATTAAAACTATTGAAATTTTAAAAAAATCATAAGTATATTCATTTCAAATCCGCAGGTCATAACATTTTTTTTCTAAAAATATAACCTACCTATTGAACTCTATTTGTCAGTTATTCATATCCAATTTTTTATATTCCTAATTTTTATTTGCTTGTAGTTATACTAATTATTTTTAATAAATAAAATTCAAACAGAGCAACAACGGATAGGTTGTACATTCTGAAAAAAATTTATACCAGTTTTGTACTTTCCTAACCAGAATTTTTATTTCTTTTTAAGAACAACACCTTTGAAAACCACCCAAAGATCATATTAGTCCAATTTCAACAGTTGGATAACCTCCGTTATCCGATTTTATAGTCAAACATTGAGAATCGTACTATTGTACTAGTTTGGGCTTGGAAATTCCGGATTAAAATCTACCTATAGAGAAACTAACACCGCTACTATGCCTATATAGAACATATATAGACAACAAAATAATATGGAGCTCTTAATATCATAACTAAGTGATCATGCATAAACTCAAAAACCATGGAATCATAATTGCTATTTGTGGTGAGAAGACGGAGGCAAATAGCATCCCCTATTCTTGATGCTATGAATGAAAGAGCGTGCTTAAGTGGCGGATCCAGGATAATTGTTAAGGGGGCCTTTCTTCCACCTCTAGAGAACTTCAGTCTCTTCTCGCAGTGCATCCATAGTAAAAAAAATTTGTAGGGGGGGAGCTTAGGAAGGGCTCTTCGGCAGCGGTAGGAGGGGCTAGAGCCCCTGCAGACCCACCACTAGATCCACCCCTGCTTCATATTTCTCTATTCAAGTTATCCTGGACACACACGCCGCCATTATGGTGAAGCAGACCATCGACAGTTCACCTTTCGACCTCTCAACTGCATGTAATGTAATCTCCAAACTCAATCATGTCACTTGTCATAACCATCAACCTAATCTTGACCTAGGCTCCGATCGACTTGACAGTTGATAGTTGAAGGACCACCTCACTGTATTTGTGTATTGGTCGCCAGCAGTGTTAGCCTAAATGTTTAAGCGGACTAAACGGTCATCTACTGTTTAGCTATTTATTTAGATTAAACAACCACTTAAACGGACTAAACAGTGATTAAATGGGATTAATGACTGACTAAATGGTCACAGTAAACCACGGTATAGTGTGTACACGGCGTGTACATGGGCTAAACGGCCGTGTACGCGAACAGTGGTCATCGGCGATCAAGAGTTGCTTGCTCTATCAAGTTGAAAAACATTGTTTGCTACTTCACCCTCATGATTGTTAGATTAGTTCATCATTGCCTCATCGTTGCCGCCAATTGGTGCAACTCAAGTTGAAGAATGCACCGTTCTCTCCCGTGTTTAATTTCCATTATTGTTTCCCTTTATCGTCTAAAGTAGCAGTAAAGCTTTGAGAACGACAAGGCAACGGCTCAAACTTTATTTAATCACGACGTACGTTCGACATATGTTTAATCTTTCTCTCCACTTTCTTGTCACGTCTCAAGAGAATCGAAAACAAAGCCGAAGCAAGGGACTTTCTTTTGCTTTGCATATCGGTTAGAGAACAATCTTTCCAACTTTACAAGATCTGTACCGGCTCCACACCACGCCACTCCTTTAGTTCAACATATGCCTGTAATGTGAAATGTGAACACGTCGTCGTCTGAAACTTCTTGTCCTATACCTACACATCTTTTCAACATCCTCAGCTCAAGCAAACCCCAATTTCTCAAACCTCACATCAACAACCATGTACACCTCGCTCAAACACGACCAATATCTACACATGCAATCATTGCACCAGCACGATTAAGTGGAATCAACTCGCCTAATAATAATTAATCCCTACTCGTTCTTCGCGTCATCGATCACCTGGTTGGTATAGCTAGCCTCAGCTGGCTGCTATGAGATGCTCATCACCGTGGCGGCTCTCGACGGCTCCAGGGCGACGCACTGCACCAGCCCACAGAGCATGCTCACCTCCTGCTCGCTCCCCGCTGCCGGCTTGCAACTGTCACCGTAGCCGGCGACTACGTCTTTGATGTCGCAGCACTCCTCGAAGCGGTAGCAGGTGACGAGGTGGTCGTTGGCCATGCCGACGGCCTGCATGAAGGCGTAGACCACCGTCGGGCCGACGCCGAGGAACCCCCGACGCATCAGGTCCTGGCTGATGGCGTCGGCCTTCGCCGTCCGCAGCGGCACCTCCCGCGTGTGCCTGTATCCACCAACCATCGGCTTGTTGCTCAGGAAGCTCCAGCAGTAGCTGTCGAACGATCCAAACTCCTCTATGACCTATGAACAGCAACGCAGTTGCAGAAACGAACACTAGTAGTCATAATGTGGTATGGATTAACGAATGGGTATTATTGCCAATAATGGTTGGGCTCATCAAGATTTAGGTGCAGACAGATGGACATCTAGATGATCGAGTGACATGATGATATAGCAGTAGCATACCTTCAGCAACTCACGTGCGTTTTCGATGATTATGCGCAGCCTGTGTTCAGACAGCAGGGAGCTAGCAGGGCTGCTTGGCGCCAAGAATTTTCTCTCGTTCAGCTTCGCCACCAACACAGGGTCGAAGTCCATGAACACTTCTCTGAAGGTGTCCCTCTTGCTGAGAATTGCAGGCCATGCCATCTCAGCCAGTGCACCGGACAGAGTAAGCATTTCAAACAGTTTCCTACAGTTTATCACTAACTATTGTTACTGTACAATCTATTGCTGATCATCATAATTTCACGAAAAGATTAGCTGGTCTGATTTGGTTTAGAGCATACTTGTCGTCATGTACTGGCACTCCCCACTCTTGGTCATGGAAGGCAGCGTAGCAGGGATCTGTTGCAAGGTCAAATCAATGAATTCCTTACAGTCAGCTGAAAGCAACCTGGTAATTCAAGGAGAAGGCTAAATAACTTAAAGGGTTGCCAGACTAAGAAGCCTTTGACCTCTAGGTTCAAGTATTGTATAATGATATTGAACATTTTATTATTCAATAATTGATATCATTACTAAACATTTTATTCTTCCAAAAAGAAGAACAATATTAAGCATTTGAACTCATTGTTCACACTGTTGTAGACCTGAGGCTAGGACTAGGAGAAGAACAACGTATCTGTTTCTGTTCATGGAGGAAGGGGTCCCAGTCCCAAACAGGCTATATTAGGTGTGTGATCAAAGGTAGTCGGTAGGACTGACTGATAAAGTAGGAATAATCAAAAGAGACTGCATGGACCTTCGTACTTCCTATTTTGATTTGTGTTAATTACAAATCAAAGCGATAAATTAAGCAAAACCAGCAAAGAATTAGTAGCATCAATACTGAGTAGCTGCAAGTATATCATTACACATAAATTATCTGTGGTGATAATCATGGCTTTCAGCTCCTAACTGTACTGCAAAAAAGATGCAAAGCGAAGCTGTACTAAACTAAGAGAACAACAATGAATAAGCATATATATCCTTGTAAAGAAAAGATCATGATCCGGGTCGCTGTAATGCTTTTCAGCGGAATTCCCTTTGGAGACATTTTTTTTGTGAAATCTGAACGGCTTGTGGAAATAAATTTGAATGTCGTCGTCGGTGTCTAAATTAGTTATATTGTACAGTGGCCATTTAGTTGAGTGATTACTCTGGTTTAATGGCAAACTATTGCAACTTTATGCTTCAATTAAGAATTCAGAGTTTAAACAGTTGTAAATTTAACAGGATTGGAGGAACTACGTTGTCATAAATATTGTACTTCAATTCCATCCTGTGGTTAGTGTGTAATGGTCAATCGGAATCCCTTTTGGAAGATAAAAATTGACAAGTTGCTTGATAACCAACATCCGACCAAACATTTTATTAGTGCATCTTTTTATTGTACCTTTTATATATACCACCAAACATTTTTGATGTCACATGATGTAACCATGATCGACTAATAATCGATGGTCGAGGCGTCACATATATGCATGGTCGCAAAAGATATACTTCATTTTCTTTATATGAAAGAAAAATGCTGATATTTCAAGGCAATCATATGTTCTTGTTCAAGGCTTCGTGGCAGAGACTTAACTTGCAAGCTTATGGTAATGAAACAATAATGACTTTTTGCATGGCACTAGCTAGGAGCCCACTTAATACTTGGGGAGGGAAGCAAGGAAAGGTTTGTCTAGCGTCTCCAAATTATGAAGATAGGGGGATTATTTTCGAGAGGAAATGTGCTATAGCAGGGAAAATAGTATTTCGAGAGACAATGATAGTTTTTTAGATAAAAAAAAAGACAATGGTAGTTTTTGGTTTAAAATATGTTCTTATCCATAAACCAAACCTGAAGATGAATGCTAATATTCACGTTTCTTATTCTGCCGTACGTATATATAGGTGTCAATTATTTCCATATGAAAAGTTCTATTGCAACAAACAACTTTGTCTTAAAGCCTCACAATATCGTGATTGTTATTCTTAGTAGCAAACACCACACAAGTGGCAACCACTCATAGTCCAGCTTACAATTAAAAACGTTCTCTAGTCGGAGTGGGTCTATTATTAGCTTCCCATGATAGGTAGAATCTTTTGAGAAATGAACTCATAATTTAAGGAAAAACAACTTGTAAGTTAGATTTATCTAAACTTTAGTCTACAAGTGTATGTTTAAAGGATCAGGGCTGCTATAAATATCAAGAACCTAAATTAGAGCTAATAAGGACCCGAGTCAAGACAGTGAGATTTGTTCTTATACCCCAGATAGGCAGATACCCCAACTAACTAAACTACTCGTATACTTCCTTAATTAAAAGTGCATATACTGTATGGATGTATATCATGTATATATGTAGCATTGTAGTTTAATTCGTTTTCCTCTTTTCCAGGGGTTTGTTTATTTTGCCAACCCGAGATCTATCTCCATATCTTGTTATAGCCTAATAATAACCATACAGCTGATGATTATGACAAGAAAAAAATGATAACATGCATTGCACTCTTTTCATTTTATTCGTTATGCAGGCCGGAACTCGTTTCCATTATCTAAAAAAGTTATCCCTTATGCCAAAGGTGAAAATAAATCTAAAGTTTGTACTACGAGTATATATACAGCTTCTACAGATATGCAGGTATGTAACTGTGTACGAGCACTTATTTTGTCTTTACCTTACCGGAAATGCCATAAAGCACATGATTTGTTGTGACACCTACCAGTGTTTGGGGTAACCCAGGGGCACCTCGGCGGCCCCGCCGACGTCGCGGTGACCGAGCCCAGCATCAGCACCGCCGGAGCATCAGTGGCCGCGCCGCCTGGCACGGCGCTGGCAACAACCTTCCTGGACGAGGCCGGGCGCGCAGAAGGAGGCCCGGCCGAGCCCGCCGCCCTCCGCCGCGGGGCTCCCACGGGCGGGCCCGCGGGGCGGCGGCCGATCCGGCCCGTCGACGCGCGGCTGCACAAGGACTCGGTGGACGCCTCCGACGCGCACGAGACGCTGAGCGACGACGACGGGTGCACGTAGCTGCTCCCCCGCGCGCCGGCGCTGGCACGGCGCAGCAGCATGGACGCCGCGGCGCCCCTGGCCGGGGCCGACGGCAGCAGCAGCCTCCTCCTGGCCTTGTCGGCGCCCTCGCGCGATGGAGGCTCCTCCTTGTCCTTGTCCTTGTCCCTGGCGCCGGCCGGCTTGGGAGACGGAGACAGTCTCCGTGCGGTGCCGGCCACGCCGGGAGACACCGCCGCCGACATGTACGCTCGCCGCGGTGGAGCTAGCCAGCTACCCCTAGCCGCTAGGCGTGCTCCTCCTCCTCGCGCCTCTCGCGTAAAGCTAGCTAGCTAGCTAGTGTGAGGCTGTGACGACGGCGTGTGGGCGAAAGGGAGAGGCGACCGGAATCGGTGGGAGAGCAGGTGACGAGCCGCTTAAGTAGTAGTGGCGCCGCGCCCGCGCGCAGCGTGTTGCTGTAGACTTGCAGCAGAGCGTACTGTACGAGCGTTGGCGCGGGGTGGGTGGGTGGCGAGTGCAGAGCGGGAGGAAAGGAGCTCGTGGTGAGGCGGACGCGGGCGCGCGCGGATCAGGTGGTGGCGTTCGTTCGATATCGGGGCGCGGTTGGTGCCGCGTCGCCGAGACCGTCGTCGTTATGGGGGGGAGGGGGAGCTGCAAACCTTTGCCGCAATCATGAGATTTGCTTGCGCCAAGCTAGCCAAGCCACAATCCGCGCGGGCCGGGGTCACTCCCCTAGCTCGTCAGGTCAGAAGAGACGAGGTGCGTGTAGGGATATCCTCCGACGCCGGGCGCGCGCGGGCACCACGAAAGCGACGAGGCACGCCGTGGTCGGCCGGGGCCGTCCACCCGGGCCGCCCCGCCGTGGTCCGGTGGTGATCGGCCGGCGATGGACGCACGTCGTTCGAGCGGCGGAGACGAAAGCTCCGGCCGTGCGTCTCAACGGACGGTTCAGGTGCTCCTCCATTTGTAATCGATCGATCAGTGGCACGTGTACGCCTGATCGATGTTGCTTGTTGTTTCGTGGCCTGGCCCGAGCTCTGCAGATGCAGATCGATCGAGCTCTGCATGCATGCCGCTCATCTGACGACAGGACATTCCGTGTCATGGACTTTAATTTTGGTTGATTTCTGATGCCATAGAAAATGAACACACGCTAGCTGCTACAAGCTAGGTGCCAAACAATGAGCGAGGAGACCTCTTCACCTCTATCGGATTAGGTGCCTCTTAGTTTTTCAAACACATTTTTATACGGCACGGGTGAAGGCCCACATTATGGAGCGAGCATCATCCTCAAAGAGTAACCTTATTAGCTTTCCTTTAATTTTCGTTGTATTCTCCCCTCTCTTAATGTTAATTTTGTTATCGCGCAACAATAATATCTTGGCGGGGCCGTACTTGCAATCATTAGCAGAAGAAGTTGTCACATGCAATGCCATCAGCTTTTCCATGGAACATGGGGGGTTCTTTTTAAATAGTTCCCGCGTGAAACCATCCAGGCCCAGCCATGGAACTCCTACACTCCCAATAACATCCAACGGTACCGTACCGTAAAACCGTAAAAGTAGCTGTGAACAGTTGAAAACGTTGCCGCACAAATTCGACTATCAAGTACAAAGTAGAGAGCATCTATGGTCCTGTTTCGATCTCCTCCAACTAAATTTAGTTTGTAAAACTCTAAATTTAGCTAGAATTATACCTAGACTTTTGGAGTTGCTCTTAGGTTGCTAAAATTTAGTAAAAGTTGTTTGGATCCTTGAGCTAAGTCCTTATAAATAACCATGCTACCCTTCATTTATTATTATTGCCAACTCGCACCGCTGGAGTAAATGTGAGGGTATTTTGGACTTTGCTTACTTTTAACAAGTTTTAGGAACTCCTAGTTGTCTAATGACTAAAGCACTGTTTGGATCCAAAGTTGTTAAATTTAGCTAACTAAACTTTAGCATGAGAATCCGGACATGGCCTGTGTAACATCTGAGGGCATCGAATTGATTCTTCATCAGCAACCGCGTACGCTGAACGATACGTTATTCATATCGACGAGCACATCTGAGGTGCGCGCTCCCACAGTCCACTTAGGCAATCCAGTGCTCCCCGCTCGCGCATCCAAAAAATTAAACTCCAAAGCACCCCTGAAGATGACCCCAACGAGAGATCAATTGATGGATGGACAGAAGACTATCAATCATCTATTATCATGCATAATCTTAGCTCAGACGAAAACTTGCAAAGGTAAAAATAAAAGAGTGAAAGCATTTCATGAACATACATAGTGATACATATTATTAATATTAATGGTGTGATTCACTACTACGTAGAAGCTTTTTAGGGACCGGTAAAAACATATTTTTAGGAACCGATGCGGTACCCTTCTCTAGTTTTGGTATATAAAATGATATTTTAGGGGCGGATAGCGCGCTCGACCCTAAAAGTAATTTTCAGAGATGGGTCATGGTATGACCCGCCCCTATAAATACATGTCTAGAAAATAAAAAAATTTGAAAATAGCAAAATAAAAAAGAAAAATATTCCAGCCAACCAGCCACCACCACTAATCCTGTACTATCGAGCTACAATCTTTTTGACAAAATATGCATACTTGCATCACCTGGGATTCTAACCATCTCCTTAAGCCTCGCGCGTACCTACTTACCACCATACTACACACTCACTTGTGATCCTATGGAGTATGTTATTCTTTTATATTAACTATGAAATTGATTTCTATAGGCGGGTGACGCCACATCCCACCAAAAAATCATTTAAATCTTTACATATAGAAAAACAAATAAAAAGGTGAAACTTCTACACTATGATTATTGTGAACTACCAAAGCAAAAAGAAATATGCTAAGTATGTTTCACTGTATATGAAGGTTAAGACTGTGAAAACCTCAAAGTATGACTTGAGTTATATGAGATACTATAGAGTTATAGCTATTAGAGAACTTATAATAATTTTTTGGACCAATCTTGAATGAAAAGGTTATCAACTACAAAGTTTTAGATCTTGTCATTCTCTACAATTTTGATATAAAGTTTGACTTCGTCTGAGATCATATGAAAAAGTTATAATTTTTTTTGTATGGTACTATTTGTAGGGGCTGGTCATGTCATCACCCGCCCCTTAAAATACATTTTTAGGGACGGTTGAGGCTATCACCCGCTCCTAGAAATATCACTATTTTTAGAGGCGGACGATGGCGTCACTCTTCCCTAGAAATGCTCTTTTTACGCGCTTGAAAATGGAGGTTATTTGTAGGGGTAGGTGATGGCGTCACCTGCCTTCTAGAATGCATTTTTTTAGAGGCAGGTCAAAAGCTATGGTGACCCCGCTCCATTTGTAGGAATAGATTATTTTTTGATACGCCCCTAAAAAGAAAATAGAGTGTTGCTACAAATTATTTTTGTAGTAGTGATTCTTGTTTCTGTCTCTATCTGTGTAAATGTTTTTTAATCAAACTCAAAGTTTTCTTAATGGTAGATAGTATATGATCTTGGCATCACTGTTTTTGTTTGAACTAAACAGCACGAGCCAGATCATCCCATACGGAGCAACTACATCGACTAGTCACTTATAATAAGTTGGGAATAAATCCCACACACACTTATTAGTTACTCCCTCCATTTCAAATTGTAAATCATTCCAACTTTTTTTAAGAGTCATTTATGTTTGATCAAAATTATCGAAAAGATTACAAAGATTTATAGCACCAACAAATAGATATATTATGAAATTATAATTAATGAAGAATCTAATGATACTTATTTGTATTATAAATACTAGTACTTTGTTGTATAAATTTGATCAAATTTGAGATATTTTAACCCTCCAAGAAAGTTGGAATAACTTACAATTTGGCCGGAGGGAGTAGTAGGGACAACCAGTATTTGAAAACACATAAAAGTTGCATGTGTCTATAATGTGAGATGTGTAAGTGTAGTCAAACCCGCCAGCTTGTATGCCCATTTTAACCATTTTCCCTATCTAAATTAATGACGTTTTCCTACGTAGGAAATAGGAACCCGCCGCATTGCTGTAAGAATTACACTAGTTTTCGTGAAATTTCTGCGTTCCAAGTAGAGGGCGGAGTAGTTGGCAGGAAGACGAAGCTTGAGAGGAACGGGTGTTCCTAGCAACAGTACAGCACTACTAGTCAAAACAACTACTAGCCTTCTAGGAGCAGAATCAAGTAGGCTAACTTTTCCCATCAGTTATAGTTCATCCGTCCTAAGATGGCGGCTTAATTTAACCCTGTAGATATGTTCAATGATGGGGAATCTAGCTACCACACGCACTGTCATATCACTACATGCCACGGATTTTGTATTTCAAAATTCTCAGGCAAACGGTTGGTGGTGCAACAAACTGATATATCCAAGTTGGGTGGGGTTCCTGCTTGGCCTTTTCATATGCAGACAAGTTGGGGTTCTTTCTCCGGTTGGCCATTTTGTGTTTTATAAGACGGGCAGAGCAGGGGAAGCGTAATGCCTGCCAACGACTTTTGATATGGTCGTACAAGCAATTGGCTAGTTTTGCTCTTATTTCTTCTGTCCATACTCCACGCGCTAGTATCGCCATGTCCTACTTTTAGATGAGCAAAAACTTCGTTTGACTTCGTACTTTTATGGTGTAGTACTGTGCACTATAAAACTTGATAAAATGTCCCGTCAGAACGAAAATTAGGTGATAGCAACGTTTCTCTAATCAGGGCTGCTGATTGATCCGAAACTGCGACGCTAAGGCATGCAAACTCCTTGCACTACAAAAAAAATAGATAAATATAAGATAGAAATGCTAATAATGTACAAAGAAAAAAATCTCAACCAAGGCAATCATGTATGTACACCGGTATGTTATAAGCGCTCCACAGATAAAAGAATAAGCAATGCGCTGAGCTTTACGTCAGACGGTACACACTTTCACTTAATCAGTTCAATCTCGACCTAAATCATCAATTGACGCTTGAGCCGGCAACAAGGGCAAACATTATTGGCTGAAGAACGCAGACTTTTCATAGCATTCGGAAATGGCAGCTGCAAGAAACAAGACACCAACTTGGAGTTAACAAAGTCATCACCAAGGGAACAAGAAGGATCTGGTAGCTTGTTCACAAGTAAACAAATAAACTTGCCAGCTAGAGATCATTTGCTTTGATTCCAGGTGCTGAGCCATTGGCTTCAGATGGAGAAAATAAGTACAAGAAAACAAACAAAGAGCAGACATGAAAGAGGCAGCTCTACTACTAATCAGTGGTCTAATGCAGTGCCGCACACCTACATGGATTAAAGCTTGCACATCATAAATAGATAAAAGTCCCACACCACATTATTCATGAGTATTTACAAACCATGTATTCGAGCAGTGGTCCTCATGCAATGCTCAGAAAATAAAATTATTTAAAATTGACCTAACTTTTTTCAAGATTAGTACATATCTTTGTCAATCAAATCTACAGAATTACTACTATCATTTCTGTGTGAAAAAAGAAACTGGTAGGCAAGTTAGCAAGTACGGTTCATCCTCTTTGGAATCCACTCCAATAGCTTCTTTCTTAACTGCAAGTAATAGATCTGAAACCACACATATGACTTGGAAGACTATTGAGTATTAAGGTGTTGGCTCACTAAGAGAGAATTTTATTCAGACCGGCAACAAAATTGACAGAAATACCTTTCCGACTTTTAGGGTTATTCCAATTCCCCCAAGTCTAAGGATATAACCAAACAAGTTTTGTGAAAAGGTCATGTTTTTTTAAGCCATATCAATAGGAAATTAAACACAGCTGACAAACATGCTACATTGCACTACAGCTAGCCATGTGCACTTGAGACTCTGACATGTCACACTAATCTGATATCAACTCAGTGGCATTAAAGGCAGAAGACTTGCAGTTGCAGCTGCCACAGATAGATTTCTAAAACATGTGGATTTGAGTAACTGGAAGACCTACCATGGAAATCAAATAAACACAGCCACAGCAAAAGGATCCACATCACAAAGTTCTTGAAAAGGGATGCTCAACAGTGTAACTTTTTCTGTTGACTAAAAAGGTAATTTGGATTGATACCAAGATGGAGTAAAACATACCCAAGAAGTCCTCTTCCATGCCACCTTCTTGGTGTAATTGTTAAATTCATTGCCGATCCCTGACGAACAATAGCTAAAGATACTTGACTGTCCTCATTGGAGATAGCTTCAGACATGAGCCTTTCCTGCAACCTGTCACCAGCTTCCACATTCCCAAACTTCACTATCTCATCTCCAAGTTGCAAACCATCCACAGCAGCAGGGGAACCATCTGTGATTTCATCAATCATGGCAAAAGGAAGTCTTGTGACCGGATCCTCTTCCATTGGTTCACTTTGAGGTAACCCAATATGCGATGAAGCTGATGTATCTGCATGAAATCAAATATCATATAGATCGGCAACTCTGTCTCCTCTAGTTCAACAAATGACTCTGGGTCTTCTCCAATGAACTGGATGTCTCAACAGTTAACACATTTTTTTTTGCATGCTGCTTGACCAATTACCATAGTACAAACATGGTGATTCCAAATATCATAATTTAAGATTGCTTTTATCACTTGATTATTCTGCACCTATACCCATTCACCTTAAAACCATACTCAAATTGTTAAAACTCTTTTTCACTGAGGACACTACAAATGCCTGGATTATTAAGCATGCAAAAATTATAAGGATTATAGGTTTTAATCAGGCTCTCTGATGTTATCTAGAAAAACAATGTCATAATCAAGTAGACATAACAAAATCCCTCCAATCATGAAACTTAATATTTTTTCACTTTTCATTGTGTCCAAGACACTTGGGGTATTTGCAAAGATATAGCGCATAAATCATTAAATGTCAGATCTACTAACATTATTTCATATTTCAAATCCAGATTCTTGATATTTAAAAAGCTAAAGTGGCCAAAGATTTAACAAATTGCCTACACAGTTTCAAAATCAATGGCTTTCATTTGTTAATAAACTGTTTGGAGACTTACCAGAGCCCCTTGAGGTTGTTTGCTCATTCCTTGACAACTTTGATGAGTGTAAAATCTCCAGATTCTTATCAATTTTGTTCGTAACATCCTGATGATCGTTTCGCAGCTCTGTAATAATATTAAACAGTGCAAGTGATGAACACAATATAATGAGCAAAAATGTATTTGAAGCATATACATAATTAGCAAACATAGCGATTATAAGACAGCCAAAGCCACCAATCAACATTTTAAAATTTAGTCAACAGAAAAGATGATTTATTTTCCTCTACACTGCAAACCCATCAGTCTAGAACTTCCTACCCTTTATCAAAGAAAACAATGTACCTTAGCCCGCCCTTTGTTCCTACATCGGGTTCATATCACTAGAACTCAAAAGCCAAAAAACCACAATTCCCTCTAGTAAGAAAAAAAGATGCGACGAATAAGAAATGATATTTCATATATCAAAAACAAAACATCTAGCAGCGATGCATGTAGGTCAACAAATGTGTACCCATTAACCCAATCTGGTCAGCAAAATCAAGCACAAATGAACAACTAGGTGAAGAGTGCATTTCTAGTTGGGCGGTGAGTTCTGATGTTGACCAACCTTGCATCCCGACATGTAACTATGTAAGGGTTTGAGCCGTACCAATGCCAAACCTAGAAAAAGGGCATACCAGCATAAAGCTTTCTGATCACTTGGCAGGTCTAACTATTGGAAATAGAAAATTCTAAAATCATGAAGCTAGAAACTATATAAGACTTCAACTCTACACAAGACCTCATGCTGCATAGGTGTACCAGAGCCTCCATCATCAGGCGGCCTAGTACCAACCAGAATCCACCATGGCACCATCACAGCAACTCGAAACAATACAAAGACATACCCATTGAGCTACCTTAACATCGGCCTTTCTGGCACCCCAAAAGTGCCAAAATTCTACTTGTAATCCTGACCCAAATAAATCAATCAAAGGGACATCACATCACACATCCTCGAAGGGCAGTAGAATGAGGGGAAAAATCAGCTGGTTGAAGTAAGCGCGTAAGAAATTACAAAATCAAAGATCGAGGGTGAGCATACCAGCGAGTCTCCGGCGTTGGGCGAGGACGTTGGGGATGTCGATGTCGGACCTGGGGAATCCCTAAGGCAGCCCAACCAAACGAACAAGATTTAGCACACAAACTGCAAAACAGAGAAAGATTTTCGGGTTTAGGTTAGGGTTTTGGGGGATCTGAGTGTACCTCGGCGTCGACGAGGCCGCCGGTGATGCCCGGTCCGCCGGGCGCCGTGAGGCGCGCGATGATGGCGTCCATCTCCGCCTCCAGCGCCCCCCGCCGATCCATGAGCTTCATCGTCTCCGCCTTCACGTCCGGGGCAACCATGATCTCTCTCTCTCTCTCCGCTGCAGCGCCGCAAGCAAGGAAGGGGACGGCGACGCGGCGGGTTCGCGAGTCACTCGTGTCCAAGAAAGTCCAAGGACGGTTCGGGAGAACGACTGCGCACCGTCTGATCTGAAGCCAATGGCTCGGATCGGTCGGATCACTGAAACGGGCCCTACGAGTCTATGACCCGTGCGGCGGAGGCGGCTCGTCTTTTCGGTTTCCACGCCGCGCCGCCGTCTCTTCTGGAACCCTCTCGTCTCCGCGTGCGGCGGCGCGCGATTGCTTCTCCCAATCTCCCTTCGGCTTTGGAACCGGATCCGGACCGCGAATTCGAGCTTGCGCCCGAGCTCGTCAGCTCCAGCGACTCCTATTCGGTAAACCCTAACTCCTCGCTCCAGTTCATTGCGACTTGCGCTGCGAGTACCAACTACCAAGCACCTCTATGATTAGACTAGCATGGCGGATAGTGCCTGTAGATTTGATATATGCTTTTCACGTTGCTATTGGTTGGTTTGCGAACGGGAGAGTAGAATGGTTTCGATTTTGTCTTCAGGATTTTGCCGGGGGGGATTAAGCTCTTCCTGTCGGCTGCAGTTTAATCATCAAGGGTACGGATTGGCAATGAACCCATAGAAAACTGAATTTCAGCATCTAGATGTTGTGTGAGATTCCAAATCAAACGTCTAGGGCTCTAGGCTACCTTGTGTTTAGGAATTTGGAAAGACAACCCATGCTGACCAAAGCATCATTCTTTGAATTACGAGCACAAATAACCGAACTGTAAGAATTCCTGCGCGTGTATGGATGTTTGTCTTCGTTTTCAAGCAGCCAATTCATATAAACTCTTCACAAATAAGGGAGGGAAAAGCTCTGCTGAGCCCCATCAAAGCCTAGTCTTGCTCCATTTCCGAGCAGCTGCACAATAGCACAAGCACGTAAACAACATACTGACCAAGTTAAGCATTGCAAGATACAGCATGCATGCCAAAGTATCTTGATCTTAGTATAGCATGCATCTGTTACCAACGGATTGTCTGGTGATCAAAAAATGGTTTCTGACTAGAGTAAAGAGTAAAGGCCTTCCTGAACGAAGTGTAATGGATACAACATTTTTAAATTATTATTATTATTATTATTATTATTATTATTATTTGTCTGGTTACTTAGATTGTCATCATTTTTCTTACTAAGACTCCCTCCGTTCGAAATTATAGGTCGTTTGACTTTTTCAACCCCAAGTTTGATCACTCGTCTTATTCAAAAATTTGTGCAAAACATCACTTCTTTTGTTGTTGCTTGCTTTATTAATACAAGTTCTTGAAGAATGGTTCAAATTTGACTATGTTTGTATAAATTTTTTGAATAAGACGAGTGGCCAAACTTGGTGTCAAAAAAGTCAAACGACCTATAATTTGGAATGGAGGGAGTATGTTTTAGTTGTGTTGACCATAACTCTTCTAGTTCATAATGTCAACAGCTTGAGTTTTGTGGATGCTGTTGAGGTGCACAGCCAATTTAGATCTGTATTCCCAGTCTCCCTGTTTTTAGTGACCATTTGTGTGTGCTTCTGAAAAGCCTTTATTGCTGAAAAGAGCAATGTTACCATATTAGTCTGGTTTTGATATATGAATTGAATAGTTGAATACCGTATGCAATGAGAGTAATCCTATAAAATTCTCTAGATATTTCAATTCTTTTGAGGCCAATAGATATTTCAATTCTGTAAAACATGTATGGCATGAAATAGAAGTAGACTGTTCATTAAAATTTTATGCTGTAGATAATCCAACCATTGGCCGTCCTGTCCTATTCAACACTAATCTAAGGCTCTTTCATTTCATTTCAGAGATGGGGAACACTGCATCTGTGAAAACTGAGGCTTCAGCTTCCGTGGAGCCACCTGCCACAACGGCTCCTGCACCTGAAACCAAGCCAAAAAAGATCTGCTGTGCTTGCCCAGATACGAAGAAGCTGAGAGACGACTGCATCGTGCAGAATGGCGAGGATGCCTGCGGAAAGTTCATAGAAGCCCACCTGCAGTGCCTGAGAGCTGAAGGGTTCAATGTCTGACACTTAGCTCTGTCATGGGAACTCCACATCTGTTTCTGCAGTAGTCTGATTTTGATCATAAGGAGCATGATGAATAAGAACTTCTGGTAGAGGGATAGTGAGAAACTAAGAACTCACTGTTTTGTTTATAGGCCGCAAAAAACGCCACTGAACATGGCTGTTTGGAAGAGGGTATGTGTCTTTTTTCCAGGGCATTCTGCACCATGCCTATCAGCAATTCTTGATGATACTCTAACTCTATGGGACATTGTATACGGAATTTGCTTGTTTTGGTCCACTGGTTGGTGATTCAGCACCAAACTGTATGGAACTATGGTTTTTAGTTTGCTACTAGCTAGAGTTTTCAATCACGTACTGATGTAATGAAGAAGATATCACACTCTTACACCGTTTGCCAGTGGCTGTACCTCCACTGCTCTCAGTTACCAGCACCACATGGTTTCCTGGTGACTGCATACACAACGCAGTGGTGGCTGGTGCCGGTGTTCTTGTCGTGTGGATGCCGTTGGTTCTCCACGCAAATGGCTTCCTTTTTTGTCTCAGGTTGCGTGGATTGTAAGCACTAACTTTTGGCGAGAATCTGCAGCCTGCAGCTCTCTTTTTCTCTTCCCCTCTTTTTATGTTTCAAATATTTTGTGGTAGTGGTAGTGGAGAGCCGGACAGCTTATTTGTTCTTTTATTTGCTATGGCACATATTCATGAAGCGATCATTGATGATCATACCTATCATAACAAAAGAATACAATGATTCTTCCATTCTGTCTATTTATCGATGATATCTCAGTTCTCACTGTCGAAGGAATTTGGGTGCCTATTTTATTCTTAACTATAATACATTAAATCATCTTATTCTTCCTAGTTGGATTTTTTTTTTCAAAACGTTTTTGCACTTTGCTCAATTCTCCCCCTAAATGATCGTTGTCGGAGTCCTCCCATGGGGGGCCATTACTAGATCAAAAGACGGAAATATTTCTATGTAACTTAATGTCGAATTCAGTTTGATTATAGGTGAACCACCACCTTAGATAGTTGAACTCTTGCAATCTTATTATAATTACTTCTATCTGTAACATGTACTTCCGTCGTTTCAAATTATGACTTATTTCAATTTCTTGGAGAGTCAAACTATTTCTATATTTAATTAAAATTATAGAAAATATTATAAAGATTTATAGCATCAAATAAATATACTATGCAAGTATATCTAATGAAAAATCTAATAATACTTATTTGGTATAATAAATATTAGTATTTTATTTTATAAATTTGGTTAAATTTGACATTTTTTATTCTTCAAGAAAGTTTTAATAACTTAGAATTTGGAACGGAGCATGTATATAGCAATTCTAACAAAAAAATAAAAAATTGTTCAGATATTTCATATGAATATGTGATCAAATGCGCAGCAACCACACGATCAGTTAAAATGTTATTTTTTTGTATATGTTTTATTTTAAAGTTTCAGTTAATAAGTTACTTCCAAGTTCAAATTTTAGTTTTTAAAAAATATTATGTAGAGATATGTTTATGCATAGTTTTTTATTATCTGAAAATAAGAATAATATTATATATATATAGTTGATAATTAATAAAACGTTAGAATCCAAGTCGAGTCGGAGTGGAGGAGCACCCGGTCGTGCCGCCACCAACCCCTATAAATCCGCATAACCTGAGTATAGGAAACAAGAGTTTTTTGGGTTGCTCTTCCGCTTAATTCTCACGCAGTTGGAGTTCGGCGCCCTCCAGTCTCCTGACCCGTAGCGCGAGGGAGGAAGAGGCGAGTAGAAGATGCAGATCTTCGTGAAGACCCTGACGGGGAAGACCATCACCCTCGAGGTGGAGAGCAGCGACACCATCGACAACGTCAAAGCCAAAATCCAGGTGCGTGCCGCCCCCTTCCGGTTCTTGCTCGCGGCTCGTCGTTGCTCCTGGCGGCGAGTCGGTAGCTTGGCAGTGACCTATTCTGCGACGAGTTTATGTTTGTCCTAGACTCCTTGTTATATTTTTCAATTCGACCCTAATTAATCCGGAGCCGAATGATCTCGCAAGATTTATGTTTAGGTTTGATTTGGGGGACTATCGAGGTATTTTCGATTGCTGGAAGGGAAGAGATTGATCAGATATGGCATAGCCGCCCTGATTGTGTTTTTGACTGCTTGAGCAAGACTATTATATTAAGTTCAATTTTGCTATTTTAAAACAATTACTCGAAAAATTGGATCGGGTTGTGGTAATCTAGTACTTTACCTTTTGATCCCCGCCGTGTTATTTTGCTGGAGGTAGTCGCTCCTCAAATGAGATCCATTCAATGGAGTTTGGTACAAGTTGTACTCAATGGCAATGTTTATCAAGTCCATGATGAAACCAGGAAGAATATATTCTCTTGCTTTATTGTTATTTAGATTTTAAATTAATCTTCTGAAAGGAATAAATGCTTCCATTAATTTCCTAAGTTGAAATAGAGTGGTTGCCTTGAATACTTTCTATTCTAGAGTTCAATATATTTCAAAGCATAATGGTCAAATGTATATGCCATTATGCCTCATTCTTTTTCCTGTTTGCTCTTTGTCCAAGTTATCCCTGTTTTAAAAGATGAAAGGTCCCTGTACAGTATGTATTCATTGTCCAATCATCTCCTATAGGGAAAGTTCATGTGGAATCGTTGTCTTTCAACTTTGAGAATTAGATCCTTGGTTTATATAGTTTGTTCCTAGTTTGATCTGAATCATGCCCCTGATTTTTCATCGGGAAATATCAGTAAAGCTCTATTAGCGGTCACTACATCGTGCAATTGGATGCTGAAGAGCTGCAATGCTATTTTTCTCCCTGTCACAGGACAAGGAAGGGATCCCTCCGGATCAACAGCGCCTGATATTTGCTGGCAAGCAGCTGGAGGATGGACGCACACTGGCTGACTACAACATTCAGAAGGAGTCAACTCTTCACTTGGTCCTCAGGCTCAGGGGTGGCACTATGATCAAGGTCAAGACTCTCACTGGGAAAGAGATTGAGATCGACATTGAACCCACTGACACGATCGACAGGATCAAGGAGCGCGTTGAAGAGAAAGAAGGCATTCCTCCCGTGCAGCAGAGGTATGCATATTGCACAGCATGCGGATTTTGGTTTTGTATGACGCAACTGCTACCATTTCTTTTCTTGCAAATGCATCTTTTATTTTTGAAACCAGTTATCCTTTCCTGATTGACTAATGAAGCAATTTTGGTCGCCCCTGAAGGCTCATCTATGCTGGTAAGCAGCTTGCTGATGACAAGACCGCCAAGGACTACAACATCGAAGGTGGCTCTGTCCTCCATCTTGTGCTTGCTCTGAGGGGCGGTTACTAGAGTTCATGAACTAGTCAGATAAACGGATGAGCCAGTTAAGGTCCGGCCGATTTGTGCAGACCTGGTGGTGTGGAATTTACAAAGAGATAATAACATACCAGCTTTGCGCGTTTGCCCAATGGAAGGGGTTGTCTTCCATGTTATTAACTGATACTACATGATTTAACGTGATTGTTTCAGGTTTATCTGCCTCAGCTTTTACAAATTGCTACCCCATCTAGATTTTTATTTGTGGAGTTCATCAATTTTCATATCTTGGTTGTGAGCTAGACATCGGGTACATGTGCTAACAAAAATCTTCTGAACGTTTTCACCCTAGTTGCTCAGTGATTCTTTAGTTCAAGGGCGAAGGCCCTGGTAAATCTTTGCTCTCAGTTGGCTACAGTAAAAGCTACAGCATGATCACATAGATAACAGCACTTTGGTCTGCTTACAAAAAGGACGAGCAGCAGCTGATTAGCATTCCTTCTTCTGTACAACAACCTAAGCCAGAGCTAACCTAGAAGGATAGCAAAAAAAAAGCCCCTATGAAACGGAATACCTCCTGTTCCTAAGAGGGGGAAGAGGGGAGGGCTTCACTTCGGCGGGCTTCGCAGACAATGGCGGGCTCTGCGAGCTGCCAGACGTCTCTGAGCCTTTGCCACCATGCTCGCCCTGCCCCTTGGTGCTCCACAGCTTGTCGAAGATCCTCCTGGACCGCGACTGCAGCAGAAGGCCTCCCAGCTGGTCCTTGAAGCTGTTCCTGCTGCCCCTGTGCTCGCTGATCCGGTGATGCTCGCTTTCCCTTGCGCTCAAGCTTGTCACCTGCTTATTCAAAGAGTTTGGATGCTTCGGTATCCGCCTTTCACAAGGGTCACACTGATCTGTCATAGGCCGTATGCAATCGTGTGATCTGTTGTTGGTCAGGGCGAGTTCTTTGCTTGAGCCAGCCCTCAGCTGCTGGAAAAAGAGGACCTGCACCACCAGCCGGAGCGGCAGGCGGTCATTTTGTGTGGCGTGCATGGATGCATCTGTGGAGAGCTTCTTGACATCCACCAGGCTGCAAATCTTCTTCTTGTCAGCTTTGCTTATGTCTGGGTGTTCCTGAATATAAAATGCAAATATATCATTAATAACATCGACAAGCAAGCAATGTACAATACCAACCATTGAGCATGAATCTAGGTGAATTAAGGTGTTTTTTTCAATCTTGAACATACCTTGAGATATGCATCGACCGCATAGTATAGGCCATCATGAACAGGTCTAGCCGTTTCTGGCACAGCTGTTGCTAGCTCAACAAATGTAGACAATGAAAGGTCTGGATCTGAAGCTACTTCAGACAGATAGCCATCAACAAGCTCTCCTACAGATAAAGTTGACTCTTGCTCAAAGTTGAGCTCGATCATCTTTTCGTCAGACTTCTCTACGAAACCACCATTATGAGACAATGCAGTTCTTGCAACAAATCTCTGGACAAGATTATGGACCAACTTAGAATCATATGTACCATCATTAGGCGAAGCAGCAGGTAACAAGAGATCCTTAACAGTAGCTTTGTGCAACTGGAAACTGATCCTTCTCATAAGCTCTTCCTTCACATGCTGCCCTGCTCCAACTAATATAGCAATTTTCAATAGCTTCAAGAGAAATCGGCACGAACAACCAGAGCTCTTATCAGATGGCAACAACCATATTATTGTCTCAACCAGACATTGATTCCTCCTCATATAATCCTCAGCAACCAAGGCATCATAAGAGTCCGGCAGCCATCTAACAGCATAGGCTTTGAGGGCCTCTCCTATCAGTTCGGGTGACATTCTCCCTTTCGATTTGATAGCAACCATAACTCTCTTGTAGAGGTCAACATCTAATTCACATAAGTCCTCAACCCACCAGTCTTTGGGAGCTAGTGGTGCTTTTCCTGTCGATTCAACTATTTCAGCACAAGCTACTCCTTTCTTGCTATTATGACTGTATGACCATGTTACATTGGCTGGATCCACAGATGTCTTCGAAGCGATGGCATCGATACATCTACCCACAACCTTCAGCTCTTCAGACCAAGGTAACATTGCCTTTGTGCTCTGGAGAACAATGATGGAATCCTTCCAGCTACGAAGGATGCTAGAATTGATAAAGACCTCGATTTTAAATATCAGGTTCCCCTTTTCCATATCTTCGGCCATTTCAAGGTACTCTGCTGCACATCTTGTTGCGACAACGTTGTGTGGACTGAGGGTGACAACCATCCCATAGCAGAACTTTGCACATATTTCAAATGCTTTTGCTCCCCCAGGAAGGTCATCTATGTGAACCTCATCAGTCCCCTCCTCAGTGGCCTTAAGAACTAATCGTTGAAGCTTGCCACTCTTGGACAGAAGGGGAAGCTGCATATGACACCAAAGTCAAACATAAATGTTACAGAATTATAGTCATCTCTGTAATAGAAGGCAATCAACACTCATATATTTATATTCTTATCTATATGAACCATATCCAGCGTAAAAGTAAAAAATATTCAAAGTAAAACATAAGTGATATGCAGATAAGATGCAGTAATTGGTGGCTAGACTATTTAGTCTCACAATAACAATATTTTCTTCTGTGGGGTTTTCAGTTCAACTAGTGTCACAGAATAAAATAATGGAAATGTCAACAAAAATAAGTAAATTACACCTGAAACAGTGTCTGGTAGATAAAGGAAAGAGACAGCCCGGCAACAATCATGTGCAAAACATAAATGCTGAGAATGTTCTATCATCAAATTATGATTGATAACCCCTCCAATTTGGATTCCAGGCCAGTAGGCCTCACGAAATAAGGAATTATGTATATTAGACCACCTTCATCATTATTGTAATGATAAATTTACACATCAGCCCAATAGTGAAAAGTAGTAGGCGCTAACCTTGTGTAAGTAAAATTTCACTTCGCCAACATGCACTACAACATCTGTTGCAAGATCAGAGACCACATATCTGCATGCATCAGCGACAAACTTTAAGCAAAAGCATATTGCATAATAATACATATATGCAATTTTCTTAATAGTAAGGACTAGATAAATATTCTAGTCAGATAATAGGTAACAATAGTTTCTCCAACTTCTTATCATCTAATGGAGAATCCACTTTCCAATTACTCACATCAGTGACAACCTAAGATCAATATGACAAAACTTGTGAGCCTAAAAGCCACCAAAAGATTAATATTTCAGTCAATTGCATGTCCGGCCAATGTATGGCTTTGCATAAATCAACAGTTATCATGCATATCGACAACAACATACCCATCAACCTTATCTTAGGCCCTAAAGATCCGGCAAAGACCTGCACTACTGGCCAATAATGGAGGCAAACATGTGGCAGATGTTTACTAGTTCATCTAAAAAAAGCAGCCCAAAGGCATCACTTGAGTTGGTAAGCGGCACAAGTACGCAATGGTGTAATTACTAAGATCCAAAATCAGTCATGTTCACTAGCTCAACACCATCCTTTTTCTCCCTTTGAAGAAGCATATGGGCGACTCAAACCCAGATTGCTTGTGGTTTCTTCATGCGGTTAACCCACTGCAGAAGAGTATCACCGCAGGATCCCAAATCACATTCTAAGCTTTATGCCACCACCACTGTCACTTTGCACTCATCAGTGGTACAGAAATACTACTGGATTGTTTCAAAAGACAAGTGATGATGAAGCAACTTGTGGTGGATTCTTTAACTGAAGGAAAAGTGAACACTGATCAATGATTAGGAAGATGGTGAGATGACCATCGTTTTCCACTTTCCTTAACAATATACTAACACAGCTAACTTTACCGAGTTGCCCAAATCAAACAGGAAGACTTAGTGATTAGGAAGATGGTGAGATGACCATCGTTTTCTACTTTCCTTAACAATAAACTAACCAAGCTACCTTTACCAAGTTGCCCAAATCAAACAGCAAGGCGTAGTGGTATTTACCATATAATAATACCACAGTAAAGCATAATGCCCCTACCCTTCAGATCTGACCTGCAGTCCTGCACTAGCCACAAAAGAGCGGAGAAAGCAAGTACAAATTCTGATAAAAAGCCTACAACAAAGCCATACTTTCTAGCCAGGAAATAAATGAGAACAATCCTATTCAAACGCAGGCACAGCACTAACGGATACCAAGAAATCCAGGTAAACAAGAACACTGAAATTAGGCCGTGTTTAGTTGTTTACGTGTAAAAATTTTGCAAAGGAATCTTATTAATTTGAAGTACTAAATGAAATCTATTTACAAAACTTTTCGCACAGATGGGTTGTAAATCGCGAGACTAATCTAATGATGCTAATTAATTCATGATTAATCCATAATTAGCGGATGGTACTGTAGTATCACTGTTGCAAATCATAGATTAAGTACTCATTAGATTCGTCTCGCGATTTACAGCCCATCCATGCAAAAAGTTTTATAAATAGACTTCATTTACTACTCCATGCTTGTGTCAAAATATTCGATATGATGTTTTTTTTTTATTTACGGGGTTTATCTGATCTAAACAGGTCCTTAGACTAGGGTTCAGCTCAATGACCCAATGAGGAACCGCATCTCGGCGAGAGTAATTATTTAATCAGAGGATTGCCCATCACTGTAAAATAAAATCGCTGAACAGCTAGCAAGTAGTATGGCGACAAGGAGATGGCCACAAACAACTAATCCCAAGAAAAACAAGGAATGCCAGCTTGAGAGAGAGAGAGAGAGAGAGAGAGAGAGAGAGAGAGAGAGAACTTGATTTTTTTCAGATGGATCTAGTTCATTGAAGTGCGGCATGGAACAGATTGAACAGAATGCGGAGGATACGCCGGACCCATAAAAAAGCACAAACTGGTAGGGAAAAAGAAAATAACACAGTCAACTCAAACGGCGAGTTCAGATGAAGAAGGCCCATATTTTGGAAGAAACGAGAAGTACGAACAAATTTGGTGGCATTGGCAATCAAAAAGATACAACAAAAGGATCCAAGTACAATAATGTCACGTCGAAATCAAGGGACGAGGCACGAAAGGACAAAAGAGTCGGTTATTCTGAAACCAAAGCAGGACAGACAGTCCAAACAAGAACATGGTGATACAAGCAACGCTGGTGTCAAACCACCCCCATGTTAGCACCCGCCACCTTTACCACCATTCCGCAAAACTTTCCGAGCACGGATTAACCTAGCTCCTAGCTCTTTGCAGGGAATCGATCCAAATTTGAAGATGAAAAAAGATGAGATTTTGACGCGGCCCCTAACCGCCGGGAACACTGTTGCATCATTCACCAGCACGGCAGCACCGGATGAATCGAAGCGGGTAACTCCTCACATAATCATCAGCATCCCGAAAGGAGTACTCGGCGTCCGGCAAAGAAAAAAACTCGGTTTTTTTACAAGATCAAGAAGCTGCGATCCTAAAGTGTTGAATAGTAGATGCCATAGAATGCAACAAAGATCACCGCACTGAGCCTGAGCCGGAAGAGAGAGAGAGAGAGAGAGAGGAAGTTTTTGGAGAACGGAGGCGTGTGCTCACTTGACGTCGGCGGCGTCGGACTGGAAGGCGTCGGGCTTGGAGCCCAGCTTCATGAACTTCATCCTCCTTCCCTCGCTCAGAGCCCTGCTCCCATGCACCGCGCCACGGGAAAGCAGCGCAGCGGGAGAACTTTGCAGTGCGGCGCCGCTGCGAAAGAGCTCGCCGGTCGGTGAGGGGGGATTGAACGCGGCAATTAAGGGGGGGAGCGGTGGCCTTGGGCTGGGAGGAGGTAGGGAGCCAGGGACGGCGACGAGCAGGACCGCAGGAGGGAGGCGGCGGCGGCCAATGATGCCGTGGCGTGTTAGTGATGGGATATTATTAACTTCCCGCACTGCACCAACCCAACCCCTCCTCTCACTCTCCTCTTCCTCACTGCTGCCCTCTGTCCTCCCTCCGCCTGGTAAAGCCGCCCTTCTCGTTGCTCGCTGCTCGCTGCAATCACTGTGTTCGGCTGGTGGATTATTTCCAGCACTACAGTATTTCCCTCTCATATTTTTCTAACTTCAGCCTCCAGCCACCAACCAAATAACAATATTTTTCTCTCACAACACTCCAGCTCCATCTCCAACCTACCGAATGTCTCTGCCTATACAGTAGTGGCGTAGCCTTTTTCGCCCTCCCTATGCCAGCTGCGTCTCCGCCCGGCACCTTGCCTGCGCTGTGCGCCTCTTCTTCCTCACTTCGACGCTATGTTCTGAGAACAGTGCTCCACAACTGCAGATTTGCAGTGCTTACTCCACGATTAGCCGGGCTAATTGCCCGCTTAGTTTCGCTTTCGGCATGATTAATCGTAGCATTTCAGCGTGCGGGCGTCATCGGTGACCCGATCCGTGGGTGCAGGCGGCGGCCCTGTGACAGTTCACAGTTTACACAGCACAGCACGGGTCCCTTTCCGTGTGTGTGTGCGGCGCGCTTCAGGGCGACAGGGAGGGCAATGTTTTTTTTTTCTCTCTCTCTGAAGAAACTTTCTTCAGGCGGGAGGCATAACGAGGCAGTGACGTCGTACAGCAGTATCCCCTCTCTGTTTCTTCTAGAAGGCTTGTCAAAGTTCTGGACTTTTCCTTCGCACTGAATTGCTTGCCGATCATTCGGAAAAGATGAGAAATCGTTCTCCTTTTCGGTTCAGACTTCAGAGATTGGCTGTATTTGGTTTCCTCTCCTTCCCAGCGCGCACGTTTTTCGAGAAAAGAATTTTGTATGCATGGTGTCCTAAATGAAATCTATTTGCAAAACTTTTTCAAAGATGGGTGTAATTTTTCGCGACGAATCTAATGACGATAATTAATCGATGATTTGCTACAGTGATTCTCTCTAATCGCGCGGTCAAAGGCCTCATTAGATTCTTCAGGGTTCCTAGCGCGGGGATTCCGAAGTTGGTTTTGTAAATTAACTTTGTTTGACACCGTAATTAGCGGTCAAAGTACGTGCTAGTCTATTTTAGGGAAGAACCAAACAAGGCCATTTGTTGGAGGCCATTTTCTCACGTTTCAAACGGGCCTGACGTTGAAAAATAAAGAAATTAAACCCCGCAAGTTTCTCGCAAATCTTCCCTTATGTCAAAATCTTAGGTTTATTTCGCCTTGACGAAATCCGTTAATGGAATTGGTTGGTGAGGCGTGGGGAATCAGCTAGTGGGCAGCCATGCATGTCAAACTGACGACCGGAGGTATGCAAAGTTATATATGTGCGCGTACGTCACTTCCGCGAACTCCATCTGAAAATTCTGATCCATTATATCGTACGCAGATGCATTTGAAAGTAGAGCTTTCTCTTCGATGGAACTGAACCGTGGAAAACTGGAAATACGGACGTTCAGTGTCAGTGAGATCGATGGATCGATCGATACTTTATTAGCGTACTCCGATCCTCGAGTAAAAAAAAAACTTGCAAAACTTGTTAGTTGATGCATGCGCTTGCGAGTCAGGGACGTTCTCACCCTTTTCGCCTCCTTGGACGATAAAGTTTTGAGAACACGTAAAAGGCCGGATCCAACCTTACCTTTAAAGACCGGCCGGTAATTCTGCAAGTTAACCATGCACCTGGCTCTCTTTAGATTCCCTTCAATTATAGTTTATAGCTTGCTAAAGCTTGAAGCTCTTATTTAGCAAACTAAAACTTAGATTGCTAAACTTTAGTTGTTTGGATTCATTTGCTAAACTCTTCTAAATGACCATGCTACCTTTCATTTAATTCTCGGCACCAACTCTCCACATGTGCTTTGTTTTTCCAAAGACTAGTGGGTGGAGTTATTGCGGGGGTATTTTGGACTTTCCTTACTTCTAGCAAGTTTTAGCAACTCTCGTGTCTAGCTAATGACTAAAACTCTTTTTTGGTCCAACTGAAGTTTAGCAACATTTTAGTTGTAGACTTGTTTGGATCCAAAGTTGCTAAAATTTAGTAGGGGATCCAAACAAGCTTGACCGAAACCATACATTGCATTGTTATTCTAGAATCCATCCCATCAGCTAGCAAAAGCCCTTTTGTGAGCTTACGACGCCCTAGCAGAGAGAGCTTCCACTTGCAGAATAATGGAGCGGAGGAGGGAGCCAGCAGCCAGGTGCGTTTCACCTTTTGACGGAGACGCTCGCTCGCCGCAACGATGGAGGGCACGTCACGCTCACCAGGGATGGGCTCTGAAAAGGAAGGAGGGAGGGGATCATCTATCTGAAAACAATAGGTTAACCGGAAAGGATTAGCCGCGCGAAAGGCAGCGTGATTCGTGATTAATCCCTATTCTACTCGCATATCGACCGACCGACCCACCTCCAATTAGGCTCATGACAACTACTAAAGCCAACTAGAACCAGTACCGGTGCACAGTTTCATAGTACAATTAAGACCGAAAACTATATAATTGTGGTAGTTGAGTTTTATGGGGTGAACTTTTTTTACATCCTATGAAATTCTCTCATTCTTTTATTAATGCGGTATATAATTTAATTACTATAAATCTTACATAAAATTTCCGTTAAACTGACCTAAGTCCGTACACGCTGCATCGATCTCACACCCCTCCGCGACCCTAGCTAGCTCCCTGGCTTTCTCGCTCGCCGCCGCCGCGGCGCATCGCGCGCCACGCGTTCTGTGCCGACGCGCGCCGCGGAAGCAGCCGCAGCTGTCGCTCGGCCACGGCAGCGCGCGGCTGGCTCGACCCGGCGGTGCTGCGTGCCGCAGGTCGGCAGCAGCAGCAGCATGGTCCGATCCACAACAAATGCGTGCCGATGATGCATGGCTCCGTTTTGTTGTCCCGTTTTCCTCTGATCCGGCATGATGATGGATGGAGATGGATCGTGGGATACTGAGATCGTTTTGTTGACTCGACGCAGCGTCATCCGCTCGATCGGAACGCACACGCGCGTGAACGCTTGCTCGAAGCGGCCGGCCTTCAATTTTTTTTTGATAATAACAAGGCAGCAATATATTAAACCAAGCGTTCATTACATATTATGTTCCGAATAATTTCTGGAGGCTCATTAAACCAAATTACATCTTTAAACACATCAGCTTGCTTAGCTATAACATGAGCTGCCTCATTACACCACTTACTAACATAGGAAAAAGTTACAGAAGGGTTTTCACTGATTAAGTTTCTAACATCCTGAATAATAACTGCCACATGAGATCTATCATGGACCTTGGATTTTATCTTCTTGATAACACTTAAGCAGTCCGAGGCCACAACAACTTGCAGCAAGTTTTGCTCCAAGGAAAAGGAGACAGCTCTCCTTATGGCTATTGCTTCAGCTAGCTCTGGGTCATCGAATCTTTGTATTAACTGACAGCACGCAGCAATGAAATCACCTCTATGATCACGAACCACCAAACCAACACCCATACGAGGTGGATTTTTAAATGTTGCTGCATCAACATTAATCATCAACCATCCATCCGGCGGTGGAATCCACTTTGGAACAGAGTATTCAGATTCACACCTATGCGATGTTGGTGATTTAAATAAGTGCATCAATGCCATTTGTACATAAGTTTTCACCTTTTCTGCAACTCTATTGGGATGAGTAAGGTTTTCACCATTACGTACCGCATTTCTTGCCTCCCAAATATGCCAGGTTGTGATGGTAAAGACCGTTGCATCCTCATCAGTAGCACCATCTAGAAAATCAAAGAGCCATTGTTTAATGGAAGGCAAGTATTGAATTTTGCATTTGATGCCAAAACACCTTTTTATTTCCCGCCAAACTTCATAAGCATATTGGCACATTAAAATAGCATGTTGCACCGTTTCTTCCCTACCACAGTAGCAGCACATATCAGAAGCATGTAAATTTCGAAGTTTGAGTTGAGCACCTGTCGGCAAACAGTCCTGAACCATCCTCCATAGCATAACTTTCATCTTGGGCGGCGCCTTAATGGACCAAAGACGTTTCCACATTTTAGAAGTTTCCTTTTGATCTGAATTCTCTCCTCTGCCATTAGCACTCATAAATCTATGAAAGCTCTCAATTCTCATTAATGAATATGCTGTTTTTACCGTATAAATACCTGTTTTAGAATGTGGCCAGGCTGGGAAATCCTCACAGGCTGTTTTGCTCAATGGAATTTGTAGGATCTTATCTGCATCACCTTCTGTGAAGCATGTTCGAATAAGGCCCTCATTCCAATCACCAGATTCTTCATCTATAAGAAAATGAACTGTGAGATCATCAGGAAGAGGCACAATAGGTTTTAGTAAAGAAGAGTTTTCAATCCAGCGATCCCTTGTTAACTGAATCCTTCTCCCATCTCCCACTCTCCATACTATACCTTTTTCCAGTAGCTTCTTCCCATGCATGAGACTTCGCCATGTAAAAGATGAACTTCTTGGCTGTGATGCGAACCAGAAATCACAATGAGGAAAATAACGGCCTTTTAGCACCCTTGCACAAAGAGAATGTGGCTCTGTAAGGAGTCTCCAGCATTGTTTTCCCAACATTGCTTGATTGAATAGTTCCATGTCCCGAAAGCCCATGCCGCCCAAAGCTTTTGGTGTGGTTAACCATTCCCATGATCGCCAATGCATTTTCTTCTTCCCATTTTCAATTCCCCAAAAATAATTTGAAATTGTCATTCTCATCTTCTCACATATTCCAGCTGGTAGTCGAAAGCAACTCATCACATAAATTGGAATTGCTTGTATCACCGATTTCAACATAACTTCCTTACCCGCCCGGGAAAGGGGTCGATCACTCCATCCTCTCACCACTTCCCACATTCGATGTGATAGGAAATTAAATCTATTAGATAGTGATCTACCAACCCATGATGGCATTCCCAAATAGTTTGACTGCAATGCTTCATTTTGTATATTAAGATGTATCTTCACTCTTTCTTTAATTTGTTCCGGACAATGAGCACCAAAGGAAACTGAAGATTTCTGACGATTAATCCTCTGTCCAGAGCCTTCACTGTAAACCTGTAGCACCTCATTTAGAGCCTGAAGATTCTTCGCATCTCCTCTTGTGAAAAAGATACTATCATCTGCGAAGAGAAGATGTGATATCGTTGGCCCCTTTGTTCCATTCTTAAGCCCTTTAAGAAATCCCTCACTTTCTTTCTTCTTTATAAGACATGACAGACCCTCTGCGCAAATAAGAAATAGATATGGGCTGATCGGGTCACCTTGCCTTAATCCTCTTGTTGGTTTGAAAACCTGTGATAGTTCTCCATTAATTCGAACAGCATATCTGACATTTGTTACACACCTCATTACAACATTGATCCATGCATTCGAGAAACCCATTTTGCTCATAACCCCCTGCAGGTATCTCCATTCGACTCTGTCATATGCCTTCATCATATCTATTTTCAAAGCAAAAAATGGAGTTTTAGATTTCTGTTTTCTAATCGTGTGCATGCATTCATAAGCAATTAAAACATTATCTGTTATTAGCCTGCCCGGCACAAAAGCACTTTGTTCATCTGAAATAATATTTGGAAGAACATTCTTTAATCTGTTAGCTAACACTTTGGAAGCTATTTTGTACAGGACATTACACAAACTTATTGGGCGGTAATTCACCAACCTCTCAGGTCGTGAAATTTTAGGAATTAAAACAATAGTAGTATCACAAAGCCCATCAGGAATTTGGTCACCTTGTAAGAAGCTCCTCACAGCATGGCAGATTTCATCCTTCAAAAGATCCCAGTGACGCTGATAAAAAAGCGCTGGAAAACCATCAGGACCTGGCGACTTGGTCGGTCCCATTTGGAATAAGGCATCATGGATCTCCTCATCTAAGTAGGGCTTACATAACTCCTCATTGGTGATCTGATTCAGCTTGCACGGGATAGTCTCCAGAATAACATTCATTTGGGGACAGGGCTCACTAGAATATAAGTTCATGTAGAAATCACGGGTCATACATTTAATCTGTTCTTTATCCTCACATTTTGTACCATCATCTTTCAAAAGATACGATATCCTGTTTGTATTTTTTCTAGCTGAAGCTCTCGCATGGAAAAAGGAGGTGTTACGGTCCCCCTCTTGGAGCCAATCCACTCGTGACCGCTGGCGCACCATTATTTCCTCACATTCAAATAGCTCACACAGCTTCCGTTCAATCGACCTTTCTTCTTCAGAGTATTCCATTGTGGTACAGGAAGATCGAAGAGTTGCCAGCCGTCTTTCAAGCTTCTTGATCTCCTTTCTGACCGAACCAAAAGTGCTCATACTCCATTTCTGCAAAGAGCCTGCCATTTTCTTTAAATTTGACCAAACTGATTGAATATTTCTTGGTCCTTCTGAACCTTCTTTCCGGCTCTTCTCTACCACCTCCATATAGTCAGCAGCCCTTGCCCACATTGCCTCATATCTAAAAGTTTGTGAAAAAGGTTTGGCTTCATTACATTTAAAGCCGTTGCCAATTGAAATTAGGACAGCATAGTGGTCCGATGAATATGTAATCACGTTTTCGACTTGGCAGTCTGCAAATAGCTCCATAAACTGTCCATTAGCCACTGCTCTATCAAGTCTTACTTTAACATTGTCATTACCTTTTTGCCTATTGTTCCATGTGAACTTTGGCCCTGAGAAGCCCAAATCAACTAGATCGCAGTCCTCAAGACACTCTCTGAAAAGTTTCATCTGTTGTTCCCCTCTTTCTACTTTACTCATATGTTCATCACTACTTAGCACTTCATTAAAATCACCTGCACATATCCACGGTCCAATCCATTGTGTTCTAATAAAGCGAAGGAGATCCCAGACTTTGTGTCTCAATTCTGTTCTAGGCTCCCCATAAACAAAGGTAGATCTCCATAACATCTCCGTTCCCATTTTTATTGTCACATAAATAATATTTGTAGTATAGTGTTGGAGAGAAACATGGCACTCCTTGCCCCAAAACAGGGCCAGGCCCCCACTGCTTCCTTCACTGCTCACCGCAAAGCAACCAGAAAATCCAAGAGACCACATCAAATTTCTTGCTTTAGAATCCCTCATTTTAGTTTCCGATAAAAATAGGAGGGAGGGACGGAAACGCTTCACCAAAAGGCGAAGCTCAGCAACTGTCGAGGCAGTCCCAAGACCCCGACAGTTCCAACATAAGATATTCATGGCTCCCGGCGGGGCTGGTACCCAGCCACCGCCGATAGAATTACAGAAGTATTTTCCTCATTCCTTTGCCTCTTTGCCATCTCTATTTCCTCCCCTTCAAATTCCACCTCATTAACAATTTGGGCCTTTGTCGATTGAGCTACCACAATTGCCATCTCCATAGGGTCTGTACCTTGTGTGACCTCATTGCACCAAGCACCATTAATCAAATCCTCCCTTGATTTCATTTCTGGTTTCCTTTTCTTTCCAAGACCCGATGCACTAGTTTCCATATCAACATTCTTAGCATCTTTTACAAAGTTGGGTTCTGTTGTGGCAGTTATATTTTGGCTCCTTCTATTACAGAAAGTCTCTTTGTCCTCATCCTTGTCACTAGAATCCAAAGATTGTTGTCCCGAGGGGCACATAGTCCTTGATTGATTATTTAAAAGCTTAGAATCAGGTCCCCCTGCCATCATACCACGCCCACTAGCTGCATTAGACTTCTCTGAGAAACTACCACCTTGGCCTACCCCATCCCCAAAACTCCTTTTCTTTCTTTCGTCTGCAGCTCTTAACTCCATATTATAATGAAGATTGCCATTTTCATCCCGTTCAGCAGGATTTGGGCACTCCACCGATGAATGTCCAATAATTCCACAAGAGTAGCAGTAGCTTGGCAATTTTTCATATTGCACCTCATACCACTCCTTTTTCTGTCTCTTTACAAAGAAAATTGACACACCCCTTCGCAAAGGTTTTGTTATGTCAATCCTCACCTTTGCTCTGAGATAAGGCCCCCAAGCCCTGCCATTGGAGTCTGCGTCAACCTTTTCCACTTTACCTATCTTTCCAGCTAGCTCTTCTCCCCAACTTTTGTTCATAAGACCAAAAGGGAGGTTCTTGATTCTCACCCAGATTAACATATGATTGAGAACTACATCTGTTGGCCTCAGATTGGCATCAAACTCTTGAACTAGGACTGCTCGGTTGCCCACATTCCATGGAGAGCCATCAAGCACTCGGACTTTGTCCTGCGTCTAACCAAATTCAGCAATGAACATATTATCCCCAACCGTCCTTGCATTCAATCCCTTCGGATTTCCCCATGCAGGCCTCAGCGCCGCCATAATTGTTTGAATATTTAGAACCCCCTGCGATAAAACTTTACCAATAATCGCACAATTGGACGTAGCTAATCCATCTTCAACATCATCTGTCACCTCCAAAGCATCACTTTCCTCCGATGTGAGTCTCAGGCGGCCAATCATCTCAGCCATCCTGTCTCCCGAGGATCGACCGCCCCAACCCTCACCAACCTTTTGCATCAGCATTAGGGGTAGCAGCTTGCTTTTCCCCACTATCAGTACGCGGCTTGAATCTCCGCAGTCTGCTTGGTTGCAAAGGCTCCCACCACCTCCTTCTGAATCTGCAGCACCCCTGCTAACTCCTAATCCCACCAGACACGCAAGCCAAGGGCGGGTAGTGAAGCTCCAGTTCACCCCTTAGTCGCCCCGAACCGCGGTAGATGGAAAATCAGGAGCAATAGGAGATGCAGATAGTCTGATTGAGGAGGAGGAGCAGAGAGAGTGCCTCGCGAGAAGATCACGAGTACACAGAAGGACTCCCGACCTTGAATCTGGATCTAGAAGATCTGGATTTTGGTGGGGAGAAAATCGCCTCTCTACTGTTCACACAAACAGTCAGGAAGGCAGTACCGGCCTTCAATTTGTTAATTCAGCGCGGCCGCCGCGCAGGGGGTGATGGAGAATTTGGGTCAAACGACGACGGGCCGGGGCCGGTGAGCTTAGCTTTGGTTGTTAGGGAGGGTGTTTAGTTGGCCAAAAAGTTTGTGTTTGTGTACTGTAGCACATTGCGTTGTTATTTCACAATTAATGTACAATTATTAATTAATTAACATCATTAGATTCATCTCGTGTGAATCAGTTAGACTATGTAATTAGTTATTTTTTCTAACTGCATTTAATGCTCCATGCATGTGTTCGAAAACTTGATGTAACGGGTACTGTGAATTTTTTTTGGAAATTACTAATCTACGCCCGGACCGGCTTTTGCCAAAAGGTACGGTTATGTCTAATGCATGCAGATCGAGGTATGTATCCCGGTGAGAGACCGTGACTCAAAGGAGAGGAGATCAGGCCTGGAGGAGATACCTTACCTGTGGCTGCAGTTTTGTGGCGTGCGCGCGCGCGCATGCTTATACATATGCATGATGGGCTTATTTGGTTGATGGGGTGTCATCAACTCGGGGTGTGGGATCTGTAGTTTGCAACATTATATTGACGTGGCACGGTAAATCAAAATTGATGAAATAATAAGGTTGCTTGAGAACCTATGAAATTAATCAATGGCAACACTTGTGTTTGGGAAAAAAAATGGCAAAACTTAGACACAAGCACTATTACCAAAAGTTTACAATTGACCTCTTTTTCCCTTCTTCGGTGTATAAAAGGGCACCCATGCTACATTCACTTAGTATGTTTTTCTAGATAATTTTTAGATAACGAAAACCATCCGCTTCAGACCTCTACGAAGGGGCATCACTCACAATTATTACATCATATCGTATAATGTTTACAACACATAATGATACATCATTACGCCGTGTGCTGTCTGTGTTTCCTCTTTTCTTTTCTGATAAGTTGGTTTAATTTTACCCTTAACCTGATCAGACGCAAGCACCGACATTCAGACATCGAAATCGCTCGAACTAATAACCAGGTACACGGTCGGGTGGTAGTACTCCCTCCATCTAAGTATGATAGATATATTTGCACATGGCACAATGACCAAGAGTAACAAGTTTGCTTATCACTTTAACCTTCCTCTCCTCGTTTCTGCAGTCGTTTGTGGGCCACGAAGGATGTGAGCAGCCGATTTTTAACATGGGGGCAAAACCGTTGCCTCTGTGATCCATCCCGAGGTGCGCATGGCCACTGGAGTTACTGCAAAGGGGAGGCGAACGGACTTCCTCGTGGAAATTCCGAGGCGGAGGCTAAATGTGTCGATCAAAACTGGATTTTTTTTTAATTTTCGAAATATATCTATCATATTTGGATGGAGGGAGTACAACGCAAGCAACTCGATCGAGTGGTCCTGCCGCCTCTCTACATTTCCCTTTCAAGTTTCAATGTGCGAGGCCAAAGCGAGGGAGTTAACGAAGATGCCCGTCATCATTAACTGCTAATGATTAGCTCGCGCGAAACTAAAGGTGGTGGTACACTGGAGTAACATCGCGTTGTTGCTGCAACTGCAAGCTGCATTGCATGGACCACACCGGCCGTATATGTAGTCGCACAATCTCGTGCATGCGTGAGGCATGACGCGCTGCCGCTGATTACTGGCAAGAAAAAAAAATCTAGATCAATCAGGCCGCATTAACAAGCTTGTTAAGTAATCGCATGATATGACACTGCAACAATGATGATGCCTCTTGTCGCCACGCCAGTGTTCGTACGAAGGCAAGCATTTTTTTTTTTTTTGGCTTACTGGGTCTCTCGCGGAGGGAGGGACGAAACGGATCGGATGACCAAATGCCGTTGTGCGTGCGTGGCTGATTAAACTACATATATATATATAGGTGCCACGCACGCCGTGGGCTTGATGATCTCACCGACCGTACCGCGATAGGTCAAGAGATTCTAAAACCACTTGATCGTATGAGGACAATAATATGGCTAGTATTTTAATTTCTTTCCTTCACACGTTACGTATAAACTTGATCCTGGCTTAAACGGCTAGTATTTATTTCGACGATTCCTAATTAGTTAGATCTTATATGAAAGAAATATGAAGATTGAGATTAGACTTGATGCGATAACTTAAATTGTATATACTACATCCGTGTTTATTTACATGTTGTAAGGTTTATCTTTGTCTAACTTTGGCCAAATCCGATGGGCCAAAGTTTATGGAGGTTCGTGTCGATGAACCAATCCGATTGAGCGGGGTTCTTGTCGAGGCTCGGGTCGATGATGTCCCAAGCCAACCGGGTATTTTGTTGGAGTTCAGTTGAGCCCGGTGCATGCTGATGCCCCAATCCATCTACCCGGTGTTGCTCTGTAGGTTTTTTTTTCATTTGTTGTTTGTCCAGTCTAGGCTTCATCTTCTTTTTAATATACTCCCTCCTTCCCCGTTTATAAGGCATGGTGGAACATGACACGGTCTTCTAAACAACACTTTGACCATTTATTTATCATATATTATATCACTTTTGATTATAAACTTATAATCATTGTAAAATATATTTGATTATGAATCCAATCATATGAAATTTGCATTATAAAAATAAAAATTTAATAGTCAAATTATTGGTCAAAGATGACAAGGTTTGAATCTTGATATACGTGTATGCCTTATAAACAGGGAAGGAGGGAGTAATCAGCATCTAAAAAAATGTTGATCAAATCTATAAAAATATAGAGCAACAACAACTATATTAATCGACCCATGCACTCGATTCAGGATGCAGGTTTTAGTGGGTCAACCCAATGACCCAATATCCAAACTATAAAGTGTAGTCAGGGGCGAAGCCACGTTGGGGGGACGCTGGTGCACCGGCACCAGGATAAACTTCTTTTTTTCCACTAGCCAAGTTTATTTTCACCATGCAATTCTAGAAAATCATGTCAGCCCCTTGAGCTGTGCACCAGGGTCAGTTTAACACTGCCTTCGCCCCTGAGTGTAGTGTAAATACCCAATAAGTTAATCCACTTAATTTAATTTTAGTTCCAATTGGTGTCGAGTTTACTGGGTTTATTGGGTAACCCAATCGCTATCCCTATATCCTACGTCGCCGCGGCCCCGACGCTACAACCTGCGTCGTCAACTCGTCCGTCTCGCCGTCTCGCCGGCGCTGTTTCCTTCTACACCGTACTAGGGTGACCCTAGCGCCGTTTTCTTCTACATCCAAGTCAGTACGCCGGCGGATTTAACGGCGGGGCACATGCTGCAGTGGTTAAAGGAGCTTGCGCCACTGCTGCGCATGCAAGTGCAGGCATGCGGGTAGCCGCCGACTGGTTGCCAGTGATCGCAAGTCCGCGGAAGCCATGAAGAAGAAGCTGCCTGGTTTAATGATTTAGGCCTTGTTTAGTTCCCACCCCCATAAACCCGTAAATGCAAAAAAAAAAGTTACATCGAATGTTTCGACACATGTATGGAGTACTAAATAAAGTCTATTTACAAAATTTTTTGTATAGATGGGCTGTAAATCGCGAGACGAATCTAATGAGACTACTTAATCCATGATATGCAACAGTGATGCTACAGTAATCATCCGCTAATTATTAATTAATTATGGATTAATTAGCATCATTAGATTCGTCTCGCGATTTACAACCCATCTGTACAAAAAGTTTTATAAATAGACTTCATTTAGTACTTCAAATTCGCAAGATTCCATCACAAAATTTTTTTACAAAACATCTAAACACGGCATTAATTCTGTGCGCTTCTGCTACTCCAATCTGTGAACTAAGGCGTGCAGCCATGGAAGCCAAGCCAAGGGCTGCCTGGCGAGGCCATCACTGGCACCACAAGGCCACCGCTCGGAGGCGACCTTTTCCCGCCCTGCGGTGTGGTTTTCTGCACTGCCATGGTTGATGTGCTCCCCCAATGATTTTGCTAATTGATTTAATTATAGAGAAGCTAATTCTCTATACTCAATCCGTCTGAAACTCTGAATCCATGATTGTTTCGTATTTTTGGATTTGGATGCCTTCAAGTAGTTGCAACATCCATCGCTTGAACTGCATGGCAGGGGCTCGCTCATCTAGTTTTGCTCACATGACAGCAGCAACGGCGACTGCATCACATCTGCCGTATGTTGGGGATGTGGATTGTGGACGAGGAGCGTGGAAACGTCAGGCGACGAGGAGGGGAAAGGTGGAGAACGAGAAGCAGGTTGGCACTTCGGTGATTCCTATGGCAACCTACACTGCTCGCTGATGTTTCTGGGTTGACCCAAAACACCAATACCTAGTGGAGGTCTAGATTGGGTCGACCAAAAACCCAGTAAATATTTGTTGGATACTGTGGGTGTGAGAACCGCTCAATTTAATATTATTTTAAACGAACCGCCGGTCATTATCATCTAGATGAGAGTTAACACGTTCTTGCCGGAGAGCATGTCACGTATTATCCCACATCTAGAGACACGAATAACCGACACGTCATTCATTCAAAATAATATCAAATCCGGTAGTCCCGGTATGTGCTCCAATATATGCTCAGGATTCAGCATATGCACATACCGTTTACAAACAAATACATCACCAAAGAACCACAAAGAGCAATTTTAAAAATTACCAGAGTTCGAAACTTAGTATTACAAATTCAATATAGGAGGGTTCAACTAACTTCCATTACAAGCCTTGGGCTCACGAAAGTCATATTATAAAAAAACTTAAAGATTATTATATTTACAAGCTCTCACGGAGTTCTGCTGCGACGGAAAAACTACGATGATGGTGTCTTACTCAAGGGCACCATCCCAGTCTCATCGACCTACTCCTCCCCCACACTAGGTTTAGAAGCAATCTGAGTACAAAGGTACTCCGCAAGACTTACACAATAAAATAAACAAGGATCATGCAAGGCTCAAGTAAAAGCTTTTAAGAGTAAGTAATTATTACATAAGCATGAGCTTCCTAGAATATCTCCTAGCAAAATTAATTAGTGTTGCTCGAAACCCCTAAATAATTTTAGTTGATTAAAAGAGTAGCATAACATTCAATAGATCATTGACAAGACATGAGTCCAAAACCAACAATACCGAAACTCTCTAAAAGGAATTCGGCGAACCAAGAGCTTGCTCATATCCGAGAGCCCGGCAATTCGAATTGTTTATAACCTTGAAGGGTGTACTACTTTACCCACAAGACGCAAGGACCATGCGAAGAGTGTACTACTTAAAGACCCACAAGACGCAAGGACCATGCGACTCACCCAACCCGCTAAAGTTGGATAAGGGGGTACTCGCGTCAACCGTTCCCAACAAGGCTCAACCGTTGAGGGTACGCCTAGCTTGCGCGTGGAGACTTAGTTTCACCGAGGACATCTCTAAATTTTCCTATACATAATTACACTCGGGGACCCGCTAAGCCTCCCTGCATAGCCCTTGGCCACGTATCTGGGACCAGACCCCAATGGTTAAGTCAAAGAAGGTAATTGGCTCATCCGTACTATTATATTGGATATGTGGTAGCACGGAAAGATGCTCAAGGCCGATGGCATCCACTCGGTCCTTAATCGATCCAAGCGGACTATGTCCATGTGACTTCATTCTCTAGGTCCTACCATTCCGCTCGAATCTCGGTACTACCACTTCACTAACAACCAAACCAAACCAGTGCGATCAAGAATAACCGGTAAATGTGATACTCCAGTTGTTCTTTCTAGTAAGCAAGATGAGTATTCTAAGCAGAGCTAAGCATCTAGTCTAGTTAAGTAATTATCTGACTGACAAGTGACAAGGACATGGATAAACCAATAAAGGAAGGACGATGCATTAAAGTGGGTACAAGAATGCAATACGCACATAATTTATAAACCCAACATTACCCGATGAGATAACTAAACTAATCAAATTAAATAGGTGCAAGGAATTATGCTTAACTGCTTGCCTTGGTTAACTTCGGGCTCGACCACGAACGGGACTCCGGGTTCAGCCTCAATGGACTCGGTGGGCTCCACGGGTTCGACCTCCGACGGTTCGGTCACTATAATGTATGAATGTGATGTAAGAATTAAGAAATGAAATAAATAACAAGCATAAATCATGGAATAAATTGAGCAAGCAGACAACATTAAAAGGAACTCATGAAAATTGAATTTGTAGCAAAATCATTTTCCTATAATTAATCATAAATATATTAGTTTTCAGCGCTTCAAAATAAAATAAATCGAAAAAGACATGCAAACTTATCTAAACAAATCCAAGTGAATTATCTTAGATACTAGGCATGAAAACAAAGCTAAAAAAACTGGTTTTACTATTTTATCACTTTCCAGCAAAAAGTTCTATATTAAACTATTTTCAGACAAAGCATAAGAAAACAAGTTTAAACTTTGATAAACAGCAAGGAAGCATGTGAACAAGTTGCACCACTGAAAACTACACCTCCCAAGGAGTCTAAAAAATTTTAGTTTGGAATTTTTAGAGCAATAATCAAATAACTAAGCATTAAACTCACTTTTGCAAAATAAACCTATAGATAAATCTACAACAAAGTAACATACGAAATATTATTTTTCCTAAGTAGATCATAGTGATACAAGCCCAACAAAACAAGTTTCATATTTTTTTAGAGCTATACACTAATTTCTATGGATTTTGCAAGATTGCAGACAAATAAAACCTAAGAAAACCCTAGCAAAAAATGCTAAGTGCACCCGGATCCGGCCACACCCGCCAGGCCAGAGGCCGACAGGTGGGCCCCACGGGCAGGCGTCCCCGGGCCAAGTCAAGGCAGGCCAGGGGAGGCGCGCACGGGGATGAGGAGGAGGCGGCGAGCCTCACCGGCGGCGGCGCAGGCAAGGAGCGGCGACAAGGAGGCGGCGCGACGGCACAGGGCGGCTGCGGGCGGAGGGCGACGCCGGCGGCCCTACACGACGAGGGAACGGACCGAGTAAGGAGGGGAATCGGAGGAGGACGACGAGGGGAAGCTCCCCATGCAAGGAATCGAGGAGGGGCTCACCAGGGACGACGAATCGCGGTGGCGACAGAGCTCGGGGTGGCGCGGCAATGGAGGATTTGGGGACGAATAGGGCTTGGGTTTGAGGGGGAAGGGGCCGGTCGGGCCTTAAGGCTATGAGAGGAGTGAGGAGGTAGCACGGAACGCGAGGATGGCCGGCGCGTGGCGTTGACGGGCCGGCGGCGGTGGCGATGCGTGTGACGCGCCGAAGCAGAGCAGGGAGGAGGAGAGGAAGAGGAGACTGATAGGTGGGCCCGACGAGGGAATTTTTTTCTTCTTCTTCTTTTCTGCGCTGTGATAGTGGGTTAGTGTTTGGGTCAACCAATGCCGACCCATTTTCATCCTGACCCTCGATGGATAGAGGCCGCAGCCATCCCCGAGGCACAGGCCTTGTTTAGTTTGGTAAGAAAGTAGCGCTAGTGAATAGTAAACAACTTTGACCATTAATTATGGTGTCAAACAAAGTCAGTTTACAAAACCAACTTCAGAACTCCGTGCTAGTGACTCTGAATAATCTAATGAGGCATTTGACCGCGCGATTAGATGATGGTTACTGTAGCATCACTGTAGCAATCATCAATTAATTACTGTCATTAGATTCGTCGCGAAAAGTTACACCCATCCCTTAAAAAAATCTTGTAAACAGACTTCATTTAATATTTCATGCATGCGAGATTTTTTTAGTGTGCGTGGTACAAAACTAGCACAACCAAAAAGGCCACAACACGCCCGTTGGTCCTCCCCTTGCACACTCCAACGTGTGAGCTGCTCGCCCACCTACTGGACCTCTGCATGGTGACTAGACCGCACGAGCCCCCACGGTGCGCGTGAAAAGTCAACACGCTGGAGCAGAGCATGCATGTCAACCCTTGTCCGTCCGGCGGCCATGCATATAGAACCAAGCTACAGGGAGAAACGCAAGGTGCGACTAAGTCGCGCCCGAGCGTCCAATCGCCATCCTCCCGCGTGGACAAGGCCGGTCGATCTACATGTGGAAGCAGCGAAACACAGATCGAGCTGGCCGGTCTCCCCGGCCAAGCTGATCTCGCCGCCGGGATCTGGGCCCTGGTTTTCCCTATCATATTATAGCACACGATTTCTGGAAAAAAAGAATCTCACATGCATGGAGTATTAAACGAAGTTTATTTGCAAAATCTTTTCACGGATGGGTGTAATTTTTCACGACGAATCTAACGACAGTAATTAATCGATGATTGGAAACATTGATGCTACAGTACCATTCTCTAATCGTGCGGTCAAAGACCTCATTAGGTTCGTCTCGCGAAGTAGTGCAGGATTGTGGAGTTAGTTTTGCAAATTGCCTTTATTTAGTACCTCTAATTATTAGTCAAAATTTTTGTGCTACTTGTACTACTACCAACCAAACAGGGCCGGCATTGGGCACTAGTGCCGCCGCGCCAACGAGGAGCTCATGAGCACCAACCGCATCGCGAGAATCTTCCTTGCTCTCTCCCGCCATCGTCGTCGTCGTCCTCCGGTCCCTCCCAACGACAGGGAACCGCGAGGTCGGCGTGAGGCGCCCCATGCGCCGCGCCGAGATACAGCATGGGCATGGGCCCTTCCTCGGATTCGATCCGCTTGCTCCTGGGAGCTGGAAAAAACTGGGGTACGGGTGTGCGCGGCCTCGAGGGGCGGCGTGAGGTTACGTCGCAGGGGAGAGGGTAGACCACTACCACCACCACTCCACCAGTTTGCTTGGTGCGGACGCCAGGCCATAAATGCCCACGGCTGACGGGTCTCGCCGCTGCTGCCTGCCTCCGCCGTGCGCGCCCTGGCTCTTGGCTCCTGCGGTGGGAGTGGAGTGCAAGCGTGGGGGCGTCGCGTCGGGTGGGCGGCGGTGCGCGCGCGCACGCAACGCTACACGGCCTGCGCTGAGGTCACCTCCTCGGCGCAGATACGAGGCGCAGACGCGTTTGGTTTGTGTTGCGCGTAAATAGTGATATTTTAACTGCTAATTACGATGTTAAATAAAATTAATTTATAAAACCAATTTCAGAACTCTTGTGCTAGTGACTCTAAATAGTTTAATGAGGTCTTTGACCGAGAGGCGCAGACCTGTTTGGTTTGGGTTGCGCCAATGAATAGTGATATTTTAACTGCTAATTACGATGTCAAACAAAATTAGTTTACAAAACCAATTTCAGAACTCCCGCGCTAGCGACCCTGAAGAATTTAATGAGGTATTTGACCGCGCGATTAGAGGATGGCACTGTAGTATCACTGTAGCAAATCATTGATTAATTACCATCATTAGATTCGTCGCGAAAAGTCTTTGGCCGAGATGGCGAGGCGAGGCGCGGAGGCAGCGGACGCGAGCGCCACGGCATGCCTCGCGTCCGCCGCGGCCGCGTGCGCCGTGCGCGTCCGCCCCGCCCTGTGTCGGCTGCCGCCGCGCGTTCGCGTCCGCCGCGGCCGCGCGCGTCCGCCCCGCCCTGGGTCCGCCGCAGCCGCGAGCGCCGCGGCTCGCCGTGCGTCCGCCGCCGCCGGGACTCCAGGGTGCGGCCGGACCTCCATGGCGGCGGCGGCGGCGACGGGATCTCCACGGCGCACCTCGAGACGAGCGGAACCTCCATGGACGGTGGCGGCAGGATCTCCAAGGGGCAGCGGCAGGACTCCGGAGCGGCGGAACTCCAGGGGCGGAGGCGGGAGGCTCCATGGCAGCAGCAGAACCGCACGGGGACGAAAAAAGAACCCATCGAATCGTTATTTCCCACTAATCAGTGGCATGGTGGGTAATTTCCACCAACTCTATGTTTTGGTGGAGCTTCTCTCCCAAAAAAAAAAAGTGGAATGGATCGGAGCCAATATTCAGTGGATTGGAGTGGAGCTAGCTGGGGTGTTTGGATATTTTTTCTTGGAGTGGAGCCAAATTTGGTGGAGCAGAGCTCTCCCAAACACCCCCTAATAAGGTAAGCAAGAGAGAACTAATTAAACGGATTTATTACGAGGAACAGATAGCTAGATGATCTATGTCGCTCACCGAATTCCTGCCCTTTTATGTTCCGACATACAAAGTGGTTCAAATGAAAATTCTTGGTTCTAAACATGAACGCAGTGAATGCTACTTAGTAGCTGGTGAGAATTCTAATGGCGGGTTTTCAACTCAGCTGAACGACTGCAGTTCTTTATAGTACGAAATGATTTTTTTTTCAGCGAGGCACATTATATATATCTATACATGCATTGCGCATTTGCACTCAAACTGATCCTCTTGGGCTCCCCCTCCAAACGAATCTTGAGGTGGCACATCAGGCCAGCTGCAAGGGGGCCGAAGCTACCATGCATAAAGGTGCCGTGTCTCAAACATGGCGACCTAACCGGAGATACCTCCTCGTGCGGTCGTGTAGGCGGAGAGCGACATCCCCAAGCCGGCCAAGCGCTCCACCCAGTAAAGGTCAGCAAGGTAGCCCACCCCCAGCCGCCAGCCCCACCCACACATCGATGTGCTCGATCTGCTCCTAGATGCCACCCTAAAGCTGGCCAGCTCGTGTCCGTGCGTGTAGGCCGCGAACACGGTGGTTGGAGTTTACGGCCGGGACAAGCGGAAGCCGACGTTGTTCGGTGGTCACCCCGCTTGGACGGGCTCTCCATGATCAGTCCATCGATGGGAGGAAAGTACTGTTGGATGACGGACAGACGGACGGGACGCTTGATCTCGCTCGCCGGCAAGCCGGCCGGCCGGCCGGGGACCTCACCAGCAGGCGGCGTGCTCACCTCTCTAGAATCTAGGCTCGGATGCGGACGATGGACCAACAGAATGTTGCCCCCACACGTACTGTACTACATCGGATGATGGGCCGTTTTGCTCTCGATCTCCCTCCTCTCTTCCAAACTGAAACTGCCATGCATCTTTCTGAATTCCTTCAGAGGCCGGGGATCCAAACCTGAAACATGCACATTCTTTCTGCATCCGAATTCGATCAAAACAGCGGCAGTGCAGCACGGAACCGCGGATCGTTCGCGTGCTATTCCGCGGCGAGACCTTGGCGTGATGATCGTCGATCGGACACCACCTGATCGAGCGAGTGGCCAGAAGACAGTCTGTTCTAATTGAAGTTTCAGGTACGTGCACAGTGAAAGCAGAGCAACGCGGACGTCGGCGGAGCGTGATGGGTCGACCAACAAACAAGCCACTCTGCCTACCTTCCTCCGGACCCCCGCAAGGTCCCAATGCAGGTGGGCAGGCACACGCGTGTGGCCGGCGTCCCTGCGGCCGTCCGTGTCGGCGACCGGTCGGTCACCACGGCCAGCTGGCCGCCGGAGCCGAGAGACGAGGGCCGCGTGGCTCGGCACGGTGGGTGGGAGGTCGGCCGTCCTCGGCGCTGTGCTCACACGTGCGGTGTGGACCGGCGCCGTGCAGGTGCGGGGCCGCGGCGACTTCATCACCTGTCGAGACGTGCCCCCACACAGTGTGTCTACAGCCGATACGATCGGATCAGCGTGTGCGCGTCGTACGCGAGCGGGAGCATGGCCTTTCTGGGACGGGGACAGGCAACCAAACCGAAGCCCGGTCGGGTCCGCCGCCGCCCCGATGGAGGATGAGATCGCCCCGCCTCGCCTCGCCTCGCCTCGCCTCGAGGTGTGGCCGCTTGCTTGCATGATGTGGTCTTGCCTCGGGAAAGGGACGGTCCAACCCGGGCCAGGACCAGCGCCAGCGGCACGCGACGGATCGGACCGGACGGATTGCCGGCGAGCCGATGACGCGAAACGTAGTATCTAGAGGCGGTCAAGATGCGTAGCTAGGGGCTCGAGCTCGACGCCAGACCGATCGATGGCCCTCGCCAGCAGGGCTTCAGGGGTCCATGATCGTCGTCTCCGCCGGATCCTTGGGTTCCTCGAAGACGAGATGGCTACAGGCCGCAGCCTGCGCACTGCCGGCTGGCCGGCCGCGCGGCATCTAATCTTCATGCGCAATCATCGTCGCGCCCGCTCCGATCACCGCCGTGGAATCTCTCGCAAAACTCCCGTCATCGAGTCGTTCGCCATAAGGGTCTCCTCCGTTCGTTTGCACGGGGTGCTGTGGGGAGCTTACCAGCCGCAAGCAGTATAGTCTCACGTGCGAGCTGCTGACACGCGGGCCCAGCAAGCAACTGGGGAGGGCCCGCGTGTCAACCTCAGCCGGGCCGTGCAAGATCCGCGCAGAATCTTTCTCGTACGCGCGCGCGATCATGGTTCGCGAATGTGCCGGTGAACGGGACCAGCGCTGCTGATGAGAGCGCGCACCGCGCCCGCCGACACTGTTCCGGCGGTGCCAGGCTCGGCCGGTCCGCTGGCCGCCCAGGCAGTCTCGGACGGACGAGATCGTCAGATCGAACGCGTCACGCGCCGTGCGTCGGTGCGTGCGGTCCCTGGTGTGGTGGCCTCACGGCACCGCGCGCTCGCCGCTGAAAACCAGTACGAGAGCGGGGCGGCCGCGGGGGCAGGCATGCGTGCGTGATTGCGCGAATCATGACCGTCCGCCCCACGCGCGCCTCTGTTGATCTCACCCTGCCCTCTGCCCGTTCCTTTGTCAGATGGGATCATCGAGGAGGGAGGGGAGAGGGAGAGGCGAGGACGCGAGGTGATTGGATAAGCGTGCTGACCAGGCGAGCGGGTGTCCAAAGGCCCAAGGGGCAGCCATGGGTGATTGTTTCTCGTAGCAGCTGCTTCCAGGACTGGCAGTGGGAGAGAATGGATGGTGCAGTTTCATCATGAAGCTGCGCCAATGAAGACGGGTCGCATTCCCGACCGGCTTTCTAATCCTCCTACGATACGCAGCCAACTTCAGATTGAACTACAGCAGATTTGCTTTGGGTGTCTGGCGACTCAACAATCGATAGCTACGACACAGCAGTGCTCGGACCAGGTTTTCAAAATGATTTTATTCGCGCGCTCCATCCTTAGCAGCCAGGCCAATAACTCATTTGGTATTCGTGAACGGTAAACAAGATTCCCAGCTCTGCTGATCCATGCGACATGGCCATCCCTTTTTTCTGTGAAATCCATCCAATCTCACTAGGTACAAGAGCACAAGACAATACTCAATCCTTTGGAAACAACGATGGATGCATGAATCCGGGATTGTTACCTCAACTCCCAAGTACAGTACATACCCTTACTGGTTAAGGCTATTTCCAGCAGTGGTCGGATGCGGATGCGGAGAATACGGCGTACTCGCAACAGGGCCCACATCTTCCATTGAGAAAGGGGAGCGCTTGTTCCAGCAGCGTGCGGACGACAAAGTCCAAAGACGGCATCACAGGCGGGGAGGGCCCAGCTCAAGTTTGTCATCTCCTGCTAGCGAGGCGCGGACAGGAGGGCCCAGCTCAAGCCCGGGAAGGATGCGGGGAGGAGAGAGAATGCATGGATTTGCGCTTCGTCTGGGGACGTCTCCTTTTTTGCGTGTTCGCATTCGCATTCTGCTGGACACTACTACAGTTGCCTCGCGTACCTTTTTTTCCGCATGCGCGACGCGATGCGAGCGCTGCTGGAAACAGCCTAAGGAAATACAGGGTGTGCCTTCCATATGGTCCATCACATATTTACATTTCTGCTACGCGAGCTGCGCATAAGAAGATATGCGACAAATTTACAATCTTACTTTGATGCGCCCTGCATTTCTTTAAGCATTTCTCTCAACCTCAGGACTTCACGGCAGCTATTAAAAAGCTCCTTCTTCAGCTTAGTGGATGCTTCTTGGTATTTGGTGTCCATGATCTTCATCTCATTCACCGCTTCTTTGAGCCGTCCACGGTGGGCCTCAAGTTCTGGTTGCAGCGACCGAATCTGCATGCGAAGCTTTGTCTTCTCTTTGTTATTAGCCACAGCATCCTATAAACACAAGAATGTTATGCAATATGCACTTCCACATAACTGTCAAGTTACCTAAGCTACAACGTAGAAAAACTACTACTGAATTGATAAGTTGACGCACAATTTGGAGAGGCCAACTTGGAAATTTGATTTAAGTTCCTTTGAAAATTAGATGACATGAAACCAAGTGAAAAACTCCAGTTAACAAAGGATTCAGTCAAATTTTCCAAATTTTCATCCAAGATCAACACTTTCATGTTCAGAACTTCATGTTGGGCATATGAAAATAGTATTCAAAGATGTGTTCCAAAATACTTGAAGTGAGAGCAATAAAACATGGGAGTCTTTTTACAGGATCCAGTTGTGTGCTATGAATTTATTTTTAAAATGCAGTGTGAAACAGACAAAGCAACCTACAACTTTTTTTTTTCAAAATGAAATCCAATGACCTTATAGCCTTAAGCGATAGTAGACACAATGAGTTCAATGGTTCTTACCTGTTTCATATTGACTTCCATGATAGATATCCTAGAGCTCAACTCATCTATTGTAGCTTTGGCATGTATTAACTGCATTATAAAAAGCAACAGAAAACAAGTTAGTTCTTAATGACTTAACTTATGGTTAGTAATATATAAAGCACTTGCCTTTCTGTCACAATTCTCTTTCGAAACCTCTGCTTCATTGACGATTAACCTCATCTGCTGTGTCTCAGAAAGTAAACTATCACGCTCTTCAGTAATCATCAAAAGTTGTTTATGAAGTTCCTGTTCAAAATGGAGTCAGCAGAAATGTAGAAAATAAACCTACCAAAAAATTTCACCTGGAAAAATAACTGTAGCATTTAATATCATTGGAAATATCGAATAAGTGACATCACTTCTGGTTGTATAGACAACAGTATCAACAAGAATTTTTTGGGGCAATTGTTGCTTATTGGGAAATACTGAAAACTAAATAGCTGCTCTAGTGATAATTTCCCATGCCAATATGATGTAAAACACACCATTTTATATGGTTTCAGAGCAAGGGTAAGGGGTCTGGTGGATATGGGACTGCGTGTTCAATAAAACAAGCCCAAAGGGTAAGGCGCAGCTGTGGAGCTTGGCTGGAGCAAAGGGGGTCAGGACCCTATCTTTAGCATCTTAGTCAATCCTTGCTCACGAGGTTGTTTCCTACTCTTAACCCTCTTTTTATTCTTGAGGCTTGACACAATGACACACAGGAGATGAGGGGAAAAAAATATTTGGTTTCATAATGCTCAAAAACTTTGAAGCCCCAAAGAGAAGTAGAGCAAAATAAAGAGACTACAAGACTTACATTTTCACCTACATCACCATCAATGGTTCTTCCTTTTTCCAAAGCTTGGTCGGCATCGCTGCTGCATGAGACAAAACTACTTGTCAGTAGTGAGGCTATGCAAATTTGCAAACACATCTTTTGTCTAGAAAAGCATGCACACTCTTTCTACTAGATCCATTATGTTAAACAATTACTTATTGGTTATTGCCCAGAACTCGCTATTTATTCACTTTGCAAACATGTCTATATAACCCCACTGATTTTTTGCCTTATAAAAATTATCTTGAAACATTTTAAAAGTATACCAAACAATTCAGAGCACGTCAATACAAAATTGCAGTTGTTTTTTTGAAAAGCAAATTTTGCAGTTTTGATGCAAAGCTCGATTGAATATATTCTTATATTTTGAAAGTACCTCCCATTAACAGGCTTCTTTCTAAAACTTGGAAGCCTTTAGCTGCATGTTAAAAATGATGATATAAAAATAATAGAAACAGCCCATGTACAAGCTCATACATATCATGTTAATCATTCAGTCAAACAACACTAAATCTCATATATGGAGGCACAGATGCTTGTTGGAAAAGATTCGATGGGAAGACTGACCAGAATTTTATTTCTTTCCCATTCATGTTACTCTCTATGGAATGAGCCAGTTTTTCCTCCAGAATTCTGCACTGTTCTCTACAAGATGCCAGCTCTTGCCGCACCTAGTAGTGTATGACAACATTTTATTTAATACAGAAGTTCTTTGGAGTATCAGTAGTGAAGGGCAATGAATAATATATTAAACTTAAAGCCCCTCTATAAACCTGCTAAACAATGTCGTTACCCATCTGGGCAAGGCCCAGATAGGTAAATTGGACACCGTAGATGCGTAAATTATGGTAACTAAACACATTACTCTGTTAAAGGTACCTTAATCAAATCTTCTAATAGTTTGTTGTTCTCATCAAGGCAAGTATTCAATCTCTGATTAACATCTAGATATTCCTTCTCCTTTGCTGTCCAAACTGATCTTTCAGACTCCATGTCCAGAAGTGCATCAGTAAGTTGCTGCATTTCATTTAAACAAAATGAAAAGAATCTCACATAACAGCTAAATAGATTGTTGGGCCATGTATGTGTTAGGCCTAGCCCATAACAATGTGTGTGTGTGTATATATATATATATATATATATATATATATATATATATATATATATATATATATATATATGTACAGATGTACCACAAGGCAATCAAGAGAGCAGTTCTAGAGTTTTCCCCCAAATTCATCATGGTGTCAGAGCCGACGGTGGCGATTCTGGAGGAGGCGGAGGTGGAGACCGCGTCGACGACGGCCGCAAACACACAGCAGGCAGAGTACGCCAAAGAGAAGGCGGAGCAGGGGAAGGAGCGCGCTGTGCTAGGGGCCTGCCTCGCGGCGGCGCGGGAGGTGTTCAGGCGTGCTGACGCGGAGGCAGCGCGTGAGGCGCTGGTGCGAGCTGAGACCGTGGCGGGGCTGGAGCTGGCCAAGGCGGCGGAGCAGGATGTGCGGATGCTGCTGGGCCTGGTCACAGAGGAGAGCACGGGGGAGACGCTGATGAGGATGCTGCTCTGGAGCAAAGCAGAGCAGCAGCGGCGCGGGACCGCAGCAGAGCAGAGCAGCAGCCCGCGCGGCGGCCTGGGAGGCCCTCTGCGCCCGCCCACAGCCGGTGGCAGCCATGAGCCCGCGGTGGCTGGCGGCCGCCGGGGGAGACCTCGTGCACCTGCACTTGCACCGATGGAGGAGGAAGTTGTGGCACGGGATTGTGCTGCTGAGGAAGAAGAAAGGAAGAGTTGCAGCCTTGGAGAGGAAGGTCAGACAAACATTGCTACTGATGGAGAAGCTGCAGGAAGCAAGGGTACCATTGAGGATCAGATGGAGGAGAAGCTCCAGGAGACATTGAGGGAATTGGAGGCTCTTCAATTTAGGAAGGCGGATGTGGAGGCGAAGATCGGTTCTCTGGAGGTGGCCTTAGCGGCCATTGCTAGGAACAGCGAATTGGAGTCGGCGGTCGATGAAATGAAGATGGAGATGCCTGCTGCGAGGAAGGAGGAGGAAAATCAAAGAATTGAACAAATTCTTGAGAAATTGGCTAGACTAGAGAAATTGGTCAGCTTGCTCATTGTGCGGACAGAGGAGATGCCATCATATACCAAGCAAATTGTGGCGAATTTAGAACAGGAAAAAAGGGCGGAAGTGATGTCAAATAACATCAAGCTAGAAGGTATTCATGGTAAAGCACTTTCATGTATGGGAATCCCTCACTCTGAATGGATATTGGACTATGGAGCTTCCAAACATGTCACAGGTGCTCAAAATGAGTTTTTGACATATAAACAATATCCATCCACACACAAGGAGACCATCCAAACTGCTGACGGGACATGTCAACCCATCAAAGGTATTGGTACTGTTAATTGCACGCCATCAATTAATTTGACATCAGTTCTACATGTTCCATCATTTCCTGTAAATTTGTTATCATTGAGTGCTCTAGTTGATCAAATAGATTGTCGAGTCACTTTTGATCGAGAGCATTGCACTATTCAAGAAAGGACAGGAAAGGAAATTGGGATCGGTGTTAGGCATGGCGGATTGTGGTACCTTGATCGAAAAGAGGATGGCAGGCTTATAGATGCTGCTTTGGTAGCAGGTATGAATGAAGATGAAGCAAGAGTGATGCTTCAACATTGTCGATTGGGCCACTTATCATTTGACACTATGGCTAAAGTGTTTCCAGAGATGATGAGTAAGACAGACAGGAGGAAACTTATATGTGATGCATGTGAGTATGGGAAGCATACAAGAGCAACATATGTAAGCAGAGGACTTAGAAGTCTATCTCTTTTTATGCTTATTCACTCTGATGTGTGGACATGCCCAATTGTCTCAGTCAGTGGAATGAGATACTTTGTTACCTTTATTGATTGTCATTCACGTGTGACTTGGATATATCTCATGAAACACAAGAGCGAAGTACTTAGATGTTTTCAAGATTTTTGCTCACTCATCAAGAATCAGTATGATGGTCAGATTAAGGTATTAAGGACAGATAATGGAACAAAGTACATGAATAATGAGTTTGGTAATTTTCTATCGGCCCAGGGGATATTGCATCAAACCACTTGTCCAGATACTCCTTCACAAAATGGAGTAGCTGAAAGAAAGAACCGCCATATTTTGGAAGTTGCACGTTCACTCATGTATACTATGAATGTGCCAAAAAATTTGTGGAGTGAGGCAGTGATGGCAGCTGTATATTTGATTAATCGTACGCCTTCTAGATTGCTTGGTTGGAAAACCCCATATGAGATGCTAATAGGAGTTAATGAATTTATTGTTCCACCTAAGGTATTTGGGTGCACTTGCTTTGTCAGGGATCATAGGCCTTCTGTTGGAAAGTTGGATCCTCGAGCAGTCAAATGCATATTTGTGGGTTATTCATCAAGTCAAAAGGGGTACAAGTGTTGATGTCCCACTGAACGTCGTCTCTTTGTAAGTATGGATGTGACATTTAGGGAATCAGAACCTTATTATGGTGAAAAGACCGACTTAAGCTCCTTGTTTGAATTTGGTGATATGAGCATAAATCAAGATGATCGAGAGGGGGAGAACCATGGTGTCATAAGTAGTCCAACTGAGCAAAATCAAAGGAGAATGGAAGGAGTGATTACTGGCTCTATTCCTCAACCAAGAATGGAGACAATGACAAGTGACTTGGATCCAACTCCTTGTCAAGAGGACAGTTCTGTAGGTGATGACCCACGATATAAGGGCCCATTGAGAGTGTATACGAGGAGGACACGTACATCTCAAGAAGAGGTTCCAGGAATAACTCCTGAATCAGCAATCCCTCAAGAAATTGTTGATGTGTCACGACTTCTTCGACTGAGATTGAAGAATCCGGTTTGGATGATTTGCCCATTGCATTACAGAAAGAACCACGAGCTAAAATTGGTATGCCTCCACCAAGGTATGGATTTGAGCATGATATCAGTAACTATGTTTCTTATGCATTACTGTCTCCTGCATATAGAACATTTGTTGCATCATTACAGTCCGTAGTAATCCCTAAGGACTGGAAAGAAGCAAAGCAGGATCCTAAATGGCATGAGGCTATGTTGGAGGAGCTAATAGCTCTTGAAAAGAACAAGACATGGGATCTTGTAAAACTACCTGCTGGAAAGAAAACTGTTAGTTGCAAGTGGGTCTTCACAGAATCACAGTGAAGCAAAATGCAGAAGGGAAAGTGGAACGATATAAAGCAAGATTGGTTGCAAGAGGGTACAACCAGACATATGGGATTGATTATGATGAAACATTTGCACCGGTAGCAAAGATGAGTACCATAAGAACATTGGTATCCTGTGCTGCAAACTTTGGTTGGCCCTTGTATCAATTGGATGTAAAGAATGCTTTCTTGCATGGTGAGCTCCAAGAAGAGGTGTATATGGAGATACCCCCTGATTATTCTAAACCTGAAGTGATTGGAAAGGTATGTAGACTAAAAAAGTCCCTATATGGCCTCAAGCAATCTCCACGAGCATGGTTTGATAGATTCAAACGTGCATTATGTGGTATGCAATACAAACAATGCAATGGAGATCATACACTATTCTATAGACATTTGGGACGCAAGATCACGGTGCTAGCTGTATATGTGGATGATATTATCATTACAGGTGATGATGAAAGAGAGATCATTCACCTTAAAGAAAAACTAAGTAAGGAGTTTGAAGTCAAGGACCTTGGTCAACTCAGATATTTTCTTGGTATTGAGATTGCACGAAATCCAAAAGCATCGTTCTTTCACAAAGAAAGTATGTTCTGGACTTGCTTAGTGAGACCGGCATGCTTGGATGTCGCCCTGTATCAACACCAATTGATCCTAATCACAAGTTATGTGCTGAATCGGGCAATCCAGTGAATAAGGAAAGATATCAGAGGCTTGTTGGGCGTCTTATTTATCTATGTCATACAAGGCCTGACATATCATATGCAGTAAGTGTTGTGAGTCGGTATATGCACGACCCAAGGAGTGGGCATTTGGATGCAGTTTATCGGATCCTAAGATATCTCAAGAGTAGTCCAGGAAAGGGGTTGATCTTTAAAAGTCATGGTCACTTGAATGTTGAAGGCTATTGTGATGCTGATTGGGCGAGTTGCCTTGATGATAGGAGATCAACTTCAGGTTATTGTGTCTTCGTTGGGGGAAACTTAGTGTCATGGAGGAGCAAGAAGCAATCAATCATGTCCCGTTCAACTGCTGAAGCAGAATATAGAGCAATGTCTCTTGGGGTGAGTGAAATGTTATGGGTGAGAAATCTTTTATCAGAGTTAAATGTGCTAAGAAAAGGCCCCTTGAGAGTTTGGTGCGACAACAAGTCAGCTATCAACATTGCTAGTAATCCTGTTCAACATGATAGAACCAAGCATGTGGAGATAGATCGCTTCTTCATCAAGGAGAAAATAGATGATGGTATATTGGAATTAGGCCATGTAAACTCGTGTAATCAAGTAGCTGACTGTTTAACAAAAGGTTTAGGAGTAAAGGAATGTAATTTAGCATGTAACAAGATGGGAATGATAGATATCTATCACCCATCTTGAGGGGGAGTGTTGGGCCATGTATGTGTTAGGCCTAGCCCATAACAATGTATATATATATATGTACCACAAGGCAATCAAGAGAGCAGTTCTAGAGTTTTCCCCCAAATTCATCATAGATTAAAGTATAGTGCTTTACCATTCCCATATCCTCCTTTTCCCTTGATACAGAACTAAGAGAAGCCTCTAATCTTTTAAGGGTTGATTCAGATGCCTTTGACCTTTTGGTCTGTATCACAAAATACAGTTTCATGATTGAAAAATTGAGTAGACAAAAAGAATGCGAAAAAGCAATAAGGTTAGGATATTTGCAAAGGCATGTTATGTATACCAAAAGTGCAACTTCATCACTTAAGGAATTCCTTTCTGATTCTGCTGAATTCAATTTATTCGCGAGATCTTCTAGTTCCGATGTAATAAGCTCTACTTTAGACAATGCTTCATCCTTTTCAGTGACTGAAGTCGTTAAAGCTTCTTGTAAAGAAGAAATTTCCGCCTCCATATCAAAAACGTGCATCTCAAGCTTTTGGTACTCCTCCTGGATATATGTAAAAAAAAGAGGGAAATGAGATTCATGGCCACAAAGCTCCTGAAAGGGATTTTTGTACTATGTTATATTCCCAGCATATAACTCAGGCCACAGGAGAAGAAGACATCCCTGGCTTTGCCATAAAAGAGGGGACTTTCCAGGCTTTGCCTCGAAGTGCATGCCACTCAATAGAAACCCTTTAGGGAGGTACCAACAACACAAAAACTGTGAAAGGTGGGTTCAAGCCTAGTTGGGCATCCGAGCATGAGGCTCTACCACTGCTCGGTTCTCCAGCAGATACGATCTCAAAGGAAAGAAAACTTAAGTCATTTTTTAAAGCAAAATCTAATGTTTATTATAAGTTTTAAGCATCTGTACTGATCTATGAATAGTTGTAACTGGTAACAGTGCAGGACTAGTGACTCCAATATGTAAGCTACGATGACAGTACATCCTAGATGTGGCATTTGCAAAGAATAATGAATACCTGCATCTGGACAGCTTGATCGAGCGTGCAATTCAGCTCATGCTTTTTCTCAACAGTAACTGAATCACGTTTCCGTAAATCACGTTCAAGCAAAGTTCTTTGGCTTTGCAATTTCTTAACTTCTTTGTGGGCCTCTGCTTTTTCACTCTGGTAAAAGAACATGTATGTTTGTACATCAGAACAGCTGGCTTTTAAGTGGTAAAAAAAATTATAAACAGAAAGTTGATAACCAACCTGAAGTTTTATTTTCTCCTGAATGGAATTCTTAAGTTTGTTCTCAGTCTCTCTTAACTTAGTTTTAGTCCTATCAAGTTCCTTTCGGATAGATTCTTTTTCTTTCATCAAAGAGGATGATGACAAGGTCGATACTTCCTTTTGGAGGTTTAGGAGCTCCGAGAGAATCCCATCCTTCTCCAGTTCATGTTGAAGAGTACAGTCCTGAGTATAAGTTTTTTTTTTCAGTAAGTTCGGGATTAGGAACTAGGAATTTAAATATTTGAGAAGAGATTAGTCAGTAACAAACATCTATGGCCTTCTCACAGCTTGCCAGACTGGATTTCAGTTTATCAATTTCATTTTGTTGATCTTGGGATTGTTCCTCTAACAGTTTCTGCATTCAAATCAGAGTAACATTGAAAAAAAATAACTGCTTAAAACTTGAGTGCATTAGGAACGAGAATTTGAAGATACCTTCTCTGTTTCAAGTTTGCAGACTTTTTCCATCAAACAGGCTGACAGTTTCTCATAATCCCTGACCATAGAACCAAACCGTCTAATATCTTCATGAGCAGAGTGCTTTACTTCCTATGGAAAGCAAAAGTGCACATCAACTACATATGATACTAGGATTGAAAGATGGGAACTGTGTTCAGACAGTTAGATAGATGCAGTACTACACTAAGCAAACATAAATCCACTTGGAAATCAATAAATAGCATAACATAGTGTTCCATTGATGAGACATTTTCACCAGACTGCATGTAGGATTTTTCAAAGCTTATAACAGTAACATAGCAATGCAATTGGTTCACAACCTTCAAAGATCATGACAGCCATTCACATTATATTGCTTTGTGGTAGTAGGAATGTAGCATATTAGCATATAGGTGAAAAAAATTATAGGGAGGATCAGATTGACAATTTGCATCTCTAAGGTGAACAACTGAACTACTGTGCATAATGGACTAAAATGCATGCTGATACTCAATGTTGAATATAGAATAAAACAGTTGATTTAATTTAACTAAAGGACAGGATTATTCAAGAAAGTCCAATCTGGAGATGCTGTCATAAAAATGATAGAAACCATACAAGAACGCCTTGTGCCATCATCAAGAGATTCTGAGAAAGTTCATCAATAAACGAAAGAGCGCTTTCAACTGAGTTTCTCAACTGATGCGTCTCCAAATTTATTCCTTCGGTCTCAATCAATACATTACTGAGGAATCCGTATGCTACTTCCTGGAAGTTGGAGAAAAATGTTTCATACATGTATCCAGTCATGTAATTAGTCAGGCAATAACATGAAGTGGACAAATGGTTGCAGGAAGATGGAAAGAAACTAAATTCCTAGCTATGGTTTTTTTAAAGAAAAAAGGGATATAATACAACTGGAAGAGGGTAACGAAGTGCCTGATTGGATTTTATAGTAGCAGACAGTGTGGAAACCTTCTCATTAGCAACTTTTGCTTGTTCTTGTGCGGCCAGAGCATTCTGCTGAAGCTGCAAATAGGCAAAGTGGTATAGAATGTAAGAACAGCTTCAAGGTAAAGCATAAATTTCATAAGAAAATCATCATCGATCTTAAGGACTTCTTAGAGTGTGACAACTTGAATTGAATGTTGTGTTTATTACAGATACAGAATAACTTTCAATTTCCAAAGTGTAGCATCCTTCACCTTTTCATACTTCTCATCAGACGAGGTCTTCTGTTGAGTTGCCAATTCAAGAACATCATCCAAATTAGTTTGAATAGAACTCTTCTCTGCCTCCAACAACTTGATCTGCTTGGGATGTATTCAAATACTTAATTTTTTTAATTTCAGAGTAGCACAATAATAGGGGGCAAACTACCACCTGATCTTGAAGTTGTTTAATGACAAGAATGGCTTCAGACTCTCGAGCAGATAAGCTACTAACTACACAAGGCACAGTGCTTTCCTGACTTTGAAGAGCATTATTCCCATCAAGAGCGTCTTCAGGTATTATTAGTTCACCAGCTGTCCCCCCGAATTGCTCTTGATCTGATTTCTTCTGGCAAGACCATGTATTCAACAATCAGATATGTAACCAAAAAAATTACAAAATATTTTTAGAGAAAGAAATCCAAAACTTGAATAGGCATCTTGTATTAATAAAAGCTCAAAAGCTCAAAACGAGAAGTATCAGAATCAATCACCATTGTATTTGTCTTTCTTCGGTTGGTAACATGCAGCAAAGCATGTGAATCAGGTAGAGAAACATCTTCACTGTCTTCGGCCATATCAATAGGTGAGCAAGCGTTAGCACAAGGCTCATCATTACTTGCATAACTTTCTTGAATTAGCTCTTCAAAACGTGGCGGCATTCCCATATTGCGTTCATTTCTAACTGTGCTGCTTGTAGGGCCTTCCTCGATAGGTCCTAAAACCTGAACATTACGTATAGATACTCAGAATATATTCTTAACACAATCAGTCATCTTTTGCATAAATTTTAATACTCTCGCAACGATTTGATTGAAAGAAAAGAATTGTATTAATATATATATATGTATGGCATGCACCCAGAAAAATGACACTAGTCCACCGCATATGTTATCTACTATCCACATATCCTAAGAAAAAAGGATGAAAAGCAAAAGCATTCACAGAGAGAAGAACATCTAGACAAATACTCTGGGTGAAACTCTTTCTGAATAACATTTCAAAAACGATAAGGGGTCAATAAACAATGTTGCAGAGCCAACCAAAAACAAAAGATGTGTCAGTAGACTTTCAGAATGCCAAATTGAACATGTTGAAGAGCGCCAGTTCTAATGATACCTCAATACCAAATTGCCTTGCTTTTGGTCCAGGACACCATGTTACCCTTCTTTTGTCCTGTTCAAGGAAGAATTTTTTTTCCGTAAGAAAAAAAATATTAGTAGGATAAAGAGTAGCAGTACATTGTTGGTCTTATGTTTAAAAGAGGCACACATCTTATGACTATTTTTGTAAAGTCTAAAGTTTAAACAGATTTTACTTCATGTTATCAGCAGAAAAGAAAGAACACCTATTATGAAGAAAAATTGGAAGAAGGAACAATGAGCAACCATGCAGTGTATATGCCGTGGACAACTGTTACATATTACATAACAAATTGTGACAACTAACCTTACTAAAAGCAATACTCCTGTCATCTCTCTCTGAATTTAGTACCATTGAACTAAGATTCTCAATTTTCTTTGCCTGTTCAATCAAGCGTTTGTCGCGCTGCTCTTTAGCTTTCTTTTCCTCCTCCAACTCTAATGCAATCCTTTCTTTTTCCAGTTCACTCTAGAAAAATAATAACCAGATTAATCGATGTATTACATAGTCATGAATCACTGTAGGAAAAAAATGCTGAGAAAGCAACCTGCAGTAGTGTGTTCCGCAAATTCAGAATTTCTTCCCCCCAATGATCACTTTGAGAGTTCTAAGGACAGAAAGGAGTGCAAGTTTGTATCTTCAAGTTGTATAGATTTAATGCTTAAACACACTTTAAAACGTACCCTAAGCTTTGAGCGGAGCTCTTCTATTTCTTTCCTTTGGCGTTTTAATAACGCAGCATCTGTCAAAATCTGCAGTATATATATATAATGTAAGGAATTATGCAATTATAGCACGATGAATAGAAATAGTATCTAGCTGGCAACAGAAACATGTTAATACCTCATTAACACATGCACAATTTGTTACACGCAATGCTCTACTTGCAAATTGCAAACTGCTTTTTGTCTCATCAGCATGTACCTACAAAATATAAAATAAATAGTTTACCACGATACAAATAACAATAGTGTTAGTTTTATGACTATAATCTTTCCTCTTTGTTGTTGCTTGATTGCATTTGAATACTAAGGGTACGTTTGGATTCTTAATTGACCTTGCCTAGCTTGACTATGCCCAGCTAGCCCGTATGGGCAATAGCTCACAAAAGAGATGCTCAATGTTTGGATGCTACCACTTGCACTGAGTACAGCACGTTAGGTGTGGCAGTTGCCAGCTTTTTTTCTCTTGCGCAGCGTTTTTTGCTCTTGCAAGCGAGCCAATTCGGCTCTCCGTCGTGAGCAAGCTTTTTCCTACCATTAGTGCCCAGCTTGCCATCAGAAGCGAGTTTTTTTCTTTTGTACCAAACGCCAACCCTTGCTTGGCAAGGGTAGAGTCATCCTTGCTTAAGATCCAAACACACCCTCAATTTTGCTTTGATAATACTTGAGTTAATAGATGAAAATTCAGAATAACTGCTATGAGTTGTTAAATAAATGTGAAAAAAATAAAAGAAATGTTAGTGACACCTTTCAACTTAATTCCCACAACGCAACAAAAATCAGTAAGCAAAATAACCACGTACTCAAATATGCAATATAAGATGCTTCAGTAGTTCATACTTCAGGATACAACTTTGCAAGAATGACATAAGCAGTAAATTTTTCTACTTCCATAATCCAATAGTCCAAACAACTTGAGAACTCGGCTGGTAGCAGATAATGAGATGACATACCTGTGCAAGTGTTATATTACAGATGATAGCTGTGTTAGAATTTCCACCCAGAGCAGGCTGCAATATTCTTGTCAGTTTACTGTCACGGTATGGAACATGTCCCCTGAGAACAAAATCCATTATTAAAGCGGTAATGAAAAAATATCAAAACAAGTTAGGCTCCACTTGTAAACAATTTAATAACTTACCCTTGACCCTCTATGCCTTCACTAAGTTTCTTTATAACCGTACCAAGAATCATGAGACTTTTGTTAATATGAGAACCCTCCTTAAGCCTCAGACCCTCTGCACCAGTCTTTGCAGCACGCTCTGAGCCAGCTAAGTCGACAAGGTTCTGAAATGTGAATAATTCAAATAAATGGAAGAAAAGCGAGAAACCAGGATCTTATACATCAATAGTTAAATATGTACTCCCTCCAGTCAAAAATAAGTGATGTTTCGGACAATGGTCCCCAAAAAACAATTCTGATGTTTCAGTTGTTGTACAAACTCAATAATAGACATGACTACATCTTCCATACTTATTTAATTTTTGCAACATTTTACAAGACACCATTCTCCCTGTTCACTGATAACAAGGCAGAAAGAGACAAATTTCTTAGGCATATGCTCAGCTACTCATTTTGTGCTATTTTATAACTGTGTACAAGCCTAAGAGATCAATAAATATGAATGCACGGACTAGGGAGTATCATTCAACAATCAACACAAATCTAAAAAATACAATTCCCAATCTAAAATATTCTTAAGAATATAGATAACCAAAATTTAAAAGATAAACTGCATGTATTCCAATAAAAAGCAAATCATCATCTACTGGAGGGAGTAGTGGTAATTGCACATACCAATACTGATACTCGTACAGCATCACAAGAATCTTCAGCTTCATTATCATCGCCTTTTTCTCTGCTCTCAATTACCTGGGCACTTAGTAGCATAAGAATCAAAATTGCAATCCATAGGAAAATAAGGAATATAATCATACCATGCGAAATATAGTGTGAGAACGGCTGCTGTAAAGATTCATGTTTGTCTCCCCAATATGGCGGTGAGCTGCAATTTTGCTAGCAGTTTATTAGGAAGAATTAATTATATAGTAACTGAACCAGCAGACATTCAAGAAAGCTTACATTCTCCAAAAGACATAAAGTCCATGACTTGCTCTGCGCATGTAACAATTTCTTCTCTTAAACCGGCAACAAATATTCCTTTCTTCAATCAAAATTAGCAACATGTAACATTAAGACTACTATTCAAAAATGGTGTTAGTGGTCAATTTCATGTTAAAAGAAGGGATGTTCACCTCACTACTCTCATGAATCTGCAACTTTCGATGTTCTGGCACAAGAAGGTCATTAATCTCTTCATTGTAAATTTCCATGTAAGACATCCGGACAAGAAATTCTCTGTCAATGTGCTACACAATAGCTAAAACAAATAAGCCAAACAGAATACAGAGCACGTGAATAAAAACTTTAGGCAAGCTTCAATATAGTAATGCAGAATTTATGATAATTAAGGAAAAGGTGGCTAAGGATTATGCTAGGCGGCCTTTGTAAAACATATTAAGCAAACATTAACAGCATTCAGGAGAAATTACATCAAGAATCTTTTGCACACAAATTTAGAAGAACATATCTGTTGCACAATTCTCATAGTGTACACAAAAGTAAGCATAAGAAATAGTGGTTGTTAAGCAGCGTGATGTAGAATTAACCTCTTCAATACACCGGAATAAGTCGTGAACTGCAAGTGGTATTATTCCAGGTTCATTTGCCGATCCTCTCATCGTGTAGGTCTTCCCACTGTTAGTTTGACCATATGCAAAAACAGTGCCTGTCATAATGAAAGAGACCAGTTGATTTCAATGCGTATAGACTCAGCGAATTGCCTTATAGATTGAGAAAAATCTTTTTCATGAAGAACAAAGAAAGGCAACTAAGAAGACAAGAAACAGCACAACATAAAAAAGGAAAGAAAAATAAAAGAGAATGATATGAACATACAGTCGGTGTCAGATAAACAGTATTGGACTTGCCGAACGATGAAAACTACAGCAAATGGAAGACAAAGAGCATAGCACTGTCCTGCAGTTCCTAGGTAGACACTACTGGCTGCTAGAATTCTACAGTCCTGTGAGACTAGAACCAACTTCAGTTCTTCAACTATAGAAAATCTAGGTTCATGACAAGATTGCCATAATACTACTCTAAAGTAAAATTAAAATGACAAGGTAATCAAGATTGAAATAATGGCTACGAACCCAAATTCAACTGAAGTTGGCGTGCATGTATTGACATTACAGAACAATATATATCGTACTCAACATGACTTGACCTAAACTATCCTAGCACGTCCAAAATGCTTCAATGGTTCGCCAGGTGGGGTTAAAGGAGATGCCAAGAGGTCACTCACAAGTGGCCACAAATCATGGGAAGGATGTCATACTACATTCCTTAAGTTGTGGAGGAAGTGTGGGTTTCATTCTACCTAGTGCAATATTGAAATAAGGTTATGGATTTATGGATTATCTGGAAACAGGACGCGGGGGAGGGGGGGGGAGCACAGAAGTCAATGGCAAATTAAGCCGATATTAAGTCAAGGAAAAGGAGTCTGATCAAAGGGATAGTGGATCACCTAATCCCATGGGGTGTTGCCTGCCTGCAGTAATCTAAAGACCATTGTCTACAGTATACAACTCTGAAATGCGTTTGTGCCCAACTTGTTTGCCCCCGGAAGCAACAAACCAAGCGAACAGAGGAATCGAGATTACCATTGAACCCTCGGACCACGGAGTCGACGATGTGCTTGGTGCGAGCCTCGTAGACCTCGGCGGTGCGGCACTCCTGACCGAATATCCTGTCTGCGAGAACGACGGGGAGCTCAACCAATCAGGAACCCCCCACGGTATCAACCGGCATGGAAGCGAAGCCAAAGCGGGGCGGGACGGAAGGGCGAAGGCTCACCAAACTCGAAACGGATGGAGGACTGCGCGGAGTGGGCAATGGTGTTGCCGGAGATCCTCCACGGGCTGCTCCGCACGTCCTCCGCGGAGAGCGGCCGCGAGCGCACGGCAACGTGGATCCGCTCCATCGCCGACCGCCGCGGGTCGGGGAGGCGCCGGGGAGGACGGGAGCGACGGTGCCCGGTAGGGTCTGGAGCTTGGGGATTTTGGGGGAGAAATTTGGGCGGCTGAGGTTTCGATTTTGGTTTTCCCGCTCGGTGAGAATCAGACCGTGAGTCAGAGGGACACCGAGGAGAGAGTGGGAGGCTGACGTGCCGTTGTCACTTGAGAGTTGAGGCTATCTCAAATCATTCCTCCCTCCCCAAATATACTATTTACTATATTTTATTATCTTCCTCCAAAAAAATTCTCCTTCTATAACTCTTTCTCTCCAACCATTCTCTTCATATCTATTCCCTCTATATACTATCACTCATTAACTAACTATTTATTTATCATTTTTTAATTTAAAAAAATCATACAGTATTTGTACTGTCATAATACACATTATCATCATGTTACGGGGCTCAAACAGAATTAATATCGTGAAAAAACAGTGTGATTAGAATATAGGGGGAGTTGAAACTCACCCTATATATGAGGAGAGTTTCAACTCTTCCGTATATAGAGGGAGCTTTGGGGGGAAATTCTCCCCCCAAACTCCACCTATGTAGGGTGGGGGGCGATTTCCAGGGACCCGTTGGAGCAAGCCTCAGTTTGTGGGCAGGAACGTCGTCCGGCCCTTGTGAGTAAAAAGCCCAGTGGCATGTCAAAAAAGACCCAGTCCGTGTGTTCAAAAAAGCCCAGTCTGTTATGAGGCTCTTTGGATTGTCCGTTCCAGAGAGAAGCTAAGATTTTCATCTTCTTCCAAAAATTTCCTCGTCTTTTGGTCTAAGAAAAATCATTCTTGCCTTTTGCATTTATAAATCAATCATGATCTAATCATAAAAGAACTTCTGGAATTGGGCCTAAGAGAACATGAATTAGCATTACATTTGTGTCGATAGGAAGATTAATGCATCTCAATCTTTCAACGTCATGGTATGAGATGTTACTTATGGGAAGAGCTCGTTAGGCGCTCGTGGAATCCATATGCTTGATTTTTTTTGTTTGGAAGTCAGCAGGCCACCCCCGCCACCACCACCTCGCCCCGCCGCCACCGGAGCGGCTCGCTGGCCAACAAGCCGAGCAGCCGCAAGGAAGGTGGCGGCCGGGCAAGCTCCGCCTCCCCCACCCCGACCCTTCCGTCGTCGTCGGATTTCAAGAGGAGGACGGCCGGATCCATCATCTCCATGGCCGGATCCACATCCCCCATGGCCGGATTTGGTGTCCCCAGGCGTTTCCCCCGCCGTCGGCGGGATCCGGTGTTCCGCTCGCCGGATCCGTCGCCTAACATGTGGTGCACCCGGTCCTCGCCGCGCGTCCGAGCCAGCGCCCGTTCTCCACCAAATCCATCGTCTCGTGATCGGATCCGTCGCCTCCATGGCCGGATTCGGTTCTCCTTGACCGGATCTAGCCGTCCTGAGGGTTGATCCACCACACCCAAGGCCGGTTCATCGTGGTGTGCATGGCTGCGCCCCCCCCCCCCCCCCCACCTTCTCAAGCGGCGGGATCCGACGGCCAGATCGACGGCCCAGGCTTTCCACCGCGTCGACGGCCGTCTCGGTGGCCCACGGAAGTCACACCGCAGCCACGGCGGCGAGCGTTAGGAGTGCCAGGCGAAAGCTTTGTGTTGGTACAATTTGTGCCAACTCCGACAACAACGACGCCACTGGTGCCGTGTCCCTCGTTGGAGGTGTTGCTGAGGCACTCCTACTCGTCGCTAGAGACCTTGCAAGGAAGTGTCTCATGATTCAGACCTCACGCCGCCAGCATATCCGATGCCGGCGGCAGCACCTCACGCTGCTCGCGCATAAGCTGCAGGCGGGGGTGCCCAAGGAGGAGGTCGAAGAGGAGAGGATGGGGTCGCAGATCCAGTGGCGACTTCCCGTCTTCGCCGACACGACGACGGTGGCTGTTGCTCACGCATTCTAACAGTGAGCAACGACCTCTCTTTCGCCGAGGACAGGTGCTTCTCCAATGGCGACCATTCGGCATCGCGATGCACCTTGGCGACCCGGTAACGCAAAGAGTCGGCGGCATATCCATCGCCGGATATGATCCACATTCTGGCTTTTGGATCGAGCGTGGGCCAGTTTGTCAACTGCAGTGGGGGATGTCCGGAAGGCGACATACCACTTTGCCTTCTCGTCGGGCGCGCTGAGGTGGGATGTCCTTGGATTTCAATTCTTCGACGCCATGGATGCTAGTTGGTCTTTAGTACACATATATTCATGTACTAAAGTTTATTTTTGTTCTTAGATTCTGTAATAAGTTTGGCTGTGTGTGGTCACGCAGAGGCTTTGGCTGGGTGCGTTACCGCAGAGGCCGGAATGTAAGTCTGTTATCTAAAAAAAGGTATGCTTGAGTTTGACTGACAAACAGCGCACACTTGGGGTGTTCAGAATAACAATGGTTTTGCCTAATAGGTGAAGTTAAGCTTTCAATCTATTCCCTCCGTTTTAAATTGTAGATTTTGTTATTTTTTAGACTTATAGTATTTACTACATAGATATAATTTATATGGCGCGTAATAAAATCTATAAATCTAGAAAAATTAAATAACTATATTTTGAAAAGGTGCATAAGTCCAAAAGAGCACACTTGTTGCCTTGTTGGACAGAACCAAGAGTGCGCAAGCATGGAGGCAAGGATAGCAAGAAAGAAGAGCAGCAAGCTAAGTTTTATTTTATTATAGAAATGAGAAGGTAATATACCTGAAAGGACCGTGGCAAACTAAGAGAGGGTGAATTAGGTGTTCTAAAAACTAAAGCTCTAAACACATATAAAAACATATTTCAAATTATATCTATATGTGCACTATGTTTTTCTATGTATTGCCATCTCTACTAGTTTTGTACCCTAGGTTCTAATCCTATAAACTACACAAGGTAATCTAGGAAAGGTAAATGTAGAAAGTATACGCAAAGTAAATGTGGAAGTTAATAAGGTAGAGAATGCAAAATTCCGACGTGGCGACATGGTGATTTTTACCGAGGTATCGGAAATCAAGGCTTTTCACTAGATCTCGTTGTTGGAGCCCCGATCAAAGGGAATGTCCGCGCAAAGCTATAAACGCCCCGCTCGAGTAACTCCATGGATAGCCGATGGGCCTCCCCTACACGCAAAGTGGGTCTCTGCGCTTGCCCTCCTGGATGCTCCCCGCCATCTTCACTAGGTAGAGCTTTGGCAAAACACTGAGGATCTCTCTTCTCTCTCACAAGCACCGATGGCCCCTCCACAAACTCGGTTGGAGGGCCTCACAAGACTTACAAGCCCTGGATTTACAACTCTTGGTGCGCGCAAGCACCGATACAATGTAGGTGTGCAAACATCACCTAAATCTAGACTAACCCCCTAAAGCAATGCACTATTAGGCCTAAACTAGCACTAATCAAGCCCTAAGACTTTTGCTAATTGCATTAATATTCTCTTATGCACTTTGATGGCTAGACTTGAATATGTGTGGAACATAAATCTACAACATCCCCAAGCTCTAACACACTTGAAATGCCCCGGGTGGAGGGGTGTAACACCCCAGGTATTAATTATCTGTAATTAGGGTTAATCACATGCTTGACATGATAATTAGCACTAATTCATTCATTTATAAAGATATTAAATAAATTTGATTTCTTCTCTCTTTAGAATTTCAAATTTTATAAGGTTTCAACTTTCAAATCTAGGTGGAATGGGTTCCCAGAGCTATCCTCTACTTCTGTACAAAATATCCAGATTTTTGCACCTCTCCAACTACCTCGATTGAGTGAGGAAAGAGAGAGGAAAGAAAATCCTTTGAAAATATCAGCTTTTACTGTAGTGCCGAGAGCCTTCTCCTTAGTCTCGCTATTGCTCGTCAACATGCCGTGCCACCTCACCTCCACGCGTTCGCAGTCGAGAGGACGGGCCAAGTGAGCCTCTGGGTGCTTCCCCCTTCTTCTACACGCTGCTGCTGCTCGACCGCTGCCCCTCTCTCTCCCTCACCTCTCTCTCTCATGCGCGAGCGCCACTCGCTTGCACTGCCGCTGCTGCCTGCGCTGCTGTCGCGGCACCGAGCCGCGCGCGCGGCCACCTACCCGCGTGCCCTGAGCCGTCGCCCGCCATGGTTGTCGCAGCCACGAGCCGAGCCACGCCGCTGCCGCCCCGACCACGCCATGCCTCCTCTACTCGCGCGCGAACGTAGGGATGGCAATTCCACCCGGGGATGCGGGTATCCGCGGATTTTAAACCCGATGGATGCGGGTGCGGGTCTGATATTTCACCCGTGGGTGGACCCGCACCCGCACCCGCATATTGCGGGTGCGAGTGCGGATTTGAGATTTCACCCGCGGGTGGACCCGCATCCGTCCGAAAAAAACCACAACCCAACCTACTTAGATAAGGTCCATCCCAACTATCCTAACTACAAAATGAGCACATAACTTATGAATTTATTGTTAGTTTGTCCTTATTACTTTGAACTAATGGATTTGTTGCTAGTTTGCTCTTATTACTTATAGAAATGTGTTATTTGACTGTTTAAATTGATGATTTTGTACATTTTTATTATATCAGTTGTTAGACCCGCGGGCACCCGAAACCCGCCCGAAATCCGCGGGTGCGGGTGCAAAAATGCACCCGTGGGTTTGCTCGCGGGCGGGCTTTTTCCAATCCCGCGGGTTTGCCTGCGGGCGGGTTTTCGCCAAACCCACACCCGCGGGTGCCATCCCTACGCGAACGCCACGCGCGCACCGCGTCGCCACACCTCCACGCCGAGCTCACCGCGGAGCACTCTTCCCCGACCCTCCTATGCCCGAGCAAGCCACCCCACTAGCTTCGCCTCATCCCGGAGAAGCTCCCCGACTGCCGCTCCGGCCTCCAGCTCACCGGAATCGAGCTCGCCGCCGTCTGCCATGGCTGCCGCCCCTGCAGCACAGCGGAGCCCCCACCACCGGTCCTCCTCAACCCCAAACGACCCCGGAAATCGCATCCTCTTGCCGCAGTGAAGCTCCCCGGCCCGCTCGCCGCCGCCCAGGGCCTCCGGAGCGCTGCCGCCGTGGCTTGCCGTCGCCGCCGCCACTGCTCGCCGTGGGGGATCCCCTTTCCGGCCATCCCAACCCACACCGAGCACGTCCACAGGTTGCCCTCGTCGCCCTCTAGCTTTTCCCCAACTTCCCCCACGCCGCCGGCGAGCCCCCTCGCCGGAAACGGCCGGCGCCGCCCTTCCTGTGCGCCTCCTCTGTTTTATTTCCTCCCAGGGACCTCGGGCAAGAATTGAAGCAAGTTCAGGGGGTTATCTGCATAGCTATAGACTCAAATGAATAGTGCTGCGAAGGGTTGTTTTGCAATAATTGGCTGAAACTTTGAAAAATCATAGTAAATCGTAAAAAAATCAGAAAAATGCAAACTAAAATTTGTTGGATTCCTTGTTCTAAGATCTACAACTTTCCTTACAGGTTGATCTTCAGTTTCTAAATAGTTTTTGCTCTAGTTTAAATATTATTTTAAGTGGTTGCAAGCTTTGAAAATGCATAGTAAATAGAAGAAAAATGGAAAAAAATGGAAAAATTGTTGGGTTAGCTTTTTTTGACATGTATAACTTAGGTAAAATATTTAACATGCTGGTTGTTTAATGTTTTTGTGATGTTTTGATTTAATCATGAATAATGCTTGTTTTAGCTTGTTTATTTAATATCTGCAGTTTTGGAAGTAGAAAAATTATGAAATTTATGCAGTAGCTTACTATTTGCATGTTTAGTTTATTGTAAAAATTTCAGTACCAGAAGCAATGTGCATGTTTGTAAATCTATTTTTGTTCTGTTATCTTGCTAGGGCTAAATTAAATGTTTTCTGTTGTCAATAAATGTTGGCAAAATATTATTTCATGCTTTATCAATTGATCATCATGCTGGCAAATTTTGGTTGCTAGATCATGTCCTCAAGTTAAGTTTTTGCATTTGTTTAGTTTCTAGCTATATCTTTCACTTTCCAAAAGTATTGCTAAGCCATTCTTTTCTGTATATTTCAATCCATCAAGTTATGTCATTTTTGGGTGAAGTATAATAACCCTTGTTTGACTAGACATGTTTGGCAAATTCTTATTGGTGAGTACTTGCAATGATTTGAGTTAAGTTAACTTGTATGTCATGTTGAGGTTAAATTTAATTACCCTCTGTTATCAATAAATGCTGGAAAATCATGGTTGCTTGTTAATTCCAACAATATAAGTTAGTCCTGTATAAGTTATGTTAACCTCGCGAGAATTAGTTCATGGGTTGCTTGTATTTATTTTACTTTTATGTCTTGCTGGTTAAATAAATTGTCCTAATTGTTCTTTCTTGCTTTACATCTTTGCTTAGCCTTTTCTAAGCAAGCTAGTAATGCTTTTTAGTAGGAAACACTTCAGGCTAAATTTTTTGAATGAACTCTCGTGTTGTAACACCAACCCAGTTGCCTTTTTAGTGTGTATGCGGTGCTTGCTCGATAAATGATTGCACAGTCATGTCTTTCCTTTAATCGCATTGCATTTGCATCGTTTCATATCATCTAGGTACACTAGATGTGTGACACATGGAACTGGAGGGCAATGTGAAGCCGAGCCAGAAGATGGTGCACGGATGGACCAATCCAGAAGACGGAAGGACCGACTGGAGTGCATGCTTGGACTGGGATGATGTCAAGCCGGTGCAAGACTACAAGCTAACTCACTGACTTTGTGTCAAACCCAGGCAAGCCCGGAGCATAACCCCTAATTTGAGTATTCAATGTTTATTTAAGTATTTGTGCATTTACGTTTTTAGGAGTTGTATGGAACCCTAGTATGCATGTTTCTCCCTAGGTACCTACGAGTCTATACTAGTATACATGTGTCGTTAGTATTGCCATGCTTAACTAGGATCTGGTAGAAGTCGAGTGATTGCTGTCACTCGCGAGCTATAGGTTTTTGTTACTTATGGAAAAGTGGCTTGAGAATGAATCTGTGAGGAAAGAAAAATGGAGACCGGACGGAGAGGAATTAGATTACGGATATTGAATGTTTGGAAAGTAAGCCTCCGCCTGTGTCGATTGAGGACCGTACCGTTGTTGGCCCTGCTGACCGAGGATTGAACAGTACTAACCACATACCGGAAGTAGGAGGTAGTCGAAACCGATAAACTGTGTACCACTTTACGACGATACTCTGAATTCCGTCCTGCTACGCTGGGCGTGGAATGATGGCGGGTGTTGGATTGGATGTCGCCTCCGGGTTCTCCGGGAGTTCGCCGTGAGGGGCCCTTCACCTGGGTTTTAGCAGGCGTGGTTCAGATGTCGTGGTAATGATGGAAACAGCTGACGCGTGTGGCCCGGCGTGGTTTGCATGTGTCGTGTGAGTTAGGTCCATCTTGCAAGGTTAAATCGGATCGATTCGCCGTGACTCGCGGATATGAGAGCCTTGGTCACTGCGTCACATCGTAGTAAAGAAGTGGAATAAGAATTGAAAGATGAGGATGGAATATATGTTTATGATACTCTTGGAAAATATAATGTGATGTACCATGTTTGCTCTAGATGTTTATGCAAACCTAGTTGATATTTGTACATTAAACTTGAGCTAAAATATTGAAAGCAAGGATCCACCATTAGTCGCTTTCCAGCAAAAATAAACTCCAGAGCCAAAAGCTTGCATGTCTATATAGTGGGCTAAGTATACCCGTGTCGGGTAAGCCTTGCTGAGTATTAGTATACTCAGGGTTTGTTGTCACCCTGTTTTCAGGTAACTACTGCTGTTTGGAGCTAACCAGGATTCACAACATCGGTGGGCTCAATGTGACGTCCTCACGTCATCGTAGTAATCGTTGTTTTTCTAAACTAAACTTCTATTTAATTTCCGCTGCATTTTGAACTCTGATATTTTACGTAAACTTGTTTGTAAAACTCCGCTTTGTAAATTAAATTTGAGAATTTTTTTTCTGCTTGTAATCATCTGTGCTCGTCTTCGTGCGAGACTTCCAGTGTTTTCGATCCTTAACCCAACAGGCTGCCGGATTACACTGTTTTAAGTGCGTGTTTACTTGATTAACGCTTAAGATGATAGTTAGCGCACTTAAGCCGGTTTAATTTGGGTGGTTCGATGCCCCTATGGACATGACTGAATTAATTGGTCATTCTAGAGCCGCTTTCTTGGCTTGGCCGATTTAATCGGTCAAAATCGATCAATTGCATCAGTCCGTATTCTGCGGTTGTTTTGCTTTGTTTCTTCGTGAATGTTTTCTCATTGCATTCTTGGAACCTAACAAATATATTTTGACAAAACATTAGTTCCAGTAGTTATGTTATTATTCAATTACCAAAATCACAAACAGCTTAATAGCCATTTTCCTTACAATATCCCTCCATTTAAGATAAGTATATATATTCTTTTACCACACTCAGCATTCATTTTATACTACGGTCTACGGGTACCAGAAAAACCATGGGGCGGCGACATAAATTACAGGCTTTCCGTCGGAGGCTCGGACAGCCCATAAGCGGTCCAGGGGCAATTATGTACATCCATCACGACCTAGATGCGACGCGTGCGGGTATCTCTGCCCCGTTTAATTCGCGCTCTCATTGGCCATGAATCCTTTAAGCATACTCCTGTCAGGTTCTTAGGACCGACATGATCGTACAAGCGAAAGCGGGATCATCATCTCAGATTCTCAGGTGGTCAGGATGTCAGGAAGCTTCAGCGCTTTCCTCCCCCTCACCGGCGCCCTCGTGTCCGGGAAGCAGCCGTCCGCCGGCAGGTCGGCCACCTCGCCGAACTCCGACACGGTTATCGGGAACGGCAGCAGGTGGCCCGGCAGGTTCTCCACCCTGTCCTGCGTGTACGCGCCCCACAGCCGCTCCGCGACCCGCCGCACCGCCCGCACGCACTCCACGCTCTCGGGCTCCAGGAACACGGCCCGGTCATCATCGCCACCGCCCTCGCCGGCGTGGCGCGCCATGAAGTGCTCGTGCCACAGCGACATCCGGAACCCGTGCACCTGCCCCCCCCCCCCCCCCCCCCCCCCCGCGCCCGCACGGCCCGTTCAGGTGCGCCGGCTGGTAGCTCCCCTGCGCGATCTCGCTGTCCCGGTTGCCGGCCAGCGATCGCTCGTTCAGGTTTGCCGAGCCGACGATGACGTACTCGTCGTCCACTGCCAGCAGGAGGAGACAGTGAGATCAGGCATTCAGACCGAGAGCTAGCTCTCAGGTGACGACGATAAGGCGAGAGAATCTGAGGACAGCGAGCGCGTACCGATCATGAGCTTGGCGTGCACGTAGATGGGGCCGCGGCGGTTCACCTGCGCGCGCCAGTAGTGCGTCTCGTGGGCGTGCTCGCCGCCGCGGAGGCCGAGCCAGCACTCGACCGGCTGCCCCGAGGCGACGCGCGCGGCGGGCACGGAGCCGGCGCCGAGGACGCCCGCGCCGACGAGGTGCTGGTTCTTGACGGTGAAGCGTGAAGGTGACCGCGGCGGCCGGGTAGGCGCAGTGCAGGCGGAAGGACTGGTTCCAGGCCGGGCTGGTGGGGTGGAACTCCACCTCGCGGGTGCGCGCCACCCGCGCCGCGCCGACGTCGACGTCGACGTAGAGCCGGCTGTGCTGGAGGCAGTGCACGCCCATGGTCTCCTGCAGCTTCTCCGTCGCCTGCCCAAGCCGTGCCATCATTGATCGCTACGCACAGAATCTTTCACAAAGCTGAAAGTAACTCCGTTCTCTCTGTTCTGTGTTTAAAAATCTTCACTCTGTTCGATCTGACAGTTAGCCTATTATGTGCACTAGACAATTTTACGAAAATTTCTTCAGTGGTTTTAAACCGCGACAGCAACTTATTTAAGCATAGGCTCTTTTTAGGTTTAGGCCAGTCATGACAGTGGTTAGCTTGATGATTTGTTTGTTAATTCAAGAGACGGTGCAGGATGCGTTCGCGTTTCGTCAGGATAATCTCCGAACAGGCTGTGGCGGTTGGTGACCACGAACTGCGAAAAAGGGGAGAGCATCCTTGACGGCCAATCCATTAGCTCGCAAGCAAAGCCATGCATGAGTGCAAAGCAAAGAGAAGCACAACGAACTCACTACAGTGCAGAGGGAAGCTACTGTACTGTGTGTACATGCTGCGACTCGACCGAGCAGGAAGAATGAAAATCAGAGGCGGGCGTGCATGTCGTTCTGTCAGGCTTTACCTCCATGATCCGGCCGTGGATGGCGTTGTGGAGGTGCTCGGCCTCGAACACCGTCACCTCGAGGATGCCATAGAGGTAGACGACCTCGGCGGCGCCTCCTTCTTCCTTAGGGCCCATGCCTGGCGTGCTCGAGAGGCCCGTTGCCGCCTTGCCTTGGCTTCCCGCGCGTGGCTGGCCTTTTATAGACGTCTTTCCGACTTGGCAAAGCCTCAAAGGGAAGAAATTAAAGAAGAATCCACATATATTGGCGCTCGATTTAGTCCCTTTCCACCGTCAGTACCGCCTGCTTATGCTTTTCCAGCAAACCCAGTGCCAGATTTCCCCGCCAGTTTTTGATGAATTCCATGGAATCTCATGGACATTTGCTGGAGTCATCGACGGAGGCACTGGAACTTGGAAGGGAAGGAGGACGTTTCCTTGAATCCGTAAGCATCAGTGTCTGTCCCAAATAGAGCTGGGACTTGGGCCGTGCTATTTTTGGGCGGGTCGCGGCACGATCATTTGGCACGACCCAAAGCATAGCACGGCACGAAATATTTTAGGCCGTGCCGGCACGACACGAACACGAGGGCCGTGCCTAGAATTTCAGCACGACGGGCTATATGGCACGACCCGCATTTTGGACCGTGCTTGGGCCGGCACGGCACGAAAACAGCCCATCGGCCATTACGTAGCCCCTTGTTCTATTATGACAATTAATCTTCCTTTCTAATTAATAATAATCATGAAAGAAAATATTATTCATTCAAGAAAATCATGTAATTTTCATACCATGGATAGTTTACGTGCTTTCTAATTGCAATAATAATATTTCTACATCGATGCATATAAATCCAATTGCAAGTATCCGGAGGGCCGTGCTTGGGCCGGCACGGCACGAAGGCGTGCCGGCGTGCCATGGGCCGTGCTTGGACTCGATAAAAGACTTGTCGTGCCAGCACGACACGGCACGATGTGCCGATCATGCCTAAAAATCTAAACCCGACACGGCACGAGGCACGAGAGAGCCGGGCCGGGCCGGCACTGCACGGCCCAAGTCCCAGCTCTAGTCCCAAAGCACAGGTTTGAATGCTGGAATTATGCGTCCGAAGCACAGGTTTGAAATTATGCATAAAGTTTGGCCTGAATTTTTCATTTTGAATCCCGAGTCTGCAGCACCGTACTCCATTTTAGATTTTGGTCAAGCAGCATCACTAGCACATTGAAATGGAGCAGTTACTGATGAACAAGGTAGTGGTCCAAGCAGGAACATGAGCCGCAACATCTTGTGGTGGGTGCATTATGCAGACACATCCAGCACTACTCCTCAGTCCTAGGTAGCTAGATTCGATTGCAACCAGCACTGCAGAATGGCATGAAAGCACCGGCTCTTAGCGCTCAACACACGGCTGAACCGGTGAACCACTGGTCCTTGTGAACCAGGGACACGTAATGTAATTATCCCAGTTAGCTTTTCACTTATACTTGTATTTGTTATGTGTTTACTAAACATATACATCGATTAGCTAAGTTCAAATTTGAGTTTAAATTCAATACCCACTTACCTGAAATTTGTGAAGCTCAAATCCGCCGTAACCACACAAAAGAATAATCATGTTGAGATGACTGGACCTCTGTTCGTAAATATCTCACTGAAATGCCAAGCTTGGTGGCATATATTGTGGCTTTCAAATCATCTGTCTCATTTTGTGCTCCAGGTGGTGAGGATTAATGATTACAAGAAGGAATGCTTTTTTTTTTATCATGCATGTCAAATTCATGCTCCAGGTGGTACCGCGCTATTTGAAGCATGTGGCTAGAGGATTTCCAAATCAACGCACACAAATGCAACAGTCTGATGCAATGTGGGTTACTTCAACTTTGTTGGATGTCACTATATTGTTGGTTCGCACTCATGTACGTATCAAAATCTATAGGGAAAAATGCAGCTTTTCTTCTATGTTTTGTTCTTTGCCTCTGATGTTAGTTGCACGTTTCGTGGTCTTTTTTAACATTGAAACTTTCACGTCAATACAGCTTTCTCAAAGAGACAAATGTAGCATACCTCAAGAGCAAAAGAGTGGCTGGCTTCATTGATTCTATGATGTCAAATGTCATGGAAGGAGCAGAGTATCGTTTCCAAAGATGACATACCTAGCAAAACAACTTCCCAAATCAGACATACACACCAAATGAATGAGCATATGCCTTAGAAGTCCTCGCACTCCACTCAGCAATCATCAGGTTATGTACCGAACACATCCATAACGGCGAAATCTGAAACTTCACGCAATCAAGAGCACAATTTATACATCCACAACAAACTCCACATCCTCAGCAGTGCTTTAGTGATAAACACATTACTAACAAAATAGGAAACTTTTGCGTAACTTCAGACCTGAATGTTGCTGCATCCTCATACACCTGTTTGAGCTCTCTTATCTTAAATTCGAGTGTCCTGGCCTAGTTTTACTATATTAACTAAACATGTTTCTTTTTCTACATGTGCCTTGTTATAAGGAACTATGGCTAACTCGACCAATGGGTTGCACATTCCACTTACAGACACTACAACACAAATCTAATTTAGAGACACTTTTGTCAATATATTTTATAACATATCTTTACAAATATATCACATATATTGTAAAGATACTTTTTATGGCACTTTATAAAGCGTCACATGTATTAAGATACTATTTGATGATTTTAAATCATAGAGATATCTTGTTAAGTCATTTCATAAAAATGTCAATGCATATTATTAGGGGCAAGTTCGAGACACTTTAAATTTTGACCATAGCACCGTAGAGGCATAGTTTGAGTCATTCCTTTTAATATCTTGAGACACTATTTAAATCATTGAGGCATATTATGGAATACTCATAAGAATTATACTAAGTAAGTATATGTGTAACAATTGCTGTAAGGTTGAGATGGCTAGCAAGTCGAAGATTATACAATATAGTGTGAGGTCTTGAGTTCGAAGCTTCAAATCTCCATCACTGAAGTATTATCATATATATATTTTTAATATTTTTAGTGCACCTAGAGGGTAGAGACATAATAGTGTGCCATTACAAGTTGTCTTATAGAACATAGAGATAAGTAACATAGTGTGACATTACAAGTTGTCTTATAGAACATAGAGATAAGTAACATAGTGCGCCATTACAAGTTGTCTTATAGAAGATAGAGATAAGTAACAGAGTGTCTCTTCTATCAAAGTGACACCGGCTATAGTGACACCTCTACGACATAGTTGACTCTATGATAGAGACAATATATAAAATGTCTCTAGAATCCAAAATAATGTCTCTACATGCATGTAGTGAGAGAAATAGCATGTAATGTAAAAGGAGGGAACCTTTTACTGTTAATACCATTCCATATGTGGCATGTGATTGTGAAATCTTAAATATAAAATGCCAAAGTGAATCTGAGTTGGATTCTCCATGAAAATGATCCCACGGTGGATCAGATCAGTTCATCTTTCCATTTACATGTTGTTGGTGTTTGATATTAATACACCTTTTATGTACTATTTTAGTGGTGACTTTGGATTAATTCTTATACTGACTTGTCACTTGGAGTCTGAAATAATCTCATATTTATATCTATGCTGTGTTTTGGAGCATATTGCAATTTCATAGAAATCCAACACAAACAGGTAGTTCTGGTACGAGATCGATAGACACGTGGATCAGGACCATCAAGGAGAGCATACATGAGGAAGACGAGCAATAGAGGAGCTAGAAAGGGCTCAAGACAATTAGCTTGGCATCCATTCACTACAACACATATGGCCTTTTATGACATTTCATTTATGTCATAGAAAGTAGAAATTAGTGGTAGTGGGACCAACCCAAACCCCGCCTTTTTCTTTTGGAAAATTTAGTGACATTCAATTGCTACCCTTAGTGACAAAATAAAGTTTGTTACTATTTAGCATTGGAGTAGTTTATGATGATTTCTTGTTAGTCTTAATGACAAACACCTCATTTTTGTCACTAAGCAATAGTGCCTGATATAGAACGTCATAAAACTGAACACCATAACAACGAATAGACCCAATGTCATGAGATATTTGTCACAAAAAGGTGATATTTGTTGTAGTGATTGGTTCGATCAGCCTAGCCCATTCTGGATCCCAATCAAGCTCCCATTCTTGTATATTGAAGCCCATAACGGTCCAACCATTGATCTAGATATGCCTCCGGACCAACGCCTAAAGGACCACATGTAGAAGAGATATAGGGTTTGTGAATACAACTCATTTTAGCCATTCCCCCACCACCTCAAGTGAAGGAATAGATAGAAGATTGGATCATAACCACTGAAGGACGAAAGAACACCCTTGGCCAATTGGGCTAGGTGTGTGCTCCACACTGATTGGCCTAGGCCCTTTTCGCCTCATGTCACCACCATCTTCGATCTAGTTACATTCCAGAGTCTTCATACCCCATTCGTGTGTCAAGATATTTAAGATCATATGGTAAAGTCTCTATTCTCTCCTAGGATTAAAGGGGAATTTCGATATATAATTGCTACATTCATATTCGTGATCGTTATGATATCATAGAGCAATGTTGATAAACACTTCATGTACTTGGCTAGCGATCTCAGCACGTTTGCAGTAACCTTCTGGTTATTGTTATTCTACATAAATCATCATAGTGTGCTTGTTTTGACATGATTGATTTCTCCTATGTAGTGATGGTAAGGGGGGGGGAAGAGGTCGAACTCATGCCCAACCTTTTGGTATTCTTAGATAAATATCATTTGTGTTGTGGGAGTGTATGCAAGTGATCCTAGATCCATGGGAAGAGCATTCCATTTATATTTGTTCACGACTGATATTTGTTCAGAGAATTGCCTACCACAAATGGTTGACCCTAATGAGTGGAAAAGAGAGATGGTCAGAGCTCCAGTTACTTATAGACTTTCAGCAATGTCTAGCCAATGGAGGAGTGAGATAAACAAGGAGTGTCGTGAAGCATACCATATGCGAAACTTTTTGATTGATGTGTTGGCACGAGGCGAATGCATATCAGAAATGCATATTCAAAACTCCTACCTGATATTTAATTATTGCAAATATGTTCTTGAATTAACCAAAATGGTATATATCATGATTAAACACTATTATTACCTTACTGAATCCTCTTCGTATTGTACTATATCTTGTGCCACCCGTAGCAACGCACGGGTATGAATCTAGTCTTTACTTAAATTTTGTACACATTTGCTTTCTTCAGTCAGTAGAATTAGTACAAAGAGCTGAATCATAAACCACTTTTACTGAGGTGATAAACCTTAGGGAAAACCCTAAGGCAAAAGCTACACTAATCTGTGAGCTTGTGGTTCATACCAGGTGTAAGTGGCACCAACACATGTGACATTTCACTTCTACACCTACAAGTATTTTATTAGCAAAAAGAACTAAAATAACTTATTGTTATGCATTTAGTATTGACAATGTCACTATTACATGGGCAGTAATGTGAGTAGTCCCAATTGTGAAATGCAAATGGTGTTGGCATCCTCAAGATGATGAAAGAAAATGGCTTGAAGTTCATATTGGTACATTTTTCTATTTATATTTGAGTCCACAAATATCTTACTGTCACGAGGGCTGACTCATGTTCCTACATGTAATATTTAGGTGGGTTGCCGTTGAACGTAGGTCGTAAGGCCAAATGGTTTGGTAAGGTGTTGGAGGATCTACCACATAACTGAATAAGGGTAATAAGAAGTTTTGGTGAACTCGAGTATATATGTCTCTTCATCTCTACCTTCATTTCTTGTTAGTGCTACCCACAAAGATCGCTTCGCCAAGGCCAAAGTTCACCTCCTCTCTCTACATTATCTTGAGTTCTGAGAAGACAATAGAGCTAGGGTTGAGAAAGAGATTGGAAAGAGAGTGGAGTGCTTGTAATCTTCACCCCATCCTTTGAGCACCCAAGTGAAAAGTGAAGTGGTACAACATATCTTGTAGTAAATGTAGTACACGGTATAAAAATTCCAGAGGAAAGAGTGGGCCTAAGAACCTGATAGGTGGGTACAACATGTCGTGTAGCGAGTGTGGTACATAGATGAAATCCTGGAGAAAAAGGTGGACCCCACACATATGACACGTGGATACAACATGTCGGACAGCGAGTGCGGTACACGGATGAAATCCCGAAGAAAAAGGTGGACCTCGCACATGTGACACGTGGATACAACATGTCATGTAGCGAGTGTGGTATATGGATGAAGTCCTGAAGAAAGAAGTGGACTCACATACTTGACAGGTGGAACAACACGTTATGTAGGGAGCACGATATGTGGATGAAATTCCAAAGAAAGGAGTGGACTCCACACACGTGACAAGTGGGTACACCATCCCGCGTAGCGAGCGCGGTACACGAATGAAATTTTGGAGAAAAACTCTAATTGGTAATAACTTGCAAGTTATAAAAAGAGAAGTTCCAGCAAGAATCTGGCCCCAAACCGAAGTCACGAGTAGCTTTGCATCGAAAATCTTGGCCTAGAAGAATTTCATAAATGGAATTATGTGACACGTGGATACAACATGTCGTGTAACAAGTGTGGTATATGGATGAAGTCCTGGAGAAAGAAGTATGCCACATATTTGACAGGTGGAACAACATGTCAACATGTCGTGCAACGAGCGCGATAGTACACCATGCCGTGTAGCGACCGCAGTACACGGATGCAATTTTGAAGAAAAAAAACTCTATTTGGTAATAAATTGTAGGTTACAAAAGAGAAGTTCCAGCAAAAATCTGACGCCAAACCAAAGTCACGAGTAGCTGTGCGTCAAAAGTCTTAGAAGAAAGTTGCGATTCCATCTGTACAACAATCCTTAGATTTCAGCCGTCAACACAACACACATGCACAATTGGAAAGAATCGGTGACATCTTTTGGTCTGGCGTAATCAAAATGCCGGTACGAGTGCGAAACAATGCGAACAAAGAAGCTTTCCATGGCAAGCAACTAACTGCATTCCTACGTCGTCGTCCGGTGACGGCCGTACTGCTATCTTCCTAATCGATCTAGCCTCCGGCGATGGAAGCTCGAGGATGGAAAAAGATCGAAGCTTTTGAGAGGAGAAGATGGGTTAAATTTGCCGTGTGGACAGGACGCCAGAAAGAGAGAGGGGAAGACAAACAGCCCCGACCAATCACCGGCGCCAAAACATGCACCGAAGCTTCATGGCCTCATGGGTGCCCGAGGTCCACCGTCAACCGCCTGGATATGGCGGAAAAACAGGTGGTGGCCGTTGCATCCACATCCAGCTCCGGCTCCGAGCCCAGCAGCCAGCGAGAGCCAGCAGCGTGCCCCTCGTCTCCGACCCCCGACCCACCCAATCCAATGGTCCTCCGGAGCAAAGCACGGCTGCTGTGTCGCCTCACGCGCCCCGCCTCTCGGCCTCGCCCTTGACCTGCCCCCGGCACGACGCGATGTCCCCCGCACCGCACCGGATACATGGATGATATTGGTGGGGAGCGGGGAAGGAAAGGAGACGCCCTGCTGACGCCACCACGCGGCCCCGGTCTCCCCTCCTCTTCCCCGTCCCCGCCCGGATCTCGCCTCCTCCCTTCCCCATCCTCCGCCGCCGTGCTCGCCCTCCCGGCCTCCCGTGACCCGAGCCCGGGCGCCGGGTTGCCGGCCGCGCCCCGCCTCGCCGGCGCGATGGACGGCGGCGGGGAGCCGCTGCTCGTGCGGAGGAGCAAGGACAAGAAGAAGAAGAGGCCCGCGGCGGCGGCGGCGCACGCGGAGAGGGACGCCGGTGCCGGGGACAGGTTCCGCTCTCTCTCGCGCGACTACAACGACCTGGTGCAGGTGAGCAGCGCGCGCGCCGTCTTCCCTGGCAGTTCACTCTTCCTCTGTTCAATCTAGCTTCAAATCTTTTTCTTCCCCCTGCTTTTCTTGCTGCTCCTAGTTTATGGATTTATGGCCAGCTTGATTGACTAGTATGTCTTGCCTGCTTGATTGCAAACTATTACGCTATCCCTGTCGTTCTTGTCGATGTTTAGCATGTACTTGGATTAGTCATTGCGGAGTAGTAATACCAGGGAGTTGATTTGATTGTTCATCTAATGTTGTTTGGATTTACGGCCAGCTTCATTGACTAGGTGTGCCCTGCCTGCTTGAATGCAATTTCTCACGCTATCCCTGTTCTAGTCGATGTTTAGCGTGTTCTTGGATTAGTCATTGCGGTAGTAATTCCGGGGAGTCGATTTGATTGTTCACCTCATGTTGTTAGGAGTGGGGGTTGTTTGATCGTATGATTCTTTGTTGTTCAACCAGGAGCTAGGTTGTGACTGTATGATTCAGCTATTCATCTATTGTTGTTAGCAGTGGGGGTTGTTTTACACTCTATGATTCTTTGTTGTCGTACAACCGGGTCCTAGGGAGTGACTGTATGATTCCAGTTGTAGAATGACACAATGGTATGGATCTTGTAGTAATCATATACTTTACTGACTTGAATCTGATATATGTACAACATTTGCTGCAGGAGACTGAGGCAAAGAAGAAGAGGCTACTGAGTGCAAACCGGACAAAGCTCGCCCTCCTTGCTGAAGTCAAGTATGACAGTTCCTCTGTTCTTGGTTTATCGCTTCACGCTGACAGCACTGCCACCTTTCAGCTTCGTGACTGTGTAAACTGGTTTATGTTGCAAGGTTCTTGCGAAGGAAGTACGGATCCTTTGCCAAGGGCAATTCGCAGAAGACACATTACAAGCTGAAGAAGAAGGCTCGGTACATTCCATCGCCGTTGGGAAGGGCTTCAGCATTTGAAGATCATGATGTGGCCAGGACTGAAGGGCCTTCGTCCAGCAAAAACCCAAATGTTGACTTGAATCAAGGATCTCTAGTGGTATGTAATGGGACTTCGTGAAGTAAATTGTATGAGAAAAGCTTTAGTATGAGTTTCTGGTAGAAAAGCTTTAGTATAGGTTTCTGGTTATTAAAGGCACCTCTTTGTGTGCAGAATGATGAGAGGAATGATTGCCAAGGGCATAGGGGCCATCTAGAACCTGATAAGTTTGATCAAGTTGGGGTGGAAGAAGAGATGATTGCAGCAGATGTCAAATTATCTGTTTGTAGGGATACAGGAAACTCTCCGGCAAGTGATGATAAGAGGGCGATCCCATGGCAAGACCAGATGGCGTTGAAGGCCTAATATTGGTTAAGAAATAACCTTCTATGATAATTGATTACCCTTGCTATACCCCCAAATGCTCAGTAGTCTTTGTACAGGAACAATCAGTAAGGATAGTTATATTATATGCACGGTGACATGGTTGCAATGCCTGATTGACAAATTCAGATGGTTGCTCTTATGCAAGTTTGACGTGAGAATTGTTGTGCTATGAGTGAGTTCTATCCAGATTTCAGGACGAGTGTAAGCTTGGAGGTTAAATTCCCCGTATTGTAGTTTTTTTTATTAGCCTTGCATTTTATATTTGGGTGTTGTACCTCCACAATTATATACTAGACCTGCACGTAGCTTGTGGAAAATACTTTTTATACAGATCCAGTATGCAGAAGGGTGGTCAAAGTTAAAGATTTGTGTTAGAGACCACCCCACTTCAAAAACATCAATAACATAGCATGAGCAACAGATGAGCATACTAGATAGTACTGCATGAACACATATCCTAGTCGGTTCCTAAAATGAAAGATGGTACCAGAATCTTGCTCTGCAGATTTCCAATCAGCAGCCATTGACCTTTGCTAGATGTGTCTTCCCCGTACAATGGTGAGCAAGCATTTTCTCGCTGTTGCACTGCAAATTGCAGACCACACAATAACTCAATGACATCCGTTTCTCCACCTTCTCGATGTGCTTCTTCCCCCGTCGATGTTCAGCAAGCGTGTTCTTGCTGTTGCAGTGCAAATTGCAGAGCTTGCAAAAATACAGTGTGCTCTGCGCCCCCGTCTCTGAGATTCCACCCTTGATGTTAGAACCATCTGAAGGTGGCTTCTTCTCAGCCTGGAAGGCACTGGATCTCGCATTAGTGCCTCCTCTCAGAAGAGCATCTATCTTTTGCTTGTGCCCTCTGCCACTGCAGTGATCCTCAAATTGAGATGCAGACTTGCATTTGGCCAGACAGATTCCACAACGCCAATCCGAAACGTATTGTTGTGCTTCTACCTGTAGAACCAGAAAATTCAGTTGGTGTCGCTTGCCCTTGAGGTGGTTCTCCAACTCTGACTGACGAGTGCACTTGGCTTGGCAAAGGCTGCAGTTCCATGTCGATGCCGTGTTCTCTTCATCCTTTGTCACATTGGTCGGATACGGCTTCAGTTCTGTCGACCCGAAATTCATCATCATGTTCTTGCATTCTTCCAGCAGGGCTTGGATCTTTGCATTGTGCCTCTTGCCTCTCAGGTGGTTCTCCAGGTCTGATTTGCTAGTGCAATTGGATTGGCAGAACCTCCAAAGCCATGTTGGATGTGGCCTTTCTGCTGCATATTGCCTCACGTTCCTTGCTTCCTCTGCTGTCGGCGTTGCCTTCTGAAAATTGGCATTTTTTCTGGATACCAGAGCTGCTACTTTCGACTGGTGCTTCTGCCCGGCAAAATGCTGCAGTAAGTTGCCCTCACTGGTTGCTTTTGCCTGGCAGATGGCGCAACTCCATTTAATTGATGATGGCGGGGTCTCCTTGGGCAGCATAGTCTGTTGGGCATGCAGGCATGCAGTTTAGTTGGATATTCAGAGCATTAGTAAGTAGTAACCAACTGAATTAATGGTGAAAGCATGGTCTCAAAAAGAAACTACTCAATTCAGAGTAATGGAGAAAGCAACACAAGTAAAATTGCTACCAAGTCGTTGTTTTGCGCAGCTCGATTACAAGATTAGAACGAGAAATTGTGGAACAGGGCATGTGAACTTTCTGCTTAAATCTCCATATACAAATCTAGTTCGAGAGAACACGAACATTAGCTAAACAGCAATCTGAAGAATCAATACTATAAATAAGAAACGTAGAGGCAAAACAGATGGTTCAGATAATGTTAAGGAGCTCACCTGACTGGATTATTGCATTTTGCACTCATCCAGTGCTGCATTCTCCTGATCTGCCGCCTTACTGGTACCACAGCAAGTTTTGAAGCATTCACCGGGGTGATCTTCCATGGCAGGCTTCTCGGGCTCCAATCCCACACCCCCGTGCGCTACTCCATCATTCTTTTTCAGATCATGGACCTCATCCGCGCCGACGCCATGCCCGTTCGAGGGGAGGCGCACCGGATCAGCCCGTTCGCCGCCGGCGGAGCGCAGGGCCATGGCGCGCTCTATCCTGGCAAGCTCGGCCATGATGATCTCCTGGCGGAGGCGGTCCTTCTGGAGCTGCGACAGCAGCGCGTCCCTGATCACCAGCATCGACGAGTCTCCTGCGCAACACAAGCAGCGTGGGATTCCTGTTGATCAGCACAAATCATAGCAACTCCTAGTAGAGAGAGAGAGAGAGAGAGAGAGAGAGAGAGAAGGCGAGATTTCCCCCGTGTTGTCAGCAAGAAAGCAAAACACCCACCGTGCTGCGGAGGCTCGGCGAAGCGGCTGCCGCCGCCTTCGTCGTCGGACGCAGCCGCCACTACGCCTCGGCCGGCGAAGAACTCCATCAGTCTGCCGATCGGGTGCTCTGCTGGAGATCAATGGAGCGGTTTCTCGGTGAGCGACAGGGTGGAGAGGGGGCGCGTCGTGAGGCAGAAAGAAGCCGCGTAGCATTTGAAGGCCGGGGAGGCACGCGCATCCGCCGTCCGAAACAAGTCAAGGCGCCTTCACGGCCGTCCATCCAGTGTAGGGGCGGCTCTCTTCCCCTTCGCCTTCGCGTCCGCCTGTTCCCGGCGCTGCCTCGGGCGATGCGCGCGCGACGGCTCGCCTTTCCGAGACCCCGTTCACTCGCCGCGCTCCCGCGCGAACGTGGAAGCCGGAAGCGCCCGCCACGGCGCCACCAATCCAACCGCGGGCGTCCCCGGCTTCCGCGCGCCCTCATCAATCGGAAAATAAATGCACCAATGGCAGTTAAAGCTGGCACCGCCGTTGGCTGCGAATGGTGTGTCGCCGTTAGAGCTGCCAATGGCAGTTAGAGCTAGCACAACCGCGGGCAGTCGCCGTGCGCGCTGTGGGAACAGAACCGCCGCGCGGAAACGCGAGCCCGCGAAGGGGAAGCGGTGCGAGCCCGCGACGGCCAGCCGCGGCCTTTAAATCCACGCGGCGGCCCTCCGCCTGCCATTCCCACCGAAACGGCGCGGCTGCCTGGCTCCGCTCCTCGCGGTCGACCGATCACCATGGAGTTCTCGCGCCGGGGCCCGGCGACCGCCGCGGCCGACGGCGGCGTCAGCGACGGCCGCCCCTCCCGCGACCTTCCGTCGCACGGTACGCACACCTTGCATTGCGATTTGTGAGACGACAACAGAAAAACAAGTGATCCATGCAGTTTCGATTCTTTCGGAATCACGCACACACTCTTGTGTTTCCATGACCGCGAATCCGTACCCATGCAACGCCTAGCAATCACTCGGAAAAATGCAAGTGGTTCTTACCTCAATCTTCATGGCGCATTAGCAATGATGTCAGTACTTTGTAGGATGGTTTGACCTTACCTGTAGCTCTGCACCTGATAAAAATCATAGTATCATAGTACTACGAAGCGAGCAGCTGTAATTTGTCAGATTGCTTTTCCCTTCTCCCTTTTCTTTTTAGAAACTACTTGTTTCTCTTACAAGTATGACTGCGAGGTACATAGTCTAGCAAGTTCCAAACTTCCAATTGGATGTAAAATTGTGGAAAGGGCGTGAACAATGCTGTGATGCGTCGATGAGTTGCCACCAAGGAAACAAGTATATATATGATCTTTTATTTTACTTACATCTACTGATGTTATGTTTCATGCTGACTGGCCATGAAGAACTTCTCTATGCGTGACTGGTGCAGGGTACTCGACTCTGGTGATTAGGGACGCGCTGCAGGCACAGCTTCAGAAGGATCGCCTTCGCCAGGAGATCATCGAGACCGAGCTGGCCAAGATAGATCGCGCCCTTAACTGCATGGCTGATGTGCAACAGGGTGAACCTGTCCCCTTCGTGCCGCACCGTGGGGTTTTGGGTGCGGTCCAAGATCCCAAGGAAAAGGATGAAAGGAGTGGCAGTTTGGACTTGAAGCCCTTGAAGCCTGTCACGGAGATCAAACAACAAGAGTCGATTGAGGTGAGCACCTTACTGTAATGTTTCTTTTCCTTTGGTCTTTTCTCTTTTATTATTCCATCTACATTTGTTAACTTCACTTTCACAAGGCTGCTAATTAAGATGTCCTCAAAGATTTGACTTTTTTTTTTGTTTGGTAAATTTTGTATACACATGGATTTGTTGAGAAAGTTTGCTTTCTTTCTTTTCCATGGATCATACATTTTACTGTTCCAATTAATAAACTGCATACTGTTCTTAGTACCAACTTAGCTTTGCTTGCTTTTCAACTAACAATGATCTAATCGAAGTGTGTGTTAAACATGCAGATAAACCAGCCCGGACCACGTTCACAGACATGGAAACTGACGGAAATAACCTTACCAGTAAAGCAACCAAAGACACCAGAGAGATGGAGCTGTACCGTCTGCCAGGTGGAATCAACAAGTGAGCACAACTTACAACAGCATTTCGCAGGGCAGCAGCACCGGTCAAATGTGGCAAGCTTGGAGTCAAGGAACATCGTGCAGCAGCACCAGACAATGATTCGTGCACTGCAGCAAGAAGAAAGCAAGAGTATGGCAATGAGCTATGGGCACCTAGGAGCACCCTCTGCTTGGGGTAAACTACCTTTGAATGGTTCTAGCAGCAATAGCGTTGTGAGCTCGGAGATGCCGCGGCTAATGATGTCACTATATTTCTGCAAGGTCTGCAATGTGCAGTGCAGCGATGAGTTTATGTTTAAGGAGCATCGTCGGGACAAGAAACACAGAGGGAAGGTGTGGAAGCAGAAGGTGATGGCCTTCTGCAAGGTCTGCAAGGTGCAATGCAACAGCGAAGAGATGCTCGCCAACCATCTTACTGGGAAGAAGCATCAGAAAAATGAGAAAAATGCAAGCCTATGGTCCCGTTCGGGTCTTGGCAGGAAACGTTCCAGATCAGGAAGGCCTTCACAGGTAGAATAATGTCTGGAACGGTTCCAGGCCATTCCAGGCCCGGAACGGGCCGAACCGAACGTGGCCTTATGTGGCTGATTTGAAGCATGGAGCTGGAACGATGGATGTGTCCATGATTTCAATCATGCTATGGCGGTTTCCGCTCATTTTGTGGAATGGCTGCAACTATATCTTTTATCATTAGTACAACATATTTTGATATCTATGTTATGAAATATGTATGCTGCTATGATATGTTCAATGCTACTGTGAAGTTACTTTCACATTGACCAAAGTGCAGCCTCCCATCCCTTTCAGTTTTCTCTTAAGGTGTCGGTTGTTGGCATGCTCTACACATTTTGACCAGTTTTTAATGTTTTTTTTCTCGAATACGCAGGAGAGCTACGTATCTTTGTATTAATAGGTAGGAAAAGGTGTGCTTTTACAACGCGCAATGCCAAAACACGCGCAGCATTAGTTGTGCAGCCGCTATTACAAAAAATAGTTAGCTGCAAATTTGAAAACTAGAAAGCTGATTACTCAGAAAATAAACGACCTAGCCTCTTAGCTCCTGCTAGCACCCAGAGCTCAGCTTCGGATTTGATGGAAATTAACATATGAGGAAGTGTAGAAACTTGTGCTCTGAAAATTCTGCCATTTCTCTCCTTCCAAATCCGCCAGCAGACTAAGGCAAATAGTGTGTCGAAACCTTTTTGCAAGCTACCAGGAAGCAACGCTCTGAACTCATGCCAGCAGACCAGTTTTTAATGTAAAATGAGCACTTCTGCACGAAGGATCCCAAGTTAAAATTCATTTGACATCACAGTATATCCTTCACTCCTTTGTCATTGCAAAAGTATCCATTTGACATCGTAATTTCAAAAACCAGGATTTCAAAAATTCACCTTACAGTATAATTGGGTTTACCTTCGGGATTTATGTTATTGAATATTTGAGGAGCGAGTTTTGTTACTTGACTTCCATTACCTACGCTTATCCGATCCCTTTCCCCGAATCACATATGTAGGAAAGAAATGTCTTTTTTCTCCTCAAAGATTTTGTCACAATTCCTAGTGCAACTATGCCAAAATGCTCGTTCACTATCCTTCTGGAAAGAAACACAAGAAGATTACTGTAATGTGTAACGGAAAGAGAATGAGATGTATACATGTGGATGATTCTGGATTCATTTGGTTGAAACTGTCTTTTGCTCTGATCCTACTCATTTAACATGAAATCCATACTCAACAAGTTAGAGCTATACAAACCATGCGGTCAGGCATCATTGACATTGATATTTATTTCTGATCATGGTTTTAAATAGCGGGCTATGACAAATAGCGGAGTTATTTTCGCAGAGGCTATAAAGCTATAGCGGAAGCTATAGCCGGCTATGACAAATAACGGTTTTACTATCAAATCATATAAAATACAAGTAATAGATGCACAAAATATCATAATCACAAATATGTTTCCAAGGCTACAAGAATCCAAGGAACATTGCTTAAGTTAACAATACAACAAGATTCATACAATTTAAATGTTTAATTATCCAAATAAGCAAATCAGTAGCATAGAGCTAAGCCTAAGGCTATAGCGGCACTAAAGCTATACCGTTTAACGCAGCTATAGCGGGATTTAGCGTCCGTAGCTGCCATCGCGGCACAAATACTAATAGCGTAGCGGAGACCCTTGAAAAAGACTATAGCGGAGCTATATAGCAGGGCTATAGTCCACTATTTAAAATCATATCTCTGATCGACTATGCAGAATGCCTTTGTGGGACTTGTCTTCCCACTAGGATTAGAAACCTGTTAATTCAAAATTTCGACCCTTAGTTAAACGATTTGAGATGTTGACTGGGATTTCAACTTTTGAACTACTAGGGATTTATGTATACTACAATTCGATAATACACTATTTTTCGAAAAGAAATTGATGTTCCGGGGAGGGCCCGGGGCCGTATCGCCGTGAGGAAAAAGGAAGCTTGGGAGGGGAAATGTGAAATGGTGAGCGGAAGGAAACAGTGACGAGTTGACGGTGGCCGGCGATTTCCATTTTCCATTTACTAACTCTTTCTAGGTTTAAGAGATGGCGGCAGTGGCACGGCACTAAACATCCTAAGCTATCAAAGCTTAAAGTAGTTCGTTCGCAATCAGTGTCCACCGTCTGATGAAGTACAAATTGATACTGTACACAAACCTTGCAAAGATTGGTTACCGAGAGATGTTCCTACTGTCCTCATTTAAGTGCTCCCAAGTGCATCCTATGTCTTGAACATGTGTTTCTCTAAAGTATAGCAACAGTTTGGAAATCCTGTATATCATGCAAATATTTTAGATAGAATCTCTACCTTTTTTCATCAGGTCAAGAGCCTTTTTCTGTGGTATGAGATCCCCAAGTTCAGCATCGGAACATTGTTCTTGCTACTCTCTAATGTTGTGTTGTTGCATCATTCTTCTCCTAACTAAGAGTGTTGCAGGACATAAGGGGTATTGTTTCTTCCGGTGCTTGTGTGTTATTCATGTACTTGTATGTACCACTAGAAGCTATTCTGTAATAGCTTATGCAGACTTATGGAATAAGAGCACTGGTTGCAATAGAGAAAAGGACAGTTGCATTCAGCACCAAAACTGACTGACTAAATTGTTATGACACCACAGTGTGATCTGAAACAATTTCGTAAAATCACACGTGGTGCTGGCATCTTGCTCTACAAACTCACATCTAACACCTAGAGAAGAAGAAAAAAATCCCTATTAACAGGCAGAAGACAGTTCCATTTTATTTATTTGCGTTGAGATTTTTCCGGTGCTTCTTCCCAGTACAGTGGTGAGCGAACATTTTTCTGCTGTTACACTGCAAATTGCAGACCTCACAAAAGTTCAGTAACTTCTGTTTCTCCAAGTGTTCCTCCCCATTGCAATGGTTTGCAAGCTTGCTCTCGCTGTAGAGATCCAAATTGCAGACCTCGCAAAAATATGTTGCCTGCTTCGCTTCTGAACTTGCACTCTTGCTGCAAGAACCATCTGAAGATATTTTATCCGCTGGCTTCATGTCACCGGGTTCTGCATCCTGGCCTTCTACCTTTAGAGCTCCTCTTTTCTTTCGGCGTTTCCTGATTCTACGGGAATTTGCAGATTGAGGCTCAGAGCAACATGACTGGCAATCAGTACCAGTTTGACAAGTGCTGCAATTCGATTCTGAAGTCAGATCTGCTTCTTGCGTCACATTGTTTGGAGGCGACCTAGCTTCATGCGACTCGGAATTCATTGCCATGTTATTGATTGCATCCAATAGGGCCTGAATCTTTGCTAAAACTAGACTCCCCAATTCTGAATCAGTGGTAAAGTTATCTTGACAAATGCTACTAGGTGGCTTCTCTAAAGGTTGCTGCACATTGCTCTTGTGACACTTCGCTTCCAGTGGCTCAGTGTTCTTTGCCTTCGCTTCCTGTGGCTCAGTGTTCTTAGCCTTCGCTTCCTGTGGCTCAGTGTTCATAGCCATACCGTCACCTTCCTGACATTGTGCTTCAGTGTTCTGTTGATGTATTCTTCCGCTGAGATGCTCCTTCAGATCTGCTTCACTGCTACCATTAGCCTGGCATATGCTGCAGCTCCATTTTAAAGAGGATGTTTTCTGCCCTGCACAGGAAGAAGATTCGGCTGTTGTTTGTGCCTTCTGACTAATGGCCTCGTTTCTTGATTCCAATGATGCTACATTTGATCGGTGTTTCTTCCCTGCACAATGCTCGTGTATGTTGTGCTCCGTGTTCGGCGTTCCCACCTGGCAGATTGCACAACTCCAGCTCTGGGGTAGCTTTGTTTTTTTAACAGGTATAGTTATTCCTGTTAGTTCCCATTTCAGTGAAGATGACGTCTTCTTGGGCTGTATTTAGTATTTGACATTTGATTACAACATTGGTATCAGAAATATAATGATGAGAGAAAGGCTAGTAAAGATGTTAGCACTATGTTATATGCATTTTGATTACCCCATCAGGAAGCCAATTGTGAAAAACAAGGCAACTAAAGTTTCCAGTAAAAGCTGAATACTCACCTACCAAGGTCTAGATATACAGGATCAAAAGTCAAGTTTGAACAAACTGCTTCTCAGCAGCACTCTAAAGAAGTGTGCATTAAATTTACAACTAAAAAGAAAATAGATAAGAAAAAACATGCGTAAAGGATAAGATGCTCACCTCATTGGATTCCTGAAGTTTCTTCTCATCGAATGCTTCATTCTCCTCTGACTTGCCATTGGAACAACAGGGCCTCGAGCATACACAGAATCGGTTTTCACTGGCAGGCTTCCCGGACATCGGCTGCACACCCCCATGCTTTACATCCTTTTTCTTCGGATCATGGACCCCATCCACATTGGAACAATGTTCTGTCCATCTGAAGTACGGCATGAACTCATTGAAGGTGAAGAACAATGGCTTAGGCTGTTCCACATAGGCAGTACGAGCAGCGGAGCGCAGAGCCATGGCACTCTCTAAATTGGCCAGCTCTGCCATGATGATCTCCTGGCGAAGCCGATCCTTCTGGAGCTGCAACAGCAACGCATCTCTGATCACCAGCATGGCGTCTCCTGCGTCTGCCTTGTCTAATTATTGATGTCAGCAAACACAATGTACCAAAATAGACTGGACATTATTATTTTTTAGAACAAATAGAATGGACATTAGATAACGACTAAAGTTTTCATATTTGAGAAAGAAGACTCTTTTTAAGTGGCAGTACTCGTGCATATTTTCAAAGTGCCCAGTAAATTCGGGCGGAAGCAGAAACTTTTACCCTGTCACATAAAGAAATTCCGGACTGCATGCACCTTAGCATTGCCAACAGTAAACAGTTCCACATGTACCTACTATTATCGTTTTTTAAAAGGCGCAGAACTGTGGATTTGGTACAACTGCCATGGTATCAACTTGCACTTGCACTTGCTATCGCTATCGGAGCTTTTGAATGGATTTTTAAGAAACTAGGAGGCCGTAGCTCTATCAATGATGTTAGCAACTACAGTTCCAAAATTGGGTTTCCAGTCCCAAACGCACAGGCAAGGTGCTCGCAAAGCAGTTGCAGATTCCCCGGTTCTCGGCACGGAGCACAAGAGAATCACTTGCATGTTGAATCTGAGCAGAACAAAACCGAAAAGATCCGTCTGTTTCCTGAGAGACTCGGCCGCGGAGGGGGAGGGGGGTGGCGGCGGCGAGAACGAGAATTGTCACGTACCGTGCGGCAGGGGAGCGGCGGCTGTCGTCGCCGTCCTGGTCCGCGGCGGGGCGGCCGCGGCAGGCGAACTCCATGGGCATGGGTCGGCCGGGGGGGGGGGGGGGGAGCATTTTTGGCGAGGAAACGGGGATGGGTGCCGCGGGATTCCGGTGGGCGAGCCAAGACGGAGGGCGCGCGAGAGAGGGGGGAAGTGGGGCGTGCGAAAGCAAATACTAGTAGCAGGTGGAGGAAAAAGTTGGGTCGAGCCTTTGGTGATGCCGACGAGGACGACGATGATCGGTGGGAGGCCCCGCCGCCGACGGTTTGCTTACCGTGTGTTTGGTTGCGGGATCACAACCGTGTGTTTGGTTGCGGGATCACTGGGTTGGATTGGATCCAACCCGGATTTTGGGGAAGGAGCTAACCCATTCATTGTTTGGTTGCACTTCTGATTTTGAGGACGGAGTGAACCCATTCCATGTTTGGTTGAAGGAACTGGGAATACGTTTTGGATGGCATGATAACACCGTTAGTGAGGGTCCCACTTGCAACCAATGGACCCCCCTGTCAAGCTCTCATCTTTTTCTTTTTATTTTTTCCTCTCACCCTTTTTTTTCTTTTTTTTCTCTCCCTTTCCTTCTTCCTCAGCCCGAGCGCCTGCCCACCTTGCCGCCCCCACCTCGCCTGCCGGCCCTGCCTTGCCGCCGGCCGCCACACTCTCGGCCCGCCGGCCCCATCCGCGGCCTCCGCCAGCCGGCCGACCACGGCCCCGCCCTCGCGCCGCCGCCGCCGCCATGGCCTCCTCCGCCGTGGCCGTCGCCGGTGCCGTGGCCGCAGGAGCAGTCGGCGAACTCCGGCCCCCGCGAGCGCCCCCCCCCCCCGCCGTGCGCCGCTGGCGTCCGTGCTCCCGCTCCCGCGTCCGCGTCACCCGGCGAGCCCCGGCTGCAGCTCCTGCTCCCGCGCGCCGCCGGCGTCCGCGTCGCCCGGCGAGCCCCTGCTGCAGCTCCTGCTCCCGCGCGCCGCCGGCGTCCGTGCTGCAGCTCTTGCTCCCGCACGCTGCCGTCGTCCGCGCCGCGCCGGCGAGCTGCAGCTCCGGCCCCCGCGGTTCCCTGCCCGGCCGCACGGAGAGAGATGGGGCACGGGGCAGCAGAGAGGAGAGACGGGAGGGAGATGGGGCAGTGACGGGAGAGAGACGCCGCGTCAGAGCGGAGCGGAGCGAACTCGTCCGCCAGATTTCGTGGGACAGAGCTAACCCTCATATCCACCGAATATACCTCTCTTGGGTCCGCTCCGTCCCCTACTGCCTCCATCCAAACACTCCAAAAAGAGGTCCGACCCATCCGGGTTGGACTCATTCTCCTAACCAAACACACGGTTAGCGACAAAGCGAGCCCGAAGACCCGGCCGCCGGGGTCCGCTTTCCCACTTTAAAATCGTGCTACAGGCCTTAGTTGCAGGTTGTAAAGTATTTGAAAGAACATCTTTTTATATTTGAAGTACTAATCACAAAATAAATTACAGAACTCGTCTGTAAATCGCGAGACGAATCTAATAAATTCAATTAATCCGTCAGTAGAGATTATTTACCGTAGTATTACTGTAGCAATTTAGCGTCTAATTACGGCCTAATTAGGTTCATTAGATTCGTCTCGCGGTTTACAGGCAAACTGTGCAATGTGTTTTTTATTTTGTCTAGATTTAAGTCTCCATACGGAAAATTTTTTGAAATTTTGAACTTTGCAACTTGTTATATTTGACGAGCCTTGACAACCGGGATGCCAGCTTGGCAAATTGAGAGGGTGAATTTTTCAAGCCAAGTCTGCAAGAGTTAAAAGGTTCCATTTTAAAAAGATTTAAGTTTTATTTGGAGGTTAAAAGGTGGACGCGTCACGCACGCAATTCAGTTTCTGTGAAATCAATGACGCTACACCGATAAAAACCATTGCCAACCATCGGCACCTGTCATCAACAACGACGCACATCTGAGCCTGAATTTCTTTACAAGCAGAGCACTATCGCAAAGCTACCAACGTGAGAACTGCATTAGGATCCAGCTGAAGTTAACCTAGCGGCGTCACCTACTTTAGAAACTAGAGACCCTCGTTAGCCACAAAATGCATGGCAAAATCAAAAGAAACCCTGCAGCTGCAGCCGCAAGCCAAGCCAGAGATACCCAGAAACTACGTCTTCCCGCACAGCTTCTTCTTCCCCCGCGAAAAGGGCAGCAAGGCAACTGCAGCCGCGCCCCTGCATCTCAGGCGGCGCTCCCGTCCGGGCACCTCTGACGGTGCCTCCTCCCCCCGAGGTGCTCCGCCAGATTTTTCTCGCCGTTGCACTGCACGTCGCAGAGCTTGCAGTACCAGTCGGGGTTCATCTCCCAGCTCGCCTTCTTCCGCGAGCCGGCAACATCCTGGCGGTGCGGCGGCTTCCCTCCCTGTCCCTGCTGCGGTGGCCCGCCGCTCCCCACCGCGTCCTCCTTGCCATCCGGCGTCGGTTCCGAGCTAGGCGCGGCGGGGCCGTTCCTCGATGCCTGCAGTGCGGTGGCGTGCATCCTGCTGGCCAGGTGCCTCTCCAGGTGCTGCGGGCTGGGCGTGTTCACATGGCGGATGGCGCAGCTATGTTTCCAGAGCTTCTTCTTCTTGTTCTTCTTCTTCTTGACTGGTGGACTTGCTGCGTTCAGCTTTCTCTTCACCCCGGCGGATGTTCCTTCATGCGCAGACTGTTTCAGAGGAAAGTTCATTTAGAATCCAGGGAATGGTAACCGAGAACTGCATCTCAACAACAACAAAAATTGGACAGAACAAGCAGCCTATATCTTTATGATGCGTGCACTGATGGGTCACTTGTTTCAATTATTTAAATATGCAATCAACATCGGGGTTTATTTTATGATTTGACCACAAGATGAAACTGGAAATAATGTCTACCAGCATCACTTTCCACATGCACAAGGAATCTGCTTAAAGGACAAAGGAGAACATAGTCTTATATTGTGATGTACATCTGAAGGAACTTTACTTCATATTACCAAAAGAGAATCCAAGTGTACTCTAGAGGGTTTTGTGTTATTCTTTAAACAATTTCACTAGTGAATTAGCAAATTTAGCTCGCGCGTTTGATAGTAACTTTTCTCAAACTTGCAATATTGAACTGTAATCACAATCACAATTAAAACATTGTGTATCACAACATTCTTGACGCAGAAAGTACTTCAGTAATCACAACCATTGGCATAAACAATGTTCAGGAAAGTTGTGTGTCACAATCACAACAAACGAGCAGGAGGCATCATTAATCAATTACTCTTAGCAAAATTCTGAGGGGATAAATGACAAAATAAATCAGGATTAATGGAAAATATGAGCTTACCTCACTGAACTCTACCTTCTTCTGCTCACTGTAAGCTGCATTCACCAGACTTGCCGGCATATGCTGACCAGGCAGTCGGGCGGGTTTATTGCTACCCTCCATGGCAGACTGTGCATCCTTCCTCTGCCCACTACTCTGGTTCCTGATTTCGCCCAATGGCTGCACGCCATGTCCATTCTCCACATCGGCCTTCGGTTGCCCACCAAAGGCCTGTTGATGTCCTGATGCCGCTTCCTTGGCTTTGGCTGCCACTGGAACCAAGGTCTCAAACAGAGACCTTTTGCTTGGTGATAGGCAAAGTTCCACATTGCCGTTAAGCACATGCGCTCCTGTTTCCGCCCCAGGTGACCTGCACTCCTGCTGCTGCTCAACGCCATTGCCCAGCTGTCGCTGCTCAGGTATCGGCTGCATGACACAATTTTTTTTTTACACTTAAGTAAAAAAAATACTGATGCCTGGCAAAAAGTGGAGAGAATAAGCAATCTACTATAGACTGATAGATTCCAGGTAAACTCCATTGGCAGTACTCCTGATGTACTCTACCTTGACTCAAATAGTACTTCAGTACACAGGAGTTTTTTCATGGTCAAACTACAACCATTGGCATAAACAATGTTCAGGAAAGTTGTATATCACAATCACAACAAACAAGCAGGAGGTCATCATTAATCAATTACTCTTAGCAAAATTATGAGGGGATAAATGACAAAATAAATTAGGGTTAATGGAAAATATGAGCTTACCTCACTGAACTCTACTTCTTCTGCTCACTGTAAGCTGCATCATCCATGAAAGTGATCGGGTGCTCTAGCCTAAGAGGGGGAGGGGGTGAATTAGACACTATTAAAACCTTAACCTATGGCTCCAACTAGTTTGCACAAAACTTAAACTAAAACAAGCTAACTAGGTGTGCAACTACAGTTCACCTCAGTGTGTAACCCTCATCTCAAAAGAGTTTTGCAACCTATAGCCAATCCTATCAAGATACTACACTAAGAAGGTAAAGGCACACAAGTTGCAATATGAAATGTGGAAGCTTAAAGAGAGGGATGAGAGGAAGCGAACTCTCGACACGAGGATTTATCCCGTGGTTCGGATTGCCACAAAGGCGCCCCTACGTCCACGTTGTTGAAGCACTCACAAAGAGTATCGCTTCCCGGCAATCAAGTCTCTTCCGTGAATACAATCACGGTCACCTTGATCCCGATCTTCACTAAGGGAGATTGCCCACGAAGGAGGGGTCTCCGTCCCCCGCACAATGTCGTCGATGCCGCTCCACACCAAGCCGGAGGGTCGTTGACTTGACAGCAAGCCACCAAAGCTCCAAGGAGACCGGCGCACCAAGATACAAGGATGGTTCACTCTAGAACCATAGCACAAGGATCTAAACCTTACTTGATCACTCACTCAAGAGCTAACCTTGCACTAACACTCACAAAGCTTGTGCTAAGGACTAAGAATTTGATCTTTATGCTCTTGGATGGCTTGGAGATGTTCTTGGGTGTGTGTAGGATGTCCAGCAACTCCAGCAAACTTCAAATAGCCGGGGGAGCTCATATATATAGGCCTGCAAGTCGAACTAGCCGTTTGTAGCCGTTGTCAGATTTCTGCGCAGGCATCGGAACTTCCGGTGCAGAGGCATCGGTTCTTCCGGTCACTCTGTGCACTGAACTAGCCGTTGGCTTCTCTGATATGGCCGCAGCAACTTCATGAACCATCGGTTGAACCGATGCTTAGGCGTCGGTTCTTCCGGTGACACTTGATCCGCAGATAGCCGTTGCACCTTGCTGACGTCATTGCACTGACGCTTGCTCCGATGGGGCATCGGTTCATCCGGTGCTGAAAGCTTGGCTGCTGCACGCTTGACAACGTCTCTGGAACATAGTACGTTGATTGCGCCGATGCTTTACTTGACACCGTCGGTTCATCCGGTGCTTCACTTCTTTCTTCACTTGATCTCCAGAGGCGCTCGTCGGATCTTCCGACAACCATCGGATGCACCGATGCTATGGGCATCGGTTCTTCCGGTGCTACTGATTTCAGTAGAACTCGTCCAATTCAGCGTTTCTTTGAGTTCTTTCTTCGTGTTTTGCTTTGTATGGCCTTTTTACTTCATCCTTGGGATCTAGAAATGTTCACTTAACAAAATCATTAGTCCCATTGATTGCGTTGTCATACGATCACCAAAATCACTCGAAATGGTATAAAAGGTGCCACGTTCGTTACAATCTCCCCCTTTTTGGTGATTGATGACAACACAATCAAAACAAGCATAAAATTTACAAAAAATTAACAAATTGAACCACTTACCCTCGCTTGGATGTTTACCACTATCCAATGATGGCTTGGGCTCCCCCTAAAACCATGATCCCCTTTGTTCCTCCCCTTATTTGCTACTCTTCTCTCATATGTTGACTTGATCCAGTCGGCATTTTCCCCTTTTTTGAATATACTTTTCCTTCTTGGGAACATCTCGAACTCTTTTCGGGAACATGACTTGCTTTGATCCACATTTCTCCCCCTTTGGAATCAAATCATCTAAAAGGTCTTGCACCTAAAAGGTCTTGCAAAACAATATAACTCAAGAGAAGATTAGTAGCCTAGGGAGTTAGTTCCATGACTCATGATCCAATTGTATGATATCAATGAAGATACCAATTGAAAAATTCACTATGGTGGATCACAAAATTACGAAACTAGCATGACATGAGCTAAGCTTTCCATAAGTATGTGCACAAAATAATAATGTGAAAATCAAGTACACAACTATAAGTTTTAATTAGAAAGCTTAGGCCATATCATGTACGGAGGTAGCTCTAAAATTGATAAGAGATTGACAATTATACCAATTGAATGAGTTTAGAACCTTGCATACCTCCGGGGGACACTTTATTTACCTTGCATGTACTAATTGAAAATGAATTGCAACCAATTGAAAGTTTTTAAACAAAGAGTACTTGGTACACCAAGATTAAATAAATGTATAAGCACATAGACTATGAACTTAGATATGAGCATTTAAATTCAATAGAGCATGACTCAATATGCATGAAAGCACAATTTATCTAATCACTCTTATAGAGTTGTTTGTTCACATTGATCGTGAGAAACATTCTCTTAGAGTGTTAACTCCACGTGAGACTATAAAAGATAAACTTGTAAACATGTTAGTCTCAAAATCACAAGCCATAGGATGAACTCCCCCTAAATGTGTGCATTTAGTGTTTGAATCACCAAGCAAATGTATGCACATTGATTTTGACATAATTTGGAAGTTTACCCTATAGCTTGTGTTCATGGTACACATATGAAATACATACCTCATGAAGTCCATGTACCATAAAGGGTAACCTTGTGTAGCTTTCTACACACTTATCAAACCATGTAGGATGCTTATGGGTTAGAATCATGGCACAAGCAACCCACCATATATAACACTAGGAGATGCAATGCATGCAAACATCCTAGCAAAAGCAATAGAGATACATGATGCTTGAATTGAAATCTAGCTACCATTACCCTATTATGGGGACTTGGGTAACAAATGACCAAGTATTGAGCTTAGCTTCTTTGGCTTGAACCTTCACTTCACCATGTAAGCTAAGCCTCCAAATTCCCTGAAACCGTTGTTGGCTAAGTCTCCTTTGGAACCCACACCATTTGAGCCCCCTTCATATTGGTGATGATATCCTTGGGCACCCAAATGGAGTGGTTCCAACTCATTTCCTTCTTCCCAACCTTGTGAGCAACCACCTTGACATTGGTCTTCTTTTTGATCACATAGAAGGTGCTATTGCTTTTGTTTCTCCGGTTGGACTTGGTGTAGATGAGAGAACTCTTGATTGTGAGCTTCTTCTTGTTCTTCTCATCCGGAAGCTTCTTCCTGAGTTGAAGACACTTGTTGGACTTGTGGCCTTCTTTGTGGCACTTTGAGCAAGTCACGGTGGACCCCTTCTCAAGCTTCTTCACCATGTCTTCACGATTATCTTGAGAAGGTTGGATATTGCTCTCTATGCCTTTGCCCTTCAATCTATACAAGTCCTTCATGAGCCTTTCCACTTCTTACTTGAGCTTATCATTCTCCTTGGCAATGAGATCATCACATGATTCTACAACAACATTCTCATTGTATTTCTCATTGCAAGGGTTAGAGCAAGATTCATCAATTAAATCAATACAAGAAGTTGAAGCATCTACCCTAGAGATAGGAATTGCACAAGGGATAGCTTGCTTCATTTCCAAAGAGTCATTTGTATCATTAATGCTCCTAAATTTTAATTTGAGCTCTTCATGCTCCTTACTAAGCAATTTGAATTTGCACATTAAATCTTCAAAATTTGTGGCAAGAGAAGCATTTAGATCATTGAGAGCATTAAGATTTTTAATTTCTTTTGATTGCTTCTTAATGACTTTTTGGTGCTCATGAACAAGGTCAAAAAGTTTGTCAATTGAAGAAGAATCGGAGTCATCATCACTTACATCGCTATCCATATCTTTGGCCATAAAGTAAGTGTTGGATGATGATCCCATGCGGGTGGTGAATTTCTTGTTTGATTCATCACTTGAACTTACACTTGATTCTTCACCACCGCTAACACATTCACCAAATATGACAAATGATTCATGCATGGGCTTCTTCTCCTTCTTTTGCTTATTCTTCTTGAACTTCTTCTCAATCCTCATAAGTTGATGGTGAGGCCCATCTTTGAGGAAGACCATATACCCCATTGAGTTGATTTCCTTAAAGCATTTGTTCATCTTCTTTACTTACCTGTAGAGGTTGGGGTGCATTGACTCTTTATCATCACTTAAGGAGCTTCTTGCATCCTCCTCTTCCTCATCACTTGAGCTACCTTTGATGGCCATCTTCAACTTCTTGAGTTATTTGCATGCAAGTGCACTATGTGTTGGTGAAGAAGATGTCGCTTTTGTCTTGATGTCATTGCGTAGCTCATGGGCGATCACCTTGTTGAGGACTTGATTTGTTGTCATTGTGTCGAGCTCTTTCTCATATAGAATTGTGGTCAGCAAATCATAGTCCGGCCTTCGAAATGAGTGAAGGATCTTGCGAATGAGTTCCAAATCTTCAATTTGCTTCCCACCTAAAGAATTAATCTCATTCACAAGAGTGTTCAAGCGTGAGTACATTAATTCGGCATTCTCATCATCAAGTTGCTTAAAACTATTAAACTTATCAAGGAGAATATGATATCTTTCGTTGTCAACATCCTCCGTGCCCTCATGGTTCTCAATTATAGTCTACCATAGCTTTTGAGCATTTTCATAAGAATAAACACGATTGAACACATTATCACAAAGAGAAGACAAGATTATGCATTTAGCGGTGACATCATATTGCTTCTCTTTTTGACCATTATTTTTTACCCCTTCACTTACTACTCTCCAAACATTTAGCCCGGTTGCTTGGAGATGGGCTTGCATTAAGACCTTCCATCGTTGGAAGCCCGTGCCGTCGAACCGTAGAGCGGGTCTAAAAGAATCCATCCTTTTCCACTAAGAGCTAACTCAATAGACGGTGAAGCCTACCGATCTAATGAGCCGGTAAACACAAATTTGCCAATGGAATTGACTTTCTTTGTGAGAGAAGTGAATTCCGGCTCAGATACCAATTGAAAGTGATTGGGTGCTCTAGCCTAAGAGGGGGAGGGGGTGAATTAGACACTATTAAAACCTTAACCTATGGCTCCAACTAGTTTGCACAAAACTTAAACTAAAACAAGCTAACTAGGTGTGCAACTACAGTTCACCTCAGTGTGTAACCCTCATCTCAAAAGAGTTTTGCAACCTATAGCCAATCCTAGCAAGATACTACACTAAGAAGGTAAAGGCACACAAGTTGCAATATGAAATGCGGAAACTTAAAGAGAGGGATGAGAGGAAGCGAACTCTCGACATAAGGATTTATCCCGTGGTTCAGATTGCCACAAAGGCGCCCCTACGTCCACGTTATTGAAGCACTCACAAAGAGTATCGCTTCCCGGCAATCAAGTCTCTTCCGTGAACACAATCATGGTCACCTTGATCCCGATCTTCACTAAGGGAGATTGCCCACGAAGGAGGGGTCTCCATCCCCCGCACAATGTCGTCGACGCCGCTCCACACCAAGCCGGAGGGTCGTTGACTTGCCAGCAAGCCACCAAAGCTCCAAGGAGGCCGGCGCACCAAAATACAAGAATAGTTCAATCTAAAACCACAGCACAAGGATCTAAACCTTGCTTGATCACTCACTCAAGAGCTAACCTTGCACTAACACTCACAAAGCTTGTGCTAATGACTAAGGATTTGATCTTTATGCTCTTGGATGGCTTGGAGATGTTCTTGGGTGTGTGTAGGATGTCCAGCAACTCCAGCAAACTTCAAATGGCCGGAGGAGCTCATATATATAGGCCTCTAAGTCAAACTAGCCATTTGTAGCCGTTGACAGATTTCTGCGCAGGCATCGGAACTTCCGGTGCAGAGGCATCGGTTCTTTCGGTCACTCTGTGCACTGAACTAGCCGTTGGCTTCTCTGATATGGTTGCAGCAACTTCAGGAACCATCGGTTGAACCGATGCTTAGGCGTCGGTTCTTCCGGTGACACTTGATCCGCAGATAGCTGTTGCACCTTGCTGACGTCATTGCACCGACGCTTGCTCCGATGGGGCATCGGTTCATCCGGTGTTGAAAGTTTGGCTGCTGCACGCTTGACAACGTCTCTGAAACATAGTACGTTGATTGCACCGATGCTTTACTTGACACCGTCGATTCAACCGGTGCTTCACTTCTTTCTTCACTTGATCTCCAGAGGCGCTCGTCGGATCTTCCGACAACCATCGGATGCACCGATGCTATGGGCATCGGTTCTTCCGGTGCTACTGATTTCAGTAGAACTCGTCCAATTCAGCGTTTTTTTGAGTTCTTTCTTCGTGTTTTGTTTTGTATGACATTTTTACTTCATCTCTGGAATCTAGAAATGTTCACTTAACAAAACCATTAGTCACATTGATTGCGTTGTCATACGATTATCAAAATCACTCAAAATAATATAAAAAGTGCCCATTCATTACAATCCACACTTTCCGCCGGCATGTGCTGACCAGGCAGTCGGGCAGGATTATCACTCCAACCCTCCACGACAGACTGCGCATCCTTCCTCTGCCCACTACTCTGGTTCCTGATTTCGCCCAATGGCTGCAAGCCATGTCCATCTTCCACATCGGCCTTAGGTTCCCCACCAAAGACCTGTTGGTGTCCTGATGCCGCTTCCTCGGCTTTGGCTGCCACTGGAACCAAGGTCTCCCCCACCAGAGACCTTTTGCTTGGTGGTAGGCAAAGTATCACATTGCCGTTAAACAAATGCGCTCCCGTTTCCACCCCAGGTGACCTGCACTTCTGCTGCTGCTCAACGCCATTGCTCAGCTGTCGCTTCTTAGGTACTACCTGTATGAAACAAAAGTTTTTTTTACACTTAAGTAAAAAATATTGAAGCCTTGCAAAAAGTGGAGAGAACAAGCAATCTAGTATTGACTGATAGATTCCAGGTAAACTCCATTGGATGTCTCCTGATCCATTCCAAACTTCACTAGTGAACTAGAAAAACTAATACAGCTTCTACTTTCAATATGCCTAAATAGCTCAATACGAATGTTACTGCACGTTTCTCCAAACTTCCAATTTTAAGCTAGTCTTACATATATGATCACAAGAGTTTCCCATGGTTCAAGGACTGGTATTGTTCAAGAGTGTACTTTACCACAACAAACATGCAGCAGATAATCATTAATCAATTTCTCCTGCAGAAATATTAGGAAGAAAACACGATAATGAAAGTGTAACAACTGAAAATGGTAGTCTCACCACAATGAACTCTGGCCCCTTCTTCTGCTGATCGAATGCAGCGCTCTCTTGAGCTACCATCCTGTACTGACCAGGCTGCAGCATTGCTCCATTGATCTCATCCACCTGAGTGGTTTCTGCAATCCTCATGTGCCTATTGCTCTGGCTTCCACTTTCACACAACTGGTGCATGTCACGGCCATCCTTCTCATCATCCTTATGTCTTCCACCACCAGCATCGTTGTGTCCTGGTGGCACCTCATGCAGCGTAGGTTGGGCCCCAGCATTAGCCCCCGGTGGCACAGAGGGCTCTTGTACCGGAGCCCGCTTGTCCCCAGACCGGCACAATTCTACATTGTCCTCAAATGGATGCATCCTGGCCCCAGACGATCTCCAATCTTGCTGTTTTCCAGTGTCACTGGCTGGCCGCGGCTGCAGCACCGGTGACGGCAACCACTCCACGTGCGGGTATACTGGAGGCGTTCTCACCGCCGCAGGGCTGCTGCAGCCGAAAGGAGGATGCTCGGTACTTGAGCGTGGCGTGCGGAGAGGAGGCTCCTCCTCCAACGGAGGCACCGACGGCGTCCTGCAACGCCAGTAGTCCTGCGACGACGATGGGAGCGCTGGCACAGGATTGTGGCCGGCGGCGGTGAAGCCCATGGCGTGCTCCGTCTCGGCGAGCTCGCGCAAGATCGTGCTCTGGTGGATGCGCGCCTTGTGGAGCTCCCACAGCAGTTCCTCCCTCCTCCTCGTCCTCGCCAGCGCGGCGTCCACCGGGGATGCATTGGCGTCGCCTGCTTCCCGGAGGCAGGAGCACTGTCAGATGAACGGGATTAAAAGGAACAAATTCTTCTACCAAGTTAAACTCATCATCTTCTTCGACACACACATAGAAAAATCCTTCGATGTCATTAGATCTCTCTATGCTCACCGTCGAATCGAACATCTAGCGATCTCGTGATAAAAGAAACACGGAGACAGAAAACTGAACCAACAGTGCAAACGTCGGGGTCACCACTCATCGACGCCGCAAGAAACCCCAAGTTTTTACCCACAAAGAAAACATCCACCGCCCTAAAAAAATCTTCGTTTTCGTGGAAATCTGCAAGTCGTAGAGGAGAAAGATATTCACAAAGATCAGGGCAACGGCGGGAGTGTAGTCCCATTACCGTGCGGCGGCGGCGGCGGAAGGTCGGGGAAGCGGCGGAGACAGCCGGTTTCGACGTCGTCGGCTGCTGCAGGGGTGGGTCGGCGGAGGTAGGCGAACTCCATTGCGGATTTGCGGGAGGCGTGTTTGATAGCGGCGCGGAGGAGAGGGAAACCGGAGTAAAGGGCATGGCCGGTCCTCGAACTTGTGGCGGTGTGTCATTTCGGTCTCCGAATTCAAAAAAGTGTGTTATTTCGGTCCTTAAATTCTGTTAAGGTCTCAAATTCATCCAAATGGGTATGGATCTCTACCCACATATCAATAATAGACTTGATTGCTTAAAATAAAAAATTAGTGAGAGGTTAAATGTAAAATCATCCAAACACAAAAATTACACAAATATTTATAACTTTATAAGAGTTCTTTTGAACAAAAAAAATCATCTTCTTCCTCTCATCTTGTGACTGCATCACCGCCGCGGTCGCGTAGGCACGCAGGGGAGGTACCATCGCCACACAAGCACTCGCCGCGGCCGCGCGGGCGTGCGTGTGAGCGGCTGCCGTTGCCACCACTTGGGATGCGCAGATGAGCCGTCGCCACCGCGCACAGGCACGCGCGAGCAGCCCCCGCGGTAGCGCGGCCGAGCAGCCACTGCCGCCGGCACACGGGCAAGCACCGCCGCCGATGCGCGCGAGTACGCGCTCCTGCGCTTGGTCGCGGACCTCGCCGACCTCCGCGAGCTCGGACTTTTCCAGGACGCCAAGTGGGTGCGTTTGCAGCTCGTCTGCCGCGACGCCGTGTTCGAGATGCTGTTCGGCCGCCGCACGCTCCTCTACGCCGACCACACCGTCTCCGGCCGCAGGATCCGATACATCGAGGACTACATCCTCAAGCACGTCCTCCCCTTCTACGGTCAGCGTGCATGCTTTTTCATTCCGCATGCACCACCATCTTTTTTTTTTTTTTGAAGTAAACGTAAACGCATGCACCACCATCGATACATGCATATGGCTGTGTGCAGGAAACACGCACGGCATGCAGCAAGACGACGCGGATGGCGAGGAAGGCTGCTAGCTGCATCAAGTGCGCGTGCGGTGCATGCTGTGATCCTTCTCGGCGTGCAGCGCAACGTAACCAGCGCGCTCACCGACACCTACACCATCGCACGCCTCCTGCTCCAGCACAGCACCGCCGCAGCTGCCTGTAGCCGCACAGCGGCACGCTGACTAGCTAGCCATGGCCATGAGAGAGGTGGTGGGAGATGAAATGGGCTTTGAAAAAGATCGACAAGATCAGACACGCTTTTCTGTGGAATGGCACTGCAGATGCAAACGGTGCTCAATGTTTGGTGGCCTGGGACAAAGTAAAACGGCCCAAAATTAAAGGTGGCTTGGGTGTTCTGGACTTGGAAAAATTCAGTAGGGCCCTGAGGTTGCGGTGGCTTTGGTATACATGGGTCGATCCAGATAGGCCTTGGGTCGGCTCTGTTGTCCCTTGTTCAGAAATGAATCAGCAATTGTTCGGTGCAGTACCATAGTGACAGTTGATGATGGCGCTAAAGCCCAGTTCTGGAATTCTTCCTAGGTGCGTGGTCACGCCCCAAGGGACCTAGCTCCAAACTTATACAGACTTGCTTGGTGAAAGGGACTGTCGGTCAGACAAGAAATTGAAAATGGAACAGGTCTTTGGCGGATGTCGACAGCTGAAGAAATGGCTGAATACATCATGCTGTGGGAGGTGGTGCAGGAGGTTCAATTCTCACATGAACCGGACCAAATTTCTTGGAAATGGACAGCAAATGGCCTCTACTCCTCAAAGTCTACATACGAGATCCAGTTTGCGGGAAGCTACTGCACCTTCAACACCCAGGCAATCTGGAAGGCTAAAACGGAAGGAAAACACCATTTCTTTGCTTGGCTGCTAGTTCAGGGGAGGATCTAAACAGCTGACGTCCTGCTGCCAAAGGGAGTGTAGTGCAATCCAATTTGTTGCTTGTGTGATCAGGAACCGGAAACAGCGGCACATCTTTGTCTTCACTGTTGTTTTGCACAGGAGGTCTGGTGGCAAGTGCACTTATGGTCAGATGGCTTGATCTGCACTCCTTCGCCTAATGTCGACGTTGAGGAATGTTGGAATTCATCATTGCGGGCAGCAAATGATGAAAACAGGGGTCGGATAGCGGCAATCTTGATTTATACTTCCTGGAATATGTGGAACGAGCGAAACCGTCGTATCTTCCAAGGGACTTCACAATCCCCGACACAAATCCTCAGTCTGATCAAACAAGAAATGGACATTCGAAGACAAGCATGCGAGGGAAGAGTCACCTAAATACTCTTATGTATTTCTTAGTTAAGAGTTTGAGTATGTTATTTATTTATGTAATCACAACTATTGTACGGACTCGCATTCTTCTCCTTCTTATATGATCCGGCAGTGCTCCTGCCTTATGTTAAAAAAAAAGAGGATAGAGTTGACATGTGGAACTATACCCATTTGGATTAATATGAGACCCAAATAGAATTTAAGAACTGAAATGACACACTTTATGAGTTTGAGGACCGGGATGACACACATCCACAAGTTTGAGGACCGGCCATGAACTTTACTCAAAACCGAAACAACGGGAGCCAGAGGTTATCGGGAAAATTAAAATTAAAACAGAGGCGCTGTTTCCTCCCATCAGACAGAGAGAGCGGCGGCCGCCCCGCTCGACCCTTTGCTCGACGCCACGTGGCCCCGGGAGCGCGAGAGTCCACCAGGACGATAGAGGTCGCTGGCCGTCTTTGGGCTGTTTACAAAAAGTGGTTATGTACGTGCCGAGGCACGTGTTAATTTAGTGGTTTTGCATATTTCCCTTTAGTAACAGTTTGAAAAATTCTTTTCAAATTTTTTCAAGCAGTTGATCATATGGCAATAGAATAGTAAATCTTTGTACTTTAAGCTCTCGTGGAACAAAACTTGTATCCAGAGTTCAGATTTGAGATAGTACATTGCCAAGTTATTCAGATACAACAAATTAACTCAATTGGGGGCCAAACGTCCTTCCCATATCAAAAAAAAAACTCACCACAATCATATGAGCCCATAAATTCGAGCACCAAACGAACATTAGCAGTTGCACGGTTCCTAAGATATAGATGCATGCATACTTCCTAAGATATGGATTCATCCATACGAACCGTGATACACTACACTGATAACCAATGGAGACAACTAAAAGACTTGCATTGCAGAGCATCTGAGACTATAATCTGCCACCAGAAAGAATGTAGAGCGGCTAAGCATACAAGAGTTAGAATATTTTCCAAACATACAAATAATTGTAATGAAAAGTACATTGCAAGAGTTAGAAACTTAGAAGCCAGTCTAAGCATGCCAAGCATATAGCTAAATGAGCAGAACAAGATAGTATATGCACCGGCACGTTTTTGCGATGCCAAAACAATCTCTGAAGCGCAACAGAACACGAGCGTGTTTTCTCAGAACCAGTAAGAAGACCTAATTTACTCACTGAAATCATCTGACAGGGCAGGAACTACAATCTCTCATCACCATGGCATGAAAAAGAACAGTTAACTACAATTTTTTTACTCCAAAAAAAGAACTTGACTGAAACTATCTATTGCCAGCCATCAGTACTGCCATCATCAATGGTCCTCTACTTTCCAAGGCCAGTGGAGACCATGGTAGAACAGAATAAGTTGACGACATCTTGAGCTCTGTTGTTGTGCCAATGTCCTGCTCTCCCCTAGTCCTTTCTAGCTTATTTCTTATTATATCAAAAGCTCCAGTGCTTCACAGTATAATATGAATAAGTTACATTCAGTGCAAATTTCTTATACAAGCATATTTCCATTTCAACATGGAACCAATAAATTGCACACAGATTAAACCATGATAAGTAGAGAAATTAGCATTTTTGCATTGCTTTTTTTTCCATAGATGATTTGCAAAACATCAAAATGAGAATCTTTCAGATAAAGAACTTCATATTGTTCCTTCCTTTTGTCATAGAAAATCATAGGTGGGGGACTAAATGGATCATATCATCGATTAGTCAAAGTTTCCAGTTATAAGGAAACAAGTGAAAGGAATTGGACACTGGAGTTTAGTGGTCAAAGTACACTCGCCGACACAACATGTGACATTCTGCCCATGGCATAGTATGCAAACCGTTCAGTTGTTTCCTGAAGACAGTACCACTTTACCAAACAAATATCATGTGTATAAATCTAACCAGCAGGAGCTTCACACCTCACAAAAAAACCTTCATACAATTAGATGAATGACTATTTGCGATAGATGAATTAATTAGAGGACTCAAAAGAGATACTGAACTAAATACATGTGATCCTCGAAATTAATCATTTGCAGGCTTATAGTACCATAGTGAGATGCAATGTCCTGAACCTTTCCAGGGCCTTGACCTGCTCAGCTACGACGTCATGCTTCAGAACTATGAAGCATTCCAGTCTTTCTTCCAAAAACAAATCATACATGGAAAACCCAAGCTTCACAGTACTCAATATATGAAACCCATGAAATTAGGAAGGCATCAAATTTACTTCACCTGGAGCATGTAGTCTCCAACCACTCTTGGAGATCCTCCTCCATTCTAGAAAGTTATTGGAAAATAGAATAGTAGACATGTTATATTACTTTTAAATATCAGCACGATGGCCACAAAGAAATTGTACAAATGAATGACACAACAACACGTATTCAATTACCTCAACAGATCTCCCCGAAGCAGGGTCCAACTCTTATCTGTCAAGGTTCCAAGATTGTGATTTCCTGTATATTATTCAAGGAAGAGAATAATAACAGTGAGACATCGTTGCTGCAAAGAATATGTATCTTCCAAACAAAAAGCATAAGGTGCAAAGAAATGAAAAACAGGGAGGCAAGAGTAGACATAAGAGAGTTCAAGGACCTCGCTTAATAGATTAGCTTTAATAGATCACTTGGCAAGATTCGGTTATAACATTTTGGATTTCCCAGGCAAGAGTGTTTGTTCAAGCTTTTTCATAGTAGCTTCAGATCACTCTATCAGTAACACCCTCAAGATGCTACTGGATCAATCACGTAACCTGCATTGAATTAGTAGAAAATGGGAAAACATTCATTAAGTCCGTAAGAGAGCAGACTGGCCAAAAATCATAACTGAATTAGATGTTCTTGTTGCTATTAGCCAGGAAAGCTGCTGGCACAGCTGAAGCAGGCATACCACATAAATCAATTAGCCAATTAACTTATTCAGGTATGCAACACTGCGTGAGAGTAAAAATAGAATAGCAAACTGGATGCAACTTACCATGATAAGCATTTTTTTTTTTTGAGAACACCATGATAAGCATATTGAAACAACTGGCATCCACTTTCCGAGAACTGAAACAAAAAACTCAACCGATTACTGGAACATATCAAATGCTAAATTATATATTCAAAAAGGAAACTCAAAAGAACAAACGATAATAAATGGGCACATTTCTGGTCCTTGGTGGCTGGCCATCCAGGCTACCAATCTTGAAATCTGCCATGACTATTTTATTAACAGGCCTTATCTTCAGAGATGGCTAACTGAAACAGTTATTTGACCTTCAAAGCTTTAGTTGTGATATGTGAACGGTGCTAATGTGCGCACCTGAAGAACAAGAGTAGCAATGCTTAGTTCGGATTTCAGGCAATCGACATTACGAATTTAGAATATACATAACCAAGAATGCCAATTAAGAAAAAAAGAGAAAGCATTGTTCAGGTTCTGTAGATTTCCTAGTGTTCAATAATTGGAGCCTGCAAACTTTGAACAAAAAAGAATAGTTTGGATCTTTATCCAAACCATACGAACTCCAATTTTGCTACTGCAAGAGTGTTCATGAGAACTCACGTCGATTTTGAAGTAATCGCCTTCCTGAGAAGCACCATTCTCCTCCTTCCTCCTGATAACTGCAGAAACGAAGCACGTACCTCGCGTCAGATTAAAAAGAGGAAACACGCAGGCTACGTTGGACGACGGCCATACAGGAGGTTGGCAGAGAGGCGTCCCCGGGCAGGCTCCGGGCACCGGGGTCACGGCCGGCCGGCCAGCGCCTCCGCGCGTGCGAGCGCGGCATAGAGGTAACGCCGGTCTGCCGCGCGGCCGGCCAGCACCTCCTCGCGAGCGAGCGCCGATACAGGAGGCCGCGCCAGCGCCGCTGGAAAGGATAGAGCGGCTCCATGTCGCCCAGACGGAGGAACCTTGCATCGAGGTAGATCCGGCCAAGGGATGCGTAGATCCAGCGAGGGAGAGGGCGGATCCGGACCCTGGCAGCCTTCGGCGACCCAAAACGGAGGTGGAGAAAGACCCGAGAGGAGGGGCGCCCCGGCCGCAGAGGAAGGTGCCGACGAGTCGACGAGCGGGCTTCGTGGGCGGCGGCGGCGTGGAGGGCGTCCGCGCGGCGAGGTCGCCGAGCGAGACGGAGACCGTGTCTCCCCTCCTCGCCATGGCTCGCCTCCCGCCTCCATGCAGCTTCTTGTGGAGGATCGAGCGAATGGGGAGGGAGGTCGCGGGAGATGGGGAGGGCGAGGAGAGGCGGCGAGGTGAGGGAAGGCCGCGAGGGCGGCCGCGCGGATAGCGGTGGGAGGCGGCGTCGCGAGGGAAGGCCGCGCGATTAGCGGTGGGAGGCGGCGCAATTAGCGATGTGGGTATGCGGGCGGGTAAGGGTGCGCGGTGGTGAGAAAAAACAGCGATTTGTGGCAGAAACATTTTCCTTGACGGTGTTTTGTGATTTGCTCAAACACTAAGATTTTTCATGTGGGTCTAAAAAAATACTTTGTGAGAGGAGTGGGTGGGTTAGAGTGGATGAGAATTGTATTCAATTCTTTTCTTTTTTTTATAGTATAGATAGATAACCTTCCATCACAGGCCAACACAACCACTGATGAACAGTAAATGCGCACAAATACTTTGGGCCTATTAGGCAGAGCTCCGACTCTTCAAAAAGGCTTCTCTAGTGGAGCCGAAACCATTTTAGAAAGAGTAAATTCCACTGTAGGTCCCTAAACTTGTTTCGAGGTCTCAACCAGGTCCATATACTCAAGAAGTGTACCATTTAAGTCCCTAAACTTGTCTCGAGGTCTCAACCAGATCCAAATCTTCTCCAATCCACTCTAACCTGCCAACGTGGACAGCCAGTGTGGCACTAACATGTGATCTGGTGCACGTCGGCCACCGCCGCCTACCCCTTCTCTGCCCATCCACGGCCCCAGCTCCGCTCGCACCCGCCCGCCTGCCAGAGACAGAGCCGAAGGGGACGCCGTGCTCGCGCTCGCGCTCGCCTCAGCCGACCGCCGCCGCTCCTGCGCCGGCGCTCAAGCCTCCGCCGCCAGCCCGCACAGAGTGCACAAGGCCCCGCCCTGCCGCGCTCTGCATGAGGCCCCGCCGCCGCCGGGCCGCCCCGCCGCGCCGAGCTCTGCACAAGGCGGCGCCGCGCCGGACTCGCCGCCGCCAGGCCGGGTTGCCAGATCTGGCCGCTCCGCCGCGTTGAGCAGGCTGCCCTGTGGCGGGAGCTCGCCCGCGCGCGTGGGGGAGGAGGGCCGCCACGTCCCCGCCGTCCAGCCCGTGTGGCCGTTCGTCCTCCTTGCTCGCCGGCCGCCTCCGCGCCGGCCCACCCCAAATTGAGGGAGGAGGAGGTGGAGGGAGGCCGGAGGAGCGCCTCGCGCACCTTGCCGGGGGGTCCACCGGTGGGGAGGGAGGGCCGTAGGCCACTGCCGCGGCACATGCGCGCCGCCGTGCCGCGTGTTCGGCGGCGGGAAAGGGAGAGGGCACGGGCTCGCCGGCCGCCATGGACGCGCGACACCGTGGAGGAGGAGCGTTGGCGGAGGGTGGAGCGAGGAGGAGGAGGGGCTCGTGCAAGGCACCGCATCCGCTGGCCTTGCCGCCGCACGCCGCCGCCGGCCCCGTCACGTGCCTCTGCTGGCCCCGCCGAGCGCCGCCGCGGCATGGTCGCCGCGCGCTCTCCGCCGTCCGCGTGCTCGTCGTGCGCCGCCCGCACGCTCGCGGGGCCACGTGCCCGCTCGGCTGGCCACGCTGCCCGCCGCCCGTCGGGAGGAACGAGGAGGGGAGGGGGAGCCCGCCGCTCCACCACGCTCGCCATGGCCCCGCCGCTTGGGGAGGCGCCGAAGGGGCGACGCCGGCGGGCTCAGGTGGGATGGCCAAGGTCCGCGCCGCCGCGAGGCCCGCCGCCGCCGGGGGCGAGGCCACACTGCGCGCCGGCCGCCGTGAGGCCCGCTGCCGCGGTTGGGGCCACGCCGCGGCGCCGAATCCGGCCGCCGCCGCCCGCGGATCCAGCACAGGAGGGAAGCACCGGCCAGGGCGGACGCCGACAAGGGAGGAGGATGGCCGCGCGCGGGTGTGCTGTTGGTGCTGCTTAGGGTGATGGTGTTGTGGTGGATGAGGGCGAGGGGATGAGGCGTGGCGTGGGTGGCACTGGCCGGGGATGAGGCGGCGAGGCGAGGCGTCGGCGGCACCGGCCAGAGAGAAGAAGGCGAGGCGAGGCGAGGTGAAGGGAGGAATGGGTGGCGCCGGCCGGAGACGAGAAGGTGAGGCGTAGGCGGCACTGGCCGGGGGCAAGGAGGCGAGGCGTGGGTGGCATCGGCCGAGAGCGATGAGGTGACGCGTGGGCGGCGCTGGTCGGGGTCGAGGGGGTAGCAGAACGCGGGCGGCGGAAGAGGAGGAGGGGCGGAAGAAAAGGCTGGAGGCGGTGGCCCGGGGCGCGAGGGCAGCAGGCTGTGGGCGGCGGAAGACGAGGATGGGCAGAGAAGGGGTAGGCGGCGGTGGCCGGCGTGCACCAGAGCACATGTTAGTGCCGTGTGGATGGAGATGGATGATGTTGTGGGCCCCACATGTTAGTGCCACACTGGCTGTCCACGTTGGCAGGTTAGAGTGGATTGGAGAAGATTTGGATCTGGTTGAGACCTCGAGACAAGTTTAGGGACCTAAATGGTACACTTCTTGAATATATGGACCTGGTTGAGACCTCGAAACAAGTTTAGGGACCTACAGTGGAATTTACTCTTTTAGAAATATTTAGCAAAATATCTTCTCATGTTGTTCCAATAAATCAAATGTCCATAATACCCTTACTTTTCCTTTTTATATATATATTTTCTTCATTACTCGCCTTCTCTATACTCCTTATCCTTTTTTTTTCTTCCCGACTCCCCCATCGGCTTCATCGATCCGCAAGGCCTCTCGCAGTGCCGACCGCTCACCCTCCAGCGCAACTGCTGCCCTCCTCGCCCACCGCCACTCGCCTCTCGATCGCTTCCGCGCGGCCCACAGCTGCTCGCCTCCTGTGCGGCCCGTCGCCGCTCACCTCTCGCGCAGTCGCTGCCGGTTCCTCACACGCCTCTCTCCTCCTGTATAGCCGTTGTCGTGCCCGCCACTACAGTCTCGAGCTACACCGAGCAGCGGTGTTCGAAGCGAGGCTGAGGAGAAGCAGCAGGACGACGCATAGGTGGAGCACGCGAAGAGGCCTCGGGGTAAAGACGACAGGCGAGACAAAGGAACCGTGCGGAGCCATGATTTGGGGCTCCTCCTCCACGGAATAACTCCAGAGAGTGAGGAATCCTAGAGCTTCGTCGGTGGAGCTGTCTGTTTCCATCCGTTTGGTAGGGCTTCGGCTAGAGCTGCTTTTGAAGCTGCATTTGGAGCCTTGTCAAACAAGACTTTAAGGGTTTGTTTGAGAGCACTCCACTTCCAAAATAACCACTCCACTCCGCCAACTCCACTTCACTCCACCATTTGTAGTCCATTCTGTTTGGAAATTCTGTGGCTCCACTCCACTCCTCAAGTTGGGCATGCTGCACTTGGGCCTAACGCGTCTAGCTCCACTCCACAACTCTAAAGGCTAGCCCAGCTCCTTTCACCCCGCTAGCCCAGCATATCCAACCAGCCCATCTCGACCCAGGTCAGCCCATCCGCCTTTCACCTCACTTCCATCCGGGACCCGCATGTCATGTTTCTTCTTCCACTCATTTCTGTCCCAATCAGTGAGGTGCTAGCACTCAGGGCCGAGCTCGGGCGGCAGGAGGGCCCCCGACCGGTGGGCGGGGGGCCGAGCTCGGGCGACCAACTAAGGGGTCTGCAGGCGGTAAGACCCGAGCTGGTGCGGCAGTAGAAGGGCGAGCGGCGGCAAGGGCTCCGGTGGGCGGCGCCGCGAGATGAGCCGTGGAGGAGGGAGTGGCGGTGGAGGAGGAGGGAGCGTGCGGCGGCGGGGTAGCACGGCGGCGGCGAGGATCTGGCGGCTCCGATAGGCTGCGGCGAGAAATCCGGCGGCGCGAGATGAGCCGCAGAGGAGGGAGTGGCGGTGGAGGAGGGACCCTGCCGGGGGGGTGATTTCGGTGGCGGCAGGGATATCTCTGGGGCGACGGAGGTGGAGCTCGGCAGCGGCGAGGTGTCTCGACGACGGCAGGTGTGAGGTAGTAGGCGTCGGAGGGGAGAAGAAAAAGAAAAGAGAAGATCGAACCGTTTTCTTCCACAAATCAGTGGCACAGTGGGTAAATAACTCCAACTCCACCAGCTCCTAAAATTGGTGGAGCACCTATTGAGGAGCTCTAAAAAATATGAAGTAGAGTTAATATTTGTTGAAGTGGAGTAGAGCTGGTTGACCAATTTGGGTATTTTTTTTGTGGAGTGGAGCTATTTTTTGTGGAGCAGAGCTCTCCCAAACACCCCTAAAGTATAGCCTCGGTTTTATTCTTTTCAATGCAAAGAAAAAAAAATTAACAAATACTAGCATAGATGCACGTGCGGCACGCATGTGATTTAAAAAACATAATTAGATTTTAATTTAAAATATATTTAATTTGCTGTCATATGCCACGCCGTCGTCGTCATTCGACGCAGTTGTGCCTTACCCACTGGCGCCACTCATGGCCATGTTGTCCACCACCGTCGTTGTCTCCATCGACCGCCGCTGCTGCCTCGCGCCACTCATGGGCCATGTTGTCCACCACCGTCATTGTCTCCATCGACCGCCGCTGCTGCCTCCAAACATCACCTAATGAGAACGTCCGGAAATTTGGAGTTGGACCTGAGGGTCGAGCCGAGCCAGCCGTTGGAGAGAGCAGCCGAGGCCCTTTTTGTCACCCTGCAAGCGAGCTCGTGACCATATTGTCTCTGGCCTCCATCCGTTTGGGGTGAGTGGTGATTTTGGAGGTTGTGGGCCGGTGGGTACGGTGGCAACAGATGAAAAAAATAATAGATTTTGAGCAGAACATCCTCTAACTCGCGGTTTGTATATGTCTGCCCTTTCTCCCACCTCCCTCACTCCTTACAGGTAAGATGGATGTATGTACAGCACACACGTATTTAAAAAGACACTTAAAGATTTAAAGATATGAGAACACTATAACTAATGATTATTGTCCATACATCATAGTATATATAAGTGATTAATGATGGGGGGATAACTTATAAACCTACAATCCTCAAACCAAGTACTAAAGCAGTTCAACCGTAAGTACATCTTGTTTCACATAAGGCAAGTGATAAAATATTTAGATTACAATGTAGAAGCTTGCTACCTGTGTACCCAGTAACCCACCCCAATCTCCTACATGGTTTCGCCGCAGAAAATTAGATTTGGGAACTTAAACATGCCTGGTATAATGTATCTTCAATAATAGTAGATTGTCCAAAATACACTTCCTTTGCGATATTAGGTGATGAAAAATCAATGACTGACCTCTTTCTTGGGAGAATAGGCACAATCTTTGCAGTCCAGAAGTTCGATGAGGAATATTCACAGAACCAGGCCCAGCAGTAGATGGGGACTCCATAATGTGAGAGGAGGAAAGTTCTTAATCGTGAAGAAAGCTGTGTTTTAAAAGTAGTGTAAAAGAGTTTGAGCGTGAATAAAAAGGTAAAGTGGATGTCAAGGAAATATTAGTTCTGGATCATATGGAAAAGTTTTCTTACTCCAAGTCTATAAAAAGGTACATACACATACACATATCTGTCCAGTAGCATTAGGAAATTTCCCCTTAACACCAACTATATAGAGGAATGTTGCCACTGCTTTACTACAGTTTCCTTCTTTGGGCACAACTTATAAATGATGAAACAATTCAGCATCTAGCTAGAAGTATTAGTCATATGTTTAATTCTTGGCTGTCTAATCAATCTAAAAAGATTAGGAATGTCATCTGGGTGGGGGTTGCTGCTATTTGTTGGGCGATTTGGAGATATCATAATGATATTATTTTTAACAAAATCAAAGTTAACTCGATTTTGCAGGTCATCTTCAGGGGAACATACTGGTTTCGGTTCTGGGCTCAGTTGCAGCGTGTTGTGCACACCAAGGACGCTTTCTCCAGCTTCAGCAGACATCTTGAGACAGTTGCTCTAGATTTAGTTAAAGGAGGGTGAAAGCATGTCTATCGCTTCCAATAGTTATGTGTCTTTCTAGAGTTTGGTGTGCTCTTCCTGTTTTTTCAAACTTTGTTCTTTTGGCTGTGTATGCCTCGTCATAGAGGCCGGATTGACTATACTTTATCTAAAAAAAGAAGTATCAGTCTATCGGAGCCTAAAAAATCAGCACATATCCCCAATAGCCCATTACTAATTCCCCTAATAGTACATGTCAGAGCCTAATTTTGTATTCTCAAGAGCACGTCGACCAGGTCCTTCCTCCTGGTCAGTGCCTTTCGCCGCCGCGGTGGCTCTCCGCTCCTCGTGCTGTTTGATGATGCATTCCATGAGCTCAAAGTTCTTCTGGTGGTTGGCGTGCGCTCACCGTACGTGCCGTTCCGCTGAGGAATAGAATTAAGTTCACGAGCGGCGACGATGGAACAGGTCACCGAGGCTGAACACGGAGACGAGCTTGAGGTCCTCCTCGAGCGACACGAGGAACTCGTCCGGCCAGCTGAACCTGTCCCCGATCATGGCATGCGGCGTGCGCGCTGGCTGTTGTGCAAAAAAAAAATCATATCTATAAGATCAGTTCACGATAATCATCCCTCCGAAAGAAAGATTCAATCTACTCTCTACGCAAACTCGTTCGACTTCTCTGGCGCATCTATCAAAACCGAAGGGTGGGTACTCCACAGCTGCGCGTACTCTTTGTTTGCCACCACTTTCACAATCCCTTCTAATAAAGAAGCCATGAACTCGATGCAATCATCTTTGAGCATGTCGCAGTGCTGCTCTTCCGCGAACAGCAGCATCTTCACCAGGCTGCCGGCGGCTTCGCACGGGGCCTTGAGCCTCTCTACGCCGTAGCGATCCGCGGCCACCAGCAGATGTGATGTCACTGCCATCGCGTCCTCATCAACCTGACCGTCGACGTCGTCTGCGCCGCCCGGCAAGGCGTCGGTGTACATGTAGCGTAGGAGTGGCGGTTGTGCGAAAAAAAAGAACAAGGAGGGGATATATCGTAGGGAGACCAGAGGAGGAAAAAAAGAGTAATAAGCGGGTATAGCTGGCGGGTACAAAGCGGACGGTGAGAAAAAAAAATTAAGTTTTGGGCAGAAACGTCCTCGAACTCTCGATTTTTATGGGTCTCCACCCCTTCCCACCTCCCTCGGTCCTGACAAGTAGGTCCAGCGTGAGGGGTACGGCGGGACCAATCCGGGTAAGAAAAGTTTTCAATTGTTTTCGATCTTTATAGTATATATATAGACTTCGATACATTTGCAGGAACTCTCCGTCAGATTTTTCTTTGTAATCCCTACAATTCAAGCCCTAGCTGCCCCTCACCCTCGTCCCTTTTTCTCCTTCCCCTAGTTCCCACTCGTCACGCCTCCTTTGCTCCACCCCGATGCAGGCATAGGCACTCCAGGGTCCAGGCACCCGGTGCGAACTTGAGCTCAAGCTTATCAGTAAGTCAAGTGTGGTGTGGGCAGACCCCGCGGGTCTGCTCGGCCCGATTGTTTATTCGTAAACCATGTTACAGCTTTGGAATTTGGAATTGCAATCTCAGTGTGCTTACCACCTTGTATTTGCCACTGTAGCTACAATACAAATCTTCCCTATTTCAGATTTGAACTTTGGACTGATATCCTGCGGCTCGTGCAAATGAGTCCGTTTTAAGCTTAGGATCGGACGTAGGTCACGTACATCAGTACATCTATTATATTATTAAAGGAGTGTTAAAAGAAGCCAAAAGAAGCTTCCACGTTCGTCGAGAGGGTCTAGAAATTCCCACGTTAATCTAAAAAAGAGAAAGATTTGCACCGTTGGATTTTATGAAGATCCAGCGGTCTATATTATTCTAAGAATTCATTTGGTATTAAAAAATTCATATGACACCAAAAATCCATATTGGATTAGAACTCTATCATGCTTCGTATACAGCTAGGATTAAGAAAATAAGAAAATGTCCCATCATAAATATGTACTAGGACTCTATCATGTTTGGTTTATTGCAAGACATATATTCTTTATTTTTTTTAATATTCTCATAAATATATCCGTTTCTATCACGTATATTCTCACGTTCATCAAAGCTTTAGCTCAGGTCCAAGACCGACTCTCTCACGTATATATAATAAGAACACTAAAACAATTGGTACAGTTAACTTTGTCTTGCACAGCTTTTTCGAGCCGAAAGAATTTCTCAATCGTTTCTCAACTAGATCTCTCAAACAACTAGCCCAGGGATTCCCACGTTCGTTGAGAGGGTCTAGAAATTCCCACGTTAATCTAAAAAAGAGAAGGATTTGCACCGTTGGATTTTATGAAGATCCAACGGTCTATATTATTCTAAGAATTCATTTCGTATTAAAAAATTCATATCACAAAAAAAAATCCACATTGGATTAGAACTCTATCATGCTTCGTATACAGCTAGGATTAAGAAAATAAGAAAATGTCACATCATAAACATGTACTAGGACTCTATCATGCTTGGTTTATGGCAAGACGTATATTCTTTATTTTTTTAATATTCTCATAAATATATCCGTTTCTATCACGTATATTCTCACGTTCATCAAAGCTTTAGCTCAGGTCCAAGACCGACTCTGTCATGTATATATAATAAGAACACTAAAATAATTGGTACAATTAACTTTGTCTTGCACAGCTTTTTCGAGCCGAAAGAATTTCTCAATCGTTTCTCAACTAGATCTCTCAAACAACTGGCCCAGGGATTCCACAACTGAATCACAAGTATTTAGAGAGCATCAATCAGCTAGCTCATCAAGTTTTGAGCCTATATCAATTTGGAGAGCATCAATCAGCTGATAGCACGTCAAGTTTTGAACAATTGACTCGCACACTAATTGACTTCCACGTTAATCTAAAAAGGAGAGGGATATTACACCAAAGAGTATGTCCATATTAATATGGTATTTCCTATTAGAATTAGACTTTATTAGTTTTTCTAATGTGAAAAGGACTCTGACTCCATCTTTCCGTAGTCATGTCTTCGTTCAGGTTTAAAGAAAAAGAAAAGAAAAGTTGACATCATAAAACATGTCTGTTCCATTTCTAATTAGGCGCAAATAAAAGAGGAAACATCAAAAAAGGACATTCCTGTTTTTTTTTAGCAAATCAAGGTCAGGTCGATCAGTTCTGACCCCTGACCAACGCTGGACATAAATATGCTCACCCTCATTAATAAATAAATGTTTACTCTATAACTATATTCATTACTTTATTATTTCATACGAAATTATATATAACCAAAGTTGTTTCAGCTGCAACTGGAGCCCTGCCTAACTAGCTCTAACTCGATAGCCTACGAATCTACGATACATAACAAATTATTCAAATCAGTCGCTGCAATTGTTCCTCTTTGCTCAGAAAAAATAAGAAGCTCTGAGGCACAATCTAAACTCAGTAACTGAGTTGAACTAAATAGGGAACTTCTCCATTAGGTGCATCGGACATGAAACACATTAATCGATTCTTAATGTATGGAGGAAAAAATTGAAGATGGAGAAATTAGCCGAAATAGCTTGAGAAAATGAAGTCAAAGAAAAAAGTTAGAAACAACAGCAAAAATATGCATGGAACTATAAATCGATGAGAGAACAAAAGTCTGAAGTGGACCAATTTATACAGTCAATCAAATGGGCTAAAAATAAATAAGAAATGTACAGTAACCAAAGTGAAAAAATAGCCCTAAGTCGATAGCCTACGAATCTGCGATACATAACAAATTATTCACATCAGTGCCGTTCTTCCTCTTTGCTCAGAAAAAATAGCAAGCTCTGAGGCACAATATAAACTCAGCAACTGAGTTGAACTAAATAGTGAACTCCATTAGGTACATCAGTAAAACAGACTAATCAATTTTAAATGTATGGAGGAAAAAAATTGAAGATGGAAAAATCAGCCGAAATAGCTCGAGAAAATGAAGTCAAAGAAAAGAGTTAGAAACAACAGCAAAGATATGCCCGGAACTATACATCGATGAGAGGACAAAAGTCTGAAGTGGACCAATTTATGCAGATAATTAAATGGGCTAAAAAATAAATAAGAAAAGTACAATAACCAAAGAGAAAAATACCAATAGACTCCGCTGAGTAAAATATATAGGGGTGCGCTATTTAACACGCCGCAGCCACTAACCGGAAACGGTGAATCATGACAGAAAACTGTTGAAGGGAAAAAAATATCATGCTATCATGTGCTCCGTCCGAATAAAGCTATGGGCTAAAGAAATATTGGAGCATAGCAGAAAAATGAAACTATGACAAGTAAACTGTGATTTGTATGGTGGCCAGCATCCACTGCACTAATCGAAAATTGCAAGAGGAGAGAAGAATCTATAATAATTTACTGGATTATCAACTAATGATTTACCATAATAATTTTGTTAGGCTAGCAACAATATGGTACTTAGAATGCATTTGCAGGACTTGGCCGGCAATACTGACATACAAAGCTATCCTCAACCAAACTTCCATTGGTTGAGAGAAAACCTGTCTCTAAGATGACCTCCAGCCATTTTTGCCATAGAGCATATTCTCATGGAAGGTAACACAAGTAAGGGTGGTGGATAGCCTCAAAATTTAATCTAGATAATCTAGGTGTCATGGTCAAAAAGGTCCGAGCTCTTATCTTATATAATTTGAGCTCAAAATATAAGGACCATGTTAGATTATGAAGAGACCAATAGGGCTATAATCTCTTACCACCCACAAGTCCTACTTACCAGTGTGTAGTGTACAAACTAACTTATTATATAGATAGCTACAGTACGGATCACCGTTGTATAATGATGGTCACATACTCGAGTTCTAACCCTAAATAATGATATAAGCTAATTAGCATATATATTCCAATGATGAAGAAGATTTAATTGCAGACTTCTTCATCCTCACACATTAGTAAGTCTCGAATGACCTAGGGTAAAATTTAGAGGGAGCACACCTCATGAAGGGCAGCTAAATTTTAGAATTAAGGATTAAACATTGTAAAATTTTATTTATTACCATAACTTTAAATTAAAATTTTTAAAATAATTTAGTAAGCTCATTGTATTGTGGATGCGCAATGGAAAAGAACATTTGCCAAGTTGGGCAAAGTGTGTTATGAGAACTTTTTTGGAGGTATGAGAACATTGTTAGGGCATAACTGGAGAAGCACAACTTAATAGCAACAACTTACATGAAACAACCAATAGCATTATCATAAGTTGATGATAGAGAGCTAAAAAATTTTACAAGTGAGAAAATGATAGATGAGAACCATTGTGGAGTGTTGTGCGAGATCTAGAACAAATCAACTTGAAAATCGATATGACATGCACACTCATCCATTGCATGCCACAGGTAGTGTTCAACAAAACATAGTGACGTGCAGTCGTGCACTATCAATGACGCATCTTTGATTATCGTGGTATGGCGTGCAAAGAATTTGGGAGCATAATGGCAGGAGATAACTATAACTAAGACAATATGAGAACATGCATCACATGGCTATATCAATGAGTGGTTGGAGGATAATAAAAATAAGGGGCAAAAGCGTTTCTACCCCTGTTTTGAAGCAAAATGGTGATTTTGCCCTCATTTTTTAAACTTTGCGATTTTACCCTTACTCTTCACAAAACAGGGGCAAAATCAACAAAGAAAATGGTCAAAACAGGGGTAAAAATGCGTTGACCAGGGGTAAATGGCAGCTTCGTTTGAAAATGACGAGGGCAAAATCATAAAGTTTAAAAATAAGGGGTAAAATCACCATTGAGGTTTGGAGTAAGGGCAGAAACACATTATTCCCTAAAAATAAAGTAAATTATACTTCTGGTGTGGTATATGTATTGAACCAATTAACTAAATATAATTCTTCAAGTCTAAGGGTGATTTGTTTATCACGTACGGTAACTAGAACAATCAAGAAAAAAATGTACATCGCAAGTATTTTCTAAAAAATAATATTTATAGTAAATAAATATATAAATATTTAGTACTTCCAGTGTTTACATAAAAATATTTAATTTTCTCCTAAATTATTATCCAAAAATATACCATAAAATATAATAAAGAGCTTAGAAAAAAGCTCTGACACACAATCTAAACTCACCAACTGAATCGAACTCCACAGGAAACTTTTCTTTTAGGTGTATCAGACACGAAACACACTAATCGATTTCAAATGTGTGGAAGAAGAAAATGACAGAGAGTGAAATTGGTAAAAATAGCTAGAGAAAATGAAAGTCAAGAAAAGAGTTAGAGATAACAACAAAGACATGTTTGAAACTATCCATTGTCGATATGACACAACTCTGAAGTGAGCCAATTTCTGTAGTTAGGTGGGCGAAAGACGAAAAATGTACATAAACCAAAGTGTGAAAAATACAAATAGGTTAGACCGAATAAAAAACTTATATATATATGTATATATATTAATGTAGAATATATGCTATATATAATTTTTCTACGGTAGGTGAAAATAAATAAATATAATATTTTTGAGAACCCCAACCTATTTTTTAATATAACTTTTTATTTAATCTATGCCTGTTTTAATTACTGTAATGAGGAGTGAAATCTAGGTTTGTTCGATGCTATCCATATGCTCTAAAAACTAGACCAACTAGGCTTGACTTTTTGCTTAGTAAAAATCAAATTATTGCAAGGCACAAATCAAATTCCACCATCTAAGTTACATGTTGTAGGCTTTGAAAATAAAACGTACACGCACACATATATAAATGTATCTAATAACTACATAAAAATTAGAAAAAGACAAACATGTATTCAAGGTGACCCTATATTACTATTAATCATCAAACTTAGTATTACGTGGTACAATATGCACCTATACTTATGGTGACCTAATATTCAATTCAATCCTCAAATTTAGATATTGCAAGTTAAAGTATTAAAATATGTCAACATGATATGAAACAAAGCAACTTAAAAATTGATGATTGATATGAACGCCTATACATGGAAACTGCAGGTAGTACTCTATGAGAGCGAACCAAAGATAAATAAAATGCCAAATACATCTCTTCAGTTAATTTAAAAAAAATAAAAAAAATGTTAAAGAAATACTAGCTACCCGCGCTATTAGCGCGGGTCACCTTGCTAGTTCATTGCATATTTGCATGGTTGCGTATGAACAAGATGCTTCTGATTCATGGGTACACTGCACGTTTGAACATGCTTCAAACATGCAGACGTACACGATACAGACAATGGTCATTACAAACATCGTGACAACTTGTAATCTAAGTGACGGGCGCAATATACGTAGACACATGAGCCGTCCATCTCACGCACTCACACCAGCGTGGCCAGCTCCTCGAAGAAGAGCTCCTTGAAGCGCTCCATGCGCTCGGGCTCCAGCGCCGCCGCCACCGCGATGCCGCCCTCCTTCCCCGGGCAGTTGAGCAGGTACACGAACCCCGGGTAGTACATGAGCGCCGGCGCCAGCAGCGCCGGCTCGCCCCACCCGAAGTCGGCGTCGTACGACGGCATCCCCAGCCAGCTGATCACCCGCAGGTCCGTGCCGGGCAGCCCGCCGCGCGGCAGCGCCGCCAGGTCCGCCGTCTCCAGGTAGTCCACCACCGACCGCGCGTACGCGTCCCCGTGCCCCGTCGCCGCGCGCAGCCGGCGCGCGGCGAGCCCCAGCGGGCCGCCCAGCAGGTCGCCGACGCGGGCCGACGCCGAGGCGCGCGCCACCGCGTTGCCGAAGAAGGCCTCCGGCAGCGGCGGGGACAGGCGGGCGCGCATGTCCACCATCGTGTACAGGCGGGACTCGGCGCCGGGCGCCAGCGCGCGCGCCGCGCACGCGCACCGCCATGCGTGCGCCGCCAGCGCGCGGAAGGTGGACGCCGCACCCGCGCGGGCGCGGAGCGAGGCCGCCTGCGCGCCGCTCACGCGGAGGATGGCGCTGGGGTACTCCGCCCTGGCTCCGGCGCGGGCCGCCGCCGTACTCGTGGGTGTGGTCGAAGAGGACGGTCGGCTGCGGGCGCGCCCGGAGGGGCGTGCGGTCGAGGGACGGTGCCACGGCTGCGGCGCCGGCGTCCCCGCGGGCGATGCCGGCCCACGTGCGGATGAAGTTGAAGGCGCTGCGCCCGTCGATGACGAAGTGGTGCATCGCCGTGCCCAGCGCCACGCCGCCGCACCGGAAGAAGGTGACCTGTCGAGAAGACACGTAACGACCTGCTTTGTGAACCATGTTTGGTGGTAGTCTCAGCTCCTTTTCACCTTTGACCAACTTTTTCGTCTCGTGGAAGCACTTCCTCATTCGTCTTCAGTTTCGTTTTCAGTCAAAAGTGCCCATTTCTTATGTTTTTTTATCACAGTTCACGTGATTATTATCCGGATTAGTTACACTTTCACTGTTTCACACGAACTATGACATGCACGTATGCACGAACTCCATCCAAAAATAAACGAAATCAGTTTGTTCAAACTGAGAGAAGTCGTCAGAGCAGGAACCTGGAGCAGGAGCAGGGGTGCCCCGTGGCCGGCGGACTCGTACGCCGGCACGAACATGTCGCGTATGGCCTCGGACGGCGCGAAGCCCTCGCGGACGTCGTCGAGCGCGGCCGCGGACCGCGCCACGACGAAGAGCGCGCCCTCGGCGTTGCAGTCGATCTCGGCGCGCCCGTCGCGGCCGGCGCCGAGGCGGCCGGCGAAGGGGTAGAACGGGACCAGCGCGGCGGCCAGCGCCGCGCGCAGGACGTCGGCCGAGAAGAAGCCGCCGCCCGCTCCGCCGCGGCAGAAGCCGTCGTCGGGGCGGCGGAAGAAGTAGACCGTCGGGGTGTAGCCGTTCCTGGCGGCGAGGTCGAGGTTGGACAGCCAGAGCGCGCCCCGCGGCGTGGGCTCGCTCGGCGGGACCAGCTCGGACGTGACGACCTCGACGACGGCCATCGTCGACCGGATGTCTGTGGCGCGTCGAGAGTGTTCCGGCGGCTTTTGGCCCTGTGGTTCCCTAGCTACTTCCAGTTAGTGTGGCGCGGGAAGTGAGTGCAACGACTCCATGGCAGGGGGCAGGGGATTTATAGGGGTTGCAATGTGGGTTTGGTCCGGCAACAATCTTCCAAGGAGAGGGGGTTGTTGAGTCGGCCTTGCTTTGGTGCTTTAATCAGCAGCTGGCCTGCTCATGTCATGGCCGACGATCACTCAAGCGCGGTCACAGAAGAATGTCGCCGTCTCGAGCACATGAAGCGTCGTGCCCTGATCTTGGCTGGGCTCGAGCCTTTTCGTCTGGGACAGAAGCTGGCTTTGTGGTTAGAGACGACTCAACCCATCCAAGATTGCGCACGCATCATAAAAGCGTACACGCTGATTTTTTACGGCCGCTCTCAACACTGTTAAGATGTCATTTTTGGTCCTTACCCAGGCATACATACAGATAATGAGAGACACTGGGCATGAGTAGTTGGATGCGACGACGCGAACCTGGCGAAGAGGTGCCAGGTCTATCAGAACATACTGGAGCTTGTGGTTGGGCGCCTGACGATACCGATCGACTAGCCAGCTAGCGAAGTCTAAGCTAGGATGGCCGGCTGCTAATTTCTTGGCATACCGTTCATCAGCCCCATCGGACACTGTTTCACGAGCCTTTCAGGCAGGCTTCGTCCATGGTGTCAGCCACAGTAGTGTCACTGTGTCACGCTACTAGCCGCGTGGCTCTGGCTCGTGTGTTTAGTTCATTTTGCAAAAACTTGTAAAGATGTAAACATGACATTTGAAGTATTAAATGAAGTCTATTTGCAAAACTTTTTGTATAGATGGGTTATAAATCGCGAGATGAATCTAATGATGCTAATTAATTCATGTTTAATCAATAATTAGCGGATGATTACTGTAGCATCAATGTTGCAAATCATGAATTAAGTAGGCTCATTAGATTCGTCTCGCGATTTACAGTCCATCCATACAAAAAGTTTTGTAAATAGACTTCATTTAGTACTTCAAATTAGCAAGATTCTGTTTCACTTTAATGCATTTAAAGCTTTTTTGTATTTACATGTAAAAATCTAAACAGGAGGACCTGACACCATTACACCAACCCCTCCATCTATCCCATCCTACCTTACCTTAGATTTCTGCAGCAATTATTGTTGAGCGCGCGGTCGATCAACACGTTGGCAGGCACTGAAGATAGTGACATCAGCAAAAATAAGCAACGGCGTGGAGGTGGCAATGAGGCGTGGAGCTATGAGCGACAGTTGGGACTTGCGTAGTGGCGTCCCTTTCCGTAGTGCCATGCTTGCACCCCACCAAACCCTCTTCGACCAGTGACGTATGCCCAACGATTTTTTTTTTTTGGATCATCATGGCAGCTAACCGCAAGCACATCGGCACATACTATACATAGGTAGGAGTAAATAACTATTCTCTCAGTTCTAAATTCTAGCTCATTTTGCTCTCATTTTCTTGGAAGAAAAGCATCAATATTTACAGTATCAAATTACTTTCACTAAATCCACAATAAGATATGTCGTGATAGTTTATCTATTTATTATTTTTAGATGCTAAATTTTTTATAAACTTAATTAAATGTACCAAGCGCCGCCGAGTGTTTCCCTCTGTCTTCCTCCCAGCGCCGCCACAAGGCATCCTCCCCCTACTCCTCGCCGTTGCCCAAGCTAAGGAGGGCGCCGGGGGGGGGGGGCATCTTGATTGGGAGCGTCCTGGCGCGCTGCGCGGCGGCGGCGTTCTTCACCGGCGGCTCTGGGGTTGCTCTGGCATTCCGCCAGCGGGATCTGTGGCCCCCAGGGGCGGATCCGAAGCCTCCTCTAGCGGATCTGCGGGCGTGAGACCTGGGCGTTTGTGAGGACGGGTGGTGTTAGTGTAACGAGGACGGGTCCCCATGACCCCGGACTTATGCGCAATTAAGGAAGAGGGGACCCACCAGCCGTGTCAGCCAGCGACGTCAGCCGGGCACAGCTGTGGGCCCCCCACCAGGGACGTCCGCCCACGATTGAGGGCACCCACTAGGAGCAGGCTGGGTCTGGCCCGGGAAGGACGTTTCCTTTTCCTCGAAGACACCCGCCTGGTAAAAATGTCTTTACCAGGCAGGTACGGCGCCCAACCGTCGGGCTCGGTGCAGAGCCCGAGGGGGTGCGCGGCTTCCCCATAAGAACATCATAATTACGGAGATGCCATGCACTCAGAAGATAAGACGATAAGCGGTGGATAGCTTATCCCTGGGCTACTCGTCCCCTTGAATATGGACGGTTACCGCGCACCCACCGTGGTAAAAACCAGAGCCATCCCGGGCGACACCCCGGGATTGACCGGGGTCACCCCGGACCAGAAGGGTCCACGGGGCAGCCCCGGAGATCGCCACGCGGCCGCCTCGCGTCACCCCGGATGTCCCCTGGGACACCCTGGGGAACGAGGGCCGGCCTGACTGCCCCGGGTTACTTCGGGGCGAGGGGACCACCTGTCAGCACCTACGGCCGCACCGGAGCACCCTGGGATGCCCCGAGGTTATCCCGGAATGCCCCCGACACCGGTGGATCCCCCAAGGCCTGCTACAGTGGGCCCGACAAGCCGCCTGCCTGCCTGACAAAGGCAGGACAGCCTGGAAGACGGCGCCCGCCGTGCAAAGGGTGCGTTCACACAAGTTAGAGAGCAATAGAGAAGACAGTTGTAGTTTATAAAATAGAAATATCCTAAGACATGTAAGGGGACCGGCTCTTTCGGTATCTGACTCATGCATTTTGGGCTTGGGCTCCCCAACTCGGGATCAGAAAGGAACCAATCACAACGCACACAGGACGTAGGGTGTTACGCTTCCGGGCGGCCTGAACCTATCTGAAAAGCACCATCTCAACTCGCTTCATTAGGGGAGATCCTTGCGTGGTTTATACCCTTGGCCGAATCTCTAAACGGGAGTTCACATGAATCCTTGATCGCGGTACTCACCCACCGTCAGGCGGATTGAGGCGTGAGTGCCGTGCCGCTGCCTAGCGCCCATAGACGATGGCGCTAGGCGGCGGTCGTGGTGCGAGGAGGACTGCAGACCAACAGTTGTGGAGTGCGGTAGTGGTGTGGCTAGGTCGTGGGCTGGGGGTCTGCGCGGTGGCATGCCGCGAGCTGAAGGATCCGGCGGCGTCCCCGCCGGAGGGAGGCGTGGCGCCTTGGCGGTGAGGTGCAATGTCCGGAGGTAGGGTGTGCACGGCACCCAGTCTCCGTGTATTCGCCCCCTGGCAGGGCTGCTATGGGACGATAGGGCGATGACGACGGCGGTGGTGGCGAGCTGGGGTTCGCATTCTGGTTTGAGATTTGTGCTGGGGCTTCATGGGCGAAAAGCCTCGACAATGGCGGTGCCCGTGGGCGTCATCTTCCCTGTTGAGGGTGTCGCATCCCCCCAACACATCTTTCATGGTTGTGCGGCATGAGGTGCTCTGTAGTAGTGGCAGCGGTGATCGCTCTTGGTGGTGCTCACAGTGCTGGTTGCTGCATTTTAGGTGATGTGCGGGGGTGAATGTGGTGGTGCTGGTCGAAAGCCTCGGCCAACATCAGTTGGAGCAGGCTCCTCACCCTGTGCACATCATCTTGGTGGAAATCGGCTTATGTGGGATGTTTCGGCAATCATCTGCAAGCATAGATTGAAAATGGCATGCAAATCAAGCTCCTAAGCAGGTGAGTGATGTGATGGATTGATACTGTGTGAAAATATTGCAAGATTGAAGCGAGAACAAAGAAGAAGATTGAAGCGGTGCGCCAAAACAACGATCGTGCGCTATTAAGCTTCGTGGCGCGCGATCCAAGCTGTCCGCCTGTCCGTGACCACCCACGTGACAAGCTAATGTATTAGTTTGCTTTTTTTCCCATTTTTCCTCTGAATAGCAGCAACTATCATTCTTCTTTTTTTTAAACACTACCGTACGTCACTAATGTTAAGGTATTTGTACTATGTTTTCCCTCGAGAAATTTTCTTGACAAAGATTTTGGAAAAATTGTACTTAAAAATTATATTGAGCATTGTCCTTAAAAGTTGTATGGTAAACTTACACGTAAAAAATTGTCCGAGAAGTCTTACTGATTACATTTTTCATAGAAGTTGTGCTGAAAAATTATCCTCTACGAAATTTTTTTAGAAAAAGTTATCTCGACAAGTTGTATTTTTACAAGCTTATGATGAACTTGTGCCTCAAAGTTGTGTGAGAAGTTGTCGGTGTCCTGACCTCGCGGCCTGGCACCAACTAGTGATGATGCTGCGTGTCTCAGTCCCTAGATGGTTGATGCAAGAGCTAACACAATGACAGGAGTGTTTATTCTGGTTCCGGCCATGGGCCGTACGTCCAGCAGGGTGTGCGAGCACTGTATTATCTTGCACCGGGGTGCTTGTGGTAGGGGGTACAAGCGAGGCGAGAGAGGGAGGGAGGCTCCCAAGTCTCTGCGTGTGCTAGGTCTGATTGAGGCAAGTGCCAATATCGGGCTCAGAAGAGCGTGTGTGTGTGAGAGTGTGCTACTGTCGTGTCCTTGGGAAGGAGCCCACCTCCTCTTTTTATAGGCTCAAGGAGGGGCGGGGTACATGTACGGGGAGAACGCTGAAGTCGTCGTCTTCCCCCCGAATCGGGGGAGAACAGTGGATAGTCGCTGTTGCTGTGTACTGGAGAGCATGGCGTCGGGCATGGCAGTCGTCCTTGGAAGCCCTTTAGCCATGCAGAGATCGCGCCGGCGTCATGCGGCTCCAGTGAGTGGCATGGCGGTTACTGTGAGAGTACTGTCCTCTGCGCTTGACTTGGCGGAGCGTCGAGGGTCCTTCTGGCGGCGGTCTTGTGCTGGTTAAGGTTCGTACGGCGTCCGAGGGTCGTCCCCATGCTTGCCGAGGGTTCTGCAGAAGAAGAAGTACAAGAAGTTGGCGGTACAGCGGCGAGAGCAGTGTTAGGCACATCCACACAGGGATGGAATAGCGCTAGGAATGGCGGCACAGTCACCGGAGTTGGCAGACGGGACCCCCGGTCACACCCGCTGTGGGGCATGGCTGCTTGACGCCGTCTGACTCCCGCGCTTCGCGGTGGAGTAGTTGACATTAAATGCGCTTGTCAATCGAGCAGATGAGTAGCAGTTTCATCTGTCGAGGGGTAGCCTCGACCGAGGCGGAGTTGCCCCCCGAGCCGAGGCCTCGCGGAGGGCTCGGTCGAGGGGGTCTCGAACGAGGCGGAGTTTGTCTGCCCTCCGAGGGTAGGTTTCCTACCCTCGAGCGAGGCGGAGATGGAGCGCGCTGCCTGAGGCCTCGGCGGGGAGACCTCGAGCGAGGCGGAGATTGCCCCGCGGGTTGAGGGGGCTTCAGATGGGCCGTACATCGGTATTGGGCCGTGGGCCAAGGGGTGTTTGGGCCTCTTTGGAGCCTGAAGAGGATTTGGGCGCCGCGGAAGAGCTGGAGGTGCTCCATAGTGTCCGGGTGCAGAGCGATGACGGAGTTGTCATCATTGGTGGCTTCGGCGACTTCTTCCTCTCTAGGATCGCCGTCGAGTAGTCCTTCTTCCCCTGTTACTTAATCGCGTTTTGCGCTTTTGAGGGCGTCTTAGTCCCTAGGTTAGGGTGCCCTATATTATGGTACCCGACAGAAGTTTATGTTCAAAGTTATCATCTAGTAAGGAGGCTGAAAAAAAGTTATGCGTAAAATTTTGTACCTGCCGTGTTAAAAAATTATCCTATAAAAAGTTGGATTGAAAAAAATTATGTGTAAAAATTATAAGTATCATAAAAGTTATGCTGAAAAAATATCATTTAGTAGTTATGTTGAAAAAATATCAGTCGATAGTTGTCTGAAAAAAGTTGTACAGACATATTATAATTAACTTTCTAAAATTATAAATTTACGAAGAAAGAAATTTATCTGGAAAGGAAAATCATCAGCTGTCTGAGATCGAAGCTGGTACGACTCCTGACGCCCGCTGATTAGTTGCACCCCTTTGGAGGCCCACATTCCAGAAAAAAAATGCAAAACGCTGAAAGAAAATTTGTGCACACGGCGCCGCAGTGCAAAGGGAAAGAAAATTAACGTGCACCGCATTTGATGCGGGCGGTCCAAAAAAGAAAGAGAATTAACTCGAAAGCTAGAGGAATGTACTAAGTTGTCTGATAGTTTGTTAGTTTTTGTGCTGGGGCGGGCGCGCGAATTAGCTAGCTCCCTCTAGCTAGATTCCACTCCCACGCCCGCGCCTCAACCCTCCTACTCCTCTTTGACGCGCGCATGCCCACGCCGGAAAGGGATCCGCTGCAGTTCGGCAGCGTGCGGTTGGGCCACTGACAGGTGGGCCTGCATGTGTGGAGCCCACGTGTCAGGGACACCACTGCAGGGCACTCAACTGCAGCGGATCTGGTTCCGCCCACGCCCTGCGCGCCACCCGTCTCCCGTGCCGTCGTGATCGGCGTCACCCTCGCCCACCAACCGGGCCGCGGAAGACCCCGCCGGGGACGGAATGAGACGGGATCCAGGCCGCGGAAGATGAATGGATCCCAGTACTCAACCAGGGAGATGGATCGGAGATGACCAGATGCGAATGAATCTTTGGTCTCCGGTCATATTACCCGCGACTGCGACGAGCCGATGACTCCAAGCCAGCCGGCGCGAGGCCAATAAATCCGTCAGGCGCCGCCCCTGGGTCACGGTTCTCGGTTGGAACTTGGAAGCCTGGCTGCTCGTAGATCGTTGCGGCCGCGGCCGCAAGACGGCGACGATTCTCCGGATTGGAGGTTTCTGACAGGTTCAAGCAGCGCTTCGGGCATTTTTCAGATGCTGGACATGCTGCTGTCCCGTGCTATTAAACTTTTGAGCTGTTAAACGGGCCATCTTCGTGCCGGTCCATTAAACGGGTCGTGCTCGATCTTGGGCCGCGTGCCGCGAATGCGGCCTAGGCACAGCACTGGGCCTGGCACGGGCACGGCACTACCCCAAATGGCCACGGACCGGGCCGTTCTCGGGCCGTGCTAGTGCCAGCCCAGCAGGCCTGACTCATCTGGCCAGCTATACACATCCACACACTTGCCTCAAATCGTCATGGATGAGCATGCAAATTACCTGGAGATCTGCTGCGTCAGCTAAACAGGACCTGGAGGACTATTCGAAGGTGCAGACCTCCTTCAGCCATGCATTTTCCATCCATTTGTTCTTCTCCTGTATAGAGACACCTGGACAGAAATGTGTTTGGTGACCTGGCGTACGAGGAAGCTGGAAGCCTGGAACCAAGCACCTTAGCCTTTGTTTAGTTCGCGAATTTTTTTGAATTTTGGTACTGTAACAATTTTGTTGTTATTTGACAATTAATATTTAATCATAAACTAATTAGTTTTAAAAGATTCATCTCGTCGTTTACAGTTGAACTGTGTAATTAGTTATTTTTTTCAACTGCATTTAATGTTTCATACATCTGTCCAAAAATTCGATGTAACGGGTACAGTAGAAAATTTTTTGCGAGCTAAAAAGCGCCTTAATTATCAGTTATCACACTCGTACAAACACCCAAGACGACAATGTCACAGCAAGCAACTAAGCATGCATGCAGGAGCATCTTCAACACATGCTGGTAACTACTCATATGCTACAGACACGGAGACACCAGCAGCAGCTTGGCACACCAACCCAACACGAACCCGACGGAGGTCACCACGGCATCACGTCGCCGCGCAGAGGGCTGGCTCTCCTACTACTCATCCTCCTCTACCAAGCCTCGCCACGGTAGCTCGTCGGGGGTCATCACTCCCCGTAGAAGGCCTTCTCGAAGGCCTGCAGGTACTCGGTCTCGAGCGCGAAGAGCACGTTGATGGGGTCGTCCTTGTCGGGGCCCTGCGTCACGTACGCGGTGCCGCTGCCGAACATCTGCGCCGGCGCCACGAGCCCCGGGCGGCCCCACCCGAAGTCGGCGTCGTAGATGGGCATCCCCAGCCAGCTGACCACCCACAGGTCCGACTCCGGCATGAGCTGCCCGCGCGCCGCCTGGCCGCCCTCCTCCGCCTCCAGCTCCAGGTAGTCCACCACGGAGCGCACGAAGGCGTCGTCCACGCGCGCCACCGCGCGCCTGATCCGCTCCGCCACGAACCCCAGCGGCCGCGACAGCACGTCGCCCACGCTCGCGGTCACCAGGTCCAGGAGCGGGCCCAGGATTTAAAATTTGGGTATTCAACATTTTCAAAGGATTTTTTTTACCGTAGCTATGCACTACACCGTTCTTTTAGCCGCAGGTCGCTCGCGTCTCATCGCAAGCAGCATTTACCCGTTGTGTCGCTAGAGTTCATTTCCGCCGGCCGGAAGGGGAAAGGACGCAGCCACGAGAAGGAGAAGTGGAATCGGGATGGATAGTGTGGGGACACAGGGTCAGTACCGGTTTGGAGTCGCGACTGGATCTAGTGGAGGAGAGTAAGCCATTTGAGCCTAAGAGGCAATATGAGATTGGAAAGATTGTTTTATAATGTTCGATCATCTCTAAGATACACCCTAAAGGCTATTCTAATTATGAATTTAGGATTTTTAGTGGAAAACCTCTTCAAAAGTTATCTAAAACCAATCATTAAGGTAACAACATACTAAATCATCTCTTCCCTTCTAGATTTGTTAAACAAAAAACACACCCTATCCCCAAACACTTGTTATTTTAAACTGGATCTTAAACTTTCATCCTTCAAATTTGTGGGCCACGTTTCCTATTATATCAAGGTTCAAACAATAGGATATTCGGTACAAGAAAACTGTAATGGAAACACAACAATACAAGATATCTGGTAGGGCAGTATAAGAAAATTGTCACGGGGATATGATAATACAAGGAGAAGTAATATTTAGAATGACTCTCTACGTAAGATATAGAGAGTTAGAGACTAGGATTTAAAAATTCTTCTAGAGATGCTCTTATTTTCTATTTTTTGATACATATATATGTTATATACTATGTATATAAATTTTTTGACCAAAAATTTTGGGTATTCAATTGAATACCCATGAATATATACTGGGCCCGCCCATGACCAGGTCCCGCACGATCGCGTTCCCGAAGTAGGCCGCCGGCAGCGGCGGGCGGAGGCGCTGGCGGACGTTGGCCGGCACGCAGAGCCGCGTGTCGGCGCCGGCGGGGAGGCCCCTGGCGATGCACATGGCGCGCCACAGGTGCGCGGTCACCGCGCAGAAGGTGGACGCCCCCGGCGCGCACCGCGACCGGATGCCCGCCAGGAGCTTCGGCGGGACGGCGTAGGCGCGCGTCACGAAGGGCCGCGGCGCGCCGCTGAGGTAGCGCGGGGAGTAGACCGGGTGGTCGAAGGCGGCGCGCGGCGGGGAGCGCGCCCGGAGGAGGGTCCGGTCGTGGAACGGCGGCGCCGCCGCGGGCGGGGCCTCCCCGCGCGCCAGCGCCGTCCACGCCCGGATGAACTGGAACGCGCCGGCGCCGTCCATCGTCACGTGGTGCATGCCCGTGCCCACCGTGACGCCGCCGCACTTGAGGAAGGTGACCTGCAGAGAGAGTTTGACGTCGATCAGTACCCTCGTTTGCAGACACATCTGCTGATCACGGGCGGCAGCCGGCGGCGCTTCGTCGTGCCCTAGCAACCCATCTCCACATTACCCATCGTCCTGGCACGCATTTGGGCTGTCGGCTGTGTGTTTAGAACGAGAAATACGCAACTTTGGATCCCCGGCTCCTATCTTTGCAGCCGTTCAGATGCACAGGTCCAAAAGCCACAGATTGGTGACACGTTACATTGAGACAATGGGAGATGTCAGCCGCACAGTATCCTAGGCCCCGTTTGGTTTATGCTATGCTAGTGAATAGAGATAGTTTAACCGCTAATTACGGTGTCAAACAAAGTCAGTTTACAAAACCAACTTCAGAGCCCCCGCGCTAGTGACCCTAAAGAATCTAATCAGGCCTTTGACCGTGCGATTAGCGAATGGTTACTGTAGCATCAATGTAGCAAATTATTGATTAATTACCGTCGTTAGAATCGTCGCGAAAAGATACACCCGTACCTGAAAAGGTTTTCCAAATAGACTTCATTTAGTACACCATACATACAAGATTCTTTTTGTAGAATGGAATAGCGTGGAGAAAATAAACAAGGCCTAGTTTAGGAGATCCTATAGAAAGCAGCACAAAAATCGAGATCCCTCCCACTGTTAGGGTCTGTTTAGTTCACTTTGGATTTTAGATTTTGAGATTTTAGAAAGAAATCTTTCAACATTTGAAGTATTAAATTTTACTATAACTAATTGTGGGCTCCTTTTGAGCCACCACATGAAGCCACCTAGAATCCTAGGTGAACACTGTAAAAAAAATAGAGAAACCCGATAAATTCTCACAAAAATCAGAAACATCCGGCCTTCAATCCAACAACTCTAATTATAATAACCATCGGATCTGTTATCTTTTCTAATAAATTACCCACATCTGCCATTATGAAAATAGACTAAAGTAACCTCTTAAACATGTATCTAAATTACCCACCTCTGCTATTATAAAAAATTTAAAGTAACCCCTAATATTTATGTAAATGACCCACCTATATTATTATAAAATAATACAAATACACCCTAAATTTGTATATAAATTATCCAATTATGTTATTATTGTTACAAGTTAAATTACTCTTAAATCTAAATTTTAATTATATAATTATAATAAAATATTAAGGTGCACCAAAATAAAATTATAAATTACTATTTCTATCATTATTAATATATTATTTATATTACTACATACGATATATGTCACCATATATTCATATATGATGGAAGAGATAAGAATATCAATTCACAAACAAATAGTTCAACTAAATATACATCGAATACATATAGAGGTGTGATACAAAATGAAATCTATTATAACTAGATAATGATAAATATATATTTTAGAGTATGTGTTAGAATATTTAATACATAAAAGAGATGTGAGATAGATAATTAAAATTATTGATATTATTTTTATATTAATTTTAATACGAGTTAATAGACTAGTGTAGACTAATCACAAAATTAATTATAGATCTCGTCTGTAAACTACGAGACGAATCTAATAAGCCTAATTAATTCATCATTAGCATATATTTATTGTAACTTTATAGTAGTAATTTAGTGTCTAATCACGTTCTAATTAGGCTTATTAGATTCGTCTCGCGATTTACAATCCATTTATATAATACGATTTATTTTTCAACTATATTTGATACACCATGCAGACGATTTATAAAATTTTTGAATTTTGAGATTTTAAATCTAAACACGGCTAGTGTCGCTCGCTTGCCGGCATGTCGCAGGCCAGCTCATCTGAGTTGCTGAGCTGTGGTCGAAGGCCCCACGTCCCATTAATTTGCTGCTCAGACTTGCGCAGGAAAGGTGACCAATGAGAGCCTGAGGCTATGTCCAACGGTGCCCTGTAAGGCTCCCTCTCCGCACGTACGGGGAGTTTGGGGGGAGGAAGCCCTCCAACGGCTCCCCCCATGGCTCCCCTGTATATTGGGGGGAGTTGAAACTCCTTCAACTCCCCCCATGTATGGGGGAAGTTGAAACTCCCCCTATATCTCTAATCACACCGTTTCTTTACGATATTAATCCCGTTTGAGCCCCGTAACACAATAATAATGTGTATTATGACAGTATAAATACTGTATGCTTTTTTTAAATTCAAAAACGTTAAATAAATAGTTAGTTAATGAGTGATAGTATATAGGGGGAATAGATATGAGGGGAATGGTTGGAGAGAAGGAATTATAGGGGGAGGAATCTTTTGGAGGGAGATAGTAAAATATAGTAAATAGTACGTTTGGGGGGAGTTGGATGGGGGGAATGGTTGGAGAAAGACTGAGAGCGACACCAGCAACTAAAAAAAGCAGCGCATCCGCCAGCTCTCTATTTTTCTCACTCCTCCACCTCAGATTTGGCTGACGTGGTGCTCTGTGTTTCGCTGACTGTGTCCCATTATACCTGCCCTTAGAGCACGATTAATAGTTGCGACAAGCATTTGGCTGCAAAAGCCTCCAAGTCAGATTGGAGTCTAACTCATACAATAACTTATCTCTTCACCTGTTTCAATACATATTATTTTATTATATTGGACCCATTTGTCATTCATCATTTTCCTATTGTCTTTCTTTCTCTCTCATTCGGCTGATCCAGCAAATAAATTTGAAGTTCTTGGAAACTGTGTTCAGCTAGTCGCCAGATTCAGCGCCAAGTTGAGGATTCTCTCTCATTCAGCTCGGAGATAAGGCTGACGTGTTAGGCGATTCGACCTTATTGTAACTGCTTTTATGTGTACGGAGTTGTATTTGGGTGCATATTTTTGTAATGATGAGATGCACATATGCATCGATAAAAGGGATGCACATTGATGTGCATTTTTTTCTGACAGCATAGTGACGCACATATATTCGTATACAATAACAAAATCACAAACGTATTTATTCTTCAAGATGCATATAAATCTGCACATCCTAATTTGACGCTAATATAAATATTCAAAGATGATATGCACTTATTTTATTTTTAACAATCAGGATGCACATATTTTTGTGCAAATAAAAATTATTAAATAAATCAAGAATATGAAGGATGAGATGCATATATTTTCATGCAAAAAAAATATGTGAGATGCACATATTTTTATGCAAATAAAAAGTATTAAATTATTGAACATACGAGATGCATATATTTGTGTGAAAAAATTCAACAATCAAATAAGTTAAGAAATAGTGTAGCATACTTGGATGCATATTTTTTGCTCGCAAATATTACAAATGACATACTGAAAATTTGTAACATACACATTGAAACTATTTGCCTAATAGACAACTTTGATCATCACCAAATGAAGATGAACATTAGAAAAATCAAGATTTGTTTGGAAGTCTTGCACTACGCATAGAAGGCACTAGTAAAACTGTGCATCCGTATCATATAAAATACTTGTTCGTCCTGAAATGTAAGCCGTTTTGTTTTGTCCTAAGTCAAATAGTCTAAGTTTAACCAAATTTATAGAGAAGAATACTAACATCTAACACATCAAATAAATAAATTAAGAAAGTATATTTCATAATGAATTTAATTATTCTCATTTGACATTCAAAATGTTTTTATCTTTTTTTATAAATTTGATCAAATTTGAAACAATTTGACTTAGGACAAATCAAAATACCTTACATTTCAGAACAGGTGCATGATAGATTACGGGTACCTTGCTTGGATACCAATGCATAGCATGTTGTGGATGCCTAGTCTAGCCGCTGCTTAGTCAAAGGAACCCTACCCGGATACGGGATATCGATGAATCACTATTTTGGAGTAGATTTTGGAACCAACCGTGACTGTGATGGGAGTCGGGGAACATGAGTTCCAAGTTGATTTACAATCCTGGTTATTTCGCCCTTGTGTACCCGGCTCTTATCAGACCTCCTTGCGTCACCATCGGTAGAGCACATCCAGAATGCCTCCTGATCCTGATCCTGGAGAGTGGAGACCGAGGTAAAGCGAGGCAGTCGCCGACTCGCCGGTCGCAGTCAGGCTAGGAAGTAACCGATAAGAAGCAACGGCGGGCAGGGCGCCACATGTCGACCCGTTGGCCCGGACCAAGCACGGTCCGGCACGGAGTTAGCAGGCCGGCTCGATGTTGGCCCGCTAACACCAAAGGCACAGTCCAGCTAACTCCAAACCACAGCCCAGCTCACAGCACATGCATAGCCCAGCTAACACCAAACCCTAGCGCCCCCCCCCCCCCGAGTCCCCGGCCCCGTTGTCCGGCGTCCGCACAGGCACAGCGCCCCGCCGCCCCCTTGCCCCGCGCCCCTCTCCCCAGACTCCTCGTCTCCGCGAGACCGCGAGTCTGCGACCGCGCAGCCCGTCACCACCTCGTCGGCGCCCCGCGCCCCCGCCACCTCTTTGTCTCCGCCCCGCGCCCTGCGCCCCCGCCACCTCCTCGACGACCGCCGCCTCCTCGTCTGCCCCCGCTGCCTCCTCGTCTCCGCCTCGCCGGCCGCCGCCTCCCCGACGCTGCCCCTTGCCCCGCAACCCTAGCCGGCTAGCCCCTAGATCTCCTCTCGCCTCTCCGCCGCGCCTCCTCTCGCGACCCGCGCCTCACCGCACTTCCTCTCCTCGCCCGCTCCCGCTCTCCTCTCGCCTCTCCGCCGCCGTCACCGCCTCCCACGACCCGCACCTCGCCGGCCGAGTACTGGCGCCCCCATCGTGGGCCGCGGGGGACCCGAGCCCGACAAGCAGGCCTGGCATGAAACGGGTCCGTGGGCCTATGCCTGAAATGTCGGCGCAGTCCGTGGGCTAACCCGACATAGGCCGCTAAGGAATAGGGCCGGGCCAGGCACGGCCCGAAGGTGACCATACCAGGGCGGGCCTGGGCTCGACCGGGCTGGATGGCCCGGATGGACATCTATAATTCCGGACAAAACCTGGCCATCACACAGTACAGTACCGCGACCAGCGACAACTATAGACGGGATCGGCTACCATTTGCAAGAACTGGCAGTCCTGCTTTTCGCTGCTTTCCCTGGGCGCAAGGAATCTTGGCCGTGAAAATATCTCGCACAGCGCAGGACGACAGGACGCGACGACGCGGTCCGCAATCAGTGAGCCCGACCCGTGTTGTCCTCCGCTGAGCGCTCACGGTGGATGATGGTCTATACGAAGCAAGTCTACAGTGAGGAGTTTCTATAGATTCCCACGGCGCACAGGGAGGCCATCCACGTCAGCTCAAAATATTCCAACCATCCGATCGAAAATCAGTGGTACACGCTCCTCCCACCTCTCCTGTACTGTTGCAAGAAATATCTCAAACTCCAGAGTCTTCTCGTCTCTCCTCGATGCTTCATAGTTCACCAGCTCCCCGTGTCGGGCCCGGCTGCGGCACTTCATGAGCCCCGCCTGCCACGGCCTTCGACGCACGCCTAGCTCCTCGCCACGCCGGCACCCTCAGCCGCCGATGGAGGCGTGGACTCTGGCGCGGACGCGCTGATCTCCCGGCTCCGCCTGGCCTCTGCGCCGTCCGCGGCATCCCGTGCCGCCGCACTGCTAGAGGAGCTGGTGGATTCCATGGCGGCACTGCAGCTCGAGGATGAGTTGTAGCTGATTCGGTGCAGCTCGTCGACGGCGGCGAGCTATCTTCCGCGGAGCGGTGTGGACACGTGTGCAGCCACATCGAGAAGATAGTGCGGCTAACACGGCTACTTGGCGGACGCGACGCGCTGCCGAGGTCCGCGGTTATCCTTCCGACAGCTGCCTCCCGACGTCCCCACCGGCGCGTCCTCCTCCATTTCCAAAGCCTCCGCCTGTGAGCACACGCCCAGACACCACTGTTAGATCCTCGTTCTGGGCCGTCGCGGCCTCGGCCGTCAAGGCGTACGCCGCACCCTCCCCGCCGACCAGCGCCGCCGCGCTCGGGAGGCCAAGCTAGAGGAACTCGCATCCGCGCGCGGCCGTGTTCCTGGAGTTGTCGCCGGTGCTGCAATTGGCGCCCCCGTGGAAGGCCGTCTGCCTACTACCCGAGCACATGCTCGCTGTATATACGACGAATTGTACAACTACAGGTATGTCTAATCTGTATACTTCTCATCCTTAATCGGCAGTCTCTCCTTGCTACTCATGAACAGATCATCATTCTTCTTCAAATTCAGGGTCCAGGTTCAGACCTTTTGGGCTCCCTCTTAACACACGAACGGCCAGCTTGACAGGGACAACAATTGTGCCGAAAGGGGTCTGGATCGAGCACCCCAAACGCAATTGCCCCTATCCTTCATGCGGTTTCATTTGATGCCAAAGGAGCCACAGCAAGTCAGCAACAACATCCGTGCAGCAGTGAGTTGCATCTTACACTTCATGTTTTCTTTGTTCGCGGCCGTCCTTTTGTGCCTCTCTGATGCAACGTAGCAAGACCAGCATGCAGCTGTACTGCTGCAACTCCACCCCCTGCTGGCAACAAGTGCTTCGTCCATGTATGATTTACGCCATGTGTTTCATGGTTTGCTTGTGCAACCTGTGCTTCGGCCATGAAGGATGCAGGCTATGTGTTTGATGGTTTGCCTCTGCAACACTGACCAATTAACCATGCTAAGATTTAGCTAACAAGGAGTCCTATTTGATGAAAAGAAGACACATTCAAGCTACTTGCCTTGTCTATGGTAATATTTCGAAGTCGAATATAAATTTTATATTTGAAACAATAATTTTCGAGCCCCAGCCTCTGCACATTTATGTGGGTAAGGCTTGGGGCTTAAAGACAACCCTTTCCCAGACCCGCACAGTGCGGGAAGCCTACGGCACTGGGTGTGCCCTTTTTTATTTGAAACAATAATTTAAACATGTTAAAAATACCTTGGATATGATGTTCCTTTGTCGGTCTCACGCACACAAAAAAAAACTCTGAGAAAAACACATAATTGCATTAACAAAAGAACAATCATTCTTTACCCTTTGCGATTAAGCTCACCATTTGCTTTTGTGACATGGCCTTATCTGATGTAACCATACTCATTTCATATAAACAGAGATTTTCTGGCCAAGATTTGTACCACTAGCTCTAGCTAAGGAGAGTTCGTGGTTGTAAAGGTAATGATACTATCCTTAATCATAACGTTTTCCAATTAGTTTTCTTGAGTGCTTCCACACCTCGATCATAGCTACTGCTATTCTTCTATCCTTATAGACCATTTTAGTTTAATAGTACACCTATTGTATATGTTTCCATGCCAGAACATCAGATGGCGACACTTCTTTTTTTTAGGCAAAGGGAAACTTAGAAAAGTTGTGTTATAAATATTTTTATTAGAATGCTAAATCACAGTTAATACTTTTATGATGTTCAAAACTAATCTTATGACTGATAGGGATATACACATATGCAGATCGATATTTGCACCTTTAAGTATCTTTCAAACAGTTGGTTCAACAGAACCATGCAAAACTCACCACAAGAAGGAATTCATTTTTCAACAAAAGTATTTCTATTTTTTTTTGCAGATGCATAATTATAGCAGCAGATAAAGGAAAAGGGAGGTTGCTGCTAAGCTCCTCCAGTTTGTTAAAAATCATTATTTATGTCAACCTTTATTAAACTAACCCCACACATTTGGTTTTACCTAACAGCTCTGATTTTAACTACTCTTTACCTACATTTATTTTCTTAGCTCTTAGTTTTCATGGACATGGAGATACTATTTGTGGTACTAATTCTAGAAAGGTCTAGATTGAATGGATAAGTTCACATCTTGCTTGATCTTTGCAGAAGGCACCAGTAGGACAAGCCTAACATGTAGCTCAGGTGTGCATCTCCTTCTTTCTGATTCGATTCTGGTTTGTATGGCCAGGACAAAGGATCGAGTACATATTTTCTTTATTTACCTGCTTCTCTTGTGTTTAGTTAATCCTCTACCCGTACTTTTCTGCATTTGCATACTCTATTTCAGCAGTGCAAGGTGGAATGATTGACTGCAGCTAGATCTGTAGTGCGCAATGTGGTGCTGTGTGGAGATGCAATGGTAGCAGACAGAAAAGCTGCTTACTCAGCTGATTGTGTGAAACCGGGTACAAAAGAGTGTGAAAACAGGTGTGCAAGGGTGTAAAATCGGGGGGAAAAAAGTATCCTTTGTATGATCACTGACAACACGGTTCACTACTTACTCGCACCTATTTGTGTTCCAAGTATGAAAACATTGACAAGTTATGCTTTCTCTTGCCATGCTGATCATATATATGGTCTGTCATAGAAGACTTCTTGGCCCATGATGACCTTGCACACGTCTCACAAATTATTCCAGATCCGTAGCATACAAGTGGACTTGCGCTTTTTCCAGGTTCTCCTCTCACTGTTTATTCCGAATGTATCCTCTTCTGGTAATTTTTTTACCAATAATTTTTTCAAACGATTCTGTGTAAAGCCAAGAAGCCTTGCTCTTAAGATAAAATTTTAACATTCCATGATCATTCAGCTTCTAACAGCTGCGTCACCAAAGATGAGTAGTGGCATTCAGCAGCTTGAAACGAAAATCTTTATTACCATCGCATCATGTACTATGATCTGCATATTTCTACTTCTTACTAATTTATTTCTTCAGAAATACCCACCTAATAACTATTTTACTAAAGGTGACAATAATGTTGCTCCAACACCAAATCTCACAGGGATCCTAACTTCCTGGTAAGTTTCTACACCATCAACTGCCAAGTCACCAAATTTAGATTTTATTATTCCCACAATAGCAAAATATCTCTAACTTAATTATAGTACTGATGGTACTTGCATTATAATATTACAGGACATCTTCACTCCTTTTGTGAACAAAAACAGGCCCCTTGCGGAACTCTTTGTTTACCTAGAATAACCATATGTATATTTTAGATTTCTATCTTAGACTATGAAGCTGATAGCTGTTATCTCAACAAATGCTAGAACCCTATGTTCTATTGTAATATAACTGCAAATGCTAGAACTTCTTGTAAAGTACTCTAATATTTTGTTATAATATAACCAGGAAATTTTTCTCCTCTGCAATCTCAATCTACTAAATTTACAAATTCCATTATTCAGATAGAAGACCAATTACCAAATAAGTTATGATAGATTAGAAAAAAAAACATGACCAGTTAGAGAAAAAAACATGACTGATGCGTTCACGCACATGGATTACATCCATTGTATGTACCAAATGAGGGGATTATTGGGCCATGGAACAAATATTTGAAGGTTTGGCACAAAAACTAACGTAGAAAACCAAACAATGATAAAACAAATGAAGCAATGAAATCTCAAATTGCATTAGGTCAAGAAAATTCTGCACCTTTGACAGGCTCGCGCGCGATAGCGCGCGTCATTTACTAGTAGGAGGAGAACAGCCGGCGGAGTCCATCAGTGTCCTCATGATCTCATCATAGGCCCTGGTATTAGTTGGTTGGATGCTCATTTCAAAAAGCTACAGGCTAGATGAATGAGAAGGCCAGCACGCAACAGTTGCGCATGTTCCCGGTCGGTCCCATCGTTTTGCACTGCATGTTCAGTCAGTGAACCGTCGTCCTACTCCTATGTGACCCTAACCCTTTTTAGGGGTCAGACGCGCGCGTCGCCGCCTTCGGCCGCGCCAACCGCCAACGCACCCCGGCGTCCACCGGTGCGGAAGGCGCGCCATCGCTACGGTTCCGTTCCCGGCGAAACCTACGCCCCCCTCCGGATCCGGTGGCGCCACCATCTTGCCGTGACCGGCGTGTAGGTGTAGCTGCAGCGGCGGGGCATGCATGTCCGCCACGCTCACTTTCAGTTGCCCGCGAGGGCAGGGTAACCGGTCGACGTCGACGGTGAAAAGGTAAAAAAGAGAAGGCAAAAAACAGCGAGAAGAGCAGGAGAGCAGGGCGCGCACCACCTCACCTGGCCCATGGCGAGCACGCAGGGCGGCTCGCCGGACTCGGCGAAGGGCACGAGGAGGCGGCGCGCCTCGGGGGAGGGTTCGAAGTCCCGGAACAGGTCGTCGCCGGCGAAGTCGGCGCGGGCGACGGCGAAGAGCGCGCCCTCGCCGGTGCAGTCGATCTCGAGCCGGCCGCCCGGGCCGGACGCCGCCAGCCGCCCCGCCAGCGGGTAGAAGGGCACCAGCGCCCGGGCCAGCGCGCCCCGCAGCCGCGCCGGGTCGATGGCGCCGGCGGGCTCGGGCCTGGGGTAGTAGTAGACGAGCGGCGTGTGGGTCTTGGGCACCGCCAGGTCCAGGTTGGAGAGCCACAGCGCGTGCCGCGGCGTCGCCTCGCTCGGCGGCACCAGCGTCGTCTCCACCACCTCCACCTTCATCCTCGCTCTCGCTCGCTCTCGACTCGGACGCGGATGTCTCTGAGTACAAACGAAGAATTCAGGCAGGACTGCTGCGGTGGCAGCCGTAGGCAATCGATTTTAGTAGGGAGATACATAGAACCTCTTTGAGCAACTTGGAGGGCAGCCCTGAGTCGTCTGACGCGGTCGTCGCTGATGGCCATCGGACAAGCAAAAGTCTGGCTGGGGACTGCAGGCCGGCTTCTCACTACTACTCCTACTACTGCGAACGATCCGCACGTCACGGATTTTTCCATCCAGTTGACACCGTTAAAACTCCTATGGAGTTTCGTTCTCATTGCGATTGTAGATTGATTGCGGGTGCCATGATTTGGTTCTTGCAGCCACTGCTGGTCAGCTGGATCGTGCCGCGCTTGCATCTTTGGCGAATTGGACGCCGCCCGTGAACTTCGAGAGCTGGCTCCCGGAACAGGTAGGTCATCTGCTCGTCTTTGATTCCTTGTGTTCCAGTAGTGGTTCTCTTCGCGTGGAAGGATCAGAACCTTGTCTATGAACTTGACTACTCGTCTTGTTTCCTTCTTCTTAAATATAAATAAATAACTAGACGTATAACCCGCGCATTTGCGCGGCTAATATTGAAAATTCAAAAATTTGCATGTCATTGTATTCTTACTTAATATGGCTCGCGCATTTGCGCGGCTGGTATTGAAAATTCAAAAATTTGTATGTTGTTGTATTCTTACTATTTTTAAAAAAATTATACTATTTATTACCATACATCACCCATTTCATTATCTTAAATTATGTCTTATTGTTGGTTAAAACAATTCAAATATGATCTACCTTTAATAACAATTGGATTTATTGAGATTTAATAATATTATGCATATAATCATTCTTATTTTCTTTTATTTTGATTGATTGTTGTGAGCTTTAGTTTTTATTAACAATATGTTTGTAACTGATACATAGCTAAATGATATTTTATATTTAATTTTTTATAATGACATTGGTGGGTAATTCTTAATTAGGCACACATGTATTTTAGGCTAATTTTTATTGTAATGGTAGTGGTGGGTAATTTTTATTTTTATATTTTTCTCCGATTAACGTGAGAATTTCTAAGCCTTGAGAGCGAACGTGGAGGCTCCGTTTATTAGCCAAATAATAAAATAATAGATGAGAGCCAGCACCAGTTAGAAAAATGGTAAAAGAAAAAGATAGAGCATTGGTCCTGTAATAAGCCAGACTTTTGGCCTTTTGCTTCCGCGAGTCCTTTTTTGGGACGGCGACTAGCACTGGTCGTGTAAACTAGAAAGGTCCGCGGCTTTGCCGCGCGGGGCTCGTATACCGTGTGTAGTATTTGTAGTCGATGCGAACTTTAGTTGATACGTGTAGTAGTTTTTTAATCAACATAGTTAAGATAAATATGACGTTTCGTTATTTTCACATAAGTATCATGGTATGCAGCCTGTTGTTGCACTTCGTATATATTTGGGTATTTAAGCCCGTAGTTGCATTTAGTATATATTTTGGGCATTTCATTATCGCCACGCTATTGTTTAAGTAGTATATTATTTTGGGTATTAAAATGGGGCTATGATATTTGTTGTTGTATTTTATTAAGGTGAAAGAAGGGGTAAAATAATCTATTAGGGAGTGCGGAGGACAATTGGTTGGAAACTTAATGTATTTTTGAAATCATATTGGAATTTATTCGACATGTTATTTTTTTAAGAAAGTAGTAGTTATATTAAAACATGATGTGTTATTGTGGAGGTCATGAGAAGCCATAGAAGAACTGTGATCCAACTAGTTGATGAATGTCACATTATCAAAAACATGGTTCCTAAGGTTCAAAGGTCAAAACTCTTCTGTTGTAAGCAACGGCAGATAGACCAATTCAGAGCTTCATATATGAAACAAATGTTTAAAAGTTAGAGTGCAAGGAATGGGAAAGTAGCATTGCTACTCATTGGAGACCGGAGAGACAAATAAGATCAACTTATGGATCAAGATCTTTGGCTCCACTGGAAGATATCATTTTGAATAAAACAGTGAAAGATCAATCATGATGACTCATTTAAATTGTGACAACTGAACGAGATATCGTATTGTTCCTGTTACAAAGTTCATGGAGGTATTGCTGCACAAGGTTGATGAATGAATGATTTTTATAAGCATTCAGACATTAGCTTGAGATAATAATTACACTGATTTATCCAAAAAAAAACTTACAATGACACCTTCAAATCCTACTTCAGAAATCTGACCAAGCAAATTCACAATGCCATGTCAGTGACTGGACAAAAAACAGTGCTTCTTGGTCTGCAAATGCTAGGCATAAAATTCAGAAAGCATTGCACTACCATTTATTTGTTACTCAGATGTGGTCACATTGTATGAACACAATCTGGAATCAATTGATAATTCGTGACAGCCAAAGCAAATATGAATAGTTTAGTTCTGTTCTCATTATATATTGAGTTTGAATACCTTTTTCGCAAAGATGTTTTCTCAGTTGATTCAGACAATGTTTTCTCTGAAATGCAAATGAGTGCATTAGTACCAATTCTTTTAAATACACATTGAAACGGATAATTACTATCTAGTGAAAATATGACGTGCTGAATAGAGGGCTATGTGTATATATATAACCCCGAATTATGTTGGTAAATCAATCTGAAATGTAAACTGTTGAAGAAATATGACGTGTTGAATAGAGGGCTATGTATATATATATAACCCCGAATTATGTTGGTAAATCAATCTGAAATGTAAACTGTTGAAGAAATATGACGTGTTGAATAGAGGGCTATGTATATATATATATATAACCCCGAATTATGTTGGTAAATCAATCTGAAATGTAAACTGTTGAAGAAGTATATGAGCATAACATAGGAGGAAGAAGGTAAAGAAATATGTACACAACATGTAGCGGAACATCAGGATTCCATTAGAATTTAACATTAATGTGTAAATCAGAGGATTGGAATTTTGGAAAGATGAAAATTGAACTTAACTGATTAGAGGTTGCGTGAGGGTTGGTTTCTAGCAGGCAATAGTGCTTTAGAAGTACAGTGGGACAGCACAAATTCAAACAGAAATCTCGAGATGGGAGAGAAAGCTTGGCTCATGGGCAAAACGATTTCGTACCGCTGCTGTGAGTGAGTGAGATTGAGAATGATGGGGTTGTGCCAGAGGAAGCAGCATACGGCGTGGGCTCTTTGATGCCCGACGATGAGCACGTCGCTGATGGTCGTGTAGGTGCTAGGACAGTAGGAGCTGAGGCAGACGTTGTCGTGGTCATCGTCGGATTACCCCCGCCGCCGCAGCCCACGCGTACGCGCCGCCCGTGCTGCCGCGTCGCAGCCATTCTGTGGTTCTTGCTCCTCCGCGCCGCCGCCCGTCCGCGCGATTCTCGAGTAGCTGCGCCACAACCCCCGCATCGCAGACTGCCGCCGGCCATCCAGGAGGCCTCACTCCGCCCAGGTGCCAAGGCCGGACATGGTGGCGGCGGCTGTCGCCGGCGAGCTGCGATGGGCCCACGCGGTCCCAGGGCCGGCTGGAACCTTACGAGCAGAGAAGCAAGGGAACAGGCTCGTAGTGCCGATTTCGGCCAGCGGGGAGGCTCTCCGGCGACGAGCAGGGGCTCGAGCTCCAGGTCAGACTTCGGAGAATGCATGGGCGCCCGCCGCGACGGCGTCCTCTATGGACCAAATCGTCCCCCGCCGATCTTTATAACCACTGCAATTGAAGTGGAATTGGATCTGTGGGAGGAGGAAATCGGGACTTCAATGCCATCGCCGCCGGCATCATCCCCTTCAGTGGGCGCCGCCTCCGCCACGCCGGCGCAAGCGGGCCGGTGCTTCCCCTGTTCCTGGCGTCGCGCCGCTGGGCCGCTGCGTGCGCCTCCCGCCGCCTCTCTCGTCTGGCCCGGGTCGCCGATGGAGTCGAGCTCCGCGTGACAGCAACCGCGGGGAAGGGGAGAAGGACTAAAGGAGACGCCACCGGCCGGCCTGGCACCGCGTGCCTGTAGCGGAAGTGGAGGGGAGTCGGACCGGCAAGGGGCGGGAGGTACGTCATCGTGGCAGCTCGGCGCGGGTGTCCGTCGGGCAGGTCGACGCTGCGGCTCCTCCTCCTCCGTGGCGGCCTGGCGGTATCTCCGCGAGGCGCGGGCGGTCCGCGCGGCCTCGCCGGTCGCGCCGAGGAGGAGCCCGGTGGCGAAGCGAGAGAGCCGATGATCATGTTTTCGCGGCGAGGCGGTGGGGACGAACGCCGGCACAGGGCGGGGCGGGGCGGGGCGAACGGTTAATGGGTGAGAGACCCGTTAACCGCATCAGACAGTTCAGGTTGCTCCATGGCTTGATCCGACGGCTAGCAGGTTAGCGGGTGACGTGGCCTTATCGGGTGCCCGCTTTTGGTCCGACGGCTAGCAGGTTAGCGGGTGACGTGGCCTTATCGGGTGCCCGCTTTTGGTGCAGAAATCGTAGATAGAGATAAGCCACCGAGAAGTCCACTGCCACCCTTTTGTCGTGAAAACTGAAAACGTGCACTGCCGGTCAGCAGGTGTCCGAGTCCAGCGCTATGGTGATGGTGTGGCTGCAAGCATGCAAGTCTGGAACGGGCACAGCGCGTGCTGTCCAGCTGACAGCTGACGAGCAGGACCGGCGAGCTAGGAACACACGGCGGCGGGGCGAGTGAGAGCCAGTCTCGCTCTCGCCTGACGTCAACGTTGACTGTCGTCGTACGATCACACGAAAGGAAAAAGGCGACGACCGCCCGGCGTCCGGCGATGCCACGCGCGCCTCCTTGTTCGCCGCCCGCTCTGGCGCCGGCGCCGCTGGAAACTTGGCCGGTTGGACCCCCCGTCGCGCTGACGTCGTCGCGTCGCGAGCCACGACTTGTGGCGCCGGCGCGCGAGGGGGAAGGACACGTCGCGCGCGGCTAATGCCACCGGTTGACCGTGACCGGCCCGGGTGGGTAGAGCTGGCGGGGATGGCCCGACGTCGGCAGCGGGCGGCCGAGGGCGACCGGCGCTGTGGGTAGCTGCTGTGTCTGGAGGCGTGGACCTCGCGGACGCGCGTCCCACCCGGCGGCATCCCGCGCGGACGGGCGTTGCTAGTGGAGAGTGGCCGCCGCGGCCACGGGCTCACGCCATCGATGACCTTCTTTCTCGGAGCAGCAACATTTGCAGATATCACCTGCGCGTCAGACTTTTGGGCTCTTCTCTTCACTTGTGACAAAAGAAAAACAAAACGAAAGCTTTGGGCTTCCCCTGCCGCGGCCCGCTCATCTGGAGAACATGTTATTTTGATCGCTGCTGCTGCTTGCCCGCTGGCTCAGCCCGTCAGCCAGCAGCCCTGCCGGACCAACAGACAGGCGCCCAGCCCATAGGCTGGAAATGGGCTTACGGCCCACAGGATCGCCTGGCCACAAGGCTGACTTGGCTGAGAGCAGCGCCGCCTCTCTCTCGTCGATCCCTCGGTCGCAGACCTGCAGCAGTGATAATTTTAGGGTTAATTGGATTTGTACTATTGTAATTTATTAAAGTTGGAGATATACCACTACAATTCTTCATATTGAAAATATACTACTAGAATACATCTTTTTCCACTCTGGATCCACACGCAGTATATACGAGCTGTGTATTTTCACGTATGGATCTATTTGCCGCTCCCTATCGATCCTCTCTTCCATACGTCGTTCGCTCTGCTCCAGATGGCAATGGCAGGAAGGAGTGATCGTCCATACAGATGCAGGAGGATCGGATGCAGCTGGCCGGTGAGATTAAAAGCCTAAGGCCTGAAGCTGAGAGGGAGGGAGAGAGAGGCTTGACTGACGGAGAGACAAGAGCATAATTAACTCAGCAGGTGGCCGGCGTGAGGAACCAAGGCGCCCTCCGATGCAGGAACCAAGGCAGGCGCTGCACGCCTGCGCCCGCGGCCGGCAGCAGGAGGTAGAGCGGGCGCTGCAGGCGGCGCGGCGCTCCACCGGCAGCAAGCGCGCGGGGGCCTGCGCCCGCGGCAGGCAGGCGACCGCGGCAGGCCTGGGCCCGCGGCTGCTCTGCTCCGGTCGGGGGCGAACGCACTGGGGCGCGCCTGTTCTGCTCCGGTCTGCACCGTGCGGCACTCCGACGACCTACTCCGGCGACCGGCGGCGGCTAGGGTTCCTGAGCAGGGCGCGCTGATTGATCGATAGAGAGGGGCCAATAGATCTATACGTGAAAAATACAAAGCTCGTATACACTGCATGGGACCCAAAGTGAAAAAACATACTATTCTAATAGCATATCTCCATTATGAAGAATTGTAATGGTATATCTCCAACTTTAACAAATTGTAATGGTACCAATCCAATTAACCCATAATTTTACCCCTCAAAAAAGGTGATGAATAGATTAGGTGTTTCATCTTAGGATTTTGTTTTTTTTAAATTCCCTGGACGATTCAATTCCTGAAGTCTGGAAATTTATTGTTTCAATCCTTTAAGCTACTAGTGTTGCCAAGTTTGAAACAAGTGGACGGCGCAAGAGCCTAGTTAGCTTCTTCGTCCTTGGATCTATTCTTCTATGTAGGAATTGCAAAATTTGAGACAAGGGACTAATACATTGATAACTCATGACAATAATGGCTGTTGCATATTCAGATATTCTACGTGTGCTCTTCTGTTGTGTCAACCGATTGAATGAGCAAAACAGCCACTCGCTCAGTTAATTGAAGCGACGCATCATGTGGCAACTATAGATGTCCAAACGGGCGGCCCGGCCCGGCCCTAGCCCGGGCCCGACTAACTTTGTGCCGGGATAAGCTCGACACTATAATCCACTTGGCCGGGCCGTGCTCGCCCATAGACTGCAGCAATGGCCTAGGCACGGGCCCATTTCATGCCGTGCCACCCTGGTTGGCACGGCCAGCCCAGGCCCGGTGGAGCAGTGGAGGCGCCACTGGGGTAGGCGCCTGTCGCCGGGATCTGGCCGAAGCGTCGGCCGCCGGGGTCTTTGGAGGAGCCGGCCGCTCGGATCTGTGGAAGCGCCGGCCGTTGAGGTCTATGGAGGAGCCGGCAGTCGAGATCTGTGGAGGGAAGGCTCGGGCGGAGGGATCCGCGAGGGAGGGGGGCGGCAGCTCGGTCTAGTGTGGGAGGGGGGGCGGCCGAGCGGCGCCGGAGGTGGAGGAGGGGGAGAGGCACCGATGGAGGCGGAGACTAGGAGAGGGAAGGCTTGGGCGGAGCCGCAGAGGGGAGGCAACCACCGCGAGGGAGGGAGGCAGCGGTTCGGTCTAGTGTGGGAGGGGAGCGGTCGACGGGCGCCCGAGGTGGAGGAGAGGAGGGGGAGCGGCGCCGAAGGTGGAGATCTGGAGGAGAGGAGGGGGAGCGGCACCGGCGGCGGCAGAGACTAGGAGAGGAGGGTGAGCGGCATTGGTGGAATGGTGGTTGAGGAAATGAGGAGGGGGGGGGGGGGGGGGTTAGCGGAAGGGCGCGGAGGGAGGGAGGGAGGCGGAGGCTACTGGGTTGGACCGGAGGATTGAGGCCTTGGGGGATTACATTATGGGCTCCCAACATCAGGTTAACATCGGGCCGCCCTGCTAATTCCGTGCCGGGCCATGCCAGCCCACGGGCTGGGGTGACGGCCCAAGCCCGGGCACGGTGGACAGCGATACAGGCTGTGCTTGGGTTGGGCCAATGGGTTACGGGCTGCATGGACAACTACAGTGGCAACTAACATCGGAGAGGAACGCAACGATGGTGCGAGAGCAGTGAAGATCAATTCCATATTTGATATTTCCTATATACGCGGCTCCCCCACCCGATGCGTCTCAAGCAAATTCTACCTTGAACCAATGTGGCGACTCTAACCTGCCTTGTTGCAGTGGCGTAGCTTGGATCAAAATTTACTTTCATGCGGCTGGAAAAGATTGAACCAGCCAACTACCATGCTACAATGCCGAACACGCGTGTAGCATCTCCAGCAATAGCCCCTAAATCAAACCATCTAAATGTTAAATGAGGGCTGCCTCTATTTTTTAGGGGCTTCTAAATTTGTTTCAATTTCAGCAATAGCCCCCAATTTCAATATATAATAGAGGGCCCCCTAAAGACCCCCTAGGAATGGAGGGTGGAGAAGGAATTTTGGAAGCCTCCCTAAAATAGAGGGTGAAGTAGAGCGCCTGCTGGAGTCCTTTTTTTGGCTTAGCCCTCTAAACTCGGGATAGGGAGCTGTTTAGAGGGTCTGCTGGAGTTGCTCTAAGGGGGCAGGAATGGGGTTCCTGCCAGCGGCAGGTCTGACAGACGCCATGACTCGCCAGACTGCTGGCTCCGCTGCTGCCGCCTGCCGTGTTTGAGCTTCTTCACCGTGGTCACAACCCAAGCAACAGTGCCCTGATCAAGCTCTTTGTTTAGATGCATAAAGTTTTGGATATAAAACACGGTAGCACTTTCGTTTGTATTTGGTAATTATTGTCCCGCCATAAGTTAACTAAGGGGTGTTTAGTTAGTGAAAATTTTTGGTTCAAAGATCACATCGATTGTTTGACCAGATGTTGGGAGGGCTTTTCGGGCACTAATTAAAAAACTAATTTCAGAATTTGCTTGGAAACCGCGAGACGAATCTTTTAAGGCCTTTGACCGCATCATTAGCACATGTGAGTTACTGTAGCACTTGTGGCTAATCACGCACTAATTAGGCTCAAAAGATTCGTCTCATCGTATACGTCCAAACTGTGCAATTAGTTTTGCCTCCTTTATTACTTGATTCATATGGTTAGCGTGGTGTACTTCAGAGGTCGGGATTACGAGGGCGGACCTCTACCGCTCTGGACCACTCGCTAGTGTCGCCTGTTTGCGCGACGAAGCCAGAGGTCGGGTTTACAAGGGCAGAACTTTACCGCTCTGGACCGCACGTAGGCACCACGTTATTACAAAGGAGGAGCACTATTAATCTTATCTAGGGGCAACCTACAGCCGCCATCCCGTAAGGCATGTACAATCCTGGCCGGAGTGGAATCGCCACCTTGGGGGTTCCTCTCAATCGTCAGAGGCAAAGGCGACCTAGACATGCCTGTACAGCATCATCCAGCATCATCTCGGGAGCTTGCAGGGCTCTTCTCAGCACAAGAACTTTCCCATGCTCAGATAGCATGGGAACAAATTCTTTGGCTTTGAATGGGAGTGGCCCAGCCGTCGTCGGCTGCCGTAGGAAGCCAGCCCGGTGGCCGCTCACAGTGAGCTGAAGCCGGCTTGACACCCTGGCGCAGCGGAAGGACGGGTGCTCGTTTGGACGAGCACGGAGCGCGGAGAAGGGCGGTCATTCGCCGCCTTCCCCCCGGCGTTGACACAGGGCCCCCGCACCTCGTGGCAGAGGTCGAGGCCTGTCTGCAGCAGCACCGAGAGAGGCTTGAGCCAGGTGAGGGAGAAGGCGACCGTCATCTTTCTCGAGTCACAGCCGTCGGCTCCAGGCTCCATCTTGAGAGGAAACCTTGAGCCGACGCCGTGCCGTCGCAGGGGAACCCCGGTGGTTGCTTGAGAGAAAACCTTGAGCCGACGCTGGGGTGTCGTAGGGTGACGCATAGCAGGCGTCGCCGCTGCGCGCCACCGCGCCGGCTCTGAGGTGTCGTAGTGGCGACGCACAGCAGGCGCCACTGCCGTGCGCCGCCGCACCGAGGGCACTGCCGCCTCTGTGCCGGGGCATGGGGCGTAGGTGACGCCATGCCTTTCTTCATCTTCTCGTCGTCGTTGCAGAGGATGAGCTCAACCTCAGAAGCCTAGAGGTGAGCGGAGATATGGCCTACGCCTGCGCGCATCCCCACGGACAATGCCAAATGTTGTGGTTTGTGGAGACCCACAGCCGGGTGGCGTAGTGCACCCGGCTAATCCCAGAGGGTGAGTACTCAGGGAAGCGCTAAGCGATTCGGCAGGTCTACCTAGAGAGCAAGAACACAAGAACACTCAAGGATTTAGAGTGGTTTGGGCCGTCAGAGCGTAATACCCTACATCCACTGTGAGTTGTATTGCTCTTGCATATAAATGAATATATCCTCTGCCCAGGCTGGGTACTGGCCTCTGCCGGGACTTCTTCGGCCCTTGCTTTGTCTAACGGGCGTCTCCCTTTTATAACCCAAGGGGACGCGTACACAAGCGTTGAGACCCCGACAGGTGGGTCCAACGCGGATGTATAGTATACTGCGCAGAAGGCATTAATGGTGCTACAGTGGTTGAGAATCTCTCCCCGGATACGCTTCATCGCCCTGTGGACTCTCTGACCGAGGAGTGGATTGACCTGTCCCGTCGGCGAGGCGCCCGTTGAGGTAGTGTAGGTTGCGGCGTAGACTGTTGGGTCTACCGCGTAGGCGTCATGATGGGCGAAGGCGAGCCATCGTGTTCAACTGGCGTAGCAGACTGACATGCGTGGTGAGGGCGGCGCCAGCTGCTACACTGTGTGCTTTGGTAACGCGCGATCAACAGTGCAGCCTGGCAAAAGTCGTCTCGGGCTCTGCTGTGGCAGAGCGCACTTTCGTCTCCCGTATTGAATGCGGTAGGTGGGCGAGTCTTCCCGACGAAGCTTCGCGGCCGCTCGCGTGCCTGCGCCTGCGGACACGTGGCGGCTCCGGACCTGCCCCAGGCGGGGTGTCTGTTCCCTCCCCGCTGAGGGGTCCGGATAGTATATGGTGGTCCGGGACCCCGTGGGAGGTCCGGGGCCCCCGGCTGTTTTGGCTGAGCGCTCCCTTCTTCGGGACACGCGGCGTCACCGGACCTACCCGGAGCATGACTCGGCTGTTGGCTCAGAGCTTCCCCTCCTCAAAGACACGTGGCTTCACCGGACCCGTCCCAGAGCGGGGAGCGGGTACGGGACCGTTGGCCCGGTGAGGTAAGAGCCTGACCCATGGGGCCCGGCTGCTCCGCCCCTTATGGCGTAGTTACAAATGACTACGCGAGTCCTGTCTTGCTGCAGTAGGGGTGAGTATCCCTGCTACAAGTTACCGACAGGGAGACAAAAAATTTTGGCCACAAAATTTTGGGAACTAAACGGCCCCTAAGCTGAAAAGATTCATCTCGTAAATTATAGACAAATTGTGTAATTAGTTATTTTGTTTTGCTATATTTAATATTTCATGCATGTGTTCAAAGATTCGATGTGATGGAAAATCTTGTAAAGTTTTGGAATTTTGAAGACATAGGGCAAACACATCGAAACAACGCATTGATCGACTCTAAGCGGAGAAGCTTCTCTTTTTTTTTCTCTTAGGCGTTCTCCAACGCCTCCCCCCAAACCCCCCTCCCCCCTGTGTGGGAGGAGCTTTAGAGGGAAGGGTGCCTCCAACGGCACCCCCTAAAGCTCCCCCTACGTAGGGGTGGAGTTGAATCTCCCCCACATATAGGGGGAGATTACAACTCCCTCTATACTCAAATCACGTCATTTGTTTATGATAAAAAATTTATTTGAATTTCGTAATTTGATAACAATATGTATTATAGTAGTACAAATACAGTACTATTTTTTTCAGAATTTAAAAATGATAAATAAATAGTTAAAGAGTGAGGTATAGTGTATAGGGGGAATGGATATGAGGGGAATGGTTGGAGAGAAGGAGTTATAGGGGGAGGTATTTTTTGGAGGGAGGTAGTAAAATATAGTAAATAGTACGTTTGGGGGGAGTTGGATGGGGGGAATGGTTGGAAAAAGCCTTAGGGGATATCAGGAACTTGAGCGTGATGACGACGGCACCACCAAATAGAGGTGCTGCCAAGTTCGTCGTCTATCTAGCCCAGGACTGGGACTGGGACTGGGACTGGGAGCAGTACATGTAGCCCAATATTCTCACTCTTATGCCCGAAGGAATCCAAGCAACGGGAGCTCACCTGCCTTTTGCTCCTACCGCTACCTGACGCATGTGCTGCCCGCCTAAAAAAACTGACGCTCCCTTATCCAATCCAAACGGTGTTTCTCTATTATGCGAATATGGGCTCCATTTATTCTGGGCCTTCCTTCACTGATGTCGTGGCCCATTCCCCTTTCCATCGGCGGTGCCTGCCGAAGATTTCTACTGCTGTGTCATACCTTCATCCTGCTGCTCCTTCGCTTCGCTGGTCCTATGCCGCCGCCGACACCTCTGGCCGCTGCTCCCCCTCGAAGCCTGTCTGTATACCACCGGAAAAGCTATTCATCGCGCGCGCGATTTTTTGGCCGCGCCATCGTAGAAGCGCGCGCGAGCTTCTCCTCTGTTCATCTTCTTCCTCCGGACAGGGGAGGAGGCGGTGCAGCCAGCAAGCAAGGACGGGAGGGGAGTGGGGTGGGGGGACTGGTGGTAGGTGGGCGGAGCGGCCGCTGGATGTCGCCGACGGCCGGGGTGGTGGCGGGAGGCGGCGGAGTTTATGGATCCGGGTTGCTGGGGGTGAGGGGGGCTCACCGGACCTAGAGGAGGGTTCGGCGGCGGCGGTTCGGCCGGGGGCCAGACCCCTAGTGGGCGGTGCCGGCGGCGGGGGCGAGAAGAAGGCGGCGCGGCGGCGGCTAGACGGCGCGACGGTGAGCTCGATTAGCGTGGCGGCGGTGGAGGGCGGCGGCGGAGGCGCCGGGGGCGGCGCCGGTGCCGGGGGCAGCGGGGGAGCGCAGATGCGATGTGCCGTCGATTCCTCGCACATGCGAGGAATAGACGCGCCCTATACCACCACCCACTGCAGTTAAAATCACATCCATCGCCATAGCATCAGATACGTCACTAGGCCTACTTCCCTTACATTGAAAAGGACATCCACCATGTTCATGCCAATTAAAAAGAACGTGCAAGCAGCAATAGAAAAGGATGTCCACTGTGTCACCACGACACATGCTAAACAGATGCATCACTACACAGGCAACGCAAAACTTACCTGACGCCTGAGCTTCGCCGGCCGTGAGGACCCATTCCATTCAGCAGCCCTTTTCATCCCGAAATCGTCGCAACCATGGATACCTCCAGAAATAATAAGTTTGATGTCTCTGAAAAGTAACCTCTTTGGTAGCCACCGCTTTAGGATAACAGGCCCACTTATACAGGGTGGCCTAAATGCGAGATAATTCATTGTGGCCAGCGGTCCATGCCAACACGGGGCCACTAGATACACGCACACCAATATTGCCGTGGCGGTCCAAATATTATTTTTTTAAGCATCGGTCACTGAAATATTAAAAATAGCCTAAATTACCTGGCACAAAAAATATCCTGCATAATAGCACAACAAACCCACCACAGAAAAAGGCCCAACTACGAATCGTAGTACTCAGATTTTTCAAGACACCCCCAACGCAAACCATTAAAATATACACAAAAAACCAATCCCCCTGCAGCCGGCTGGAGCTGGCTGAAACTACTGTAGCAATAGTACTCAGCCTTCTACAGTTGAGCCAACCAGCCGCGGCTAAAGCTGGCTGAAAGCCCAGCCGAACAGGTAGAATGTCAGCACCTTAGAATCATAGAATTATCTGCATCGCTAATATGATGGAATACATCTTCAATCAATATGTAACCAGCGATAGTGTAGCGTATACATCAATGCATCACGTGTCAGGCCCATGAAGAAAACAGTGTGCAACTATTAAAAAAGAATATTTGTACTGTTAACACTTCACCAGTGCAGCAGCTCCATCCACAGGCGCGGCAACTCGCGCCCAGGGTTTCCCTTACCGGTGGGAATCGGTCCGGTACCAAACCGGCCCAAATTCAAAATTCAAATTTGAATTCAAAAAAATACAAAATTCCTAAAAAATTCCTAAAAATACTTCAAGGTGCGACGAATCTAATAGTGTCAAATTTTCTCAAAAATTCATTCGTTTAACATACTTTTCAGGCATTTAAAGTTAAAAGAAAAAAGAAAAAAAATGAGACGGCCCATTAAGGCCCACTTGATAAACCGGTCTAACCGGCCGGTAAACCGGTCAAACCGGCCGGTATACCGGTCCAAACCGGTTACACATGCGATTTTAAATTTGGATTTGAATTCAAACCGGTGAAACCGACCGGTATACCGGTACGAACCGGTTGAACTGAGTTTTTTGAATTCAAATTTGAATTTGATCGGTTTCTACCGATAATCGGTCCGGTTTACCGGAACCGGAGTGCTCCGGTTTGGGGTTACCGGTTGGGAAAAAAAACCCTGCGCGCCTCCCTACCTACCTAGTATATATAAGCCCACACCACACCAGAGCAAGCAAGACAAGACAAATTAAGGGAGCAAGTCACTTTCCTACCGTGGCATCGTTTTAATTAACCCTGACGCTAGCATGCGACTGATCATATTTGGCTTCAATCATATCTGAGGCCCAATTGATCGAGCTGGAATTAACGACGACGATCTTACCATATATAGTAACAAATAAAGCAGTAAAAACATGCCAATTTGGACGTTTCTTTTTTTTAATATAATAATCGGCAGCTCTCCTGGTTCGTTTCCAAAAAAATAAGAAAAGCACAAACACCTAACACCTACTTAATAAGATGCTGCAACGCACCGCGCACCTACACGTCGCAAACCGGGACGTTTCTTCTCCAAACGACCGCGAAAAGGGGATGCCCTTGCACATTGGTTAGTTTCCTCGTGACGGTTTTTCTGACAAGGGCGAAGCTTCGAGCAGGCAGGCACGCGTGCGTGCCGCACACGGTCGTAACGTGGTAGGTGGAGGGGGCCCGCTCATACCAAATCGAGGTGCCCGGTCACGTTTCCTCTGCTCTCATAGAAAAAGGGAGGACGCCTCGTTACTCGTTAAGCTAGCTTCTGATCCATCACGAGGGGCTAGCTACCCACTCGATGCTTCAAGAGCAAATCATATCATCGTCTTGTCGCGCGCGTCGCTTCCGTCGACCGAAGTACAAATATGTGACAGACCGGCCCAGTTAAATCGCTTAATTAATCATAACCGCCATCATTTGAACACATCAATCGCATTAACATAATTAAGTGTAACTTGACATACAGTTTTCAACCCACAGGCCGATCGAAACACACCAGAAGTCTCGTACGAAGGCGAGCACAGAAGATACCAACATGATAAAAACTTAAAAAAATAATAAATAATATCAAGGCTTTTACAAAACCGCTTTAAATTTAAAATTTACAAAAGAAAAGATTGCAGCGGAGAAGAATCTAACTTACAGAGTATTTTTACTAGAGAATAAATAAAACAAACTAAATAAATTGAGAACTACCGAGACGTGAAGACAAGGCGCCATATCGAGCCCACCGATATGACACCTAGTTAGCTCCTAAACCTGAAATAGGATAACAACAAACCCTGAGCAACTAATACTCAGTAAGACTTACCCGACCAGTGGGTATAACTTAGCCCACATGTCTAGACATGTAAGACATTTGGCTGGTGGTTTTTTTCAGAAAACACGACTAAAATAAATCCTTACTTTCATTATTTTAGCTCCAGATTATATATATGTATTAACCATAATCTATTATTTGCATAAACCATCTATAGCATCATGGTGGTGCAATCAATCATAATTCAGTGTTATATATATATATATATATATATATATATATATATATATATATATATATATATATATACACACACACACACACACACATTTCACTCACATTCTAATGGCTCTCATAACCGCGAGACACGGCGAATCGATCTGATTTAACCTTACAAGGTGGACCTAACCAACACGGCACGCCCCGTCAGACCCCATGCGCCAACCCTTCCCCTCCCCGCCTCGAACTACAGAACCGCCCCACCTACATATAGTCAGTCGAGCTCAACGTGAGACCACCAAAAGTAAACATATGCATCCCGTTTCTCCGCGACTACTCGACTCGCCCTAAGGGGTGGTGATGAAGTTCTGTACTTTCGAAGCGAGGCAGTACTAGGCTTACCGGTTTCGACTACCTCCTACTCCCTATATGCGGTTAGTACAGTTCAATCCCCGATCAGCACTGCCACAACGACCGGTCCTTAATCGACACAGACGGGGATAAGGCACCCAGAAACTCTGTCCTGCTGCCATCCCTAAACATCCTCATCATTCCCCCGTCCGGTCTCAATTTTCATATCAAATTCAATAACCCATGTACTGGAATATAAATATATCTTATATCTCGCGAGTAACCGGAAATTACTCGACTTCTAAACATCCTATATCTCGCGAGTGAGAAGAGATCACTCGTCTTCTATCGGGAACCATTAAGCATAGCACTGCTATCGTCCTATACATACTACTATAACTCAGGAAAACCTAAGGATCATGCAACTAGGGTTCCAAACAATTCCTGAACCTAATGCACAAGTATTAGAAACATATGTAGGTGTCATAAATTTAAAAATAATAGGACATGCACCGGGACTTGCCTTCGGGGTAACACTAAATTAGTGTTAAAGGTATCAAGGCTTTGGGCCCTTCTGACCTTGGGCCGGGTCTTCGGTTGCTTCTTAGGGTCCTTCTTTCTTCTGGAGATATCCGCCAAACACCGTCTTGTGGTTCGACTCTACACCGCGTGCTTCACGTCCACACGTCGTACATCTAGCTACCTAAATGAGGTGCAACGATGCATATGTATGAATGCATGGATAATGCAATAAAAAGTGGAGCAATACAAGCACAAGGTCGATATTGTCTAACTATAAACAACTACACCGACAGAGGTTAATTAAACCTTACATGAGTCTACACAAAGTTAACCCAACTGGTTTTGTATTTTTAGAATTCTCCTAACTCCAACTATGCATTTATAAACTATAAAAGTATTTTATCTAGCACCATTAAAAATTACATGTAAAAATTGTTAAACAACACACTTTATAGTTCTATCCTACCGAGCATGAAAATATAAAGCTAATAAACCTTGTTTTACATTCACCACCGTTCAGATTCGAGACCAAAAATCCGGAGTATCCGGGCACCTTCTCGGAGTATCCGGACTCCCAAATCCGGAGTTTCCGGGCCTATACCCGGAGTTTCCCCCCAGAGTGTTCCAAGTCCGGAGTATCCGGGCTTATACCCGGAGTTTCGCCCGGAGTGTTCAAAACCCGGAGTATCCGGGCTTATACCCGGAGTCTCCGGACCCGACAGTATTTTCGCCCCCAAAAACTGAAATCTTGATTTTGGCAAAAACCAACCCACCAAAATCAAAACCCTTATAGATCCTAGTTGAGGGATGCATATAGAGTTGATTGACCAAAAGAGATCACTTAGAACCTCCTAGAAACATAGATCGGGGCGGCACAAGTTGAATACCTAGGATGAGCTTTTCTTGAATGAAGAACTTGAAATCCAAAGCCACCCCGAGGAGGAGCACATGAGGGAAAGGGTTCTCCACGCCGATTGAAGCTTCCTTAGCCTTGGAATCAAGTTGGGAGGGAGGATTTGCACTCTAGGTCGAGAGAGAGAGGGAGCTCATGAGGGAGAGGGAGAGAGTGCACGTGAGGGAAGTGAGGGAGAGAGAGGTGACGGGAGAGAGTGAGAGTGAGGGAGAGAGAGTGTGTGATATTTTCTATTTAAATGATTGTGGGGCCCAGAGAATAAAAATTATAAAATAGAAAAATCCAGGTCCGGAGTATCCGGACGTTAGTCCGGACTATCCGGGCTAATACCCGGACTATCCGGGCCTAGGTTGATTCCGAGGAGAAAAATTGATATTGGGTCGATTTGGATTTCAAACGTGGCTCGAACCGTTATTGAAAACTATTTTAAAAGTTATTTCCTTCTCGCATAAGTTAACTTGCTAGCAAAAATTTTATTTAGTGATTTTGTTCATGCGTGTTTAAGGCTAATAATCATGTTAATCGCGGGCATATCCTTAATTACAAGAGATTAACACCTGGGGTGTTACAAAATACGTCCTAGCACAACACGCTGTTGATTATTAGAAACTAAAAGCAACGTGTAAGTAATAAAATCAATGTGCGGAAGAAACAAATTAAAGACAAATGATTTAATTCTTCTTAGAACAAATAGTACACGCACAAACATGACCATTCATCAGCGTAGTTTCTGGAGACCTCGTAAACCAAAAAAAAAGGCATGCTTGCAAGAACAACGAGACAAGTTTTTTTTGTGAAGGGAACGACAAGAGATTTGCCGTAATTTTTATTAGAAGAAGAAAGATAATAGAGATGCAAACAACTTCAAACCACAACACAACTGAAGTCTTATCATGCCTCAAGACGACTAGAAAAGAAGCAAAAGAGCTCCGACCTAGGAAAACCAAAAGCAGCAAAATCACAGAAACAAACCACAAAAACACCACTAGGGGAGATGGTCGAGAGCTTGTTTTTAGACTGGTAGCCGCCTAATGAAGATGAAAATCTTCTTTGATTAGGTACGCGCCATCAACAACTTCCTTGGATTCTTGCTGAAAAATTCGTCGAATTCGCTCCTTCCAAATAATCCACCAAAAATACATCATTAGACCGTCAAAAGTTGGTTTCTGTTCCTTACTAAAAACCTTTGGCACCTTTTCCACCATCGGTAAACTGTGCTTGTTGAATTACTGGGTAGTATTGTTGAAGACCAAGCAATCTGACTACATTTGTCCAAACTGCACAGGTATAGGGGCAATCCTTGCAAAGATGAGTAGGCGTTTCAGGTGCGGAGTTGCACAATTTGCACAATGGGTCATGTGGCCATCCTCTTCTTTTTAAATTATCAGCGGTGACTATTTTACAGTGGAGAAGGATCCAGGCAAAAATTTTACATTTTGGTTCAGCTTTTGCCCTCCAAACTGGGGTGATTGAAATTTTTTTAAATCGGCCCTTTAATTGAATGCGGTAAGCGCCGCTTGTGGTGTATTCTCCGTCTGCTGTCCATCTCCAAGTGATTTCATCTTTAGCTCCATCATCTCGTAGAAACAATCTAATTTCCTCCGAGAGAGTTACATATTCATGTATCTTCTCGCTAGTCTGGAGGGGGCAAACATGTGAAACCCAAGTGTTGTTCTGTAGCACTTTAAACACTTTCTCATTTTTCCTTTTAGCCTTCGAGAAAAGGCTGGGGGCTATATTTTTTGGGGCTATCCCATTGATCCAGCTTGAGTGCCAAAAACTTGTCTTGTCTCCTCTTCCAACTGTGACTATCGTTGAGGCGTTAAAAAGATCTCTGTCCGTGGTGTCACAAGGATTGTCTAGACTTGCCCAAGGTCTGTCATCATTTTTTCATTTGTACCAGTACCAACGAAGTCGCAAGGCCCTTGCTAGTTGCTCCAGGTCGAGGACGCCAAGTCCTCCAAGGTCTCTGGGTGTACATACTGTCGGCCAGTTTACAAGACAGTGACCCCCACTCACTTTTTCCGGTTCTTCCCCTTTCCAAAAAAAACTTCGTCGCATTCTGTCAATTTGTTTGATGAGCCATTTTTGCACCGGGGAGTCTGTGAGGTGATAAATCGGTTGTGACGTTAGTACACACTTGACAAGTGTGTCTCGACTAGCCATGGTTAGCATCTTTCCTTTTCATCCTGGGAGGCGCCCTCCAATTTTATCAAGTAGGGGTTGAAGAGCTTCCGCGTGTGCAGGGGAAGACCCAAATATTTTCCAGGGAACTTGCACACCTTACCAAGAAAATCCAACAAAGCCTCCAAAATAGTCTCCTCGACACATCTAATTGGGAAGATCTCAGTCTTGTTCAAATTTACTTTAAGCCCCAAGCAATTTCCAAAGATTGTGAGCACTTGGCTAATGTTCTTTAACTCTCTACGGTCCGGATTGGCAAAGATTGCTGCATCATCCGCATACAGGGAGCAATGTAGTTTAGCTGATTTAGGGAGGACCTGATGTAGCAGACCTCTACTTGCCGCCAGCTCAATCAGTTTGCGTAGTGGATCAATTGCAAGGATGAATAGCATCGGCAATAATGGGTCGCCCTGGCGTAATCCCCGAGCGTGTTTCAATTTTCTCCCCGGCACTTCATTTAGCAAAAATTCTTGAAGTGGAACTGGCCAGCAAGGTGGCAATCCAGCCAGCCCCGGTTGCTGAGATCACGCAGTGTGCGTGGTCCGGCCTCGCACGGGGTCACCTGGATACATCGCCATAGGAGCAGGCTCCCCCTTCGCTGCCTGGAGGTAGGAGCAGTCGGCCGTCCGAGCGGCCCGACCAAGGGGAAGCTGAGGAGCGGAGTTGTGTTGCTGCTTGCTGGTAGCCTGGTATGAAGAATCAGAGGCTATGCTGTTGTTGTGTTATTGGATCTCTTGTGTAGCCTGTTTATATTGGCTCCTCCAAGAGGGGCAGGAGAAGGCCTTGTGCCCCGAATGCAAACATTTCCGGCATTTAGTGTTGTTTCTGCACTGAGAGCAAGTATTATGGTGGGCGATTCGCCTGCCTCGTCAGCCAAGAAGCTGAGTGGAGAAGAGAGGGAGGGAAAGATTCCCTCAGCCGACGTTTCGCGAGTCGTCGACGAAATGCAGGCGAATACACGTTTGTGGGGCCGCCATCACCGCTTTCTGGTCTCCCATTCGCTCCCTCGCTGCTGAGTTGCGTAGCCCATTAAATGATTATGGGGCCTGCTGCAACCAACTCGTGAGCTGGACCGTGAGACGCCGGCGCGTGGGCGAAACCATTATTCTTGCTTTGAGCAGCTCTGTGTTCGTGTTTAGATCCAAAAAAACCAAAAAAAAATACAAAAAAAACATCACATCGAATGTTTGAACACATGCATGGGGTATTAAATAAAATCTATTTACAAAACTTTTTACACAAATGAGTTGTAAATCATGAGATGAATCTAATGAGCCTACTTAATCCATTATTTGCAACAGTGATGCTACAATAACAATCAGCTAATTATGAATTAATCATGGATTAATTAGGTTAATTTGATTCATCTCACGATTTACAACCCATTCGTGTGAAAAGTTTTATAAATAGATTTTATTTAATACTCCTAAATAGCAAGATCACTTTCCAAAAAATTTTACGAAAAGATTTAAGCACAGAGATTTTCCTCCTTTGTTCTAGTGTAATTGTCCAAATGAATGCCTGCGCTCCAAGCTTCCACTTGAATGCTTGCCTTCTTTTGGCCACCAATAGAGAGGTCTTGCCTTCTTTTGGCCATCAATACAGATGTTTGACAGGGCTTGGTTTAGATGCAAAGTTCAAAGTTCCAAAACAATCACAATGAATGTGTGCGGCACATGCATGGAGTATTAAATCTAGACGAAATAAAAAACTAATTGCAAAGTTTGCTTGTAAATTATGAGACGGATCTAATGAGCATAATTAGGATATGATTATATATTAAATTGCTACAGTAAATATATGCTAATGATGGATTAATTAGTTTTAATAAATTCATCTCGTATTTTACAGACTAATTTTGTAATTAGTTTTATGATTAGTCTATGTTTAATACTTTAACTATGAAAAGATTCTCTTTCAAAAACTTTACATGGTGCATCTAAATAAAACCTAGAACCTTGTTCATCCACCAGCAACTCTGGGTTGATCTGATTTGAAACGATGTATCTAACGATGAATCTTTATGAAATAGAGCAAAACTGTGATAGTATAGCCCAAAAAATTATGACAGGCACAAATTCAAATTATGGCTATCAATGCAAGGAGCATACTTACTGGTGGCAAATAGAATATCAACAGTAAGTTAAAATATAAATTGATAAAATCAGGATGATACGTCCACACTTATAGTTTTTTATGCTAGTCACGCAATTGCGTTGGTCTCCTCACTAGTCATACTAGAAAATAGGGGAATACACATTCTCTATGAAGGGGAACATTGTAAGAGAAAGTATTATAGTGGGCTTTAAGTAGACTGAATTCTATGTGGAGGAGAGAGAAGAGAGTAAGAGAGAAAAACAGGCGTTCCGCTTGCCGCCGGCTCAAGCAGGCGTTTTAATCTCTGCGCGTGGACCTGTATGCACTCATCCGCTAGCATGCAGCCAGCAGCGGGCGCACAAGCAAGCAGAGGCCGCACACGCAGCCGGCTGGCCGCTTGTGTTATTAGCCCTGCTCTAAGGCAGACCTAGGTTATGGCAAACACCAAACAGCTACACCACACCACAAGCAACCAGCGAGACTAGAAGCGATAAGGAGTCCAAAAAACAAACATCATGAAAGCACGAGATGCTGCTTACTGCAGAAGCATGAAAACAAAAGGAAATAAGATAGAAACACCTATAAAAACATCATCAACATGGTTGCAAAGGACATGGACATGTGAAAGTGTTAGACACTCAAAATGACCTGCGGTAGCATATATCTTCTTGATGTTGCGCATATCCCCATCTTCTTCGTCCGTCCCTAAAAATGCCCAATTTTTAGACAGCTTTAGACGGTCTTACTTTTGGTTTTATTTGGCGGACGTGCTGGCTTGCGTGGCGGTGATTTAGTTTTTTTAGTACTTTGGGCGAGAACCTGAGAGGAACCATCTTTGAGTACAAGTCTGACGAAAACTTGAGTGATTCCATTCTGTTTTGAAGATAGCTAGGTGCGCGGCTCAACCTGGCCTGAGAGCAGGAACAAATGGCCAAAACTGAAAGCAAATCACCTGGGCTTCAATAAAAGGATATTTTATTAAAGTCAACATGTTACATTGAGATTATACAAAAACCTTGAAACATTTTCGGTCTCTGTATCATAATACGAAAAACGGTGGCGGTCGGTACAGTAATTTTCCGCATTTATGAAACTAACAAAATCAAATACGGTGTAAAACGACTAAAAAATAACTGAAAATGATAACTTTTATATTTTTCTAAAAATGGAAACGGTCGGGTACGATATAATAAAACGGAAAACGGTGTCGGTCGGTACGGGAATTTCCCATCCCACTTTCGTTCCTACTTGCAAGGTTAAAAAAATCAATTCGAATTGCCACGCTCTCAGTTATGAGCAAGCTCTTTGTCCTCCGAATTCTTCGTAGAAAGCTTCGATTACGTTGGAAATGGTTCATGCCACCTTTATGATTAATTATTTGTCCTTGTCATAATCAACTAAAAATTTTGGTGGGTTGGGCAAGATCAATTAATTTACTAGAGAGCTAGATGTTGGTTTACGTTCTCATGCTTATGCAATAACAACTTAACCTTAAAGCCTTATTTGTGCCCTCTTGCATTATCCTTGTGTTATCTAATCGTGTAAGTCTTGCGAGTACCTTTTGTACTCATGTTGCTTTTTAAACTAAGTTGCAGGTGAGCCAGAAGTTGTGTTTGGCCACTTCTATCCCACCAATCCTGCTGCGGGGGAGTAGGTCGTTGTGCCCGTGATGGTGTCCTTGAGCAAGATGCCTTTATTTTGTTGTGTTTTTATCAATTTATCCACTGCATAACTCATCTTTTGGGAGAGCATGATGAAACACTAAACTATAATTTCATGTCTCATTATGTCATTCGTGAGCCCAAGGTTTGTAATGGAAGCTTGAACCTCTTTATAATTTCAGATTTGAACCCTCCTATGGTGAATTTGTAATATTTAGTTGTTGAACACTTGTAATGCTTAAAATTGCTCTTTATGGTTCAATGGTGATGTATATTTTGTAACGGTATGTGTGCATGATCTTTGGCATGCCATGGAGCACATTCCGAGACTACCGGGTTAGATATCAATTTAAGTGAATGTCGTGTCAATTGTCGGAGTCTCTAGATGTGGGCTAGCATGTGGCATGCCCTTAGGTGAACGTGTGCTAGCTCCCATCTTAAGAATGATGGCCGGCGGTTTGCTTAAAGCGGTATCAAAATTGGGCGGTTCTTACACCTACTCTAAGGCACCATTTCATCGAACAAGGCCTACCAGAGTTAAAATTAGACTGATGATCGTTTCAAAACCTTTCTGGATGAATGGCGAGATTGAGCACTTGGATTTGCCAGGTCATGAGCCTCACTTGATTGTTCGGCGCCAATGTGGTATAGAAGACATAACTTTCAGGAAGTGTAGAGTAGCTAGACTCACTTGTATGATTTCCTTTGCTTTGTTTGTTTCAAATCTTTTATTCTGTTATTAATATATAAGTGACATAATTTTGCATCACACAAGTGACGTATTAAAAGAGTAATTGCCGGTCAGCGCCTTGTATTAATGAAGCAAAAATACGCTTTATAAAGAAGAACGGAAGGGCGTTCTTCAGGTGTTCTAATTCTCATTAAAAAGATTTTTGAAATAGTCTCTAAGTATAATTACAAATACTAGCGCATGTGTGGAAATCTGCCATTATTATATTAGAATAAAAATTATTTTCTTAATTCCTAGCGGGTCCCATGGGAAAACAAAAAGTGGCATCCCACGTACATGTTTTTTCAAAAAAAAAACCATATTAATGAACAAACCCGGGCTGATTTAGTTTCAACAAAGATGTTTTTCCTTTCTGAGAAAAAGCAATACCAGCAGGTTTTAAAAAAAATGAGATGGCGGGAAAGCCAAGTCTCGGTAGGTCGAGGGGGTTGGTCCGGACGCAGCCTGACAACGGCCGCAGCAGCGGCACCAGGCGCAAGCCAGCGCAGGCGGCAGGGCGAGGCTTTCGCTTCACTGAGCGGCAACGGGGACGCCGCACCCAACCGAACCGACCCGAGCTCCCCCTCACGGCCTCACCCGCCGCGACGCGAGCGCCGACGCCACGCCCGCACCCCCCGTCGCCGCCCACCAAATCGCACTCCGGCCAGCCCGATCGATCGAACAGCCACCCCTCACCTCTCCCACCCGCCTCCTTCCTCTCACGTTCATATAGCAGCAAGCCGGCCCCTGCCACAAGGCAGAGAGCATCGCTCGCTCACACTTGCCCCGCCCGGCGTCGCCCCCTGCCTCCGCCGCCGTCGGGCCTCTGCAGCCTCTGCTGCTCGCCATGGAGGCGAGCGCCGGGCTGGTGGCCGGCTCGCACAACCGGAACGAGCTGGTGCTCATCCGGGGGCACGAGGAGCCCAAGCCGCTGCGCGCGCTGAGCGGGCAGGTCTGCGAGATATGCGGCGACGAGGTCGGGCTCACGGTGGACGGCGACCTCTTCGTCGCCTGCAACGAGTGCGGCTTCCCCGTGTGCCGCCCCTGCTACGAGTACGAGCGCCGGGAGGGCACGCAGAACTGCCCCCAGTGCAAGACCCGCTACAAGCGCCTCAAGGGTACGCGCATTTCTTTCCTTCTTCTTCTTCTTGCCCTCCTCGCCTCGTCGTCGTCTTCCCTGCACGATGATGCTGACTTGCTTCGCCGCCGTTGGCCTCAAGGGAGCCCGAGGGTGGCCGGGGACGACGACGAGGAGGACATCGACGACCTGGAGCACGAGTTCAACATCGACGACGAGAAGCAGCAGCAGCTGCAGCTGCAGGCGGGCGGCATGCAGAACAGCCAGATCACCGAGGCGATGCTGCACGGCAAGATGAGCTACGGGAGGGGGCCCGACGACGGCGAGGGCAACAACACCCCGCAGATCCCGCAGATCATCACCGGCTCCCGCTCCGTGCCGGTACGCATGCCTCTCCTATCTCCCTCTCGTTCTTCCGTTCCTCGTCAGGATTTCTAGGTACAGTTCTAACCGACCGCGGTCTCTAGGTGAGCGGTGAGTTTCCGATAACCAACGGCTATGGCCACGGCGAGCTCTCGTCTTCCCTGCACAAGCGCATCCATCCCTACCCTGTGTCTGAGCCAGGTTCGTTTCTGTTCACGATCAAATTTAGTGAAGAAAATGTTGGCTTCAATCTATTACAAATCAGACAACATCGATCACTTCCTGATGATGATGGGTTTGATTTCATCAGGGAGTGCCAAGTGGGACGAGAAGAAAGAAGTGAGCTGGAAGGAGAGGATGGACGACTGGAAGTCCAAGCAGGGCATCCTCGGCGGCGCCGACCCCGATGACATGGACGCCGACGTGCCGCTGTAAGTATCTACAGCTCCATTAGCCGCCGATCCATGACAGCAGCAGCTAGCATTTCCCCAAGAACAGGAACTGAATTTCAACTCTGACGAGCGAGCGCGCATGCAGGAACGACGAGGCGAGGCAGCCGCTGTCGAGGAAGGTGTCGATCGCGTCGAGCAAGGTGAACCCCTACCGCATGGTCATCGTGGTCCGGCTCGTCGTCCTCGCCTTCTTCCTCCGCTACCGTATCCTGCACCCCGTCCCGGACGCCATCGGCCTGTGGCTCGTCTCCATCATCTGCGAGATCTGGTTCGCCATCTCCTGGATCCTCGACCAGTTCCCCAAGTGGTTCCCCATCGACCGCGAGACCTACCTCGACCGCCTCTCGCTCAGGTCAGTGAGTCAGTCTCGACTCTCGACTGACATCATCCATCCGTCGCGAGCTCCTGACCTGCCGGTCGATTCGGTCCCAGCATGGCAGCTCTGACTGGCGATCGAGCTCATCTGCTGCAGGTACGAGAGGGAAGGGGAGCCGTCGCTGCTGTCGGCGGTGGACCTGTTCGTGAGCACGGTGGACCCGCTCAAGGAGCCCCCGCTGGTGACGGCCAACACCGTGCTCTCCATCCTGGCCGTGGACTACCCCGTCGACAAGGTCTCCTGCTACGTCTCCGACGACGGCGCGTCGATGCTGACGTTCGAGGCGCTGTCGGAGACGGCCGAGTTCGCGCGCAAGTGGGTGCCCTTCTGCAAGAAGTTCAGCATCGAGCCGCGCGCCCCCGAGTTCTACTTCTCGCTCAAGGTCGACTACCTCAAGGACAAGGTCCAGCCGACCTTCGTGCAGGAGCGCCGCGCCATGAAGGTAAGTACTTGCTGCTGCTGCTGCTGCTGCTGCTGTAGTGGATCACCTGCGCATCAAATCAAATCAATGGCTGCTCCAAAATCGGACGGAATCCCTGATCACACTCTGATGGATTGCGCAGAGAGAGTACGAGGAGTTCAAGGTCCGGATCAACGCGCTGGTGGCGAAGGCGATGAAGGTGCCGGCGGAGGGGTGGATCATGAAGGACGGCACGCCGTGGCCCGGGAACAACACCCGCGACCACCCCGGCATGATCCAGGTGTTCCTGGGCCACAGCGGCGGCCACGACACCGAGGGCAACGAGCTGCCCCGCCTCGTCTACGTCTCCCGTGAGAAGCGCCCGGGGTTCCAGCACCACAAGAAGGCCGGCGCCATGAACGCCCTGGTACGCTGGCACATAAGAATCTCCGTCTGATGCACATGCATCACGCCAGCAGCTGACTGAGATCTCTTCAGCTCCTTCAGAAGCAGTAACAGACTTTGCCGATGATCAATTCTCTGAACATTTATTTGTTTTGTTTCCCGGCCGTCAGATCCGTGTCTCCGCCGTGCTGACCAACGCGCCCTTCATGCTCAACTTGGATTGTGATCACTACATCAACAACAGCAAGGCCATCCGGGAGGCCATGTGCTTCCTCATGGACCCGCAGGTCGGCCGGAAGGTCTGCTACGTGCAGTTCCCGCAGAGGTTCGACGGCATCGACGCGCACGACCGATACGCCAACAGGAACACCGTCTTCTTCGACGTAAGCCTGCCGCTGGCCGCCTGATCAGAATCAGATCACTCCTCCTGATCGATCAGAGCAATCTGACTGACATTGGTGGTTCGTTGTTGGCGGTGATGCAATGGATCAGATCAACATGAAGGGGCTGGATGGCATCCAGGGCCCGGTGTACGTGGGCACGGGGTGCGTGTTCCGGCGGCAGGCGCTCTACGGCTACAACCCGCCCAAGGGCCCCAAGCGGCCCAAGATGGTGACCTGCGACTGCTGCCCCTGCTTCGGCCGCAAGAAGCGCAAGCACGCCATGCCGGAGGGCGCCGGCGATGTCGGTGAGTTTCTTGAGCTCCCGCGGCCGGATTACCACTTGTTCAGTTCAGGTGTAGTCTCGAAGATTGTTGAAAGGAAATGGCAACTTGATTGCTCTTCAATTCTTCAGGGATGGACAGCGACAAGGAGGTGCTCATGTCCCAGATGAACTTCGAGAAGCGGTTCGGGCAGTCGGCGGCGTTCGTCACGTCGACGCTCATGGAGGAGGGCGGCGTCCCCCCGTCGTCGAGCCCCGCCGCGCTCCTCAAGGAGGCCATCCACGTCATCAGCTGCGGCTACGAGGACAAGACCGACTGGGGTCTGGAGGTAATCAAGAGAGACATCAACCTCTGAAACCAACCATCAATTCTCCTCTGCTCTCTGCATTTTCCTCGGCATCAACCTCTGAAACCAAGCTCTGAAAACGAATTGCTCTGATTCCATGGGCAGCTCGGGTGGATCTACGGGTCCATCACGGAGGACATCCTGACGGGGTTCAAGATGCACTGCCGAGGGTGGCGCTCCGTCTACTGCATGCCGAAGCGGGCGGCGTTCAAGGGGTCGGCGCCCATCAACCTCTCCGACCGCCTCAACCAGGTGCTCCGGTGGGCGCTGGGGTCCGTCGAGATCTTCTTCAGCCGCCACAGCCCGCTGCTGTACGGCTACAAGAACGGCAACCTCAAGTGGCTCGAGCGCTTCGCCTACATCAACACCACCATCTACCCCTTCACCTCGCTGCCGCTGCTCGCCTACTGCACCCTCCCGGCCGTCTGCCTCCTCACCGGCAAGTTCATCATGCCGTCGGTGAGTGACAAGTTCAGATATGATCGATGCTAGCTATTAACTCTCTGCACTGCAGTCGTGCTGACACATCCCCGGCCGCTATACGTAATTGCAGATCAGCACGTTCGCCAGCCTCTTCTTCATCGCGCTCTTCATGTCCATCTTCGCGACGGGCATCCTGGAGATGCGGTGGAGCGGGGTGAGCATCGAGGAGTGGTGGAGGAACGAGCAGTTCTGGGTCATCGGCGGCGTGTCGGCGCACCTCTTCGCCGTGGTGCAGGGCCTGCTCAAGGTCCTGGCCGGGATCGACACCAACTTCACCGTCACCTCCAAGGCCACCGGCGACGAGGACGACGAGTTCGCCGAGCTCTACGCCTTCAAGTGGACCACGCTCCTCATCCCGCCCACCACGCTCCTCATCATCAACATCATCGGCGTCGTCGCCGGCATCTCCGACGCCATCAACAACGGTTACCAGTCCTGGGGCCCGCTCTTCGGCAAGCTCTTCTTCGCCTTCTGGGTCATCGTCCACCTCTACCCCTTCCTCAAGGGGCTCATGGGCCGCCAGAACAGGACGCCCACCATTGTCGTCATCTGGTCCGTGCTGCTGGCCTCCATCTTCTCCCTGCTCTGGGTCAGGATCGACCCCTTCATCGTCAAGACCAAGGGGCCGGACGTCAAGCAGTGTGGCATCAACTGCTGAGCGCGTCAAAAAATTCTGGAGCTTGTGCATAGGGAGAAAGAACAATTTAGAAATTTTGTATTGTTCATGTTTTGAAGCTTATGCTATGTTTTGTGTAATGTTCTGGGATCCAGAATTGTTGGACGAGGAATCGAACAAAGGACAAGGTTTGAATGTTAAGTAGCAAACCATATTCATGTTCAATCTAATCCTAGTTGCAACTGCTAAATTCAGGTCCAAACCATCTGCTCACGAACAGATCGATCCATCTTCAAGGGTAGGGCGTTATCGTTGCAATATATACTAGATTTTACGATCTGCACATGAATTCAAGCGATGAGATTCATTTCTGGATACTCTTGTTTAATTGTACTTTTAGTGAGTCCAGGTGAAGACCCTGAATATTCTGAAGGTGATACATGAACCTAAAAACTTTGCTGGCAACGCAAGCAAAATGCAGAACAAGCAAAGTCTATTTTTCAACAAACTGATGTGTGTCCAGTACCAGTTAGTTTTTAGAGTAAACTGCAATACAGACTTCAGATGTGAGCTAGCATCTGCTTAAAAACCGATGTGATGTTCCAACTAGGTACTTTTGGGTACAGAAGAGAGAAATCCGAACACGAGTAAGTTGTCAGCGCTCACCAGATAACCTTTTCAGTTATTTACGCCACTACAAAGAGAGCGCATCTACAAAATCTTACAGGTTTCTAAAAAGGAAAATTGAAATAAATTCTCCATCTTTGCCCACCCATTTCATCTATGTATTTCTTTCCTGATGCCAAAAAAATACAATGGGAAAGAAGACGGCTCCACTCTATACAGGGAACAAATGTAAGAAAGAAAGGGCTAGAAAAGCTGGGAGTGCCCTATATGGTGAAAACAATTTACATATGATGAGGTCTTTAAGTAAACCTATGATATCTACGCACTGTGGCCTGTGGGGAGTTAGCTGCACAGCATCACACCATGATCTCCAGGGGATGTTTAACAATTTGTTCTGTTCCTATTATTTCATCTGTACAGATTCCTCTTGCAGTTTGCACGATATTTTCTTAAGTTGCAGGTTCAACTTGAGCAGTTGTACCTGTTCATCTTGATCAACTTCTTAATTCATATCATGAAGCCTGTGTCTCTGTTGCATAAGATGTGTCCGTAGGCTGGACTCCTGCACCTGAGTAGTAATGGGAATGACAAAATAGCTAAGTTTTTGTGTACAAATGGCTGCCATCATGTGTCCATGTCTCTTAAAAAGAAAACCGGTGAATCAGTTGATCGCGAACAGTTCACCATCAATATTATTCAAAAATTAAGAGCTCCAAGTCAGTTGTGCGTGATCCATGCCCTTCAATCTCCTCTACTACAGTTCAATACCTTCTTTCATATAACCAATCCAAAAATTAGTGGCTAGGGCTCGGCCCGTGGTACCTGTGGTTGGTTTGGGCCCTCCTACCAGGGGGTAGTTGTAGTGGTCGGTAACACAGTGGGTTGTGGTCAGCCCAGGTTATGGTGCGGCCCTATAGGGTGAACCCGGCGTTCGAGGGTTTTCTCGGCCGGCTTGGCTGAGGTTTCTTAGTGCAATGCCATGGGGGCGGTCTTTCCCCCGCCAGTCGAGGGTTTTTTTCCCATATAACCAATCCTCTACTACAATTGGCTAGGGTGCTGGCAGTTACATTTGGATTGGATGTTCCAAGCTGCGGGGAGATGATCTCAGTAACTAGTAAGGCGCAATCATAGTTTATATACCAAACCTAGAAACAGAGCATTCGACTTTATTTGTTCGACTCTGACCTGGTGTTGCAACTCATTAATTTTCAATTATATTGAATTAAACTAGGCACCATTTATTTTACAACTACACTACCACTGTACCAAGTTAAGTGTATAAAAAAAGTTAAGTGTATAAAATTCAGAAAGTAATTATCCAAATGCAGTCCAGACTGCTGATAAAGACAGGACGAAACTAAAGGAAGGAGTATAGGTTGATCTTGATCCCCAATTAGTGGATAAATAATTAAACAGCATCCGCTAAAGACTCTATATTTCCACTGCAGTTGGATATTATAACATCTAAACTTTGATCCAGAGGCATATATTATCAGTTATGTTAAGCCTAGCTTGGAAGCAGTATTAGTACCTGCAATTTTGCAGCTGTAGCTAAGAGTTCTCTGCATTCATCAAGCATAACCTTTTCTTGTCCTGCTATGACAGAGAGTTCTGAAACCAAGGATTCCCTGTCTGTGACCTGGCAAGATAGTCTAATGTCAGTAAAACAAATCTTCAACAAGTAGAGGGAAGACTCCAGGCAAAAATTCCACCTTGATGAGCATACCATTTTATGCTAAATTATTACCTGATGCAGTTTGGTTGATTATTGTTATCCTAGAAAGAGACAGTTTGGTATAGTATAGAGGTAATGTTAGCAGATGAATCATAATTTATTGGGTTCCATAAAACTTTTTAAACATGCTGGTTTATTACCACTCTCATTACCAGGGAACAAAATTTGTCACTGCTGTTGTTAACATCTTTAGCATCTGAACCACTCCTTATTTAAAAATTGTGATCAATGGCTACTAGTATTAGATCACAGATTCTTGAGCCAAATAGTACAAACACATGATCTAAAGACTCAATTTTATAAAATAAACAAAATGGATACTAAATTAAAAATGGATTCATGCAAAATCTGACCTTTGAAAGCATGCAGCAAACAGATGAACCCAAACCTTGCATGACATCAACAGCTGAGCTTACAGCATTCTTGAGAGCAATTGCATCAACCTGTTGATATGATAGTCAGTAACATGGCAGAAATCACAAGAATGGCATACTAAAGATGTTGCAATTTACTTATCACAGTTCCCAGCATACCTTAGCTCCCGATGTAACTGGTAACCGCAGGGTGCTTGCTTTCAGAGCCTCAGTTGCCCCAAACAAAGAGATACTATTATCCCTTTCCAGTGTTGGCCACTGTTCAAGGTAAGCAATCTGGACCAAGAGAACGGCACATTTTAATTTTTGCATTTGCGGTAATAATTCCAGTAATATGAATGCTAAAAAGTTTAGAAGTCATAGTTTTTATGTTCCATATCATCCTCTGTATAATGTGGCACAATTAAGTATATCCCGACACCATGCTGTTCAATGCAATTGATCAACAATGCTAAGTTTTTCCCCCCACATTTTACATGCTCGAACAATAATTAAATATTACTGTTTAATAAGTAATGATCATGTAATTTACCTGTTCTTTCAGAATGTTGTACAGCCTAAGTTCTTGCTGAAGGTGCTGCATCATTATTCTTCTTGTATTAACAGAATCCCGCAGGTTTATAGTATTCCTCCAAACATTATAAATGGCATTCTGTTTCACATGACAAGAGGAAAAACTTGTTTAATCAATTAAAAACACTCAAAATAGGAAACAATATTCCAAGGAAAATATACTCCTAGTACACCAAAGTTACCAATTATAAAGAGTAGTAGATCACAAATTTCTAAGCCTAGATATAACAAAATTTTACAGAGAAAAAACTTCTATCAGCATTTCTTTATCAAATAGCTGACATCATCACTGCAAAAACCAATTGGTTTTGAAAAAAAAAACAGATGCCTAGTTCTGAGGCTTATGTTTTGGTTTGCATATGTATTTTGCAGCTGCAAGATTAACTTGTGACGAGGAAGTATTATAAACTGTTTGTTATGTCATCATAGAAGTTACACTAATTGCATGAAGCACAGGCATCCAAGAAAAACTAGGCAAAATGACACAGACCAGGCCAATTAAAACGCTACTAGATAATTAGCTAATTTTTACCTCAACAGTGGCCTTTTGAAAACATAGAGTGTCTTCTGCATAGGCATTTATAAAGCGCCACTGCAAATGTCTATTGTACAATAAACGCAGTTGGTGGATGTTTTCAATTTGGCTGGCATTTTTCTTTCCTTTTCTCGCATCAACCATGTAGTTAATATGAGATGTAACACTAGCTTGAATAGCTCCAGCACTTTGGGACCGACAGGGTGTTGAAGGCCTTGTCCGAGATGGGCTCTGAAAGGCCCTGGAAGTTGAGGATGCAGCTGACAATGCCTTGTTTGGGGATGATGAGCGTTGTAGAATTGGAACAGGAAAAGTAATTGTTCTGTTTGGTCGGCTCACAGATTTAGATCTCTCTGTTTTCTGTGAGTCTACCCTGTCATAGCTTCTGCTTGCCTGAATAGCCAAACTTCTTGCCACTTCATCCAATGATGGATTTAACCCTTTGACTGAAGATTCAACAGAAGGGGTCTTCCTTGGTGAAAGGCCTCTTGAAGTATTTGCCAAAGGGACCCGTCTGGTAGCTTTGTCAGAAAGGTCAATACTTCTTGACATGAGATTCTTTGGCACCTGCCCACCTATCATGGCTGGCCATCTATGTTGCTCAATTACCCTCTTAGAGGGCTCCTCTGAGGGTTGGACAGTATTTTTCTCAAAGCTTTGTTCAGAAGTATTTTTCTCTTTCATTTTTTTCTCAAAGCTTTGTTCAGAAGTGTGCTACGACAGTTTTTGTTTCACAGAAGGACAAGATGAGGTGACATTACGTGAGGGTATATGGCTCTAGGAAGTAGGAATAGTAGGACTGGGCACACCAGCTCAACCTGCAAAGTAATTGCTCGGATGGAGCATGATCAGATCAAAATCGACCGTACAGAACTCAAACACATCAGGTGATCTCTTCGGGGAGTAGGATCGTTGTGCCTCGCTCGTCAGGCATGGAGATGCACAATCAAACACATCTGCACCGGCCGCCGACGGTGGCGACGTTTGTTTACACGGCAGGATTATATTATCTGCTGTACAGTACGTACAGGGCGGAGAAGGGGGGGCGGACAGGGGCCTGGCCCCCATGGTCCCCAAATTTACACTAGAAATTTAAATTTTGATTAAATTTTTATATAAATTTATATGGTTGGCCTCCTCTAACAATGAAAAAATGAATTTCCTGGCTCCGCCCCTAAGTACGTACGTATGTCTTGCAGCCTTGGACTTGGACCGTGTCGCCGACTCAAGGGTAAGACGAAGACCATCTATCGGCATTGTTTAGTCGCCTCATTTTGACAAGGGGGTTTCCTTCATAAAAAAAATTACAAGGGGGACATCGTGCCGATGCGAGGCGCCCCAACTTTCGCATGATAACATATCCACGCACGGATAACTACTGTACTTGCTCTTATAAAAAACAAAACATCATCCACTACTTCGGGGACGAAAAGATCGTAGGCCGCGTGGGCCTACTCCGACGGCGCATTTCGTGACGAGTAGCAGCACCGGCCCAAATCGTATCTTCTGCTACCAGCCCAATCCTCCTCGTAATAAGGGCGTCTTTTTTATTTTTATATTTTTCAAAAATATTTTTTACAGAAATATATTTTCAATTTCACAATTTACAGTGGGGGCGGCAGAGACTTATATGTAAATAAAAATAATTTTTATTTGCGCGGAGGCCCTTGGCGGGAGCTAGGGGGCGGCAGGCTCCCCCTCCCCGCAAAATTGCAGCAGTGGGCTATTAGATGTGGTTTTAGATATTTTGGATACAAATAAAAATCATTAGTAAAGTACACGAATATGAAAAGTATAAGTCAGCAATTTATACACATACGCAAATAAGAACGAAATAGGTGATGCATGAGAATAGGTGATCCTATATGTAAATACAAAAGGAATTAGACTTCGTACCACAATTAATTGAAATTAAGATATGAACTATATGTTTACCGTAAGGTCGTGGTGGTGCCTGTGTTGGTTGAAATGACATCCCTGCAGCTGGTGCCATGGTACTAAACTGAGTCCCTCCGTGAGGTTGATAAGGTGGGTGTGCATCACCTGTATGGACTGAGAATTAATTGTTGGCTTCAAAGTAGTAAGTCAGTAAGTATCCTCACGTACCTGGATAATGCTGCTGAGACCAATAAGATGCTTGGGAAGGCTGCTGCTGTGTGGGACCACAAGGAAACGAGGTCGAGGCTTGAGATGAACCATACGAGTCATCGTACGATGTCCGGCTACCAAAGACTTCAAGCATGGAATGAGCTCTTTGTGAAACTCGGGTCCAGGCCGACTCTTGCTCATTCCTATCCATCATAGATCCCGCTCGAATCCTCATCAAATTCGCCCTGGCATCTACGTCCATCAACCTGCACATTTCAAACTGCAAGCAAGAAAAAGAAAGACATTAACACTATAATCCAAAGTATTTGAAAAGCGATGATAACTTTCACTCACCGCCCCAGCTAATGCATCATCCCTATGTCGTGCGTAGCCATCCTGTGCTGTCGCAAACATGCGGCTGTGGTTGCATGTCAGCATATATCAAGCGGCAACGAGTCTGACGCTGGTACCAGCTCAGGTACGCCCTGTACCAAGCCTCCATGTGTGCAGGGGTCGCAAGCGCCACGTTCTCCTCTGCCTGGTCCCAGCCATCGACCCAAGGCTGCACCCTTGTCACCCACATGTTGGAGAAGGGTTGACCAGTCCTCGACAAACTAAATATTGAAAATAATTTAGTCAAATATGATTAGTTAACTATACAATGCATAGTCACTGAAATGACATATGAATTTAGTCATGGCGTTCGACCCGACCCAATGCTGACGGCACATGATACAACTTCCTTTGACCGAACTGTCTCCTGACTCTGTCCGGGCAGTGAGCCTCAATGTAAACGTCGTACACCAACGCTGTAGTTGTCATCCAAAAGGCCTGGTCCTGAAAGCAAACCGAAGATATCCCGATCGGTGCACGGGTGTTTATAGCCAACTCGGAGTAGGGCTCCCACACGACGTCTTCAAGTGTCAACCGATCAAACTCAGCCACAAATTCAGGATAGGCCCGACGAGATTGTACGTGGGCCCAACTCTTTTGCACAAAATTAATAATAATATGTACCAATAAGAAATACAAAGAGGGTCAAACAAAGCAACATAATTGCCAACAGAATAGTATGAGTAGCAGTCATTTCCGTACCTGAAGAGCGTACCAGAGAGTCCCCATGGTGGGCCTATCGTCCTCGGTGTCACCGTACATATCCAGCTCATACGGTGAGTGGTCGACAATCGGGCGACCAATTGCTATCCTCTCGTACGACCAAAGCTGTAGTCTTTCCTATCAAGAAACTATTCTATGAAAGTAAAGGCACACAAATTGCTAGTATGAAATGCGGAAGCTTAAAGAGCGGGATAGGAGATAGCAAACTCTTGACGCGGGTGTTTATCCCGTGGTTCGGTTAGCCACAAAGGCACACCTACATCCATGTTGTTGTAGCACTCACTAAGAGTATTGCTACTCGGCCACCAAGTCTCTTCCGTGAACACAATCACGGTCACCTTGGCCCCGGGTTCCACTAAGGAGCTTCTCCACAAAGGATGGGGGTCTTCACGTCCCCCGCACAAAGATGTCGTCGCCGCTCCACACCAAGTCGGAGGGTCGATGACGTTGCCGGCGAGCTTCACGCTACAAAGTGCCGGCGCACCAAGCTCTTATTTTGGTTCACTAGAGAACCACATCACAAAGGCTTCAAGCCTTGCAATCTTACTCTCTAAGAGCTAATCCTTTACACAACACTCTCAAAGTGTGCTAAGGGCTGAGGATATAATCTTAATGCTTTTGTATGGCTTGGAGATGTTCTTGGGTGTGCGTGGGATGTCCAGCAACTCCAGCAATCTTCAAATGGCCGAGGTAAGGCATATATATAGGCCACCAAGTCTTGTAGCCGTTGCTCCAACGGTTAGCTGAAAATCTGCGTATCACCGGAAGAACCGATGCCTCTGGCAGGGGTAGCGTCGGTTCTTCCGGTCACTCTAAAACACGAAATAGCCGTTGAGCTTCTGACTGCTGACACAGTGACCACCGGTTGAACCGATACTTTGTACCGATGCATCACCGGTTCATCCGGTGCTTAAGAATCTTCTCCTGGGCGCCGACGTCATTGCACCGACGCAATACTCCGATGCACCGTCGGTTCAACCGGTGCTGAAGAAACTTCTCCTGGGCACTTGACATCGTCTCTGGAACATAGGACGCACAATGCACTGATGCCCCTTTTTGACCCGTCGGTTCATCCGGTGCCCATAAGCTGACTCGGCTTTGATTCCCTTCTGCCATGGCGTCGGGCCTTGTTACGCATATCTTCTCTTTCTCTTTGTCATCACTTGAACCTAAAAGTCTGAGAATGATCATCTTAACAATCATATTAGTTCAAGTGTTATGCTGTCATTCGATCACCAAAATCACTCGAAATAACATAAATGGTGCCATATTCGTTACACCGGCTCTCCCTGTATCGCTCGCAGCGTCGTTCCCGCCTGATCCTCTCACCCTGCACCGTGTGGCATGGAAGTGCGGTGTCTGATGTCTCCGTCAAAACTCTCTTTCTTTCCCTGCAGCCAAGGAACCGGCCACTGCCCACCACCTGCTCGTGCAAATGCCCGTCATGGCTGGCAAGGCGGCTGCAAGCCCCAAAACAGCATCGCCCCCCTTACCATCCACCTCATTACTATGGGGACCAGAGCTGCTAACGGTGCAACGAGGAGAGGGATGGCGCTACGGGAATCAAATTTGAGGATGGAGCTGCTCTTCCTCTTGATCCTTGGTTGATTGGTTCGAGATGGTTGATGCACCAAGAATCAGCGATGATACAGATCGTTGCTGCAGAGGGGAGGGATGGAGCAGCATGGTGTCGTACTGTGACTGTCACATCACATGTGCAGGTAGGTATGTTGCCAATGCCACCCAATTCGTAGAAGCACAGGTGATCCCTTGGCATGCTTACCGTTCTGTATCCTTTGTCATGGAGCCATCGATCTTCTTTTCATTCTTTGACCTTTCCTGATCACGTAGTGCTCCTCCTTGCCACAAAGAAGGTGATCTTCTCTCGCTCAAGTGGCTGGCACAGAACGGGCCTATGGACCACTTCCATCCTCAAGGTCAGAACTATGAACTGGCAGTTTATTTAGTAGGTGTAGCACCAATTAGGCTGCTAACCCTGGATGTTTTGGAAAAATAGCATCATGCCTTGCACTTTCCATACCCATTGCTCGAACTCATGGCCAAAGGGTTTTCTCAAATGGCATAGAGGTATGAATCTGATGAACCATGACAGCATTACTAAGTGCTTAACAGGCTTTACTAGACACACTACTAACATAACTTTAGTACTAGGAGTCAGGGTTATACTCTACTTTACCTATCTAAAATGAATGCTAGTCAGGAACCATTCGAGCACTTGGAGGAGCAACTCTGCCTTGTCTATTTACTTGCAGATTCCACAGCTCAGAAACTAACATGCACGTTATGAGAAAATTATCGATTTACCGTTGTAAATTTCCCTGACCCGACCATCGCAAAAGGTTTAATCAGGTTTATGCCATGGAATCTGCGAACTTTCCCTTTTCCACATTGGTGAAATAGTGCCAGAAAAAAATCTAGAAATGAAGCATGTTTTGATGTGGGAATGGCAGGGAACAACTGGGAGTCAAAAGAGTGTCCCACTAGATTTGGTTAAAAGGGAAGGCATGGTATACCTAAAAAACCATTTAATAGTATCATTTATATGATAGCCTGATCTTTCTAGCCAGAGCTCTGCTTCACAAAGTATTAATCTTTCTTTGACATTTATTGGTTACCTTCACATAAACAACATGTCATAGGTTAAGCTTTCGGGACCACCCACTCGTGCACAGTATAGGTCACGCTTGTAGGCTGGCATTCAATATGCTGATGCATGGACCAAACCATTGAAAAGCTAATATGTGAATCATGTGTGTTTCTAGTGAAAGCTGAGATTACTCTCTGGTGGATGTGCATGTTTGGCACAGTAAGATGGGACCATACCCTGGGAATTCTTTGATGGCAACAAGGATACCAATGATGTACCCCAGATGTTGCCTGATAGCTAAGTCCATGATTGCAACGTATCTACAACTGAGCAGAAATTTGCCTGCATTCTCTGGTAGTCCCGTCTCCCCCAATTTCTCCTAAAGTTCCTTCCAATCATGTTATATAATATTCTTTAGAAAGCCTAGTTATTATCTGCGCTCTGAGAAATAATTGAGCTGCATTTTTATTCTTTTTGCTTCCCAACTTGTTGTGTGCATGCAAACTTCACATGTGCGCCATTTATTAAAAAATTACATAAATAGACTAGCCAGATCAAAATAGCATTGCTACGCCAGGGAACAGTTCTTTTTCTCTCTTTATTTTTTACACGAGGTACAGCTCGCTCGCTCTCTCTCTCTCTCTCTGATGGCCCCTGAACTTTTGAAGGTGCAGTTAGGACTTATCAGGATGTATGGCTAGTCTAGTCTTTCTGGAGTTATTTCCCTTTTGTTATGTACGTTTCTGGACCTGTCTGTTGTAAGGTAGGTTTTAGATATTTGGTTCAGCTGATTCTGGCAAGACATGTAGCAGGCATCATTATAGTTGGGTTTGGATGGGTATGTGAGGTTAAGTGACTATGTAACATAGCAGAACAGAGGGTTCATGCGAGATGCGGCCTGTCCGTTGAAAAGGCTCAGCTCATTACTTGGGTTACCCTAGGAAATATGTAGCTTTCAGACTTAAAATGGATCTCACGCAAAAGGGCATGGAAAGTTTCTAAAAGCATTGGTGATGTTGAATATGCTATCATCAAGCATCTCTCGGGGTTTGTGCTCCAACAATGACTTTTACTAGAGGAACCGAAAAGAAAAGGACAAATGTGAATGTTCGTTATTTTCTTTTTCCTGAATCCCAAAAGGTTGGTTTTTTTTTTCAATTCCTGTAGAAGTCATTGCTGTTCACTTGATTGAGAAGGAGCATATTTTAGTGCTTGTTATTGCGTATGGGCAGTTATATTTCGTGACCTGTCCATGTGGTGTTTCAAGGCTTGGGATAGCTCCCGGAGTCCTGGACTTCTTCTAATGTCGGATACGAAGCTGAAATGTGATAACAAGCAGACAAATTATGTTGCCCAGGCCACTTCAGACGAGCTTGGCAGGCACCACACTGCAGCCTGTGCATGCCCTGAGTCTTACGGCGAAAGGGCATGTGACCTATAGTCTATAGTCTAGTGGTTATAAGAGCTTCGGTAGCATCTTAGATTCTAGATTTGACCCCTTGTGAGAGCGAATATTTTAGAATCTAATGGTGTTGTGTTTTGAGTGGTAGGCAACGTGTTCCCGTCAATAGCGAGGTGCTTATGATGATTTCATCAATCTTGAGAATTTGCCACCTCATTCTTCGAAAATGTTCGTAGGGGTAGAATTTGGGTACATATATTTACAATGGTGATTGTGCATACCTTGTGAATGTGAGCTATTCTATGTAATTAAAAAAAAACCCTGAGTCTGACCTACTGTCGTGCTCGCGCCGAGTGTGGCGGCAAACCTGAAATCTTCAGCCCTGTTGCTATCCCTCCCGCGCGTTGATCGCCGGAACCCACCACCGCTGCCGCGCCGCGCCCGTCCGTTTCGCCGCCGTCGCTGTCCCATCACGCGGCTGCGCACACATGCTTCCCGCGATGGGCTCGGTGGTTCTTGTGCACAAAGCTAAGGGTCTGGGTCTGTTGAGATCCAAAATTTTTACGTCTAAAAACATCACATCTTAGACATCACATCAAATGTTGAGACATATATATGAAATATTAAATGAAGTCAATTTATAAATTTTTTTGTGCGAATAGACTGTAAATCGCAAGATGAATCTAATGAGCCTACTTAATATATCATGCTACTTTACTGGCGACCGTAACTTTTGATTCGTATGGTCAATTTTTCGACCGTTTTTTTACTTTTAGCATTTTTTTGTCGTTTTTTGATAAAAAAATTCAGAAAATTTTTTCATGGAGAAAAATCAAGAGACGGAAAAAATTGACGAGATAAAAATTTAGAAGAGAAAATTTTAAGAAACAAATTTAAAAAAAATTGATGATATTTTTTTACATTAAAAAAAGTTTGGGTAAATTTTTTGCATCCAAAACAAAAAAATCTCGAGGGTAAAAAATTTTGCATCTAAAACCAAAAAAATTCAGATGAAAAACTTGTAAAAAAATGTTTTACAACAAAAAAAAGAAAAAAAACACTTATCGCGCCGAGCCTCTCCCACCGCGAGCCCACCTTGCCTCCCTGCCGCGCAGCGACTCCTCGCCGGCGGTGCACCTCCCCACCACCGCGGCGCTTCCTCCGCCCAGCCATGCACCCATGTGCGGATCCCCCTGCTGCGGCGCCTCCCCACCGCTGCGTATCCCCCCTGCTGGATCTGGGGAGGAAAAAGGAAGAGGGAGGAACGGAGCTTCGCGAGTGCACCAGCTATCGGAGAGAAAAAGAAAGTGAGGAAAGAGAGAACCAGATGAGGAAAGAGAGACTGGATTAGTGCAGGGGTCACGGGCCCACCCACGTGCGCGTCTACCGCAAAAGCAGTTTTAGGCTACTTAATTCATGATTTGCAACAGTGATGTTATAGTAACTATCTGTTAATTATAAATTAATTATAGATTAATTACCATCATTAGATTCGTCTTGCGATTTACAACTCATTTGTGCAAAAAAATTTATAAATAGACTTCATTTATTACTCTAAATTACCAAGATTCTTTTCAAAAAGCCGAGCGCCGCGCAATCATGGCCTCCCCGGTCGGAGACTCCATCCATTAGGCCGTTCCAGTTCCAGCCCAACCTCACCTCAATGGCTCAATCTCAGCAGTCCCGCTGCAGCTCCAATGCTTTCTCCACTCTCCCTGGTGGTCGGCCAAGCTCGACTAGATCATCTCGATCGATCGAGCTAGCGGATGACTGATGCTACTGCCATGTAGCGGAAATTTTTTTGGAACTAAACATGGTTTGAATTTTGCCTGCATTCTCTAGTAGTGTCTCCCCAATTTCTCATAAAGTCCCTTCCAATCATGTGATATAATATTCTTCAGAAAGCCTAGTTATTATATGCTCTCTGAAATATAATTAAGCTGCATTTTTATTCTTTTTTCTTCTCAACTTGTTGCGTGCATGCAAACTCAAATTTGCACCATTTATTCAAAAATTACATTAATAGACTTGCCAAATCAAAATAGCATAGCTAACGCCAGTGAACAGTTCTTTTTCTCTCTTATATATATTTTTTGCGAGGTACAACTCTCTCTCTCTCTTATGGTCTGATGACCTCTGAAAACTTTTGAAGGTGCAGTTAGGACCTATTAGGATGTACGGGCTAGTCTATTTGCTAGTTAACGGTGAAGTTTGTATGTTGATAAAACGTCACAAGGAACAAGATAAGGAATATTGTTTGCTCGCTTTTTCTTTCTGGACTTCTCTCCTTTTTTTCTATGTTTCTGGATTGGTCTATTGTATGGTACACAGTATAACTCAGACACTCACAGTACATGCACTCTCACCCCTATGAATACACGTACACAAGTTCTACCCCTATAAGTATCTTTGAACACTGAGCCGACAGATCTTTGAGATTGACGAAGTCACCATAGACGTCTCGCTGTTGACGAGAATGTTGCCTACCACTAAAAGCACACGCCGATAAATCTTAGAATATTCGCTCCCACAGTGAGTCGAACTCAGGGCCTAAGATGCTACTGAGATTCCTGTAATCACTAAACTACATACCCTTTAGCGGGAATGAGATATTTGGTTCGGCTGATTCTGGCAAGACATGTAGCGGTCATCATTATAGTTAGTTTTGGATAGGTATGTGAGGTTAAGTGACTGTGTGACATAGCGGAAAGAGAGTTCATCATTATAGTCTATTTAAAAGGCTCAGCTCATTACTTGGGTTACCCTGCAAATAGGCAGCGAAAGTTTCTAAAAGCATTGGTGGTGTAGAATATGCTATCATCAAGCATTTCAGGGTTTCAGCTCAAACAATGACTTTTACAAGAGAAACCGAAAACTGAAAAGAAAAAGGACAAATGTGAATGCTCATTATTTTATTTTCCCGAATCCCAAAAGGTGATGTTTTCACTTCCTGTAGAAGTTGTTGTTTGAGAAGGAGCATGTTTGAATGCTTATTACTGCGCATGGGCCGGTTATTTTTCTTCACCTGTCCCTGTAATCTGCAAAATTTATACATGAAAATATCGAGTTCTACCCAACCCGACGATGTCCCGGGACGGTTCTAAATTTTTTTTACCCGAAATATGAAAAAATCCGATCCAACCCAATAATTATATAGAAAATCGAGATTTACTCGACCAAATCCGACCATGTGCCATGCTAGACTTGGACCGAAAAATCTAATTTGCTTGGCTGTGGCTGGTGGCTGATACTAATTTGTTACGAGAGAACCGTACTGCTGATTGGCTGATAGCTGGTGGCTAGTGCTGATTTAGTCTGAGAGAATAGTACTACTGGCTGGTTGGCTGACAAGCCAACCAAACATAGCCAAATGTTTTCTTTTGACCCGATCCGAACCCAACCGATCATCAGGTCTGTCCTACTAGCGCGCTCGCGCCAAGTGCGGCGGCAAACCTGAAATCCAGGGGAAAAAAATTAGGTACAGCAGGGCTGTAAACCTGTGCCCGTACAGTCCCATCTAGATATCTGCCACGTTTAGGAAAGAGCATCAGATGGAAAGGCCTTTCGCTTGCGCCCAGCGCATGTGCTCTCCGCTCCGCTCATCCTCCCACCGCATGCGCGGCTCGTAATCTTCCTCGGCTCGTTAGCTTCTAATCTTGACGAACGCATATGCTAGGGCCGGCAACATCTACACCGACGCAAGCACGATCACGCCGCCGTTGCCGGCCGCCGCTCCGAGTTGCCACCGCCGGCCACCGTTCCGAGTTGCCGACGTCGGCCGCCGCTGCCGCGAGTTGTCGCCGCCGCCGGCCGCCGCTCCGAGTCGCCATGGCCGCTGGCCGCTGCCGTGAGTTGCCGCTGCCGCCGGCCGCCGCTACTCTGATCCCATCACTCTGGACGACAGCACGACACAGGCCCGCACCATGGCAGGAGGATCCCAGGAAGATGAGACAACCATGCCATCATCTCATCCGACACCATTGTTAGTCCCTGTTGTGCATGACCATGGCGATTTCGTTGGGGATATTGGAATTGAAGGGAAACAGATAACACAGGTATGGTTGTTTACTTTTCTTCTATGATTTGATGATATGAACTCTCCGTCTAGTATTAATCTGTGAGCACATGCTAGGTCGTACAGAACACCGAGTCCATCATTGCAGAAGCAATACCGAATAAAACAACAGATGAGGTAATTGAAGCAACTTAATGACAAATTCAAATTAGATCGTAATATTTTATATGGTTGGGCACTTTTAATTCTCCTTTGTTTAATTTATACAACAGGTTGCTGATAAAGTTACACAAACGCTGATCGTTCCTGAAGTTGGAATGTCTTTTGAATCAGAAAAGGCAGCTTGGACTATGTACAACACCTATGCGGACAAGATTGGGTTCATTATTAGAAAGAGTGATGTAAAGAAACGAGAAGATGGAACTATATATAACAAGCATATAGTTTACAGTAGCCAAGGTTATCCAAGAACCAAGTCATCCAAGGCTACTACAAGGACTGGTTGCAATGCTCGTGTTCAGTTTAGTGTCAGCAGGGAGGGAGTTTGGACAGTGCAAAAGGTTTTACTTGATCACAACCATTACCTTGCTAGTCCAAATTAAAGGCAGAAATTGAGATCCCAATGAAGTGTTGAAGAAGCAGACAGGAAGCTAATTGGCCAGATGAGGGAGGGCGGGATGAAGCCAACCCAGGTGTTTGAGTTTATGGTGTAATTTTATGGTGGAGCTGACAAAGTGCCTTTCTCAAAAATTGATTGCAATAATGAGATTGGTCGACAACGCAAGAAGTATTTAGAGTCCAATGATGCACAAACACTATTGGAATACTTAAAAAATAAGCAGATAGAGGATCCATCATTTTTTTAAGCCATTCAAATAGACCAGGAAGATGGAAGGATGGCTAATTTCTTTTGGGCAGATGGTCAATCTATCATGGACTACGCAAGTTTCGGTGATGCTGTTTCTTTTGAAACCACATTTCAGACTAAAAAGTTTGAAATGCCTTTTGCTCCTCTCCTGGGAACGAACCATCACAAGCAGACCATAATTTTTGGGGCCGCTCTATTGTTTAATGAGACAATTGAGTCATTTGTTTGGCTGTTTGAAATATTTCTAACAGCAATGTCAGGCAAGCATCCTAGTACAATTTTCACTGATCAAGATGCAGCCATGGCAGGAGCAATTGATTATGTATTCCGGAACACAAGCCATCGTCTTTGTTCGTGGCATATTTATCTAAATGCTGCTAAACATCTGGATCATGTAATTCAGAAGCATCCTGAGAAGTTTCTTCCCGATTTTAAGAGATGTGTCTATGAAGACAGATCAGAGTATTACTTCAACCAGAAGTGGGATGAATTGTTGCGTGACTACAATCTTGAGGACAATGAATGGATGTTAAACCTATACAACTTAAGAACCAAGTGGGCTGCTGTGTATCGGGACTCATTTACAGCTGATATGAACTCTACTCAAAGAAGTGAAGGTATGAATAACATATTTAAGAAAAGATTTAATAGAAAACTGGGTATTTCGGGACTCCTTGTAGAGTGCGACAAGGTTTCTAGTAGTCTTCATAAAAATGAGTTGGATTAAGATTTTGAATCACATCGAAAGAGCCCAGTTACTTACATCCCAAATTGTCCTCTATTGAAGACTGCAGCTGAGTCATATACAGGTAGGATGTATAAAGAGTTTGAGGAAGAATTTAAAGAACAACTTTTATTCTCTTGTAATTTGTTACACACTGATGGGTCAATCTTAACATATATGGTTACACATATGTACTCTAATTATGGAGCAACGGCCGTATTCAATAAAGAGGATATTACCATTACATGTGCGTGCCGAAAGTACGAATCCATAGGTATGTATCCAAAAAGTTTCAACTGCAATAGTATAGTTTCTAATACAAACTGATGAAGTATGACATTTATAATTTATAGGTATATTGTGCAAGCATGCCCTCAAAGTCTTCAATGTGAATGATGTTTTCATATTGCCATCACAATATATATTGAATAGATGGACAAAATATGCAAAGAGAGGGTTCTATATTGAGAAACAAGAATCTGAGAAGGAAAGTTTGAACACTCGTGCTGCGCGTATCTCTCGAAAGGCAACATCTCTTGCATTGAAGTGTTCATTGTCAAAAGAACTACTTGATGATTTGGAGAATGCCATAGATAAGTTGGACTTGGAAGCAGATAATTCTATAAGCAAGATGCAAGAAAAAAATGATGAGGTTCCTCTAGTTTCGGCTAGCTGTGCTACAGACACATTCAATGGCAAAATATCATTTAGAATTCCTAAGGTGGTAAAGGGTCCAAAGAACAAAAGAGGGACCATCTCCTAATCTTATCCATCCGAAAAAACCGACCCAACCCGACAAATGTATGGGCTGGGCTCATGCTGAAATTTCTGACCCGAAATCTACAAAATTTGTACATGAAAAATATCGTGTTTTACCCAACCCAACCACGTCCCGGGACGGGTTCTGAAATTTTCGAAAATATAAAACATCCGACCCAACCGATCCAACCCAAAAATTATATATGAAAATCGAGATTATCCGACCCGATCCGACAATGTGCCGGGCTAGGCTTGAACCGATAAATGCAATCTAATGTTTTCATTTGATCCAATCTGAACCCGATGGATGATGAGGTCTGTCTTGGCCTCTTGGGACCTACTAGCGCGCTCGCGCCAAGTGCGGCAGCAAACCTGAAATCCAGAGCCCTGTTGCTATCCATCTATCCCTCCCGCGCGGTGATCGCCGGATCCCACCACCGGTGCCGCGCCCGTCCTTTTCGCCAGGGTCGCTGTCCCCTCGCGCGGGCGCGCACACATGCTCCCCGCGACGGGCTCGGTGGCTCTTGTGCACAAAGCTGAAAAAAGCCGCACCTTGTGCGCCGCGCAATCATGGCCTCCCCGGCCGGAGACTCCATCCATTAGGCCGTTCCAGTTCCAGCCCAACCTCACCTCAATCTCAGCAGACCCGCTGCAGCTCCAATGCTTTCTCCACTCTCCCTGGTCGTCGGCCAAGCTCAACTAGATCATCTCGATCGATCGAGCTAGCGGATGACTGATGCTACTGCCATGTAGCAGCTAGCTTAGGTGCAAGCTTTGTAGTTGGTTTGGTCATCGCCACCCCAGTGGGTTACTCGTGCCGCTGCACAAGTGCCCTCCGGCGAGGACATGATGCGGGTTCGCACGGCCATCCTCCTCCTCCTGCTGCACCTTGCTGTCCTCTGCCTGCTCGAGTCGACGTCATCGATGCCGGACGGGCAGCAGGCTGCGGCCGCGCGGCATCGGCGGCGGCAGGTGCTGTTGCGGGAGAAGGCCACCCTGCTGGCCCTGAAGCGGGCGCTCACGCTGCCGCCGGCGGCCTTGCTGGACTGGAACGAGTCCAACGGCCACGTCTGCGGCTTCACCGGCGTCACCTGCCACTGGCGGCGGGAGCACGTCGTGGGGCTCGCGCTCCCCAACAACATGAGGATCTCCGGCGCCATCCCGCCGGTCGTCGGTGAGCTCTCGCGCCTCCGGAGCCTCGACCTGTCGAACAACAGCATCTCCGGCGCCATCCCGTCAGCCCTCGGCAACCTCTCGCGTCTCCGGAACCTCAACCTGTCCGTCAACAGCATCTCCGGCGCCATTCCTCCGTCCATCACCAACCTGACGCGCCTCCAGAACCTCATCGTGTACAAGAATGTCCTCTCCGGCGACATCCCCCCGTCCATCGGCAACCTCACCAGGCTCTACGAGCTCGACATGTGGAGCAACAACCTCACGGGGCGGATCCCAGCCGAGCTCTCCAACCTCCGCGGCCTTGGCGTGCTTCAGCTCGACAACAACCAGCTAGGCGGTGCCATACCACCGTCCCTCGCCATGCTGGCGGGTATGTTCTACCTCAGCCTCAAGCACAACGACCTGTCCGGCCCCATCCCAGCAGCTATCTTCGTCAACTGCACGGTTCTGGGAGTCATCGACCTCGGCAACAACAATCTCTCCGGCGAGATCCCCAGCGCCGCGTCGGGCACCCTAGCCTACTCGTTCGCCGTCCTCAATCTCTACTTCAACAGGTTGACGGGGAAGCTCCCGCGCTGGCTCGCCAACTGCACGGATCTGATGGTGCTAGACGTGGAGAACAACCGACTTGATGATGAGCTCCCCACCAGCATCATCTCGGGCAAGAAATACCTCATGTACCTGCATTTGTCCAACAACAATTTCTGGAGCCATGACAACAACAGCAACCTGGAGCCATTCTTCGCCGCGATGTTCAACTGCTCGTGGCTACAGGAGGTCGAAGCCGGTGCCGTGGGGATGGGCGGGCAACTGCCAGGCCGGCTCGGCTCCATGCTGCCTCGCAACATGTGGCACCTCAACCTCGAGCTGAACGCTATCAGGGGCCCGATCCCAGCGTCCATCGGCGACATCATCAACATGACGGTGATTAACCTATCAAGCAACCAGCTGAACGGGACGATCCTTTTCTAAGTTTAAATATATATTATTTTTGAGGCAACATGTAGTGTGATGTGCTTGTGTGTGTCTCTCCTCCCTCCGTCCGTATAAGGACAATCCCAACCTATAATATCTATGTTGCCAAATTATAAAGACATCACCTTTATAAACTACACTCTACAACCCATAAGGTCTGCGGTTTTCTATTAAACTCATTCTCTCTTCTCCACCTATCATATTTGATCTCTATTTATTATAAAGATATCGCCTCACTCCCAATACACAACTTAACAATGTCTAGTGCATAGCTTTCAACTGTGTGTACATGGTACACACGATTTTAAGCGTATCAAAAAACATTTCATAGGTCTGTAAATATGCTATTTGGGGTGATACAAAAGATATTGTATATGACTCACAACTGAAATTACTTGATTACCATAGTGGTTTGGATGTTTGGTTTGTAAACTAGGGGTCACAAGTTTGATTCCCAACCCCAACTATTTATTTTTACATTCTATTTGATTTTTTTCTTGTTGCTAGCCTTCTACGTGATCGTGTCTATATTTCTTAGCATGTAGTTAAGCGTTACTATACTGTATAACAACACCAATAGACACAATTTATATATGTCTTTATTAAAATGTATCATTGTGTGTACACATGCATCTATCGTGTCTATGAAACGTCTTTCCTTACATTAACATGCTTAACGAATTCATCTCTACAAAGCCTGCCACAGTGTATACAAAGACGCTTCTAACACGCTTTATGAAATCGTGCCTACATGACTATAGATACAAACTAAAGCATGTCTAACTCCAAATATAGCGTAGCTATAGGGGGGGGGGTATTCGGGCTAGCATGACCGACGAATGGATTCACAAGACCAACGATTTCTTGGAAGAAGCATTATGGGCGCTTGCCGTCGGAACGAGTGTCATGTGGTATCCCTGCAGCAGTTGGGCAAACAAGAAACGAAAGACAAAGAAGGTCATGGGCCAACATCTTAGCAAGTATGGATTTACGCTAGACTATACCCGGTGGATCTTACATAGTGAAGCCCATCATATGAGAGACGAGGTCGTGAGGCAACACATCGATGAATGTGATGCAGATGGTGGGATTGGAGACATGTTAGACGACTATCATGCGGCACATTTCGGTGAAGGACCACAAGAGGAGGAGCCAGAGGCAACCGCAAAGGCGTTTTACGAGATGTTGGAGGTGGCATAGAAACTCCTTCACAGCCAAACTAAGGTTTCTCAGCTGGACGACATTGGACGCCTAATGGACTTGAAGTCCCAATTTAGCTTGAGATAAAACGCCTTTGATAGCATGTTGACCATTTTCAGCAACATGCTTCCGGAAGATCACATTCTGCCCAAGACAATGTATCAGGCGACAAAAATCCTTAATGCACTTAAGATGCCATATGAGCAGATACATTCTTGTCCGAATGAGTGCATCTTATTTAGGAAAGAGCACGAGGCTGAAACTTACTATCCAAATACAAAGCCTCTAGGTTCCTAGAGGCTTTATATTTGGATAGTAAAGAGGTGGACTCTGGTGACGGTCACCCTAAGAGGCAGCTCACGATCCCTGTGAAAATCGTACGGTACCTTCCGTTTATTCTGAGGATCCAATGATTGTACATGACCGAGGAATCCGCGAAACAGATGATATGGCACAAAAAAGGTGTTTGATACAACCCTGAGAAGATGGTGCATCCATCCGATGGTGAATCATGGACCCATTTTGATGGGATTCATCATGAGAAAGCTGAAGAAGCTAGTAATGTACGTGTTGCACTGGCAACATATGGGTTCAATTCTTATGGAATGGTGGCTGCATCGTACTCATGTTGGCCTATGTTCGTTATTCCCATGAATCTTCCCCCGGCGTTCTCTTTCAACGACAGACCATATTCGTGTTGTTGATTATTCCTTAGCACCCGAGGAATAAAATGAGTGTTTGCATGGAGCCTTTGATCGATGATTTGGTCAAGGCATGGGAGGAAGGGGTGTGGATGTATGACCGAGCGACAAAGAAAAACTCCAGAATGTATGTCTGGTACCACTACTCCCTGCATGACCTCTCGACGTATGACATATTCTACGGCTGGTGTACTCACAGATAGTTCTCATGCCCAACATGCAAGGCAACTCTGCAGTTCATTTGATTGAGAAAGGGGGGCAAGTATTCGTCGTTCGACAAACATCGACAATTCCTCCCTGCTGACCATCCATTTAGAAGAGACATTAAGAACTTCAGGAAAGGTGTCGTAGTTACATCCCTGCACCGCAGATGATGACAGGTGTCATGCTTCATGCTTAGATAGATGCTCTCCAGGTCAATGAAGCAGGTGGTTCTGTGGGATATGGCGAAAAACATGCCTGGACTCAGATCTCGGGCTTGTGGAGGCTTCCCTATATTAATGACCTCCTCCTTCCACACAACATTGATGTCATGCACACTGAAAAAAACTAGGGCGAGGCTCTTTTCGGAACAGTCATGGACAACCCTGATAAGACGCAGGACAACGTTAAGGCTAGAGTGGATCTAGCAACGTTGTGCAATGGACCAAGATATGAAATGAAGTGTCACCCGATTTCAGACAGAAACCAGATGCATTTCGTATGTGCGCCAGGATCACGTTTACACACATATGATAGACGTCATAAGTGAAATATATCAAAGACAATGTCCAAAACGTAAGCAATAGAGAGTACACAACTTTATTACACTTCGATAAATAGACACCAAGGTCTTTAGATGTTCCATCGTTTTCCTATACAAGATCTTCAACAAAGCTTCATCAAATCCCACAGGCAATTGACTGGTGAACGCATGTCTAGAACTCCTTGAAGTTGATGTAGTTCTCCAATTCAATGTTCTCTTCTGAGCAGCAATTAGGCAAGGGTGAGTACACTTATGGTTGGTACTCAGCAAGTGGGGGAAGATGCAAGGCTATCAAGGAAAGGCTGAGGTTTACAGCAGTTAGCTTTTTAGTTGGTCAAATTTTATTAGCAAGCACCTATTTACTAGGTTTAAGTTTATACCAACCCACTTAAGCATAAAGATCACAAAGGATCCAACACATACCAAAGAACCACAAGTTAATTATTCTTCAAGTTTAATTATCATATGAGGGTCCAGGCCGCTCATGACCGTGAGCACGACTGATATATCAGTTTGAAACACTCTGCAGAGGTTGTACACTTTACCCACAAGTCGCGTAAAAGTTCAGAAGAACTTTGGACTCAACCACGTTGTGCTGATCATGCACAATACCACACTTCCGAGGTGTGATTTCATATGGACGCTACGAGGCTTTTATAAAGATTCACTAGTAAGAAGTAGTCCGCTAAGGTTTCCGGAGCAGTACAGAGCATAAACCTCCCTAATGGGCATAGTGCCTTAGCAAAGCCCACTTCCCAAGAGGACCGGGTTATACCCCGACAACCGCTGCCCCTCTTGCCCTTTCGGTAAGACCGCTTCAAACTAGAGTTTCTAATTAATCAGCCAAGACCAGAACCATGTGGTCCTTGTGGTTGTACTGTTTTCCTGGGTGGTTCTCCATGTTCTAATTAAAGTCATGATCTTGTATTAACCACAACATAACAGCACATATAATTAAAACATGATTAACATTTATTAAAAGATTATGATATTACCAAACCCAAAGTTAAGCAACTAAGCATTTCTACCCAACAGATATATTAAACCCGGTATTCAAGGTTTGGGGTAAAAGACTAGGTAAAATCCTTAATAGGTGTCCCATCAAATTTATGCAATTGAACAATAAAGTAAAGTGAATTATCATGCTATTATTAGGACAAAACAAAATATGCAGGGGGAGAAGTCCACTTGCCTTCCTTGCCAAACTGCTGATTCTCTTCCTCGTATACTTGTTCTTGATTTCCCTCGAACGGCGTGTTGTCTACATGATCCCACAAGCAAAACATGCATAAAATAAGGAACAATACATAAAACAATAAAAACAGAGAAAGATATGGTGATAAAGATGTTGTACGCATCGCAAGGATCTCGTGAGCATAAGAATCACTGAAATCAAAGTTAAAACGAAGAAGATATGGCCGAAACAAGATTCCAGGGGCTTATTTGCGAAGAAACAGAACTTCCAGGGGTTAGTTTTGAAGAAACCAGGGGCTAGAATGTAATTAAACCTTAGATTTGAGGGCTAGATTGAAAAAGGAGAAGGCTGGATGGTGGGTACAAATTTGTAAAAGAACAGGGGCTAAAACAGAAAGAAAAGGACTTTCTTATAATTACTTTTGAACTTGGATGGACAACAGATTGATTTCATGAAATTACAGGGGCTCTTTAGCAAAAGTGCCAAGGTTGACCGATATTGACTAGAGTCAGATCGGATCCGATCCGTTGGATAGAAATCGGACAGCTTGGATCAAGCGGCTTGGCTTGCGATGGCGGACGGCTCGGCTGCAGAGCAGGGGGGCCCACAGGCAGGCGACTCGGCTCCGGGCAGAGCTGGCTGCTCGAGCAGGTGCTGCTGGTCACCGCAGGTGAGCGGAGGTGGCGGCTGGTCGTCGGAGTAATGCGAAATCGCATTTCCGGCCTCGGTTTCAGGCGCGGTTTGGCCGGGAAGAGAGAGGAGGTGATGGGAAACTCGATGGTGGGGTCGCGACAGCGAGGTGGTGGCCGGAGCATGGCCGTCGGCAGCGAGGTGCGGCTTTCGAACTTCGGCGAGCAATTGCTGGGGCTTGAGGATAGGAAAGAGAGGGAAACGGGCCTAGGGGCATCCTCACCACAGCACGCAGCTCCAGAGGCATCTTGGCATTGAGGAAGAGCAGCGGAAGGGGAGATCGACGGCGGCGGAGCTCCGGGAAGCTCTTGCGGTGGCGCTGTGGAACTGAGGAGAAGGGGACGTGGAGCGAGAGTGAGGAAAAGGAGGAAGGGCAGGGCAAGGGTGCGCCATTTTAGGCAAGGGAGGGGAAAGTGAAGGCCGGGAAAGAGAGGGGGCGGCGAAGCTCGATGGCCGGTCTTGATGGCCATAGAGGCGGTGGCCGTTACCGGCGGAAGAGGAGGGGGCGAGAGGGCTGTGGCGGCATTGATGGCGTCATCAAGGCGGGCTCAGGTGGAGATGGAGGCGAGCGGGTGCACGGGGAGGGGAAGCGACCGGCGGCATGCTCTGCAGTGGGGAGAGGAAGCGGGCGGAGGTAGGAGAATAGCATGATGGGTGGGCCCCGCATGGCAGTGAGAGCAGAGAGGAGGAGGCGAGTTGGGCTGGAGTGGGCCAGTTGGGCTCCGCAGGAAAGGAAGAAAGAAGGGAGAGAGGAGTGGGCTGGGCTGGGCTGGAAGGGGAAGAAGAGAAAGAGATGTTTTTTTAACAAAAGCAAATATCTTTTTGAAATGAAAACATTTCAAATTTGAACAAAACTTATTTTTTTCTCAATTTCAAACAAATTTTAAATCTGGGTGTTACATGAAGACTCCAAGACCATGGAGAAAATGAAAGAAGACTCAGGCGGATTTCGTCCTAACAAGGGCCCAAAAGAAGGAAGTACTAGAGTGGATCCAAAAGTTACAATTCCCCCATGGGTATGCAGCGAATCTGAGGAGGGGAGTGAATTTAACTACTATGCGAATCAATGAGCTCAAGAGTCATGACTACCACATGTGGATTGAACGGCTTCTTCCGGTGATGGTTTGAGGGTATCTCCCTGATAATGTCTGGCTAGAGCTGGCAGAGTTGAGCAATTTCTTCCGCTAGCTTTGTGCTAAGGAGTTACCTCAGGCCGTCATTTCGGACATGGAAAAAATGGCTCCTGTGTTTCTCTGTAAGCTGGAGAAGATCTTTCCACCCATCTTCTTCAATCTGATGCAGTATTTTCTTCTACACCTACTGTATGAGGCACGAATGGGGGGGCTGTGCAGTCCCGTTGGTGCTATTCAATTGAGAGATGTCAAAAGGTTCTTTGAACGAAATGCAAAATTGAAGCTTCAATTGCAGAGGCATGTATTCTGGAGGAGGTGTCAAACTTCACAACTAAATACTATGGTGAGAATCTTCTCAGCATGCATAATCCACCCCCTCGTTACAATGCTGGTGATAATGAATCGAGTCTCAGCATTTTTCGAGGACAACTTGAAGTGCAAGTGATGTGAAGTACAAGACATTGAACCACGAAGAATGGCGCCATGTCATGCTATACTTGTTGACCAACCTTTTCGAGGTGGAGCCATACATTGCATAAGTTCTCAGCTAACCTGTTCATGAGCATCCAACCCCCTTTATCATGTTTGATACAAGGAATTTCATCATCAATCCTGGCGTCGTGCGTGGGTTCTCAGCTAACCTGTTCACGAGCATCCAACCCCCTTTATCATGTTTGATACAGGGAATTTCATCATCAATCCTGGCATCGCTCAAGGGCTCCGACCTAGATGGAATCAGAGGCTCTTCTTAAATATGGCGTGGGAAATTCACAAACCGATTTCATTTATTGGTTTCAACAGAAGGTAGTCTTCAATACAGTCCTATTTCATTTCATGGTTCAAACAATATGACTAACCATGTTGTTTGCGCTTGCAGAGCCAAACCGATTCGTCTATGAGTGCCGAGTTGAGACAGGTTGCCGATGATTTAAGCTATAAGGTCAAGTCATTTAACGTTTATGACGTGAATGGATATCGCTTCCACACAACGAGATATGAGCAGAGTCGGCCCAATCAAAGAACCACTAATACTGGAGTTTTTACACCAGGCCAAGATGGAGTCGAGTATTACGGAAGAGTTGAAGAAATATACGAACTCAAGTTTCATGGTTCCGTACCACTCGCTCTAGTCATTTTCAAATGCCATTGGTTTGATCCTACATTAACAAGGCATACCCCTAATGTTGGCCTAGTCGAAATTTGACAGGATTCAACGTTACCAGCCAAGTTAGCCTAAACGCTAATCGGGACCTATTCGGTTTCTCTCCATTTGCCGTGTAGCCATTGTACACGGGATTAAATGTCGTGTACACAGCCTACACGGGTTTGTAATGTAGCAGACAAAAACCATGTATTTGTACAAGCAAAATACTAGTAAAACTGAAAACATGAGTTCATTGACAACAGCCATACTATAGATAAAGGCAGAAATGCAATTATTCAACTTCAACTTGTTCTTTTTAATCAGCCAAGAAGTACGAAATTAATATTTACAGACCTACAAAAGAAGATGGAAATGGTTAGTACTATGTACAACAAATCCATATTTTAAGTATGTTGCAATCAGACTTACTCAGACAGTCAGACCAATGAGACCATCAGACCATCAGTAATTCACAAAACAGTAAAACACTAAATGGCATAGATAGACCGATAGACATAGTTACACACACAATTGAACATTAGTTCTCAAAGGAGTACATAACAGATTAACATAGTTCATACAGACTGACATAGTGACATATCACATCAGTTCACTTAGGCCTTAGCCCTTAGCACAAACAGAACAACATTGAAGCATGCAGCAAGCTTCAAGCCAAATAGACAATAAGACAAATATTTCATAGTAGGTTCAAATTCAAAAGCAACAAAGCATGCAGAAGTGACTAGTGTCTAGTTATCCTCCCCTTCTTCTTCATCAAGACCTCCAATTTGGACGACATCCTCTGGATCAGACTCAAACTCTATCTCTTCTTCCTCTTCCTCATTGAGTGGTTCATCTTCGGGTTCAGAATGGAAGTCTTCCTCACCAACCTCTCTCTACTGATTCAATCTTGCACTCCTGCGAAGTTTTGTGGCCTCCTCAGCTCCACAGGCCTCTTCAATTAGTTTCCATGTCAGCCCAAAAACTAGCTCCACATCCAATTCATCATGTCCGCCATCAACCATCCATCCTTGAGCATAAGTTGCTTCATTCAGTACAAGGGGATCCATTTTCTTGTTCTTGGCCTTCTCTTTCTTCCCATGCATCTTGGCATTGTATTGAACAAACACAAGTTGGTTGAGGCAGTCACAGGTCAACCTGTTTTTTTTCTTTGTATGAATCTACAAAATGCACATTGAAAGTTAGGTAGATAAGATAGGATCAGGATAGGAATTAGAAAATTAGTGACAGCTAATTTTTGACTTGTGACTTGTGAGTTAAAATTCTTGGTAGCTTACCCCTTCAAAACAACTCCAGTTCCTTTCACAACCTGAAGAACTTGCAGTCAAATGTAGAATCATGATTGCCATCCTTTGCAAAGTAGGAACCTATGTTCCATAATTGCCCTAGCATTTGCCTATATTGCATAAAGCCATACATATGAAGTTAACATGAGTTTTATTTGCTGATTTGCAGAGCAGCACAAGAAAAAAGAAACTAAAGCAGATCTGAAATACCTAGGTTGAAATCATAATCCTTGCAGCCAGCCTTTGGAACAAATTTCCCAAAGTGACCATCTTTGTCCTTAAACTTATCTAACTCCTCATTGAGCACTTTACTCTGCTTGTCATAATCACCATAGTAAAATGTTCCAATAGCTGAGATCAATCCATCCATGATTTGCTCATTGTCAAAGATTGATGGATCATTCTAGCTATAATAAGGATTCCAGAAATATGCAGCCAAATGCAAGGGACTATCTAGCCTATCCTTCATCTTTTCATCAATGATGTCAATGATACTCTTATAGAGACTCCCATTCTTATCATTTTTACCAATGCCCACCTTGATCTCTTCCTTTGCCTTTAGAATGTTTCCACAAAGAAAGGCCATTGCTGGCTTGATATCACTATCAACCATACGAAGTACTTTGATCAATGGCTCAAACACTCTCAAGCAAAGGGCAATCCCATTCCAAATGGCAGGATTCACCATTGTACCCGTAGCTGTCCTAGCCTTGCTGTTCTTCTTCATATGGCTCGTACCACAGAATTTATCCCACTCTTCACATTGAGACATTGCCCTAAGCTGGTCCTTCTTCTCATACAAGCTTTTGCAAAGTGAGAAAATAAGAAGCAAATCTGGTCACACCCGGCCTCACAATATCTCTTTTCTTTGTAAATTTCCTCATCAAAGCTAAGGTTTTGTAGTGAGAGTAGATAAAGATGGTCAATGCCTTTGCTTGATCAATTGTGTTCTTGAACTTCTTCAACTTTCCAATTCCTTCTAGCATCAAATTGAGGGTGTGAGTCACACATGAGCTAAAAAATATATTGGGCCTCTTCACAGACAACAAGTCCTTTGCTGCCATATTGTTTGAAGCATTGTCTGTGACAACTTGAACAACTTTCTCAACACCTACAACATCAATGCAATGATCTACATACTCAAAGATAAGCTATCTAGTGTGTGATTCATCTGAAGCCTCTCTGGATTCAAGAAAGCTTGTGCCAACACTGCAATGCAAACATAGGTTCATTATACTCCTCTTCTGATAAGTCCATGCATCTGTCATAATGGAGCACCCATTCTTTGCCCACTCCTCTTCTTGCACCTTCAACATCTTCCTTGTATCCTCCACTTCTAGCTGCAGAAATTTCTCTCGCAGCTCATGCTGATTTGGTTTCCTTCCTCCTGGGCCAAAGCGGCCAGCTGCTTCCAACAGCTGGTCAAATTCATCATTGTTGATGGAATTGAAAGATAATCCTAAAATTGAAACAATTCAGGGTTAGTAATTTAGAATTCATCAAATAATTCAGCATTGTTGCAAGGCACTAGCTCATTATTATCGTGTGCATACACCCACTTGGCAATGTATCTCTTCAACCTTTGCATTCTGTCTTTCATTATTGCTTCAGTGACTTTTTGTTGAAAAACAACCTTTGTGTTGGCCAATGAGCTGGGATCCATAGGCGATGTGTACTTATCCATAGGACCTTTTTTTTGCAGTTGACTCTCCTACCTCATCAAGGCCAGTATCATATGGTATAACAATGGTGGTATCTTCATCGTCTGGTGCTCCCTCAATGTCCACAGCATCTCTGAACTCTTCCTTCTCTTGTATCCTTGCCCTTTTAGCTTTCCTTGAATCTTCTATTTCTTTCTTGCACTTTTCTCTATCCTCATCTGGTGCACTAGGGCAAGGTTTCACATCCCCACGAATTCCAGCAATATGACATTTCAGCCTATAAATTCCTGTCTTCACAATCGTGGGACAGAAGTTGCACTTGATCACATTCAAGTTATTTGGATCCACTAGAACTCCATAATCCCAACCAATGTCACCAGAATTCCTCTTCAAGGCATGGCTATTGTTGTTGGTGGAAGGAGCTGATGCAACGGATGACATCTATCCGCTAGCTACAAATCAAAATCAAGAATACTTCAGAGTTCAGAACAGAGCCAGAGCAGAGTATATCGGAAAAGAATAGCAGAGAATACTACAACGTTCGGAGAAGAGCCAGAGTAGAGTATATAGGAAAAAGAATAGCAGAGCATATAGCATATTCACGCTAGCTACAAATCAAAACCAAAATCAGCTAGCTACAAGCCTACAAATCAAAATCAACCACGCATTCATGCTAGGTTCACACCTGCATAGGCAATAGCATCCTAACAGCACAATCAAATGCACAAGATTGAAGGTCCAAAGAGGACAGGAAGGAGTACTGGAGGTTGGAGCAGTACCTGGCAGCCTAGCGAGAGAAATTGATGGTGCAAGAGTGTTGGATAGGAAGCGGGAGGGCCGAAGCTCGAGCTGGACGCCTGGATCTAACGGCTGTCGGTGTGCTACTGCTATCCTGCCGGACAGGAGGTAGCCACGCAGAAAACACTACCACCGGGCGCCGGCACCCTTGCTATTGTGTGTCGCGGGCTTGCAGCGTTGCCTCGACGGCGTGGCATAGGGCACGCGCGGCCGCGGGGCACGCACGCCCGCAACACAGGCTGCTCCACCCGCTGGAGTTGCTGGTTGGGGAGGGGGCGGAGCCGAGAATGGCACGGCGGTGACACTAGGAAATGAGGCAGCAACCCTAGCTACATTTTATACCCAGTGCCTGGCCATTGAGCGCGAAAAGGATTCAGTCTCTCGCCATCGCCTTCGCCCAGCGCGCCCAAAATTTCAGACCCGCGACGCCGCCTCATCGATTTTGCATTGCCATCGCCGAGACGCTGAGCTAGTCGGCCTACTCGCCATGCAAAAGTGTGCAACAACCGTTTCGCTTGACCGACTAAACGCTCTCCCGTTTAATCCACCGATTAGAGGCTACCTATGCGCTAACCCGCCGTGTACCGTTTACACGCCGACTACACGGCCTACATGGCCGTTTAGGAAAACATTGGTTACAAGGTGATGATGTCTATATTGTGGCTCAACAAGCCATACAAGTTTAAATCTCTCATACTCATGCCAAATCGACCAACGTCTTCAGGGTTGGGATGTTGTGTACAAAGTATCGCCACACGGCAAATTGTCTGTCCCAAACAATGAAGATTACAACAATGATAGAGAGGTCTTTCTCAAGAAGAGGGGTAGAAGGGAGTTTCGAGATAGACTTATCCAACGTGATCGGAATATAAGTCGACAATGAAAGTGTTGTTGGAGGAAGCTGGAGATGAGGTTGAAAATATTCATGACTTACAATTACTAGAACGACTATGTTTAGGCAGAGACAGTGAAGATGACATTCCTCCTTCGGATACTGCTGGTTATGTTGACATAGCTGATAGTGATGATGAGGATTATGATCCAGCTAATCCCGATTATGATGAGTATTTCTAATACGTGTATGATTCACACTATTTAATATATATTATGTTAATTTCTATTTATATTTTCTTCATTTGCATCTATTTGTAAGTATTGTTTATCTTTGCTGATTTGTTCACTCCTTTTGATTATAGGTAATTAAACAAAGATGCCAGGCGGTGGCAAGATGAGTTTCCTGAGCACCTTGAACAAGGGTAGTAGTTAAGGCAAGCGGCATCTGAGGGGTCCGATGCACTAGAGGCGTCCGGGAGCTGTCATGGACGGAGGGGTGGTGGAGGAGAGGGAGGGGGAGGGAGAGGTGGTGGAGGAGGGAAGCGGGGGAGGAGGAGGAGGAGGAGGGAGAGGAAACCTTCTCCTGTAGAGGACAAGGATGAGGAGGAGGAGGAGGAGGAGGAGGAGGAGGAGGAGGAGGAGGAGGAGCACGTGTAGGGGGAGGAGGAGGAGGGAGAGGAAACCTTCTCCTGTAGAGGATGAGGATGAGGAGGAGGAGGAGCACGTGTAGGGGGAGGAGGAGGAGGAGGAGGCGGAGGAGGAGGGGTCGGCAAGAGGTACGCGGGAGGTGTGGTTGCGTGGACCTTCGCAACTCCCGCAGCGGCCGATACCTCTAGCGAGACGGCCGATGATTCGACCAGCAGGGCCTCAATAAGTATGTTGTTACTTCTCTTTTATGTGATATGTTGAAAATCACAATATTAACTAAAACTTTATCTTAAACACTTTTGCAGAAATTGGATCCTAGTGCGGCTTGGTGACCACAAACGGAAGCCCAATGGTATCTTGGATCTTCTGTCCAGTATGCATTTCCTCGGGCTCGTGATGCATGCAGGGGTCCTAGAGCCGGCCTACACGTGGGACCACTACATCGACGTCGCGGACACAGAAGATTGGGAAGGTAGGAATTTCGGCACCAAAGCGAGGCGGGTGGTCGGAGAATTGTGGGTAACTCATCCTCGCACTAAACTGGTCAATATATCGCATTCTATTTCAATTTTTGGAATAATAATTGCAATTATCGGGTCTATATACAGAATTTCTACAGGTGCGTGGAAGGGCAAGAGGCCTTGGCGAATCAGGTGGCTCACACAGCTTGTTACAAACTGGTGAAGGACATGCACTACGAGGCGCGTGTTCAGGACATTGTTTCGTACTGCGCCGATTACAAAAAAAAAGGTTGGTCAAGAAAGAAGATTTAAGGAATCTCTTTCTCATTCGGGAGCAGTACTTAAAGATAAATAAATAACATCTCTACTCATTTCTCTTGAACTTGATATTATAATATGTCATACACTTTATTATGTTTAGGTGCCTCTAAACTGGTGCGCCGGCAAGGGCGCATGCTATACTATGATGGTGGACAAGGGGATCAGCGAGGAGTGGGCCCAGAAGCACAGTTTATGCTAGGAGCATCGTTTGATGATGTTGGGTCCACCACATCATCAAGGCAGCCATAGCCTCTCCGAGTACCAGGAGGTTTGGGAAAATGAACTCATTTATTCATTCTTTCTAACGCTAAATTTTGCATTCTTACTAATCATCTTGTTTTCTTGGCAGTCGGCATCACATGAAGCCCAGCCTCGCAACGAGTTCATGACATACGCCATGGCTAACAAGGGCAAGGCGACGTCTGACATCTCCTACAACCCGGCGGACCCACCAGAGGCCTACAGCAACCCCAGCGTCCACACCCGCATCACTGAGTACACGAAGATGGGAAGGGCGCTCCACGGGGAGACCTGGGATCCGGACACCGCGCCACTTTATGGAGAAGCCATCATGAGGGTGGGAGGAGGCAAGAAGCACGGCCGGTATTGGATCGCAAACAGCGTAGTCGACACGGCCAGTACGCCCACTCTCTCGTAGCTTCGGGAAAGGACCACCGACTCGACCTTGCCCATACGCCCTCGGCCTGAGACTTCAGTGGCCAATGTGCGCACACTCCGGGTTACTTCTGTTTCAATTATCGGTCTTTGCTTTTTACGCACCTTTGCTTCGCATTGTAACCTTAGAGTGAAATCTTGTAGACCCAGATGGAGGAAGAGAGGAGGAAGCGGGAGGAGATCGAGGCGAGGTTGGAGTAGGAGCGGAAGCTGAGGGAGGAGCAGGAGTTGAGGTGGCACTAGGAGTGGCAGTAGATGATTGAAGCTGAGTGGCAGAGGCACAAGGCTTCGCAACAACAGATGCAAACCATGTTTGCCTTCATTCAAGTTCTTGGCGCATCTGTAAACTATCGACCACCGCCTACGGTGCCACAGATGACCTTTGCACCGATCACTTATCTTCATCCCGGTCCTGCAGTCACTCCTGTGAGTATGATTTTTTTTGTTTTCATGCGCATACCATAAATATTGACCCAGAAATGTAATCTTGTATCTTCTCCTATTTGCAGAATCAATCAAGGGTGGCATAGATTGAGCCTCCGGACGAGCACTTGCTAGCGGCGCAATGGCCAGCTTGGGGATCCGGATCTGACCGGTGAGGGTATTTCGACTTGTTGGACTTGTAGCGGTGTTGAACTTGTTGGTTAAGTTAGACTTGTTATTATGTGACCCGAAACGTTGGATTTGTGGCATCGGTGTTGAACTTATCGTATTTGTGATATTTGTACTACTTGTCATATTTGTGGACTTGTCGTATTTACCTAGCGATATTTGTGCTATTATGTGATATTTGTGATTCCGATGTCGTATTTGTGCTCTATATATGATATAATAACTGTTTGCGCTATATATATTCCGGTGTCGTATTTACCTGGAAAACCGACTTAGCCGAGTGTTTTGGCTTTGGCACTCGGCAAAGAAGACAACTTTGCCGAGTGCATTTTCGTCCGGTACTCGGCAAATCTCAACTTTAACGGTCAAATGGCCTGTCTCCCTACCCTTTTTGCCGAGGGCTTTCTAGCGCACGGCAAAGACTTTGCCGAGTGCCCGAAATATGGCACTCGGCAAAGCGGGCTTCGCCGTCACTTTTTTGTCGAGTCCTGTTCGCCGAGTGCCACACTCGGCAAAACCTTTGCCGGGTGCAAAAGGGTCTTTGCAGAGTGTACTAGGCACTCGCAAAGTAGTCGAGTCCGGTAGTGTAAATGTCAATCCGCGGAGTAGATACCATGTATACTAGCTACGTCCCAAAATATAGCAACTTTTAGACTTGGTCAAGTTAAACATTTTCACCTTTTGCCAATAATATCTTTAAAAACAATTAATTTTAAATAGAAAATATTACATATTATGATAGTTAGTTTCGTTATGAATAAACTAATATTATTTTCTTGCTATCAATATTTATATTTTTTACCATCTATAGTCAAAGTTTAAAAGGTTTGACTTGTAAGAAACTTAAAACTAGCTATATTCTGGGATTGCGCTCAATATATGGTATATCCAAACTAATACCCAATGAGAAGAATCGGAAGTGCACCAGCATTAGCCTAGCCTAATGGATTTGGCCAAGAGCACACAACACGTACGACTCTTGCATCAGCTCCAGACTCCATGCATGAGTGCTAGGCTGGGGTACATATTATATTTGCTAGGTTGGTCCAGTTTAGGCATCGCTGCTGCGCACGCCCGAGCCCGATCGGTTTTATCCGAATCACACGACCGCAACTTTCCATCCAACTTTGGCACCGGCCTTCTTCGTTTTATATATTCTAATAGGCCACACTTTCAGACTGAAAATCTCAACCTTTATGCTGCTGCACTAGATCATGCCGATGCTAATCGATCTTTTGTAAAAGCCTACTAGTATGCAGAAAGATGCATGGTGACCTTGTGTTGCATCTTATGCACGCATCCTTTGTAGAAAGAGAAGAAGTGTGAAATTATTCAGATAATGATATACTCAAAAGACATGCATCCTTCAGCTGAAACCAATAGAACACTTATCAATTCTGGAGGCAGTTTTGGGTGGGGATGACCATCCTGAACGCGTGTCTTGCTTTGGACATAGAGGCCATGGACATTATCATCGAGAATGGATGGCGGATTAGTTATAAGTTATATATACTTATTTTCTTGTTGCTTTCCTTTTGGTCATTCATGATCAAATGATGTGATATTGAATTTTAAGATGCAAACAACCAAATAAAACCCCATTCCCATTATATGAAAAAAAAAGATGGAAAACATAAAACATTCTGGATAGATCTATAGCCAAGACAAGACTTATTACATATGTTACATCAGTCAGAGACCTTCAAAGAATTAATCCTATATATGTTCTTGCACCATTAATTTAGCGGTTAAAAATAAAATCATATATAACCTCCAGGAGGAATAAAGCTAGCTAGCCATATGCATCACAAATCCGTATGTAGTGCTAGTCAATCGATGTCTTCAAATGTGGTCGAGGAAAACCCCAGCGACGACGCGAAGGTGGCCGTGGTGTCGCCGCCGAGGTACCGCTTGAGCCGGTCCAGGTCGTCGGCGGCGTCCATCATGGTTGGCCGCGCGGACGCCTGCTCCTGGGTGCAGAGGATGCCGAGCTCCAGCAGCTCGCTGATGGCCACGTCCGACATCCTCCTCACCTCCGGCGTCTGGTCCCGGACCATGCGCACCAGCGCCGGGTCGACCACCGCGTTGGCGCGGCCGTGGTAGTGGATCTTGACCCACTTGTGCAGGCTCAGCCCGGCCTCGAACATGTCGTCGGTCGGCTTCCTCCTCGTCACCATCTCCAGCACCAGCACGCCGAAGCTGTACACGTCGCCCTTGGTCGTCGGGTTGGAGCCGTAGCCGTACTCTTCATATTCATTCGGACCACATGGATGGAAGTCAATTGAGGAGATCAGGGCAACAAGTGAATTGCTTGCTTGATCACGACAAGGAAGGAAGCAAATTTGCATTGATGCCTCCGTACCTGGAGGGATGTAGCCGATGGAGCCGCAGAGCATGTTGGCGGTGGAGGCGCCAACGTCGGCCACCCCGCCGATGCTCATGACGAGCCGGGAGATGCCGAAGTCGGAGACGAGCGCGGTCATGTCGTCGTTGATGAGGATGTTGCTCGGCTTGAGGTCGCAGTGGATGACCTTCACCGGCGAGTGGTGGTGCAGGTACGCCATCCCCTCGGCGACGTCGCTGCAGATGTTGACCCGCTGCACGAGGCTGAGCTCCGCCGCGTGGAGGCACCGCTCCAGGCTGCCGTTGGCCATGAACGGCAGCACCAGCGCCTTGAAGTCCGGCAGGCTGCACGCCGTCACGATCCGCATCAGGTTCCGGTGCCGGATGCGCTTCAGCACCTGGCACTCGCGGTTGAAGCTCTTGGTGGAGTTCCCCGACTGCAGCTGCAGCACCTTCACGGCGACCATGGTGCCGTCGCGCAGCGCGCCGCGGTACACCCGCCCGTAGCTGCCCGTCCCGACCAGCCGGTCCGCGCTGAACTCCTCCGTCGCCTCGACGAGCTCCCGGTACGTGATCCGCGGGAACTTGTACTTCATCACCGGCGACGAGCCGCCGCCGCCGCGGCGCCGGCCCCTGAACATGTCCTCCCGCACCGCCGCGAGCCGTTCCCGGATCTTGCGGACGCCGACCGCGCACAGGATCGTCAGCGCGAACGCCAGCGCGGCGGAGCAGGCGCACAGGACGACCAGGAACTTCCGGGACTGGTACCACGCGCGCTTGTGGCGCGGCGTCCCGCAGCCGCGCCTGACCACCGGACCGCAGAGCCGGCGGTTGCCGAGGTAGGAGAGGAAGCTGAAGTTCACGAACGGGCCGGTGGCGGGCACGACGCCGCTGAGGTCGTTGTACGACAGGTTGAGATGTTCCAGCATGTTGCATTTGGTCAGGCTCAGGGGGATCTCGCCGGTCAGGGAGTTGTTGGAGACGTCGAGGCTCTCGAGGTTCTGCAGGCGGCCGAGGGACGCCGGGAGGCTGCCGGCGAGCGAGTTGTGCGACAGGTCGAGCACCGCCAGCTCGACGCAGTCCCCCAGGCCGGCGAAGATCGCGCCGGTGAGGTTGTTCCAGGACAGGTCGATCGTCTGCACCAGCATGTTGCTGAGGCCCCTCGGCAGCTTGCCCCCGAGCCGGTTGCGCGACAGGTTAAGCGTCATCTTTGCAATGCCGGCGACCTCCTCCGGTATCGCGCCGGTCAGGCGGTTGCTGGAGAGGTCGAGCAGCAGCAGATTGGCATGCCGGCTGATGAGGCCTGGCGGTATCGGCCCGGACAGCCTGTTCCTCTGCAGGGAGAGGTAGTTGAGCTCGGCAAGGCCCCCGATGCTGCTCGGGATGGCCCCTGACAGCGCGTTCCCCGACAGGTCCAGCTCGCCGAGGTGCGTGGCGTTGCCGATGCACGCCGGGATCTCCCCCGTAAAAAAGTTGTTGGACAGCACGAGCCGCTCCAGGCTCGGCAGCCGGCAGAGGGACGTCGGGATCGTCCCGTTGAGCTGGTTGCTCGACAGGTTCATCAGCGTCATGTTGATGATGTCGCCGATGGACGCTGGGATCGGGCCCCTGATGGCGTTCAGCTCCAGGTTGAGGTGCCACATGTTGCGAGGCAGCATGGAGCCGAGCCGGCCTGGCAGCTGCCCGCCCATCCCCACGGCGCCGGCCTCGACCTCCTGCAGCCACGAGCAGTTGGAGAGCGCGGCGAAGAATGGCTCCAGGTTGCTGTTGTTGTCATGGCTCCGGAAATTCTTATTGTTGGACAAATGCAGGTATGTGAGGTTCTTCTTGCCCGAGACGATGCTGGTGGGGAGCTCATCGTCGAGCCAGTTGTTCTCCACGTCTATCTCCATCAGATACGTGCAGTTGGCGAGCCAGCGCGGGAGCTTCCCCGTCAACCTGTTGGAGTAGAGATTGAGGGCGGCGAACGAGTCGGCGAGGGTGCCCGAGGCGGCGCTGGGGATCTCGCCGGAGAGATTGTTGTTGCCGAGGTCGATGACTCCCAGAATCGAGCAGTTGAGGAAGATAGCTGCTGGGATGGGGCCGGACAGGTTGTTATGCTGGAGGTTGAGGTAGTACATACGCGACAGCATGGCGAGGGACGGCGGTATGGCACCGCCTAGCTGGTTGTTGTCGAGCTGAAGCACGCCAAGGCCGCGGAGGTTGGAGAGCTCGGCTGGGATCCGCCCCGTGAGGTTGTTGCTCCACATGTCGAGCTCGTAGAGCCTGGTGAGGTTGCCGATGGACGGGGGGATGTCGCCGGAGAGGACATTCTTGTACACGATGAGGTTCTCGAGGCGCGTCAGGTTGGCGATGGACGGAGGGATGGCGCCGGAGATGCTGTTCTCGGACAGGTTGAGGTTCCGGAGACGCGAGAGGTTGCCGAGGGCTGACGGGATGGCGCCGGAGATGCTGTTGTTGGACAGGTCGAGGCTCCGGAGGCGCGAGAGCTCGCCGACGACCGGCGGGATGGCGCCGGAGATCCTCATGTTGGGGAGCGCGAGCCCCACGACGTGCTCCCGCCGCCAGTCGCAGGTGACGCCGGTGAAGCTGCAGACGTGGCCGTTGGACTCGTTCCAGTCCGGCAAGGCCGCCGGCGGCAGCGTGAGCGCCCGCTTCAGGGCCAGCAGGGTGGCCTTCTCCCGCAACAGCACATGCCAACGCCGATGCCGCGCGGCCGCAGCCTGCTGCCCGTCCGCCAACGACGACGTCGACGCCGCGAGCAGGGAGAGGACAGCAAGGTGCAGCAGGAGGAGGATGGCCGTGCGAACCCGCATCCTGTCCTCGCCGGAGGGCACTTGTGCAGCGGCACGGGTAACCCACTGGGGTGGCGATGACCAAACCTACAACAACCTAGCTAGCTTGCACCTAAGCTAGCTGCTACATGGCAGTAGCATCAGTCATCCGCTAGCTCGATCGATCGAGATGATCTAGTCGAGCTTGGCCGACGACCAGGGAGAGTGGACAAAGCATTGGAGCTGCAGCGGGTCTGCTGAGATTGAGGTGAGGTTGGGCTGGAACTGGAACGGCCTAATGGATGGAGTCTCCGGCCGGGGAGGCCATGATTGCGCGGCGCACAAGGTGCGGCTTTTTTCAGCTTTGTGCACAAGAGTCACCGAGCCCGTCGCGGGGAGCATGTGTGCGCGCCCGCGCGGAGGGGACAGCGACCCTGGAGAAAAGGAAGGGTGCGGCACCGGTGGTGGGCTCCGGCGATCACCGCGCGGGAGGGATAGATGGATAGCAACAGGGCTCTGGATTTCAGGTTTGCCGCCGCACTTGGCGCGAGCGCGCTAGTAGGTCTGAAGACAGACCTGATGATCCGTCGGGTTCGCATCGGGTCAAAAGAAAACATAGGTTGGATTTTTCGGTCCAAGCATAGCTTCGGCACATGGTCGGATCAGGTCGGGTAAATCTCGATTTTCTATATAATTATTGGCTTAGATCGGGTTGGGTCGGATTTTTTTCATATTTCAGGTAAAAAATTTCAGAACCCGTCCCAGAACGTGGTCGGGTTGGGTAAAACTCGATATTTTTCATGAATAAATTTTACGGATTTGGATAAAAAATTTCAGCTCAAACCCAGCCCATACATTTGTGGGGTTAGATCGGTTTTCTCGGATGGACCAGATCAAGTTCGTTGGGTCGGGTGGCCCATAATCAGATATAGACTCAGGGTATATATAGGGTGGAGTGTGGTGCCTGCCAAGCTCATCTGAAGTGGCCTGGGCAACATAATTTGTTTTCCCGCTCGTTGTCAAAGCATTTCAGCTTCATATCCGGCATTATAAAAAGTCCAGGACTCCAGGAACTATCCCAAGCCTTGAAACCTTACAGGGACAGGTCAACAAAAATAACCGGCCCATGCGCAGTATTAAGCATTCAAACATGCTCCTTATCAAGCAACGACGACTTCTACAGGAAGTGAAAACCTCACCTTTTGGGATTCGGGAAAATAAAATAATGAGCATTCACATTTGTCCCTTTTCTTTTCAGTTTTCGGTTTCTCTTGTAAAAGTCATTGATTGAGCTGAAACCCTGAGATGCTTCATGATAGCATATTCTACACCACCAATGTTTTTAGAAACTTTCCATGCTTATTTGCATGGTCCTTTTTATTTGCATGGTCCTTTTAAACAGACTATAATGATGAACTCTCTTTCTGGTATGTTACATAGTCACTTAACCTCACATACCTATGGCCCCGTTTGGTTTATTCGTGCTAGTTCCTAGTACGAATTTTTTTTTGCATGCATGGAGTACTAAACAAAGTTTATTTGCAAAATCTTATTATCACTGATGGGTGTAATTTTTCGATACGAATCTAAAAAGGGCGTACCCAGTGCCGTAGGCTTCCCACACTATGCGGGGTCTGGGGAAGGGTTGTTTTTAAGCCCCAAGCCTTACCCACACAAATGTGTAGAGGCTGGGGCTCGAACCCGGGACCTTCCGGTTACAGGCAGTAGGCTCTACCGCTGCACCAGGCCCGCCCTTCTAATCGATGATTAATCGATGATTGGCTACAGTAATCATCATCTAATCGTGCAGTCAAATATCTCATTAGATTCGTCTCACGAAGTAGCGCAGGAATTGCGGAGTTAATTTTGTAAACTATGTTTATTTAATACCTTTAATTATTGGTAAAAATTTGTGCTACATGTGCTAGGACCCAAACCAAACAGCGCCTGCTACATGTCTTGCCAGAATCAGCTGAACCAAATATCTAAAACCTGCGAAAGTGTATGTAGTTTAGTTGTCATAGGAGTCTCAGTAGCATCTTAGGTCCTGAATTCGACTTACTGTGAGAGCGAATATTCTAAGATTTATTGGCGTGTGCTTTCAGTGGTAAGCAACGTTCTCGTCAACAGCGAGACGCATATGGTGACTTCATCAATGTCAAGGATCTGTCGGCTCGGTGTTCGAAGATACTCATAGGAGCAGAGCTTATGTACGTGTGTTCATAGGAGTGAGTGTGCGTATATTACGAATGTCTGAGTTATATTGTGTACCATACAATAGACCGGTCCAGAAACATAGAAAAAAGGGGAGAAGTCCAGAAAGAAAAAGCGAGCAAACAATATTCCTTATCTTGTTCCTTGTGACGTTTTATCAACATCCCAACTTCACCGTTAACTAGCAAATAGACTAGCCCATACATCCTAATAGGTCCTAACTGCACCTTCAAAAGTTTTCAGACAATAAGAGAGAGAGAGAGAGAGAGAGCTGTACCTCGCAAAAAATATATAATAAGAGAGAAAAAGAACTGTTCACTGGCGTTAGCTATCCTATTTTGATTTTGATCTGGCAAGTCTATTAATGTAATTTTTGAATAAATGGTGCAAATTTGAGTTTGCATGCACGCAACAAGTTGAGAAGAAAAAAGAAAAAATGCAGCTTAATTATGTTTCAGAGCGCAGATAATAACTAGGCTTTCTGAAGAATATTATATCACATGATTGGAAGGGACTTTATGAGAAATTGGGGAGACACTACCAGAGAATGCAGGCAAAATTCAGGCCATGTTTAGTTCCAAAAAATTTCATACAGTGCCCGTCACATCAAATCTTCGGACACATACATAGAGTATTAAATACAGTTGTTAAAAATAACTAATTACACAGCTTAACTATTTCATACTAGACGAATCTTTTAAGTCTAATTAGTTCATGATTGGATATTAATTGTCAAATAACAACAAAATGTGCTACAGTACCAAAACCCAATCTTTTTCGCGAACTAAACACAACCTCAGTTTTAGATACTCCCTCCGTCCTGAAATGTAGGTCATTCTGGAGTTTTTATGATAGATTATGGATGTGTAGAAAAGACTCTTCTACCTCTAATTATTAAGCATTGGGACTCTATTTGGTCACTAAATATGTGCTAATTAAAGTAGTATGCTCTTTTCCATGCACCTCCTCAACATGCATCTCCCCCTACATGGTTGCATGCACGTCTTCCTATTGGGAAATATCGAAAAACAATGCACAATTATAATCGTCTTATATTTGTGAACAAATTTTGAATTCTAGAGTGCCCTACATTTCAGGACGGAGGGAGTATGTTGCGGTCATTGACTTGGCTATCAGGTAACATCTGGGGGGACATCATTGATATCCTTGTTGTCATCAGAGAATTCCCAGGTATGGTCCCATCTTACTGTGTCAAACATGCACATCCACCATAGAGTAATCTTAGCTTTCACTAGACACACACATGATTCACATATTAGCTTTTCAACGGTTTGGTCCATGCCTCAGCATATGGAATGCCAGCCTACAAGCGTGACCTATACCACACTCGAGTGGGGGGTCCCGAAAGCTTAACCTATGACATGTTGTTTATGTGTAAGTAGAGATCTGGCTAGAAAGATCAGGCTAACATCTAAATGATATTATTAAATGGTTTTTTAGGTATATCATGCCTTCCCTTTTAACCAAATCTAGTGGGACACTCTTGTGACTCCCAGTTGTTCCCTACCATTCCCACTTCAAAACATGCTTAATTTCTAGATTTTTTTCCGGCACTATTCCACCAATGCGGAAAAGGGAAAAGTTCGAATATTCCGGCATAAACTGAATTAAACCTTTTGCAGTGGTATATGTCGGGTCAGGGAAATTTACAATGATAACGTGCATGTTAGTTTCTGAGCCGTGGAATCTGCAAGCAAATAGACAAAGCAGAGTTTTTTTTTTGTGAAAAGGAGAATCTATTATCTTATTATTTGGCCAACAAACGGAGCCTCCACGTTCGCTCTCAAAATCTAGAAATTCCCACATTAATTGTAGAAAAATAAAAAAAATAAAAATTACCCATCATTGCCATTACAATAGAAATTAGCCTAAAATACCCCTGTGCCTAATTAAAAATCACCCACCAATGACATTATGAAAAATTAAATATAAAATATCATTTAGCTATATATCAGCTACAAACATATACTGTTAATAAAAACTAAAGCTAACAACAATCAATCAAAATAAAATAAAAATAAGAATAATTATATGTATAATATTATTAAAGCTCGACAAATTAAATTGTTATTATAGGTAGATCATATTTGAATTGTTTTAACCAACAATAAAATATAATTTACGATAATGAATAGGGTGATGTATTGTAAAAAATAGTATAATCTTTAAGTAAGGATTCAAGGACATGAGAATTTTTGAATTTTCAATACTAGCCACGCAAATGCGCAGACTATAAGGCTAGTTATATTAATAGAAAGCACTGCACATCCCCACAATTTTACAGAAAGCACCGTGGATAATTTAAAATAAACCCTTCCACCATATATACTTAATTCTAAATAAATCCCTAATCTTTTCAGAATAGCCCGGTTATTTTCTAAAATTACAATCAAATCCTTCCACCATCAAAACTATTTACAAATAGGCCCCTGAACCCCAGTTTAACCCCTAAACCTCTTTGTAACATATCATTTCATGCGCCAAACAACCTCCGATCGACCTGAAACTTTACTACGCCGTTCCTAACATAGTTTTGGCCGTGTCATTAGAAAACCGTCCAAAAATATTACTCCTATCTCCATATCTTAATTGTTTCCGATTTGAGCTCAGCGATAAAACCTTTATTTCATTTTCTTGATTGTGTGCTTGCTTGTGTGCGTCATAGATCACGGTGTGAATGAGGGAGAACCCGTCGACGAGCAGTACTGCGAGCAAGTGAACGAAGACTAGTTCCGCGACCCTGAACCCGAAGGACAGTACCTCGATCTGGACTTCCCGGAAGGCTTTGAGAACGACAAGTTCAATCCCGCGCCTTTGATGCATGTTTTGTCCCCGTTTTTATAAACACAACCTATTGACCTGTTTTACAAAATTGCATATGTTTTGACTGCTGAAAACATGGTTGGATAGCCACCCCTTGATCTGTTATAATCATTCCTTGACCAACTAGATTAAAGTCTGAAGGTGATTTGTTTGGATATTAATCGCTGCTAGAATGCTTAGGACCTTAAACACGATATAACTTATTTTATAAAGAAAATGTGTGAGTGTGTGTGGAAAGAGAAAATGTGGAATTTTCGAAAGATGAGTTTAGACGGGATGGATGGCACTTCTGTGTGAATTGCCAAATGGTGTGCTCGTACCTGTGTGGTAGAGCAAGGAAGGGAGATATCCATTTTGTCACAATTAAGGACCGAGTTGGTGTGTCATCTTGCCTAACTCCACTACCGTGCAAACCACTCGACCGTTGTATGAGCAACGGCTTAGCATAAACCCCACTAGTTAGTCTATTAGCCATCAGGAGAGCTGAGAGCAACGGGTGACCAAGGAGAAGGGATAAGCTCTGTGTGACTGATGCCCCGGTTAAACCTTGGTGATAGGTCGATGACCCCTTGGTGGATCCCGTGGTGGCTAGTCAGGTCTAGCTAAGGTGAGTAATGGCTTTGTTGTGATCTGCACCGACACTAAGGTGATCGTGCTGTGCTACCCCGCTTGTGGGTAAAGTTGCACATCTCTGCAGAGTGTAAAACCTATTCGAATAGTCGTGCCCACGGTACTGGGCGAGTTACGGTTTGGTCATACAACTAGAGTATCTTCTGGGAATGGATGGATTGGCGTGAGTTGTTTTAGAAAAGTGTCCGGCAGTTGTGCCGTGTGCTATGGCGGATGAGGAGTCCGGTAGCAATTTAAAACCGGGATCCTATGTGGATCAACCCTACGTGTTACTCAGTGCGAGATAATGGCTTTTGAAAACCCCTTTCTTTCAAATAAACCCATGCATAAAAATTAGCTTTTCGCAATTTAAACCCTAGCCTTACCCTTGATTTACCCTGTGCATTATACTCTGTTTATACCCCCCTCCGTGGGTGTGGTTGGACTTGCTGAGTACGTTTGTACTCACCCCATTCTTAATTTTTACAGAGGAAGATCAAGACTTCTTTCCCGAAGACGTTGAGTAGGAGTTCCGTCCTGCACCCAACCTTGCCTGTGGATAGGGTCACCCGCAGGAAGCTCCGTATGGCGCAAGACTCTGATGACCTCTTCGTAGTTAATGTTGTTGTATGGGTTTTAGTTGTTATCCTCGCGATAGTGGCGCTCCACTGTCCATTAACGCGTAGAGTTGTACGGTGATGTACTATCTGATGTAATAAATGTGTTATCAACCTCCTGTGACTTATATTATATCACATTTAAGTCTTCTCTTACGAGGGGACGCTTCAAATCTCTTGCTGCTCTTCCTCGCTCTCGACGATGATGGCCGATGTGCTTGGGAGGCCATTTACTCGGTTTCGGTGCCTAGCAGTAAGTCCTCCTCTGCGGTCTCCTCCACAAGCTGGGGGTCTCGTCGAGTGTCTTAGCAGTAAGTCCTCTGCGGTCTCCTCCACAAGCTGGGGGTCTCGTCGAGTGTCTTGGGCGAGCTGCTCTCTGCGTGAAGATCCAAGGACTTTGCTTTCAAATTTGAGTGGGTTGAGGGTCTTGTACGCAAATTTACACCTCTGGACGATGGGGATTATGGACTATGTTGTAAAATTCCTTTCTTCCAGGGTGTTGGTTGTAAAAGCCCAGTTTTTATAAACGGGGATCCTTGTCCCTTCGAAAAAAAACGCGTCCATGATCTCCTGGAGCGTGCCGCCGCGGTGTAGATGGCCGCTGGCGAAAAGGTGAGGTTTGCTTCACCACCAGCGGCAGCAGGGGCGAGGTGCTCGGTGAGGCAGAGTGAGAGCCGTCAGGCCGGCGCTGTTGGACCTGCACACGGGCTCTATCCTTCACCCTTTGCGCGCCATGGAGAACATGGCCACAGCTCGTGCAGTATAAATCTCTCATTTGCACTCCATACATCATATTCTTTTCTTTAAGATTACATAGTACAACTTAGATACTCACAATATACGCACACTCATATTCCTATAAACACACGTACACAAATCCTATCCTTAGGCTGAATGCAAAATATCGTTAATCCCAAAATATTTTCTCACAAGGGGAGTCGAACCCAAGACCTCAGGTGCTACTGAGGCTCTTGCAACCATCAGACTACAGACTTTTTCGCCTCCATACCTCATATTCACCCCTTTGCTTTTTAGGAAACCTGATGTACACCTCGTTTGGAAAATTGTGCTTTCTATTTCCACATATTATTACCAAGTTAGGAAGAAACTCTGAGGCTGCAATGTAATTGGAACCGGCGTTTAGTTCAATCTAAGATTTTTACGATGATGAATAGATATTACTTCCAAATTTGCAAATTTCTCACCTTAATAGTTCCATTTATTTAATTTTTAAATTTCAAAGATTTCTAGGATTGATATAACAGATGCAATCCAATTGCTAGTGAACAGATGCAATCCAAACGGAGGCTAATCTTTACTTTTTTTCTTTATTACCTCTTTCTAAAAAATATATATATAGTTGGTATAAATATCAGATAAATATAATTGCTCGTATGTTAGTCTATAGAGATCTACATGATCGAGTTGTGGATGGAGAGCTAGTTCGACTCGCATATATATAAGATAAACTAAGATTCACCTGTCAACAATATAAGACAGATCAAATTAAAAATTTAAGTGAGAATTTAATTCACGTGTTGCCCGTGGACCCATCGGCGTGGCCCACCCCATTTTTCTTTACCTCGCCGTGGGTGCAGTCAAGCTGCCGCCCCCAAAGCTACGACTCGTTGTGAAGCCGATCTGCAGAACTAGATGCGCCACGCGCGCATGGCCATGCTCTTACAAACATTTTATCATACACCTCGAGTGCAAAGTCAACATGTATTCTTCTAAGATTTATCAATTCGTGGAACAAATATGACTATTTCAACTAAATATGATTCGTGTTGTGGAGATTAGAGATTAGAGATTAAATTAAATATTAACATTAGAATAAACAGATAGATAATGGATATGAGTAAGAGGGCATTGCTAGTTAGTCTTTCCGTGACTGAATGAGTACAATCTGCCTCAGCACTTCCACAAATTCGTCTCTTCAACACCAATTTGTCCTTACTCTACGGCATCTGCACTTTACGTTCCATCAATCTGTTTTTTTTTTGGCGAAAATCCTGTCTCATATGTCTGCTACGCTTGTTGCCTTCCACCAATTTGTCAACGCATCCACCTGAGATCTGCTGGTCAGCACGGACGCTCAGCTTCATCACCTTCCCAAGCTCAATCTTCCCCGGTCCACTCCATCTCCAACCCCCAACAAACTCCATAGACTAAGGCCTTGTTTAGTTGCGTAAAGATTTGGGTGTAAAACACTGTAGCACTTTCGTTTGTATTTGATAATTATTGTCCCGCCATGGGTTAACTAGGCTCAAAAGATTCGTCTCGCAAATTACAATCTAACTGTGTAATTAGTTATTTTATTTAGCTACATTTAATACTTCATGCATGCGTTAAAACATTCGATGTGATGGGGAATCTTGTAAAGTTTTGGAATTTTGAAGGGAACTAAACAGGGCCTAATACCAAATGCCAAGCTCGTGTTCAATTCCTAAATCCATTTCCGACCCCATTTCCATCTGAGCACGCCCCGCGCTCAAGAACTTGCCAAGAAACCATCAGTAATTCGCCAAGAGACCATGCTGAACCTGGACGAGGACGCCGCCATGGATGCGGACCGCCTCGTCGGCGAGGAGCCGGGATCGCCGTCGCAGCAGCCCGGCGGCGAGCGGGCCTGGGCGGCGGCCGTGCTGGAGCCGGTGCGGTGGGTGCGGATGCTGTGCCGGGAGCTGGGCGCGACGTTCGTGGCCGGGGTGGTGCTGGTGTACGGCCTCAGCCAGGGCTTCGCCGGCTCCTTCTTCAGGGTGGCGTCGGACTACTATTGGAAGGACGTGCAGCGGGTGCAGCCGGCCACCGTGCAGTTCCTCTCCGTCTTCTTCTACGTGCCGTGGGTGCTCAAGCCGCTCTGGGGGGTCATGACCGATGTCTTCCCCGTCCACGGGTACCGCCGCCGCCCGTACTTCCTCTTCTCAGGTCAGCCACCCGGCCGGGTATCCATCTACATAGATAAATTTTCCCTTCAAAAGAATCATTTCAAAGGCATGATTTTTATCTGTTGCTATTAGTATCATGTACTAGTATATACTAATTTCAGTACTGTGCTTATGCAAATACAGATTTAGTTCATGATTTACCTATGCTTTACTATTAAGCACTTTGAATTTGGAGATTTTAGCTGGTTGCAATTGTCTATGTTCTTGCTTGATAATGATTCCACAGATGTTGTGGCTTAACAGAAAACATAGTTCTAATTCAGCTTTTTTTGCGGGTAGTTCAAATTCAGCTTGACCATTGCTGGTTGTTGTCTAATGTCTATGCGGACTGAAAAGGATTTTGTTGACTATGGCTTACCGAAGTGGAGTGGGTTTGAATACTTGGCAGTGTGCGCATTATTTATTGGATGTTCGATCTAAATTATTAGGAGAAAAGTTTATGGATGAGGTGGTGTTCGGCGGTTCTGCCCACTTTATGGGAGCGAAAGAGACTATTTGGTACATGTCACTTACAGCAGAGTTTCAGCATTTCAAAGTCCAGGGCTTATCTACTTATTTGTTGTAACTGAAACATAGTTCTAATCTAACTTAACAGTTGCTGGTTGGTCTCTATGTGAGGGTAAAAAGGATGGTAAGATAGTGTTTCGACTGTGACATACTGGTGTGGAGTAGGTTTTAAATCATTGGCGATGTGTGCGTGTTTATTACATGTTTGTTTTTATTCAGTCAGTGAAAATTTATGGGTGGTGCTTTTCCCTCATTATGGGGACTATTTGGTGCATGTCACTTTCAGCCTCTTTAGTTATTCCTGGCCCAGTTTCAGTATATATTATCTAGATCTTGTCTAGCCGTGTGTGTTGTAACCTTGTCATTGTACACACTTCAATCCATGTCTTCAGTTTTGAGACCACCGTGTTATTATTCATTTGAGCATTGTCCTATCAGTTTAATTTGTAATGAAAAATTGTTATTCTCCTTGAGTCATTTGAGCAACAGGAACATTTAAGCTAAACTCTTGACCTTTTTTTACGAGCCTTTAACTTCTTAATTTTTAGATACTGATTCTCAGAATGATGTACCTGTAACACATGATGCCGTAATAAATTAGTAGGAGTTAGTTGTTTTTACATATTATTCTAGTAGATTTAAGGTGAAAATAGGACAAAAATGCAAAGATAATTGTTAGTCATAGTGTTACTCTATCATTGCCCCAGAAAAAAAGATATTTAATAGATTACTGCTTTATAGCTGCATATTTGGTTACCGATTCTCAGGTTACTTTATCACTGTTACTTTATGTTTTTGCCGTAGTAGGCCAATGGTAGCAGCAATTATAGACGGTTTTTTGTGGGAAACAGTCGGACTCCCTATTGAGAGCATCAAATTTAGACTTTGCTGATAAATCCTCATTTACTTTTCATGGTGGTAGGAATACTTGGAATAGTCTCAGCTACTATTGTTGCAATGGCTACCGGACTCCCAGTGAGTTCTGCTGTACTTTGCTTGGTGGGAATCTCAACAGCAGTCGCCATTGCTGATGTAACGATAGATGCTTGCATCGCAAAGAACAGTATTGATAAGCCGGCGTTGGCTCCAGACATGCAGAGTCTTTGTGCATTATCATCATCTCTAGGTGCACTTATTGGGTATGCCACAAGTGGCATGTTTGTCCACCATCTTGGGGCCCAGGTCAGTTTCTGCCAAATGCTCTAAGTTGCTAAGCTTCATTGTCTTGGTTCAGTGAAGAATTATATGTTGAATGAATTTTTGCTCACCATAGGGTGCATTAGGTGTGATGGCTATACCTCCAGCCACAGTGGTTTTCCTTGGATTTTTTATATATGAGCTGAAAACGTATCAACATAGTGTTAAAGAGAAGGTATGTTGATCACCGATCTTGCACCATTCAGTTGTGATCGTTTTTATTTGTTTGCACAGGAATTTTAAATTTGAACCTCTTTTATTGCTTCATTTTGGCAAACATGATGTTCTTTTTTTTTCTCGAACGCGCAGGAGAACTGCGCATCAACAAACATGATGTTCTATTTGACATCACCTCATGCTGCTTGTGTTTGTCCAAGCTGAATTGTGGTTTTCTATACCATACCATCCTTCTGGGATACCTGCTCCTAGGAAAATTCAGAATAATATGAATCTGATACTTCATTATTTGATATTCTTCAAGTCAATTTTAAATAAATTCACAATTTCTCAGTTGAACGTCAAGTGGACATAGAGAGTTAACTGAACAGGTGTAGATGCATACATGTGGGGAAGAAATAAGAATCTGTAGTGATGAAAGATACATCAAAAGTGGAGAATAATTGATATGCTAATGAAATGCAGGTTTTAAATAAAGTTAGTGGGGCAGTGAAGGGAATGGTTCGGACTATAAAGTATCCAGTAGTGTGGAAACCATCTCTTTACATGTTCCTATCTCTGGCTCTGAGTATCAGCACCCATGAGGGGCAGTTCTACTGGTACACTAACAAGACACCACCAAATCCTGGATTTTCACAGGTAAAAGTAGTTCTCCTTACCTCCTTAATGACATTGCTAATTAGCAGATCTGTTAATTGGAGCAATGATAACTTTGATCTGCAACATAATAGCTTGGTCCTTCACCATCTGAATCTCCATGGCATGCATGACCCAAATATAGAACCTGAACTACAGAATGTTCAGAAAAATGAGTATGCAGTTCATAGTAGTAGTTAGCTGGATTCTGATAGTGGAGGCCATACTATAGCACCTGCAGCCCCATGCATCTCGAAGTGCCTTTAGAGTAAATAGATCAACGGGTTCTACTGCTAGTCAGTTGTAGACGCGCAGGATCTTAGCGAAAGATTCAGTTGAATTAATTGCTGTAGTCATACAGGTGAGGAGGAAAGGGGTGTATTGAACTGGAAACTGGAAGTAGAATAATACCAGTTAAATTAAACTTGGTGTATGTGGTTCATTCGTCGTTGATATGGTCCTGACATGGAGTTGATTTTTCTATAATACTTCTCTGAAAACATTTAGGCATTGTGTAGTAGGCATACTACTTCCTTGCTTACTTTCTCCACATCTTCATCTTATGGTGAATTTCACTTTTTATTATATACAGTTACCTTTCAATCTCCGAAGCATATTTATATCTTTATCCTTATAATACTAAAAGTGATGAGAGACTTAAGACATTACAAAACACAAGAACGAAAAATAGAAAATAGAACACTGAGGTACAACACCAGATTAGTCTTGTCTCAACAAGGAGATATGCTTTCAAGGACAGAGAAAATAAATCAAGTGTATTTAATGAAAAAAAATCAGCCAATGCCAAACAGAACATAAGAGCAATGCCAATTGTTAGCCATAGTGAAAGTAGGAGAACGAGAACAGTATATACATTTGCATGAAATCATTGTTGAACCTATCTCCATATACATGCAGGAGTTCGTCGGGCTGGTCCACGCCATCGGCGCGGTGGCGTCCATGGTGGGCGTGCTCATCTACCACAAGTGGCTCAAGGACTACCCGTTCCGGAGCATCCTCTTTTACGCGCAGCTCCTCTACGGCGCCTCCGGGCTCCTGGACCTCACCTTCGTGCTCCGCTGGAACCTGGCGCTCGGCGTGCCCGACGCCGCCTTCGTGACCCTGGAGGAGTGCGTCTCCCGCGTGGTGGGCCGCGTCCGGCTGATGCCGATGATGGTGCTGAGCACCAAGCTGTGCCCGCCCGGCGTGGAGGGCACCTTCTTCGCGCTGCTCATGTGCATCGACAGCCTCGGCATGCTGGCGGCCAAGGCCGGCGGCGCCGCCGTGCTGCGCGCGCTGCGCGTGACGAGGGCCGACTTCGGGCACCTCTGGCTCGCCGTGCTGCTCAGGAACGTGCTCAGGCTCGCCACGCTGGGGGCCATCTCCCTCGTGCCCACGGCTGACCAGACGGACGTGCTGGTGCCGGGCGAGCTCCTGGCGAGCTCGCCGGCGGCCGTGGCCGATGGCGAGGAGGAGAGGCTCCAGCTCGCGATGCTCACTTCCCACACCGACGATGTATGACATATGATCCACGTTGTTGTGTACAAAAGGAAATGAAAAAACGGGCGAATTGAGCAATGGACCATGGTCATGCATGGCTAGTGTCACATCACTGCATTCTGTCATCCTAGTACTCCCTCTGTCCTTTTTTGTTTGTCGCTTGAGAAATGTGATCTCTCTCTTTTTTTTTTTAAGCACCCAGAGCACTGGGGAATCATTTTTAAGAACTCGAATGGGCATCTATGCTGACCGCACGCTCAGACATAGATGAGGCTGTCAGAGATGTCTTGGAACGCGCCTACCAGACAACACACGCACACCCACACACCCACACACATATACACCAGCCCGGTCCCCTCTAGGGAAATACCCCCGTGCGACACCGGGGCTGCTCCCGACGAGAATCGAACCCCGGAGCCCGGTCCCCTCTGGGGAAATACCCCCGTGCGACACCGGGGCTGCTCCCGACGAGAATCGAACCCCGGTGGGCGGGCTGGCCACCGCCAGCGCTCACCACCGAGCTATCAGCTCGTTCGCAAATGTGATCTTCTCACAATCACGGTTTCCTAGCGACGCTTAAAAGAGGACAGAGGGAGTAGATCTCAAACTGCACCACTTGGAGCAGAGGTACGGTGGGCTTTCTCTTCCTAATTTCCTGATCGAGCTTAGGCTAGCTCCAACGGTGCCCCCCATCCCTCCCCCCACCCCATATCCGGGGAGCTATAGGGGGAAATCCGATCCAACGGTTCCCCCTATAGCTCCCCTTATATACGGGGGGAGTTGAAACTCCCCCCACATATAGAGTGAGTTCCAACTCCCCCTATATCTCTAATCACACCGTTTCTTCACGATATTAATCCCGTTTGAGCCCCGTAACATGATGATAATGTGTATTATGAAAGTACAAATACTGTATGATTTTTTTAATTCAAAAACGTTAAATAAATAGTTAGTTAATGAGTGATAGTATATAGGGGGAATAGATATGGGGGAATGGTTGGAGAGAAGGAGTTATGGGGGGAGGAATCTTTTAGAGGGAGGTAGTAAAATATAGTAAATAGTACGTTTGGGGGGAGTTGGATGGGAGGAATGATTGGAGAAAGCCTTATAAGATCATGGACCTCTCACTCTTATCGAGCAGACACGAAGTTGTACCAGCCGGCGCGATCCATTGGTACTATTACCATCAAAGGGCGTATCTAGTACTGTGGGTTTCCCCGCACTGTGTGGGGCCTGGGGGAATGATTGTTTTAAGCCACCACAAGTCTTTCCTGGACAAATACGCAGAGGCTGGATCTTCTGGTTACAGTAGGCTCTACTGCTACACCAAGTCTACCCTTCATTATTACTAAGGATGGATTTCGGATCGGATACCGATAAAATTAGACCTGAATGTCATATTTTACCACATTTTAATCCGAATACGAATGGGAATACTGTTCTTCTCGGATATAAATATAGAACGGATAGTTTGAATTCGGATTCGGATGCGGATACTTTATCGATTTGAAACGTAGCATGTATCAATTTACTTTAACGATTTTTTTAGTAGATCGAAATCATTATACAAGTAGAGAGTAAAAAATTAGTAGATAGCTAATAAAAAAGAACATACTGATTTATGTATAGCTTTTATATTAAATATATAAAATTATTTTAAATGCAAAGTAAATAAATATTCAATAAATATTTAAATAATTAATATATATAATCTATCATAAAATAAATAAGTAATTTGAATCATATAAAATATTTTTTGTCATTAAATAAATATATTAAAATAGTTAAATTTAATTTTTATATTATTAACAATATTGGAATTAACATTATTAGTCATCTAGCTTCTTAAATCATTTAAATGGTGTACATCATTAAGTAATTAGCCATAGAGATAAATTTAAGATGATTTCACTAGTCATTTTTCTTTGCGGATTCGATATGGTCGGATATTTCATATTTATTTCGAATATAAATACGAAATCGGATATAGAAAAATTCTGAAAATCAAATTCGGATACATTCATATGGCATCCATATTAAATCGCATACGAATATGAATATCCATATTATCATTTTAAGTGGATACGAATCCGTATAATTTTAATGTTCAGCCATCCATATCCCTCCTTAATTACTACCATTACCATCCGAATAAGAAATGTCACCGGTCTCATCTGTCCCGGTTACTCTTTGCCAATTCCAGCTTCACATGACGATGTCTTTCTTCTTGCACACCAGATCAGAGGCAGAGCAGCACATGCGAGTAGGGTTGAAAACGGATGGAAATATTCCTGTTCCGACCCGTTCTGTTTTCTATTTTTGTCCGTCCGTTTCCGTATTTGTGGGATCCCGTTTCCGTATTTACGGAAGTAGAAATGAGGTTTTTCCGTCCGTTTCCGAGGAATCCCATTTTTACATAGAATTGACCCGTATTTATTCTGTTTTTTATCCCGTTTTTAATCTACATAAGATATGTCTAAAAATTGATATGTACAATGAAAGTGATCTAGGCCCCTAAGTGGGTTTTGGTGGTTAATGACAAAACACATGTGCATTTAATCGTGTAATTGAGCATGTGTGCAGGTGGTGAACATGTATAGGTGAATCAAGTAACGATATACGACTCTCAAAAAGGAAATGAAAAGGCGGAGTTCAAGTTTACTCAAGAAATTAGATTTTGAATTTGAAATTTGAGTATAGGAATGCTGTACTATCAAGAGGGACTTGGTTCAAGGGTTTTGATTTTGATCTTGTGCTCAAGAGAACCTATACAAACTTTTGTGAGCCACAAAACAATTCAAAGGAGCAAAAACCAGTGTTTTTCCCTGCCATACTCGGATACTCCGGGTATAGGGCCGGATACTCCGGACCCCGTTACCCGGAGTGTCCGGGCTCTGTTCAAAGTCTGAAAAATCAGGGTTGCCCGGAGTCTCCGGGCATATACCCGGAGTCTCCGGGTACCTGTAATATCCTGAAATTTCACTAAGCAAATCATGCGCTAAGTTGTTTTTCGTTGAGCTCGACTTCCCTTAAACCCTGAACCCAAGTCCCAGAAATTCTCCTGAACAACCCGACACCCGGTTTCAATTCGCGTCCCACCCATTTTTTTTTTCTGGCGCGATGTGTCGCGACCGGACGCCGCGAATCCCGCCCCCTCCTTTTTCCTCTCTCCTTTCCGACCGCGTGCCCCACCTCCCGCGGCCCGCACGCCACGCGTGGCCGACCGCGGCCGCGGTCGCCGCTGGCGCGCACCGCCCCTCCCCCTCCTTTTTCCTTTCTCTCCCTCCCTTTTCCCCATTTCCTTTTTCTTTAATTCTTTTTCCTATTTTCTTTTCCTTTTTCCCCTTTTTTCTTTTTCCTTTTTCTTTTCTCTCCCTCCCTCCTTCCTTTCTCCCTCCTCTGCCTCACTCCCGCTCGCTCGAGCCTCGCCAGGCCGGCTCCCTCCACGCACTCCCTGCTCCCTCTCCGGCCTGCCCTGGCCCGCCTGCCCGCACGCACCCGCCCTTCCCCGAGCACGGCCGCACGCCCGCGCCCGCTCCCAGCCCGCGCACCGCCCTTGCCCGCGACGCCGCCACGACACGGCCGCCCGCGCCGCGCACACCGACGCGGCGCACGCGTGCACGCTGCTGCTCCTGCCCCGACGCGTGCACACAAGCGCACGCCTCGCCGTGCCCATGTGAGCTCCGCGCACCGCTCGTCGCTGCGCCGCCTGCTGCCTGCTGCCCCGCTCGGCGCCGCTCGCGCGCACGCGCGGCACCACCTCGCCCCTGCGCGCCACGACGCGGCTGCCTGACCAGCGCCCCGCCATCACCGCCCCACCGCACGCCGCGACGCCCGCCGCTGGCGTCTCGCCCCGGCCCCGCTCGCCCTGTGCCCGCGTGCAGCCGCCGAGCCGCAGCGACGCGAGCTCCGCCGAGCCACGTGCGCCGCCCCGCCACCTTTGCTGCCGCCCCCCCTATGTCGCACAGCGCCGCTGGTCCCGCTCGCCGCCTGCCCGAGTGGTCAAGTCGCCGTTGTGCCACCTCGCCGGCCGCGCCGCCGCGTCCCGACGCCAGCAAGCGGCCGGAGCGCCATAACTCCGCCCCGCACCGCTCGCTGGACGCACCTACCGGCCGCCACCGGCTCACCCTACCCCCACCGCCTCATTTCTCCTATAAAAGGGGCCCCGAGCTCCCCGGCCAACCCCACAACCTCACCCGCCGGCCCTAGCCCCCTCTCCTAACCTGCAGCGCCGCCGCCGCAGCCATTCCCGCCCACCGCCGCCGGCCCACGTCGCCCCGCCTCTGCGCGCCATCCCAGCCCAAGGTGAGGCCGGGATCCCCTCCAGAGCGCCACCCTTCCCCTTCCCCCTCACTCCCGGCCGCCGCCCAAGCCCAGCGCTCCCGAATCGGGCCGCCACCGGCGAGCCGGCGCCCTTCCCCTGCTCTGCGATGGGAGTAAGGGGATGAGTGGCCGTTTTGCGTTTAGGCCCTCCCTCTCCTCCCATTCTGTTAAAGGACCCTTTTCCCTTATAACTTTTTTTTTCCAAAAAGAACCCTGCCCTTTGTTCTAATTCCAAGTGAACCCTTCCACATAAAAACATAATTCCAAGTATACCCTTGACCCTTCCAGTTTAGTCCAAAGGTTTCTAGAAATTACAGTTAGGCCCCTGCCTTCTCAAGAAATAATTACCACTAGGTCCCTGATTCCTGATCTAGCCCCTGAACCCTTACAAAACCTATCATTTCATGTATCGAACGAGCTCTGATCAACCCGAAACTTTACCCAGTATCTTTTAACTTAGTTCCGGCCATGTTGTTAGGAAACCACTCAAGGATGCCACTTCTATCTCCATATTTTATGTGTTTCCGTTTCGAGCTCAACGATAGATCTTTGTATTGATTGGATGTTTGTTGTGTGTGCTGTAGACCGCGGTGTGAACGAAGGAGAGCCCGCTAACGAGCAGTACTGCGAGCAAGGGAACGAGGATCAGTTCCACGACCCCGAGCCCGAAGGACAGGACTTCCCCGAAGGCTACGAAGACGGCAAGTTCAATCCCATCCTTTGATGCATGTTTTTGTCCTAGTTTTTAGGAACACAACCCAATGGCCTGTTTTATAAAGTTGCATATGTTTTACTTGCATGAAAACACGGTTGGATAGCCACCCCTTGATTTGTGACGACTATTCCTTGACCACCTAGATTAATGTCTGATTTTGCTTGGACGTTAATCGATATTAGAACGCTTAGGACTCTACTCATAATATAATTTATTTGATAAAGAAAATGTGTGCGTGTGGGAAGGGAATAAAATGTGGATTTTCGAAAGATGAGTATGGACGGGATGGACGGCATTTCTGTGTGAATTGCCGATTGGTGTGCTTATGCCTGTGTGGCAGGGCAAAGAAGGGAGTTATCCATCTTGTCGTGTCTAAGGACCGAGTTGGTGTGTCATCTCACCTAACTCTACTATCGTGCAAACCACTCGACCGTTGAATGGGCAACGGCGTAGCATAAATCCCACTAGTTGGTGTGGTAGCCATCAGGAGAGCTGAGAGCAACGGGTAACTAAGGAAAAGGGATAAGCCCCGAGTGACTTATGCCCGGTTATACCTAAGTGAACGGTCAATGACCCCTTGGTGCATCCCGTGATGGCTAGTCAGGCTTAGCTATGGTGGGTAATGGCTATGTTGGGATCTACACCGACGCGACGGTGTTCGAGTTGTGGTATCCTACTTGTGGGTAAAGTTGCACACCTCTGCAGAGTTAAGAATCTATTCGAATAGTCTGTGCCCACGGTATTGGGCGAGTTATGGTGTGGTCACATAACTAGTATTTCTCTGGGATGGGCTGGTGTGAGTTGTTTTGGAATCGTGTCCGGCAGTTGTGCCGTGTGCTACGACGGACGGGGAGTCCGGTAGCAGTTTTAAAATCTGGTCTCTATGTTACTGCAAAAAACTGATTTCTAAATGGTTTTCTATAAAATAAACCCCTGCATAAAATGTCGTTTTACTACAAATTAAACCGTAACCATTATCCTTGATTTACCTATGCATATTATTCTGTTATAACCCCCTCCGTGGGTGTGGTTGGACTTGCTGAGTACGTTTGTACTCACCCCACTCTTACTTTTTACAGAAGAAGATCCAGACTTCGTGCCAGACGACGCCGAGTAGGGTTACCGTTCTACACCCAACCTTGCCTGTGGTACCGGCCCTGTCGAGATGCCTCCGCTGTCGCAGTACTCTGAGCCCGTAGTAGACCCTATGTGGTTTGCGGTCTGGTGTTATGTTGTAGCTTGGTTAATAATTATCATCATCTGTATCGAGTGTCCTCCAAGGTTTGTACGGTTTTGAACCATCTGATGTAATAAATGTGGCATCGGCTTCCTGGGACTGGTGCTTTGTATCACATTTAAGTCTTCTCCTATGAGGGGACGCTTCAGTACCCTTTCGCCCAACGGCTATTTTTGGGCTGAAGACTATAAATACCCCCCATACCCCTTCAGCCCCCTCTCTTGCCACTTTGGACGAACAGAACTCAAACCTAAGCCAAAAAGAGCTCCTTCACTCTCCCTTCTTCATTCTTGAGTGATTCCCTTGAGGGATTCGAGTGAGAAGCAAGCAAGAGCAAGGATTAGTGCTAGTGAGCCCCATTTCCATCTCTTGAGCACTTGGTTTTGGTCAAGCTCGCGGATTCAAGTTTGTTACTCTTGGAGCCTTGTGCTCCTAGACGGCTAGGCGTGCTTGTGATTGCTCAACCAAGATTGTGAGCTGCACAAGAAGTTTGTAATCTTCATTCCTCGCCGAGGAATCCATAGTAAGTAACCTTGGCCTTGAGAGGTGATCTCGCCCTTGGGAGAGGAGCATAGGGGTTCTTGAGCACCGTCTCTCGAATTCTTCCTCAACGGAGACGTAGCACCTTCGGGTGTGAACTTCGGGAAACAAATCCTTGTCTCCTTTGTCTTAGTTTACTTGATTTCGTTGTCATTTGCTTGTGAGACTTCTTTTCTAGGGTTTGAGCTCGATCTACTCACTCACGAGTTTCTAGTGAACTTCGTTTGTTGAATATCAACCTTAAGGAACCCCTGGTGCTCTTTATCTAGCTCGATCTACTTTTCTTACAGAGATACTTGCAGTTTCGTTTCAGGTTGTTCAAACCCGGAGACTCCGGATATAGCTCCGGATACTCCGGACCACCAAACCCGGAGTATCCGGGCATATACCCGGAGTATCCGGGATAGTCTGTGTCTGACCCTTTTGTTAAGTGTTTTTAAATTGCAGATTGCCTATTCACCCCCCCTCTAGGCATCTTAAGATCCTTTCATACAAAAACATATCAATCACTAAGTATGTATGTTAACATGTTAACACATGGCATACTAGTGAATATTGGACTAATAACTTCGTACGTGTATATTATTTTGTGACTATGTTAATGTATACTCGAGAATATTTGATCGCGTTATTCTTTCTAGCTCAACGTCCGTACACTTCTAGAAAACGGGCCATCAGTTCAGACCAAAAATACCACTTGTTGTTTCACCCGGTACTAATATGAGCATCAGTACCTGGTGCAACGGCCAGCTGGTACTTTTGATCTGGACCAATAGCCAGGAGAGCCTTTGGCACTGGGTCAAGGCACAACCCGGTACCAATGATTAAGAATTGGCACCGGTTTGTACCAGAACCCGGAACTAATGAAAGAGATACCTTTTAGTACCGGGTGATAACACACACCGGTACTAAAAGTCGAGTTTTGGTACAGGTGGAAACCACCACCCGGTACCAAAGATGGTGCGCGGCCTCTCCGTTCAGATATTTATAAGTTTTCGGGCATCCTCTCTCTAGTCTACCGCTCTCATTTCTCTTCCTCTCGGCTCTCTACCTTATCCTTTCCTTTGGAGTGCTGCGGGGAGCGCTGGCCGGCGCTCGGAGCGCGCGGACCGCCGCCGCGCCGCTGCGGGGCGCACGGGCCGCCGCCGCTGCGGGGCGCTCGGGCCTCCGCCGGCCGCTTCCCACCCCACCCCACCACAAAGCCACGGCAGCCAAAGCCACAAAGCCGAGTTCCTCTGCTCCCCGAGCAGCCGAACAGAGTGGTCTCCAAAGCACTCCCCATGGTGATGGGAGCTGCGGCGTCCCCGGTCGTTCAGGTGAGCACCCACCACGACCGTGCCTTTCTCCTCTCCCCCGAGAACCAGAGTGCTCTTCAGTCTCATATGAGGTGCCAATTGGGTTGCTAGCTGAATGCTAACCTCTTGATTCGCGCATCGTCCTTTGCAGACTGTGGTGCTGAGGGTGTCCATCCACTGCCATGGCTGCAAGAAGAAGGTCCGGAGGGTGCTCAAGAGCGTCGAAGGTGCGTGCCTAGCTAGCTAGCTCGATGATGTCCTGGTTTGCTTGCATTTTAGGGCGTTTTTGCTGATGAATCGCGGTGGTCTCAGTTTGTGTTTTTGGTTCCAGGTGTGCAGAACGTGACGGTGGACGCCGCGTAGCACAAGGTGCCAGCAACGCCGGCAAGGATGATGCTGCGAAAGCGGCGGACAAGAAGCCGGAGGAGACGGACTTGGTGAATTTTTCCTCTTTTTTGAAACTTTTCTGAAATAGGGATCGTATGGATTGTATCGATCTTGTAAATTATCGATCTTGTAAATGATTTGTGGGATCTATAAATTTTGTATCGATCGATTCAGTATTTGTGTTTGATTCTTCGAATGATTTGTGGGATCCGTAAATTTTGTATGATGGATTTAGTATTTTTGTGGTTGATTCAGTACTACCTGTGAGGGTGCGAGTGTAACGGGAGAGGATGCGAGTGTAACGGGGAGCGTAACAGGAGGGGTGCGAGCGATGTGAGCGGAACAGGCGTGGGGGCTATTGGTACCGGTTGCTAACCAACCGGTAGCAAAGGGTACCTTAGGTACCGGGTGTTTTACCCGGTATTATAGGCAGTCATATTGGTCTCGGTTTGGTAGCACCGGTTGTAAAACCGGTACCAAAGTTTATTTTCAACCAGTACTGAAGGTGTCCTTTCTGTACTACCCGTATTTTCCAAATATGATCCCATTTCTACTAAAAAATATAGAAACAGAAATGGAAATGAGGTTTTTCTGTCCGTTTTCATCCCTGCATGCGAGCTTAACAATTCCACTCCAAGTACTACAGTGTGCGACGCCTCGGGCCCTTTGGCTTGGCTTTGGGTGCCGGTCGTCTTCCTCCGACCCAGGGGCTCGCACGCTGGGGTCGTGGCATCTGGCATCTTCTTCTCCGCGGCGGCCCGCCCAGACAAGGCTGCGTCGCTCGCTGACCGGCGCGCCTCGCCCTGCCGCGGACATTAATGTCACTCACGCCAGGTTTTCAATGCGTCCACCCACGCACTCTGATGACTAAACTCCCCGCCTCTGTTTCCTCGCCGCAAGATACTCCTCCATCCATCCCTGGGCCGTGTTTGGTTTTGTCAAAAAAAAATTCGTGAAAACTTTTTATATGTTTGGGCCGTGTTTAGTTGTGGTCCATAAAGTTTTTGAAAAAATATTTTTTTATATTTGAAGTATTAAACATAGACTAATCAAAAAAATAATTACAGAACTCGTCTGTAAATCGCGAGACGAATCTAATGAGCCTAATTAACCCGTTATTAGAGGTTATTTACAGTATTGCTGTAGCAATTTAACGTCTGATTACAGTCTAATTAGGTTCATTAGATTCGTCTCGCGATTTACAGGCAACAGTCGCAATGCGTTTTTTATTTCGTCTAGATTTAAGTCTCCATGCAGGTGCCGTAAAAAATTGGAATTTTGATTTTTTGCATCTAAACACGGGCTTGATCACTAATTTAGAATATTAAATAAAATCTAATTACAAAACCATCTCCACAACCCCACGTGTAAATCGTGAGACGAATTTAATGAGGTATTTGACCACGTGATTAGAGAATAATTACTATAGCATCACTGTAGCAAATCATCAATTAATTATCGTCATTAGATTCGTCGGTTCAGTGTTGTGAAATTTTGATTTGCCAGCAAATCAAACATGGCTACAACTGCTATGCTGCTGCTGCGCTGGTAATAAAGAAACGTGTCAGCGGCGGGCGAGGGCCTGGACCCCACCTGGTCAGCGACAGGGAGGGAGGAGAGAGAATGGGGAGGTGTAGAGCGAGAGAGAGAGAGAGTGGGGAGCGTGAGTGTGTGCGCTGCGCTGTGAGCACTGTCTGGTGCTGCGGCCGGGCAAGAGGACATGCATGTGAAGCCCCCCAATAATTCCTCCCCTAAACCGCAGCGAGTACACCACCGCGCCCCCACCCCCGGCCCCGACCCGGCGGCCAGCCGCCAGCTGCTGCGCCTTTGTTCCCATGCGCCGCAACAGGCCTACCTCACCTCTCACTCGAGCTCACGCCACCGAGAATCTTTCATTCTTCCCTCTTCTTCCCCCCTCCTCTGCTGACCTCCCTCCCTCCTCCCCTTTCTCTCTCTTCTTGAGAGTGAAGTGGAAGAGAACCGCGGCTGGGCGAGCGAGTGATGGCATGGGGAGCTCGCATTGCTGCTCTGCCCCTGCTGCTTCTTCTTCTTCTTGCTGCTGCCGCAGCAGGTGGTAATAGCGGCGTGCATTGCCTGGAGGAGGGGAGCCCGAGCCCGAGCCGGAGCAGGAGAGCCTTGCAGGGGAGGCACCACCTGAGGTCAAGTAAGTTAGTTTCCCTCATGAATCACAATCCTTCCTCCTCCCTTCTCTCTGCTCGGTTGCCTCTGATTCCTCCGGACTGTCACGGAGGAATCGATCAATGGGTTGGGGCTCGGGGAAACCAGAAAGATTCAGTCAGTCCCAATGGACATGTGTAATGCCAGCAATGGCAATCCCTTTCGATTCAGGATAGTTCCGAACTTTTCAGTTCCTGGTGAAGTGCTGTGGATTCTGTTTACTTCCGTTCTGGAAATGCATTTAATTGGAACTGTGCAGGTGCTACTGTTAGAAAGGCACATTATAATTGGAGAGTAGAGTAGAAACAGCCATGGAAATGGAGGCCGCCGAGATGGATCTGCACGAGGAATGCAATGCGATTTCCATGGTGCTTTTTTCAGTTCTGGGGGTCAGGGGACTCGCGGCTCCGGCACTGCCTGAAGTAGCACGTCCCAAGTACTTTTTTATGTGGACGGATTACATAAACAACCATAAGAATAGTAAATTACTAAATTTCCATGTGGTAGGTGGTGACAGCATCCCAGATTTTTCAGCTGCTGATGAAGTAGAGAGAGAGAGAGAGAGAGAGAGAGAGAGAGAGAGAGAGAGAGATGCGTCTCTCATGGCTCTTCTCACCCCCATGGTGTTCACTCTCGATTTGGTTGCAATGTTCAGGAGCAGTGGGTGGCGCCACGGTGCTCGAGCTGAGGCACCACAGCTTCAACTCGGCGCCGAGCAAGAGCCGGGAGGAGGAGGCCGACGCCGTCCTGTCCTCCGACGCCGCGCGCGTCGCGTCGCTGCAATGGCGCATCGAGAAGTACAGGCTGATCGGGTCGCCGGATGCGGCGGCGGCGTCTAAGGCGCAGGTTCCCGTCACCTCCGGCGCGAAGCTCCGGACGCTCAACTACGTGGCCACCGTCGGGCTGGGCGGCGGCGAGGCCACGGTGATCGTGGACACGGCCAGCGAGCTGACCTGGGTGCAGTGCGAGCCGTGCGACTCGTGCCACGACCAGCAGGAGCCCCTCTTCGACCCGTCCTCGTCGCCGTCCTACGCCGCGGTGCCGTGCGACTCGCCCTCCTGCGACGCGCTGCAGGTGGCCACGGGCATGTCGTCGGGGTCTCCGGCGTGCGGCGCCGGCCGGCCCGCCTGCAGCTACACGCTCAGCTACCGCGACGGCTCCTACTCCCGCGGCGTCCTGGCGCGCGACAAGCTCAGCCTCGCCGGGGAGGCCATCGACGGCTTCGTGTTCGGCTGCGGCACCAGCAACCAGGGCGCGCCGTTCGGCGGCACCTCCGGCCTCATGGGGCTCGGCCGGAGCCAGCTCTCGCTCGTCTCCCAAACCGCGGGCCAGTTCGGCGGCGTCTTCTCGTACTGCCTGCCACTCAAGGACTCCGGCTCGTCGGGCTCGCTGGTGCTCGGCGACGACTCGTCGGTGTACCGGAACTCGACTCCGATCGTGTACACCTCGATGGTGTCCGACCCTCTGCAAGGGCCATTCTACTTCCTCAACCTCACCGGGATCACGGTCGGCGGCCAGGAGGTGGAATCCCCGGGCTTCGCGGCCGGCAACAAGGTGATCGTCGACTCCGGGACCGTGATCACCAGCCTTGTGCCGTCCATCTACAACGCCGTCAAGGCCGAGTTCCTGAGCCAGCTGGCCGAGTACCCGCCGGCACCAGCGTTCTCCATCCTCGACACCTGCTTCAACATGACGGGGTTCAGAGAGGTGCAGGTGCCCAGCCTGAGGCTCGTGTTCGACGGCGGCGTGGAGGTGGAGGTGGACTCGAGCGGCGTGCTCTACTTGGTCAGCAGCGACTCCTCCCAGGTGTGCCTGGCCATGGCCGCCCTGAGGTCCGAGTACGAGACCTCCATCATCGGCAACTACCAGCAGAGGAACCTGAGGGTCATCTTCGACACCTCGGCGTCTCAGGTCGGGTTTGCACAGGAGACCTGTGGGTACATTTGACTTTGACTGGGATGGGGGGCAGCCACCAGCTAGCTATATATGTGAATATTTTTATACTTGCAGATTTGTTTCGAGATTACCTCTGGTGAAGTGGTGATTGGCAAATGGTAATACAGTATTCGGTTGCTGGCAAATGTACAAGCATTCATGTTTGCTTCTCCTATACATGTTTTGTTTTTCTTTTGCTCTTCATCTAAGATTAGTTGCCTTGCAAGAAACCACTCGAGTTTCCTCTTCGAAAAAAAAAGAAACCAGTGGAGTTTTAGGTTTAAAGGGATGTTTGATGGGAAGCCATTCATTACCACATGCAAAGTACTTTCGCCACGGAACAGTATTTTATGAGGGAGGAAACGGCCACCACAGACCTGTGGCGAGCCACGCCGTGGCGTGGTGACCGATGGCCGTAAACCAAACACGCCTTAAGTTTGTAACCGGTAGGTAATGTAGGTGGGCAATTGTCCGCTAAACGTGCTGCAAGAACATCCAATTCGGCTTGTCTGCTTTCAGCTTATTTCGATTTATATAGCCTGCCTCTCTGTTACCAGAAACAAGTTGGTGAAAAGGTGGAGATTAGTACGAGAGGAGCTATGCTATGCAATGCCCTGACAAGTGTACGAGACATGTCGACAGCCACATGAGGGAGTGATGCGGTACTATAAAAGTTTATGCAACTGAAAAGGAGATCAGGCGATGCCGGGGCTTTAGTGGTCAGAATTTCAGACATGGAGGGTGTCGCGGGCTTTCCAATTGAAGACACCTGCAAGAAAACAGCGCGCAGGGAGGGATATATCCGAATATATATACACACGCACTGTGCAGGAATGTGATGCTACAGAATACAGATCATATCATGTCGCATGATGGTTTCCATCAGTATCACAAAAGAAACTGCAGAAAAATCTGGCCTCACATCGGTGAATCTCAACCCGACACCACTGCTAATCGGAGTACGAATTACAGTAATAATATGAATTCTCGCATAAGAATATTCAATGGTTGTAGATAGCTCTACTATTATGCACCTTAGGTGCAACGGTTATTAAACTGATCAACCAAATAACTGATCAAAGTAACTATAAAAGTTATTAAACTGGCCTATCGTACTATAAATCACGTTAATCATACCCAATAGTTATTTAGTAATTAGTTAGATGTAGCTACCTCCGTAGAATAGCATATGTGTGATCATAGATATTAGATGTATATTTAATTTTTCCCTGAATGTGCCGGAAAGCCGTGAAACTTGACATCAATGCATGGGCATGGCAGAAGTTCCATAGTCCAGTGAGAGTTGTTTTACAGGAGAGAGTCCATGGAATGTTAAAAAGACAGAGTACTTCACTGGCGGAGTTTGATCAAAGAAATCGGAAGAATGAGGGGGGGCAACCTTTTGCTACAGTGATGAACAGTATCAAAATCACTGTTCATATAGTGTAGAATTGGAAAAGCCAGGGGGGCCATGGACCCCGTTGGCCCTCACGAAGCTCCGCCTCTGGAGTACTTCCCATTTCAAGCCTAGCATTTGAAAACAGACGCATACTTTAGAAAACAAAAACTGTACAAGATGAACAAGGAACAGGGAGAGAGTTATCGTACAATCACGGACGCACAATCCGTGAAACCAGTACAGCACAGTCGCTAAGCATAACGAGCTCACCTGACCTGACGGTGTCCCCCATCCTGACCCGCGTGCCGGAGCCGCCCTTTCGGTGGGTGAGAGGTGCGGACAGCGCAAGCGACCAACAGGCTGTGTGCCAAAAACAGCGTGTATCCTCCAGCTCACGGCTGCTGAGTGCTGGGACTTAGCAAGTGACCGACCCTAGTATTTTTTTTAGAGGTGTTAAGATGAGCGCCTGACACTTGAGATCAGAGGGCAGAGGATTTGCCACATGCAGGAATAGTGTCAATGGGTGATGGGCTTGAGGAATCAGGGAAGTGTCAGTCAAGTAAGAAGCCGATGGACAGAGGCCCCATGTTTGACTTGACCAGATCCTACCACGACCTCTCGAGGATTAGATTCTGTAGCTTCAAATAATTTATGAGAGCAAATGAATTTGGTTACCCTGGTGATCCGAAGAAAATTCATGTCTTCCATATAAGCCCTTGGAAATTTCTCTGGGAGGGAGTTTGAGAGCCCTCAGATCGGTAGCGTCCTTTTTCCTGCAGTTTCCCAAGCTCCGGTAGACATTTCACAACACTAATAATGATCTGAACACACGAGTCAACTGAGAGGGGGGAACAAAACTAGAGCGCTCAAACAATTTCATTTCTCTCATGGAGACATTTGAAATCAATCAATATTTCCAATCCTCACAATCAGCTATAACTAGTGCCGCATGGGAGAAAAAAATGCAAACTAAAATGGAAGAATCAACCTCTATGTTGCACATGCGTTAATGCGTACTGGGGTACAAAACATTTTTGCCTAACCAGCTCGTGCAGGTCGTGGACGATTTTGAACACGGCATCCGGTCGAGCTAGTTTGAGGCAATTTTGGGACATAACTCTGAATTCATCTGACTTTGGGCCAAACCAGTCGGCTACTATCTTTGCAATCTGTTTCGGAGATTTCGAGAACTTCCCACATCCATTTTCAACAACGTACGGAACATTGCCAGCTTCCTGTTGAGTGAATAAATTATTTTAGTGATTAGACATATCATGCTTAACACAAGATTAATGATCATAGGCTTATTGAGATGATGTACTAGGTTGCTAATATATTTGACACTCTTGGCACGATAAAATACCTCATCCACTGGGGAAAAGAAATAAAAAAATAAGCCTTTGATGATGCATACAGAAATAAGTGATATTGCATGGTATAGCAAGTTGTATTCCGGGCAAAAAAAAAGGGGAAGATTCCTACCCACAGATGGATCCTATCCCCTATAACGAACAAAGAAAGATCTTTAGCAATTAGCGATAACTAAAGTTTTCCATTTCCTGAACCTTAGATTTCAAGGTTTCTTTTTTAGATTTGAGGCTTTGCCACTTGGGTTATGTCCAAGAAGTAACATTGTAACTAATTATCTTAGCTGCCTAAGGATAAGGATAAGGATTAACGATGTCCTGAATTGGCCCTTTTGTAGAAAACCAATGTCCTCAATTTGACTGGTCTCAACAGAACATAGACATGCTTTCGGTGTTTTCCTTGAACCCTGCCGTAAGAGCCTTCCAAGGGTATAAGCTTACAAGCTTATTGCTTACTTATACCTGTGACTTTGCTTAAGGTCATGTGGCATGAAGCACAAGGATGAAGCAATCAGATCATAATCTTTGATGGGCAAGTAAATTTTGGATATTTATCCATAAAAAGAACATAGGCCATGATTTGGAGCTAAGCTTGCGCTTGGTGGTACATTAATCTATGGCAGTACCGCATTCTGCTATTTAAGTGACTTTCACTAACCACTTCTCAAGATATTTAACATAGAAATGAATTCTCAAAAGAAAAAAAAAACATAGAAATGAGTCAATGACCCAGGCGATTCAAGGTTATTATTATGATGGCCTATATCTAAGGACAGCCAAATGCCAAAATGGCACATGGTAACAACAATACAGATCAGTACCATGAAAAGAAAACGGAATCAAGCGGACCCTATAATGGATGCTAAAGAAAATACCTGCCCAGCAATATAATCATTTAGAATAATTGGTAATCCACGGATCATCGCCTCTGCAATTGTACCAGGCCCTGCCTGCAATCCGACATAATAAATTATCTATTACCACATCGCCACCAATCATGAAAGTTGTAGCATACTATCATGTATTCAAAATACAAAGTGCTTGATTTGAACATGAGATGCTAACGTAAGGCATACCTTTGTAATGATACAATCACAAGCACCCATACATTCTTCCATTTTTGTAACGAAACCTTTCACCTAAGATTTTAAATAGAAAACAAGGATTAAATAAATCTGGGTATAGCATGCTGGAGGTCTGAAATACAAGAGACACTTTTAGTTAAGAGACATATTTTCAGCTCAATCTATGCAGATAAATTTGGCCACAGTAAACAGAACATGCTCGTGTATTCTAAGTTCATAATATGCAATTGCTACTTGCCAACAATGTGGCTTGGCTTATGTTCATTGAAACTACATGCAGTTGGAAAGGTTGGATAGAAATGCTCTTGCTGAGGAAAGAGCAACATCAAGAAGCTGAAAAGGCAGCAGTCATAATGTTAAAATTATTGCATGTTACAAATCAGCTTTTAGGGAAGTACCTGAACTGGAACTTTCCAATTTATTGACTGCAATCGATTAGCCAGCTTCTTATTACGCCCACAAATCACAAGTATCTGACCAGTGGGTTCGCCTAGGATTTCATCATACAGAGTATCACCAAGCGCTTTAGCAGTGGCCTCAATAGGACCCATCCCTTCACCCCCACCCATTAATAGAACAGCAGACAGATCTTCATCCATGCCTAACTCTCTTCGCAGTTCATCCTATTAAAGATAACATAGATACTGCAGTCAGTACTCAAAATAAGAAAAAATCATAAAATAGTAGGATGCAACACTGTCAATAGCTGAAGAAATTGTGTACCTTTGGTCGAACAGGTTTGACAAAAGAGGGACGGACAGGGAGGCCATATACTTTAATCTGTGAGGGCTTCAATCCAGCTTTTAGTGCTCTCTTTTCCACCTCAGTTGATGGACAGTAACATCTAGTGACAAGCTTATGGAACCTAAGGGACAACAATAGGACAACTATTTCTTTGTAAGAGTGTATGTCACATTTTGGCAAGAAACTAAAAAACATGATGATGTTGATTCATGCAAACATTGAAGTCAGCATACCATGTTGGGTGACAAGTGCTGAGATCTGTGATAACTGTAGTGAATGGGATCTTATCCAAGAGACCTTTGGATCTTAGAATTCGGAGAGGCACATGTTGCATTAAAGGATGTACACTGATAATTACATCTGGTTGGTACTTCATTAGACCTTTTGCAACCTCTCTGCAGAAAAATGTAGCAATTTCAAAACAATATAGCTATCTAAAGAGAAGCAGCAAGAGCTAGTTACAGTAAAGACACAACTTACACAAAGCAATCATGGTCTACATTCTCAACTAGAATTTGAAAATCACATATAACTGATGCAAATCATCAAAGGCAAGGTCCTAGGATATAAATATAATCTGGAATATCGAAAGGGACCATCGTTCTTCTTCATGGTTATCAACTTATCATTGTTCTTCAGACAATTTTTATTAAGAGAACAACATTAGTTCATAATGGGCAATACAGGTCAAAAACTGCAGGCGTGTACATTTTTGTTTTGAGTCTAGAAATGAGGCAGGAAATTTGGGGTAAAAATACTCAAGCAGATAAAAGAAACATATAGAAGGGAAAGAATAGAAATAGACAAAAAAAAAAGGTACATAACAAATTTTCCTGATCTACATCCTGTAGTGGTTACTCAGTGCCACCATACAGCATCTTCAAGTGTAAGCACTAGGTATTAAGTAAAATTATATGAAAACAATGTACCTTATTCTTCAAATGTACAAGCCTAGTAATTCATGAGTGTAACGAGGAAACTATGGAGACCCTTCCATAATGTAAAATAGAACTGTTTGTGATTTAACTAGTAACCTTGCTATGAATGTGGATGTTGCAGCAAAATGTGGCTGATGAACTACACGCGGTGCAGTACCATAGTATGTCATCTTCCACAAGGGTCCATGTTTCACCAAAAAACTGTAGCTCCTAGGCAGTTGGTTGAAGGGCCACGGAGTGTGGTCGGTCCACAAATCAGTGACAAATACCTGCAACAAAGTTCCTTTATTACAAATAACAAAACGAAGGGCCACGGAGTGTGGTCGGTCCACAAATCAGTGACAAATACCTGCAACAAAGTTCCTTTATTACAAATAACAAAACCTATAAATATTAGTTATTAATGTTGACAAAAGTTCTGAACAAGACATAAATCTGTACCTCTATTATTCTACATCTAAGAATTAAGCCAATACAGAACGACACATGCACCATAAGTGGAGAAGTTCCAACTGCCTAAACTCCCCATTCTACTGTATACAGCAAAGACAGCACTAAAGTTAAGCTAAATCATATGTGTCATATGAGTACTGACTATTTTTATCATTCCAACATAGATAGGTGACTCGGTGGTACCAATGCACTAACATAAGCAAACAAAAGGACATCCTTCTTCTCCACTAAAAGGACAACGCCAACAGAGCATTATACTAAGCATCAGGAAAAAGTAGCGGTTGTGAGCGGAACCCAGACAATACCGTGGGAAACCATTTAATCACAATCAGTGGTTGTGAGCACATCGACCTAACAGGGTAGGGCAACCTTATTAAATGCCAAGCAGACAACAGCAAAATCAAATCACCAATCAATTGCTCCATTCAAGTTCTTACAGCTTATAACGTGATAATTCAAGCAATACTCTAGACTTTAATAATACATTGTACAACGTATAATGCGGTGATTACTACTAAGAGTGTACACACATATATTGCAACACTGGTACTAGTGTAATGTCTAGTATAATAGAACGCGGAGCCTAGAGAGCAACATGAATTGTATGTAAATTATCAACGCAGAAAATGGCAGTGAAACCGCACCTGGTAGTCGTCGCCGAACTCCTGGATGAAGGCGGCCTTGATGGCCTCGGCGGACGCTCGGTGCCCGCCGCCCGTGTCGCTCATCAGGATCAGCACCTTCTTGGGGGGCTCGGCCCGCGCCGCGGCCTCCTCCACCTCGCCTACCCCATCCACATCCCCTCCGCCCCCTCCCCCTCCCCCACCGCCGGCGTTACCCCCTCCGCCGTCGCCCCCGCCGAAGCCCAGCCCGAGGGACGCGAACCCGAGCGGCGCGATTTGGTTCCCGTGCAGGCGCACGAACCGCGCGAACTCGCCCCACATCCGGTGGAAGCGCGACGCGGCGGAGGACGCAGGGCCCGGGGCGGACACGGCGGCGGAGAGCGCGCGGGGCCCGCCGCGCGGGCGCGGGAGGAAGGAGGCATGGTGCGGGGAGGGCGCGGGGGAGGCGGAGGCGGCGCCGGCGCCCGGGAGGGGCGCGGATAGGAGCGGGGACGGGACGCAGAGGAAGGCAGCCGGGAGCGCCGGCTCGGCGGGCGGCGCGGGCATCGCGGGTGCGGGGAGGTCAGCCTCAACACATTCGAGTGCGGGGGCGCGGCGGTGGTGGTGTGGGGGAGAGGGGAAGGGGAGCCACACAGCCGCGGGGGGGGGGGGGGGGGGTGCGGCGTGCCCCGTGCGCGTCGGTTTTGTTCGCCCCGACGATGGGGTCGGTTGGGTTGGGTCCGTGTGGCTTCCCACCCGGTCGGTGGCCGTTGGAGTTGGCGAGGCGTGTGAATTTGATGTGGGTTCCGGCTCATGACCAACGAGGTCTTTGTTTTTGCAATGAAGAGTTTGTGACCCGGTAAAAGATGCTCCTTAAAAGTGAAAAAGAGTCTGCCTAACCACTCATGCCAATGTGAAGTTAGAAAAACTATGGGAGTCATGTTACATGTGACTAATTGGCTATGGGTGATAGAACCCGCTGGGTTTGTTCCCGATCTTTCAATGAGAGTGGGGAATAACTCGATTTGAGGAGGATCGACATTGTGCTGCCCGACTACAACACCACAAGGACAGCACTGCGTCTTAGCGACAATTACACCACCTCCGATTTGTGTTGTTCTTGCTGAACCAAGAACAACCTTGAACCTGCAAGCAAATCGAAAAACTCGCAAAAACAAATAAACAAGAACTGAAATCTCAAGGGGAATAACAAGAGCTCAGCCTTGGATTGAACGAAAGTGGGGTTCCGAATATAAAGAGACGGGCGGCTGGATCAGCACGCGCGCTCCAGGAGAAATAGCAAGTGCTAGTTCATGAAAACAAAACCCACCCCTCCATAGTGGCGGCTGGGGGTACAAGTACTGGGAGGGGCGACCTACAAATCCTAGGACGTGCCCATAGTGGGCTCAACAGGATACACGGCCCATTGGGCCAAAACAGGGTGTCGCAGCACCATGGGCAGAACCGTCTTTATGAAGAAATGACGACTGCGCCCAACTCCGAGCAGATATCATCATGTGTCTGGATCCATTTAAAAGTAGACTTCATAAGCTTTCCGTGAAATACTTGAACGCCCCAAACGGAGTTCGGATGAAGTCGTGGACGCTGTTACAAGTTGGTGTTATCGTGCTGTCCAAAACCAGCCCACGCAAAGCCGCTCCCCTTCTTATCCTCTCCATCATTCCTAAGCAAAACAAGGGTACGCGCATTTCCATTGTCTAAATATAATGGACAAGAGGTTAAGAATGAACTTACTTGATGATTGAGTTGATGGGCACGAGCACGAGTAATAGGTCCAAGCGGCGGTGGTGCCGGTGTGGATGTATCGATGGTGTTGATGTCCTCATCATCATCCCCTTCTTGCATTTGAGTCGTCCTCGACTGAAGCTCATCCTCCTCTCTCAAGTATGGTGTCAAATCTGCAATGTTAAATGTGGGACTAACCCCAAAAACTACAGGAAGATCAAGCTGCCTTCTCATTTACTCGTTGCAGCACTTTAAAAAGGTCCATCAGCTCTAGGCATCAACTTAGATTTTCTCAATTCAGAAAACCTCTCATTTCTCAAATGCAACCAAACCAAATCTCTCGGTTCAAAAGTCAATTGTCTCCTTCCTTTGTCACCCGCAACCTTATACTTAGCATTCATGCGTTCTATGTTTTCTTTAGTTGTTGCATTTAGTTTTAACATCAACTCAGCACGCTGTGTCGCATCAAAGTTCAATTTTTCAGAAGTTGGCAAAGGCATTAAATCAATAGGAGCACGAGGAATTAGGCCATAAACAATCTAAAAAGGACACATTTTTGCAGTAGAGTGCAGCGAGCGATTATAAGCAAACTCAATGTGAGGTAAACAATCTTTCCAAATTTTAATGTTCTTCTTTAAAATAGCCCTCAACATTGTTGACAAAGTTCGATTCACTACTTCAGTTTGACCATCAGTTTGGGGATGACAAGTGGTAAAAAATAAAAGCTTGGTTCCCAACTTAGCCCATAAGGTTCTTGTAACATCCCTATTTTTATTACCAAAATAAAACTTATTTTGCGATTAAACAGGCAACGTAAAATAATATAATAATATTATCTTTATATGAGGTGTTACATAATTAAACTGCTAAACAATCCTTGCAGTACGCACATGCTCGAGCTGCTGCTGAGTCCACTCCACGTACGATCTCACAAACCAGGATTGCTTGTCTCCTACGCTTGCTTGTCTCCTACGCTTGCCTGTCTCCCACACGAAGCACGCCCGACGACATGGGCCCGCGACGTGACCGCACGCTACACCCGGCACCACACCGTGCTGACCAGCGCTGTGCCCCCACTCCGCTGCAGCCTTGCTCGCCGGCCTGCCCGCCCTCGTCGCTCGCGCTGCTCGACGATGCCCTCCGCAATCCACGCCTGAGCCGTGCCCCCACTGCAGGTCGAACCGTCCTGCCAGCCTCGGAACTCCACGACGTCGCTTGCCTTCGGCACCGCGCGCAGTTCGCCGGCCAAGATTTTTCTCGCCATGAACCGACTTTAGCCGCCTATAAATTGAGCCGGGTGCTGTACCATGACGCATCGCACCATCCGCAGCTAGTCGCCGTGCACACCAGCCACAGACCGAACTCTTCTTCTATAGCTGAATACCGTGACGCCTCGCACCATCCGCAGCTAGTCGCCGTGCACACCAGCCACATACCGAACTCTTCTTCTCTAGCTGAAGAATAGAACATATTGGATCTCCTCGCCCAGGCCATCTTGGTCCGATTCATCTCGAGGTGAGCACCCCCACACCATCCTCCACCAGCCCCAACCCACGGCCTTCCCTCTCCCTTCCACCAGCGAGCCCCCCACGAGCTTCCAGAGCCGCCGCCATGGCCATCCATGGCCGGCCTCCTCCCAGCCCGTCTCCCATGCCCGGAGTCGCCGGAATGGAACCCCCTTATCTTCCTCTCTCTCCTCGTGCCCTTGGATTTGGAAACGGTGGACCGAAGCTTGATCCCGGCGAAGCTCCGGTGAGCTGCCACCGTGGGTGCTGGCGGCGCCGCCGCCTAGGCACCACGTCCTGTCTCTGCCCCTCTACCGTGAGCAGCGAGCAGCTAAAAGCTTATGGACCTTATAGTCCCGTGCAAGCCCACCAGTCCAGCCCACAATTAAACAAGCAGTCCCTCAACCAACCACGAGCAGCCCAATCCGTGAAGCACCCTTCATTTTTGTTAATCCATTTTCGGATTTATTTAAGCCATCAATCTTGTAGTTACAATATCTCACTCATCCAAACTCCGATTCAAATGATTCTTCTTCCTAAATTCCTATAAAATCATACACTATCCACTCCTATTTTCATCTCCATTTGAGCTCATTTTATTTAATGTTTGTGCTTGCTTGTGTTTATTTGCCGGTGGTGTCGTTCCCGTCCGTAGGCGACGGAGTGATCGAGGAGGAGCGCGCTGAGGAGCAGTACTACGAGCCGGAGCCAGAAGACCCGTACCGCGATCAGGAAGCCGCCGACTCGTACGTAAGCGAAGACAAGTTTCATCGACCCCTACGTGAGCGGTTGCATCTATGTGAGGACGTTTAGCTGTAGCCTGGGTCTAGGATCGATTATATATACCAGTACTTGAGTGATTGAGTGTGCTCATGCATGCATCTGAGTAGTCATGCATATCCAGAGCTGAGACTATGATACGAAGGGATCTGGCTGAGATCAGGGCAGCTGGGTGTGCTGGAGCTGGCGCTACCGTGGTGGTAAACTGGCGGGTGAGTGCTACCGTGGTGGTAGGCTCGAGTTGGTATGTTGAGGGATGGTTGCTGCCCTGGTGAACCATAAGAACCGAGTTGTTTTGACATCTCACCTAGCTTATTTTAGTACGACCATAGGTTCCAGTATGGGCCGGACTTAGCGTAATCCCACTGGTTAGCCTGACGGTCGCATGGATGGTTTACGGGTATAGACCATTGGAGTCAGGGCCCGAGGGTTTGTGCAGCCGGGCTGGGGCGTGACCACGGCTGGGTGTCGGCTATGTCGGTTGTCCGTTCGGACAGTCGAGCGTGTGGGTACAGTGTACGACCTCTGCAGAGTGTATAATCCATTTGAATGGTCTGTGCCCACGGTATGGGCAAGCTAAGGTGTGGTCCTGACAACTAGTGAGCTACCTACTATGGGTTGTGTCTGGAAGGATTTGCATACCATTAGTTGCATTGCTATTAGATTGTGCTTAATGTGTATCATGCATGTCATTCCCCTCCCGTAGGGCGAGGTGGAACTTACTGAGTACTTTTGTACTCAACCCTTGTTGATTATCTCCAGAGGATCCCGACTTTGTGCCGGAAGACTACGAGTAGATCGTGTCCGCACCCAAGCTGATCGAGTGGAGCCATGATGGATGAAGAGTTAGTCCTGCATATCGTTATGATAGTTATTATCCTATGATTGTTCTGTGTAGCTTTGTGTTGTCACCTTACTTCTCGTGTACGTGTTAAATAAAAGCTCTGTATGACTCTGGACTCCACTTGATGTAACATGTATTGTGCCGGAGACTTAATTCGGTAATTAATACATGGTTTAGCCTTGATCTTTGGGTCGAGGCGCTTCAGTTCTCCAAAAATGGCTAAGAAATTTAGCATCCAGTTCTGAAACAATGGTATTTGGCACAACATGCAAATGCACAATTTTCCGAAAGAACAAAACAGCAGTATTCGTAGCATCATCTATCTTATGACAAGGTATGAAGTGTGCCATCTTTGAAAATCTATCAACCACCACAAAAATGCTATCACGCCATTTCCTAGTATGAGGCAAACCAACCACGAAATCCATAGATATATCCTCCCAAGAAATACTAGGAACAGACAAAGGCATATACAAACCGTGGGGGTTTAGTAGAGACTTAGCCTTTTGACATGTGGGGCAGCGAGCAACAAATCTCTCCATGTCTCTTCTCATCTTTGGCCAAAAGAAATGACCAGCAAGGATGTCCTCCGTCTTCTTTGCTCCAAAATGTCCCATCAATCCACCTCCATGTGCTTCTTGTAGCAGCAACAAACGAACAGAGCTAGCTGGAATGCATAGCTTGTTAGCTCTAAACATAAAACCATCATTAACCACAAATTTCTTCCATGCTTTACCCTCTTTACAATGCAGCAACACATCTTTAAAATCATGATCATGCACATATTGCTCTTTAATTGTTTCCAGACCAAGGATCTTGTAGTCTAACTGTGTTAACAAAGTATGCCTCCTAGACAAAGCATCAGCAATGACATTCTCTTTCCCTTTCTTGTGTTTGATGACATAGGGAAAAGACTCAATGAATTCAACCCACTTAGCATGCCTACGGTTCAACTTTTCTTGACTATGAATATGTTTCAAAGATTCATGGTCAGAATGTATGACAAATTCTTTGGGCCAAAGATAATGCTGCCATGTTTCTAATGGTCGCACAAGAGCATACAATTCCTTATCATAAGTAGAATAATTCAGAGTAGGACCACTCAATTTCTCACTACAATATGCGATGGGTTTTCTTTCTTGTAACAAAACACCACCCAATCCAATCCCACTTGCATCACATTCCAGCTCAAAAGTCTTATTAAAATCAGAAAGTTGGAGAAGAGATGCATGTGTCAACTTATCTTTCAAAATGTTGGAGTTCTCTTGCACTTCGCCCCAAGAAAAAGAAACCCCCTTCTTTGTTAATTCATGCAACAGTGCAGCAATGTGCTGAAATCCTGCACGAAACGACGATAAAATCCAGCAAGTCCCAAAAAGCTTCTCACTTGGGTGACAGTCTTGGGGATAGGCCACCCCTGAATGGCCTCCACTTTGGCTTGCTGAACTTCTGTGGAGTGACAACAAAACCAAGAAAAGAAACTCGATATGTGCAAAATGTGCACTTCTCAAGATTACCAAAAAGACGTGCATCACGTAGAGTAGCAAAAGCAGCACGCAAATGATCAAGATGTTCATCCATTCATTTGTTGTAGATCAATATATCATCAAAGTAGACAACAACAAATTTTCCAATGAAAGCATGCAAAACTTCGTTCATTAATCTCATGAAAGTGATAGGTGCATTAGTTAACCCAAATGGCATGACTAACCACTCATACAGCCCGAACTTAGTTTTGAAAGCAGTTTTCCATTCATCTCCCAATTTCATGCGAATTTGGTGGTAACCACTACGCAAATCAACTTTTGAAAACACAACAGCGCCACTCAATTTATCAAGCATATCATCCAAGCGGGGAATAGGATGTCGATAGCGAATGGTGATATTATTAATTGCTCTAGAATCCACACACATATGCCATGATCCATTTTTCTTTGGCACTAAAAGAACCGGGACAGCACAAGGGCTAAGAGACTCACATATGTAACCTTTGTCGAGCAATTCCTGTACTTGACGTTGAATCTCTTTGGTTTCTTCTGGGTTGGTCCTGTATGGTGCACGGTTTGGCAATGAGGCACAAGGAATGATGTCAGTCTGGTGCTCGATCCCTCGAAGTGGGGGTAGCCCTAGTTGTACCTACTTTGGGAACACATCAGCATATTCCTGCAAAATGTTAACAACAACAGGAGGCAAAGAATGCTGCACATCGTGAAGGGAAATCAAAGCATCTTTGCAAACCAAAGCATAGACAACTGATTTGGAGGCAGCCAATTCATTAATATCAGATTTAGTAGCTAGCATGCATTTTCCCTTCAAAGTTATCTCTCTTTTTCGATCAAAAACAGATTTGGCATTGTTCTTATTTTCCGCTTTAGCATGCTCTTCAGATTTGATTTTCTTGGCTCTAGCAGCATCATCTTGCATAACTGCTTTAGGTGACATAGGATGCAATACAATCTTTTTATCATGGTACAAGAAAGAGTACTGATTTGATCTACCATGATGCATAGAATCTCTATCAAATTGCCAAGGTCGTCCTAGCAGGATACTACAAGCTTGCATAGGCACAACATCACATTCAACAACATCTTTATAGGATCCAATGGCAAAATTGATTCGCACAAGCTTAGTTACCTTTTTCTTACCACTGTTATTCAGACATTGAATGTAATAAGGATGTGGATGTGGTTTGGTGGAGAGCGCATTCTTCTCCACCATGTCGCTGCTGGCCAAGTTGTTGCAGCTACCGCCATCAATGATCATGCGACACGAACGCTCTTTAATGACACACTTTGTTTGGAACAAGGTGTGGCACTAATTTTGCTTCACTTTCTCCATTTGCGCGCTCAGCACACGCTGCACAATGAGGCTCTCATAGCGGTCGGCTGCATCTGCATTAATATGTTCTTCTGGACACTCCTCACTACCTGCATGGTCATTCGCAAGAAGTGCAAGTGTATCTTCATCAAGTTCACTAGAAGAGGAGTACTCACCATCATTTTTTACAATCAAAACACGTTTGCTTGGGCAGTCACGCATGACATGTCCAAATCCCTTGCAGCGGTGGCACTGAATGTCTCTTGTTCTACCCGTGGATGCCATTGATGAAGTGGTTGCAGCAGGTTTTTGCGTGGTCTTTGCTGCTGAATTTGTGGGGCTGTCACGAGACTTGTCGCTAGAAGGTGGGGGTGCTGTCCGAGCTGGTGATGAATATGGTGCAGCAGCACGCCTAGTGGATGGAATGCTTGAACGGGGCTGCGTGGAAAAATTCCTTCCTGCAGAAATATTAGTCTTGGTACTTGCTCGTTGTCCCTGCACTTCCCTTTTAGCTTTACAAGCAAGATGGAACAAATGAGTTATGTTAGTGTACTCTTTATAAGCAAGGATATCCTGAATTTCCCGGTTTAACCCGCCCAAAAATCTAGCCATAGTAGGTTCCACATCCTCCTCAAAATTGCAGCGTAGCATTCCCATTTGCAGCTCTTGATAGTATTCTTCTAGACTTTTAGTACCCTGTTTTAATTGCTGCAGCTGATTTAATAGATCATGTGCATAGTAAGATGGAACAAATCTAGCCCTCATGACCCGTTTCAAAGCATCCCAAGTTTGTGGCATGTTATTAGGATTTTTCTTGCCATGTTCTATCCACCAAACGGAAGCAAAATCAGTGAACTCACTAGTTGCAGCCCTAACACATGCATTTTCAGCAAAATAATGACAAGTAAACTTTTGTTCAACAGCCATCTCCCAAGTAAGATAAGCATCAGGATCATATTTACCATCGAAAGAGGGTATCTTAAATTATATCTTACTAAAAGTAGTGTCATTGTTATGTACCTCATGTGGACGCTGTCCACCCATACCTCGACGGTTACGGCATAGACGTCGCTGACCTCGATCCTCAACTTCGGTGTCAGCAGCATAATTAGCACCTAAATTTTTGGGGCCGTCCTCTTCCTCTTGGCCACATCTTCTATGTTGATCATTCGTCTTTGCGTGGAGCTCATCAAAGCGTCTCAAAAGAGCAGCAAGACTCTTGTCCATGCGACCAACCGTTGTCTCCAACCCTGCAAGCTTGGTGTTGTTGGCAATCTACGCGGCCTCCATTTGCCCAATCTTCTCATTTATCACATGCAAATCATTATCAATCCCATCAGTGTACTCCCTCAGTTGCCTCTGAAAATGCTGCGTGATGCCCTTGGTATGAGGTAAGAGAGCCTCCATCATCCTCATCTTCTCCCCCCGCAAACCTGCTATGGTAAAAGGACAAGAGCAAACAGGAAGAAGTGAAGTAGAACAAATTCCCTACAACTAGAGGTGCTTAATTTGAGACCCTCTCTCGCAACCTGTTACACAAGTTCTTACCAATTCTCAACTTGCTAAACAGGAGGGGTTGGCGGCCAGCAAGAACAACACAAATGGTTACACAAGCACAACCTTGTGATGTAGTAGATAATTTGTGGAGCTATAGGTGGCTGCAAAGAAAACAAATCAAGGTACAGCTAGAACCACGTTAGTCAAATCAAGTTGAATAATGATTCATTGATGGTCCTATACTGGTCCTAGTGCCAAATCAAGCTAGAGATGTGAGCCTAAGCACAAATGTTGTCACACACCAAAACAACAAGGAATGCAAGAAACAACAGCTTTACCCCCCTTCACTTTTTTTCTTCTCTCTTTTTTTTGTTCTTTCTTTGTTTCTTCCTTTTTTAGGGGCTAAAACTATTCAAACAATGGGATTACTTCACACAACTTCTTTGAAATCAGATCAACATCTCAAGTTACAGACAGCAGGTCGCGAATCTCAAGCGCTACTGCGAAGTGCTCAGAAGGAATTTGGGAGCAAGTTAGATCGATTGGAAAGAACACAAGATAAAGCTTTCCAGATTGTATTTAAACACTTGAATCAGACATGCAACACAAGATATAGGACTATTTTCTTCCAGTGCTCAGATCTGGGAAGATGGATTCGTGGTGGTAGAAATGACAGCGGAAATATGAATGGATTTGGTGGATTTCGTGGTGACTAAAATGTGACCAGAACTCAAAACTCTAAAGATTGAATCACTAAGAACCAACAACAAGTCCAACCAATGCAACCGAAAACTCAACAAGCAAAGAACTAAGCATATCAGCAAGGCTCAAACTTGTTTTGGGGATTTCAGATCTAGCCTATTTTGTGGAGTTTTCTTGACTATAGGTAAAGGATGGGTAGAATCTCTCACCGAAATACCTTGCTCTGATTACCACATGATAGAGTCCGGATGAAGTCGTGGACACTGTTATAAGTTGGTACTGTCCTGCTGTCCAAAACCAGCCCACGCAAAGCCGCTCCCCTTCTTATCCTCTCCATCATTCCTAAGCAAAACAAGGGTACGCGCGTTTTCATTGTTTAAATATAATGGACAAGAGGTTAAGAATGAACTTACTTGATGATTGAGTTGACGGGCACGAGCACGAGTAATAGGTCCAAGCGGCGGCGGTGCCGGTGTGGATGTATCGATGGTGTTGATGTCCTCATCAATGGGTATCTTACTTTCTAGGATAGTCCCACCTCAAATCATTCTATGTCCAACTCCATCTATATAGTATAACTTCCATTTTAATCTATAGTGAATGTAGTCGGTGGCAGGAGTTCTGAATAGGCCCCCTCATCGTCCCCTCTGCTGGGGCGACTCGGGCGGCACCCCGTCCCCCCCCTCGCCGTCCCCCCCTCCCAGCTCCCCTCCTCCTCGCCACAGCCGGAGCTGGGCTCCGGAAGTCCGGGCGCTGCTAGGATGGCGGCGGGGGGGGGGGGCATTTTTCGGCCTAGGGCTCCTGCTGCATCGCGACGGCGTCGGCTTGGGGGCGACGGTTTCGGTGTCCGGGCGGCCGGCGCCGGGCTTGGGGGGGCGGTTCCTGCGTCCTGGGGTCCAGATCCGGTGACCGCAGGACCGGATCTACGTGCCCGCGGCCTCCCTCGCTCCTTCATCCTCGTACGCGGTCTCTGCGGGTCGGCGACGGCGGTAGCTGCGGGCTGCGCGCGAGGGGCGGCCATGGGCTGCCGCGCGGCGGCCGAACGCGGGGGCGGCCGCGGGATGGAGCGCGGCGACGGCGCGCGTGGCGGGGAGCTGGTTCGCGGCCACGGTCGCCGCGAGGACCGACAAGGAGGCGGTGGCCGTAGCGACTGCAGCCTTGGCCGGCGCGACAGCAAAGGAGGTGGAGGCTGCTTGGGGTCTCGCGGCGACGACGGCCGGCCGCGGGCTGCAAGTGGTGAGCTGCGACGAGGCCCGGGGCGGCGGGGAGACAGCATGGTGTTGCCGGCGGGAGGCGCTGCAGAGGTGCTGGCGTGGGCGTGGTACCGGTTGGCAGTGGCCTTGCGCGGGAGCAGGGGCGTGGAGGAGGTCCTGCGGCCGAAGTCGTCTGGGGCTGACGAAGCGAATGTGGAGCTACGACGGCATGGTGCGTGTAAGCACGGTGGCGGCATCGCCCCGGAAGGGCTGTCGTGGATGTGGTGCCCGAATGTCGCGCCGTGCACGTGCAGCATGGGGTTTGGTTGCTTCGGGCGAAAGCCCTTGACGACGTTCTTGCCGATGGGATGACGGCGGTGTCCCTGGACGTCGTTCTCCCTATTGGCGGCATCATTTTGGAGCTCTAACTTTGCCGCACGGGGTTCTCTGGGTGAAAACCCTGTCCATATCCTAGACGAGCGACGGCGGCGCTTTCGGCGTCGTGCCCTCCTTGGAGGTGTCGTCTCTAGAGACCCAGCTCGGTTTGTGGCATTGCCGGCCCATTGTCCATGGGGGCTTGAGCCGGGGTCGATATTTCCGCCGCGTGACAAGCTCGAAGGGTGTTGCCGAGCCCGCGTAGCGGCAATCGTGGTCTTGGTGGCGGCCAGGGGTTGGCACATGGTTGTTGGTTGGCTATTTGCAGCGGACCGCGGCGGCTAGCATTGCTTGGCGACTGTCAGTGCGGTGTGGGACTGCGTCGGAAGACGGCGCTTGCCGCAATGGCATCGTGGGTTGACTTGGCTTGTAGTGGACTGCAGCGGGTTGCTCAGCATGGCTGGGCCACTTGGTGCGGTACAACATCGGAAGATGGCGCAAGCGACTTCTCTGGCTCACTACTCTGGCGGTGGTCGCTAGCTGCGATGGTGAAGCAACGAGGTGAGGTCGACCTGCGGCGATGGCTTGGTTGTTGCTAGAGATCTTAGGGAGTGGGGCATCTTTGCTCTCCATCTCGACGGCGACTTAAGAAACGGATCCGGAGTGTGGAGTACTGTGACGGGCGTGGCAAGGCCCCCGTCTGCAGTGTTTTCCTCGAGGCGACAAGAGAGAGGTGGAGTCCAACGGCGGATGCGGTGAGGCCCCGCGCGTTGTGTTGTCGTGGTGGCGACTGCGAGGCAGCCTGCGAGTGGTTCGGATCCGATGTTTTTCACCCCGTCGGGTGGAATGTGTTGTTGCAGCGGCATCGCGGTGATGGGTCTTGCATGGCGGTGGCCTTCTTGGTGTGGTGTTGTCTGCCTCCTTCGACTTCTACTGCAGCGTGGTCACGCTTGAGGTTTTCGACGACTACATGAGTGTGGGTTGTGGGTGGGTGCTGTGGTAGTGCTTCAGTTTTGCTTCCGTCGTCGCGTGGAGTGGTGGTCTTGTAGAGCAAAGCTTGAGTGGAGTTGTGTGGCTGTGTTGATGTCCCAATCCAACCGGCAGGTGCATCTTTTTTCTTTGTTGGTTGTGACCAATCTGGGTGTTGTTTCTTCTTTTAAATGTAATCGGCAGCTCTCCTGGCTGGTTCGTTAAAAAAAATCTATAGTGAATGCAAAGTACTGTGATTTCAAATACAAGTTATTTAGAACATTAATTATCGTTCATATGAAACTAATGATCATCTCATTCCAATCCGTCATTTCAAAACTGACCGGTGAATATTATATCGTTCTTGAGGATATGTCATTGTTCTTGAGTTAGCTTTTCATCCAAATAGAATATGGTGTTTTCTATTTCTTTTGGTATTTACAAGATTTATTATTTATTTAACATATACCGAGTTACCTTAGCTGGTCACAAGCATGAGGCTATATAAATACAACAGCCTTAGCCCATGATAAAGTGGAATCTACCTAAGATACCAACCCAGCCCATCAGAAGGGGGCTTAGCCCAACATGTAAAGGCTTATCTTTTCCATCTATAAACTGAGGGTGGTACAAGGCCTGCATTTCGTACTCCAAAAAAAAAAGGGTTTCTATTCCTCTACTTCTCTGTGATTGTACTTTTGATTTGCATGTATTGATGTATACATGCTATTGATTAACTGTTTCTCAACTTTAAAACTTTACTATGTTCCCTTATTTATATAATAAATACTCATAATGTTATAATTGTGCTCATATGAAAACTTCATTCTAGACTGGTTTCAAATAAGTATCTGTTAAAATATAATTGATTGACTCAGATGTAAATATAGTAGATATTGGCACACTTTCTTTAAATATAGTCAAAGTTAGATAAGTTTGACTTGGGCTAAAACTAAAATATCTTACATTTTGAAACAGTATAGTAGAGAGCGGTAACTATTGAACTAAAGAGGATCCATATGGACTTTTATGGTCACCGATCCACACACAAAAATTATGCGGACTTTATTTTTACAGACTAACTACATATACTCATTTCAAGCTTATAGCTAACTTTAGGCTCCGTCAGTTCCGTACAGTACAATGGTAGAAGTTTGTCTTTTGTTTTGTCTAGTGCACTTATTGTTTCAAAGAGATATACTCGTTGCAAGTTGCAACTCTTAGAAGTTGTAAATACTTTTATGTTTGAATTAAGAGAGGTTTTATGTTGTAATTTTAAATAGCCGGACAATGTGCAAATAAGATGCCATCTATTTCTCTCCACCCATGCATGTTGATGGGATTATTGCCCAAAACACACATTCCTATATAGTCAGTTAAAGCACGTTCAGATTAAGAACGATGCCCGAAATGCCATTTACAGCCCCCGGAGTTCCTTTAAATTCTCGGCATTTGCTTTTCAGCTGGCCAGATTTAGATGAAAAAATATCTTCACTTTGATGTTAGGTTTGAATTTCTCTTCTTCTCTTGGCCGCTACTCCCTCCGTTCCGTTGCGAACTTTCTTGGAACGGAGTGAGTAGATTTTTCGAAGAAGAGGACGACTCTTCCCGCTACGGTGCGCACTCGTGCAGCAAATTTCCATCTGCGCGAGTCCGGGACGCCACAGCCAGCTAAAGACGACACGACCCGTTACTGCTATCTTTAGCCCACCTGTCAGTGACGGACCATGACTAGATTTCAGCCCGGTCAGGCCCACGGAACCAGAGCCTCCTTCTTCCCCTCCTTCCCCAGCCTCTGCATTCTTCCCCCTCTCCGTCCGACCCGAGGCGGAGCCCTTCCGACCGATGCAGACGCCGGCGACCACCTGCGGGGCCCGCGCGGCCGCCTTCGCCCCACCCCCCCCCGCCACGCAGCCCCTCCTGAGAGCTTCAGGAAGCCCTTTCCTGGGCCTTCTCCGCGGGGGCCAGGGCCCCGGCTCGTCGCTCCCCTGGCCTCCACCGTCGACTCGCCGGGGAGCTCCTCCGACTTCGCCAAGCGCATGGAACGCGCCTGGCTCATCTCTAAGGTTCCCCAGACTCCCTAATCACTCTTATTTTCGGTGATGTTTCTTCGTTCGATCCGTCCGGCATGTGTTGCGTGCAGTTAGACTGAGACATACTAGGAATCGTAGTGTTAATGAGGAATGACTCAGATGTAATGATCCTTGTCTTTTATAAAGACTTTCTTTACAAGTTGGACCATTTCACGTCAAATTCCTGCACAGATCTTTAAGGTGCTAATTTGGGGAGCCTAGCCATCTCTTCTGAGAAATTGGTGGAGAAGGACTTCAACTCCTCACCACATTTTGCCAAATCCTCGTGCCAAAATTGTGGCAGGCCACAACTCATGGGAAACAAAATTTTGACCATATTGCAGTAAGTTATGGCTAGAAAGGGTGTATGGCTGCTGGGCTAAAAGCTAAGAAATTGCAGCAAGCCACACATTTAGTCATGAACCAAACAATAGTTGTACTTGGTCAACCTTGTGTCCCTTGCCTATTGTTGTGGCAAACCATGATAGTGAACCAAACACCCTCTTAAGCTTAGTTGAGAATCCACACCCTCACGTGTGAGAGCTTAGCTAACTCCTATGAGTGGCAGCAGAGGGCTTCAACTTTTTAAATTTAGAGGACTTTGTTTACTTGTGAAGCCCAAGGACCCACACCATTTGAGGGAGTTTAAGCTACCAGTTGATTTAAGCTATGTAGAATATTGATAATACTATAGTCCTATAGCTTTGCATAGAGTGGCTTTGTATTCACAAATAGATATCCTCAGCTTAAGGCATATTTGATATGATAGGAGTGCTTTTGTATCATTTGATTAATCCAATTACTTATGCATACACAATAAAGAGAAGTGTTCCAAAGTTTTGGAAGAGCATGGTGTTGAATGTTTTTTCCATGTATGTGACAATAACCTAATTTGGAGAAGATGGATATGGATATGGAAATGCTACTTATCCTAATTGCTTGCTTTTAATTGTCCAAATCTCTGTCTAATATAATTGATTACTAATAAAAGAGATATAGTGTTTGTTACAGGATGCACATTGCTTAAAAGTCATAATTGCATTATTTAGAAATCTACATTGTGGACTCCTTGCCTAAAAGGCAGCTAAACAAAGATCCCAAGTTTCTTGTTATTTCACCACCCAAGGCTGGTGATTACATAAGAGAGTTAAATTCGATCAGAAGTGGGCAAATCTGATCTTTATTCTATCTGCAGCAATGCTCTTTATTAGTTGCCCAGTCTTATGCTGCCATCTAACATCCACGATCTGGTATGCAGCAACCAAGACCAGTTTCTTGCTCCTCCTGTCAATCTTCTGGCCATGTGGAGTGCAAGTGGTGTGCAGGCACAGGCTTCTTTATCCTTGGCAACAACATGCTGTGTGAAGTACCGCCAAGAAATACAAAATGTGTGATATGCTCTGGAAAGGTTGTATATCCTTGCTATTCATTTACAGATTTTGCAAATACATCTAAATTCAGACCATGTGAAATACATATACTGCACAGCACTTTGGTGTTCCATGAACATGTCCATTTGATATGACTATGATGTAATCTATTAAAATTTTACATATGATGTTCTTCTATCTCAGGGCTTTGCAAGTTGTGCTGATTGCCAAGGGACTGGGTTTCGTGCCAAGTGGCTTGAAGTGCCTCCTGTTGACAAATGAGCTAAGGAAATCAATCATAGTGTAAATTTTACAATTTCACAGTAACCTAGCTAATTGTATGTACCTGTGTCCATATTCTTCACATGTAACTATGGCATTGTTATTTTCCTGTAACTGCATCAATTCCATGCCTGTGACATCTTGTTAATTATTCAATATACCTTTTTCAATAAGAATATGAGTAGCAAGAGGTACTTCACTCTATCTCGTACATTTTACCTCCAGTATTCTGCATCTTTTCTTGCGCAATGTGCTACATGCAAAAAATTAGGATATGTCGTTTGTCATTCAGTTTCTTGTTTTGTACGTAAAAAGATGAAGATGCATACTCCTATTCAGGGAAATGATTGTTACTATTTCTATTTAAGTTACCTATTTAAGTTACTCGTAATTTCATATGCACAAAGCACAATGTATCATATTATTGTGAGAACATATAATTTATGTCAGCGTTTATGTTTTTGTCGTTCTTTTCTGATGGATGAAATTGATCGAAATTTCAAACAGATTTCCTTAGGCCAAGACATGAGGAAAATGCCATGTAAGTCTAAAATAGTGAAAATTAACTGCATTTAAACTGTAAATTTTTTCAGCAAGTCAGAGGTGGTCTCATCTCATGTTAACACCAGCCAATAACTTGACACATGAAGGCGAAAAGACCAACCTTCTAAAACGTGTACAAGCCCCCAAAATAAGATTGGAAAAGATGATAACTCATTTTAATCTTGTTAATTTATTTAGTTTATTACAAATAGGCCCTTGCAGAATTGGAACACTTCGGCTAGGCATAAGCTGTAACGTGAGTAGTGAGGTTCACTCTAGTGTATTCCTTTTAACTGTAGCTTTTCTAGTTACCTCAGTGGCTCAGTACATGTTACAACCATGAATCTTGTGAAATGTTCAAGCCAAATCATCATTGGAAACACAGATCTGCCCTGTTGTAATTGTGTATTATTCTTTGCAACAACAGTAATGAGTATTGTAGTTCATTATGATCCATATGCAGAAAATGCTGCCAGTTGAGATTAATGTAGGATCAGGTGTCTAGAATCCTTGTGCTTTGTAGCTTCTATAGTACCAAAAAGATCTGGAACTTCGAAGGGATATGTTACTTTTGTATTAAGCAAACTGACCTGTACTTACACTGTCAGAACACTTTTTGACAACTTATGGACAAACTATTTGAGTATGTGGACAAACTATTTGAGTATGTGTGTTTCTTTTGTCAGCATGCTTGCACATATTTCTTGTAATTGTTTGGCATCATATTCGGACATGGCTGTATCTGATCATTTCCTATCAGATGGAAGGAGTGGATTTTATCTGTCTTTTGTCAGTAACAACTAATAGATCAAAAAGAGCTGGCTTGTAAATTTCAGAAAAATGTTGATTTTTTAATCTGAAACTCGATGAGAGCAAAGCCATGTCCAATGTAAACCTAAATAGTTCTGGTGTACTTTTGTAGTTTCTGATAGTAAACTACTGAAGATGCTGAAATCCCTTTCAGCATCACTTTGAGGTCCGCGGCATTCTTTAGCTAAATGAATTTTATATGGTCATTCATGGACTTACTACCTTGACTCAAAAATCTTTCCATCCCATAGCTGTTTATTGAACAAAGTTATTAGTTGGCTTTGGCACTGTCTCTTAACCTATGCACTTGGGCCAAGTACGTGAAGGACAATTTTTCAATCTACCCTATGTTACTGCTTTCTTCCTTTGGAAGTAAATGAAATCATCCAAAAGATCAGAAGGGAAGGGATAACATTGTGAAGTATTCATGAAGCTTGCAGCATTGTTGTACTGTTATGGACAAGTCAGTTATTTGTCCTCAGCAATTATGGCTTTTATTATAAGGATCGTTTTCTTTACCTCAGTTGTCCATTTGGTTAATGTGTTGTAAATTCCAAGATGGTTGAGTAGTGCATATTACCTGTTGGCGTATTTCAGTGATTGCAAAATATTAACGAATCAATTCCATCTGTATGTTTTCAGTTCCAAATTTATTTTTTTAAGTGTAACTTTGTGCTTTTGCTGGTTAACTTCTAACCACAATTTGGGACTATTCTGTATTGTATGGGGCTGTATGCATGACTATTTATTTTGCATTGTTGTTCCTTATATTAGGTAAAACTAAAGGTGAATGATTCTGTAGAAAAAGGGATGATGCATTGATATCTGGAAATCCCTTATATTTACCTGTTTTGTCTTTTATGTTTTGCTGGGAGCTATTTTATCTTTTCTTTTGGGCTCATTTGGCTATGGGGGCAGAGATGGTGTCAGCAGTCAAGACAAAAATTGTACCAAGGATTGGACTGCTTTGAGCCATACAACGTAGATCCTCCAAATGGAAGTAGCCAAAGCTGTTGTTTGTTTGCCATTGCAATTGATAGAACTTACAGCGCAAAACAAAACGACGATTGATTGGAGTTGTATGAATTGATTGTGACTTTTATGGCATATCACTATTACCCTGAAATGTAAAAGTTCTTCATTAGATATATGGAATTTATACAACCTGTACAAAATAATACATCAGTATATATTATTTTGTGATCTCTGTTGGCTGTAACTTCACCTTCAACAGAGGGCTTGAAGTTAGATTTCTTCATGACACGACTTAACTTGATGAGTTTTTGCAGTTTTGTTTGTAGATCTGCTGTACTGAGAAAATTGATCTGGTATCAAATGATCAGAACCTACCTTTTCTTATGCGATGGCTGATCTGGACACTGAAAGAAGCTATGGGAGATGAAGAGAAGCTAGACAGCCCAAGGTCATCTCTAATCATCCAATAAGTAGTTATGGTTTTACAAGCTCACTCTCAATATCTCCAGGTACATTCTCAAACCTCCCTTGCTGTTCCATCCGGATGGGAAGATTTGGATTGCCTTTTTTACTGATGCTACTGAGAACTGGATGAAAATGATGCGCAAATAGGGAAAATTTTGTCATGCCCCAAGTAGCCCCATGCATGGAGCTCCATCACACAGATACATGCAGGGGATCCAATTGCTTGTCGATTAGGGAATCTTAAGGTGTTGTCGGAATTTGTGTTAGCACCCTGCTAAATAATGGTGAGGGGTTGGGTTTGCGTATGGTGCTGGTTTACTCTGTCCTGTCCAACCATAAGAAACATAATTAGTCCATTTGGCGCATGATGAGCGAGGCATGTTGAACCTGATTGGTCCCCGGGACCTGCTGGGGCGTATGAGGTATGACTCTCGCGATCAGGTTGGTTTGGGGCATAGGTGGCTGGCTTCAAGTCCTGCCCCCAGTCGCCATTGCGGTCCTGAACTGAACATCAGGTGTAGGCATTAAGGACTGTCCATCCGCAAAATCATGGCAGGGATCAGCGCATTGAAAGGTTTTCTTTTTGATAGCAAGGCACCGATTTGTCTTGTTAATTTATTGTCATGAAATACAGTTGAGCACTTGACTCTTGGCTATTTTTGAGTCCAGCTGGCGATGGACAAGATAATGAATTCACCAGTTGGGCAGGATGAGTGAGTATTATGTACTGTAAGTAAGGCAGCAAAGCTTAGATAACCTGGGTGCAATTTCACAGTGTCCAACAGCCCCTTTGGATGTATTGAAGTTAGAATATTTGAATCACCTTGTTAGAGTATATCAAGGATATTATCTCTATATTAGATAGATTACGATTGTATCCGTGTTCTACTATATCTATAGGAGAGGCTTCTTGCCCTCCAAATCATGTACCCCTATATATTCAACCCCAAAGCTCAGGCTAATACAATCCAAGCATTATAAATAGAAGATCCTATTATTCTACATGGTATCACGAGATTAGGGTTTGGGATCTTAGGCTAAACCTTCTGCTGTCGCCACCCGCGCCCTGTCTTCCTCGCGTCTCCAGTCGTCTTCCACAGCACGCCTCTGGCGCCACCCCTCTCCCCCCCTCGATGGCCTTCTAGCGTGCCCCTGGGGAGGCCACCCATGATCTCTGCCGGGGCCGCCGCCTCCACAGTCTAGTGGCCGATCGATCCAATCCGCCGCCGTCGTCAAGTAGCAACAGATCGTGAAGAACTCACCAGGTGTCGTCGTCCGCAGGTTAGCCTTGGCCTCCCACCTCTTGCTCCTATCCTGGCAGGATCTGCCATAGGCCGGTCGGTTCCGCGCTCGTCCTTACTAGGCAGACTCCGCTGGATCCGGCGGCCCCTTCCATGATCGTTAGCGCGGCTCCACCTGCCGGGCCTTGGCCCGTCAGTGGTCGCGGCTAGCTGTGCACCCCTTCTACCGCCCCTTCCTCTGGTGGGATCCGCCAGTCTCTAGCACCGCCTGGCGCCAGGATGACACGGTGGACCCCCTCCGCCATCGGTGGAACCTCTTCTGCGCCTCGTAGACAGCGGCGGATCTTAAGGGGGGCTGGGGTGGGGGGCTCCAGCCCCCCTAAGAGCAGCTAATCACACCTAAATTACTGTAGCAAAAGCCTCAAATCACCATTAAATCTTCACGCAAATCAACATCTCCATTGTTTCAGCCCCCTTGTCCCCCATCCTGCATCCGCCACTGCTCGCAGACGCCACGGCCCCGCCTTATCTACGCTGCCGGCGCCGCAACCCCGCCCCCTGCCCCCTTCCTGCTCGCGCCTCCTGTCGGACTGCTCCACCTCCCTCTATCTCTATCCGTCTCTCTCTACGTGTGGCTGTTGACGGCAATGGGAAGAGAAGGAAAGAGATAAGAGAGGGGGAGGGTTGGTGCTAGGCGTACCCGAAGGTTCTCCACGAGATGTAGTTGTGTATCTTTTTCTTTTTTACTCGATCAGAGATTGGGATTGCGTCACCCACCGCCCGTTGACCTCACGCCTCTACTTTGACGTTGACGTCGACTTCACTAGTCTCTTCTTCTGTTGTCGGTCAAAACCCACCGGCGAGTAGCGACAGGCAACACGAAGAGCCGGGAGGTCGCCGGGGCGCTGGCAGGCACTGCTCCCTCGTCAACGGCCCGCAATCCTGGCACACGCCGCGGATTTCTAAGACGCAGGGCGTGCCACCTGACCTATACCTGATCAGTAAGGTGCGAACGTGCCTTCGACGATTTGCCTACAAGCACAGACACGTGTAAACATTAGTCCGAGCCGTGGTCGGCTCCCCGGGACGACTCTTGCATCAGCTTTAAAGAGCCGATCGAGTCCCGGTGTCAGATTGGATCTGCATATCCAGATGGTAATGGATAAAGCAAATAACTGCAAAAACTGCTTCAATTAAATCTAGCTAATTTAATCCACGACGATAAAAGCTTCACTGCTAGATTGGAGCATCCTACACGTAGTTAGGCCTAACGAGCGTAAAAGATAACCGAACCTTAACCAGAAAAGAGGCCTAAGAACAAGCGAAAGCCGATTCCCGGATCAATCCCTATTAAGATCAAGGCAGAGCATCTAATACGTCGCCGGATCGTCCAACCCGTTTGCAAGGCCTAAACTAGCAGATATTACGCCAATTCTTAAGTATAAGAACAAACCATAACAGATTAGATCTACTAGATAAAAAAGAATCAGAGTGTCATCTCTACGCGACTAATTCCATGCAACGAGAATTAGTATAAGATTAAAACATGATCGCGTAGAGATGACATGATATTCGTAGATGGTAAGCAACAAAAGCACGATGAATCTACCAAAAATCATGCTACGGATATCAGGATAACTAGCACTACTCGCCATCAAAAACGCTTCAGTACGAGTAATACCAAGGTAAAAGCAAGAACAACGCTGCCCTGATCGCAAGAAGCGATCAGGGCAGCATGACGCTTACTTGGATGAAATCCTAGAATTAGGGGTGGCGGTGCGCCGAGAGTTGTTGTTTGCAAAACGTGATGACGTTCCTCCTTTACAAATGTCATAGGGTACATATTTATAGTCTTGTAGACTTGACGACCAAGTTAAACAAAGCCTAGTCCAATACGAAAACTAATCTATCTCTAATGATTACAGATAAAGAGAGCCCATTGGCTCCCGACGCACACAGATAAGAAGAGCCCATCGGCTCTTGGCATGGACCACAATCGCCTCTTCCCTGGACAATCTGTATAGGCCCATCGGCAGCTTCGGCCCATATCCTTCTCGACCAAATTCTGGTGGTAACATAACCGATTCACAAGCCTTCTTTAATTTCCGCACTAAGCCCAACTTGCTCTCGGCCCATTAATTAACCCTATTAATTTATGGCGATAACACATGCCCCCCAAGTTTCAAAGTATGAATTCTTTGAAACTTTGTATAGTCGACACCTCAATCTGCATGATAGACTCAGCGCCTCGGCTCTTCAGATGCTGCTCTTCCGATAGATGATGCTTTACTGATAGCCGACGCAAAGAGACGAATCGACTTTACTCCTACTAAATAACTTGGATCTTTTGAACAGAAAATAACTTCACTCCTCAAATGATTCTCTCAAATCGCTCAATGTGTATGATTCCTCACCAAAACATTATATTGCCTCCTTTCTCCCTATCTCTAGTATGGCTTTTTGTGGAGTTCAGGGTAGGGAATGAAGAGGTAGCATACTCGGGCCGCATATGTTGCAAAGTCAAAGACCGGATCCAATAGAGAAAGCAAGTCATACAATCAGATCAAGACGTGCATGTGTGTGGAATTTTTGTGGCTGGAACTCGCATCCCCCTTTTGCAGAATTCTCCCTTTTATCTTTTGCTGAGATATGAGCTGTCTTTCATTTTTCTTTTTTTTTCTCATGCCTTTTGGGGCACGAACATTTATATTTTTTTCTTCTTTCTTTACATAGCCCAAATCTTTCTACATGATGAATATAAAGAGTTCTGTCAAAAAAAGAATGGAGCATTTTTATGGATGGAAGGCATATACTTGCGTAACTTCCAGTGTAGAAGTCAGCATATGAGTGATTGAGTACATGGAGTGTACGTGATCTTGATCTTAAAAATATGAAGCGAATCTCACAAGGATCACAAAGAATTTGACAATGCCTAATGCAAACACAAGCAGCATATGTATAAAGGTTTTAAATGTGTACATATGGCTCCGGTAGGAATTTAGCATGTCACTGAGGAGCTAAGCTATTTAAATTCAAAATTCCCAAGTATTTTGCAGTAAGAAATAAAGTTTGCTCGTCATACCGGTATCAGTAGTGTTGGCGGCATCGGTAATTTGTTGGTGATCTCCTGTAGCTTCCTGATGCTCTCAACAATTGGTCGATAGAACAGATTCTGCCCTTTTTTTATACTGGCCAACTCAACGTGTTGGCCTCTCTCACTTTTGCTTTTTTTACTGGCAAACTCAACGTGTTGGCCTTTTATAATGCAGCCAGATGGACCTCATCGGCTCTTGTTAGTCGTCTTCCCACATGCTCGGAAAATATTTCTTGAGGTGTTGGCCATTGACGGCTACAGGAAACTTGAGACCATCTAATTCTTCAAGCATGTACGCATTTTCAGGCAGGACCTGATCAACCTTGTACGGTCCATGCCAAGTAGGAGACCACTTACCATACTTCCTGTCTTTAGTTCCCAATGGTAGCACTGCCTCCCAAACTAGGTCTCCAACCTGGAATTCTTTCGGCTTGACCTTTTTATTGTATGCACGAGCAACTTTAGCCTTGTTTTCCTTGATCTTCTCAAGTGACCAAAGTCTTAGCTCTGTAAGATCCTCCACATTATCGCTCATCAAGCCTGCATACTCTTCAGCCGATAGATCATTCTGAAACTCAACACGTCTTGATCCGGCCGTGATCTCCCATGGCAACACAGCGTCTTGACCGTAGACCAGATGGTATGGTGACGTCTTGATGGATCCGTGACACGAAATACGATATGCCCACAAAGCCTCTGACAACACCTCATGCCAGTGCTTAGGATATTCATCGATCTTCCTTTTGATCAGCTTGATAAGGCTCTGGTTGGATGTTTCAGCCTGTCCATTAGTCTGGGCATAATATGGGGATGATCTGATCAGCTTGAACCCCGTGTCATCGGCAAACTTTCTAAATTCCTCCGATATGAAGACTGATCCTTCATCGGTTGTAATGGTCTGAGGAATCCCAAACCTATGAATGATGTGCTCTTTAACGAAACTGATCACATCTTTCGATGCCACCGAGCTCATGTGTACCGCTTCCACCCATTTTGTGAAATAATCCGTGACAGCTAACACCCATTGGTGACCTTTGCTAGATGGCAGGTTAATCTGGCCAATCATATCCATAGCCTAACCCCTGAACGGCCATGGCTTAATGATAGGATTCATTACTGATGCCGGCACCATCTGAATCTTGCCGAATCTCTGACATGCCTGACATCCCTTGTAATATTTAAAGCAATCCTCAAGCATGGCAGGCCAGTAATATCCCGATCGTTTAATCAGTCATTTCATCTTGAGCCGATTGATGAGTACCGCATGCTCTTTCATGAACCTCATGCAAGAGCCGATTCAACTCCGAAGGCCCCAAACATTTAAGCAGCAGTCGTTCCAAAGTCTTGTAGAACATGTCGTCCCCTATCAGAACATACTTCATAGCTTTGAGTCTTATTCTTCTGGGTGCCCCCGAGCCGAATCCTTCAAATAATTGAAGATATCGGCTCTCCAGTCTCCAGGTTCTAGAAACTAAACCTCTACATCGACCCCATCGGCTGTTTTCTTGTATCCGGAAGCCATCTGTGCCAAGTCATTGGCTTCACTATTCAAAGTCCTTCGTATCCAGTGGAAATTAATGTACCTGAATTGTGACATCAACTCACGGCACTGCATCCATATCGGAAAAAGAGCCTCGCTCTCACATGTATATTCTTCCGCGAGCTGAGAAATCATCAGTTTCGAATCCCCAAATATTTCCACTGCTTCTGCACCAGCCTCCAGGAGTAATTCCATCCCCTTGCGAACGGCCTCATACTCTACTAAATTATTGGTGCATGGAGTAGCCATCCTGATGGAAAAAGAATAAGTCGCCCCACGAGGCGATACCAAAAGAATTCCTACGCCGCATCCATCATCACAAGCCGATCCGTCGAAAAACATGGCTCAGGCACGTACAAAAAGTGCAGACACGTCAGTGTTGACCCTGTCTGCAATGAGATCCGCCAGTGCCTGTCCCTTGACTGCCTTTGCAGGTTGATATCGAATATCGAATTCTGACAACGCAAACATCCATTTTCCTAGTCGGCCTTTTAGAATAGGAGCCGACAGCATATGCTTGATGACATCCGATTTACATATGACGATCGTTTCCGCCGAGAGCAAAATATGTCGAAGCTTTGTACAAGTAAAGAATAAACAAAGACAAAGCTTTTCAATCTCAGGATAACTGGTCTTGGCGTCCAACATGCGCCTGCTGAGGTAGAAGACAACCCTCTCCTGATCGTTATGCTTCTGAATCAGAACCGAGGCGATGGAAGTGTCACCCACGGATAGGTACACGTAGAAAGGTCTGTCATGTTGAGGCGGAACCAATACTGGAGGCTTCGACAAATATTCCTTGATTTCATCAAGAGCCTGCTGCTGTTCTGCCCCCCCAGTGAAACTCATCCTCGGACTTGACCTTCACCAGACCCATGAATGTCTCGATACGACCAGACAGATTGGAGATAAATCGTCTGACAAAGTTGATTTTGCCGATGAGCTTCTGTAACTTCTTCGTAGTAGGCGGTTTCATTGTCTTTACTGCTTCTTGACTCTTCAAGACGATCTCGATTCCTCGCTCATGTACCAGGAATCCTAAGAACTGACCGGCTGATACGCCAAAGGCACATTTCTTCGGGTTCATTTTGAGCCCGAACTTCCGAGTCCGCTCCGAAACCTTACGCAAATCTTCCAGATGCCCCCCAGCCGATATGGACTTGACCACGACATCATCAATGTAGATTTCTACCAGCTTGCCGATGAGATCATGAAAAATGTAATTCATGGCGCGTTGATATGTTGCACCGGCATTTTTCAATCCAAAGGTCATAACCAAGCACTCGAACAAGCCGACCGCGCCTAGTACTCTGAACGCGGTCTTGCTTATATTCTCTGGGGCCATGAAGATTTGGTTGTAGCCGGCGTTACCATCCATAAAACTCAGCATTTTATGACCGACAGCGGCGTTGATCAACGTTTTTGCCACAGGCATCGGATATTCGTCCTTTGGCGTCGCTCTGTCGAGGTCTCTGAAATCCACGCAGACTCTCCATCGGCCATCCTTCTTCTGTACAGGGACCACACTGGAGATCTATTCTGCATACCTACATGGCCTGATGAACCCTGCTTCCAACATCTTTTGCACCTCTTTCTTGACCTCCTCCAGGACTTTAGCCTTCATCTGCCTTGCTCATTGTTGAAACGGCCGAAATCCTTTCTTAAGCGGGAGCTGATGTTCGACGATGCTTCTATCCAGACCAGGCATTTCAGTATAATCCCACACGAAACAATCCCGGTATTCCTTCAACAGTGCTATCATCGGCTCACGCAGGCTCGGGTCTAGCTTCTTGCTGATAAATGTTGGTCGCGGCTTATCCCCGGAACCGATATCAACTTCCTCCAAATCGTCAGCTGATGTAAACCCGTACCCCAACTTGCAATCGCCTGTAAAATTGACTGTGGACGCAGGCGACTCGTCATCATCTGCCATGTCGACAGCAAACACGGGGAGATGACAAAAGAAAATTTTCGGCCGACCGCACGGGCCGGCCGTCTCTATATTACCCCTCGAAACTGAATGCTCATTAATTAACCAACTGCCAGAGCAGGCTAAAGTCTGTCCGCAATGTAACAGTTTCGACTCTAAACAAGGATTGACTATTTTTTGGGGCCGATTGCCGGGACCGGCCTCTCTAAACCTACTAGGCTCCGTAGCGTGCCAGGATGTATTTATTCTGTGAGGCCAGTGGATAAGACCAGGCTCAATCTGTTTTTTGTCGCTTCGATCCGATCACAGTCTTCCAGCGCGATCCCTGAGATCGGCTCTTGCCCTTCCGCGTCCCAGGCATTCATGTCTGCGAGCGAAACCTCGCTGGAGTCATCTGCGCGGACCACCTCCACTTCATCGCCATCCCATTGTACCAAACACTGGTGCATCGTGGAAGGAACACAACAATTGGCGTAAATCCAATCCCTCCCAAGCAGCACTATGTACATACTCTTACTGTTGACGATGAAGAACGAGGTTGAGACGGACTTGCGGCCAACTGTCAACTCCACATTGAGGACGCCCTGTGCCTCCGATGGCTGGCCGTTGAAATCATTAAGCATCACGTTGGTCTTGATAACATCAGCAGCAGAACGACCCAATCGGCACAGTACTGAGTACGACATTAGATTGACCGCGGCGCCAGTGTCGACCAACATCCTGTTCACAGGCTTGCTATCGATGAGGCCCTTGAGATATAATCCCTTCAGGTGCTTGTAGCTTTTTTCCTTGGGCTTCTCGAAGATGATCGGCTGTGGGCCAAGATCTAGCTGCGCGACAGCCAATTCCTCCGGTTGGGGCGCCTGAAACTCCGACGGGAGCACAAACACCATATTCACATCAGCCGATGGCTTTTCATCGGCTCTTGGCTGCTTGGGGCGCCACTCCCTCCTTGGAGGGTGCCTTTCCACCCTTCGCGGGTGTCTAACTTGCTCCGCGAGATCCGGACGCATTTTCCTCAACACGTCGAGGTACCTTGCTTCTGCCTCCTTGAGATTGCGTAAGTGCTGCACCATCGTGGACGATGATACTTATCTTCCCCTTCTAGCTCAAGATCATCCTTCGATGGCCGCTCAATATGGTCGTCGTGACGTGCTTTGGGCCCCAAGCGCTGGAACACCGACGTCTCGCCTGGCTGGCGTCCCCGAGGCCTGCACTCCAAGCAATCATCGATAGTAGGCAACTGGCTCATGCCGGAATTCCAACAGTACCTGAAGAACGGGCAATGCCAGTGGTCGCGCATAGCCTGGCGCCTCCCCAGCGTCCTCCCTGTATGGTGCTCATACTCCTCTTCCGATTCATATCGACGGCGCAACTTGTACTGATACTGGTATTTTTCAAGAAGCCGATTGGAAGCTGGGAGTTGATTGCGGATGTGACGCACTTGTTCTTCAGTAACATGTTGCTGCTCCGGCTCGTCTTCATCCTAGGGCCGTTTGCCAGAAGCGGCCTCTTTCCTTTGCTCGTCACGGCGGCGCATGGGTCCCGCCATGTTAATCTGGAACGCCAAGTTCTGACCCTCAGGTCTAGAATCCGACAGCTCCACCACGTTAGCTTGTGGGAATGGTTGATTGTCCACCTTCATCGTGTGTTGGGCCAGAATTAATCGGCCTTGCTCGATAGCCGATTGGATCTGCCGACGCAGCTCCTTGCAGTCATTCGTGGCATGGGTGAACGAGTGGTGCCACTTGCAGTACAGCCTCCCCTGCAGCTCTTGCGTCGTTGGCAGTTTGTGATTCTCTGGGAGCTTCAACTGCTTTTCCTTGAGCAGTAAGTCGAATATCTGCTCTGCCTTGAGCACGTCAAAGTCAAAGCCCTTCACAAGCCCCATCTGTTTGACCCACTTGCACGGGACGGGGTTTGGCCCCCGGGTCCATTCTGCCACACCCACTTCTTGTTCCCCGCTAGAATCATCTGTTTGGGCCACATTCACATGGCGTTTGAATCTTTCCTGGTACAGATCAGGGTGATAGTGTTCATACGCCGTGAGCTTCTGTACCATATGCGCCAGAGAGGTGAATTCCAACTGAAAAGCCAGATCCTTGATCGGCTTAGCGAGCCCCAAAACTGCCAAATCGACTGCCTCCTTTTCTGTGATGCGCGATGAGTAGCATCGATTCTTAACCTCTCTGAAGCGCTGCACGTACTCCGACACACTTTCCCCTCGCTTCTGCTTGACTTGGGCGAGGTCGGCAATCTGGCTTCAGCAGCCTCTGAGTGATACTGGGTGTGGAACTGATCTTCCAGCTGCCTCCAAGTCCGAATCGAATCTGGGGGCAGTGACGTATACCACCCAAAGGCTGAACCCGTGAGAGACTGGGATAAGAAACGGACCCTTAGAGGATCCGACACTGAGATCATCCCGAGCTGCGTTAGGTATCGGCTCACATGCTCGATAGAGCTGGCCCCTTCTGACCCGCTGAACTTGGTGAACTCCGGGAGCCGATACTTGGGTGGCAACGGGATCAAGTCGTAATCACTTGGATACGGCTTAGAATAGCCGATCGCCTTTTTCTTGGGCAAGATGCCAAACTGGTCCCTTAATATTGCACTGACCTGCTCCACACTCAGAACTCCTGGGGCCGAGGGCTCAGTACTCGGCCCGGTAGCGTACTTCGCTAGCCATGCCTGCTTCTCCGCATCTGTCCCTGAAGCTCCTGTATTCGCCAGCTGTCCCGCGCGCGTTGGGTTGATGTTATCAGGTATGTACACGCACGTGTAGCCGTGCGGGATCTCCTTAGGAGGCTCGCTCAGGAACTGGCCTTCTCCAGGGTCACCGCCGATCTTGTGGACGACGTAGATCGGCGAACCTTGCGGTCCTGGGGCCGTGAGCAAGTACGATACTGGTGGCCTAGAGTGGAGCAAGGCTTCTCCCCTGTGACTCCCCAAGATTGGTCCTGCTGGGGAGTACTGGTTCTTGATCACCTCCTGGACGACACGATGTGCCACACGCTCGAGCTCATTCACCAGGCTTTCTGAGTGCCGATGAAGCGTGTGAGCCACCATGTAGTTCATCTCCTGGCGTAGGGCTCTGGTGCGCTCCTCTGATGGTACGGACAAGTCAACATTGTCTAGAGCGCCTTCGGGTGAGAACCCCTTCCACCTGATGCCGTGGTTGCGGGTCCTCTCGAAAGAGCCGATGAGATCGGCTTCGAACTGAGCTTTGACCTCATCGTATTTCTGCTTGTGTTCTGGAGTCAGCTCTTCATATGTGACAGGTTTGGTGACCGGCGGAATCGGTGCTTGGTCCTGAGGTCCTGTCATCTCTGCGGCGGGCGTTGTTACTGATGAGGGTCCCACTGGGCGTGCCAGATGTGTTGTCGGTCAAAACCCACCGGCGAGTAGCGACAGACAACACGAAGAGCCGGGAGGTCGCCGGGGCGCTGGCAGGCACTGCTCCCTCGTCAACGGCCCGCAATCCTGGCACACGCCGCGGATTTCTAAGACGCAGGGCGTGCCACCTGACCTATACCTGATCAGGAAGGTGCGAACGTGCCTTCGACGATTTGCCTACAAGCACAGACACGTGGAAACATTAGTCCGAGCCGTGGTCGGCTCCCCGGGACGACTCTTGCATCAGCTTTAAAGAGCCGATCGAGTCCCGGTGTCAGATTGGATCTGCATATCCAGATGGTAATGGATAAAGCAAATAACTGCAAAAACTGCTTCAATTAAATCTAGCTAATTTAATCCACGACGATAAAAGCTTCACTGCTAGATTGGAGCATCCTACACGTAGTTAGGCCTAACGAGTGTAAAAGATAACCGAACCTTAACCAGAAAAGAGGCCTAAGAACAAGCGAAAGCCGATTCCCGGATCAATCCCTATTAAGATCAAGGCAGAGCATCTAATACGTCGCCGGATCGTCCAACCCGTTTGCAAGGCCTAAACTAGCAGATATTACGCCAATTCTTAAGTATAAGAACAAACCATAACAGATTAGATCTACTAGATAAAAAAGAATCAGAGTGTCATCTCTACGCGACTAATTCCATGCAACGAGAATTAGTATAAGATTAAAACATGATCGCGTAGAGATGACATGATATTCGTAGATGGTAAGCAACAAAAGCACGATGAATCTACCAAAAATCATGCTACGGATATCAGGATAACTAGCACTACTCGCCATCAAAAACGCTTCAGTACGAGTAATACCAAGGTAAAAGCAAGAACAACGCTGCCCTGATCGCAAGAAGCGATCAGGGCAGCATGACGCTTACTTGGATGAAACCCTAGAATTAGGGGTGGCGGTGCGCCGAGAGTTGTTGTTTGCAAAACGTGATGACGTTCCTCCTTTACAAATGTCATAGGGTACATATTTATAGTCTTGTAGACTTGACGACCAAGTTAAACAAAGCCTAGTCCAATACGAAAACTAATCTATCTCTAATGATTACAGATAAAGAGAGCCCATTGGCTCCCGACGCACACAGATAAGAAGAGCCCATCGGCTCTTGGCATGGACCACAATCGCCTCTTCCCTGGACAATCTGTATAGGCCCATCGGCAGCTTCGGCCCATATCCTTCTCGACCAAATTCTGGTGGTAACATAACCGATTCACAAGCCTTCTTTAATTTCCGCACTAAGCCCAACTTGCTCTCGGCCCATTAATTAACCCTATTAATTTATGGCGATAACACTTCTTCATCTTCGACATGCGGCATGGCGGCATGGACGATGCCCTATGTGATACCCATTTGCGCTGCCCTCCTCATCGCTTCGTCCGCATGTCAACCCTCGCCGGCACGTCTTTGTCTTCACGGATCTGGACGCCTTCACCGACTTCGCCCACCGTGGTCTCACCTTACGCTACTCGATCTAATCAGCCGACGTGCATGATCCACCCGGCTCTCGTGACGTTCGTCCTCATTGAGCGTGCCCCTTCACCGAGCATAGAGGGCTGCCCCTGCGTCGTCTCTTCAGGCAGTAGTGGCGTCACCCCATGGTCTTCTCCGCTGTTGCTTTCTCACCGCCGCCAACCACATCCACGACCTCATCGTCGACTTGTCGCTGCACGCTTCGCACATTGTCTTCGTCAAGCTGTACGAGTTTTTTGCCGTCTCTTTCAAGCACTGCTGCCGCGTCATCCGCGTCATCCGGATCATTCGGCCTTATGCTGGAAAGTCTGGGTTTCCCTTCTCGCTTCGTCTAGCACAACCATGTCGCTAGCATCGCCATCTCATCCCCGATTACTTCGTCTACTCCATCAACAGCAGGCGTTGGCATCTTCTACCCCGCCTTCTTCTGCGCCTGTGACCGCCTTGGAGGGCTTCTCTGCTGGTCCCTTAGACGATGGCATCTGGTTGTGCATCGTCGCTTGCACTGGCAACACTAGTGCATGCCCATCGTACTCGACGCAATCCCGGGCCTGGCAAACCCGGGTATGCCTCGCCCGCTGGCCTGACTGCATCGACTTCGGCATCGACCCCCTCTACGATTGCCTCGGCGCGTCGCCATCTTCTTCGGCGTCTTCTCCGTCACGCCACCATAATGGCGCCTCCTCGTGCGCCCGTGGCTTCATGCGTGGCTTCCTCGTCTTCAGCAACCTCAGCAGCTACGTATAACGACCACGGCTACCCTACGCACGACATACTTGACCATGGCTACTCGCCATCCAGCTTGGCTACCTCAACGTCGTCACTTGAGCAACTTCCAGTCTCAGCATCGGCGACGCGTCGCCCCGGGGGGGGGGGGGGTCGTCAGTTTCAGCCTTCGGCATCTTCTCCTTCTGCTGTCTCATCGTATGTGCCGCTCCTGCTGTGACTGCGGGGGGATGTTAGAGTATATCAGGGATATCTCTATATTAGGTAGATTAAGATTGTATATGTATTCTACTATATCTGTAGGAGAGGCTCATTGCCCTCCAAGTCATGTACTCCTACATTCAGCTCTAAGACAGGCTAATATAATCCACGCATTATACATTTATCCTATTATTCTACACATTTCCATGTAAGGATACGACAGGGCAGTTAACTTGCTCAAATTATTGTGGGATACATTCCTAACCCCAACTTCCTAGAAGACCAAACTTGAGCTCAACCCTAGAATTTAGAGAAGTCCAATTCATTTCTCTCTCTCTCTCTCTCTCTCTCTCTCTCTCTCTCTCTCTCTCTCTCTCTCTCTCTCTCTCTCTCTCCCGTTCTCTCACTTCGTTCCTCCAAAATTGTCGTATTGTTTCACCACTCGGTTTAACAAGGCTGCTGCATCTATCTATCCTGCATTTTTCAAATTGCTGCCTTCCAAAGAAAAAGGCGTCTTGAAGCGCCTTCCACAGCCTCACCGAAGCACTCGCAATCACCAAACTGAGCCAACGATCTTGCAAGCGCGGCACGCCGCTGCGCTGCGGTCGTGATCATCGGCATCGGTCCAGGACGAGTGCATACTCGGTACAGGTTGCTGTCCCCATCAGCATGTTAACATGCCTGCTTCAGAAGCAGAACATGCTTCGGATCTTTGTGGAGTTCAGCAGCTTCAACTCCAGTGCGGTGATGGATGTGCAGGTACATCGGTATCACTATGGGGGGCATCACAGGTTGCCGTTGCGGCGTCATAACTGGGAGAATGTAGCAGTTTTAAGGGAGGGGACGGGATCATGACCTCCGGACGGTCGGAATTCGTTGGTGGTTGCTCAATTCCGTCATAAATCCCATCCATCGAAAGGCTCTTTCCTCTTTTTTATGAAGCGGGAGGGGGAGAGCTCCCCTACTGGTATAAATTAAAAGGCAAACAGAAGCGTTTAAGTTACAAGAAAGAACAAAGAAAACAGAAGAAAACTAAGAAACGCTATCAAGCCAAACTTTGATGCCTGGGAAGTACTTTTGCTTCGCCCTGTCCCTATGAATAACCATGGCAAACTCATGAATAAAAGCAGCTTTCATGTTCTGGATGGATGGCTCAACTCCATTAAAAATGAGACTATTCCTTGTTGTCTAAATGCTCCAGGATAAGAGAACGATGACCCTGCAATCTGTTCCTTTAGCTGCTCATGAGCTATTGTAGGGGCAATGATTCGTTCGGCATGAAAATAAAAAACTGGCGATGGAAATATGCTGGTACTCAAATGTGACACTTGTTTACTCCCTCCTCCATCATATCACTGTCTGCTTATTGTCAAACTATTTTTTTTCCTGAACACTATGAGTTCTCCGAAGAAAAGTGAAGTGCATGGCTAGAAAAGAAGCCCCACAATGGCGGTTTGTCTCGTGGTCAATAAAAAGTAAGGGTGCAAATGAGTGACTCTTAGGGGCACCTCCGACTCTCTTTAGTTCAAAATATTGTACTAGTTTTTCAAAATGGAATTAAACTAAAGAGGATTGGAGGTGTACCTAAAGGTTATCTATTTGCACCCCTAATAAAAAGTCTTTGTTTTCAGTTGTTTTACAAAGAACTTAAACATTTGCTTAGCGAAAAAAAAGAGAAGGTAACCATCAACCTGGGCGCATATTTTTTCCCTCTAATTCCACTGAAATTCTTCCATTCTTGCGTCGGAGAAACTCTAATGACGGCTAATGGAGCGTGGAATAATCCTCACACCTCATCACGAATAATGGTGCCTGCTATCTCGATGAGAAATGAGGCTAAGACTTGGGGGATGCGACTTTTTGACACTTCAGCCAATGTTTGGTCAGATGGGAGCAGCCTGGTGCCTGTTGTCTGTCCTTTCGACATCACATGGAACAGAGGAACGAAGTGTCGTGAAAAACCCACAAGATCATTTCTCAGAGTAAACCCAAAAGAACTGAGAAAAACAGAGAATTCAGGAATGTTGAATGCCACCAAGGGAAACAGCATATTTTATTTGAAAACACATTAAGAAATTCCACTGGAATTGCAAATCAAACCATGATGTAACGGGCAACAGGATTTACACAAAGCTGTGCGATTCTGCACCAACTTTCCAAGCATGCAAAATAAGTGATGAACTTGTCTTGTTTTCGCAGTACGGTACCAGCAGCACCGAGCTAGTGAGGCTGTAAAGTTTGCAGCCCCCCCCCCCCTCCCCCCCCCGCCGAAAAACGACCCCTGGCGTTGCTGTCACAGCGTGGGAAACGAGCCTGATCCATCGTACTTGGGTTCGTACGTGACGGCTGAAAACCTGTGTTACCCCGATACCCCAAGATAGGCACGTATCCCATATCAGACTGATATGTATCCGATATGGATACATCATGAATACGCGTGGGATATGTACCGACGGAGTATCTGTAAAAAAAATAAATCAACAATAATTCGGATACTCCTTACTGATACGTTGGGCTTATTTGATACGTCATTCCGATACGGCCCAACCCATCAACACTGACTCCCCCACTCCCACGCCTGCTACCTCTCTTCTCCCGTAACCCTACACAGCCACCACTGCACGCTCGCTCGCAAGAGCTCCTGGTGAGGAGGTCCGCTCCACCGCTTCACAACATGCGGAGGCGAGGCCGATGAGATCCCCACCGGCGACGAGCCCCCGCCCCCTCGCGATGCCTCCCGCGCAGGAGATGTGCCACCACTACTCGCCCGTGCCCCCTCGCAACGCTTGCTGCGCAAACGCACGCCGTGCAAGGGGTGCGCCACCGCTCGCCAGCCTCCGGAGACGAGCCCCCGCCCCCTCCATGCCATCAATCGACTTCTCCTCCTCCTTCAAACCGCCACGCCGGGAGCACCGCGTTGGGGAGCACGGAGCACCCGCCAGTCCGCCACGGCTGCGGCTAGCTCCCACGATGCAAGGGCGAGGTGCAGGGAAGATGACGATTCAGCAGCAAAGCAAGCTACCGGCGACCTCCCATGAGTATATCTGCCTTTCATAGTTGATCTACTCTACTTCTGCAGTTCTCGTTGCTTGATTTTGTGTGTTCCCCACATCTCCTTCATGATTAGTGTTTCCCCTATGCTTGATTACTTGCATCCAATAGATGGCCTCTCCAAATTTGGATAGTGCTGGCGCAAGTGCTAGTCCTAGCATAGGATCTGTGGCCACTGGCCACAACCACAACAGACATTAGACTTTCACAATTTTAATTTGCATTATTATTTATTTATTTATTAAAAAATAGTAAAACGTATCCGCATATCATGTTTTTTGAGAAATTGCCGTATCCATATATCCGTATCATTCCGATACCGATACACGTATCCGTATCCGTGCTGCATAGCTGAAAGCAGCACCCCTCATCTGGTGGAGCTCGGTCGAACTGCCGAACTGGTGGTGATGGAAAGCTGAAACTAGCAACGAGCTCCTTTCTCTCCTGCAGGCTGCAGGACATGAGGTCCATGGCTTAGAGCTCGCATCGCATGCCCTAAATTAGAAACGACGTGGCGCACGGATGGCCATCGGATGGCTGTCATCTGGCCGCCGAGGGGCTCGTTCGACTCGCAGGTGCTCACAGCTCGCTAGGGACAAACAAGACGCCGTTCTTAGCCGGCCAATCAGATGGATCAGAAAAATTTTAGAGAGAGAGAGAGGAGAGAGAAAGGGCCGGCTGGCCTCCATCTCTCTCCTCTCCCGTCGTCCTTGTACCTCCTCTGCTCATTTGGCATCTGACCTGCTCTCCAAACACCAACTCAACCAATTCTGCCGCCCCATCACCCAGCCATTCCAATCCCTCCTCTCGCTCCGCGTCTTTAAAACGGCCACCTCCAGGGGCCACCATAGTTGGCCACCCACCTCTCCCTCCTCCTCCTCCGGTCTCTCTCCATCTCTCGTTCCACGGTCGCAATGGCCAAGCCGCGCAAGAACAGCGCCGCAGCAGCAGCAGCCAACAGCAACAGCGCCGCGGCGGCCGGCGGGGACGCCGGGGTGCGCGTGAAGCCGAAGCGCACGCGGAAGAGCGTGCCCCGGGAGTCCCCCTCGCAGCGCAGCTCCATCTACCGCGGCGTCACCCGGTGAGTAGAGTTCATTCGCCGGCTAGCTTCTTGCCGCGCATGGCGCCGTGGCCGGCCGGCTGGCTGATCGCTCACCCGGCGAATCCATCGATCGGTGGCAGGCACCGGTGGACGGGGCGGTTCGAGGCGCACCTGTGGGACAAGAACAGCTGGAACGAGTCTCAGAACAAGAAGGGCAAGCAAGGTCAGTGCTGTGCTCAACCTGGCCTCCTCCCTCCCCTGCTCGATCTCTCTGCGTTTTTTTTTACCGCTGGGCGCTAGCAGCAGGCGACGGTCCCCAGCAGGCAAGATCACGATGCCATGTCTGATCCTCCTGGGCCTTGCGTATAAAACTATAAAAGTAGACTGGCGCATAGCGTAGCAGTAGTAGCAGAAGCTGGGAATATTTAAGGTGGTATTAGTAGTAAGTGGCGAAGCAGCTTATTTAAGTACAGCAGTTAGTGAGATTGATGCATGATAGTACTTCTACTACAGTACTATTTGATATTTGATTCGAAGAGGAGTCCGTCTGACCGTCTTGTTCTTGCTGCTCTTTTGTTGTTGGTGCATGCAGTTTACCTCGGTGAGGCTCTCCACTCACGACCTTGGCATGACACGGGAGGAGCTAGCTCTAGCTACACTCCTCTCCCTCTCTCTCTCTCTATCTCTCTCTCTCTACCAAAAAAGAAAAAGAAGAAAAATCAAAGCTAACTAATGGCTGGCGTGTTGCTCACCGTGGTGTTTCTCTCCCTCCGGCTGCTGTGTGCTGGGGTGTGGCAGGCGCGTACGACGACGAGGATGCAGCGGCGCGGGCGTATGACTTGGCGGCATTGAAGTACTGGGGCCCCGACACCATCCTCAACCTCCCGGTACCGCCACAATTCATTGGCCCGGCACCATTGCTCGCACAGCGTTCCTGTTCCTCGGCGCTCATGCCCCTGCCTGCCATCTCGTGACATCCCTGCAGGCGTCCGCGTACGAAGAGGAGCTCAAGGAAATGGAGGGGCAGTCCAGGGAGGAGTACATTGGATCCCTGAGGAGGTACTTGTACTCTTAGACTAGCCACAGTGGTGGGCATCGGCTCCAAATCAGACTCGCGTTTCAGGCATCGAGGTTCAAACCGTGCAGTGGCCGACTCTCCCTCTCTCTCCTTTTACTGACACAAATATTCCTTTTACTCTCCCTCTCTCTCTCCTCAACGCACGGGTAAGCACCGGGGAGGGAAGGAGCCTCGATGCCAAAAAAACTTTTACCCAAGCATCGGTGCTGCAGTGGTTGACTCGATGCCCCAACACTCTCTCTCCTAATTCAAGCATCGATGGAAGCCACCACTGTGGCTAGTCTTAGGCAGCACAGACAGCACTTTAGTTTGACAAAAACAAATTTTCAGTGATCATTTTAGCGAGGAAAGTACCGAAATCACGCCTGTGTTTAACCAAATAATCAGGTCCATGAAATTTGTCCGCAGGAAAAGCAGTGGGTTCTCGAGAGGTGTCTCCAAATACCGGGGCGTCGCGAGGTAATCCATCTCTATGACCTAAGTATTGGAATATCCCTTTTTTTTGCAGTAAAAAATATTCATGAAGCACTTTACTTCTAAAGGAGTCCTCAAGCATACACACAGTAGAATTTAGGATAAGAAAATCAAATAATATAAATTTATATACACTGTTAATGTTTACAGACACCACCACAACGGGAAATGGGAGGCGAGGATCGGTCGTGTTTTCGGGAACAAGTACCTCTACCTCGGCACCTACGGTAAACTCTTTTTCTTTGCGAAAGAAATCGCTTTTGCTGAATATACCCACATTTTGATATACAGTAAAGTGCACTAATATTTCAGGCTACAAAATATAAATTGCACTAAATTTTGGAGCTATATATAATATATATAGATTGCACTGAATTTCGAAGCTATAATATAATATAAATTGCACTAAATTTTGGAGCTATAAATCATGGTTCCGTACTTGGAGTGTGCCAGCGCCAAGCCAAATCCGAGTAGTGTTAAGTGCGAGCTGTTCGGGCAACTGTACAGCAGCCTACACCGGGTGTGCAGTGGCCCCCTAGTGACGGCCGTCGATGTGCGAATTGATTGACCCTATGAATTCCCAACTAATTCCTGCATCCTCTGACTGCAATGGCTGTGGCTCTCAGTTAGACTCCAACAGGCAACAGCGGCGCGTGCCCGCCACCTGTTTGTAATGCTGGGGGGGTCCGTCCTCCTCTAAACATTGGCAACAATTCTATCCCCACGCGTAGAAACACTCCACCTTGTGAAGAAGAAGCATTTGCCGCCACGATTTAAATACGAATTAGCGAGTCCACCCCATGATCACGAGGTTGGAATGGAAGCAGTTGGGGGTGACTTGAGAAAGATCAGCGGCTGATGACGTATTAAAAAAAAGATTAGCGGCTGATGATGCAGGAGGGCGAGGCCGTTTGGGCCATTTGGCAGCAACTTGAACTCCGGTTGGTTGGGGGCCGGGGATTAGATGCAGTGACAGTGACCTCACCTCACTGCCGTCGACGGCCCCGGCCGGGGCCAGCTGCCAGCAGCACCAACTTCCAGCGCCCCCCCTGTGCCTGCCGCTCTGCACTTGTCGGAGCCTAACAACATCCATCAACACTGAGATTATCACAATCAATACTCATAAAAAAGGAATCCTCTTCTGAAACCTTGAGACACGTCCTGTCCTGATCAGGATAAAGCTCGGTTTGGAATGCGCCGATTTTTTATTTCAAAAAGAATGCGCCAATTTCGGTCAGATTCGTACGAAATTTACGAGTTCCGGACTAACGAATGAGAAGGATGTTTCAAATTTCTCCGGGAAATTGCGTCTTTGAGCGCTGAGTGGGCGTTTTTTCTTTTTGGTGCACGGCAGCGACGCAAGAGGCGGCGGCGATGGCGTACGACATGGCGGCGATCGAGTACCGGGGCCTGAACGCCGTCACCAACTTCGACCTCAGCCGCTACATCAAGTGGCTCCGCCCGGGCGCCGACGGCGGGGTGGCCGCCGCCGCCGCCGCGGCGCAGAACCCGCACCCGATGCTGGCCGGCCTGGCGCAGCAGCAGCAGCTGCCGCCGGCGGACGCCGTCGTCGACGCCGCCGCCGCCGCGTTCCAGCACGACCGCCGCCGCGCCGAGTTCCCGCTGCCGCCGAGGACGTCGCTGGGCCACACGCCCACGACGTCGGCGCTCAGCCTGCTGCTGCAGTCGCCCAAGTTCAAGGAGATGATCGAGCGCACGTCGGCGGCCGAGAGCGGCACCACCACGTCCTCGTCCTCGTCGCCGCCGCCGCCGTCAGCGCAGGCGCAACACCAGGCGCCCGGGGACGGCGGGGCCGCCTCGCCGCAGTGCGGCTTCCCCGAGGACATACAGACCTTCTTCGGCTGCGAGGACGTCGCGGGCGCCGACGTGGACGCTCTCTTCTTCGGCGACCTCGCCGCGTACGCGTCGCCGGCGTTCCACTTCGAGCTGGACTTGTAGCTCGGCGCCCTCGGTTGCGCTATAGGCCTTGATTACCTTTAATGCGTAATATGGTTTTTTTGTCGATATAGGAGAATCGGATCACCATTGCCAACCAAGAAATGAAATGGTGAGCCAAGCAAACAAGAGGAGGAAGTAGCACAGCCAGACAGCACACCTAGTCTGTCGAGACATTTACAGTGGTAGTGAGATTTACTGAACAATTAAGATTGTATTATTTTTTCATCACCTTGGTAACCGAGGTAGAGTGAGTGAGTGTGTGAGCGAGAGCAAGAGATTGTTTCATTTGTTTCATTCCTGATGAATCCTGACAGAAAGGAAAACAGCAACCATATACATACATATTCATAAACATACCTGATAATTTGTTTTCTCCTAAGGCCCCGTTTAGTTCCCAAAAATTTTCACCAAAAAATTTTCACCTCCCATTTGAACACATGTATGAAGCACTAAATATAATTAAATAACAAAACTAATTACACAGTTTGGATGTACACGACGAGACGAATCTTTTGAGTCTAATTAGTGCATAATCAGCCATAAGTGCTACAGTAACCCACATGTGCTAATGATGCGGTCAAAGGCCTCAAAAGATTCGTCTCGCGGTTTCCAAGTGAGTTCTGAAATTAGTTTTTTAATTAGTGTTCGAAAAACTCTTCCGACACCTAGTCAAATATTGACGTGACACCAAAAAATTTTCACCAAACGCAACTAAACGCCCCCTAAAAAAAGTGCAGCATGTTCTCATCTGTAGGCTTGCATTGCTTCACATGGATGGTCCTGCCTCCTTTTGCAATCCTGTCAGTTAGTAGTAAGCAGGTCTCTGAAACCCTGTATCGGCGTTCGAATTCTGAAGATTTGCAGCCACTCGTACAAAGTTACCACCACCAGTCGTCCAGCACTAACAGCTTACGGCGCAAGTACGCGGCTGCGATTTGAGGCTGAGGAGTGAGGACGTCCTTGCACTGCACGTGCGCCGGCACAGTTCTGTCGTGCCAGAGCAGGGCGGCGATGTGCTCGCCGTCAGATTGTGCGTACACTGGCTGGCAGTGAGAAATGCAGTGTGTGGCTGTAAACGGAATGGCCAGTCACTGGGTCACTGCCTCGCTGTCGCAGCGTCTCTGCGCCGTCCGGTCCGGAGCGCCGTACAAACCGGTCAGTTCAGGACGGCGACGTGTCAGAACGGCAGGCTGCAGGGCGGTCGCCACCCGCCGGGCCGGCGGCGGCGGCGCGTCATCTACGGCGAGGCGTGGTTTGCATAGCTGTTGGCTGGTTCTCCTTGTTGAAATCGATGCTACGCCGCGCGCGCTCACGTTTCGCGCCGGCGCCGTCGGCCTGCTCTGGCGACGACGAACGGTGCTCGGGGAGGGGAGCTCTTCGTGGGCACCGTCGTCGCTTTGCCCGTAGCTGCTGCCTGCTGCTACGGCTACGGCTAAACGCCACCCGTTGGATTTAGCCGGTGATTGGCTCGTCTCTGAACAAGTGAACATACTTGGCCTCTTCCGGTGTCGGGGTGCCAAGAAAGATCCTCAGCGGTCGGTTTTTGACAAAAACAGCTTGGTTTGTCTTTGGCGATGTCGCGGCGGCGGAGGATGCGAAGACATGGTCGTGGCAGTTTCTTGCCGTCAGAATTAAGACCAGGTCTGCATCTTGGCGACTGATGGTGAGAGGACAACCCGTCGTCGTTCGGGACCTAAGAAAAAAGGCTTGGCCGTGAAGTTCAGACCAGGCCCAGTTCCAATAGCCCATCAAAGCCAGGTCCAATTATGTACCCTTTCAGATCCATTTTGAAATGAAGAATTAGGGGAGGAATTTTGTAGTATTTGATTCCTATAGGAACTTTTTCTATATATATACATTTGAAAATTGAAATTAAGAATCGCGCATCTACAGTCCTACAAAATTCGTAAGAAAAGCTCCAATCTATAGGAATTTTGGAGAATATCTAACATGAGGTCCAATATCTTGGAAACTTTCCTGGTATCAATCAACTTTCTTAAAATTCATGTGCTGTATTCAAACGTTCCGAAAGTTCTTGCATTCTAAATTTTTATACACTACAAAAAATGACCTTTTATCTCTGCATGTTAGTATCGGTCATTATTTGGTTTGGTACTAAAACTAGCACAGAACTATTTTAGTACCGAATCATAACACCACCCGATATCAAGAGCACTAAGAGCCATTGCATATGTTGTATTCCAAAAGAGGTCTTAACCTATCCGGATTTGAACTTGGTTATTGAAGTGGAGTCCGCTCGATACCAACCAACAAAAATGTTGTCGGACCTCTATGTTATCAGACGGTGCGTGACAATATCACGGTGCTATACTATTAAACATGAAGCCAAATAGCAAGACACATTGAAACGCTCCGTTTTTAGACGTTGTTTCATTGGTATATCTATGGCTGGGCGTTCGGGTTACCCGAAAAATTCGGGTCGGGTTTTTCGGGTTTGAAAAATTTCGGGTTTTGAAAACTACAACCCGAAATTTGCTAAAAATAATCGAAACCCGACATTTCGGGTACCCGATAATTAGGGTTCGGGTTCGGGTTTTACCCGAACAACCCGAACTATCCTAGACTCTGCAATACACCGCGGCTCCTCGCTCGCGGTTGACCAAGCAGGTAGGCAGCCCGCGCGGCCGGCTCGACGCCGTCCCTCCCTGCGTGCGTTGCGGCCGATTGGCGCTCGCGGAGGGGGGGGGGCGCGTACTCGGGCTGTTGCCGCCGCCGAAGCCCCACCAGCTCGCGGGACTGCAGGAGCAAAAGATGAGGGGGCGTGGAGGAGGCAGATCTGGCGAGGGAATCGGAGAAGGACGCGAGGGCGAGGAGGAGGAGATTGGAGAGGCGGAGGAGCTTCAAGATGCGCCTGGGCGGTGGGCGCGGTGGCGGCGGCCGGCGTGCGCCCGGGCGGGGGGCGTGATGGAGGCGGCTGGCAGGCGCTTAGGCTGGGGCGCGGTGGCGGCGGCCGGCGGGCCCTGGGCGGTGGCGGCGGCCGGTGGACCCTGGGCGACGCCGGGGAGAAAGGACCTCGCCGCCTCGAGCTCGGGGGCCTGCACAGCTGCACCTGCACGCTCGGTCGCTCGGTGGCGGGCGGTGGCGCGGTGGGCATTGGCGCACTGCCGGTGGCGCCGGGCGGTGGCGCGGGGCCAGCTGGGCGACGCGCCGTGGTGTGGGGGCGGCGGCGGGGCACTGGGGTCGGGGGGTGTCGTGCTGTGTGCGTGCGGTGCGGGGGCCGGGGTCTTGGGCTTGGGGCGCTAGGGTTAGTAGCCTGGTGGGCTGGTGCCGTGGCCGTGGTGGGCTGGTGGCCTGTTGGGCTGGGCTGCCTGCAAAAATGAACAAACATATTTGAGTTGGGCTGTTTTTCGGGTAGTTCGGGTACCGTGGCCCAATACCCGAATTACCCGTAATAATTTCGGGTACCGTGGGTTAGAACCCGAATTAAGGTTCGGGTTTTTCGAGTTCGGGTTTTTCGGGTTTGGGCTCGGGTTTTTCGGGTTCGGTTTTCGGGTTTCGGGTATTTTGCCCACCATAGGTATATCCGTTTGTTAAAAATATATTTAAGGAAAAAGTAAAAAAAGAGAGTAAATTGCATCCACTATACAACAACTTGTTATATGGGTGCAAATTAATCCAACAACTTATAAAATATTCAATTTAGTGCAATAACTTGACAGTGGCTACAGATCGGTCCAACAACTTGTAAAATGCCCAACTTAATACAATAACTTGGCAAATAGGTGCATTCACAGTCCAAACATTACACGACAATGTAACTAACACAAAGTCTCCATAAAGAGTATATTCATGTTAGGACAAATTATTAAGTATTATTTTACCATTGATTTTTGTGTTGTGCCTGCATGGCAATGTATTCGGCCAGGATAAAAACCGTCACTATTTAGAAATTAATGTTATGGCTTTACATTAATTATTTTTGTATAGTTATTTAATTTTAATTAAAACTATTTAATTTGATATTCAATATTGAAAAATTCACCCTCACTATTTCTGATATGTTTGATTATATGCACTGTTAAACTAAAAAAGCCAATACATTGATATAAACTATTGATACTTTTTAGGAGCTTCATACATATATTTTTAAAGCCTCATATTTTCTTTACAAAAGAAAAAAAAGCTAAATAAACATGAGCATTGTTGAATGCATGAGCAGAAGCGCAGAAGAAACCTAAGGTTTCTAGGTCTCTCTTATCGACTTCAGTGTTTGAGTGATGGTAATGGTATAATTCTAAACTTTGTTTGCATTTGAACTAATAAAATTTTTTTACATAGTTGAAAACAAACAACCGGATCATCATCAATAATTTCCATTTATAAAATTTAAGAATTATTGTCGTTCATCTACTTTGCTTAATATGTTGCTGTTGTAATGGTGGTTAAATAATATTTATTTTTAATAAAACCCCAATTAATTTATTCTGAGAATAAAATTATTGGTGTCCATTGCGACAAAAAAACTACTGTGAAATAATACATTCCGACGTGAATATACTCTTTATTGTGACTTGACGTTAGCAAATATATTGTCGCATAATGTTTGGACTGTGAATGCACGAATTTACTAAGTTATTGCACTAAATTAAGTATTTTCTAAATTGTTGGATCAATGTGCACCCAGCTATCAAGTTATTATACTAAATTGAGCATTTTATAAGTTGTTGGACCAATTTGCACCCACCTGCCAAGTTGTCGTATGATGGGTGCAATTTACTCTAAAAAATAAGGACTTCACTTTAGGGAGAGGGTCTCAGGACCGGACACACTCTCTCCTCTTCATAATTTCGTGCACCTTGGGCGTTGCGCCTCTCTTCTTCCCCATCTTGTCTTCCTCGGCACGACCGGCCGGTCGCCTCCCACCGCCGCCGCCTCCTCCATCGCCCCACGTCCAGTGGGTGATCTGTCGCCATGCCGCATCACCCGCATCTCACCCCCCAATACGCGCTCTAGCCCTTTCTAACATCCGCTCACTCCAACAGACCCCGGCTGCCTGCCTTCTGCCGCCACCTCCTCCACCGCCCGCTGTAGCGAAAATGGCGTCTCATGCCATATTTCAATAAAATGTTTTGGTGATTGATATAGACAACACAACACTTGGACTAATATGATTGTTAAGATGACCATTCTCAGGCTTTTAGGTTCAAGTGATGACAAAGAGAAGATAGGCCTAGCAAGGCCCGAAGGGCCGCCCCTACGGTAGTTCCGCTAACCGATTAGCGGACGGGGGTCGAGGGGGAGCCGCCCCTCGCGGGTCTCAGGGCAGTGCCCTGAAACCTCTTCGGTCCAAGGGACAAGAATTGAAGAGACCGTGAAGAAATCTAAGTCGAAAAGATCAAAACAGAGACAATTTACTATCACCGGTTAAACCGACGATAGAGAAATTGTACTCACCGGTGCAACGGACTCAGAGAAGGCAAAAATCAGCAGAGTACGCCAGTTGAACTAATGTTGGTTTCTGAAGCGTCGGTGCAGTTGTCCAGAGACTCCATTTTTGGGGGGTTCTGAGATTACATGCACCGGTTGAACCGATGTTAGTTTTGAGAGCGTTGGTCGATTGAAGATTACATGCACCGGTTGAACCGACGTTAGTTTTAAGAGCATCGGTCGATTGATCAGGTAGCCGTTGGAGCAGTAACGGCTAGTTGCTGGGAAAATACACTCACCGGTTAAACCGGTGATGACAAAAACTAGAGCGTCGGTTTAACCGGCGTTAAGAGATTTCGTCAGCCTTTTTCCCAACGGCTAGTTTGGAGGGTTGGGCTATATATATGCCACCCCACAGCTCATTTGAGGTTGCTGGAGACCAAGGAAGTATACAAGAGCCAAAGATCATCTCCAACCACCATAGTGCTTCATTGTACATCATATAGGCTTAAGTACACTTGTGAGAGTGCTTAGTGCTTGATTAGGCTTAGTTCTTGAGAGAACTAGCTTGAGAGAAAGCCTTGCTGCGGCAAGCAACTTGTGATCTATCGTGTGACCCTCCGACTTGGTGTGGAGTGGCAACGACACTTTGTGCGGGGGAAGAGGAGACCCCCTCCTTGGTGGAGAAGCTCCGTAGTGGATTTCGGCCGGGTGACCGAGAGAGACGGTGGCGGTGCACGAGACTTAGTATCTTAGGGGCACTTGCCTTTGCTTGCCGGCATCGTCTTGGTGGCGTAGTGCAAGACGGTGATCGGAAGAGCCTCGGTGTCCCGTGGACGTAGGCGTTTGTGCCGAACCACATTACATGACCGTGTCTACTCGGGAGTTTGCATCCCTCTTGCACTTACCTCTTTACTTACCATATTACGTTTCTGCATTTACTTTATCTTGCGTGCCTTTACCTTCCTTGTTAGTTTGGTTAGGATTGGCTATAGGTTGCAAGTATTTTGGGGTAAGTAGAGAATAGAAAAGATAAACCTTAGTCATAACTAGCAGGTATATGACGTGTTAGGTTTATCTTATACAAGTAGTTTTGAGCCCTAGGTTAAAAAGCGATTAGCGACCCTATTCACCCCCTCCCCCTCTAGGATCGGACACCCCGGTGATCCTTACACCCGCGGCAGGTGACGACCCTACCGCCGTGTCGCTTTGCTTACATACCACTCCCGCTGCACCACCCTGCCCTTCCTAACCACTTCCACTGCTCACTCCTGCCACTGATCCCACCCGCCGGGGGTCCTCCTCAACCCGATCGATGGCATCATCGCCGCCCACAACTCACAACCATCGCCGAGCATACTGCCGGCACCGGCCATCCCTCTATCTCCATCTCCAGAGAGCTTTCTATTGTCGTCCATGGAGCCCCCAAACCTGGAAACCTAAATCCCTAAGGGCAATCTTAGTGTATAATTTCATCACACAGTTACCAAGAGTGCTACGTTAACTTACACTAGAATGAACAACCTCTCTCAATGCATAGTTTCGTTACACAGTTTTATAGATAAGCTATCACATTTAATTGTTGATTGGTATTAATGATCAAGTGTACTATGTGACCAATAGAAGTTGATGAGTGTATGTTGATGAAATTCAAATAATCTCAACGGAGTTTCATTCCAATTTTATGGAACTTGGTAACTGTGCACACCAAATTTCATTCCCATGAAACTCTATTTTTTTCTTTTTTAAAAAAATTTCATGCCATTTCATCACTTTTGGCTATGTGACATGTTATTTAATGAGAATAAAACTTATATAACACTTGCATTGAGATTTGAGAATGGTCTAACCCCATCACCCTTCTCCACCGCCCATAGCTAGCCGGTGGCCCCTTTGCCGGCCGCTTCGCCCACCTCCCGTCCGCAGTCATCTTCTCCTATTTCGATTTCGCCGACTTTTGTTTTTTTATCTTGGATGTTACTTTGTACTGTAGAAAGTACCGGATGGGCTCTCGATTTAACTCTAAATTGAGACTCTCCGTTTAGGCCTTGTTTAGATTTTTACCCGTAAATTCCGTAAATACAAAAAAACATCACATCGAATGTTTTGACACATGTATAAAGTGCTAAATGAAGTCTATTTATAAAACTTCTTGCATGAATAAGCTGTAAATCGCGAGACGAATCTAATGAACCTACTTAATTCATGATTTACAATAGTAATGCTACAGTAACCATCCACTAATTATGGATTAATTAGCATTATTAGATTCGTCTCGCGATTTACAACCCATCTGTGTAAAAAGTTTTGTAAATAGACTTTATTTAGTACTTCAAATTAGCAAGATTTCATCGAAAATTTTTTTACGTTGGAACTAAACACGGCCTTAGTTTTTAGGAAAAAATAAATAAAATTTCGCTGTTCCCGGGGGTTGCCTTGCCCTCGTGCCACACACCCGAGTCAAAAGTGGGCGCGCACCACTCCCTGAACCTGAACCCTAAACCCCCGGGCTCGGCTCTTCACCTCCGGCAGACCGGCCTCCGGGTAACCGCCGCAACTACAACTACCCACATGGGCCACATCGCCCGCCTTGTCCGGCGTCCTCACCTTCGTCGTTGTCCTCTCCATTCCTCTGGGTCGCCACGGCGTGGAGATCTACTCGTCCGGAGTTCGGATTGACTTCTTCCTTTTGTTGGTAAGGAAGCCGAGCTTCCTCTATGCCGTTTTTTCCCTTTTGGTGCAGCCTTCAAATTCAACTTGCTGTTTCTCGGATTGGCGCTCCAGTTTGTCGCGGATTTGTTTGTTTGGGTTGCGGAGTATCAATCCAGGTTCCGATTTGGTGATTGAAGCTTCGTTTCTCCATGGCGCTTCGGTTCGAGGTGAGTCGATGCTTTGCTGGAGGTTCGTCCCTTACTTTTTGAAGGACTGCTTAGTTTTTTCCTTTTGTGTGTATTCGATTTGCTGAGGTCAGAACTTGAGAAGCGAACATGGGTGTTTCCATTGTTGCGGGCTTTCCCCTTGACTGCCTATCGAAGAAGTTCGTCTGAAGTTTGTGGTGTGAAAGCGGATAGCCTTTGCTGATAATATCTATAATGTTTTCTTGGAAGATTGCACGGGACACTGACTAATCCAAATAGTGGGGGTTGACCAGTGCAATGCTGTCCTAGGCTAGGCACGTGTATTTCCGAGCTACAGATCTCCTTTAGCTTTACTTTTATGAGGTGCAAATTGTCTTTTCCTCGTTATATAGTTGATGACGTACTGTGCAATGGGAATAACTTTAAGGTAGAATCTTTCAGTATTCTTACACTTTAAGGTAGTACTTTATTTCTGTGGTATTCTTCACTGAAGTGAAGTTATAGTGGTCCATGTCATAGGAAAAAGGTGGACAGGAAAAAGTCAGAGAAGTGGGCCAGATGTAAGTGCCACAAGGCACATGCTGTCATAGTGGCATGGTACAGATGAGCTGGTGTCATTGTTAGCTCAGTAGCTCAATCTTTGGGCTCCTGCATATGTCACCATCTTTGGTGGACAAAATTTTGTGGTTGGGTAATTTTGCTCCTGCACACTCTACAATGTTGATTTTTGCCACAGGACATTACTCAATTTTGACTTTGCTGCTGGACACTCTTTAAGTGTGTATCTTTGGTACTGGACACCACAGTCATTATAATATTCATTTCCTGGTTGAGAGGATAGAGAAAATAAGTAATCTGAACAAAATACCCTTGCAATGGTAGACTGCTCACAAGCGAAGGTAATTTTGCTCCTAGACACTCTACAATGTTGGCTTTTTCCACAGGACACTCTTTCAAGTATGCATCTTTCCTACAAGACATAATAAAATAATGATTAAACATGCCTAAAATGCTCACATTCATATTTCAGTATTTCACAAAAGAAACAAATCTTAGACGTTGATAGCCATTCATAGTTTCATAATTCATACATGTTCAGAGCCATTACAGGGCTAATATTGATACATTTAGGAGGCATTGCAAGGCTAAAAGTCCATACATGATAGCAGCCATAATAAGGTTCAAAAGCCATACATGATAAGCCATACAAGTTGAGCCATACAAGTTCAGCCATAATCAAAAGGAAAAAGTAAACAGCACATGCACTTCAATTTTGTTTGCCCAACAGCAGTGCCTTCTTCGCCCTAGTTAGAGGAGATCCAGGGCTAGTTGTCAAGCCCATTTCTTGATGGTTTGTGGCTAGTAGGAGTGCCTTCCTCGCCCTTGTAAGAGGACTTCCAGGGCTAGTTGTCAAGCCATGGCGGGAGAACGAAGGTGGCCGGGTCCTGATGGTGCAGATCGAGCGCCGGGCGGACGGATCCTGTTGGTGCAGATCGAGCGCCGGGCGGACAGATCCTGTTGGTGCAGATCGAGCGCCGGGCGGCCGGGTCCTGTTGGTGCAGATCGAGCGCTGGGAGGCCGGGTCCTGTTGGTGCAGATTGAGCGCCGGGAGGCTTCTGGGAGGACCTCCTGTTGGTGTGGATGGGGCTGGGGTCGGCCGATGCGGACGGGTGGCGGCATCGGCGCTTGCGTCGCCGAGCGCGCGCGAGGCTGCTGCTGGCTGCGTCGGGTCCTGCTGCAGGCAGCGGCGGCGTCACGGCGCTGCACGGCCACGTCGCCGAGCGCGCGCGCGGGAGGGGGGGTGGGGACTGGTGGCGGCGCCCCTGGGGATTGGGTCGTGGCGCCGGCGCTTGCGTCGCCGAGCGCGCGTGAGGCTGCTGCTGGCCGCGTCGGGTCCTGCTGCTGGCAACGTCGCCGAGCGCGGGGGGGTGTGTGGTGAGATCGGTGGCGGCGCCCCCTGAGGTCGAGCGGGTGGAAAGGGGGGGGGGCACACGGGTTTCAACAGGTTAGGGTTATGAACAAGGGGTAATTTGGGCATTTAGAAACTTTTCTCCCTCCATTCTTCTCAAAATGAATATTATAATCACTGCGGTGTCCAGTGGCAAAGATGCACACTTAAAAGGTGTCCAGCAGCAAAGGCAAAATTGAGTAATGTCCTGTGGCAAAAATCGACATTGTAGAGTGTCCAGGAGCAAAATTACCCAATTTTGTGGGATGTCTGATTGAACCTGTTGAACTACTCCCTTGTAGTTGTGAAATGTGAACCATCAATATAATTCAAAACAATAGAGCTTAACAGCACTAAATTTAAATGTAGCGATGGAATCTAATGTGGATGCATCTCTGTTCCGTGCTTCCAGATATTAGGAAGATTCAACCGTGCCCGTGCAGCTCGCTTAACTTTGCCCCACTTTACTTGCCAAACACCACTTTTTATGCCTGTTGGAACTCAAGGTTTGTTCTTTGTCTTTTTACATATGCAAGTTCGGTTTGCCATTTTTCCTTGTATTGTAAGGTTATGTGATATGCACGTGTTATGTCAGATCTGAAACAAATAGTCAGGCTCTATCTACTTTTTACTCCTAAGATCAATCAGAAATTTTCCGCACCATATGTTGGACACGGTGACTGCATAATATCCGGATATATGCATGTCCCATGATGATGACCATCATAGTATCTTTTCCTTTTTCGTTGAAATAAATCCTATGTATTTTTGTACTTGATGCATAAAAGCTTCGGCCATGATTTACTAACCTGTGAATCATCATAGCTCTCAAAGTGTTTTCTCATTCAATTGTTTAATGTAGCAAGAGATTTTGTCTGTGCTTGAATTCCATGCAATTGTGTGTGTGCATTTCTACCTCACAATGGATCTGTTTTTCTTTTTATTTAGGTACAATAAAAGGCTTGACTACTGACCAACTGGAGGATATAGGTTGCCAGATTATACTTGGAAACACATATCATCTTGAACTACGTCCAGGTTCTCAACTTATTGATGACTTGGGTGGCCTTCACAAATTTATGAATTGGAAAAGGGCATTGCTGACTGACTCTGGCGGTTTCCAAATGGTTGTTCCGAATTTTTATTTTCTTAACAAATTAAATGTCATAGTAGAGCGTATGGACATGCAGAACTAAACTTTTGGCTTGTTCGTTTGATTGATGTTTTGCTCATACAGAACAATATAAAGCACAAAACTTGTTGAATCCCATTTCCACACAAAAGCATCATTATTCTTCTTTCCTACATTTTATGAACACCTATTTTTTAAGTGTTTGGTTCGTTGCCAATTGCAGTTCTGCTGCTGTTTTGCTAATTGTTTGGAAATTTCGTTTAGGTCTCGTTGCTGCATTTGGCTGATATTACCGAGGAAGGAGTTACGTTTCAGGTAGTTTTTTTTGTAGCCACGTGTTACCTGATGCTCTTGTTCTTTATTAAAGTTGCATTAAGTTATGTTTCTTACTCCTCTGTTGCGATCTGCGTAAAATTTATCAGTCAGGTGTGTCATATAGTCGAATAGAATCTTGTATGAGGACATATTTCAGTTGTACCCTACCACTGAAACTTTTATTTTGTAGATAAACACCATTCTCTTGATAACTTTTTTGGTGTTGGTAATTGATTTTCTTTTTACATGTTCTCTGATTTTATTGCTTTTTCATGCCCAATCTACAGTCACCTGTTGATGGGAAGCCCATGCTCCTGACACCTGAGGAATCTATCCATATTCAGGTGTGCTCTTCTTTTGGTAGCTTTCAACTTGTCAAAGAATTAGATTTGTCCTGTCACAAAATCCTAGTTATATATGTGTGCCAGTTCCCACCCTTCATATTTGTTGGAAATGAATGCAGAACAATATTGGAGCTGATATAATCATGGCTCTTGATGATGTTGTGAAGACCACAATTACTGGCCCAAGGATAGAAGAAGCTATGTACCGCACCCTTCGTTGGATCGACAGGTGTATAGCTGGTATGAATATTTTCTGGTTGACTACTATTGAGTTATCTGACAGTGAGAGTTTAATTAGCAATTGTATCATTTCACTTACTGGCTCTATGTATGAGATACATTCAGTTATCTTACAAAAAGAACGTTTGACGCTGATAGTGATGTATTATCCAATGATGAGGATGGTTTATTTAGGGGGGTGTTTGTTCTGTTCAATGTTCAAATGTAGCTCACAAGAAACCTGATGTCCAGAACTTATTTGGGATTGTGCAAGGAGGATTGGATCCAGTTCTTAGGTGAGTTCATCTAGCTTGTTATATGCAGTACTTGTATCCTTTATTTTTCAGGCCATAAATTAGATTGACAACTGACTATGCTATATTCTCCCCTAATTCCAGAGATATCTGTGTGAGGGGCTTGGTTGAGCGGAATCTTCCTGGGTGCGTGACGGATTAAATTGTCCCTGTTCTCGATGTATTTATTTTCTTTTATTCGTGTATGTCACTATGTTATATCAGTCATTTGTCTCGTTTTTATTTTTATGTTTCTAGATATGCAATTGGTGGTCTAGCTGGTGGTGAAGACAAGGACTCATTTTGGCGTGTTGTTGCCCAGTGCACTGCTGGATTGCCTGAAAATAAACCACGATATGTTATGGTATATACCTTTTCTCTCTCTCTCAAACACGATGTTATGGTATATACCGTAAGTTTGAATTTCTTGAAGTGACCTTGTTAATTTAAATAATTTAAATAGTGTTCTTCTTGCATAAGATTTGATCTAGTTTCAAGCCTTCAATCATGTGGAATATAGAACATACATATACTTTATTTGGTTAACTTCACTTCTATGCTAATATGCAGGGTGTTGGCTATCCACTTGATATTGTAGTCTGCAGTGCTTTGGGTGCAGACATGTATGACTGTGTTTATCCAACACGGACTGCTCGCTTTGGGACTGCCCTTGTTCCTGAGGTATATCCATTTGGTAAATCTAATCCATTCAACCTATAGTGTGTTCCCATTGAGTCATATCACATAAGAACCTTTTTTATTGTCATTTTTATCCTTTTTATACTGTGAGGTAGCCTCATATTCTGAGAAGCTTTTCTTTTCTTTTCTTTTTTCGTTTGCCCCTTGCTCTGGCTTTTGTACAATGTCAACTTTTCTTATGTATCTTATTTTCTCCTTAGGGTGTCCTTAAGTTGAAACAAAATGCAATGGCAACTGATGAACGACCAATTGATCCTACCTGTTCATGCATGGTAAGGCTTGAACCGCACCAGGAACCAAGTGAAGTTATCTGGCAATTTTCTTTGTTGTATAACATGGTCATATTGCCAGGTCTGCAAAAAGTATACGCGTGCATATTTACATTGCCTTGTAACAAAAGATGCTATGGGCTCTCAACTGCTGTCCTATCACAATTTATCATTTATGATGCGGGTATACTAATTCTTTGCTTTGCCAAGTCATTCTTTGTTTGAATGTTTAGCCATTGTCCCTGATTGTTTGCCTGTCGATTGCAGTTGAGTAGAGACCTCCACATGTCAATTCTTGAAGGACGATTTCCAGAGTATGTTGTGCCATCAAACCCAATTTTTCTGAATTGTGAGTGGAAATCTGCATAGGGAAATAACATGATTCTTCTGTCATCTTGTAGATTCGTGCGAGGATTCTTGAGGGCACAGGTTTGTCTTGCTTTTCTGTTGTAGCATACGCATTATGGCGGTCTTGTTCTCAGAGAAACGAATAGGAACTAGGCGTGCATCTTTTATATGGTTGAATTGAAACAATAGGCCAGATTACAAGCTGCCTCCTTGTCATATCCAGAAACTAAAATTTGAATCTGTCCTATTATGTTCTTTCATTCATATCCAATGTCTTACTGCATAAACCATGATATGCAGTTTCCAAAGGGAGACGTTCCGCAGTGGGTCTGTAACTCGATGGAGGTTGCTGGCATCGACATATCCGAGTGCTGCGCTTCGGCCAAGTGTCATGTCCCAAGCATCCAGGAGCAACCTTTAACCGTTCCAGATGACGCAAATGGAGTCGTGCAGCAGAATTAAAGCCGTTCCCTGCATCTAAAGATTAAACGCGGCAGGCTTTTTCACGAAGAAGGTTTCCTGTCGACATACAGTCAAGTAGGGTCTCACAGTCTCAACCGGTTCAGCATAGAATTTTCCAATAGTATGCTGAAGCTCACGCACAGGTGTTTGGTAGCATTTTTTAGGGCATCGTGCGCACGTGTGTTTAGAAAAAACAGCAGGGGCATGCAATTTGCTGTACCATGCTCCTGGAGGCGGAGGCCTAGGTTATACGCCGTCCAGATTAGTGGATGGAAAGAATTACCTGTCATTGGGTCCTTGGCACGCAGTCGACGTTAAGGACTCTTGGTGTTGCGTTGGGGTCAGATGAAAGAAGCTTGTAAAAGCGTCGGTCGCCTTACGCTGAAACATTTGTTGTTGTGAGGAATGAAATTGGTAGTCCTTGCAACTTTTTCCAGCTGCCACCGGTTATGATTTTGTCCGGCACGAGCGTGACTAGGTGCTCGCTGGGAGCAGGCCAAGACTCGGGCACACTTGGACTGGAGGCCGGTCCTTAGCCGGGTCCGGTCTTCAGGCCGGTCCAGGACCAGCAGTCACGGCGAGCACGAAATCCGTGTCTTGCCGTCGTCGCGTCTTGGACTTACCGGTGGGTTATTAAGACAGTTTCAGTAGGAGTGTCATCGATATAGTTACTAATATTAAAAATAATTTGAGAATTGTGCCAGTACAGTGTTATGGTGATAATATTTCTGTTATATTTCATGACATTTCTCTCCCCTCTCTCATATTGTTGGTATATGTTAGTAAATTTAATGTCCATGATACTCTTATAACACTCCCATTGAGATTGGCCTAAAAAAAAGATAACTCCATCCATTCCAAATTATAAATCATTCCAAGAATTTTGGAGAGTCAAAGTTTTTCAAGTTTGACTAAATATATATAACAAGATAACAACATTTATGATACTAATTAAGTACTATTACACTCTTTGTTAGTTATATTTTCATAGTATATCTATTTGATTTCATAAATTTTTATATTTTTCTCTATAATTTTTGTCAAATTTTGATATAGTTTGACTCTCCAAATTTTTTGGAATGACTTATAATTTGGAACGCAGGTTTTCACGTGAATCTGTTACGGCTGTTATTCCAATTGACTTTTCCTCAGGGAAGGGGTGCGGTCCTGGTGAATCTAGGTGCGCCCATGCAGTGTTCCAGGAATCCGTGGAACATGCATGGACCATGGGATCGGCCGGAGACAACGTGGTTGCGCAGGGGCCACGCTGCTACCACGGCTTGGGGAACCCGCCACAGATTTCTATAGGTCGAAATTGTAATATGGTCAGGCAACACCATTCCTCGCATGATTTGGGGGCCGCGCGTCTTTGTTGTCGAGTTAGAGGGGAGCTCGGTCTTTTCGAGCTCGTCATACTCTAAATTTATCATCTAAAAAATTATAACTCCTAAAAAAATCTAAATATTAGATCCTGATTATCGATATTTTTTTCACTATATCCAGTTTTTCCACATCCGTCGTACTTTATATATCTTTCTTTATACTAACTACCCATCCAGAAGACCCATATGTTAGCCTCATCTTCTTTTTTTACTCCCCACGTCAGCCTCCTCTCCCCATCACCCTCCCTCCCCAGTCTTCTCTGGGCCCCTCTTCCCTACCTCCAGATCTCGCCGCCTCCCTGCTCCTCCGCCCCATCCCCTGTTTGCGGCGGAGGGAGCCCGGTTCAGTGCGTGGCGACGGCAACAGTAGCGGCGGGCGCGCGGGAGGGAGGACAAGGTGGAGGAGCAGGGGTTGTGGTGCTCGTCTACGGCATTGGCAGGCTAGCACGCGGTGAGGAAGGGCGGGACAGTGCGAGGCCAGCCGCGGCAGCACCGAGCGCATGCGAGGCCATCCCGCGATGGGACGGCGGTGGATGTGGCAGGCGCGACAGCAGCGGTTGTGGCGGGGGCAGGTGTCGAGCTCAGCCATGGTGACCCGGCTCGCAGCAGGGGCGAGCCGGCGACGGCGATGAGGCGGGGACACTGGCCCTCTCGCGCACGTCCATGGTTGGCTCGGGGTGGCGGGGTGGAGTCCATCCGCCGAGAGAGGCACGCGCGGCGGCGGAGGACGGCGGGGAGCAGTGGCGGGGACGGTGGACGGTGGCTCCTCCTTCTTTTGTTCTGAGCCGCAACATGCAAGGCGGGGTGGTTGGGACTAGAGGCGATAGCGTGCCGTCCGTACAACGTTGGGAGTAGCGGGCGAGAGGAGGAACACTAAACATAGCGTAGCATTTATAGGCCCGCTGCAGCAAATTTTACGCCAAATCGATCTTGCAGGAGATGGTATTGGTTGGGATAGAGTACCCACTGCGAGCAGCCTCATGGGGAGAGGTGGTAGGGTAACACGGCGGTGGGCTCGGGAGAACCACGAATCCTCACCTTGCTCTTCAACCCTATCATCTTCCTTCGGCGAGCGGCAAGATACTTCTGCCAAAGACTGGAACATTAATTTCAGCGTCAAGGATCCAATTGTGAGCAAAGTTGGTCTTAGTGTGAATCACCGTTCATTGTGCAATATTGTTGATGACCCAAATTGGCACGACTGGGCGGACAGATTAGACCTGTTTTCTAAACTGGTCAGTCCGATTTCGTCAAGTTTCTCAAAAGCCAAAATGGACTTCATTATTGCGTAGATCTCGTCGAGACGATCAAAATGCATACATGGAACGTCTGGTTTGGACTACGGATGAGAGAGTTCTGACTCTGGAAAGAATTGACTCAGACCCGGACCGGTCAGACTGGTTGGTAAGGGCGGTCAGACCGGTCCGGACTGCCGAGTCCGAGTTAGGAGTTGTATTTTAACATAAAATTAATTAGAATTTCGATTTCTAATGAGGTAAGACCATCCCTCCCTATAAATATAAATCTAATCTATCCGAGTTAGGAGTTGTATTTTAACATAAAATTAATTAGAATTTCGATTTCTAATGAGGTAAGACCATCCCTCCCTATAAATATAAATCTAATCTATCAAACACTTTTATCCTTTTTACCTTTTTCTTTGCCCTAATTTTTTCCAACCTCAATATGTTCTTCTTCTTTCGTCTCCATAGCGTTTGAAGATGCTCTAGGTGGCCTGCCGGTCCTAGGGCAACCCTATGTGCGCTTGCCCCGATGGGGTTCGTCCTGGATGAGCGTTCGTTGGACTCGCCGGTCTGTCCAAGTGAAACCAGTCTAATCGGTTCCAGCTACCGGTCTGAACGGTCATCGCAGGAGGTGCTTCAAGGAGCCCCTCCTCTCGCCGCGCGATCTAGCGTGTTCGTGAGTTGACCCAAAATTTGTGTCAACAATATATTGTTGCTCTGAGAGCAGTCACATATACACGTTGATGCCTGGATTAAATGGTAAATTACTTTTTGAGTTGCATATTGTCACGGCGGGAAATGGGCGACTACTAAACTACTCGATTGCTCGTATGTTGTGCGCTTGATCGGATATGGTCTAGCACACAAAGACTTGATTATTTAGACTGGTTCGGGCTTGAAATACCCTACGTCCAGTATGGGGGGTGGTGTTCTTGCTCTATTGCTCTCGAGCCCAGGTGCTCAATGTTCAGAAGGGAGCTTACAAGCTGAATCTAGCAGTGTCGGATCTCTGAGGGTCCAACCCTTTCCTACGTGGGGGACTTTTACTTTTATAGTCCAAGGTGGGGCCCCCATTTACATATATCTAATGCTGTGTCTTGGCACCGTCGGGGTGTCCTTCATTCTTGTCAGTTGTCGGGGCCCACTCGGTCGGTTGGGAGTGGGAAGGCTTGATCCTGGTGATCTTCTTGGGCGACGGGTTGTTCAGGTGTTGTCCCATCCTAGACCAGTCGGGGCAGCCTGGTCACTCGGATGGTCGCTCGGGGGTTATCTCCGGTCTTGTCTGCCTGGACCTATGTCCCTTATCTGCAGGGCTATCTCATGCCTCCCTTGCGTAGCCCCTGCCAACAGGACAGCGCACCCGGTGAGGGGTGCCTTACCGAGGTCAGATAGGGGGTGTCCGGTCACACTCGCTGGCGTAATGGGGTGGCACGCAGGGGCAACCATCATTACGGCGAGGGAGGGGACGTCTGTTGACGCCCACCTCCTGTAGTGTCACGGGGCCTGCGCGGGCGGCGCTGTCCCTTTGTCAGAGAGTCCAGTAGCCTATATCTGCTCCGCAAGATAGGGGGAGCCGTCGTCGTGGAGCCTGCGCGGAGGCCTGGCTTGATCGGCACGCCTGTCAGGGAGGGCAGCTACATTGGAGTGCACGACCCGGGTCATCTAGCATGGCTCTGACCTGGAGCGCCAGGTCGGGGGACTGCCACGTGTCCCGGGCGGTCGAGCTTCCGGCCGCATTGCCTTATGAGCGAAGGCTGCCCACGCAGGTTGACGGGCCGCGTCGTGCCCGGCCCAGGGAATTTGTTGGGCTTCCTCCTCTACGAGTCAGGCCCGTCAGGGGGCCCAGGTTTATACCCCCGTCACATATACCCCCGTCTCATTTAGAGCCTCCACATGAAGTCACCAAGGATTCTAGTGGACACTCTTAAAAAATCCAAAAAATCCTATAAATTCTCACAAAAATAAAAAACATACAGCCATCAATCCAACAACTCTAATTATAATAACCATCGGATCTATTATCTTTCCTAATAAATTATCCACCTCTGCTATTATGAAAATAGATTAAAGTAACCCCCCTAAATATGTATCTAAACTACCCGCCTCTGCCATTATTAAAAAAATCTTAAGTAACCCTCTAATATTTAAATAAATTAACCACCTATGTCATTATAAAAATAATACATATACCCCCTAAATTTGTATATAAATTATCCAATTATGTCATTATTATTACAAGTTTAGTCACTCCTAAATATGAATATAAATTATCAAATTATGTCATTATTATTACAAGTTAAATTACTCATAAATCTGAATCTAAATTATATAATTATAATAAAATATTAAAGTGCAATAATATAAATACTAAATTACTATTTCTATCATTATGTATATATTATTTATGTTATTGTTTATATAAAACCACGATATATGACACCTTATATTCATGTATGATGGAAGAGATAATAATATCAATTCACAAATAAATAGTTCAACTAAATATATATCAAATACATATAGAGGTGTGATGCAAAATGAAATCTATTGTCATCAGATAACGAAAAATATAAATTCTAGAGCATGTGTTAGAATGTTTAATAGATGAAAAAAGAGTGGGATAGATAATTATAATTATTGATCACATTCTTATATTAATTTTAATTATTCCCCGTGGAAGCAAGGGGTTGATAGACTAGTATATTGAGTTGATTGGAGAAGCGGAAGACTCACTTCAACATTTGCCCTCGCATCGATACTTCCTCAGGCTTTAAATATGAAAATATGAGCCAGTAGTAATTACATTTTATTTAATCGTACACGAACTCTACTTAACATTGCTTATATTCTGCATATGACCTCCCCCCCCCCTCCGAAACTGCCTGCAAAGCTTCTATATATTTATATTTGTGTTAATTGAGGAGGAGGATCAAAAACATATTTACAAGAAATTAAGCACTCCTCCCTCCGTTCCAAGGTTTAAGCAAGGAAATTGGCACACATATATTCCTCGGGCGCACTATGTTTGGAAGATCCAAGCATTCGAACCTGTTCTTATTCTGCACAAATTCGCTTCTTTTGTCGCAAGGAATGGACCGACACGCAATGTAAGTTGGTCGGCACATCTTGAGAACAAAGCGGCAGCAGGCATGGCTAGATTCAATGAACCTCGACCAATCTATCCGGGTCATTGAGATTCAATTCGGGGGCAATGTATTCTTGCCATAGAAGATAGCATAAACTGAGGCAGTGTAACACCCTGCCCGGATACTCCGGCCGTAGGCCCGGATACTCCGGACATGGAGTTTCTAAGTCATCTAAGTTTTTTCATCTGAGCCCCACAACCATTAAAACTAACTCATCTCTCTCACAGCTCACTCTCACTCTCACACTCTCTCTCGTTACTCTCTCTCCCTCTCACTCCCTCGAGAGCCCTCTCTCTCTATCCAAACTCTAGAACTCAAAAATCCCCATCCCAAATCAATCTCAAGACCAAGGAAGCTCCAATCAGCGTGGGGGATTATCTTCTCCAGGTATTCCACCATGGGGTGGCTTCGTTTTTGAGTTTTCTTGCAAGGAGAGCTTGCTCAAGTTACTAAGAGCTAGGGCAAAAAGGGTCGATCTAGGGTATTTAAAGCAATTTCTTTTGGGTCAATCATCTCCCTATGAACTATTCTATTAGAGCCTGAAAGGGTTTCAAATTTTGTGGATTGATTTTGCCAAAATCAAGATTTCAGTTTTTGGGGCGAAAATGGTGTGAAGCCCGGAGACTCCGGGTATAAGCCCGGATACTCCGAATTTGGAACACTCTGGGGGAAACACCGGGAATAAGCCCGGATACTCCGGACATTGGAACACTCCGGGAGAAACTCCGGGTATAGACCCAAAAACTCCGGACTTGAGAGTCCGAATAGTCCGAGCAGGTATCCAGATACTCCGGGTTTTTGGGTATTTTTGGGTGGAAAAGAGCAATTGGGGTAGATCTTTAGTAGTTGTACTCGGTGATGGTTAATTGTAATTATAAAATCGTATTTGCATTAACTCATATCATATGCATACGCGTAGCAGCCGCGGCAGAGGAGGTGGTATACGAAGTGGTTGTGGAGCCACATGAGCCCCAGGGGCAAGCCCCGCAGCAGGAGGTTCGCGAGGAGTCGGCCCAAGGCCCAACTCACCCTAGTGCTGAGCAGCAGACTCAAGGCAAGCCCCGGTGCACATCCTACTATTTCAAATTATGACACCTATATATGTCTCTAATAATTGTGCATTAAGTTTAGAAATTGTTTGAAACCTTAGTTGCATGATCTCTATGTTTTTCTGGGCCTCATACTAGTATGAATAGGTCGTTAGCACTGCTATGCTTAATAGGGCTCGATAGAAGTTGAGTGATAATTATGTCACTCGCGAGATATAGGATGTCTTTAGATTATAGTATATGAATTATTACATTCAAGATGGAAGGAAAGGGATGGGAGGCCGGATGGGGGAAGGTGTAGCCCCATCTGTGTTGATTAAGGACGGTTCCGTTGTTGGCTGTGCTGATTGGGGATTGAATTGTACTAACCGCATGCCTGGAGTAGGAGGTAGTCGAAACCGGTAAGCCGAGTACTGCCTCGCTTCGAAAGTACAGAACTTCATCACCACCTCTTAAGGAGAGTCGAGTAGTCGCGGAGAATTGGGATGCATGTATTTATTTTTTGTGGTCTCACGTTGAGCTCGACTGACTATATGTAGGTGGGGCGGTTCTGTAGTTCGAGGCGGGGAGAGGAAAGGTCAGTGCGTGGGGTCCGACGGGGCTTTTGCGTGCCGTGTTGGTTAGGTCCACCTTGCAAGGTTAAATCGAATCGATTCGCCGTGTCTCGCAGTTATGAGGGCCTTGATCTCTTGGTCACCTCGTAGAAAGGAATTGGAGTAAGAATGAGATGAGATGCAATGATGGCTGATATTATTTAATAAATATTTGCTCACCTTGATTGTTGTAGCCTTGCAAATCCTAGATGGTTAGTCAATTTATTGATATAATTGGGAGCTAAAAGTTAGAAAAATAAGGACTTACTTCTAGTGCTTGTTCTGCAAAATTAACCACCAGCCAAAAGCCTCGCATGTCTAGGTATGTGGGCTAAGTTATACCCACTGGTCGGGTATGTCTTGCTGAGTACTAGTTGCTCAGGGTTTGTTGCCACCAATTTTTGTTACAGGACACCCGGACGTTGATTTCTGCCCCTGCTACGTCAAATTCATCCGCAGAGATGCGGAGGGGTGGGAAGTGGTGGATAGAGACCCTTAGATTAGGGATTTGGCGGGTTGCACACTTGAGGGCAGGGTGTGCAGCCCTCAGTTTTGTTTCGACCGGTCTGACCAGTCATTGGACCGGTCTGACCGGTGGTTGGTAGGGCCAGGTAGCACCGATCTGACCGGTGAGACGTACCGGTCTGACCGGTGGTGTTAGAACTGAACCAGTGAAGTAATGTAGTTGTATGTTTTCTCTTCCATTTGAGTTTGGCTACGCTATATAAAGTTTGTAAATTATGTAATTTATGTAAATTTCGTGAGCTTGTGTTTTGAACTCAATTAGTAAAACTCTCGTTATCGGTTGTCATCCTTGTATATTTTTTTCAAGTATTTTATCGTGTACCATCTACGCCCGCCTTCGCGTGGGACTACCGGTGTCGTTTCGATCGGGCCGTGGGTTGAGAAAGGATCGCCAAATTAAGCCATTAAGCGAATGTGCCTGATGTGTTTAAATGACGACCATTACGCTTAATTAGAGTTTTAATTTGACGGTTCCGTTGCAGTTTGCCTGACTCTACGTCTTGGCAACAAAACAGGTCACGTCTGTCAAGGTCATATTCTATACATGGCATTTCCCTGCTTAGACGGAAACAGGCACCAATTTTCTTTGTCGTGGATCGCACATTCTGCTAGCATGTAAAGAATTTTACAGCCAACGAACTTTCAACTAGCAACAGAACATTTCTTAAATCCGGACAAGAGTTTCCTGTAAACCATCTAGATCGTCGATTTCAGCTGAAAACTGGCAGCCATTTGTCAAACCCACCACTAATTTCTATGACCTAAGTCGACAATTTCTTAAACCTATAAACGAACTTTTGAAAATCTCGCAACATTTTTTTTAGCGAGTGTGTTAGGATCGGAACAATTAGCAGCATGCATGCTCATCAGTCAGCTGAACCCGATGACAAAACGAGAGCGGTCTCATCTCACGCGTTGAAATTAAACAAATGCTCAAGCAAGCGCCCGCTAAACCTACCAGTCTCCCCTAATAACCATGCCGCAAAAGGAAATGTGCCTTACGCGGTAGGTGCCAGAAAAATGAAAAATCATTGAACAAATGGGAAGCAGCCGCTGAGAGAGTTGAATGAGGTATGAGCTTGCTTGACATTTCCTTCATCTCTGACTGAATATCCCAAGACAGAAAAAGGTACATGGTCGTGTTTGGAGCCGTAGGAGCAGAATAGCGGTTCCACAGTCGGAGACAGGGCAGGTGAAATGGATTATATCTTACTCACTCTATTTTTATTTACATATCATATTAGATTTATCCTAAATCAAATTTGATCAACCTGAACCAAATTTATAGAAAAAATATTTATAAATCAAACGTGCCCGGCACGAAACAGGCCGGGCAAGTGAATGAGATTAATATCTTACTCCTTCTATATTTATTACATGTTGTATTATGTTTGTTCTAAATTAAATTTGACCAACTTTGATCAAATTTATATAAAAAATATTTACATACCAAATTTATTTTTATTAATCCACGATGAAATATCGTCACGGTTCACCCAGCTTGCAAACCGTTACTTTTGATTAGTGATCTAGTCGAATTAAGGTTGATGAGCCAAAAATTTTTTAACTTTAAGTGAAGGGGAAAAAACCCAAATGCTTCCAAAAATTTCAGATAAAAAACCTGATAATATTTTGGGATACAAGGAAACCCACTAAAATAACTAGAGCTTTTGAAGCAAGTTCTACAAGCTTAAAATAAAAGATTAGGTAAATTTAAAACCATAAAAAGGCTTAGTAATATTTCAAATAAATTCATGCAGGCCTTGTCATCAATGACAAGAAATCTCTTAATTTGAGCCCTCGAGCAGGGAAGCCATCTTTGATGATATACATGCATGGTTTTTCGGTTTTGTCGTTAGAAGCTGCAGGTAAAAAAAAAGAATAAATACTGTATTTTTCAAATTTTATCCGAATTTGTTCAAACATTAATTAGATTCTCGAGCAGCTGTTCCGATTTCCGATATGAAACAAAGAGACGCCGACCCGGACCTTCGAATTTTTTATGACTAAAACTTCCTTCAGCTGTTCAAGCTCGCCCGTACACGCGCAATGCTGGCCGTCAGACGGCGGTTGCCCATGCCATTCTCATGGTACTACCCCTACCCCGTCGACAAGACCATCTCCTTCTGGAAGCTCTGGTACGGTCCCAGATCATGGTGACAGTCAAAAAGCTCGATCGGAGGCATCCGCCGCGGCTGGCCGCGCGCGACGAACCAAGCACTCAGCCGCCGGCCAACCTGTCCGCGCAGCTGCAGTGTGAACTGCAGTAGCTGATACTAGCGGCACGATCGATCCTTGGAAAGGAATCATGCGATCCGAGGCTGCGAAGTCTGAGGACTGTCACGCCGCCTCCGACTTGGCATAATGCGGAGCAGCCTCCTGTCGTCGCCGTCGCATCGTCGCCCTCTCTCTTCCGGCCGGCCTCTATAAATCGAAGCGATCCTCGCCAACTGCCACACACACGCTTCCAAATCGTAGTACTAGCTAAGCCCTCAGCTGAGATCGATCGTTTCAGCTCTGCAAGCTTTCACATTTCTCTCGTCTCGTCTCGTCTCGTCTCGTCATCCAAGGTTCGATCGAATCGACCTGACCATGGTTGCTGTGGAGGCAGCGGCGACGCCGAGCCGGCGGTTCGCGCTTCTGATGGCGGCGCGCGACTCCGACTACGTGCTCAAGAAGTACGGCGGCTACCTCCACGTCTTCGTGGCGGCGTTCGGCGGCGCCGGCGAGGCGTGGGACCTGTACCGGGCCGTCGACGGGGAGCTCCCGGCGCCGGGGGACCTCGGGGCCTACGACGGCTTCGTGATCAGCGGCAGCCCGCACGACGCGTACGGCGACGACCTGTGGATCCTCCGCCTGTGCGCCCTCGTCCGGGAGCTCCACGCCATGCGCAAGCGCGTCCTCGGCGTCTGCTTCGGCCACCAGCTGATCTGCCGCGCGCTGGGCGGGCGCGTGGGCAGGGCCCGCGCCGGCTGGGACGTCGGCGTCAGGGAGGTGGCCATCGCGGACGCCGCCGCGGCGCTGCCGCCGTGCCGGTTCCTCGACGCGCTGCGCGAGCGCGGCAAGCTGCCGCGCCGCGCCAAGATCACCGAGGTCCACCAGGACGAGGTGCGTGCGCGTAGTATAACGCCGGCATTCCCACGTACACCTCTGCAATCTGCTGATGGCGTTCTTGGTCATGGCGAGCAGGTGTGGGAGGTGCCGGAGGGCGCGGAGGTGCTGGCCTCCTCCGACAAGACGGGCGTCGAGATGTTCCGCGTCGGCGAGCACGTGCTGGGCATCCAGGGCCACCCGGAGTACACCAAGGACATCCTCCTCAGCCTCGTCGACCGCCTGCTCGCCGCTGGATCCATCACCGTGAGTGCCATCCGGCTTCAGACTCCATTGCCGCTTCTTGATCTCTGACCAACGAAACAATGCCCAGAGGACACACCTGGGTCTGAAGTCTGAATCCCGAAGCATTCTGTTTTACCCTGCTTTGCCACTCTGCAGGTGTCGTTCGCCGAGGCCGTGAGGAGGCAGCTGGAGGCCACGGCGCCGGACAGGGAGTTCTGGCTCAAGCTCTGCAAGAGCTTCCTCAAAGCTGATGAAGATCAGGTCTGCAAGTGATTGGCATCTACTTGAGTGGTGTTGTAACAGTAGATGCATGGGATGCCCTGTTTTGGGATCAATTTGTTCTGAGCCCAGTTTATGATGATAGAGTGCATGCTAATGTAAATAATACTAGGAAATTTGGAATAAACAAAGCCTCAGCGGACAGGTTAATTTTCAATAAGAGACTGGTTGGCGGGAGTATGTTTGAGCTTCTCTTTCTTGTCAAACAGTTGACCATCTTCTCTCTTAAAAGAAGACCATTTTGACGACCCAAAAAGGTATGGTTTGGCAACTGCTAATAGAGTATATTGGGAGCAAGTTCTGTTTGTCTGACTGGAAGACCAAACAATTTTAATTTGTTTGGAGCAAGCTCTGATAATCTGTTGAAACCTCAGAAGCAATGGGAATGACTTCTGAGCCCAACAAAGGCCAGTACTATGCATAATAATATAAGTTGTGGTCTTCTTGGTCTAAGGCTGCTAATTATGAGCAGAGAGAAATAATCCAATCAATCCTCATTTGGAGCTTCCTCACTAAACCAAAACGGCAACATACAAATAAATTAAAATAAAAAAGAGGAGACGAGAATAACAAATAAGCAACTAGCACTTTGCACTTAGAATATCACTACTCACTCCGATCGAATGAACTTGGCATTTTTACTAGTCTTGGACATGCAAACAACTGTTTTTTCATTAGAATTTATTTAGAGATTGCGATGAGATTATGAAAGTGCTTTTCATGACAAACTGGCTTAACTTTCCGTGCCATTTCCGTCACTTCCATCAGGGGCGAAGCCAGATCAAAATGGCGCCGGGGTCTTGTCTGTTGCGAGCCGGGGTCTTTGTGTTGGAGGAACAGTGTAGCACAGTGTTTTCTATAGAGTTTTCACAAATCCATCGGGGTCGGCGGACCCCAATAACAAAGGGCAGCTCCGTCCCTGACTTCCATCATCCTTGTGCTCCTTAGCGCGTCTGCTTTTCACGTAATAATTACTAAATTGCCCTTACATTCTTGACAGAGCTTTTCTCAAATTTCCAAACTCATCAGCCAGCTCTCGTTGATTCAGCAAGGTGTGGTGCGGCCTCCCGTTTCGGATCGGCGTCATGTGTCGTCCTGCCATGCTGCCAGCACACCGACTGGCCGTCCCCAGCCTCAACATCAACTGAACTCAGTAAACTGATGCCAGAGACGGGGCTGCAACCAAGGGATGAACAGCTACCACATACTGTCACAAACACCACTCAAAGCATGAGGAAGGTCTTGCAGAGCTTCAACCAGATCGAGCTCCCGCCTCCAGCTTCCTCTCATGGCCTTAGCAAACGGCGGAGAAATCTGCCGCGTACGTGTCCGAGTATAAATGGAATCAAGGCCCTCGTCAGCACGAAGACAAGAAAAAAATGCTTCAGAGTTCAGACATTTGGGCTCGTCTGCTTATGTGTTCAAGCATCAGAAGCACTTGTGGGCTCGTCCTAGTGGAGACACAGAATTATGCATCATTACCCTTTTCTAGTCCCAAGATATGCGGGGCACGCAACACATATTACTCATCGGGGGGCAAAAAAAAAAAAATCTATTGTACCGGAAGAGAAATGCCTTGCTTACTGCCTGACCATCCTCTCAACTCTTACATCATAATCAGAACTAGTATACTTGCAGGCTGTATGCAATGTTTGGAGTAATAAGTCAGATCGAATTAAAATGCTCCAAAGTGGCAATCTCCTCAAACTAATGCGAAATTGGACACAGTTTGGTATATTTGCATGTGCGTGCGACAAGAGTACGACTCAGAAGATTGAAAAAGCTAGGTAGCAGTCGATCAAGCACATTCATACCAAGACTATGGAATCAAATAACGTTGCAGATAATTCATGACTTTGCAGAAAACAACACCATCTCAAATTGTTGACGAACCAATTTGACTGACTTGACAAACAATCAGATGTGAGTCAGCAGAGCCTTGGACGATTAAGAAAGTTCAATGCATGCATCTCCCCACCAAACAGTAATATGGATTTTGCTTACGAAAAAAATAACAGTATAACAGCGCAGTAGTAGGAATGACAATAGGCAGATGATAAACTGATAATTGATTGAGAGTTATTACAAGATCATTCTCCCCACAAGGGCATCGGCAGCAGAAACAAATGCAGAAACTCACTATGGCAGACGCAGCAAACCATCTAGAGCACTTATTGAGCAGGAAAATATAAAAGAACATAACATTATTATGCTTGCCGGTAGCCCAGCCAGCTGCTTAAACGAAAATAGAAGAGCAGGGCCAACAGAGGCCTCAATCCTTAAACTTGCAACTCGAGGTGAAACCACCCAATCTTTCTCACGCATCCACACCTTTCTTCACCACCTTCTTCTCTGCATCCCAACAGATACACATTTCATCACTGTTCACAGAGGTCTCCATTCCATCACTGCTCCATCCATCCATCTCCAAGGTCGACCTGGGCGACACAGTACCAGGCGAGATAGCGGTAAAGCTCTGGTACACCAGCAGACCACCACCAGGAAGCTCCTGCTCGACAAGGTCATCACACATGTAGGAGTCAATGTCTGCACCCTTTGCCCATGATTTGGCAAACTCATGCCCACCAAAGATGGTAACAGCAACTGAAAAGTCTGAAGGAGAGAAGCCTGCCAGGACCCTCTTGATGACGTCATTGTAGACTAAGGAGCTAGGATCAAAGTTCATGGCTTCATAGCTTGCATAACTGAAACCTTCCTCAGGTGTCACGTGGATGGTGGAGGCTGCAGGTCCGAAGACACCATTCATCGAGTACCCGCATGGGTCGAACTCAAAGTCACAGATCTCCATCTCAGGGATGATCTCAGAAATTCCTGAAAGCTTCGTCATCTCCTTTGCTGATGAGCAACTGCCATCAGTGGAGTTCTTGAAGAACACTGCAGCTTTCTTAACATCCAGCCCAGTCATGCACATCTCCAGTGTCACCATAGGCTGCTCAGGCTCGTCCGTGGCATAATAGACATGCCATTTCTTATTGGGCTTGAACGCGTCACCAATCACATATGCATTGCCACCAGACTTGAGCCCACCAAAGAAACCATTCAGCACTGATACCTCCTCCGAGAAGCTGCGGTGCGGTGCCGGCTGAGCACCGGAGAAGATAAACGTCCCACGAGAGTACTTCACTGAAAGAACAGGCAGTGAGAGCTCTGCAGCAAGCTCAAGGATGCGAGGAATGGAGAGCAGCAGTTTTGTCGTCCCACAGGTCTTGAGGACAACCTTGTGGGGATACACAAAGAGGCTCGACTCGGACAGAACATACGAGTCAAAGTCCTTGTTTGAGAGCTGGGACACTATGGTGCACCGTGCAAGATCCAAGAACGAGTCAATCTGCTCGCGAGAGAGGGCACGAAGGCCACGACCACATGGGTCCTCAAAGACAGGTGCATCAGAGAACGTTATCTCAAGGCGCTTCTCATAGCCCTCAAACCCAATAGGGGAGGCAGGAGAAGAGCCCCAGGAATCAGCTGAAGGCATCGCCATTAGATGACGTGTTGCAAGGAAGGGAGGATGGGAGAGGGAGGGAGAAATGGGAGAAGACAAGTTGGAATCTCAGAAGCAGAGAATGCAGCCAGCCAAGGGAGAATTATCAAACAAGAGAGAAAAATGGAAGGAAAATCCTACTCTACGGCGAATTGCATGTGAAGGGATATCAGGATGGCTTGCGGGCGCACTGCAAAAAAAGAGATCAACCAAATAATAAGCATTAGAAACCAGAGCACGAGATGCATCAATGAACAAGTTTACATTTAGAACTACATTGCTCAGGCTGTTGGTTCAATTCTTACGTTGGAGTAAGCAGCAGACTGGAACTTCTTGATTCCTCCGGCTGGGCGAACGTCCTCAATTTTATAACCAAGGGGAGCTTCGTACATCAAATTGCTACTACTAGACTTCTTGCCACCTTTTGACTCCATTAGAGCATCCACAATTGTTCCTTCTTAAAACTGATGATCAAAACAGAGTAAATTTCCTTCTTAGGCAACAGAACACAAATGATAAGAGAAATTATCAGGATCCAAATCTGAGGTAGCAGATAAGGATGTGCACAAATGTTTGAGAATCGAGAGTATATAATTTAGTTTACATGCTGAAACCATTTCAATTGAAGAGGAAACAGTGTATGAATAAAAACATGTTGAGACTAACATACACAATTGCAGCAATGATACGATAGACAACGTTTTAGGTTGTCCATGAATAATGAACAAGTATCCAAAAGGATCAATTCAATATTTAAGTATTAAGTTAGTAATCAGTAAATGAAGCAATAATTGTTAACTTCATCCCAGTCGATATAAATGAAACCTCATGAAGCAAAATTGTTTGTTCCTTTTCTTAACCTTGTATTCTTCTTTAGGAAAAACCGTGGCATCAGTATGCAAGAAGCAACACCATGGTGGCAACATATTGCCCAAGAACAGTCGACGAAAATAACCGTATGTGCAGACTAGTTTGATGGCTCGTATGAGCTGATTTTTTTTCTTACGAACAACTAAAGGGCAATAAAAGCTTCTCGTAACAGATTGGTGGTGGACATTCTTGAAGATCACAAGAAGGTCGGGATAAACTAAAGAAAGGCTCTACACGTTCCACCTCGAACAGAAAATTGTACTAAGCTTCTTGGGCATTGCGATCCGATTATGATAAGCAAGGACGACACATACGACAAAGAAAGAAGGAATATACTAACTAGTAAGATTTACCGCGCACTATTGACTCACCGTCGAGAATACAATAAACAAAACGAACTGCAGGCAAGATCCAATCTTCCGCACCGCTCCCCCAAGGGAGAAAGACAAACCTTCCCGACGCCTCCAACAAACAGGGGAGGAGAACGAGACCTACGGAATCACACGCCCGAGCAGAGTAAAATCTTCCCTCGCCAGCCAAACAGCCCCGCCCTCAAGCAAGATCCAACGCGGACACAATCTATACAGAAGAAGAACCCGCCGGCGGCGCTCCATACGGACCCCCGGGCGCGCGGGCAGAGGGGAACGGCGGCGTGAGCACAGCGCAAGCAGGAAAAAAGAGGGGACTCACGTTTGTTCAAGAATGCGGCCGGCGGCGGCGCCGAGATGAGACCAGCAGCAGGCTTCTTGGAAGGACCGGCCGGGAGGCGAGGGAGCCGCAGCTGCTCTCGGGGGATGCTCGTGCTGGTGTTAACGGGGAGGGCGGCGAGACGCGGCGGGGCGGGGCGGCTTCCCTCCTCTGCGAGGCGACGGATTGGGATCGAAGGAACAGAGGCGCTCGGCTTGTGCCTTGTTGCGACGGGGGCAGATGGGGTGGCGACCGGCGCCGCTATTTATAGCGGGCAGGGTGTGAGGTAAGAGGCGGCAGGGCGCCCGGCCCGGGCGCGAGCGGACGCGGAGCCAAAACCCTAAACCTGGTCGGGTCTAAAGAAAACGAATGAAGCCAAGAGTATTAGTTTTGTAAGAAGAAATTAGTTATTTATAATTAAATATGAATCATGTATTTTTCACTTGATTTACCATGTGGGTAATCAGCTCAATTTTTCAAATTTTTGACTTTGTTCAGCTGGCTGCGGCTGTGCTTGTGGCTAGTGCTGATTTATTATGAGAGAAAAGAACCGATGGCTCTGGCTGGTGACTTGTACTAATTTGATTTGATGTGATAGCTGGTTGGCTGAGAAGCCAGCTGAACAGAATTAATAACTAATTAAGAGTCCCTGTACTTGCTGGTTAATTTGAACTTGATTCTAGGTTCAGAGTCAACTTGCATTGCATGGTTTATGCTGTACTATAAACACCTAAATATCCATTTGTTGTTATGATATTTCTCGATCATCTTTCAGCCTACTCCACAGCAAACTCTTTCACATCGATTTTTTGGTGAATCCGCTGATAATGAAGGTACCCCATAACCTATGATACCAGTCTCTCCCTCTATCTCAGTGAAGTTTGAGATATTCGGCATGTCGAAATTATTTTGCTATTGAAATTTATAACTTAGACAATTTATTTATTGTCTTCTTATCGTATTTTTTAAAATTCTTTTATTTTATTTGAAAATTATGTGCCCATAGCATTGCACGGACCTTTCATATAAAAATCTGGTGCAACCTGAGGCAGACAATGGGTGTTTCAGAATTTTACTAGTTACATTGTTACACAAAGCGACTAAAGTGTCGCATTTCTTTCATGTTCGGTTTGGTTTGATTCTTTCGTATAAAGAATTGTTGACTCATCATGGGATGTACCTCAAGATGCCGTTGGGTAGGAAACGGGGTCACCCGTGCCCGTACCCACTAATCACCCATATCCAAATTACCCATCCCCAAATACTATGGATAATGCCCGGTGAGCATGGGTAACCCATGGATAACTGCGCTTCAAAAATCAAAATAAGTCTGGACCTGCTGGATGCCTAGATGGCCTCAACCGATTGCTGCTCGTTCTAAGTAGTATTCCCAAGGAGAGAGAGAGCTCGTGCTGCATGCTCCCATACGAATGATACGACATGCTAGCTCTAGCAGCTAGGCTTCTCTTCTCTATACGGAGCGTACGTGTGAGCGTACGTGTGCGCGTATGTGTTGGGTTGCGCGCGACGTATTGACAGAGTTGAATGGGTATATGGGTAAATGGGTAATTACCCTCCAATACCCTACCTATACCCATACATACATGGGTAATCCATACCCTCCCCAAATATTATGGGTATGGATTTGGATACGGGCAATGGTTAACCAATGGCATCTTGAGATGTACCGTGTGAGTTCTTCCACAAGGAATCGAACCACTAGGCTACATGTTCTTTTGTGACCATATTAGTATTTGACTTTTAAACAACAACACTTTTTGTGCAGGGTGCGCTTAATTCCATATCATTAGAGATTATACGATTTGCCATAGCAATAAGCTTCATAATTGGGAATTGTCAATTGACTGCACGATCAAGGCGCAATTATTAAGCACGCATGGAACCACTTTAATCAAAGTATGCGTCACAACGGGCGGTTAGGAATAAAACAGCACCACACAAAAAGAGCGCGTGCCGGATTTCTCGTCAAGCATAAAGGTGTCTGCATCAAGCTTTGACCGTCAGCTCGGCTAGTGCTTCTTCTGCTCCATCGTATCTTAGTATAAACAAAACAAAAATGGTCACACGCCGGCTTAACTATTTCCCACTTGCAGTACCAGATATGAAATAAAATCTGGCATCTCCGCCCGTCCGATTATCAGAAGAGCTAAGAAAACACCCCCGTGATTTGTCGAATCGAAACGCAACTTTGTTAGAAAAAACAATCAGATCCTAGCTAAGACTGAACTGGTCCGTCACCTTTGATGCTCTTGGAGGAAAAGACCAATGATAGCTTAGTAGTAAACAAACAACCACGCACTAATAGGAGCTTATCCCTCGGCATCTTCCACATGCTAAGTCATCCCCGTAACTTGCAAGAATAGAATTGGCATTTGACGGACCAACACATCTGTTGACGCAAAAATCAACACACTCATCCCCGTAACCTACCAGAATAGAATTGGCATTTGACGGACCAACACATCTGTTGACGCAAAAATCAACACACTGGAATCTGAGGGCAAGTGTTCGTCAAGTCACGGAAAAATCAACTAAGCGTGCCAGTCAATTTGACCTATAATTGACAAAGGAGAAAACAAAATCAAATTCGAGAGCGTTTCGGCTGAGATTCCGAATATCTCTCAGATGGGCGTATCGGCAAGCTTTGCCGATACTATAGACGACAAAAAGATATTAAATACAAGCGCGTAGTGAACGAGCATATCGGCAGGATCAGCCGGTACACTAAACGACAAAACCGGCTTTGAGCAGCCGTTCGTGTATGTATGACAAGATTTAAACTACGAATATGTAACTCAGATAATGTGAAGCTAAAAACAGATCTAAACCAGCTCTTGAGATAACAAAAGTGTTACTTCAAAACCTAAAGCCGATCTAGTATGTTTTTAGATGTGATAATAGCCAAAAAGTATAAAAAAACCTACAAATCTAGCCGATATCGGTAATTGGTGAATAAATCTAGACGATACGACAGCGATGCGCCCGGAAGTCAAAGCCTAGATTAACTCGATAACTTTTGAATAGATTTGAATGAAGCCACAGCGATGCGCCCAGTAGCTAAAGCTCAAATATACTCAGTAAAACGAAAACACACCAGCAACTCAAGTCACTCGAATGTGAGGCGTCCTTAATCAACTTGAAAGAACTCGTCGAAAAAAAAGGCGAAGTCGCCGAAAAAGTGCAAAGGAATTGTAAAGTTTGTTGTATTGGACGTGTATCAAGTTTTTCCGGTCCCTTACAACTCATATTTATAGCCTAGCGTTATTAAGTCCTAGCCGATTACGGCAAACATTACTTGACCCTAAAAAAACTATTTAAAAGATAAACTACTTAAAATATTACAACCGAATCATCAAGATTTTCATAGAGTCCGGATCCTCTTCTTCTTTCTTGACTTCATCGGCAACTCTCCATCGGCTGAGCACCAGAGCTGACGGATCAGCATCTTCGCAGAATATTCCTCTGACCCATCGGACGGGCTCCATCGGCCGATTTCAACCCTGTGCATCTTTTAGTTTCTTCTAAATCGGCCACCTTCCCATCACAAAAATCACCTTCTTGACACGTGTCAAAAAATGGTATATCTGTACATAGTTATTATCTAGCCAGCTGCACCGAATTATAGTACTCGTACTAGTTTCGCAAGTGCATATGGCAATTATTGGTCAATTACTCCCTCCATACGTGAAAAATGCAATCCTACGTTGAAAAAAAATCTCATAAATCCTAAAAATTGGACCTCAACTACAAATCTAATTAAATAGTTAGATTTGATTTGCATATCAAAATTAACTGCATATGGCCAACAAATGAGATCAGAAGCAGGGGCGGATCTAGCGTGGGGGCTGGGGGTGCGCCAGCCCCTCCTCTACGTGCTTGCACATCAAGGAAAAATAGGGGAGGAATGAGGGGAAGAAGAAGAGAAGAAAGAATGAGGGGAGTGCTGAAGGAGGAAGAAGGATGTCAGCCCTCCGTCCATGAATCCTGGATCCGCCACTGAGCATAAGAATCTTTTCATCTCACCATTAATAGAGTTGGACAAAATACTCGTGGCTCAATAACTGGGCTCGGAATTTTAGCTCGTTAATATAATTCGAAAAAACAAAGGAATAAAAAATAGAATCACACTGGAAAAAAAAACAACTCGACACCCACTTTTAGCTATTAATCTGTTCGAAAAAAATAGAATCGCACTCCTCGTAGGGATAAAAAATAAAGGGAGTATTATGCAACAAAGAACAAAGACTACTAATGATCCCTATCTCGAGTCATTGATCCATCCATCATCCCACGTCGAGGCCGAGCTGGTGTCCACGGCCACTATGGATCGGACTGATAGCGGGGCATGCGCGGATGCGTGATGGAGACCTTAGCTTGGCGTGCCTGAACGCCCTGCCATGCCCTGATTATTGTAGAGCAATAATAGCGCCACCATTTGCGTACGTAATGCGCGGGTTAGTTTCCCGACCACTACTAATTCATCGCCACCCACGCCGTGGCTCGTGCATTAGAGGCGTGCTGTTCAACCATGTTCATGTTTATTGCCCTAAAAAACCTGGTTCATCATGTTTATTTTTTTTGCGAATATCATAATGTTTATTTATGCTAAGAGTTATAAGTACCCAATGTTTTATGTGGTTTTTTTATGAGTTGCAAAAAAAAATAGTACTTGACATCTTATTCTTAGTAATTATAGCTTATTTTAGATTTCTAAGTATGCAAACATTTAGGCACTGGTCAGCACATACGTGGGTGGCGTGCCACATTTGTAGAAATACATTTCTTTAGATCATGTCGCATGGTGGTCACATTTTTGTAATAATTTGAAAAACTAATCAAGTATGGCCCTGTTTAGTTCCTAAAAATTTTCCAACAGTACCCGTCACATTGAATCTTCAAACACATGCATAAAGCATTAAATATAGTTGAAAAAATAATTAATTACAAAATTCAACTGTAAATGACGAGATGGATCTTTTAAGCCTAATTAGTTCATGATTGGACAATAATTGTAAAATAACAACTTAAGTGCTACAGTATCCAAATCTAAAAAATTTCGTGAACTAAACATGGTGTGTGTGTAAAACTTGGGGCTGGGTTCGGCTCCCCAATGGCTCCCTTTTCTCTATTGTGAGTTGCCTACTTTTTTTCGAACAAATTCGGGGCGGAGAGATCCCCACCTGCTATTTCATTGATCGAAAGAGCTTCGAGACGGAGCCATTACAATGACACTTACAAAGATTATCTCGGCAAACCGAGGGAGAACAACGTGAGGTCGGCTAGGCCGAAAAGAGAGAAAATACAGGAGAGGTTACATGGACACACACAAATTCTAATATAGCTCAAGAGTACACCAAATGTATTCTACCAATCGTCCATGGGTCCAGCGCCGAACAACTTGCTTGTCAGGTTCACCACAGCCAAAGTACCGCCACAACACCCCGCGCAGCTACGCCGCTCTGTGGTCACCCTCCAACGATTTGGGAGGGTTTACCGACCGAATGGGGGCTAAGGGTAAGTAGGGCATCTTGACCAAAATATCACCGGAAACGACGATCTCCCTTCGAGCTGACGGTACTACCAAATGAGGCACATCCAGACGCCACATACCGCCATCCAACACCCTTCGAGGGGAGGAAGCCCCAAAGGAGGGAAGGCCGGCAGAGGTGACGACTGGCATTTGATTTTGATATCCCATCAACAAGGAGAGCACCGACGAAGTAGAGGCGCCAGCAGCTGGTACTTGTGGAGCAACAGCAGAATCCAAAGGAGCACCAACAGGCTTGTAAAAAGGTTGCAGACACGAAGGGGGAGTGGTGGTCTTCCGAGGGAGCCACAGCCGAGATACTTACTTGCCAGGTTCACCATAGCCAAAATGCCACCACCACACTCAACGCTGCTACGCCGTCCTGTGGCCACCCTCCAACGAACTGGGAGGGCTTGCCAACAGAATGGGGGCTAAGGGTGGGGAGGAGGAGCCTGACCAAGACGTCACAGGAAATGACGACCTCCCTTCCAGCTGATGGAAATACCATTGGGGGCTCATCCGAACGCCGCATACCGCCATCAGACGCCCTTCGGCGGGAGGAAGCCCCAAAGGAGGGAGGGCCGATAATGGCGACACCCAGCATTTGATATGGTATCTCGAACAACAAGGAGAGCGTCGACGAAGTAGAGGCGCCAACAGTGGACACTTGTGGAAAACGGTGGTGGAGCAACGGTCGTCACCAGTGGCAATGGCGCAAGGAAGAGGAAGCCCTTTCATGATGCCTTCAAGAAGGAAGACGGCATCCCGAGGACATCGTTGTCATCGGCCCGCACAGGCGGAAAATGGCTTTCGCCTAGACCTCAATCTTCTATCCTCGGAGGATGCCGGTACTTGCCAATGGGGGGCTCGGAGTGCAGGGAGACGACCGGAGCGGAGGTGGCTTGGAGGATGTGCGACGCCCCCGTGGTGGAGCCACCAGCTCGTCCCCGTGGGGAAGAGGAGAGGCACCGGCGTGGGAGGCGCAGGCGGAGACGGCGCCAGGCGAGCTGCAGGGCCGGGATGGCCGAGACGCCAGGGCTGTCGGCATCGATGGAAGCAGAGTAGTCCACAAGGGCCACGAGCCCCAGGCCGCCGACATCAGCCAAGCCGCGGGCACGACGTGGAGGGCGGCACCCGGACGGAGGCCGCGGCCACCGGGCCAACGGAGGAGAGGGGCCCCGCTAGCGAGCGCAACCCGCCGGAGGTAGGCGACGTCGGAGCCCACGAGACCCGCACGGATCCGCACCCCAACTCATGGCGCCACCATTCCTGGTACCGCAGCTGCCACCGCCACAAGCCATGGGAGGCCCCGATGGCGACGACACGGCCATGCCACCGCGCAGCAAATCCGGGGTGCGGAGCACCGGATCCGGCCCCCAGAGGCCCGGATCCGACGCCCAAGCTTGCATGTAGTGCCGCACCAGCAGCGCGTGCGCTCGACAGCCGCGGCCGCTCGCAGTGGGCCCGACGGGACGCCATCCGCGCGCTGCCGCAGCTGCAGCCCGCCGCCGCGCGGCATAGTCAAGCCCCTCCGGCGACCGTGAGGGTGGGAGAAGGAGGGAGGGGGGGTGTGGCGGCGGCTAGGGTTTGTGGCACATGCGGCCGCGAGGAGGGGCGAGGGCTGTTGTGATGGCGAGGGAAAGGGGCCCTGCCGCCGCCATCCCAGCAGGGGCGCAGACTTCCGGCCGGCTGCTCCGGCGGCGGCGAGGGACAGGGGAGGCCGGAGATGGCGGCGGAGGGCGCGGCTCGCCCGAGTCGCCCCTCGGGGAGACGCGGGGGGGGGGGGGGGGGGGGGGTAGGTGAGTTGCCTACTTGACTCTCATATATACTTTGCTACATGTAATAATCAATAAAGAAATGACCATGTTAGTTGGAGAGTTGACTACTTGACTCTCATACTCTGCGTGGTACTAGTTTCCGCCAAGAATGGGACGGAGGAGGGAGAACCAAACAAAACTTGGCTGCTCGCATATACTAACCATTCCCTGAGGGCAAGGCAAACTGATAATTGCGCATTTGCGGTAAGCAAACCGGGTGGGCAAGCGCAACCTCGCGACCCAGCGTATATAAAATGCACACGTGCCGCGCGCACGCCCACAGCAACAGCACCGTTGGTGCCATGTACCTACCATCGCCATCCCTCATGTCATGGATCCCTCCGAGCGAGCGAAGGGAGCGAGAGCGAGGCCCGCCCGTCCAGGCGTGCATGGGAAAAGGCGCGATCGGGGTTAGCACTGAGCAGCTCGAGCCATATCCTGGTCCAGGGATCGGATCGTATCGCCGCACAGCCCCGGACAAGAGGCAGAGCAGCGCGGTGGTGGGCCGTCACATACTCACATGGTGCCAAGCTGCCAGCTAGGTAAAACGAAAAAAATAGAAAAGGAGAGGAAGATACTCCCTCCATACTCGAAAAAAATGTTGTTTTGGACAAATTTTGGATCAAACATTGAAAACATAAATTATAAATAACTTTTAAGTTGTTGGGTTTGAAAATATAAAAATCATATGAATAGATTTGTCTTGAAAAATACTTTCATAAAAATATAAATATATCACTTTGTGATAAATATTTTTATAAAAATAAGAAATCAAAGTTAAACTTTGGAGACCGTGACGCTGTCCAAAACAATAATCTTTTCAAGTATGGAGGGAGTACGTACAAAAAAGTGCTACAAGAAAGCACAGGCAAAGGCTATCGGCCACTAGGCAGGCAGGCAGTAGCCAGTAGGCACGCCGCACGCAGCGGCCGTGCGCGCTCTCGGCGGGCCGAGGCCGAGGCCGGGGGAAAGAAAAAAAGCGACGCGGCGGTGGCAGGCCCGAGGACGTACGGGCGCTCTCGATCACTCACGCGCGCGCGCACTCCACTTGCATTGTCGAGTCTCGCAAGGCAAGGGTGAAGGGCGGCCCGTGCAAGGGCAATTGAGCATCATCATCCATCGATGCGCAAATGCTCGACAGGCAGCTCGTCGGGACGCGACGCGACAAAGTGTGTGTTTAGTTCCCACCAAATTTCCAAATTTTCCATCACATCCATCACATCTCCTATCACATCGAAACATTAAATATAGCAAATAACTCATGCATGGAGTACTAAATGTAGTTAAATAAAAAAAACTAATTGCATAGTTTTGATGTACGTTGCGAGACGAATCTTTTGAGCCTAGTTAAGTCATGGTAGGACAATATTTACCACAAACAAACGAAAAGTGCTACAGTGTGCTACAGTGACTGATGTGACTTTTTCTTCCTCTTTTCATCTCATCTAAACACAGCCAAAGGAAAACAAGAAAAGGGGGAAGCCTCGGGATGAGCGGAGTTTGGCCGTGTTTGGTTTGGCCTGTAAAAAATTTTACGAAAACTTTTTGCATTTTTTACTAAAAATTTAGAGTAGTAAATAAAGTCTAATTACAAAACCACCTCCACAACCCTTCGTGTAAATCGCGAGACGAATCTAATGAGACCTTTGGCCGCGTAATTAGAGGGTGATTACTATAGCATCACTATAGCAAATTATCAATTAATTACCGTCATTAGATTCATCTCGAAAAGTTACACCCATCCCTGAAAAGATTTTGCAAATAAATTTTATTTAGTACTCCACGTGGACATTTGTCTTTTTGTGTAAAGTTGATGGGACGTGTAACCAAAAATGGCGTTTGTTTGGAGCATCGTCCCGTCGTCCTATAGCGTGAGGCGACGACTAACTCGGATCCCCATTGCGCACCAAGGGCCCCGTTTGGGCCTTGTTTGGCCATTCCATTCTATTCTATTCTACAAAATAATCTCGCATGTATGGTGTACTAAATGAAGTCTTTTTGTAAAAAAAAATTAGGGAAGGGTGTAACTTTTCGCGACGAATCTAATGACGGTAATTAATCGATGATTTGCTACAATAATGCTACAGTAACTATTCTCTACTCCCGCAGTGAAAGGCCTCATTATATACTTCAGGATCACTAGCGCGGGGGTTCTGAAGTTGGTTTTATAATCTGACTTTGTTTGACACCGTAATTAGCAGTCAAAATGTCACTATGCATTAGCATTTACTAGCACAGCACAAACCAAACAAGGCCGGTTTCCTAGAATGCTAGGAAATCAACATTTTGACCGCTAATTACGGTATCAAAATAAATCAGTTTACAAAACCAACTTCAGAATCCCTGCGCTAGAAACCCTGAAGAATCTAATGAGGCCTTTGACCATGTAATTAAAGGATAGTTACTGTAGCATCACTATTGCCAATTATCGATTAATTACCATCATTAGATTCGTCATGAAAAATTACACTCATTCCTGAAAAGGTTTTGCAAATAAATTTTATTTAGTACTTCATGCATGTAAAATTCTTTTCTCGGCTTGCGTGTGCTAGAATTACTGGAGGAATCCAAACAAGGCTAAGGAAAGCAAAGCAATAGGGCGGGCTGTGGAATCTCAGCTCACAAGGAGGCAAAGAGCCGAGGCGGCATCGGCATGGCTTAGAGGAGAGGACGGGAGGGGAAAAAGTAGAGAACTTTTTTTTGAAGAAATAAAAAAGAAGTGGAGAACTAGCGGGACGGGCCCAATCATTCACGCGTGCACTGAGGGAAAACTGTATCTCTCCTCCACGTCGCCCTGAGCTGGGCAGCTCAGGCGGACGCCCCCAGCGCCGCCGCCGGGCCTTTCTCCGTCTCCCCGTCGCCGCGCCGCCGCTCGCGAGGATGGCGGCGGCGGGGCCACCCTTTCTCCTCCTCTTCGCCTGGCGGGCGCGGCCGTGCGGCGTCGAAGGATCCCGCCGTGCGTTGGGCTGCAGCGGCTCCGGCGGGCCCGGATCTGGTGACTCTACGCCCGGATCTGGCTGCAGCGGTTGTGGATCTGCGCAGGCGGCAACTCTTGCGTTGGGGCTGTGCTACATCGGGTCGACGCGTGGAGGCGAAGTCGCGGCCCTAGGAGGTGGTGGTGCTGCAGGGAGGTGGTGCAGTGACAGCAAGGGGTGGTGCTTGCTGCACTGCTGCTCGTGGTCCAGGTGGATGCTCGCCGGTGGTCCCTTCAGTGCTTGTGGCCATGACGATGATGGCGCCCGATGGGGGTGGCCACCCTGGCGAGTGGAGGCGCCTCGCTGGTCATGCGTGCGACCACTGACCATGCTACACACGCATGTGCGTGCCAGTGGTTGTGTCGACCGGCATCGGGGCCTGGCGATGATGTGGGCCATCGGCCGGCGAGGTGTTGGCGCGGCTGTGGTGCCGCGCGCTGGCTGGGTGCTGGCCTGCGGCCGCCAGTCACGAAGATGGAGGCTCGCGCATCGACGGTGGCGGCGGTGTCTGCTGCTGATCCGGGTCGTGGATGCAGCTCTGCGACGTGTGGCGGCGCCGTGGGGGCGCAGCTAAGGGTGGCTCGAGTCTCTCTAGCGACACCAAGGTGGCATGGCTAGCGTCGGCCCGCGTGCTCCATCGCCGCCATGGTGCCGTGGATGGCAACGCGGTGCCATCCTTGCGGCGCAGACCCTGCGAAGACGGAAGTAGCGGAGATGTCAGGACGTCATGAGGTGCTACGAGGATCTCGTCACGGTGGTGATGGATGGGACTCCGAGGTGCCGCGCGCGGTGGTCGTCGGCTGCGCGTGGCGAATTGGCGACGGTGAGCGGCAACGCGATTGTGAGTGCTGCGGCACGAGGAGGTGCAAGTTGGCTACGATGCGTGGTGGCACGGCTGCGCTGCCGGCCCTGGGGGACTTCTTGCTTTGCCGGCTGTGGACGTGCAGGTGGGATGGGATTCTCTGGGCGAAAGCCTTGCCGGCTTCTTGCTTGTAATGATGACAACAACGTCTGAGGACGTCGTTCTCCCTGTTGGGGGTGTCATCTTGGAGCCCATCCCTTCTGCGCGGGTTTCTCTGGGTGAAAGTCCTGTCCACTTGTTGGACGAGCGACGGCGGCACCTTTGGCATCGTTACCTTCTTGAAGGTGTCATTGGTAGAGACACTTCTCGACCAGGCGGTGGAAGGTCACCGGTGGCTTGGCGGGGCAGCTTGGTGCAGGTGGCGAGCTCGAAGGGGGTTGCCTAGCTCATGCGGCGGCAATCAAAATCATACTGGCGGCCGGAGTTGACACATGGATGTTGGATCTGGCTGCTTGCAGCGGACTGTGGCGGTTAACATTGCTTGAAAATTATCAGTGCAGCGTGGGACTGCGTCGGAAGGCGGTGCTTGCGGCACCATCATCATGGGATGACTTGGTTTGCAGCAGACTGTGGCGGGTTGCTCAGTTTTACTCGGCAACTCCGGTGTAGTACATCGTCAAAAGATGGAGCAAGCGACAACTTGTCTTGCTAGTATGGCGGCGGAGGCTGATGCGTGGGTGGCGCAACGTAATGTGGTCGTTCGGCGAGCACGGCTCGGCAGTTTGATGGGGGATCTTGAAACACGGGGCAACACCATTTATCATCCTGATGGAGACTTAAGGAACGGATCTGTGGCAAGGAGTACTGTGACGGATGTGGCGAGGCCCCGGTGTCTTTTGCATGGCGACGAAAACGAGGAGGAGGTCCAACGGCGGGTGTGGTGAGGCCCCCGTGCGTTGTGTCATCGTAGTGGTGACGGCGAGACAGCCTGCGAGAGGTCCGGATTCGATGGTTTTACTCTGTCAGATGGTATTTGCTGGGGCAGCGGCACTACGGCGATAGGCCCGGCATAGCGGTGGCCTTCTCGGCGTGGTGCGGTCTGTTTTCCTTAACTTCTTATCGATGCGGGATCGTGTTTCGACGGCGTCTTCTAGGCAGAAGAAGGTTGACTGTCATGAGAACTTTGCTTACTCGGCCGTCGTGACTCTGCAATTTTGAGTGTTTACCTGTGTTGATGCCCCAATCCAACCGGGTGAGAGTTGAGGTGTGGCGTTCCTCGGGAGAGTCGAGTTGCGGAGTTCTCCGTGTGACGTCCCAATCCAACCAGGTGTATCTTTTTTACGTTTTTTTTCCTGCCTATGATCTCCCAGGACTGTAGTCTTGTATTCTTCTACTATATCAATAAAAACTCGCACTATCTTGTGCGGTTTGTTAAAAAAAAATCATTCACGCGTGTCTGAAAGGACCTTGGATGTCGCCTAGAGGGGGGTGAATAGGCGTTCTAAAAATTTCTGCAAAATTAACACTTGAAAGCACAGTTAGTACACAGACCGGTCAGACCGGTCAGGCAGACCGGTCAGACCGGTCAAATACTTAACCGCAGAAAACAACAGGCAACCGGTCAGACCGGTCCTAAGCAGAACCTGCCCGAAATCAGAGTTTTGTCACCTCTTTTGCTCTAGCTTAAATGTGACTTGGTGTAGTGTCTTTGTAGATGATGTCAAGTATATTTCTAGTCCCTGCACACTCAAAAACAACGCCACCAAGTAAATCGAAGCGAAAGCATAAAGTAATAGTTAGAGAAATGAGTAGTGAGACAACCCACAAAGGAGACACAAGGATTTATTTCTCGAACTTCAGATTCACCAACGTGAATCCTACGTCTCCGTTGAGGAATTCATTGGGCTTGAGTCTCTTGCAACTCGATCCCTTGAGTTGGGTCTTTTTCAACCACTTTCTCCTTTCCACTATCTTGATCCTTTCCACCAAGGGGGCAAGATCATGCCCGCACAAACTTGCCGCTGCTCACCACACCGTCGGGAGCTAGCCAGCGACACCTAGCCGTCTAGGAGGCAAACCTCCAAGAGTAACAAATGCAAAGATGAAATCTTCAACGGAACCAAGAGTGCTCAAGTTATGGTTGCTCTCACCTGCTCGAAATGGAGCTCTCACAATGCTCAACAATCTCACACACCCTCAATCTCTCAACCCAATCCAAAGATATAAAATCTTGTTAGAACAACTCACAAAGAGTGTTGGGGAGAGCTAGTTGGTCAAGAAAATGCCTCAAGAAACTCAGAAGAAAGCCAAGAACTAGCCGCCATCAAAGGAGAGGGCTGAGGGGTATAAATACCCCACTCCCAAAATCTAACCGTTGCTCTCTCAGTACAGACCGGTCAGACCGGTCCCCCAAACCGGTCAGATCGGTCCGTTCAAATCAACTAGCCGTTGGAGCCCCGACCGGTCAGACCGGTCCCCCTGACCGGTCAGACCGGTCCGAGCCAGAGAACCCCAAACCCAGGTTTAGGTGCTCCATTTAGTCCACCAAGTTGACACTTGATCATCCAAGTAGCACAAAGTTAGTTCTCAAGGGTTTTCTCTTAGGATCCTCACATGGGTCATCTATGAGCACTTTTGACTAAGTCAAATAATCAATGTTGCATCCCTCTTGATAGTACGACATATCTATACTCAAGATTAAATTTAAAACACATTTCAACCACTTGAGTCTTGAATCACTTCATATTTGCCATACTTTGATTTTGTCGAACTTGGAATTCCAACATTGCATAATTTTTATTTTGATCAAATCCATACTTGAGCTAGTGACTTAGAGTCCCATTAACATTGCAAATCTATCCTTGGATCCTCAAGTCACTCTAATATGATATTTGATGCATTGCATCGCTTCTAACAACAAGACTTGGATATGATTTTTCGAACACCACACGGATACTAGCACTTCACCTTAGCAATTCACACACATGGTGAGCCGTCGCTCCACCAAAGCTTGCTTAGTCCCTCGCACTAGTCATCTCGGTTGGTTTCTTCATCACTTACTCTTGCCATGTTGAGTTAAGCTTTGCACACCAACAATGAATTCCATATTCCATTCTCATATCTTCATTTCTTTGTCTTGTGTTGTAATTATGAATGATAACCATATTTCACGCATTGCAAGCTTCCACAAATAAGACCAATAAATCTTGCTTACAAATGTATGTCTCTTTTTATTTTTAATAACCCATGAAGTCTTGCAATAATGTCTTCAACAATTTGTACCTCAAATGTGCCAACCCATATATATAGAAACCAGTTGTTGTCATTTTATGAACACTTGTCTTTGTTTCTATTCACAACATGTTTGATTTTCACTAGCATTTGTCTTTTTTGTTTGATTCTATATCACATGAGCTAATAACAATAATTGTTTCGCAAATAAATCTCTACTCATGATAACTTCAATAACATCGTTAGTCCTTTAATCATGTTGTCATTTAACTCACCAAAACCCATTAGGGTCTAGATGCACTTACAGTACCTCCGCACACGGTAGGTCTGCAGCTCCCGGCCGGGGCAGCAGGAACGCGCGTGCATGGCCTTGTTTGGTTAGACACGCTAGGATTCTAGCGCGCCTATTCTAGTCTCCGCATGAAAGACCAAATGAAATCGATTTACAAAACTTTTTTAGGAATGGGTGTAATTTTTTGCGACGAATCTAACAACGGTAATTAATCGATGATTTGCTACAGTGATGCTACAATAACCATTCTCTAATCGTGCGGTCAAAGACCTCATTAAATTCTTCAGAGTCACTAACACGGAGGTTTTGAAATTGATTTTATAAATTAATTTTATAAATTGATTTTATTTTACACTGTAATTAACGGTCAAACTGTCACTATTCACTAGCATACTGCAAACCAAACACACCCATGTGATGCGCTTGCGCCGCTGTGCGCTCGGCTTTGGCCTCTAGCTCCGCGCGGATCCGCATAGAGATCGCGTGTGCGTGATCACCCGACCGATTCAGCCCGTGTTAAGTTCCGTTGAAAAAATTTTTAAAGAAATTTTACTAATTTGAAGTACTAAATGAAGTCTATTTATAAAATTTTTTGCACAGATGGATTGTAAATCGCGAGACGAATCTAATGATGTTAATTAATCCATGATTAATTAATAATTAGTGGATGGTTATTGTAGTATCACTGTTGCAAATCATGGATTAAGTAGGCTCATTAGATTCGTCTCGCGATTTACAGCCCATCAATAAAAAAAGTTTTGTAATTATACTTCATTTAGTACTTCATGTATGTATCAAAATATTCGATGTGACATTTTATTTTACGAGATTTATGGAGTCGTATCTAAACAGGCAGGGACACGACGCGAGCAGATTCTCGGGCTCTCCGGCAGTGGCTCAGCAGCAGAGCCCATGAGAGCAAGGCCAATAAGCTTGGCTATAAGCCAAGTCCATGTCATCTGTCAACAGTGCAAGCGCTCGGCAGCCAAAGCATGTTAGAGGAAGTGGCGGACCCCACATACTCAGGAACAGTGCAAACAATCGGCGGTGGCAGGAGCGACAAGCTCATCCTCTCTCCTCTTTTCTCACTCCTCCAGCTCGGTCAGACAGCTGACCTGTCGGGCGATTCACCCATTATTGGGCCTGCTCTGAGAGCCAATGCCAGCCAGCGCGCAGGATGGCGCACGTGTGCGCGGCCGATCGATTCAGACCTGCCAGCTGCCACTCACTCTGCCAGCCAGAGCGCTGAGGAACTGTGCTTGTGCGGCAGCTCGACGGCTAGTAGTACTAGTAGAGGCGCGCGGCGGCACATGCACACAGCCTCACACGCAGCGGCCCCGTATTTTTTACATTTTAGTTCTTTTTAATAAAAATTTTTACATCTAGATTTTTTAGAAACAATTTATGTTTTTAAACTTTATAAATTTGCCTCAGATTGTGGTGCCGAGATAACACATCTCGGCACTATGTTATGGCGCCGAGATATTTATCAAATGATGTTAATGTGACAACTAGCTCGGCGTACGGCGCCGAACTCAGCGCCACCGGCCGTGGCGCCGAGGTGCCGCACCTACACACATCCTGTCTCCATGGTCGCTGATGAGAGAATCTTTACACTGCCTCCATGCTTGCTGATGAGAGGATCTTTGCAGTGATCCAACGTCCCGTCCCATCACTTGAATGGCTTGCTCAGCTCCTTCCGGCCTGTCTGATTATTATTATTCATGTGTCTCCTGCTGGATAGTCTATGGATGCAAGGGTAATATTTTAATGCCAACGAGTGTGCTCCTGCTGGTGCAGCTGCATGCTGCTGCTTGCCTGCTATGTGTCTCCTGGTTACTTGGTGTCAGGTGTGCATGCAGTCATCGGTTGAAGTGAAGTGTGGGGGTGTTTAGGGAGCGTTTAGTTCCCCGCCAAAAATTTTTAGAGGTCAAATCAGCACTTTGACCGGATGTCGGGAGGACTTTTCGGACACTAATTAAAAAACTAATTTCAGAACTCACTTGGAAACCACGAGACGAATCTTTTGAGGCCTTTGACCGTGTCATTAGCACATGTGGGTTACTGTAGCACTTTATGGCTAATCATGCACTAATTAGGCTTAAAAGATTCGTCTCGTCATGTACATTCAAACTGTGTAATTAGTTTTGTTATTTAATTACATTTATTGCTTCATACATGTGTTTAAAGGGGAGGTGAAAATTTTTGGGTGAAAATTTTTTGGAACTAAACGCGCCCTTAGTTGGTGAAAAAGTTTGAGTTTGAATACTGTAGTATATTTTATTATTATTTAATAATTAATATTTAATTATAAATTAATTAGTGCAATTAAATTCATCTCGTAAGAATCAATTAGACTATGTAATTAATAATTTTTTTTCAATTGTATTTAATGCTTCATGCATGTGTTTGAAAATTTGATGTGACAAGTACTGCACAAATATTTTTGGGAACTAAAGGCCCCATGAAGTGAAGATGGAGGCGCAGACTCCAAAAATTATATGAATAAAATGTTTGCAAGCTGCCGCTGATTGGTGTTAAAACATTGTATAGGCTGTGTTTAGCTCGTGAAAAATTTTGAAATTGGATATCGTAGCACATTCGTTATTATTTGACAATTAATGTTCAATCATGAACTAATTAGGATGTCTCTTGCTGCATACCCAATGCAAAACAGTGCATTAGTATATTACACTATAAAAATGTTATGTGTTAGGCAAATAATTTGAGATTTTATTACCTACGTATATAAATCCATCCTGTGTTTCTAGAAAAGAAAATATAGGTGTTTGTGCATCACTATGAATTTATATGTCGTGCATCTTGGCCATGGAACAAAAATTAAAAAAAAATCAAATATATGTGTCCACAGGCTTGCAGCAACCATACGGTAGGAATCAATGTGCAGCTACCCGCATCGGTTTCCGTGCCCCTCTTTTCAACATCTCCGACGTGCAGCTGCAGGCCTGCCCGAACGTGGTGCGCGCGGCAGCGGCCGTCGATGTGACGGAGCAGCGGGCAGCCCGCGCGCGCGGCCTCGCGTTTGCGTCGCTGCCTCGGCGCCATAGTTTGTGGCGTTGAGAAGATATGGCGCCGAGGTAGCTGACACATCGACGCCATGTCAACCTGGTGGTAAATATCGCAACGCTATGAGTTATGGTGTCGAGATATGTTATTTCGGCGTCACGATTCGTGGTGCCGGTTCTCAGAGTCCAAAAATACAAATTGTTTCTAAAAAAATCTTAATGTGTAATTCTTTTGAAAAAGGCCAAAATACAAAAAGTACGGCGCCGCGGCCCCACACGGTGCAAAAGACGTCGGGTGGACCAGCCTGCTCCCGTGCTCCGGCCGGCGGGCGTCGGTCTCGCGTCCGTCGTAGGGTCCAACCGGCCAAGTCAGCATGCCTGCAGCTCACGCGCACCTGTCGTCCAACTCGAACCATTGCTCGACTAAGGGTGTGTTTGGTTGAGGAGTGGAATGGGATGGAGCCGTTCCGCTCTATGTTTGGTTCAGGAGCCCGAGAATGGAGCGGTTCCAAGGAGCGAATATTCGCCCCAAATCCGGGACGAGTCCATCCCGTGAAATCGACCAAACCGAGCCGCTCCACATCGACGGCATCACTTCCCGCTGACGGACTGCAGCTCGAGCGTGGAGGAAGGAGGCACCGTGGGACGAGCTCGGGCGGAGCAGGGCGCTGAGGCGGAGCTCCGGGGGCATTCGAGCTCGGCGTGAGGGCGAAGCTTCGCACGGAGGCGGAGGCGGAGCTTCGGTGGGCGAGGAAGGAGGTGCTCGGGTGGAGCAGGTGGAGCTCAGCGCGGAGGCGGAGCTCCGGCAGGCGTGAGAGGAGGAGCTCGGGCGGAGCGGGTGGAGCTCGGCACGTAGGCGGAGCTCCGACGGCGGCCGAGCTCGGCGCGAGGGCAGAGCTCCGGCGGCGGCCAAGCTCGGGGTAAGGGCGGAGCTAGGCGTGGAGGCGAAGATCCGGGGGCGAGGGCGGCGCTCGCTGAGGGGAGGTGCTCAGGTGGTGGAGCTAGCGCAGGGCGGGGGAGGAAAGGCGGCAGCGCGGGAGAGGAAAGCCGGCGGCGTGGGGTGCCTAGCGGCACGGCGGCGTGGGAGGTTCCTGCATGCGATAGATAGAAGAGAGGAGAAGTTTGGGTGATAGTAACAGCCCACGGGACAGATGGCCGGGCCGAATCCCCGGGGGGGGGGTACTGTAGCTCTGCTACTGTAGCGCCGAAAAAATACTGTATCGTCGGAGGTTTAGTCCTATACTGAGAAGAGAAGGAAACCCAGACCAATTTAAATACCGAGCCCTGGAAAGCTAGTTAATTCCGGATCGATCCTTTTTGCGCGAAGCGAGGACGAAAGCGCAAGAGGATTAATTAGCAGGTGTGGTTTACTCAACGTGTAGAGTAGATTTTAGCCGTTATCCCGGGCCGGGTCGTTACAATGGTATCAAAGCCGACTCTCGCGGTTTCATGCCACATACGGGCAGAAGTGTGCGGGCATGAGCACGGACGCGGGCGGGCGCAGATGCCACCGGCATGTGGACGGGCGCGTGCGAGGCACGGACGTCGCACAGGGACCGTTGGCACTGGACGCATGGACGTGGCACATGGGACCGTTAGCACTAGACGTATGGGACGTGGCCAAGAGAGGAGATCCTGGTATTTAGGTTGGTCTGGTACTCGACGAGGATGTCGAGTCCTAAGGGGGGTGATTGTAACAGCCCACGGGCCAAATGGGCCGGGCCGAATCCCGGGTTACTGAGAAGAGAAGGAAACCCAGACCAATTTAAATACCGAGCCCTGGGAAAGCTAGTTAATTCCGGATCAATCCTTTTTGCGCGAAGCGAGGACGAAAGCGCAAGAGGATTAATTAGCATGTGTGGTTTACTCAACGTGTAGAGTAGATCTTAACCGTTATCCCGGGCCGGGTCGTTACAGTGACCGACATGTGGGGGCCACGTAACGGTGGTTAACCGAACACTAACGTTTCTATCCTAGTATCTCCAACCTAACAAGAAATGGAACCGTTCTATCCCTCCAACCAAACATATACCATAGAATCATCTCACTCCTAAAATAAAAAATGGAACCGCTCCATCCTACCTCGTTCTTCAACCAAAAGCACCCTAAGAGAGTCGCATCATGCGGCGGCAGAGGGGGCTGGCTCTTTTGGTCCGAGGCTTCCCTCATCTCCTTCTTGCCAAGATTATCATGCTCGCTCCCCTCTGCAGAAACTCCAAGTTCAAGTACATAAGCAAATTAATAAAAAGCTTTCATCTCGATCACCAGTTGGTTAACTGTTATTTGATGAGGAGAACGTACCAAATAAAAGTGCGTTTGTTTTGGTCAAATGGTCATGGATCATCGTTGCTTGCGAAGCGCGAAAGCGATGTTGGGGGCGGGGGCGTGCATGCCCTCCACGCGCTCATTTGCATTTGCACTGGGCGGTACGGTGTCAAAGCGACGACACAGCGATCGTAGTAGGCACTACTAGCTAGAAGAAGCAGGTACACGGCTGCTGACAGCTGCGTCCAGTGCCCCGGCCGTCCCCTCCTCCGACCCTCCTCCCCTGGGTCGGTACTCCTCCGTTTCTAAATATCGTTTTCGTTTTTCGAAAAATAATTTTAATCAAATATATATAAAAATATATTAATATTTATTGTACAAATTAAATATCATTAGATAGATATTTGAATCTACTTTTTTTATAAAATTTATTTAGAAATTTAAATATTGCACGTATTTTCTATAAACGTAGTTAAATTTGTGGTATGAAAATAAAATATAATTCTTATTTAGGGACAGAGAGAGTAGGCCTCAACACAGCAGCGGTCAGCAGTTGCATGCGGGGCACCTACCCGCTCGGCCGCTTTTGGTCGAGAGCCACCACGCACACCCGCACGGGCTCCTCACCACGCACACCATGGCTCGTATCCCATAAAAAAAATTCCATTACCTATAAATTTTTGGTAATCACAAAACACACTTCCTTCTCCCGTAAATGCAGAGAGTTTCTCTTCTACCTTATTCTTGGTGATTGCATTTTGATAATCTACTGCAGCAACTATTATCTAAAATATAAAAGTAATTATTAGTTATGAAAAGAGAATATATTTTAGATATGGAATATGAGTGATCTGTTGGAAATGCTCCGAGAGCAAACGGGGAAGAAGAGAATCAGATGGTCCACAAATTCATAGTATCTTGTATATTTTGTAGAAGACGGTATGGAATTCCCCAATTTCCACGATGGAGCAGTAGCAGCATCATTGGCCCTTTCTCGAGCGTATTCCTATGAAGTTTAATGGAGCCCATCAAAGAATGGAACAGCACGGAAATCTCCTAGTTGGTCTCCCTGGAGATGGGCCACCTAGTTGCACTTTGGGCCCCAGCCCGACACGAGGAACACACATGCCTTTTTCTGCTTTCTCCCGGGCCTTGTCCGCGGAGTTTAATAACAATTGCCCTTGCTGTGAGCCCGGATGCTACCAGGCCACGACGCGCAAATGCATGGAAGGCCTTGTCATGTTGAATGCTGATTCTTTTTAAATAGCAAAAAACTTGGTTCGGCAATGTTTTCTCATCGACACTTTTATTTTTGAATCTCTAACAAGTACCAAGATTATACTTGTACAAGTATCTAATATTGGTAAATACCACATTGATTGCTCATAATTTATGAAAACATGTTGATTAAGTGTTTTTAGCACAAGTTGTTGATTTATTAGTTAATCATGCGCGTATTGGGCACTCAGAGTTTTGGCAACCCAAATGAGTAGGAGAATGAGCATTTGCAGCAAAATAGAGATATCAGATTTGACATGTGGGGGGAATTCTGTAATTTTACCGGGAGAACATAATAGATGAAATGTTTGAGTCAGGTAATGCTCAGCACAGATCAGCAGCAAACAAATTCGGTCTAACGCAGAATGAATTCTTTCCAGGGAAATAAAATAGCATCTATAAATCGGGTGCAGAACAAACATCGAATGTTTCGGCTTAAAAAAAAGAACATGGTATGTTTAGGGCCTCGCGAGAAACCAACTTCACATTGCGTCATTACCATGTGCTGACTTCATCATTAACTAAAACCCCAAAAGAAATACAGCAGCATCGACCAAATAGGCAGTAACAAGCATTCTAACAACACTCCGGTAACAGGGGAATCTGGAATTATCAGGCTCTATCAGTCCAATCATTTCCGGGTGCATCAAGATAGCACACCATTCTTACTTGACTAGACCATCAATATTGACCTTGATATCATTCAAAGATTATTTCAATAGCAGATGAGAGCCCATCTGTTAGATGCTCCCTTATTAGATTCTTATCACCCTCATCAACTGGAAAACTAGACCCTGATGGAGCCTCACGGTGCATCGCATCACAATCATCACATGGTTCTTTATTGTGCAAGCAGATCGTCCTCAGCCGTGCAGCACACCCCATCACAAGCCTTATGTATTTCATCATCTTACAATCCGTCTCGAAGCCTCCTATGTCCAATAATTTTAACTTGTAATGCTTGAAACCAGATGATGCTTCCCATGCAACATTGACCCTCTCAGCATTGTCCACATAGTCATTCCTTCCGCACACATGTCTTGACACCTGTAAAAAAATTTAGCAAAGCCACGTGTCATACACAAGGACGTGATGGATCTGTTAAAGATCTAGGATCACACAGTGCACGATCAAGAGGGACTTCCTTTACTTTTCTTGATCTGAGTCCAAGAAAAACCTAGAACTACAACAATAGCATAGAGAAAAGAGAGAGTGGAGCGGGGTAGAGGACCTTCAGAGCCTGCAGCAGAGTTAGATCCGGCCATCACGGGTTCGTTGATGCGGATCCGCTCAAAGGCGGCGACGATTGGTGCAGTGTAGTCGATGCCGGAGCAATGGCGTCGTGGACGATGGCGGCGACGGCGGGAAGGAGTCGGCTGCAGCAGAGGAAACGCCAGTAGAGCAGAGGCGGCGGCTTCCCGTTGCTCCTGCGCACCCTCAGATCGGGCTAGGGTTTTCGGTGGGTTTGGCGGCGCACCGGTGAACCTCGTACCGTGTGCCGCCGGCCTCCACCTATCTTTATAGCGCAGTACAACGGGGGCCCACCAACCATTAAGGGTTGGACGCCCCCGATCAGGGCGCGGATTAAGGGCCTAATAGGCCGTTGGGCCTATTAGGAAAGAGATCAACCTAACATTCTCCCCCTTGATCTCACTTTGTACTTTAACTTTATACTTTAACCTGAAACTTTTCCTTTAGTTGTTCCATCACAGATTAATGAATAGAGCATGCCTTATCATCACGGTCCAAAACCGATAGACTCAACAGCTACCACACACATCACTGTTTTGAAACAAATTCTTTATCTTTTGGGCCCTTTTGTTTTCCAGAAATCACAGGCTTTCCCTTAAACCCATGCCGGCTATGTGTTCCATGAACACATTGGGTGGTAAGCCTTTAGTGAGCGGATCCGCAAGCATTTTCTTTGTACTTATATGCTCGAGTGTAATAGAGTGATTCTGGATTTTCTCCTTCACAACATAAAACTTTATGTCAATGTGTTTGGCAGCACCACTTGACTTATTGTTGTGAGCATAAAACACTGCTGGTTCATTGTCGCAGTACATTCTGAGTGGTCTTTGAATACTGTCTACCACTCTTAAACCGGGTATAAATTTCTTTAACCATTCAACCTGCCCTGAGGCCTCATAACATGCTACAAATTCAGCGTACATCGTCGATGATGCAGTGACGCTTTGTTTGGAGCTTTTCCACGATATAGCTCCCCCTGCGAGTGTGAACACATAACCGGACGTGGACTTTCGGTCATCGATGTCCCCCGCAAAATCCGCATCTGAGTACCCTTCTATCTCTAGGGAATCGGATTTTCTGTATGTTAGCATGAGGCCTTTTGTGTCTTGCACATAACGTAATGCTTTCTTTACCATAATCTAGTGTGCCTGTCCTGGATTACTTTGATATCTGCCAAGTATCCCGGTAACAAAAGCTAAGTCAGGGCGTGTACAAACTTGAGCATACTGTATGCTTCCTACAGCTGAAGCATATGGAACCGCTTTCATTTGATCGATCTCATACTGGTTCCTGGGACATTGAAATTTCCCAAATCTATCGCCCTTGACTATTAGAGCAGGTGAAGGCTTGCACATATGCATACTGTATTTCTTTAGAACTTTTTCTAAGTATGTCTTTTGTGACAATCCTAATACCCCCTTTGTTCTATCTCGGTGAATTTCAATTCCCAAAACAAATGAAGCTTCACCGAGATCTTTCATATCAAAATTTGAGGACAAGAATTTCTTTGTCTCCAGTAGCAGACCAACATCACTACTAGCAAGTAGAATGTCATCCACATATAGGATCAGGAAAATAAATTTTCCACTTCTGAACTTTGCATAAATGCAATTGTCCTCCTCATTTTCTTTAAAACCAAATTTTCTTATGGTTTCATCAAACTTTAAATACCACTGCCTAGAGGCTTGCTTTAATCCATAAATAGATTTCTTTAAGCGACACCCCATATGTTCTTTTTCTTTCACGATAAAACTTTTTGGTTGTGCCATGTAAACGTTTTCATACAAATTCCCGTTAAGGAATGCCGTCTTTACATCCATCTGATGTAACTCTAAGTCATAATGTGCCACCAATGCCATTATAATTCTGAAGGAATCTTTACACGAAACCGGAGAAAATGTTTCGTTATAGTCTATCCCTTCTCTTTGCGTAAAGTCTTTTGCCACGAGTCGTGCTTTGAGCCTTTCTACATTCCCTTTGGAGTCATGTTTTATCTTGTAAACCCATTTACAGCCTACTATTTTGGCTCCTTTAGGAATTTCCTCTAAGTCCTAAACACCATTGGAACTCATTGATTTCATCTCATCTTTCATAGCTTCCAGCCATTTGGATGAGTGAATACTTCTCATGGCTTCTTCATATGAAGCGGGATCACCCTCCATATGAATCTCTTCTGTATTATAAACTTCATAGTCGCTAGAAATAGCCGACCTTCTTTCTCTTTGTGACCTTCTAAGGGCCACTGCTTGTGGCACATTTTGTGCCTCGACTTCTGGCACATTTTCCATAGGGGGCTGTAGCACCTCCTCCTCATGTCCAACCGCGGGTTCAGGCGGTTCCTGGATGACAGGTTCCAAACCTTCGCTCACTGTTGGTATGGGTGGAGTTGCGACAGGTGTTGACATCGTAATAACTGGAATAGTTGGCGCAGCAACAACCGAAGAAGGTACTGACGTCACTATTTCAGGAACTTTTGGTGCAGCATCAACAGGTAGTGAGAAAAATGGCTCTTGAATCATAGGAGTAGGCACATACACCCGCTTCTCCTCAAGGTCAATTTCTCTAGGTACCATGCTCCCCCTTATCATTTCACTTTCTAGAAAAACAGCATGTCTCGTTTCTACAAACTTTGTATGTCTGTCTGGGCAGTAGAAACGAAAACCTTTCGACTTTTCAGGATAGCCTATAAAATGGCAGCTTACAGTTTTGGGATCCAGTTTTCCAATATTTGGATTAAACACTTTAGCCTCAGCTGGGCTCCCCCAGACCCGCAGGTGAGTCAGTGAGGGTTCTCTTCCTGTCCATAGCTCATACGGCGTTTTGGGCACCGATTTGCTTGGCACTCTGTTGAGAATATGGATGGCGGTTTTCAACGCCTCCATCCACAGACTCAATGACAATGAGGAATAACTCATCATACTGCGCACCATATCCATTAGTGTACGGTTGCGCCTTTCAGCTACTCCATTTTGCTGAGGCTCCCCCGGTGTAGAGTATTGGGCAACTATACCATTTTCCTGTAAAAACCTTGCAAAAGGTCCAGGAACTTGTCCATAAGGGGTATGTCGACCGTAGTACTCCCCTCCACGGTCTGATCTTACTATTTTAATTCTTTTGTCAAGCTGATTTTCAACCTCAGCTTTGAATATTTTAAATTTATCCAATGCTTCAGATCTTTCTTTAATTGGATAAATGTAACCATAGCGGGAGTAATCGTCTGTGAATGTTATGAACGAATCATAGCCATCCACACTTTTCACAGGAAACGGTCCACATATATCAGTGTGAATTATTTCTAATGTTCCTGCACTTCGTTTGGCACCCTTTTTAATTTGCTTTACAAATTTTCCTTTAATGCATTCAACGCATTGTTCAAAATCAGAGAACTCTAGCTGTGGAAGAATTTCACTTTTCACTAATCTTTCAATTCCCCCCCTCGAAATATGGCCTAAACGACAGTGCCATAATTTCGATGAAGTATCTTGAGTTCTCTTTCTTTTCTTTGTTTCTTTCTCTGACAAGGATTCATTCACATTCACATTACATACAGAATGCACTTTATCACGCATAGATAATAAATAAAGATCATTGTAGAGGACAGCATCACCAATACAATTATTATCAAACCATAGTTCACATTTGCCATTGGCAAAATGACAACCAAAACCATCTGTGTCTAAGCGTGATACACTGATCAAGTTTCTTTGAAGCGAAGGAACAAATAAAACATCTTTTAATACAAGCATGAAACCATTAACTAGCTCGATGGAGACATCGCCAACAGCTTCAACATCTGCTTGTACTCCGTTCGCGACTTTAATGTGTCTTTCGCTTCTTTGCGTAGTCCTTGTCGAACGGAATCCCTGTAAAGAATTTGTAACATGCACAGTTGCACCAGAATCAATCCACCAAGTAGATTTAGAAAACTTTAAATACAGGGATTCATTAACAAATGAAATTATATTCTCACCATTCTTTGCCATTATCATCTTTAAATAAGCGGGACAATCTGCTTTGCGATGCCCCTTGTCAAAACAGTGGAAGCACTCATCTTGTGCTGGAGTGCGCTGTTGCTGACGCTGTTGCTGATACTTCTGTGGCATAGGGGCTTTGTCTTTAGCTTTAGAGGAAGAAGCAGCTTGAAAGGGCCTTTTCTTGTTATTATGCACAAAATTGACAGACCCACCATTCTGTTTCTTGAGTCTATCTTCCTCTTGTGCACACATTGCAATTGCCTTTTCCATGTTCCACTTCTCTGGCTGTGAGTTATAGTTTACAACGAACGTTGCAAACTCTTTTGGCAGAGAGGCGAACACCAGGTGCACCATAAACTCTTCTTTGAGATCCAAGTCCATTGGTTTGAGCTTGGAGTTCAAAGCACACATCCCCATGATATGATCTCTTATCGTACCGGCATTGCCATAGTACCTTTTTGTGACCAACTGCTCTATGATCTGTGTGACATAAGTCTTTGAAAAACCAGTAAACTGATTCTTTATCTTTGCAAGGTATTCTGCAGCTGAATCACACTCTCCAATTGAACCCAAAATATTAGGATCAATTGTGTTCTTTATAACTGCCACACATTTCTTGTTGGCGTTATTCCACTTTGTCTTTTCGAGATCATAAGCCATCTTTAAGGGAGCATAGTCCCTTTGCTTTTTCTGCCACTCAGCATCAGTGTCAGAATCTCCTCTCACTGGAGCCGGTGGCTCAGTGGGCTTTGGAGTGGTGATAATCTCATCCACTTCTCCACAGACGAAAGCAAGATCAACTTTCTTGATCCATTCACCATAGTTGTCTCCTTTTAGTGTTGGGATGTGACTGATGAATCCCATCAAATTCATCCCCGCTGAAAATTTCAAGAAATAGTGAGAACATAATAACAATAATTGCATGTAAAATTTCAACGCTGGTCAAAATAGAACATACAACTGTTTATGCAATTAAATCTATATCACCGTTGGGCAGAAATAGAAATAAATGCACAAAAACTATGAAATTACAGTATTGTAATTAACAACGTTGGTCAGAAAATTAACAATACTATAATCCTCAAAAATAACCTTTTAATCATGCTCTTAAACTTTAATTGTCTCGTTGGTTCGAATTAAAGTAAAGAACAACTGTGAAACATGTAGAAAATTTCTATTTTCAGAAGCAATACTGTGAACTTTTAGCTCTAAACAATATACACGTTGGTGCAAAATTGAATAGAGATCAAAATATAATCAAAACCATTCAAAAAAATATTGAAATTGCTTCTGGAAAAATAGAAAAAACAATAAAACGAAACACTGTGCAGGCAGCCCAGAAGCAAAACCGGCCCGCGGCCTGCTTGGCCACCTTCTCTTGGGCCCGAGGCCCGACAGCCAACGGCCGGGCCGCCGAATCGGCCCGCCGCGGCGTCCCCTCCCCCGCCCGCATGGGCCGTCTGCCAGCCCAGGAGGCGAGACGCTATCTCGGCCGCCGATTTTGATCGGACGGTCGTCCGCGCGTTTCGCCGGATCAAAACCCGTCGGCTCCGCGGCGTCCCCAAACCCTAGGTCATTCGCCCCTCCCCTTTCTCTCTCCACGCGACGCAGCGGCGACCCGAGCGTCCATGGCGGCTGGGGAGAAGCGTGGCCGGCGCCGCCGTCGGCCCCCTCGCCGGCACGCGCGCTCCGCCCGTGCGAGAGCGCGCCGCCGTCGAGCGGCCTGGCGGTGGTGCCCTAAGCCCTCGCGCGCGCGCGCTCGTGCCCCCGGCGTTCCGAACGGCGAGCGGCTGCTTGCTGTGGTGCGCCCCCTTGGCGAGGGCGGCGCTCATCCGTCCCGCACAAGTGCGGCCATGGGTGACGCATAGACCAAGTAAGTCCGGCGTCCCCTTTCCTCTAGGGTTAGGGTTAGGGTTAGGGTTTCGACTTTTCTTTTCTTTTTCGATTTGCATCGAATTGCTTTTTCTGTGTCTTGATTCTTTGATTCGTGACCGAATCTACACTTCCCATCTTGATCTACACTTAGTGTAGGCGTCTGATACCAATGTTAAAGATCTAGGATCACACAGTGCACGATCAAGAGGGACTTCCTTTACTTTTCTTGATCTGAGTCCAAGAAAAACCTAGAACTACAACAATAGCATAGAGAAAAGAGAGAGTGGAGCGGGGTAGAGGACCTTCAGAGCCTGCAGCAGAGTTAGATCCGGCCATCACGGGTTCGTTGATGCGGATCCGCTCAAAGGCGGCGACGATTGGTGCAGTGTAGTCGATGCCGGAGCAATAGCGTCGTGGACGATGGCGGCGACGGCGGGAAGGAGTCGGCTGCAGCAGAGGAAACGCCAGTAGAGCAGAGGCGGCGGCTTCCCGTTGCTCCTGCGCACCCTCAGATCGGGCTAGGGTTTTCGGTGGGTTTGGCGGCGCACCGGTGAACCTCGTACCGTGTGCCGCCGGCCTCCACCTATCTTTATAGCGCAGTACAACGGGGGCCCACCAACCATTAAGGGTTGGACGCCCCCGATCAGGGCGCGGATTAAGGGCCTAATAGGCCGTTGGGCCTATTAGGAAAGAGATCAACCTAACAGGATCTAATACTAACAGTGGCAAAACCATACACTGCTGCAGAAGAAAAGGTGCTTACCGTGAGGAAGAAATTCTTCAGAGAGGGTGCAGCTTCAAGGAGATAGACAGTCCACTCAAGGTCACATTCAGCGAAGATGTTGGAGAGGTACAAATCCATCAGATTGCTAAAGATAGGTTGGAGCAGTTTTGGGTCTTCAGGTTTAACCCAAATCTGCAAGAAGCAATCAATCAATAAAATTAGAATGTGTGTCACACATAGACCATTGAATCAGGCAGTGTAACAAGGAAGAAGTCAAACATTCATACCATCCAATCATGGAAGTCCAAGCTCACAATTTCCAGTCTTGTGCCTGACAGCCAGTTGCTCAGCACGAACGGTGGCTGCCAATTCATGCAAGCGCAACCGAAATTGATGCTCCGAAGTTTTGGGACGTGACCGAAAACAATGGGAGGGTTTTCACGCATCCAAGTGTCATAAGTAACCACAAGTTTAGGGACCCGGACAAGTTCGATTCGAACATAGCCACAGAATTCAAATACCAGCTCGATCAGCCGAGAACGTGGCACGTCAATCTGCAGAACGGATCGCCGGCCAGAGTCACAGGACTCAATGCACAAGCGCTGCAGCTGGTCACAGGCATTCAGCAGGTTTGGCACATCGGACTCGTTGAATCTCATGTTCTGAATAGAGAGGCTTCTAAGACATCTGAATGTGTAGGGATAGGAGTTAAAGAACCTGATGAAGCGCTGTCCAAATCGGACATTGTCCTCGTTGCATTGCACGTCATGTAGCTCTGTCACTATGATGAACTCAAGGTACTTGGTGCTCCCCCGCTCAAGGACGCTGGTTACTATGGACCCAATGGATTTCAAGTGAGGATCTGTCATGTAGAAACGGAGGCGCAAGACCTTGATGGCGCGTTCACCCATAGGAGCCAACAATCTCTTTATTGTTTCAGTATAAAGACTCATCAGATTGTTGAGTTGGCTCATCACTAAAATCCCTGTTCGAGGTTTGAAGTCGTCGACGTGAAGATAAAGATTTGTTAGCAAATAAGGAAGCGGCTTCCACCGCGTCGAGAGTGTACTAGCCCGTATCATAGTTCTCCAGTCAAGGAGGTGCATGATATCAACAAGAATGTGATCCGGGAGCACGCTGAGCCTATCATCACCATCATCATCTCCGTTTTCCTTTTTCTAATAATGAGGCAAAAATAAAGAGATAATAGCCGGAACAATTAGGAAAGAGGTCGCGGAACAAAAAAAAAGTATATTTGGCGTGTTATTAGGATTTTGTAATTGATCGGCTCTTAAACATATACATCTAGTCATCTAGATGCGATGGTGAGCCTTGGTGAAAATTTAAGAGAAGGCAGGGGGAGCTTACGCTGTTGTCCGATGGAGACGCCATGAGAGGCAAGAGCTACAAAGAATCCGAATAATCCGGAGCGGTAGGAATAAAATCGGTGACGTTCGGTGGTGCTTTATGCCATTGGCCTCGAGGCCACACGCGAAATTAAAGGAGAAAGGCTGCCACGATTGCCCGCTTTAGAATCGAATTGTACAATCTCGTCTAATAAGAGCAATTCCAGCAGACCCTCTATCAAACCCCCTACTCTAAATTTGAAAGGCGAAATCAAGAAAAACAACTCCAGGAGGCTCTCTACTTGAGTCCCTAAACTAGAGAGGTATCCAAATCTCCCCCTCCACCCCCTAGGCCTGGAGGGTCTCTAGGGAGCCCTCCATCCGTGGGACCCACTCACCAGCCCCTCTAGACTTGGATGAGGGCTCAAATATAAGAGTTTCTGCTGGAGTTGGATATATTATTTGGAGGATATGAGATGGAGACCAGCCCTCAAAAGCTATATAAAGGTTGTGATTTGAGAGCTATTACTGGAAATGCTCTAACCAACGGAAACGAATGTGAGAGCAAGAAAGGCTGATTACAAATCGGATCGGAAGAAGAAACCATCTCTGATTGTGTTGGGATACACAGCACCTTCCTTCGATGCGACATAGCTGCATGGGCTTCTATGCTTAGAGCATCCCAGCAATAACCATCAAATAGACCCCTTACTTTTTACATTGTGAGTAAGGATTTTCTCTACTAGGCTCTAAATCTCGGGAACGTATCTAGTGCAAACCACAACCTCCGTGAAAACCTGTGCAAACTATGGTAAAAAAAGCTGTCTAAATTCACCAAAAAATCACACATGTAAATGATACGATGATACACAACCTTGTAAAATATCTTGTCCAAACTCGACTTTTTCTGTGAGATATAAAAATAACAAATTTCTTACAAATCATCTGGACAACTTTCTGGTTTGAAATTTGTTATTTTTATATCTCACAGACGAAGTCGAGTTTGGACAAGATATTTTACAAAGTTGTGTATTATCATATCATCTACATGTGTGATTTTTTGGGTGAATTTAGACGACTTTTTTTGCCGTAGTTTGCACGGATTTTCACGAAGTTTTGGTTTTCACCAGATATGTTCCCCTAAATCTCACCCTCTTCTTTTAATCTAAAGAAGGCCCATTTGTCAGTGGATAGGACTTGGCTCCCTGCCTAGAGACTCCAGGAATCGAAGGTGAAGGAAGAGATTTGGAGACTTCTCCAAAATATGGACTTTGATAGAGGGTTTGCTGAAGTATATTTTTTATTTTAACGTCCAAATTTAGTATTAAAGCTTACTTAGAAAGTCTGTTACTCTTATTTAAAAATTGGACATATTTCTTCTGGTCCAAATTTGGGCCTCCATATGTAACAAGTCACGCCCATATTTCTACACTTGGGTTTCGGCCTTTTTTATTTTTATATTTTTTAAAAATATTTTTTATAGAAATATATTTTCGGTTTCACAATTTACAGTTTTATACCCCTACCGCCCGTTAGGGAGCGGCAGGGGGCCGGCCGCCCGCTGCCGCCCCCCTGCCGGGCGGTAGGGACCTGTATGTAATTAAAATTTGAGTGCTATAGCATGAAGGCCCCTACTGCCCGGTAGAGGGGCGGCAGACTCTCCCCCCAATATAAAAGCTGAGGTCCCCCACCTGCATTTGCAGCAAACAACATCCATAGAACGTCTCCTGCTGGATGATGAGGCCTGCCTCTTAAGTAATTCGGCGCTCATGTCATCAATTATACCCCCACAAAGCATCGAACTTCCTCTACTGATTCTGAGTGCACAATCGCTTGAAAAAATTCATCGGATCCTTATTCTTGAACCGCTCATAAAAATTAGCAGCCATATGCCTCACACACCACATACTAACAACATCTGGCCATTTAGGAGGTGAAAATGGACTATTTTCTTGGAGCTGCCTTATAGCTGCAAGGAAACATGCATGCCTATCACTGATAAGGCAAACATTATGTCTTCTAGCAACAGCGTGATTCTTCAGACGTTCAAGAAACTAGTACCAGCTTTCTGTATTCTCATTCTCAACAAAGGCAAAGGCGATGGGAACTATCTGCTTATTGCAATCAATTTCGATCGCCGTCAATATTGTTCCCTTATATTTCCCTGTCAGGCAAGTGCCGTCAATACACAGAACAGGAAGGGAGTAAATGAAGGCCCTCACACATGCACCAATGCAGAAGAAAGCTCGCAGCAAAATACTTGGCCCCCCTGACAAGCTCGGTACACTGTATGTATCAAAAGCACTTCTAGAATTTCTGTGCACAATTGCTTCAAGCATACGAGGTAGGTTGTCATATGAAGCCTCATAAGTGCCAACCGCATCTCAAACACATTTTGTTTAGCCCGCCAAGACTTTGCATAGCTGATCACATACTGGAAATTATGTTCAATGTCCCTAATTATCAATGCAGGCTCGTAATCCATTTTGTCAAGAATCACCCCATACATCTTCTTCGCCACGAAAGTAGATGTGATATTACGGTAATGTCCCACAACACCTGTCAATCTACAAGTATGTGGTTTAATAATTGAACATTCCCAGTGTGTTTTGAACTTCCCATTGTAGGCATGCACTCGCCATATACAGTCTCTATCTGCACACCTCACCTCGTATTCTTTGCTGCTAGACTTCAACACTCTGAATTCCTTCCTCAGAGATACAACCCAGGCCTTCACAGCATTCTTCACATCTTCAATGGTACGATACTTTGCCCCTTGTATGACCTCATTCACTCTGTATTCAAATTTCGGACATCTAATATCTTGTACCACTGGATTCCCAAAATCCTCTTCACGCCTTTCACCTAGCACTGGGAAGCGCTCATCGTCCTCATCGTCCGATGAGTCCCCACATTGCTCCATTATTTGTGCATCTTGGTCTTCTTTCTCCATGTCCTCCAAAATTCCAGGTATCCGCTCACATTCATCTGCTAAACCTTGTGGTTCTGGTTCCGGTTCTGGAGCTTGTACGTTCTCTTCTTTTTTATCCTCTTCTATCTCTTCATTCCAGTCATATGTTCTGTGTGTTGATCCGTCACCTAAATCACCGACCTTCTGGTGAATCTGAATTACCATTGCGAGATGCCACCCTCTTTGAAGAGCTACGTGTATGTAATGTTTCCATTCTTCCGTACTACTTATAAGCGTCAACTCCCAGAAATCCCCATTTGTTTCTCAGGAAGTCACGGTATGAACCGTAAGCAAATGAGTCATTGGATTCACATTGAACTTCCCGTGAAACCATTTGCGTATGGAACCAAAACTCCTCTCTAGGGGTTTATTTAGACTGCACTGTCTTCGTTCCAATGCTGATAGATTTACTCCATAGGAATCACGAGTAATTCTATAGAAATCACCGTAATGAACTTGAAACGCCACCTTGCTCGACATATCTGGCCATCCAAAAACTTAATTTTAATTAAACCGGTTTCTAAAACCATGGTACGGCTTCAATTATAACCACTAATCCGAACCATAAGCAGTTACAATTATAAAAAAACACTAATCATAGAATTAAAAATACAAAAAATTTAGAATGACAAAGTTGAGAAATATTGGTTACATGCGGTTCGGATCCAAAATTCGGCAGGCTTCGTTGTTGCAACTCTCTCCCTCACCCCACGTCTCTTTTTTTTTCCCTCTATGGATGTTGTTTGCTGCAAATGCAGGTGTGGGGGACCTCTGCTTTTATATTGGGGGGAGCCTGCCGCCCCCCTGCCAGGCGGTCGGCCTGCCTGCCGCCCCTCCACCAGGCGGTAGGGGCTTCCATGCGATAGCACTTAAATTTTAATTACATATAGGTCCCTACCGCCCGGCAGGAGGGCGGCGGGGGGCGGTAGAGGTATAAAACTGAAAATTGTGAAACCAAAAATATATTTCTGTAAAAAAATATTTTTAAAAAATATAAAAATAGAAAAAACACTGGGTTTCGTGCCGTGCCAGCGGGCCTCACGTGTATCGCCAGAAAGAGGCCCACCAGCCCACGAGCTCCGTTGCCGCCAAATGCAGGCAGGCAACCAGCCGAGCGTAGAGGGACCGCACATGTGGCCCCCACACGTCAGGGAAAAGAAAGCCACGTTCGCCGTGCGTCCTGTCCTTGCCCCGTCGCCGCGAGAGAAAACAGCCGTCTCCCGTCCCGCCCCGGGTTCCGCTCCGCTCCGCTCCCAACGCCGCCGACCACCGACAGACCGAGGCCAGCTCCGATGGCGGCGGCCGCGGCGAGGCGGCTCCTCGTGCTCACTCGCCGCGGGTCCCTCTCGCCGGCGCCCTCCACTGCGGCGTCGCGATCCCGGCGAGGTGGGTTGCACTCGAGCCGTTCGACGGAATGCCGCTGCTGGGCGGGGTTTGTTTGCCTGCTGACTGCTGCTTCATTTGGATTGCGCGTGCTTTTTTTTTTCTTTAAACAGATCCGCGCTCGCTGTGCACGCTCTCCACCACGCTTCGGTCTGGCGCCGGCGAGGACGAGATCGAGCGCATCCGCCGCGAGTTCGAGGACGCCAAGCGCAACTACCTCAGCATCCCCGCCGCCATCAAGGACATGCCCAAGATGAACCCGCAAGGTCTGCTGGGGCTTCCATGGTCCTTTCGTTTCGCCGTTACTCTTGAGCGCCAAAGGTCGATTTTCCTTAGGCTTAAGCTTAACATTCCTGGGGGGTTGGCGTCTCTGCTTTTCAGGCATCTACGTGAACAAGAACGTCAAGCTGGATGACCTGCACGTCTACGGCTTCGACTACGACTACACGCTCTCCCACTACTCCGAACACTTGCAGTGCCTCATCTACGATCTCGCCAAGAAGCACTTGGTCAATGAGGTTTGGTTGCTCTCTTTATTGGGCGGCACTGATGCCGGATGGTGCACTTATTGTTTCTGAGCGAGGGTGACACGTTTTCTGCAGCTGAAATATCCAGAGAGCTGCTTGAAGTACGAGTATGACCGCTCTTTTCCTATCAGGGGCCTTTACTATGACAGACTCAAAGGTTGCCTTCTCAAGCTTGATTTCTTTGGTTCAATTGAACCAGACGGTTGCTTCTTTGGGCGGAGGAAGGTAAGACACTCGCTGCATGTTCTTTCTCATTTTTCCCTTCAATGGTGCATTCTTGAGCTGCTTTTCATACTATATTTAGAAGTTTGTTAATACTTGATGTTATTTGCTTTTTGCGTTACTTATCTTTGAGATATCCGTACGTTAATATGTAGGTTCTCACGAGTGATCATTGTATTTGTGATTGGTTGTTGTGTACTTGTTGACTGTTGAATTCAGACTTTGGCCAATTTATTTAGGTAAATGTCAACGCTGAACATATATTAGGCGTGTTGAATGTTCTAGAGAATTTATGTACTATTTTTATGCTTGTTCTTTGCCTTATCCTACAATAATTACATTATGTAATCTATGTATTTCATTTAAAAAACCTATGAATACAATTTCTTGTCACAATGCTTGTTAATCAGCTGAGTTTGAGTGAGATAAAAGAGCTCTACGGCACACGGCATATTGGCAGAGACCAAGCTCTCCAACTTGTTGGGCTGATGGATGTCTTCTGTTTTAGCGAGGTACTTTTGAATTAATCATAGCCTTAGTTCCATTCCCTTCTTTTTACACTGCATCTATTTACTTACAGAATAGTAAACTATCAGTGCCTTATAGATATGTCATGTCAACTAGAGCACCATATTCGCTGGGTTCGCTTGGTTATGGCTGATGGCTGGTGCTAATTTGTTATGAGAGAACAGTACTGCTGACTGGCTGGTAGCTGGTGGCTGGTGCTGATTTAGTATGAGAGAATAGTACTGCTGGCTGGTTGGTTGACAAGCCAAGCGAACACAGCGAATATCACCCAATTTGGTTAATGCTTTGTTCATAGGTTAATTATACTTGATCTGTTCAGTATTCATAGAGAAACTTCTGTGTGTATCTGATCATCCTTCAAGGGCATTTAGCTGTGCATGTGGTTCTGACCTAGCACATGTGGAGCAATATATTGCACTTGTAGACGAGATGTAGTATGACATATTAATAATTAATGTTATTATGCACTTAATTTAGTATCATATTCTGTGTTTAATTGAAGTAATTGCTGGGACATCAGATAGTGCATCTAAACTGGCGTTTCCATAGTACTTTCTAACTATGAGATTCCCTCCTTCACAGGCATGTCTCCTTGCTGATATTGTTCAACACTTTATAGATGCCAAACTGGAGTTTGATGCCTCTTATGTATATGAAGATGTAAATCGATCGATTCAGCATGTCCACAGAAGTGGTTTAATTCACAGGCAAATTCTTTCTGAGCCCCAGAAATTTCTGATAAAAAAAGTAGGTGGCACTGCTTTTGCTGATTTTCTATGTCTGAAGTTTCAAATATCAATGATATAACCTGATTCTGCTTCTTATCTTCTGGCATTCTTTCTGACATGTAACTCTAAGACTGGTGCCTCAATTGTGACCTGCAGAGCCAGGTGTTCCGTTTCTTAAAGATGCTAAGAGAGAAAGGAAAAAAGCTGTTTCTTCTTACCAATTCACCTTTCCATTTCGTAGATGGAGGGATGCGTTATTTGCTGGAGGTTCTTGCTAAATTTAAATCTGCTTTTATGTTTTGTCCATGCTGTTTAGCATTCAAACACAAGATTTAAGGCAAAATAGATTTCTATCTGACATGAGCTTCTATCCTTTATTTTTGTGGGCTAGTTTTTTTGTTGAGAATGTGAAATCATATTTGAACTGATCACATGCAACTCTTTGCATTGCCTTGTCATATTTTTTATATTAAAAGTGAATATTTTGCATATACATAACACAACCTTCCTTTGTTTCTAGCTTTCAGTATGAGTTTGTTGTATTCTACTTAGGCTATTTCTTGTCTGATAGTATAGGGGATACAATTGTTCTGTTTAAGCGACATTCTTTTTATTATTAGTTTTGTGTATTTTTGGTAATGTTCTAGACAAGTACTGTATTCCAAAGAGAAAAGTATCGTGTCAGTATATACAGCCAGTTGTTTTTGCTCACTCACAGTTCTCCACTTGACTTTCATAATTTGGTTGGGCAGGACCAGCATTTTGATGGAAATTCCTGGAGGGAACTCTTTGATGTTGTGATTGCGCAGGCAAATAAACCAGCTTTTTATAACTCAGACCACCCATTCAGGTCCTGTGGAACATCTATGTGTTACTAAAGAAAAAAGATTAATATTGGATCCTTCTTTCTAAGATATGGTTGTTTATATGTTTTTTTCCTTTTTGCACTGATTCATTTGTAGGTCTGTTGCTAAACTTTGAATACTAGATGAAACTAAGTTTTCATATGTACAGATGCAAAAGGGCCTGCATCTATATTGCCTCCAGATATTGTTTTTCTAATTCTGCACTATTATGTCTACTCTAGTTCTGGATTGCTAACTATACTTGCTGGTTGCTTACAGGGTGTATGACACTCAAAAGGACACCTTAGCTTTTACTGCAGTCGACAAGTTTCTGCCAGATCAAGTATACTACCATGGCTGTTTGAAATCATTTCTGCAGATCACAAAGTGGAGAGGTCCAGAGGTTAGTTATTCTGAGCATAAAGAAGAACTAATTTCTTTATGTTTTCTCAATTTTTTTTTTCTGTCTGAGTGATACAACTTTCACCCTTTTTTCTCCCTTAAATCTCCTACAATAATTTTCATGTTAAATGTTGTTGATATCATTGTTTCATAATGGAAGCTAGAAGTCACCTATGTGCAACACCTTGCGCTCATCAGCTGTGTGTTTATTATGTTTCTTGGTCATTGCTTTATCCTGGTATAGTATACTTGAATAACCCACAGATTTTTTTTTCTCAAACACACAGGAGATCTGTGTAGTTTTGTAATAAGAGAAAAGAGAGACAACCAACCTAATACAGAGGCAAATGCATCACCTCATTAACTGAGGATTTAGAGGGTTGCAAAGACAGGCAAATGCATCACCTCGTTAACTGAGGATTTAGAGGGTTGCAAAGATAGAACATGACCTGAACAACAACCTAGGCCAAACAGCTTAACTAAGACATAGACATATAAGACCTCTAGCATCATCCAAATACCAGAGGTGAACCTCTTCTTTCAAATAATAATCCGCATACTAAAGATATAACTTTGCAAGGTCTTCACTTGCACTAAAATATGCACTGCCACAGTATAAATTTAAGATTTTTTTTTGGAATGTTTCATCTCGGATCTTTTTTGGCTATATATTAGGTGATATACTTTGGTGATCATCTTTTGAGCGACTTGAGAGGACCTTCAAAAGCTGGTTGGCGAACAGCTGCTGTAATTCGAGAACTCGAGGTAGATGCTTCTCTTTTTTACTTGAGATTTTCTTGAGAACATGTCAGACATGGTTGCATGATTTTTTTTTGGGTGACCGGTTGCATGAATTCAAGCACAGCCAAATTTAAAATTTCATATTTCACCTATTGATTACAATGTCTCATCTAAGGTTGCCTTGATCCTATTGGAGTGTTGGCACCTTATAAATTTTGAGCTGAGAACGATCAGTAACGGGAAAAATGTAATAAAATGTTCAGAAAGTAACCTCTTACGCTATCTTGATCACAAATCTGTTGGATATGCTGCATACGCTCCTAGATAACATGAACAAGCTCTAATTGTTCTTTTAAGACCTGAATGGTTCTCTTATCTGACAGTCTCACACTATTTTGTCGTACAAGACACATGATAATATCGAGCCGGTTATGTTTTATACCATATTACAATGATCCATGCTTTGTGACTTGCAGGATGAAATAGAAATACAGAACAGTGATAGCTACCGGTTTCAACAGGTGTGTTGTGTACTATATCATCTGCTTCTTGTGTTTGTATATGTTACTTGATTTTATGTTCCCCTTGGCCCTTGAGCTCTGTTTGTTCTTAATTGGCTTCCAAATATACTTATATTGAACAAAACTGTGGCCAGCCAAATTTTTAACAAATATTGTGACTAACAATGGAATCGGGGTAAGACAAGCACCCCCCCCCCCCCCCATATGCTGTTTGTCACTCCCTGATTTTCCATCAACATGGATGCTTATCAATTTACTGAACTATATGTTGCATATTGCAGGCAAAATTGAGTATAATACATGATCTTCTTGGGAAAGTCCATGCAACCGTTGTTAGCACTGAGAAAGGCCAAGTTTACAGAGCATTGCTTGATGAATTGAATGCAGAAAGACGACAATGCCGATCTGGGATGCGAGATCTGTTCAATAGCTCTTTTGGCGCAACTTTTCTTACAGATACAGGAAGGGAATCATCATTTGCCTATCACATTCATCAATATGCAGATATTTACACAAGCAAGCTCGAGAACTTCTTATCATATGCCCCTGAATCTTGGCTTCATCCACCTCATGACATAAAGATCATGCCACACAACGCGAAGGTAGTTTAAATCCTCATAACAGAATCTAATTCAACCTGTTAAGTACATTCGGATAACTACTTCCTAGAAACTCAAGATATAGTTAGCTGGTTTGCATTACTCTTCTGAGGGAAACAAGCTGAAAAGTAGAAATTTCATCGAAACTGAACACTGGTTGTCAGATAATAGTCTCCATTATGATAGTTTTTGTGATTTTTTTGGGGGGAACAAATGCTGATATTTCGAAATATTGAGTTGGAATAATGATTTTGGACATTCTATGTTGTAGGTCCCAGCAAGCCTTTTCAGTACCTCCTAGTTCATTCTACTTTTTTTTTTTTTGGAGAAGGCAGTACCCATTATGGTTTCTGTGTGAGACCACGTGACAGGACTGTGGACTGCTGCAGCCTTCGCTTAAAGCACAGGAGATGCATGTCCAGCACACCAAGCAGCAAGCTAGCAGTCATTCTCCTAGTTTTGTCATGAAAATGCAGCCATGTGAGTAGGTGACTCTTTTGCCTGTACGAGGAAGCTTCTAGCTGCCGCTCAAAAAAAAAAAGAAAGAAAAGAAGAAAAAGAAGCTTCTGTCTGAGAAGCCTGCTTCCTTTCGTTCAACTTCTATGGGTATTCTTAATAGTGTAGATGGACCTGATGCCCTAACAATCTGTATGACTGTGAAGTGTCAATAAGAGTTACATGCAACCTATCTTGTCTTCCAGTTTACTTCCCATCGAGCAGAAAATATTTTGGGTTCGGAGAAACATTCAGTCAAAGCAATTCCATGATAGTAACACATGATTTAGTTTCCTACAATTTTCCACTTTCAAAGTCTTTTCTATAAAAGCAAAAGCTAGGCCTTAATAAACAACTGTTCTTTCCAAGGAAAGAGAGAAGTAAAAAAGCTGGGGATCGCTAGGAGCTCCTCTTCTGCTAAGACCAGTAATCTATAATCTATTCTTTTTTAAAGAAAAGGAAATTACCCACTCGACAAAGAGCGGAGTTGTTGTTGTGAACAGGATTCTTCCCACCCTTGGGAAGTAGGCTGGCAGAAAGAAATAGCTTTTCTCTCATCACCAGGGTAAATTATCAAACATCTATTTGTTCTTGTTTGCTACATGAATGCCATCTTGATTTCCGTTTTTTCTGATCCTGGAGACTGGCTGGAGTTCCAGTTCTTGCTTGCGTGACCGTGAAGATCTGATATCACAAGAGTAACATCCATTAGGGGAGTCAAATCAAACAATCCTGCACAGACTTCTGGTACATGAATAACAACTGAAATTTCTGATAACAGGATCAGTGAATAACGGTGTTTACCTCTGACGAAAACTTGATCTGTTTGCACCAGAAGGGATCGCAACTGCAGGTGCACAGCAATGTCCAACGTTCTCGGATTGTGATGGTGAAGCACACCTCTTTTCCTTTTCCCAGAACAAGCAAAAACGCATTAGAAAGTGATAAGAAAAAAAAAAGTCAAAACGATGGTTGTGCAGACCCTGCTTTCAAATTCCAGAGAGAGAGAGAGAGAGACTCACATTCCAATGGGATGGTGTCTGCTCCGATGAGCACCTTTCATCGTTGACCCGACCCCTTCGCTTAACTTTCAAAGCTCTAATGCATTTGAAGAGGAAATACAAGAGAGCGACGCCAAGGCATAGCATTGTCAGGATCTCAGATACTAATAGCCATCCAAGCACTGAAAGTATAGTAGGACAGATCAAAGATGTGTTCCAAAAAAGGAAAGCGAAAACATTAACCAGAATATTATGATCTTTCTTACTTACATTTATCTGTTTTATCTATTTTTGTGTTGTTCTTATGTTTTGTTTTGATTTTGACGAGACGAACAGTCTTTGCAGCGGACAGTGGCATCCCCATCATCTGTGAACAGTCAGGGTAGCATCCATAGCTTCCCAGGTCGTCTACGGTGATGGATAAGGTTGTTCCATGGCTTGGACCCTGCAAGAGAAACAACATCTCAAACTTCATTCTGAATATATATATATCAGAAAGTGAAGAAACAACATTTTCCTATCCATTTTTTTGGGTCAATTAGTTACTTAATCAGTCGCCAATCGTCCCGCTAAAAGAAATCATGCAATAATATGAACAGCTGCAATGATCCAAGAGGATTGAAGATTTACTTGGTAATGCAGCTGCTGCATCGCATTGTTGCAGTCCTGGACCATCCCACGGAACCTGACGGCAGCTACTTTCAGCACAAAGTGATTCTCAATGTTCACATATGTCTGAATCGGCTGCCAATGGCTAACGCCTTCGGTCTTCACCTCCACACTGGGAATGGTACTAGCCGGCAACCTCAGCGTCAACGTTCCCTCACACACTTCTAGGGACAGCACTAGCGAAAAATGAGACTTGTTCCCTGTGAAATAGGTAAACGTTATCAGTTTAGAAATAGTACAGTTTTTTCCCCTAACAATGCATAAAACAGGAGCATTACTTCAACTAAGAAAATGGATTCCTCATTCAACATCAACAAGTATAATATAATACATGTAAAGTACCAGGGAAACTGGGAAGATCAGGATCATAAATGGAAAATTCGAATGTATCTCTGTTCTTGTCGTAGATTTGATGTCCTTCCCTTGATTCGTTCCCACCCAGGAAAATTGATGGTGGAGCTAGTATCACTGGACGGTCATTGATTGGTTCAACGTATATCGGGATCTGAGCGTCTTCTACACCATTTCTGTTCATGGAGTGTAGCTCTATAACATCATCTCCACAGAAGTCCTCGTTTCTGCACATGGTGATATGATTATTATAAGCGAAAGATTGGCAAGATTCTTGTAGAATATCAGGGCTTATACACGACTAGGGAGAGTCAGATTCTTGATTAGTACCCAAGGTACTGCAAAAATTGTAGAGCTCCATTTATGGCTTCTATTGTTCCTTCCAATATCAGGTCTTTGCCAGTTTTACCACCTTTGCTGACTGAAAGTACATCAGCTGACGACTGTTGAAGCTTCATTATTGGCGATAGAGCAAGGAACACATTTCCAGACTGCGCTTTCACTGTAACAGATACATTTTCTGTTGTATCTGAATACGCTATTTTGATCCCTGGAAATCCACTGCCAAAAACACATCCATATTTGATTAGTTTAGAACCTGAATAGAAGAGGCTAAACTTTAGCTTAGATAAAAACAATAAAATAAATACAAGTCTGTAGTGCTTAGGTAGAAAGCAGCATGGCTTACCCGAATTGTGGGCCGATGGTATCTTCAGTAACATGCAACTTCTGCGGTAAAGATATGAACTGAGGTGGTCTGCAGATGACAGATATGAAAACTGTTGCCGTGACGACATTGTTATTATCATCTGATAATGTGTATGAGAATGAGTCATTCCCAAAGAATCCATCAAAAGGCGTGTAACGATACGTGCGGTTGAACTGCAGGACTGATCCATGAAGTGGCTTCAGAGAAAAGGAAAATTTGTCATCTGTGAAGTCACGAGGAAATAAAGTAACTTGGAAATTTCGTAGTACATTATTATTCATGTTATTTGAAATCAACTTTATACTGAACATTTGCAATAAAGACCAGGCTGTGTGCATTGCCAAGCTGTTGGCCTGTAGCTAGAGGCTGGGCTGTGTGCACTGCATCACCAAGAAAAAGAACTTACATAATTGTCCGATAAAAGCACTCACGAGAAATATTGTAAATTCAATTTGGTTAGAATACTTTTTTTTGTCACAAGTTCCTTTCTTTTTGTAGCAACATGTAGTAGGATCGTTGAACTATTACATTGCAAAAGCTCAGTTCAGATGGTTATCATGTGTAGCTGCAAGGATTGATGGCAGGTTTACCACAGTGAAGAGACCATCACTATGAGGTGGATAAATTAAGAAATGCTTATTTCACAGAATAAACTTACAGAAGAAGAATTGGCTATTTCAATTTTACTTCCTGCAATGTGGTCATTTGATAGTACATCGAATAAAACTGATCCATCCTCCCATACTGAAACATTATCATTTTTAACATCTGAAAAGTATTCATCTGCAAAGAGATACAGTTCATCTGAGTTACTCGATAAAAGCAGAGAAATTGGGAATGCTCAATATGTTTCAATATATAACAACAAAAATTATTCTCTACCAACTAGAGCTTAATAGCATACCTCATCTGACCAACATCTTTTATTTTTGTATTAAACTGACTGAAAAATTACCTGGAAAAACTTCGACTTGGAATGGACATGGAGCTATATCCTTATCCTCAAATCGAACACATATGCCATATGAACCAAGTTGATTTATCACATAACGAGCAGTATATGATCCATCTCTGTTGTCGACAAATTCTTTTCCAAAGATACTTGTAGATGTTAGCTGAAATCGCACTTTTGACTCTGAAGATAACACCGGGTTCATGAATGAATCAACAAGTCGTACATCAACTTCATTTTCAACTGACATTCTGACTCTTGGGTCAAACTTGACAACAGTTGATAAAGAAATATTGATTGCACCTAGAAAAAGGGAAGGTTATGGTATGGGAAGTTAAGAGGATCTGTCATTGGGAGTTCATGGGTTGACATTTCACTTGAGTATAACCCACTCAGTTCCTCATATTGCACTAACTGAATGTGAAATGGCACCAGCTAATCGAATTCATGCATTATATGAATGTGAAATGTGAAATGAATGATGAGAAAAAGACACGCTAAAGTTAACCAAACCTGGCACAACTGTCATAGAATATGGATTTCCACCATTTAGCACTATGTTCCCACAGAGTACCCAAATTTCATATTCCCCGGCAATTTGAGGAGTATATGCAACATTAAATTGGCTTGCTTGCATAGTTGCGTTTCCACCGATGATCTAATAACATTATAGTGAATTTCAGTGATCATGCGACTTATCTGGAGCAAATTAGGCTGATGAAAAGGATACTTACATCCGGATGGCCAGCAGGTTCTGTCTCTGTAGGGAAAAAAAAGAATTTTCAGATTAACAGTAGGCTAAACAGCTAAACAAAAAAAAAACTCGGCCGGGTGGGGAAAGACCGCCCCACCGGTATTAGCTTAAGAAGAAGTCTCGGCTTCCCCGACCGAGAAAATCCCCGAACCCTGGCCCCGCCCTGACACTCGGAGACGTAACCCCTGAGAACTACCTGCCTGGGCCATGTAAGGGTCCTCAGGCCGACCTGGGTCGTCTCACAACCAGTGCTTTGGCACACGGGGCCAGCGAGGGGATTTTTTTACCCTCAGCCTGAAATTCGCTCCCACGGGGAGTCGAACTCAGGACCTGAGGGGTGCCGCCGGAGTGACTAACCAACTGGGCTAGCATCCTTTGGCCTAAACAGCTAAACGAATATACAGCATTACCATGTGATATTATTGGGTCTGCATAAGCCGTGCCTTTTTTTGCCAAAATCTTCAGTTGCAACCTTGAGGTTTCAACTGGAGAAGGGTTGCTGTACGTATCCTTCAAGTAAACAGCAAAGGATGATGCTGAACCAGCGACAGAATGTGCCAAACCAGAACCATTTGCAAAGCTGTTTGATCCGTTGCAGTATCCTGAAAGAAGCAACATATCAGAATCAGCTCCATGATCAGGAATTAAGCATCTTGAGTAATAATAAATTAAAGTAAAAACACTTTTTTTAAAAAACTAAAGAGTATATATAGCTGCGTACCTACAAAAACATCAAATTTGTACACCGTGTTGGAAACTCTTCGTTTCCGTTGAGTATCAAAAACTGTGAGCGCAAACTCTCCAGACTGAACAACATTAAAAGATATGAGCTGAACTCCAGGAGCTACCGCTTCCATCATGAGGTTAACTGGGATGGACAATTCTGAGGCTGTGCCAACAACTTGAGCATCAAATGGATGCATCTCTGGGACAATGTTTCCAAATGAGTCCTTCTGATGTATGAATAACTCCAGCTTGGAAAATATCTGCAAAGTATTGGCTCCATGCTTCCAGCTGCATGTGCTTTTTTCTATGTTAAGGACACCTGAAATTTGTAAAAACACACCGACTGTTTATTGACATTTCCCACAAAAATGCACGTCTGCATACGTAACTAGCATACCTGTTCAGTAGAAGGTGCACATCACTTAACATATTTCGATTATTGACGTTCTAAAATTATATTATCAGGGAACAAATTTTGGGGCACTGTAATTACTAATTAGACAAATGGATAGTATCTGACGAAACACATCAAGAGGAACTTTGCTGAAAGCAGACATGATAAGATGCTATTGCATCAACATGGAACTTTAACCTGGATTCACTGTCAGCGTCAGAGGCGAATCACGTAGCTCCCTGTTATCCCCATAAACATGCACCAAGAAGACCCCGGCGACATATGACACGAACTCGAGGCCGATGCGTCCTTCCTGTATCCATCCATTGTAATGAAAATACAAGAGCTCCACGGCTGACCCGTTGGCGAAGGAGCCTGACACCCTGAAGTAGTCAGGCATGTCGTCGCCGCGCGCGATGCCGTTGCCGAAGGCGTCCCGGGGGAAGACGGACACGAACGCCCTCGACCCCACGACGACGTGCGCGTCGTCGAACGTCCACGCCGCCCGGGACGCGGACGGGTGCACGCCGGTCGCGGCGACCTTGAACTCGAGCGCCGACTCGCCGACGGTGAACCGCTCGTCGGCCACGAGCGCGAAGAAGTCCCCGGCGCGCAGGGGCACGAAGGTGATCCTCCAGGAGTCGGGGTCGTCGCGGTGCTCGACGACGTCGGCGATGTAGGTGCTGTTGCCTTTCTTGCCCTTCACCGACACCCAGAAGGACAGCGACGCGCGCAGGCTGGGGTCGTCCGGGAGGTCGAGCGCCGTGATCGTGATCACCGCGGTGTCGCCGGCGGTGAACGTCGACTTGCCGTCGAGCCAGTCGAAGAGGAAGGCCGGCACGACGCCTTGCTGGAGGGAAGGCGGTTGCTGCGCCAGAGAGCAGGTCAGCAGCGAAATGCAGAGGAGAAGAGGAGGCGCCGGGGCTGAGCGCCGCGAGATCGCGGCGGGGTTGGCCATGGCTCCGTTGATCACCCCGCCGGGACGACGAGGTAGGTCTGCGTCGTGTTGCCGGAGACGGCCGAGAAGAGAAGCGGCGGGCGGGCGGGCGGGCGGTTGTTCAGAACTAAGAAATGGAGAGCATGTGCGTCAGAAGTGGAACCGCAAAGTTATACAGTTGTTATAGTCGCCGCTGCAGCGTGCAGGCTGCAAGGAATTAGGCGGTTTCATTGCAAAATTTTGTGATGGAAACAGAAGCTGCGCCTGCAGCAGAAGTACGTTTTTGATTGGAGACTCGGAGTTCGCTTAGCATCAACTCATCAAGCCTTGGATGGTTATTACAGTGAGCACGCATGGTTTTTACAACCATATAATTCATTCATCACACAGATTTATTTTACGGACACACACAGTCACAGAGAACAGCAAACACACTGTTTGGCAATGCAAACGATTGCTCATCGTCTTATTTGCCATGTCCAGAACCGTACTCATATCCGTGTCCCTCGCCGTAGCCCGAGCCTAAACCATCTCCATATCCTCTTCCTGAACCCTCGCCGTATCCTTCACCATATCCTGATCCTTGGCCTACCCCATGACCCGAGCCATAGCCCTCGCCATAGCCGGATCCGGATCCTTGGCCGGAGCCCTGGCCGTGACCAGAGCCGTAGCCCGATCCTTGACCGGAGCCACTTCCTTGACCATGGCCTTCACCGTACCCTGAACCTTGTCCATGGCCCGAGCCATGACCTTCACCGGACCCGGATCCTTGGCCTGCACCTTGCCCTTGGCTATAACCAGACCCTGATCCCGCACCAGAGCCAGCACCTGATCCTGCACCGGAGCCAGCATACGATCCTGCTCCAGAGCCTGCACCGGATCCCGCTGATGAGCCTGCACCTGAAGCAGCTCCGGACCCGGAACCTGCGGCCGAGCCTGAGCCTGATCCTGACCCGGACGCCGAGCCCGAGCCTGATCCTGACCCGGATGCCGAGCCGGAGCCACTGACACCACCACCTATGCCAATACTAATCCCAGTCCCAATCCCAATGCCTCCACTTCCACTACCACCAATGTCGATGCCTAGGTCCTTCCGAGAAATGCGACCCTCGGATGCAAGGACAAGGGCAGCTAGCACGGTGATGCCGAGAAAGATGCACATGGCTTGAGGACGAGACATCCTGGAATAGCCTCTAGGAGGAAGCTGCACCTGTGGTTTTGGGATGCTACTTGATTTTGATTCAAATGTGTGTGCATGCTCATGCTCATGGGCTTGGGATGGAGTGGCATTTATAGGAACCACAACTCACAGAAGTGGAGCTGCACAAACGGTGGTTGGCTCATTGGTGGATGGAACTTGTGGTGTTGTGGCCATTGGACGGCTGGATTTTGCTTCCAGTAGTGGGTCTTGTCGAGGGTAGTGGGAGCAAGGTTAGTGCAAAGCAATGGGCCACATTTCAATTACATACTGAGACCACCGGATCAGTGCCACGTTTCAATTCCCATGCATGCTACGAGAATGAATGCGAGAAACGAATGCAATCGTCACTGCATTGAAAAGTAACGTGTGGTTTTGACTTCAGTAGTAGGTCTTCCTGGTGCGATATATATGCCATTGGAAAGATTCTGGAAGCACTTGCTTTTTATCCTTCCAGTTATGCATGTATGATTAGTGGAAGCTTGCTTGTAAGCCTTATCAATGCAAGCTAGTGCTAGTCCTGTTCTTCGTCTCCCTACTTCGTGCTGTCGACCTCAGCGTTGACGCCTCCTCCGATTGATATTGACAGTGTCATTTTCAAGTTGTTAGAGCAACTCCAACCCACCTCGTATTTTTGGCCCCCTATTCCACTCATACGAGGGTCTCTCTGTTTCTCTCTCCTATTTCAAAATGAACTCCAGCAGACCTCTCATACTTACTCCTATATCTCCAACTCCCTCATTCTTTATTCATATCAAGTAACTACCATGAGGATTTTTTTGAATTTCTGTTTTATTTTTGCACAATTTATTTGCAACAGCTAGATTTCAAACAACTATTTTTCAAACGGCCCATTTTCCGAGGATCGTGTTTTGGATGGTACTATTCGCAACGACTATATTTCCAACTGCTACTTTGAGCGCCTTGTGTTCCAACGGTTATATTTTGAATAACACTATTCACAACGGATAGTATTTTCAACGGCTAGTATTCAAAATCTATATGAATTTTACTCGCCGGAGTTGGGCGGCGCTGCCAGGTGCGTTGAATACTATTCAACACCCTGGTGTTGAATAGACAATAGGTATATAGGGGTGTGTGTGTGACTCAAACATACTAATATTATATCCATTGGCATGCAATATAATTCGAATTTTGGTTTATGAATGATGTCTCCATCATAGCATGTTTGATACATCTTACTGTTGATTTTGCTCAATTATTTATTGCCTTTTTTCTTTCTTTTCATCTCAAATTGCTACTAGCACTACTACAGAACATGTCTTTGTTTCAGGCCATTTGTCTCGGCTGCCTTTGAGCCTGGGACAATAGGTGGCTTTTGTCCTGAGTCCAACGGCTAGCCGGGCCAGCGGGGGATTGGGGGGGGGGGGGACAGGGGCCTTTTGTCCCGGTTGATAACACCAACCCGGACTAAAGGGTGGTCCTTTTGTCCCGATTGGTGGCACCAATCCGGACAAAAGGACTCTTTTGTCTCGGTTGGTGTTACCAACCCGGACAAAAGGCCTCTCCACGTGACAGTTCAAAAGTAAGTTATTCTATACTGAGTCATATGTACTACTGTAAGCATCTAGGTCCTCAAGGTATGTTTCGGTGATTAATGACAACCATTATTGTGACTAATGAGTTTGTGCAGCTTAATAGATCATTATCGCTCATTTGGTCATATGTCAAAAGACACCCCTCAATTTCATTATTCAAAAAGGCGATCTCGGTATTCAACTCAATTATATGTCAAGACTAAGGATCTTTCTAGTCCTAAGTGTCATAAGGTTGAGAAGGACACTTAGGTTAGTATAGGTTTTATAGTTTTGTAGTGATCGCACTATTAAGAGGGGTTAAGGTCAAGTAACTTGAGCATGGACATGGTCATTTGAAAATAGATGCACACTATGGTCACTCAGGTTCCTAGAAGTTCAAATAAGTGGTTTTCAACTTATATCTCAAGAATATTTGGATTTCATTCAAGACTCAAATCAGAAAAGGCAAAATCAGAAAGTCTTTAACACCGGTTTAACCGACGATTCCAATTTTCTATACGTCGGTTAAACGAAGTCAGCAGAGTCTGGACAAGTCAATACACCGGTTAAACCGACGTGTTTAAAGTTAATGTCGGTGCATTAGTCCAGAGTTGGTTTTTCCAGAGTACTTCAAGTTCTATACACCGGTTAAACCGACGCTATTTGAAATGGGACGTCGGTGCAATTGATCAGTGAGATGGTTTTTTCAAGGATTTCAGAAGTTATACTCACCGGTTAAACCGACGATAGGTTTGAGTTAACGTCGGTGCAGTTGTCCAGAGACTTGGTTTTTCAGTTGATCAGTGGACAACTACACTCCCCGGTTAAACCGATGATACGTCGGTTAATCTGCCCAAGTTGTAACGGCTAGTTTTCAGAAGGGGCAGTTTACATTCATCGGTTAAACCGACGCTGGCTATTGGAGGATCGTCGGATTAACCGGCGCTACGCAGTTTTCTGGCAGCTTTTCTCCAATGGCTCTATTTGTGAGAGCTGCCTATATATACCCCTCCAATGGGTCATTTCGCACTCTCTTAACACCAGGCAACATTCAAACACATATACTTTGTTGAGAGCCACCTTGAGCTTCATCTTTCACATACTTGTTCATTCAATCAATCAAGAAGCAAGACTAAGGACTTGAGTAGAGAGAAGCTTGTGTGCATCCGTTCTTGGTGATCGGTTCTTGCTCAAGTGAAGGCCCTAGCTTGTTACTCTTGGTGATTGGCATCACCTAGGCGATCTTGGTGATCGAGGTGTTTCTCGCGGAGCTTGCCAAGGATTGTGGGAGCCCGGAGAAGAAGATTGTACGTGGCTTGATCTCCACCACGCCGGGATGGTGAACGGAGACTCTTAGTGAGCGCCCTCGTCTCGGTGACTTGGGAGGTGACAAGACTCTTTGTGAGTGTCACAACGTGGATTAGGGGTGTGTGCCAACACATCGATACCATGGGAAAAAATCCGGTCGTCTCTTGTCCACTCTCTTTATTCAAGCATTTTCTTTCATGCAATTTATTCATGTGCTTGACTTAGAGATCATAACTTAGCTCTACCTTGTTAGGCTTTACTTCTCGTTATCTCTCTCTTAGCTTGTGTAGGTAGCTTAGTCATCCGGTTGGTGAATTGGTGCCTTACTAGCTTTGCATAGGTTAAGGTTGCTTTATTGTGTTTTAGAAATTGAAAAAGGCCGAACAACTAAAGTTGAATGCTAAGGCTAGAAATGCAAATTTCGAAGCCATTAGTGAGGAAGTCTTTACTAGAGTAAATGGCATGGACTTAGCAAGTGATATTTGGAAAGAGCTCATTGAAATTCATGAAGGTTCCACTAAAGTTCGTGAGCAAAAATATCACTTGTTTAGAGCTAAGTATGATTCTTTTAAAATGCTAGCTCATGAAAATTGCAATGATATGTATTCCCGTTTGAATGTCATTGTCAAGGATATTAATGCTCTTGAAGTTTCAAAAATTGACAGTGGCTCCATCAACCGCAAGATTCTCATGCTCCTTCCGAAGCCCAAGTACAATATTATCAATGCTATGCTTCAAAAGGAGAATCTTGATACAATGGAAGTAGGAGAGCTTGTGGGCGAAATTCGCGCTCATGAAATGAGTATCCTTGGTATGTCCGAAGAACCAAATTCAAGCAAATCAATTGCTTTAAAGACCAAGGCAAACAAATCCCGCAAGCTCAAGATGATCAAGTAAGAATCAAGCTCAAGCGATGAAGAAGATGATCATCATGAAAGCTCATCCGATGTTGAAGATGATGGAGAACTTGCTCTCATGATGAGAAAATTCACACGCTTGAATGACAAGATCAATAAGAAGGGTTTTAACTTTGACTCTAAAAGAAAAATGTTCCGGTCAATGGATGTCAAGAACAAAATTTGCTACAATTGTGGAGAAAAAGGCCACATCCGTCCAAATTGCCCCAAGCCGGACAAAAGAGACAAAGATAACAAGAGCAAGCATCGCCATGATTCAAGCGATGATGATGAAGAAGAAAGGAAGAACAAAAACAAGAAACTTGGGAAGAAAAAGAGCCATGACAAGAAGACCAAGCTCTTCCCAAAGAAGAAAGGGCACACCAAGAGAAGCTTCTTGGTGGAAAAACAAGAGTGGGGGACCGATGTCTCATCAAGCGAAGATTCAAGTGATGAAGAAGACATAGTCACCATCGCCCTCACAAATGAAGAACCATCGCTACCTCCACCTCCACCTCCAATGTGCCTCATGGCCAAAGGTAACTCTAAGGTATGTGAGAGTGAAGATGATAGTGATGATGAGCTTGACCCTAATGAGTTTGCTAACCTCATTAATGAGTATACATCCATTATCAAGAGGGAAAAGGGCAAAGTCAAGGTTCTTGAGAGCACTCGTGCCAAGTTAGAGCTTGCCCACTCCGATTTGCTTGGCAAGTACAATGACTTGCTCAAAAAGCACAATGAGTCACTTGTACTTGCTAAGCAAATTGAAGAGAGCCATAAAAAGCTTAAACAAGAGCATAGGGAGTTGGCTCACAAGTATCAAGAACTTGAATTTGCCTATGAAGCAATTGACCCAAGTCTTGAGAACTTTGCTCATGAAACTATTGAGAAGGTCAATGCTTCTACTTCATGTGATGACCTACTCATTAATGCAAATGCTACTAATGCTTTGTCCGAGCTTGCACCTTCTAGGGAAAAAGAATTGATGGATCAAGTGGCAAGCCTCAAGAGTAGTGTGGAGAAACTCTCAAGAGGAGAATACATCCACAAGGAGATTCTCTTCAACAATGCCCGTGACTATGGCAAGAGAGGTCTTGGTTCATTTCCAAAGCCAAACATAGCTACTACTCCTTCTCCGGAGATCAAGACTAGCTTCATCAAGGAAGTTGGATCATATTGCCAACATTGCCAAGTCACCGGGCACCACACTAGGGAGTGCACTTTACCATCACGTCCTCTTCCTAATTTACCCAATAATTACTCATCGATGTTTCAAAACAACCATTTTCTCTTGAGTAAAGTGAAGGGCAAGGTGAAGGCCAAATTCATTGGCAAACTCACTAAGGAGTCAAAGAAGAAGCTCCCCAAGCAACTTTGGGTCCCAAAATCTCTTGTCACACATGTGCAAGGCCCAAAGCTTGTTTGGGTTTCTAAAACTCAAAAGTGAATTCTCATGTGTGTAGGTGAACTACAAAGCCGGTGGAAAACATTGGGTACTTGATAGCGGTTGCTCTCAACACATGACCGGCAATGATAGCATGTTCACCACTCTTGAAGACCCCGGAGATCATGAACATGTCACCTATGGTGATAATTCAAGGGGAAAAGTTTTAGGTTTGGGTAGAATAGCAATTTCTAAAGATTTATCTATTTCTAATGTCTTGTTTGTAGAAGCACTTAGTTTTAATCTCATTTCTATTGCTCAATTGTGTGATCTTGGACTAACGTGTGCCTTTGACAAGAATGGTGTTGTAGTAACTCATGAAGAAGACAAGTCATTGGTATTCACGGGGTTTAGGCATGGCAATATCTATTTGGTGGATTTCTCTTCAAAGCAAACTACCTCCATGACATGCCTCTTCACCAAGTCTTCTCTTGGGTGGCTTTGGCATAGAAGAATTGCTCATATTGGCATGAGCAATCTCAAGAAAGGCCACAAGAGAGGGATGATCACCGGCTTGAAGGACGTTACTTTTGACAAGAACAAGTTATGCAAAGCATGTCAAGCCGGAAAGCAAGTTGCAACACATTATCCCATCAAGACGATGTTGTCTACCTCCAAGCCGCTCGAGCTACTTCACATGGATCTCTTTGGTCCAACTACATACAAGAGCATTGGTGGTAACCTCTATTGCCTAGTTATCGTTGATGATTTTTCACGTTACACTTGGGTCATGTTTCTAGGCGATAAGGGTGAAACTCCGGAAATCTTCAAGACTTTTGCAAGAAGAGCTCAAAGGGAGTACAACTCCCCAATAGTGAAGATCCAGAGTGACAACGGCACCGAGTTCAAGAATATGAAGATTGAAGAATGGTGCGATGAAGAGGGCATCAAGCATGAGTTCTCCGCCACCTACACGCCTCAATAAAATGGAGTGGTGGAAAGAAAGAACAAGACACTCATCACCCTAGCAAGAGCAATGTTGGATGATTATGGCACGTCCGAGAAGTTTTGGGCGGAAGCAATCAACACGGCGTGTCATGCATCCAACCGAGTGTATCCCCACCGACTCCTCAAGAAAATGCTTCAAACTTAATATATCCTACTTTCGAGTCTTTGGTTGCAAATGCTTCATTTATAAGAAGAAAAGGCTCGGTAAGTTTGAGAGTAGATGTGATGAAGGTTTCTTTCTTGGTTATGCATCAAACTCAAAAGCATATAGAGTATTCAATCAAACCTCCGGGTTAGTTGAAGAAACATGTGATGTGGAGTTTGATGAATCTAATGGCTCCCAAGAGGAGGTTATTGGCTATGACAATGTAGGTGATGGTGAGATTGATGAAGCTTTGAAGAAGATGTCCATTGGGGATATCAAGCCGGAAGAGGTGCATGAAGGCAATGATCAAGGGGGAGGACCTTCCTCGTCTACACCAAGCACCTCCACGGCACCCCAAGTGGATGAAGTTCAAGAAAAAGATGATCCTCTACCTCAAGAAGATGTGCCAACACCAACACCCCAAGTCCAAGAACAAGAAGAGCAAAGTGTTCCACCACAAGCACAAGTCACCCATGATCCACCCCAACAAGCATCCACTCAAGCACCGCTAGTGAAGCATGGTCGCATTTCCAAGGATCATCCAATTGGTCAAATCATTGGTACTCCTTCCAAGGGAGTAAGAACTCGCTCCAAGCATGCTTCATTTTGCGAATATTACTTGTTTGTTTCTTGTATTGAACCCACTAGCATAGAGGAAGCGCTTGAGGACTCGGATTGGGTGATGACCATGCAAGAAGAATTAAACAACTTCACCCGCAATGAAGTTTGGGTCCTCAAAGCTCCTCCGAAAGACAAGAACATCATTGGCACCAAGTGGGTCTTTCGAAACAAGCAAGATGAACATGGGGTGGTGATACGCAACAAATCAAGACTTGTGGCAAAAGGGTTTTCTCAAGTTGAAGGTTTGGATTTTGGTGAAACTTTTGCTCCGGTCGCAAGACTTGAAGCTATCCGTATCCTTCTTGCTTACTCTTCACATCACAACATTAAGTTATATCAAATGGATGTGAAAAGTGCTTTCTTAAATGGCGTAATTAACGAACTTGTTTATGTTGAGCAACCTCCCGGGTTTGAAGATTCGAGGAATCCTAATCATGTTTATAGGTTGCACAAGGCACTCTATGGGCTCAAACAAGCTCCAAGGGCTTGGTATGAGAGGCTTCGTGACTTCCTAATCATGCAAGGCTTCAAGATCGGGAGGGTGGACACCACATTGTTCACAAAAGACATTGAAGCGTCCCCTCATAAGAGAAGACTTAAATGTGAAACAAAACATCAGTCCCAGGAGGCTGATGCCATATTTATTACATCAGATGGTTCAAAACCGTACAAACCTTGGAGGACACTCGATACAGACGATAATAATAATTAACCAAGCTACAACATAACACCAGACCGCAAACCACATGGGGTCTAACACGGGCTCAGAGTACTGCGACAGCGGAGGCATCTCGACAGGGCCGGTTCCACAGGCAAGGTTGGGTGTAGAACGATAACCCTACTCTGCGTCGTCTGGCACGAAGTCTGGGTCTTCTTCTGAAAAACATAAGAGTGGGGTGAGTACAAACGTACTCAGCAAGTCCAACCGCACCCACGGAGGGGGGTTATATCAGAATAATATGCATAGGTAAATCAAGGATAAGGTTACGGCTTAATTTGCAGAAAAAACAACATTTTATGCAGGGGCTTATTTTACAGAAAACCTTTTTGAAATCAGTTTTTGCATTAACACGGAGTTCAGGTTTTAAAACTGCTACCGGACTCCCTGTCCGTCGTAGCACACGGCACAACTGCCGGAACCAATTCCAAAACAACTCACACCAGCCCATCCCAAAGAAACACTAGTTATGTGACCACACCGTAACTCGCCCAATACCGTGGGCACGGACTATTCGAATAGATTCTTAACTCTGCAGAGGTGTGCAACTTTACCCACAAGTAGGATACCACAACTCGAACACCGTCATGTCGGTGTAGATCCCAACATAGCCATTACCCACCATAGCTAAGCCTGACTAGCCATCACGGGATGCACCAAGGGGTCATCGACCGTTCACTTAGGTATAACCGGGCATAAATCACTCGGGGCTTATCCCTTTTCCTTAGTCACCCGTTGCTCTCAGCTCTCCTGATGGCTACCACACCAACTAGTGGGATTTATGCTATGTCGTTGCCCATTCAACGGTCGAGTGGTTTGCACTAAAATAGAGTTAGGTGAGATGGCACACCAACTCGGTCCTTAGACCCGACAAGATGGATATCTCCCTCCTTGCTCTGCCACATAGGCACAAGCACACCAATCGGCAAATCACACAGAAATGCCGTCCATCCCGTCTATACTCCTCTTTTGAAAATCCACAATTTATCCCTTCCCACACACACGCATTTTCTTTATAAAATAAATCGTATTATGGGTATTGTCCTAAGTGTTCTAATATCGATTAACGTCCAAGCGAAAGATGACATTAATCTAGGTAGTCAAGGAATGGTTATAACAAATCAAGGGGTGGCTATCCAACCGTGTTTTCATGCAAGTAAAACATATGCAATTTTATAAAACAGGCCATTGGGTTGTGTTTATAAAAACTAGGGCAGAAACATGCATCAAAGGATGGGATTGAACTTGCCGTCTTCGTAGCCTTCGGGGAAGTCCTGTCCTTCGGGCTCGGGGTCGCGGAACTGGTCCTCGTTCACCTGCTCACAGTACTGCTCGCTGGCGGGCTCTCCTTCGTTCACTCCGTGATCTACGACGCAAACAAACACGCACACAATCAAGACACAGGAAATAAAAGGTTTATCGTTGAGCTCGGATCAGAGACACATAAAATATAGAGTATAGAGTGATAATTTCAAGTGGTTTCTGAGTGACATGATCAAGACTGAGTTACATTAGGCAGGGTAAAGTTTTGGTTTGATTCGGGGTTGTTTGGTACATGAAATGATAGGTTTTATAAAGGTTCGTGAGTGGGTTAAGGGGCCAGGGGCCTGGTTGTAAATAATCTTGAGTAGGCAGGGGTCTGTTTGTAATTTTTGGAAGCTTTTGGGTTATTCTGGAGAGGTCAGGGGTATATTTGAGATTAAGTTTATATTGGAAGAGGGTTTATTCGTAAATATATTAAAGGTGGGGGTGTTTCTGCAAAAGGCAAAAAGGGTGGAGGGTTTCTTTAAGAAATAAAGGAAAGGGGAAGGGGTTTTTGGCAAAATTGCCATCCCCTTCCTCCCTCTCACGCTGGGAAACAGGGGCGGCGTCCCCGGGGTGCCGGCGGCGGCCGGAGGTGAGGGGAAAAGGGGCTAGGGGCACGTGGGATTTGATTCCCCGGCTCACCTCGGACCGGGGCGTAGCGAGGAGGCGGGGCGACGCGGGCCGGCGGCGGCGGCGCTAGTACTGAGGAGGGGAGGCGGTGGCTGCCAGGGAGGCTTGAGTGTGGAGGAGCGGCGCCGGTGGGGAGGCTTTTATAGCCGTGGAGAGGCGGTGGCGCGGTGGAGGTGGGTGGCCGGCTCAGCGAGGTCCGCGGGCGGCCATTAAGGGCACCCCGGCCGCTTGCTGGTGTCGGGACGCGGCGGCGCGGCCGGCGAGGCAGCACAGCGGTGATTTGAACGCTCGGGCAGGCGGCGAGCGGGGCCAGCAGCGCTGTGCGGCACAGAGGGTGGCAGCAAGGTGGCGGGGCGGCGCACGTGGCTCGGCGGAGCTCGCGCTGCTGTGGCTCGGCGTGCAGCGTGGCCACGCGGGGGTGGCAGCGGCGGGGATGCGGGCATGCGGTGCACGCGCAAGCGGAGGTAGGCAGTGGGCGGGTCCAGAGCGGGGTGAACAAGACCGAGCGGCCGGCGAGCGGCGCGCGTGCGCGTGCGCGCTCGTGCGCCCAGGCGGCGAGCGGCACGGTGGCTCGGCGGGGCGTGCGCGGTGCAGGGCGAGGGCCGCGCTGACGCCGGGCGGGCGGCCACGGCGTGGCGCGTGCGCCCCTGTTCGGTGCGCCGCGCGTGTGCGCACGGGCGGCCCGGGGCGGCGCGCGCGAGCGGGCTGGGAAAGAGGGCGGCGTGGGCGAAGCACGCGGTGGCGAGCTGCGCTGCAGCGTGCGCGGGGAGACGAGGCAGGGCACGGCGAGCGGGAAGCGGGAGGCGGTTCGGGGCAGGCGCGACGGGGAAGGGAGCCGGCCTGGCGGGCTCGGGCGAGTGGGAGCGAGGCAGAGGGGGGAGAAAGGAAAGAGGGAGGGAGAGAAAAGAAAAAGGAAAAAGAGAAAAGGGTAAGGAAAAAAAAGAAATGGGAAAAAGGAAAAAGAAATAGAGGAAAAGAAAATGGGAGGGAGGGAAAAGAAAAAGAAGGAGGGGGGAAAGGTGGTGCGCGCCAGCGGCGACCGCGTCTGCGGTCGGCCACGCTTGGCGTGCGGCCGCGGGAGGTGGGGCACGCGGTCGGAGGAGAGAGAGGAAAAAAAGGAGAGGGGGAAAAAGGAGGAGCGGGATTCGCGGTGGCTGGTCACGACGCGTCGCGTTGGATGGGAACGAGATGGGACGCGGATTGAATTCGGGTGTCGTGTTATTCAGGAGAGGCTCTGGGGATTAGGGTTCAGGGTTTGAGGGGAGTCGAGCTCAACGAAAGACAACTTTAGTGCATGATTTACTTAGTGAATTTTCGGGATGTTACAAACCTACCCCACTTAAAATGAATCTCGTCCTCGAGATTCGGCTGGTTCCTAAACAGGTGGGGAAATTCCTTCTTCAGGGCGTCTTCGCGTTCCCACGTCGCTTCCTCTACCCCGTGTCTGCTCCACTGGACTCTGCATATCCGTACCTCATCGTTTCTGGTTCTTCTAGTGACAGTATTGAGAATATTGACCGGTATCTCTTGATATCGTAGGTCTGGCTGTAGATCTATCATTTCTACTGGCACATGCTCTGCCTCGGGTACCCTCAAACATCTTCTTAGCTGCGAGATGTGGAATACCGGATGTATGTCTGACATTTCTTCTGGCAGCTCCAAACGGTATGCTACTGCTCCAACTTTCTTCAGAACTCGGTATGGTCCAATGTACCGAGGGGCTAATTTTCCTTGTACCTGAAATCTTCGGGTTCCTCGAATGGGTGATACCTTGAGATACACAAATCCCCTGGATTGAAACTTATTTCCCATCTTTTCTTGTCAGCGTAACTCTTCTGTCGGGACTGGGCTGCTTTCAGCTTTTCTCTAATCTCGGCAACCCTTTCTTCTACTTCCTTTATGAGGGCGGGCCCGACTAGAGCACGTTCTCCAACTTCTGACCACATCAGAGGGGTTCTGCATTTCCTTCCGTAAAGAGCTTCGAACGGCGACATGCCCAAGCTTGCTTGATACCCATTATTGTATGAGAACTCAGCATAGGGTAAACTCTGTTCCCAATCTTTGCCGTAGGTGAGAGCACATGCTCTCAGCATATCTTCCATAATTTGATTCACCCTTTCTGTCTGACCATCTGTCTGTGGGTGATAAGCGGAGCTAAAGTCTAGCTTGGTGCCCATGGCTTTATGCAAACTCTTCCAAAATCTAGAGGTGAACTGGGTCCCTCTATCCGAAACAATTCGACTGGGCACACCATGCAATTTCACTATATTTTCCACATAGAGCTTGGCTAGCTTCTCTCCGCCATAGTTGGTCCGTACGGGTATGAAGTGAGCTGCTTTAGTGAGTCGGTCCACTATTACCCATATGGAATCATGTCCTTTCTGTGTTCTGGGCAGTCCTACCACAAAATCCATCCCTATTTCATCCCTTTCCAAACCGGGATAGGTAGGGGTTGTAGTAATCCTGCCGGCTTCTGGTGCTCAGCCTTGATTCTTTGGCAAGTATCACAACGGGCGACGAATCGTGCAATGTCTACCTTCATCCCATTCCACCAATATTTCTGTTTCAGGTCCATATACATTTTGGTGGATCCCGGGTGAATGGAGTAGGCCCAGTTGTGGGCTTCATCCATGATTGTTTGCCTGAAATCTCCCTTCTGGGGCACACAAATTCTATCTTTATACCACAATGTTCCCCTATTATCCACTCTAAAGTCTGGTGCCTTATTTTCCCCGGTCTGCCTCCGGATTTCCATCAGTCCTTTGTCCGATCTTTGGGCTTTTCTGATCCTTTCTTCCAGAGTGGATTGGGCGTTCAGTACTTGACTGGAGCCTCGAGGGCCAATGTGCACATTTAATCGTGCCATTTCCTCTCGTAAATGGTCATTCTTGGGCCCGTAGGATTTCCGACTTAGGGCATCGGTCACTACATTGGCTTTACCAGGGTGATAGTTTATTTCCAAATTATAATCTTTGACCAATTCCAGCCATCTTCTTTGTCTCAAGTTTAAGTCTGGCTGGGTGAAGATATACTTCAGACTTTTATGGTCGGTAAAGATTTCGCACTTATTTCCAATCAAATAATGCCTCCAGATCTTAAGTGCGTGCACTACGGCGGTAAGCTCCAAATCATGGGTCGGGTAGTTTTGCTCATGAGTCTTGAGCTGACGGGAAGCATATGCAACGACTTTCCCATCCTGCATTAGTACACAACCCAATCCTTGTCGGGACGCATCACAATAGATGACAAAATCCCGATGAATATCCGGTAGGGTTAGTACTGGGGCTGTCGTCAATCTTCGCTTCAACTCCGGGAAGCTCCTTTCACACGACTCCGTCCAGGTGAACTTCTTCTCTTTCTTGAGCAGCTCTGTCATGGGCCGGGCTATCTTAGAAAATCCCTCAATGAATCTCCGATAGTACCCAGCTAATCCGAGAAAACTCCTGATCTCGCTAACATTGGTTGGTTTCTGCCAGTTGGAGACTGCTTCGACCTTCTCGGGATCCACTGCTACTCCTTCCGCGGTCAGAATATGACCAAGGAAAGCTACTTTCTCCAGCCAGAACTCACACTTGCTGAATTTGGCGTATAGCCTATGCACCCTCAGCTTTTCCAAAACTACCCTCAGGTGCTGCTCGTGCTCCTGAATACTCTTCGAGTAAATAAGTATGTCGTCGATAAAGACTACGACAAACTTATCTAACTCGTCCATAAACACCTTGTTCATGAGATTCATGAAATAAGCAGGTGCATTTGTCAGTCCAAAAGACATCACCGTAAACTCAAACTGCCCATACTGGGTGACAAAAGCTGTTTTCGGGATGTCGCTTTCCCTGATCTTGAGCTGAAAATAACCGGACCTCAGGTCGATCTTGGAAAAGTACCTGGCTCCTTTTAGCTGGTCAAACAGGTCATCGATCCTGGGGAGAGGGTACTTGTTCTTGATGGTGACTTCGTTCAGTGATCGGTAATCAACGCACAACCTCATACTTCCATCCTTCTTTTTGACAAATAGAACCGGGGCTCCCCAAGGCGACGAACTTGGCCTAATGAAGCCAATCCGTTGTAACTCCTCTAGTTGTTTCTTTAACTCTGCCAACTCGGAGGCTGCCATCCTATAAGGTCTCTTGGCTATGGGGGCGGTTCCAGGAACAAGATCGATGACAAATTCTATGTCCCTATCAGGTGGCATACCGGGAAGTTCTTCGGGAAAGACATCGGGGTACTCGTTCACTACTGGGACTTCTTCCAAGGTCTTGGTTTCCATACTGAATACCATCGGGTTTGCTCCACTTTTCCGGGTGTGACAGGTTACTCGGACTCCCTCTGGGTTTGTTAGATGTACTACCCTGTCCGTACAACCTATGAGGCCATTGTGTTTGCTTAGCCAGTCCATTCCGAGGATCACATCTATCCCTTCTGACTTAAGCACTACTAGGTCTGCTAGAAACTCTACCCCACTTAAATTGATCCTCACCCGTAGACAGCCCAATTGACACTTGATGTCTCCTCCGGCGTCCGGGTTAATAGGGGTCTTTTTAGTAGTACTGTAGGTATTTTATGTTTCTCCACAAAACTTGAGGATATGAATGAGTGTGATGCTCCAGAATCAAATAGTACTGTTGCAAGAGTTGAGCTGACTAGGTACTCACCGAGTACTACGCCCTGAGCTCCTTGAGCTTCCTGCGCGTCGATGTGGTTGACGCGGGCTCGTCCAAAAGACTGCTGGGGTTGCCTCTGCTGGTTGTTGTTGTTGTTGCTGTTGCCTCGGAAGGGCACTCGGTTGGCACCGGTCAGCACTGGCTTGGGTTCGTTCACTGTGTTGGAGAAAGCTGAAGTAGCCGGCTTGTTCTTGGCATAGGGGCAGTCGGCGATGAAATGCCCTGTCTCTCGGCAGTTGAAACAGGCCCTCACATTGTTGTTGTTGTTGGTGACCTGGCTTGCATTACTCTGAGGGGCCCTTATGGTGTTCTGGCTCCTGAGCTGTGTGTTAGGGGCCCGTGGTCCTGTCGCTTGAGACTGAGTTCTGTACTGCATTGGGGCTTGGGACCTTGGTGCGTTATAGCTGAAGCTTCTGGGCTTCTGGAAACGATCTTGCTGTCGCGCCTTGCTCTCCATGAACTTGCGCTTGTTATCCTTTCTTTCCTCGATCTTGGCCCTCTCTGTGAGGATTGCCTTGTTCATCAAGGTGTTGAAGTCAGGATAGATCTGAGGGGTGAGCAGGGTCCTGAGTTCTGGGTTTAGTCCCTTCTTGAACATATCCTGCTTCTTCTCATCGTCGTTCACTTCTTCGGGTGCATAGCGAGCCAGCTCCATAAACTGGTGGGTATACTCTTCCACCGACATACTCCCCTGCTGAAGTGCGCGGAATTCATCTGCCTTGCGCTTCATGGTGGCCGAGGGGATGTGATAACGACGGAACTCCCTCACGAATTCATTCCAGGTGATGGTGGTGGCATCTCTGGCAGCAGCGCAGTAGTTCTCCCACCAGGCTAAGGCAGTCCCGGTGAGTTGATGTGCTGCCATGAGGACTTTATCTCGATTCTGGCACCCAAACGGCTCGAGCTTCCTCTGGATCACACGGAGCCAATCATCTGCATCCAAGGGGTTGCTAGACCCGGCAAAAGTGGGTGGCTTGGCCCTCAGAAAAGCTATCAGCTTGTCATTGAAGGTCTGCTCTCGTGGCTGCCTGTTCACCAGAGCATTGGCCAGTGTCTCCAGTATGAGAGTTTGGTTATGGATTATTTGTGCCAGGTCCACGAAGGGTGGGGTGGTGGTGGTGGCAGCTGTGCATCATGATTTTCTCCTCTGCCCTGACTCACTTCTTGTTCGTCCTGAGGATGGTTTTGCCCGTTAGGACGCACTCCTGCATCAGCAGCTGCAGGGTCCCTGACACGGGAGGCCCTCGTAACGCTTCGGGAAACCATCTGCAGATTGGGTAGGGTTTTTGTGAGATTGGGATAGGTGATGTTTAAGTTGTTTAATTCGCATTTTTGAAAAAGGTAGAATTAACCTTCTGCCGAGAGGCACACACACGACAAGCACACAACAAGGCAAACAAGCAACCTTCACTAAAGCGAGGCCGGATACAACACGGGGACACGATTAGAACGCGTACTACACGTCCGGGTACAGGTTCAAACTAGGGATACAACTTAAACCGAAAGGGCTAGAAGGGTACATTAACAGGGTAGGGTTGGACATTCTACTCGCGCGGCGAGTCTTCTTCTAGGGCGGTACGTTCTTCCGGGGAAACAACCAGCTCACCGTCCTCCGGGTTCCCGTTCTCTTGGGGCTGAGCAGCAACTTCTCTTTCTCTGACAGCAGTAGACCCTTCGGGGTTCTCGGGTGGGGCTCGAGGGCTTCCGAAGAGCGTTCCCCATCCTATGACGGGTGTCCCAAGTAGAACATGGTCTTCTCTGATGGCCGGAACTGGGGTCCCACTTCTGGTCCATTCTTGCACGCGCCGGTCTCGGGCTTGTCTAAGGCTCTCTTGTGCAACCGCTTCACTGCTGATCGTGGCTGCGGCTCTTGCCTCGGCTTGGGCTGCTCGGACTTGTTACAGCCTCACCGCGAGTTCAGCTTGCTCAGCGCGATGGGTCTGCTCCCTCAGCAGGTGGGATTGTTCATCGAAGAGCTGATCCAAAGCGGCTAGGTAGTTAGCCACTTGGTACAGAGGGTCCTCTTCATGGCGGCGCCGTTCCAGGCTTCTCATGCGAGCTTCCCAAACAGGGGTCCTGATGGCCGGCGGGAAGAACCTCATTGGTGTGGGTGCTAGGTGTTCTTCGAAAATCCGGCACAGGTAGCGGAGTGTCTTTCTGATGGCCAAGGGATAGGTGTCTTGGTGCCTAAACCCTGTAGCGGTCACTCGCCAGGACTGGATGTCGGGGTAGCGATCACTTCTGGCGATGACTAGGATCACCCTGCAGCGGAGAGTGCCATGATGTTCGTACTCTCTGCTGTAGTACCTTGGGCGTTCCGTGACACCAAGGCTCTCCATGGCATTGATCAACAGGCTGGGGAAGCCAGGCGCAGCTTGGCAGTCGCCCTGGGTCCATCCTTCCTCAGCCATCTGAAAACAAAGATAGGGTGAAGATTTTGCACGATTATTTGAGGTACACAAAAGGGGTAGATGATTTTTATTTATGGCGTCATGGTGGGGTACAACTTCATGGGTACATGATTATTAGAGCAAAGGTTCTAGCTTAGAGACTACTCCTATCATGGGGATTCTTCCCCAATCCTAAGGGAGCGCTTCTTCAGTGGGAGATACTGATCCGTCATGTCATCCTCGGTCTGAGTTCCTTTATCCCAGTGAGTCTCTTCGGGTTCTTCTTCCTCGGTCTGGGTACCAACATCCCAATGGGTTTCCATGGGTTCTTCTTCCTCAGTCTGAATGCCTACATCCCATTGAGCCTCTTCGGGTTCTTCTTCTTCGTCTTCCTCTATCCATCCACCTATTCCCCAGCGAGCCTCGTACCTCCGCATCCGAGCTTGGAGAGCGGCTAGTGAGTCCTCGGCGTGCGTGGCTCTTGCCTTTTGCTCTTCCAGTTCTGCCTCTTTTTCATCCATTTGGACTTGGAGGGCAGCCAGGGAATATTCGGCGTGTACGGTTCTCGTCCGTTGTTCTTCCAGCTCCTGGGTTGCCTTTTCTGCTCTGCGGACTTGTTGCTTTAGTTGTGCTGCTTGCTCGCGGTAGAGCTCATCCAGGCCGGTGAGATAGATGGATAGGTGGGATACTGTGTCTTCCAGATCTTCCTCTTCCCTTTCGAGTCCTCTCATCCGGGCGATCCAGGTGCGTCCTCTTCCTTCAGTTGGCGGGAAGAACCCCATAGGAGTCCGCTGAAGGTGATGCTTGTAAATCATTCGGAGCCGTCGCAGGGCCTTACGGGCGGCTTTCCGATAGGTATCCGGGAAACGGAATCCAGTGGTGGAGATGAACCAAGGGTCCACATCAGGGTAGCGGGTGCTTCTTGCTATGAAAATCATCAGATCACACCGAAGAGTGCCCTTAGAGTCGTATTCTCGATAGAGAAACTCTGGTGGGTCCACAACTCCAATGCGTTCCAGGCTGAGTATCAACAACTTTGGAAGGCCGGGCTCTGCGTGACAGATTCCGCCAATCCATCCATTGTCAGCCATCTGGAACAGGGCAAGGGACCAAAGGTAAGTGTTTGTGTGAGGAAAGGATTAAAGATAGAAAATTCCTAAGGTAAAGGGTCTGAAAACGGGTTTCGCTCCTAGGGTCACGTCCTACGGCCAACCTACGGCTCTGATACCACCTGAAGCGTCCCCTCATAAGAGAAGACTTAAATGTGAAACAAAACATCAGTCCCAGGAGACTGATGCCACATTTATTACATCAGATGGTTCAAAACCGTACAAACCTTGGAGGACACTCGATACAGACGATAATAATAATTAACCAAGCTACAACATAACACCAGACCGCAAACCACATGGGGTCTAACACGGGCTCAGAGTACTGCGACAGCGGAGGCATCTCGACAGGGCCGGTTCCACAGGCAAGGTTGGGTGTAGAACGATAACCCTACTCTGCGTCGTCTGGCACGAAGTCTGGGTCTTCTTCTGAAAAACATAAGAGTGGGGTGAGTACAAACGTACTCAGCAAGTCCAACCGCACCCACGGAGGGGGGTTATATCAGAATAATATGCATAGGTAAATCAAGGATAAGGTTACGGCTTAATTTGCAGAAAAACGACATTTTATGCAGGGGCTTATTTTACAGAAAACCTTTTTGAAATCAGTTTTTGCATTAACACGGAGTTCAGGTTTTAAAACTGCTACCGGACTCCCCGTCCGTCGTAGCACACGGCACAACTGCCGGAACCAATTCCAAAACAACTCACACCAGCCCATCCCAAAGAAACACTAGTTATGTGACCACACTGTAACTCGCCCAATACCGTGGGCACGGACTATTCTAATAGATTCTTAACTCTGCAGAGGTGTGCAACTTTACCCACAAGTAGGATACCACAACTCGAACACCGTTGTGTCGGTGTAGATCCCAACATAGCCATTACCCACCATAGCTAAGCCTGACTAGCCATCACGGGATGCACCAAGGGGTCATCGACCGTTCACTTAGGTATAACCGGGCATAAGTCACTCGGGGCTTATCCCTTTTCCTTAGTCACCCATTGCTCTCAGCTCTCCTGATGGCTACCACACCAACTAGTGGGATTTATGCTACGTCGTTGCCCATTCAACGGTCGAGTGGTTTGCACGAAAATAGAGTTAGGTGAGATGACACACCAACTCGGTCCTTAGACCCGACAAGATGGATATCTCCCTCCTTGCTCTGCCACATAGGCACAAGCACACCAATCGGCAAATCACATAGAAATGCCGTCCATCCCGTCTATACTCCTCTTTTGAAAATCCACAATTTATCCCTTCCCACACACACACATTTTATTTATAAAATAAATCGTATTATGGGTATTGTCCTAAGTGTTCTAATATCGATTAACGTCCAAGCGAAAGCTGACATTAATCTAGGTAGTCAAGGAATGGTTATAAATAATCAAGGGGTGGCTATCCAACCGTGTTTTCATGCAAGTAAAACATATGCAATTTTATAAAACAGGCCATTGGGTTGTGTTTATAAAAACTAGGGCAGAAACATGCATCAAAGGATGGGATTGAACTTGCCGTCTTCGTAGCCTTCGGGGAAGTCCTGTCCTTCGGGCTCGGGGTCGCGGAACTGGTCCTCGTTCACCTGCTCACAGTACTGCTCGCTGACGGGCTCTCCTTCGTTCACTCCGTGATCTACGACGCAAACAAACACGCACACAATCAAGACACAGGAAATAAAAGGTTTATCGTTGAGATCGGAACAGAGACACATAAAATATAGAGTATAGAGTGATAATTTCGAGTGGTTTCTGAGTGACATGATCAAGACTGAGTTACATTAGGCAGGGTAAAGTTTTGGTTTGATTCGGGGTTGTTTGGTACATGAAATGATGGGTTTTATAAAGGTTCGTGAGTGGGTTAAGGGGCCAGGGGCCTGGTTGTAAATAATCTTGAGTAGGTAGGGGTCTGTTTGTAATTTTTGGAAGCTTTTGGGTTATTCTGGAGAGGTCAGGGGTATATTTGAGATTAAGTTTATATTGGAAGAGGGTTTATTCATAAATATATTAAAGGTGGGGGTGTTTCTGCAAAAGGCAAAAAGGGTGGAGGGTTTCTTTAAGAAATAAAGGAAAGGGGAAGGGGTTTTTGGCAAAATTGCCATCCCCTTCCTCCCTCTCACGCTGGGAAACAGGGGAGGCGTCCCCGGGGTGCCGGCGGGATTTGACTCCCCGGCTCACCTCGGCCCGGGGCGTAGCGAGGAGGCGGGGCGACGCGGGCCGGCGGCGGCGGCGCTACTGGAGCGGGGTGGCGGCGCTAGTACTGAGGAGGGGAGGCGGTGGCGGCCAGGGAGGCTTGAGTGTGGAGGAGTGGCGCCGGTGGGGAGGCTTTTATAGCCGTGGAGAGGCGGTGGCGTGGTGGAGGTGGGTGGCCGGCTCAGCGAGGTCCGCGGGCGGCCATTAAGGGCACCCCGGCCGCTTGCTGGTGTCGGGACGCGGCGGCGCGGCCGGTGAGGCAGCGCAGCGGCGATTTGACCGCTCGGGCAGGCGGCGAGCGGGGCCAGCAACGCTGTGCGGCACAGGGGGCGGCAGCAAGGTGGCGGGGCGGCGTACGTGGCTCGGCGGAGCTCGCGCTGCTGTGGCTCGGCGTGCAGCGTGGCCACGCGGGGGTGGCAGCGGCGGGGATGCGGGCATGCGGTGCACGCGCAAGCGGAGGTAGGCGGTGGGCGGGTCCAGAGCGGGGTGAACGGGACCGAGCGGCCGGCGAGCGGCGCGCGTGCGCGTGCGCGCTCGTGCGCCCAGGCGGCGAGTGGCACGGTGGCTCGGCGGGGCGTGCGGCGTGTAGTGGCGCGCGCGGTGCAGGGCGAGGGCCGCGCTGACGCCGGGCGGGCGGCCACGGCGTGGCGCGTGCGCCCCTGTTCGGTGCGCCGCGCGCGTGCGCACGGGCGGCCCGGGGCGGCGCGCGCGAGCGGGCTGGGAAAGAGGGCGGCGTGGGCGAAGCACGCGGTGGCGGGCTGCGCTGCAGCGTGCGCGGGGAGACGAGGCAGGGCACGGCGAGCGGGAAGCGGGAGGCGGTTCGGGGCAGGCGCGACGGGGAAGGGAGCCGGCCTGGTGGGCTCGGGCGAGCGGGAGCGAGGCAGAGGGGGGAGAAAGGAAAGAGGGAGGGAGAGAAAAGAAAAAGGAAAAAGAGAAAAGGGTAAGGAAAAAAAGAAATGGGAAAAAGGAAAAAGAAATAGAGGAAAAGAAAATGGGAGGGAGGGAAAAGAAAAAGAAGGAGGGGGGAAAGGTGGTGCGCGCCAGCGGCGACCGCGTCTGCGGTCGGCCACGCGTGGTGTGCGGCCGTGGGAGGTGGTGCACGCGGTCGGAGGAGAGAGAGGAAAAAAAAGAGAGAGGGGGAAAAAGGAGGAGCGGGATTCGCGGCGGCCGGTCACGACGCGTCGCGTTGGATGGGAACGAGATGGGACGCAGATTGAATTCGGGTGTCGGGTTGTTCAGGAGAGGCTCTGGGGATTAGGGTTCAGGGTTTGAGGGGAGTCGAGCTCAACGAAAGACAACTTTAGTGCATGATTTACTTAGTGAATTTTCGGGATGTTACAGACGTCAACGGGGATCTTTTCATTTGTCAAATTTATGTTGACGATATTATCTTTGGCTCAACTAACGATTCACTAAGCCATGAGTTTGCTACCATAATGTCTAGGGAATTTGAGATGTCCATGATTGGCGAATTAACCTTCTTCCTTGGTTTTCAAGTCAAACAAATGAAGGAAGGGACATTCATCCATCAAGAAAAGTATACTAAAGATATCTTGAAGAAGTTCAAGATGGATGAGTGCAAGCCAATCAAGACACCCATGGCAACCAATGGGCATCTCGACTTGGATGTGGACGGTAAATCGGTTGATCAATCCCTCTATCGTTCTATGATAGAGTCTTTGCTTTACCTTACCGCATCTAGGCCCGATATAATGTTTAGTGTGTGCTTGTGTGCCCGCTTTCAAGCAAACCCAAAGGAATCACACCTCTCAGCTGTGAATAGGATCCTTCGGTATCTCAAGCACACCCCTAGCATAGGCTTGTGGTACCCCAAAGGCGCTAGCTTAGATCTCTTGGGATACTCGGATTCGGATTTTGCCGGAAACCGTGTGGATCGCAAGAGTACCTCTGGGGGTTGCCACTTGCTTGGGCGTTCTCTAGTTTCTTGGTCAAGTAAGAAGCAAAATTCCGTGGCTTTGTCCACTGCGGAAGCGGAATATATAGCGGCCGGTGCATGTTGTGCCCAAATCCTATATATGAAGCAAACCCTTTTGGACTTTGGTGTGAAACTAGATAGGATCCCACTCCTTTGTGACAATGAAAGTGCCGTAAAAATTGCCAAGAATCCGGTTCAACACTCTCGCACAAAGCACATTGATATTCGCCATCACTTCTTGTGTGATTACGAAGCCAAAGGAGACATATATCTTCAAGGTGTGAGATCCGAGGAGCAATTGGCGGATATTTTCACAAAACCTTTAGACGAGAGTACCTTTGTTAGGCTAAGGAATGAGCATTAATGTGTTAGATGCGGCAAACATCATGTAAGTTGCCATGTCATATAGAAAAATGCATACATATAGAACACTTGTCTAACCATGGTAAGATAGTGATGAGCAAGGGTTTAGCTAGAGGTGGTGGTCCATTTGTTTTCCTCTAGGCTTGAAGAAAGGCTCATCATGAATAAGCTTCCCGTGGGTTCAAACTTGACAAATAGATCTTAATTTCTTGTTATGCATTTCTTGTCATATAGATGTGCACTTCATATTTACTTTACTTTCGCATGTGGTTGTAGCTTGCACCATCATTGCATGCGTAAGGGTCACAAAGGAGATCACTTGATGAAAATGAGACTTGTTTCATATACAAGATCTTAATTCATGAAAAGTGAAAAGGGCAAAGTGTTAGGTGCGTTATTGCCTAGTGAGCAATGTCATGATGAGTTTGAAGCTTTCTATCTTCAATATTCCTATGACATGGCTCATACATTTTATTTGGCGCTTTGTCTCGTTTTGCGGCTTTTCCTTGTGTTCAAAAAGAAAACTTTAAGCTTGTGTGCTATCCTTTTTGCTTTGAGGGGTAAAGTCGCCTATGCAAGTCCATTAACTTGAGCTTAGTTGAATCTTAAAAGTTTATTGGACTTAGCATAGAAGAGTGAGCTGAGTGAGGGGTTTTTGGCTTCACCGGTTAAACCGACGCTCAATGGATCTATACCCATCGGTTTAACCGGCGTTACTAAAGTTGTGTCTCAGCTCAGGCAGTTTCAGGCGTTTAACCGGCGTATACAAAAGTGACAGCATCGGATCAACCGGTGAACGTAACACAGTTTTGACCTGTCAATCAACCGGTGTTAGCAGTAATCAACCGGCGAGTTCAATTTGCATATCGTCGGTTCAACCGGCGTTCAGATGGATTTCTGCAGGAGTCTCGGGTGAACTAAACCGACGCAATCAACCGTCGTTCAAACCCTATGCTTCGGATCGACCAGCGTTAAGGAAATTCGCGGGGCCCACTTGTCATATATCTCTCTCGCCTGCGTACTCTGGCTCTTTCTCTGTTCTCCCTTCACGCCGCCGCCCGACTCGAACCGCTGCGCCGCCTTCGCCGTTCCACGCCGCCGCCGCCCGCTCCACTTGCCGCCGGCCCGAGCCATCGCCACCGCACGTCATCCTCACCGCCGCGCGCCCACACCGCAGCGCATCCAGCGCCGCCCGCGTGCGCCGCCCACCTGCGTTGCCCGCGCGCCCGTCCGCCGCCACACGCCGCCGTGTGATTCCGCGCCGCCTCCACGTGCTCAGAACCACAACTTCCACACGTAGTGCAGCCCACGCAGCCGCGCCTCCACTCCGTTCACACAGTAGCCGCAGCTGCTCCGCGCTCACCAGGTGTTCGAGGCTTTGCCTGATTGAGATGGGTCGCGAGAAGAGAAAGGGAAAGGAAGTCGTTGTCGAGAAGCCTGTCCGCAAGCGGACTCGCGCAGAGAGAGAGGCCGAGAGGGCCGAGATGGTGGCCAAGGCCGCCGAGGAGCAGGCATCAGGCCGTGCTCGCCCGTTCGCGATCAGGGATCCGCCAGGCAGGGGCAGGGGCAGAGGCCGAGGTATGGGTCGAGTCAGAGGTGCCAGGGCCACCAGGGCCACTACACAGCAGACTGAGGGTGATATGTCTGAGGGGGAGCCGACAGCTGCAGAGTCAGATCACTCAGCTTCAGATTCAGATGCAGCGCAGTCTGAGTAGTCGCAGGGGCAGGGCACACAGGAGTCACCGACTCTACGATGGTCTGGCCGCACTCGGCAGACGTCCCCAGCAGCAGAGACTTCGCCAGCGACCGAGCGTCGCACTGGACCGAGGACACGAGGAGGTCACCAGCCACAGGAGCCTCGCAGGTCCGCAGCAGCAGCAGCAGCAGCTCGTAGAGCCGAGGCCCTAGAGGTCGAGCGCGCAGTGTTCCGTATGGACACTGTTGTGCGTCTGGAGGCAGGTGTGCTGCTCTAGAACTTGACCAAGGCCAATGTGGCTAAGGTCAAGAGGCTCAGGTGGAGTGTTCAGGAGGAGGACTGGTTCCCCGTGGCCCGTGACAGCAGGGTCGACCGTAGGTTCTGGACGCTTCTTCAGGCCAGTTTCTACGAGACCTACCAGAGGCGGGGTCACAGGATCTTCCCGCACAGAGTGCTTGACTGGGTGTCACTGAGGACAGCCGCAGGGGGAGCAGACATCAGAGAGCACTTTGCTCACTTCAGGGGCCTGCCCAGGTTACTCCAGATAGAGCAGAACAGATACATAGAGGACTGGGTCAGAGTTTTCTACGCCATAGCCTGGATCGCTCCCGAGCGCAGAGCAGTACACTTCGTGTTTGGAGGCCAGGTCTTTGGTCTGTCCAGGGCTACTATAGCAGGGATTCTCGGAGTTGACTTGGTTGACGTCTCCCTGCACGAGATGGTTTACGGAGATGCAGATCCACCGCGCAGAGCTATGATTGGCGGGATTGCACCTTCTCACGAGGCGATCTCTCAGTGCTTCCGCCAGCCGTTCCCAGCTTCGTACGCCAGAGTCCCCAGCCTGCTGACCCCAGAGGCGTACGCTGTTCACATGGCACTCCGGAGGACTTTGCTACCGAGGAGTGGCTACCTAGAGGGGTTTACAGGACTGCAGCAGCTCCTGCTTCTACACATCCTCACTCACGAGCCGTTTGACATAGTTGACTTTATTCTGGCTGAGATAGAGGATGTGATCACAGACGGGATGGGTGTGGTGCGACAGTTTCCCTATGTGCACTGAATCAGCTATATATGTTCTATGATTGTGCCAGCAGAGTCACCCATCAGCGCTCCTTACCGTCACGATGAGGCCCCCAGGTTCCCTGTGTACCGACCCATAGCACCACAGGACCGGCGGAGGGGCAGACAGGCAGAGAGAGCTGCCATGGCACAGTTGTCGCCTGAGGCACAGGCCCGAGTGGCACAGGAGGATAAGGCACTGCTAGCTGCCGAGGCCCAGCTTCCCGGAGGAGATGATGAGATACACTGGTCTGAGCTTGAGTCAGACTCCTCCGAGGACATCGAGTACTTCCCTGCAGCAGCCCCAGCTAGTCACGACCATGAGGCAGGGGGGTCCAGAGAGCCAGCCCCAGAGTCAGCCGATGCTGCTACAGTCTCTGAGTCCTAGGTGTCTCAGCCGTCCGAGCTCACCGCACTTCTACAGCAGCTCGTGACTCAGCAGAGAGAGGACCGGCTTGCACAGGAGGAGGCCAGGAGAGCCCATGAGGCTCAGCTTGCTGCTATACAGAGGGAGGCCACCCGAGAGCGGGCTGCGACCGAGGAGCGTTTTGTCGGGCTTATTGATAGAGTCTCTCGGAGGATAGACGCTCAGTTCTAGCAGATGCAGCAGGGCATGATGGCGATGTTTGGGATGATCTCACAGCTTTACTCTCACATAGGACTCGCCCCGCAGCAGCCAGGACTTCAGGGTGTTGCAGCACCTCAGCTTGCGGTCACACCAGCTCCTCCTCCAGTTACTACTGCAGCTCCTGCTCTCTCGACGACACCAGAGACCACGTTCTCGATGTCAGCACTTCTTGGGTCTGCCGGTCGTCCGCTGTACTCACCACTGCCAGTGACTACACTCTTCCAGGACTCACCGTCGACAGTCGCTCTCCCCGTCATTCCACAGACACTACATTCAGGGGGAGGAGGTGAGGGGTCCTTACTTCAGCAGTCGACACAGCCGGCAGCTTCAGCACTCACTACTTGAGATGTTGACACTTCTTCTGCTGAGCCGGTTACAACGTCTACGGACTCTCTTCCAGGCAGTGCTAGCACGAGAGCCTCTACCACAGCTACACCCCCAGTCACTTCAGATCCAGCAGGCAGTTCTGACCAGCAGCTCCCGTCTGTCACCGAGGGTACACCGTCCGACGACGACGACGACGATGACCCGGACCGCTTCCTCGCCGTGCCGCGACAGCCGGATCAGTAGCTCGCCTTTTTGATGCTTTGACGCCAAAGGGGGAGAGAGTCAGGGGGAGTTGGAGTCAGGGGGAGGATAGAGATAGAGAGAGCTCGAAGTTATCAGGACTTTGGTGTTTTTATATCTCATTTGGTGATAATTCATGGATATGTACATTTGTCGCTTGAGTATGCTGTGGTTTGAGACATATCTATGGATTTCGTTTGAGCCGTTGAGCTCTTTGGTCCTTTTTTCGAGATTGCTTGTGTTTATCTTGTTTTATCTTTCTCGCTCTCTCGTTATTTATGTTTGTGTTGTCATCAATCACCAAAAAGGGGGAGATTGTAAGCATCTAGGCCCTCAAGGTATGTTTCGGTGATTAATGACAACTATTATTGTGACTAATGAGTTTGTGCAGCTTAATAGATCATTATCGCTCATTTGGTCATATGTCAAAAGAGACCCCTCAATTTCATTATTCAAAAAGGCGATCTCGGTATTCAACTCAATTATATGTCAAGACTAAGGATCTTTCTAGTCCTAAGTGTCATAAGGTTGAGAAGGACACTTAGGTTAGTATAGGTTTTATAGTTTTGTAGTGATCACACTATTAAGAGGGGTTAAGGTCAAGTAACTTGAGCATGGACATGGTCATTTGAAAATGGATGCACACTATGGTCACTCAGGTTCCTAGAAGTTCAAATAAGTGGTTTTCAACTTATATCTCAAGAATATTTGGATTTCATTCAAGACTCAAATCAGAAAAGGCAAAATCAGAAAAAGTCTTTAACACCGGTTTAACCGACGATTCCAATTTTCTATACGTCGGTTAAACGAAGTCAGCAGAGTCTGGACAAGTCAATACACCGGTTAAACCGACGTGTTTAAAGTTAACGTCGGTGCATTAGTCCAGAGTTGGTTTTTCCAGAGTACTTCAAGTTCTATACACCGGTTAAACCGACGCTATTTGAAATGGGACGTCGGTGCAATTGATCAGTGAGATGGTTTTTTCAAGGATTTCAGAAGTTGTACTCACCGGTTAAACCGACGATAGGTTTGAGTTAACGTCGGTGCAGTTGTCCAGAGACTTGGTTTTTCAGTTGATCAGTGGACAACTACACTCCCCGGTTAAACCGATGATACGTCGGTTAATCTGCCCAAGTTGTAACGGCTAGTTTTCAGAAGGGGCAGTTTACATTCATCGGTTAAACCGACGCTGGCTATTGGAGGATCGTCGGATTAACCGGCGCTACGCAGTTTTCTGGCAGCTTTTCTCCAACGGCTCTATTTGTGAGAGCTGCCTATATATACCCCTCCAATGGGTCATTTCGCACTCTCTTAACACCAGGCAACATTCAAACACATATACTTTGTTGAGAGCCACCTTGAGCTTCATCTTTCACATACTTGTTCATTCAATCAATCAAGAAGCAAGACTAAGGACTTGAGTAGAGAGAACCTTGTGTGCATCCGTTCTTGGTGATCGGTTCTTGCTCAAGTGAAGGCCCTAACTTGTTACTCTTGGTGATTGGCATCACCTAGGCGATCTTGGTGATCGAGGTGTTTCTCGCGGAGCTTGCCAAGGATTGTGGGAGCCCGGAGAAGAAGATTGTACGTGGCTTAATCTCCACCACGCCGGGATAGTGAACGGAGACTCTTAGTGAGCGCCCTCGTCTCGGTGACTTGGGAGGTGACAAGACTCTTTATGAGTGTCACAACATGGATTAGGGGTGTGTGCCAACACATCGATACCACGGGAAAAAATCCGGTCGTCTCTTGTCCACTCTCTTTATTCAAGCATTTTCTTTCATGCAATTTATTCATGTGCTTGACTTAGAGATCATAACTTAGCTCTACCTTGCTAGCCTTTACTTCTCGTTATATCTCTCTTAGCTTGTGTAGGTAGCTTAGTCATCCGGTTGGTGAATTGGTGCCTTACTAGCTTTGCATAGGTTAAGGTTGCTTTATTGTGTTTTAGAAATTGAAAAAGGCCCAATTCACCCCCCTCTTGGTCCATCGATCCTTTCAACTACTTAGGTGAGTTGCCAAGGAAACCATGCGCTAGACAAAAGGTCTTGGGATCGAATCCCGCGGGGTGCAAAAAAAATTTTAGCGTGTGGGACATTTAGTCCCGGTTCTGCCACACGGGACAAAAGCCTACGGCCTTTTGTCCCGGAAGGCGAATTCCGGTTTCAAAACCGGGACAAATTGCCCTTTGGAACCGGGACAAAAGGCCGGATTTGTAGTAGTGCAGGTATCTTGCTAAAACAAGAAAGTTGCAAATTTATTGTACATTCTTTGAAATTTCAAAATTGATAGCACATATCGAAACCTAGCATCTAACAAGATGATGCCATCTCTTCCAATTTTAGCTTTTTAGCACGAGCTGGTACAGTTTCTCAGCCTGAACTGTGGATTTTGCTGTTGAGGTACAAGATGTGCTTAGAAATCTTAGTGGCAACAGGGAATCAATGAAGGGAATAAAGTCATGGTTTATGCAGAGGGCAGAGGGCACTGTTTGTGTCGGCTCTGCCTCAAGTTCTTAAGGAAAGAGTATTTGCCTTCGAGGATTCACAGGGGCAGCTGCACATTATTTTCCTGGTGAACAGGGCCGTACTGGCAAATCCGGAGACCCTGTGCGAAACAATGAATTGGACTCTAGTGGTCTAGTAATAACTGATAATTACAATTAAAATGACATATAAACATAGTATATGTAAATAAGATGTTTCAATAATTATCATATGTATTCGGAGTTGCGACATGGCCGCCGCCGACGTCATCGGTGCAGACTGCGATCCGGCAGTCCATCGTCAGGGTGGACGGTGGTGGTGAGTGAGGTCGTGCTGCCATGAGCACTGGCGTGGTGAGCGGCGATGCACTGGGCAGGTTGACACTTGGCAGGATCGCGAATACCATGCGACAGCAGCCGGCAAGCACGATGTGCGAAAGGAAGCAGCAAGCGATAAACCTACGGCAATTCATCTTCCAAGAGCAATTTGGGCCATGTTTTGTCATAAACTAGGCTAACAATCAACTAAATTAAAATATCTACATCATTATACCTAATATATACCTAAAATTTTGGGGGCCCTTCGAATTTAGGGGCCCTATGCGGTCGCACGGCCTGCACGTGCCCAAAAACGGGCCTGCTGGTGAATGATATTTTGTTTGAAAGGTATGTTTTGAACTTCTCTTATGGCTATCTTGCAATTGCAGGTGTTAAATAGGTCTTAGCCTCCATGTTTATTAGAGCATACATAACAGAAACCGAAGCAATATACTGCTCTTGTTCACATCTAATCTTATTACTCCTGTTGTAGTAACATATCCATTTTTTAGTGTCAGGCATATTTCGCCCTTTAAATTCATTTACCATATCAGTTGTATTCTGTATTCCCTATGAAAGACTATTGTGCTTCGTAAAGGCCAGATTGCTCCTTGGCAGCTAAAATGTGTTTTAAGAAAAAGCGGACAACAATCTAATCTAGTCTCTTTTTACAATGCATAAAATTAATTACAGCTAGCGAAAGTACAAATGCTTTGTTTGTACTACCAGAGCTCATGTCTATGAACAATATAGGAGCAGCCATTTAGGATCCTTTTCTCATTTGCCGATGAAAGTGTAAGGCCGTTAGCTGCCAATTCTTTAAGCACTTAATGGTCCTTGAAATTTTGTGTCCACGTAAACATAGTAAGCTCCTGGTGAATTTTTGAGGCGCTTTTTTTGAACCATGTTTAGCCCATGTGCAGATGGCCATCTGGTTAAACAGCATAGTAACTGACATCTACATGAAGATTATTCTAATTCTATCTTTTTTTACTTGCACAGAATTTTTCGCAAAAAAAATAATTAACAAAAATCAGCCTTTTTGGACTACACATAGCTAATTTTATCTAATGTGCAATTTTTGCACATACTGGCCACACGCGGCAAAATCGCGACCATTTCTAGTAAGATTTTAAAGTCGAGGTAAGAACGTAATAAACTCTTAATTTTAATACATCATATAATGTGGTTCACTAGACTCGAGGTCAACAAGAGCCGCATACTATACATCGTGCAACACTGACCGTCGTCCCTTTAGTCAACAATGAATGGATTTACACTATATTGCAATCATTAATTTAGCATAAACATTAAACAGTCAACGGTCGGTTACCCATCGTTTAGCAAAATTTTGAACAGTCGAAAGGATTTTGTGTATGACTTTACACCGCTAATCGTCCTACACGACTACCTATTGAGTAGCATTTACATGACGTGTAGACGGACTAAACAGCCGCGTAGGTAAATAGTGACTGCAACTTGATCCATCCGCCTAACTTTGCCCAACTCGATCGAAATGCAACTTGATCGATCCGCCTAACTTTACCCAACTCGATCAAAACAATCCGTACGGCATGGACCGATGGACGAGGAAGCAGCCAAAGCTGGTACAAGTATCTCGAACTTTCGACGGCACGGCCAGAGACCACAGACGAGGCAGACAGACGAACCACCCTTCCACAGTTCCACCCTTTGTGCGCGCCCACGGTCCCGGCGGCTCCCGACCGACGCGACGGCCGCTGCAGGCGAGTCGGGACAAACACCGATCTGACCGCGCGCCATCCCCACCGGCAGAGACGTGCAGCTGCAGCGCACGCCGTCCCCGCACTAAAGCCAATCAAGGTCTCGTCGCCTTTTCCGCACAGCACCACCCACCACTCCATGATCGCTCCCCAACCACGCTCGCCCACACCCGCATCATCGCGCCCTAGCTTTGCAGCACGCCGCGCGGCGGCCATAAAGCCAGCGTCGCCCCGGCCGCGCCGTTCCCCACGGCGTCGCGTGCGCGCGCGCCCCCGTCCCCCCTCCCCCTATATAATCGAGCGGCGCGCCTGAGGCTTCTCGGTCGCATCGGTGATCGTTCCAACTTCCAAGCAAGTGTCCGATCGAGCGTGTGCGAGAGGGATGGCGAGCGGCAGGGGCGGCACGGCGGCAAGTCCGCTAGTGGGGCTGGTGGCCTTCGTGTGCCTGCTGCTGTCCTGCGGCCTCGCGCAGGGCCGCGTGGCGAGGAAGGACCTCGGCCTGGGCAACGTCGGCGGCGGGCAGGGCGCGGGGCTGGGTCTCGGGCTGGGCCTTGGGCTCGGGGTGGGCACCGGAGGCGTGTCCGCGTCGGGGTCTGGGTCTGGGTCTGGGTCTGGATCTGTGGCCGGGGTGGGGTCGACGTCGGGGTCCAGGTCCGGGTCCATTTCTGTTGGTGGGGCGAGCTCGTCCGCGGGGTCGAGTGCCGGATCGTCGGCTGGATCGAGTGGGTCGGGGGCCGGGTCCTCTGCTGGGTCTGGTGGCGGGCAAGGGTTTGGGCAGGGTGGTGGGAGCGGGTCTGGTTCCGGGTACGGTGAGGGCAGCGGGTCTGGCGGTGGGCTCGGCAATGGGGTGATCGGCATTGGGTACGGTGAGGGATCCGGTCATGGGTCACCTGGCTCGGGTGGAAGCCCTTGATTGATCGTATTTGAGGTCATCGTTTTTATGGTTAAATGTTGGATATTATATGCTTTTTTTCTGGAAAAAGCTTATCAGAATCATATATATTATGCTTATTGCGATACTAGTTTTAGTTTTCAGGCCCTGGTTATTGATATTTTATTGTAGAATCATTGTCATTTGGCAGCAGCTAAGAAATAAAAGCTATGCCAAACATGGCTAGTGTGTGCATGCGTGCGTGTGTCGTAGCAAAAATTGTACTGCTAGTATATGCTTATTTGGTGAAAAGTTGCCTTGGAGAGAAATGTACGTATTTTCCTTTTACTGTTTGTGATATATGTATCCAATGGAAAAAAAAGTTATGTGTGTTATCACTTCATCATGCCTTTAGAGTTTTGACCGTTCACTTTCTGCAGGGGCGCATCCAGCGGTGGGTCTAGAGGGGCTCCAACCCCATCTAAATCCTCTTTATAATTTTTTTGACATGAATACATAAGAGCCTAAAGTTGATTAGGGATAGGAAAAATCCCCTGCTAATAATTATCCTGGATTATGCCAAGTGTGACATGCTGACCTTAGGTCTGGATTAGAATGAGAACAACAATTTTGCTAGATTGTTTTGCTGCAAAATTGGTTCTTTCCCAATTAAGTACTTGGGGGTGCCCCTTCATTTCTCTAAGCTTAAGAGAGAAGATATTCAGCCTGTGGTGGATAAACTCATTAAAAGAGTGGCTGGCTGGAGAGGCAAACTCCTCTCTAGTGCTGGAAAACTCACCCTTTTGAAATCCTGCCTTGCTAGTACTACTGGAAAACAAGCCAAAGGTCCAGGCCAAAAGTAACAGCTCATATTGCAACCGGTACTGATACTAGACATTGGTACCGGTTGTAGTAATAGCCGGTACTTTTGGCCTGCGCCAAGCGCCGGAAAGTTGCGCTGCGTCAGAAACCGGTACCAATTGAATATCAAAGGTACCGGTTAATACCATGAGCCGGTTCCAATTAGACTATGCATGAATGGCACCGGGTAATGGCACGACCTGGTGCCTTTAGAGCAGACATTAGCACCGGGTAAAATCATGACCCGGTGCCAATGCATGCGTTAGGTACTTGTGCTCCCAACTCGCGAAATTTTAAAGTCTCTCATTGTCGGCACCTGATGAGCTCTCATCTCTCTCCCCGATCACTCTCTCTCTCTCCTTCTTCCCTCTCTCTCCCACGCACGCCGCCCCTCATTGCTCCGGCCCCTCCCCTGTTCCGCCCCCTCCCCTCCTCCCTGCACCGGCGAGCACCCGCGCCGCCTCCTGGAGTTCGCCGCCGCGCACGGGCCGGCGGCGGAGGGGCAGGGCCGAGGAGCGGCCTACCCCCGACGGCGGAGCGGCGGGAGCGTGCCTGCTCCTCCTCCTGCACGTGGCGGCGAGGGTGGCGGACGCGCACTGGTGGCGCCCGCGGCGGCTGGAGGCGCACTTCGCGCGGCAGGGCGTGCGGGGCCCGCCGTACCGGCTCCTCCTCGGCTGCGTCACGGAGATGGTCACGCTCATGGCAGAGGCTGCCGCCAAGCCCATGTCGCCGCCGGACTCGCACGACGCGCTCCCCCGGGTGCTCGCCTTCTACCACTACTGGAGGAAGATCTACGGTAACGAACGATTCTCTTGCTTGTCCAGCTCCGGAGTGGTGATTGATCGATCGATTAATGGCGGCGGTGCAGGGCCGATGTTCCTGATCTGGTTTGGGCCGACGCCGCGGCTGACGGTGGCGGACCCGGAGCTGGTGCGCGAGATCCTCCTGACGTGCGCGGACGCATTCGACCGCTACGAGGCGCACCCCGTGGTCCGGCAGCTCGAGGGCGACGGCCTCGTCAGCCTCCACGGCGACAAGTGAGCGCTCCACCGCCGCGTCCTCGCCCCGGCCTTCTTCCCCGACAACCTCAACATACGCGCACGCCGCGTTGTCTCCTCTCTCTCCCCTCCTTCCGGTTGCTTGAGCGGGCCCGAGCGCGGCAGCAGGAGCGGCGACGGCCAAGGGAGGAGGGCGGATCTCGGCAGCCAAGGGAGGAGGGCGGATCTCGGCGGCGGAGCTCCGGGCCCGAGCGCGGCATTAGGAGCGGCGACCATGAGCGGCTCGGAGCGCGGCAGTAGGAGCGGCGACGGCGACGAGGCGAAGCTCCGGGCCCGATCGCCAGTAGCAGGATGCCTGCTTTTATTTTATTTTTTTGTTTGCCAAAAAGGCTTAGGTACCGGTTGGTCTTTCCAACCGGTACCAATAGATGTCTAAGGCACCGGGTGAAAAACCCGGTGTCCTAGACTGAGGCCAATGGTCTCGGTTTGGGGGTACCGGTTGTAAAACCGGTGCCTAAGCACCTCTTCAACCGGTGCCTAAGGCGTCGTTTCTAGTAGTGTAGTATACCTATCTACCTGATTTCTGTGATTAAGTTCCCAAAATGGGCTATTGAGATTATTAACTCTCAGATGGGGAATTTTCTATGGAATGATAATGAGGGGAAACATAAGTACGATCTTTCAAATTGGCCTAGTCTGACTCAGGAAAAAGACTATGGAGGCTGGGGCATTCCTGACTTAAGTTCCTTGAATCTCTTCATCTTAGCCTCATGGATCAATAGATAACATTTGAATGAGGCTGCAATCTGGAAGAAGATCATTGACTTTAAATATAATTGCAAAAATCCTAATATTTTCTGCTGCCCAGAGCTCAATGCCTCTCCCTTTTGGAAAGGAGTTCTGTGGGCCTGTAAAGCTGTCCACATGGGGGTGAGATGGAAAGTTGGTGATGGTAGAACTATTAGGTTCTTGGAGGATACCTGGTTGGAACTTGCTGTCTAGCAACCCAGTTTTGGGATCTTTACATTTTAGCTGAGCAAAAGAATGTAAGTTTAGCCTATGTTTGGGACGGCAGAACTTTAAAGATCTCTTTTAGGAGAAGAGTAGAGCCTAGATTAATTAGACTGTGGGAGGAACTAGTCTCCTTAGTTGAGTTGGTCAATTTTGAAACCGATTGTGATTCTATCATTTGGACTTTCCAAGGGAATGGGCAGTTTGCTGTGCATCCCATGTATAAAGCGGTTAGCTTCCGAGGGATTCAACCTGTGCACACACCTGCTGTTTGGCAGCTTAATGTCCCCCCTAGAATCCATATCTTTCTCTGGCTGATGGCAAACAATAAAACTCTGACCAGATCAAACTTGGTCAAGAGACAAAATTTAGATGATCTCAGCTGCCTTTTCTGTGCAGAATCTGAGACGGTGCATCATTTATTCTTTGAATGATGTGTGCCTACAACCATGTGGCTTATCCTCTCTGAAATCTTTGGAAGAAATCTAGGCACTAACTTTGAATCGGTGGTCAGGTGGTGGATCAGTAAAAAAAAGCTATCATGAACACTTGCTGCGCTGCATTGATGTGGTGCACTTGGAAAATGCGTAATGACCTTTGTTTTCGGGCGAAACAATGGAGAACCCAAAAGGATCTGCTAGCAAAACTGATCAAGACCTTAAAAAATTGGAGAGCTCTGTGCAAAGCTGTAGATTTGCAAGGCCTGGACCAAGTGATGGAAGACCTCACATCAAGACTATACAGTCCCCTGCGCCTTTCCTGGGGTGGGTAGGTGACGACAATTCCCTTAAGCTCCCAGACGGCGACACAATCAGATTTGGTAGCATCAGATGGACAGGTGGTCTGGACCAATGCCGGCGTGCAGGCAGCGCTGGAGGAGTTCTCTGAAGATGGGAATGTAATGGCTGATCAGTCACCCTACGTTGCTCCCTCCGTGCCGGGTGTTGTCTCGCTAGATGCTTAGCTTCTTAAGAGCTGTGAAAACTTTGTGGAGCTTGTGAACTCCTACTTGCTTTCATTTGTACGAACCTGAAACCTTTGCTTTGTTTCTCTGAAATAAAGCGGGAGTGATCCTTTTTTCTAAAAAAATAATTATCATGGATCCACCACTTATTTTCTGGATCATTTCATGATTGAAAAAAAAAGATTCCTGATCAGATGATTTTAAATGAAAATGGCAAATAGATACTGGAGCTTACGAATTATGAATTACTTCACCAGGAGTCGTTGTCCTTTTCAATTCCAGTAGCTAATTTGCGTAATCCAACTTTGGATCAAACAGGCCAAGCTTTCGCTCCAGCTCATAGAATCCACACGCTGGTATCATAGAATCCACGGGCTAAGCTTTCGGCCTTGCTTCTGCAATCCAACTATTTGAATTTGGATACATAATTTTTCAAGGCCCAGGAAAGGAACTTGCGAACTCCTCAAGTTGGGCTCGATCGAGCACAGAATGTTCACATGGCCCAATTCCTCGCTAGGAATTTTCACTCCCGCCCGTCAGTAGCTTTTCGCCGCTCACAGGATGAAAAATGGAGCGACGACGCCACTGCGGCACCACCAGCGTACGTCCATCGCCTCCCTCCGGGTCCGCCGAGGTATCATGTCACGGCCGAACGATCCGCGCCCGCGGCCGGTGTTGACAAATCGCGGTGGCTTCACCTTGACGTGATGAAAAGCACTAAAAGCAGCCGCAGCAGCGCCAAGCAGCCGGAAAAATAAAAAGATGGTAGCCGTAATAATTAAGCAGGAAGAAAAAGAAGAAGGTTTAATTTCGGGCTTTCCGTTCCTGTAAACCTCCCTCAGCTCGCTGAGTCGCGGTTCCTAGCTAGTTTCCTCCTATACCACACACCCTCGGGCCTCGTCACATTTTTCCTTGGTTCAGCGCGTCGAGGCCGCACTGTCCCTTTCGTTTCTCACTGCCGGCGCCCGGTCCACGCGGTGCGTGCGCTTGTTGAGGACGTGCAGGTCGTCCCCAACTTGACAACCGCCAGCGATCCTCCCCAAATGATCTGACGTCGACGACGCCACGCCTCCTCCGAGATCAAACGCGCTCGACGTTGCCGCCTGCACCTTCAGCCACACTGTCTGCGTTTGAACCTTTCAACCCGCGAGCTAGTAGCTAGCTAGTTCATCATCCATCGATTGACACGTTTTTTTTAAAGCGAAACACAACATGGGATGGGACCGACCAATATAATCAGGAGCGAGTTGCCCGGTCACCCACGCTTGCGCGTGCACCCTCTCCGCCCCGGGGCCGACGGCAGCCAGCCAGCCAACGAGCCTGCGCCGCGTCGCATCGCATCCCGTCAACGTCCGCCGCACCATTTCCCACTCCAACTCCCCCACCCCCGACCCCGAAAGCCCAACTTTCGCCGGCGCCTCCCGCCTCGATCCCCAACCCAAACCCAACACGCGCAAGCCTCGCCCTACAAATACGCCCGCCCACCACGTCCCCCCATCGAAAACCGTCACCGAACAAACCCCACCGCCGCCGTGCCCCCGCCCCCCGAGCCCGGAAACCACCCGCCCGCCCGCCATGGCGTTCCGGCTGAGCAACAACCTCATCGGCATCCTCAACTTCGTCACCTTCCTGCTCTCCATCCCGATCCTCGGCGCCGGCATCTGGCTGGGCCACCGCGGCGATGACACCGAGTGCGCGCGGTACCTCGCCGCGCCCGTCATCGCGCTCGGGGTCTTCCTCCTCGTCGTCTCCCTCGCGGGGCTCGTCGGCGCCTGCTGCCGCGTCACCTGGCTGCTCTGGGTCTACCTCCTCGCCATGTTCGCCCTCATCCTTGCCCTCTTCTGCCTCACCGTCTTCGCCTTCGTCGTCACCAACCGCGGCGCCGGGGAGGCCGTCTCCGGCCGCGGCTACAAGGAGTACCGCCTCGGGGACTACTCCAGCTGGCTGCAGAAGCGCGTGGAGAGCACCAAGAACTGGAACAGGATCAGGAGCTGCCTCCAGGACTCCAAGGTCTGCAAGAGCTTGCAGGACAAGAGGGAGACGTTCGCCGACTTCATCCGCTCCGACCTCTCACCCATCCAGGTATGCTTATGCTCTTCTTTTTCTTCTTCATCTTCAGACTTTCAGTTGTGCCAAATAATCAACTCACCAAAAGAAAAGAAGATGAACTTTAAATTTCTCACGTGTCGTTTCGAGCTTTTGGTGGCTGCTGATAACAATTGCGATGTGACCTGGGAAGCTAACGCCAAAGCCTTTTGAGTTTTGAGTTGACAAAGAAATGCTAGCTACTAGTAGTAAACTTGTGAAACGCAAAGTCGCTTATTCTTATCTAATAGGGCCGGTTGCTTGTACGGCTGTGCATCTCAATAAGACGAGCATAATCAAACTTAGAGTACAATTGCTTCACCTTCGAGTTGATACTTTCAACGGGGATTACTCCTATTTTCTTACTCCTACTAGTCGTGTATCTTGTGCCCATATCAACCTTTACTAGTACCTGCTCTGAACTACTCCCAATGCTCTGACAGCTGCATTATTGAAGGAAGACTTTTCGTTCTAGCCACATGCCTACATTTCAACGGTTTGGTGCACTTCAACTCGATCAGAACTTTTAGTTCGAATCTAAAAAAAAAATTCTTATTAGTTCGCGTAATTATTATTCAAACGTTTCACGAAACTGCTCCTCCTGAAATTGTCATAATAAACAAGTAAAATTAGTTTACTCGCATTATTTATTACCTAACAAACAACATCATGTGATGTTTAAAGCTTCATCAGGTCATCTAGCTTCGTCTCGCTTGCCACTGCATTTTCTGCACCCTGTTTCGATCAGAGGCTGACCACCAGTTTGTTGTTGCTCGTGCAGTCCGGCTGCTGCAAGCCCCCCACCAGCTGCAACTTCACCTACGTGAACGGCACGGACTGGACCAAGACCCCCACGATCAGCCCGACGGCGGACCCGGACTGCAGCACCTGGAGCAACGAGGCGCTCTGCTACGACTGCCAGTCCTGCAAGGCCGGCGTGGTGGCCACCTTGAAGCGGGACTGGAAGCGCGTCGCCGTCGTGAACATCGTCTTCCTCGTCTTCATCATCATCGTCTACTCCGTCGGCTGCTGCGCGTTCCGGAACAACCGCAGGGACAACGCCTACCGCAGCGGCGGCTGGAAGGGCGGCTACGCCTGATCGCCCGGCCTCGCCGGAGCCGAGAGCCACTGCTGCTGCTCGACTGGTTGCCGTCGTCGTGCACGATGATCAGCGCTCTGCTAGCTCTCTCTCGCTGTCCTGCGGTCGTTGTCGTCCTATTCGTCTAGGCTCGATCTAGCTCTGTACAGGCGAGATTACTACGGACTCTTGTCATCTGGTAGTTACCTTTATTATGATCTCTGATCAGCACAGCAGGTAGGTTTTGACGTTTTGTACATGCTGTTAGTTGATTCATTCGACACACCGCTATATATTCGTATATGCATGTCTTTATTCTACATATGTTATTTTGGTTCAGAAGTTTTCCTTATTATCGACTTGCAGCTCTGATTGTTCAGATTTTCAGTGTCTTTGCAAAACATAACAACGATCTTAGATACGAGTAATTCTCTTCTGAAGATATTTTTCGAAATAAATATTTCTGAAGAATAGATGCGTTGAAGACAGAACAGAGGATTAGCTAGCTAATTTCTACTCTTCCAGCGGTCTTTGCCAATCTTTACTCCCGTGTGTTTCTCGCCATGGTATCACCATCACCAACAACCTGGAGTAGTTGAGCTAATCACCAGGTTGTACAAAAACCATTGGACTTATCCCCGTCCTCTGCACACAAAGCAGCACACGCTTTCGCTAGGTCGATACTGACCGTTCCTGACCTGTATCAGCCTCCTCAATGAAGTAATCCAAGAAAGGATGGAAGAAGAAGGCTTCAAGTCTTTAGCCATGACGATTGATGGAGCGATAGGAAAGCGCTGTGGTGCCCCATAAGAGGCGAGTCCAGCCTAAGGCGCCCTGAAAATATCAACCCCTTTCCACTTTCACTGTCCGGGTGGTTCCGGAGACGATTCAGGCACCACCGTCTTTCTTGTCGTCGTCTTCGGTGTGCAGCGATTCTTACCTATCAACCTATAGTGGCCAACTGGCCATGCTTAAAACAGGATCGGACTAGGTCCAAGCCATCTTCCATTATCTTCCTTTGTCAGTTGAGAAATATCCAGCAATGGAAGACGCTAGACAGGGATGGATCGATGGATGGATCGCCATTGAAGGCTCGACAGATTGTTACAGGCACCAATGTCAGGTCCCAAAAGGATGCTAAAACTTGAATGAGTTGAGAAAGATGTGTGACTTCAATGGAGTCCATGAGCACATGGGCTGATGACTTGATCTAGGCGCCAATGTGTAAATCGGTAAACGCGCTTGCTGTTACTAGTGGGGTTACTGATTGCGGAAGGTGGTGGTGACTATTGCTGGTTCTCGCTTGGAAAATATCATAGGGGACCGGGCCAGATGGTTTGGTCTTTTCAGAAAATGAAGTGATAAAGGTGGCATTATATTGCTCGATGGAAAACTTCACTAGAAAATGCTCTGTGACATCAGTTTGAGAGGAACTTTGTGTTGACGACAAAAATTGGCAGTAACCTGAACAGACCGGTCTGACCGGTGTGTCCAGGCGGTCTGACCGGTCTAGGCGTCTGTAGACGGTCTGGCATGACCAACCGGTCTGACCGGTAGGTCCGACCGGTCTAACCGATCTAGGAGGAGTCCGAGTATAATTAGAGTTCTTAATAGATTTATATCTGTAAACAGGATTGCTTACGGGGTAAGTCTTCCCCACCCTATAAATATAAAGGGTCACGACCGATTGAAGGGAGAACCCAATCGAACCAATCAAATACATTTATCCTTATCGTTTTTACCTTTTTTCCTCGTTATCCTACTTTTCCAACCTCAATATGCTGTTCTTCTCTCGTCTCCATGGCGTTTGAGGACGCCCTAGCTGGCCTGCCGAGCCTAGGGCAACCCTACGCGCGCTTGCCCCGACGGGGTCCCTCCCGGGCGAGCGTTCGTCGGATCGTCGCCGTTGTGCACGGCGACCGGTCTGGCCGGTCCCTCTGACCGGTCTGACCGCTCCACGCAGGAGGTGCTGCAAGGAGCTCCTCCTCGCGTCGCGCGACCTAGCGCGATCGTGTGTTGGCCCGTAAAAGGCGTCAACATATTTTGGCGACTCCGCTGGGGAAAAAAGTGTTTCGGTTTTGCATAACCGAAATCAAGCCCTAGCAATATGGTGCAATCTGAAGACATATCTATGGCGATGACTTCTAAACTATGTCAGGAGATTCTTCGAGTACAGATCGACCTGAGTTTTACATGCTGGATGGAGAACAAAGGATCGCCATCATACCACGATGTTCTGAGAAAGGTATTGTCTACAAGTATTTTATCCAATAGTGATCATATCTATATCAAGTATTTACTTGGTAAACCTGAACTAATTGATATAGTGGATACAGTAAATCCAATTCCTGTTATTCAAAAGTCGGCTATTGAAAAACCGGCTAATTATCCTTGCAAAAATTTGCCTGATGTTGCTTGTCAAGATACAATTCGGCCGTCCCAAGCCGAAATTGTTGAACCAAAATCCCCTAACAAGAGCACAAAGACTAAATCTAGTACTTCAACGCTCGGGGGACAACAAAACAAAGGCAAAGATGCTGGTTGCATTACAACCAGTCTGACTGATTCCATGACTGGTCTAACCAGTTCATTTAAGGTTTTGCAAAATAAATCAAAACTTAAGGTGGTTAAGCCAAAGAAACCTGAGATCGGTGTTTGGAAAACCGTTCAAGCTAAAGGTCATAGCAAGCATCAAAAGGCGAAGCCGAAGCTTATTGGAGAATTTCCGGCTAAACCTCAAAACCAAAAAGATGCAAAAGATGCTAATTGGCTTAATAAATCCAAACAACTAAGATCATCTCCAAAACGTCTGTTCCATGATAGAAATCGGCAATGGAATAATTTTCCTACTTCATCAATGCCATTTTCCTCACATGAATCACATATGCGTATGCCATGTGGACCTTATTTTTACATGCCTTATTCTTGTCCAACATGGTCTTATAATCCTCAGATGCCGGCTTCTCATAGTTATTTTGGTCAAAATCATGTTACTTATAGAAAGCCAGTAATTAATAAATCATTACTTAGAATTAATGATCGTTTTCATCAAAGAGATCGGTCTATGTAGAAAAATAAGCATAAGGTGATCAAACAAGTCTACCGTGTCAAAAGGGATGGTAGGTTAAATAAAAATTCAGATTTAACACTAGATAAAGAAAAGCCGGTTGTTGAAGAGCAATCGGTTAACTCAATTGATGAAATTGTCCTCCATGATGATCATGGTTCAAACAATATAGTCGAACAATGTTCAAGTTCGGCTGGGGGGGCAAGATAAGAGCATCTATATCGGTTCTGACAGGACCGGTCTGACCGGTTCGTCAGACCGGTCTGACCGGTCTGAATCTGGAAAGTCCGGTGGTGCAAAAAATAGGATCAAGCCAATCTTTGAGGAGCTTCTGGATAAATACAAGAAGATATCTGCGCAAAAACAAAGCAATCAATTGGAAGGCAAACGAAAAAGGAGTTCTTCATCACCAAGATCAAGAAAAAGCATCAATGGTCATCGTATTGGTCTTCGTCATTCATCCCGTCGATGCACGTACCATGGTCTGCATATTCATGTTTGTTTAATCCATGGTTTGGTCATAATCCTTGGCTGCCATATTATGATTATCAGTTTTATACTTTACCAAGGAGCTATGATTTGTATAATCGGCCGCATTGGCCGTCTCAAGATTTTTGTTATTGAACATGCTAAGGAATGTAAAGCCGAAATAGTTTGCTGATCGTAAGCTAGAAATTGTTACATGCTAGTTCTCTTAGTTCGGCTATTTTAGCATGTTTAAATATAATGTATGGCCGACGTATTGTTAATCGTCGCCTTTAGACAATTTTGGTTCAGAGAAGTGTTTTTTGGCACGCAAGCTTTGCCAAAGAACAGGGGGCATATGTTGACGACCAAAATTGGCAGTAACCTGAACAGACCGGTCTGACCGGTGTGTCCATGCGGTCTGACCGGTCTAGGCGTCTGTAGATGGTCTGGCATGACCAACCGGTCTGACCGGTAGGTCCGACCGGTCTAGGAGGAGTCTGAGTACAATTAGAGTTCTTAATAGATTTAGATCTGTAAACAGAATTTCTTGCGGGGTAAGTCTTCCCCACCCTATAAATATAAAGGGTCACGGCCGATTGAAGGGAGAACCCAATCGAACCAATCAAATACATTTATCCTTATCGATTTTACCTTTCTTCCTCGTTATCCTACTTTTCCAACCTCGATATGCTGTTCTTCTCTCATCTCCATGGCGTTTGAGGACGCCCTAGCTGGCCTGCCGAGCCTAGGGCAACCCTACGCGCGCTTGCCCCGACGGGGACCCTCCCGGGCGAGCGTTCGTCGGATCGTCACCGTTGTGCACGGCGACCGGTCTGACCGGTCTCTCTGACCGGTCTAACCGTTCCACGCAGGAGGTGCTGCAAGGAGCTTCTCCTCACGTCGCGCGACCTAGCGCGATCGTGTGTTGGCCCGTAAAAGGCGTCAACACTTTGTCCACACAAAATCTTTCTTTTGTTTTCGCTTTGCGATACTCAAGTATTGTAAACTAGAGAAAACTTGCAGGCTGTGCCTTGAACTGTTTTATCAACAGGCCAGCTAGGTAGATTAAGCATAGCTAATTGTCAACTTTTTTTTTCCTAAGGTAGGTTAGATGTTAAGGAAAAAACATTCAACTACCATTGGTATGCCCAAAATAATACACGTCAAACATTTAGTGAATACTAGCACGAATGAGTATTCTCAGATGACAACTGTTTGGAAAGCTTTTCGATATGGCACTCTACTTTTATACACCGTTTGGGTTTGGAGTCGGTCACTTGCTTTTGCATCTCTGCTTTGCCCAACAGCACGGCGTACCATTCAACAGTTGAGATCACTGATTTGATTTTTCAGAAAACGAAGTGAAAGATCCGGCACCAGCTATATTGTTCGATGGAAAATTCCACTAAGAAATTTGGTGATAAATAAACCACCTATCTCCCTTTTTTTTCTTTTGCCTTCTCAGATATTTCATAAAACGGACTCTCTGTAGATCCCCACCAGTGATCAATTCTCGCATGAATAACTAATGATCTGGTGAGTCCACATCGATGAATTGTTCGCTTGAACAAAAGCATTCAAGGAGCAAGCTGCCGTGCCAATGGGAAAATGAACTGGAATTGTAGCGAAAATGGAATCAATTCATTTTTTCTATGACGTCAGGTTAAAAAAAATCTTGCCACTACGAAATACTCTTCCAAAAAATCATTATTCACTAGAGAATATAAATACTTGCAGGCTGTGCATCGGACCATAATTTCTAGTGAATGAAAATAGCTTATCTTAACTCCGTTGGAAAGCTTGGCATTAGCATGAAACATCGCAATTATCACTATCATTCCAAAAATGGTATGCTTTTCTCCCGTGTATCAATGAAATATAAAATTAGCCTTACGCAAAAAGAATAACAAAAAAACTAGCATGTCTGAGTATTACTATTACCACTGTCAGATAACAACGGTTCTGAAAGATTGGTCTGAGACAGTACCCTAACACCGATACAGTCTGAATCTACTCTGCCTCTCGAACCACTAGAATTGATTGCCAGACTCTCGCTCTTCACGTCATCAGCTTTGCCCCACAACACCACACACAAGCCGACAATAATAGTAATAGCTCCTAATATGCTGCACAAAACAATATTCACTGTGAAAAAGAACAAGAACAGAAATTATCTGAGTGCTAGTATCACATTGAAGCATATCTTCCAATATGGAGTTCTTCATGCAGGAAGAGTGTGGATAATATTGCTGTGATCACTGCACTCAGGGGCATAAAGATTGCGCTGTAAAGGGGGCCTTTCACAGATATGCACCAGGATTGGAGGAAAAAGTTTGCGCCCGAGGCAAACACTCCCTGTAAAAAGGTGTTCAATTTGATTGACCAGTAGGCGGTGCAATTCAAAGTTTTAGAACAGTGTCCAGATGATTGATCAACCATGGATTCAGGTGAACTTGCTCCGTACAAGATGCAGGGGAACTCCCAGAACGAGCTGAGCTTCCAAATTTGCAAGTAGTTTGACTCCAGGAAGAAGGCCATCACCGCACATTGCAAGGTCGCTAAGAAGCACATCCAGGTCGCTAGAGATAGCGGATCATGTTAGTATTGATCTCCACCAGTTGGCCCAACGGCGAACTGGGCTCTTGACTCGCGTCCTGATCGGAGACGCCCAGCCCAATAGACGGCTGGTGGGCCCCCGTCGCGCAGTGCCATATATAGAGGAGGTGGGGACTGTGGCACTAGAAATGAGGTTCGTTGCAGCCACAGTGTCCCACCGTCCTAACCCTAGTCCGATCGAGAGGGAGGCACTGAAGCGACGGGAAGCCGCTACTAGCGCTACCGCGAGCCCGTCGCCCCTGCGCCACACCGGCACCGCCACCACGACGCATCTACACCGCCCGTCGCTGCCTCCATCGACGAACGTGGCCACACCATGGAAACAGCAAGGTATTCCTCTTGGCAAGGTTCGTCACCCACTCGATCTACCACTACTCGATCCGAAGTATCCAACAGATCAAGGTACGATTTGCAGACAGGCACCTGCAACCATTTGATGCAGCAGCATCACTTGACCAGACACCTAAAAACCCCCCAAAATAGCGTGTTGAATTTTGCCGATGCTGGACGGTTGCAAGCATCACAACCACTGCAGTTGGTTACCTGGAAGATATACCAGTTGGAGACGCAGACAGCATTTCCGACGAGGTAGATCCCTCCTTTCACCCAGTCACCGGTCGCCGAGACAAGGACCGCGCCGAGGAGCTTGGGACCCTTGAAGAACGCCATGAACACCGCTCCGGCGAGGCAGATGGCAGTGCCGACGATCTTGGCGACGCTTCTCAAGCTTCTGATATCCACCTTCTCTAACCTACGGGATCCGAATAAAAAAAAAGGCGGGAGGGAGTAAGAATTTGGGATGGTACACAGCCATATATATGGGCTGTTCTTGACGACATTGGGTTACTACCCTAGCCCACGAGACAAATAGGCCCATGATGGAAGAATTCATTCTGGGCCCATTAGTAGCCCAAATAAACGCAAAGTGCTGGGCCCAACTATCCGGTCAACAAAAGGGGGGGGGGGGGAGAAAGAAAACAAAACAAAACAGATAGAAAGGGAGAAAACTGTACACGTACGCACCCGATGACAGCCGCGATGGCGAAGGTGATGCCGAGGGCGAGGTTGGTGGTTAAGGATGAAAACGGACGGAAAAAATTCCATTTCCGTCCGTCCGTATTTCTACATTCTATATTTATAGTTAAATAGAAACGGGACGGAAAGTTCCGGAAACGGGACGAAAAACGGGATAGAGGTAACCGGGAATGGGACGGGATACAGGAGAGGGTCTATCCCGCCCGTATTGCCGGGATCCCGTTTTTGGCCGGGATGAACCCGTATTCATCCCGTTTTCTATCTATACGGGATGGGCCAAATAACTTTGCCTACCAGCCAGCCCATCACTTGAACAGGCCCAAGTTTCATTCACGTTATACTACATGTCCATTCAACCCAAACTCCTACCCCCTCAGCCCTCACGACTCATCCCTTCGTCCATGAATCCCTGGTGGCCGCTGCGAGCCTGCGATGCTGCCTCCAGCCTCCATGCGCGGCCACCGCCCGCTCGTGAGTTGCTGCTTGCCTACTTTGCTCCCTCCTTGTGCGCCAGCATCATCGTCAGCACTTTGTGCTTCGAGTAGGACACAAGTTTGCGCTTCGAATGTGTAACGGTGTAGGCGTAAGTTGTAATGTGTTATCCCGGTGTAAGTTTCCGGTTTCCGTCCGTTTCCGTTGTATCCCCTCCGTATTTGTTCTTTTCCGTATACCCGTTTATTCCGGTTCCCATCCCGTTTCCGGTTGTTCCCATCCCGATCCCGTTTTCGGTGAAAAAATACGGCAACGGAAATGGGTGAGGGATTTTCCCGTCCGTTTCCGTCCGTTTTCATCCTTTAGCCATGGACGGCGACGCCAGGAGCAGACCCTGCAGGTAGAAGTACTGCCCCGTCGCGCTGCCCGATCGAGCCGTTAGAAGCACAAGAACAAGCCAAGGGGTGAGCCCAACCAACAACCATACTGCCGAAATTCCCTTGCTCCATTCGCTCTGCGCATACTCACGTGGCTTGGGATGCCGCGAAGATGAGCGCGAAGGCCCGGGCGCCGACGGCCATGGGCCGCAGCGTGCACCCCCTGGCGGCGAGCGAGGCGAGGAGGAGCGTGGCGGCGGCGATCCCCTGGCGGTAGGCGACGAAGACGATGGGGCGCATGCCGAGCCCGCTCGCCGTCTTGAGCGCCACGTCCACCAGCGCGTAGAACAGCTGCACCAGCACCATCCCCGCGCTCGGTCCGTACCGCTGCAGCCATGGACCGCCGCCGCCGGCCATGGCTGGCGTGATCGGAGATCCGCGAGAGAGAGAGAGGTGAGGAGATTGGGGGCGCTCACTCGACTCGCCGCTTCGCCAGCTATGTAGGAGCATCCATGTGCGCGCGCTCGCGGACAAACTAGCAGCTAGCTGACTCAGCTGCGCGGGTCACTCCTCTTTGTTTATGGTTTCCCGGGTGATTGTTGTTGTTTTTCTCTTGCGGAGTTTGAGCTCCGTGGTCAAACCAATCGTGGAGATAGAGAATTGTGTGTGCGCCATGCCCTGCTGTATCTCATCATGAATTACTTACTGTCTCTGTCGGACATGATTGCTTAATTAGCTAGCAAACTTGCTCGATTTCTCTTCTCCTCGTCTCCGATGGCGCCGCCATTTTTACATTGCAGGTAGCATCTGCAACACATGTGCTTTGAGCCTGCGAGCAGCTAAGCACCACCACATACTGCTATAGTGTGTACAGTGTGATTGTCGCATCAAACTCTTCAGTTTATTGCCGACGAGTGGCATAAATCAGGCGTCAACTTGCAGCAGCAAAAAAAAAAGACTGCAAGATTGAAAATGGACCACCTGATCTGTTCTCGATCAGCTGCGTCCTTGTGCGGCGGCAAGAGTGTCCTCGACGTCGTGCTGGGCATCGGGCCGTGCGGCCCTGTCCGTCGAATCTTTGGTCCGATCCAGCGCCCTCCCCTTCCTCGCGTCCTCTGCTTTGCCCCACGGCACGGCGTACAGGCCGGCGACGACAGCGACGGCGCCGAACAAGCTGCCATGAAACGGACGCTCTATCTGTTGTCAAAACTCTCTGGTGCAGACTCGATCTTCCTGATAACGAAACACAAAAAAAAAAGGAAAAGTCTATTTTTGGACCTTGAACTCGTCGGGTCGTCCGAAATTGAACCCCGAACTACGAAACCGGGTAACCAAGGTCCTCGAACTATCAAAACCGTCCGAAATACAACCCTAAGGACTGTAGCAAGCGGTTTCCTAGGGCTGTTTTGTGACGTGGCATCATGGGGCCATATGGCAGTACATGTCATCACACCGTTCCACACTGCCAGGTGGGACCCACTCCCTCCTTTCTGCTTGCCCCTCCGCCCGCTCGCACCGCCGCCGCCGCTCGCTCCCACCGCCACCGCGGGCGGGAGGGAGAGGGCGCGGTCGAGGAACCCAGCTTGCAGAGCACCCGCGCCGCCCGCTCCTTGGCCGTCGCGCTCCCAGCGCCCGCGTCGAGGACGCGGACCACGGGCGCGATTACGCCGCCGACGGAGCGGGCGGCGGTGCGAGCGGGTGGCGGCGGCGGCAGAGGAGGAAGCGGGCGGCGGTGGCGGCGGCGGGAGGTGGCTCCTTCCGCGTGGCGGCGCAACGCGCGGGAGGCGCGGCGGAGGGAGCGGGCAGTGGCGGTGGCGGAGGGAGCGGACGGCGGCGGAGGTAGCGGGCGGCGGTGCGAGCGGGCGGCGGTGCGAGCGGGCGGCGGCGGAGGGATCGGGTGGCTGTGCGAGCGGAGGGAGCGGGCGGCTGTGCGAGCGGAGGGAGCGGGCGGCTGTGCGAGCGGAGGGAGCGGGCGGCAGTGCGACGGAAGGAGCGGGCGTGAGGGAGACGAGGGAGGAGGCCGCGGAGGAGGCGGAGGCGGCGCGCGCGGGTGCCGCCGCTGGTGGAGAGGGAGAGGAGGCGACGGGCCCGCGCCGCTGGGGCGCGAGGTGCCGGGGCAAGGTGGCCGGGTGGGGCGGCGGGGTGAGCTCGGCCTACGCCTCCATGGCTGAGGAAGGGAGGGAGGAGGAGGTGGCAGTGGGACCCACTTGTCATTGAGAGGGAAGAAATGAGGGAGGTGCTGACGTGGACTGACTTGTGGGCCCCGCGTGCCACGTGTGCAAAACCACCTTCAAAACAGCTTGCTACAGTGCTCGAGGGGGTGATTCGGACGGTTTTGACAGTTCGAGGGCCTAGGTTACCCGGTTTCGTAGTAGGAGGTTGAAAAATGGATTTCTGGACTAGTTCGAGGTTGTAAAATAGACTTATCAAAAAAAAAGCTTTGGGGGTTTGTTGTTCGGAGAAAGAAACGTGCCTTCCGATGTGCAGCTCCTCGTCAAGGATGACGGCGGAGAGCGCGGTGGTGAGCAGTTGAGCACGGTGCAGCCGTGCAGGTCGTCAGCACTTGCTTCTTTGATATTCACTCTTTCTTGCCGTTTGATAAATTAGATGCAAGAAACGCTAATGTCAGCGATGCAACATTTCAGAATCTCAGAGCCTGTTTAGTTTCCAAACTTTTTTCTATAGTACCCATCTGTCACACCCTGAAATTTTTGAATTTCAGGATGTGATTAAAATTAAAAATAAAATAACAATTTTCTCACAATTTTAAAATTATCTCAACATTTATTTTTCTTCACAGAGAATTTAGTGTAAAAGAAAATAAATATTGGTTGTTTTTCAAATTAAATGAAGTTGTTCTTCGGGTGATGCATTCATGTCACATGCAAAGTGTTGTTGAGTGTGAAAACTTTTCAAAACGTGTTCTATCATCAAAAGTTCTTACTGGGGATTTTCCGGATTTTTCTGGATTCTTTTCCCATTTTTCCCTAGAGCAAACTCTAATTTTTAGAGGCTCTTCCAAATCTTCTCATGAGCTCCAAATATTTTATTTGAGTTTGTTAGGTCCCAATATATTTCTAGGATTTTCCCTAGAATTTTCGGGCCATTTGGAATATTTTTCGGACTTTAAATATGAATTCTAGATTTTTCTAGAATTATTTTAATTTCGAAAATAATTAATTCCGAATTTTAAATGGACTAAGTCTATCAAAAGTACATAAATCTCTAATGGACCTCAAGGGCCCATTCATGTGTTCCCTAATGGGCTAAAGTCACGTAAAGCCCATTAGCATGGGAGGGAGGTTTAATACCACATTACTAGTTGATGTGGGATGGTGAGACTATTCTCCCTATATATTAAACCAACCTCTCATGTCAACTCCATACAAAAATATAGACTACTCATAGGGAGGCTCCTTGTTTGGGAATCTCTAAAATTATCTTTTCTCCAGAATCCCACCATCCTCCGCATCCGTGCATCTCCGGTGAAATCCGACACCACCCTAGTGCTCAGCTCGTCATCCTCTTCGTCGTGGTGTCTTCTTTCTCGCGAGTCGTCGCCATTTCGCCGTCAACCCCGTGCCTTCTCGACAAGTTCACCGTCCCAGAGTTTCGCAAGGTAGCAAGGGAGCTCTCCGACCCCTTTTTCCCCTCCCCTTCTCGCTCCTACGCGCGCGCCCGCCGGCTCTGCTCCGCCGCCGCTCGCCACAGAGCCGCCTCACCGCCGCCGATCCGCCATGTAGAGGCCGCAATCGCGTTCCAGGTGTCGTGCGCTACCTCCCCGTGCAAAACCCGCGTTGAACCGAGCCGGAATCGCGTTATCGCGAAACGCCGGCGAGCCCCCGCCGCGGTCTGCTCGCCGCCGGCGCCCACGCTGCCGCTCCGTGCGCCGCCGCGAGCTCTGCTCCGCCCGCTCTAGCTCTGCGCCGCCGCCCTAGATGAGTTGCTCGCGCCGCGCGCTTGCCCCTAGTTCAAACCGCGCTCGAATCGAGCACCGGACGGCTGTTTCGGCCAAGTCCGGCGATGCGCCGCCGCCCCTAGCTCGCCGCCGGTCGCTTGCGCTGCCGCCAGCCGCCCCAACCCGTCCTGACCATTAGATCGCGATCGGACGGCCACGATTAGGTCCAATCCAAGTCAACTAAACCTATACTGGTCAACCAGGGTGCGTTTTGCAAAAGAGCCCCTCCGTTTTGTTTAAATAAACCTACAGTCCTTCTGAGTTCAAAAGTATTTTTGTTTTAATCCAAAACTTTTTAGAAAACCCCTCGAACTTTTCTAATATAGAACCCGCCATCCTTAGCATGTAATTTTTCAAGTTAGCCCCTAAAGTTTAGGTTTAATTATGTTTAGACCTCTGGTTTCTTCAGATCTAGCCCATGGAAGCTCTGTTTCTTCACAAATAAGCCACTATAACCTTGTTTTGGCTATAACTTCTTCGTTTTAACTCCGTTTTCATCGATTCTTACACTCACGTGATCCTTGTGACGTGTGCAATAGTTTTATCACCTCGTTATTCTCTGTGAGCACATTTTGTTGTGTCTTACAAATCTTTTCTGTTAATCCTTAACCCTTTTCTGTTAGTTCTGCCACATTAATTGGATACGACGGCACGACACTTTTCCATCATGCCGCCTACGCCGCAAGCTACGCGGCCCGTTCAGCTACGTAGCAGGCGATGCCGCTAGCTATGCCTGGCGCCACTTCGACAAGACAGCGCCTGGACATGCTGAACGGGGGATTCCAGGAGCAGGCAAGGAAATCCAGGAGTATGATCTCCTTCTCCTGCAGCGCCATAATGTATGAACAGTATGTTGTTTTGTACTACATCATTGGGCCCACCTGTCGGGGACCCAACAGCCATGTACGCGTCCCCTTGAGATATAAAAGGGAGGCGCTCACCGGACACAGGGGGACATGCTCTCGCAGACTCTCTCGAGGCAAGACAATACAACACAAAGTGGACGTAGGGTATTACGCTCCGGCGGCCCGAACCACTCTAATCCTGCTGTGTTCATCGTGTTCTTGAGCAAGATCGAACTAGTCGCTAGCTAACCCCCGAGTACTCACCCTCTGGGCTTAGGCGGGTGCATTCCGCCACCCGGCTGTGGTTTGTCACATCACGACATTTGGCGCTCCAGGTAGGGGCACCTTTAGCTGGTTTTCAGTTCATCTCTTGCTCGTTTCCATGGTTCGAGCGGACGACATGGAGGTGATGGAGGGTGTGGCGTCCTCCATGCCACATGCCTCGCACGTTCCTGCTCCAGGGGCAACCGTGCCTGTGGAGCAGCCACCGCCGGCGGTAGCGCGCGCTGCTCGCCGGCAAGAGTCAGGGCGCCCGTCAAGGGCCCCCTCACAAACTGCGAGCGGCGGAGCGTTGGCGGCGGCTAGAGAGTTGCTTCGCAACCCTCCGGGAGGCAGTGGCGGGATGACGTTGACCGTGTCCTCCATCTGGCTCAGGCCTCCCCCAGTTCTGCAAGGACTGGGCAACGACCTCCGCCTGACAATGCGGTGGTGCCTTACCACCAGCGCCAGGGCGGAGCGTCGGCATCTGTGCGCTCCCCCACAGTGAGGGGTGCACGAACAGAAGACCTGCGGGCGGAGCTCAACCGCAGGCGCGTGGGTGAGGACGCCCGCATCTCCGTGGAAAGGGCGCGCGAGCGCCATCTCAACATTGAGGGCCGCAACCTCAACGCCGACTTGGACGTGGTGGCACCCAAGCCTCCGGTGAACGCTCGGATACAGACGGGCGCCTCGGTGGCTGGGGTGGGCTGTGCTGCGTTGGCGGAGCACCTCCACGCGGTGGCATGGCCATCCAAGTTCCGCCCGCACATGCCGGAAAAGTACGACGGTACGTCGGAATTCCTGCAGGTGTACGTTACCGCCATCACAGCAGCTGGTGGTAACGACGCCGTCATGGCGAGCTACTTTCATGTAGCCTTGTCTGGGCCAGCCCGGACCTGGCTCATGAACCTTACTCCTGGAACAATCCAGTCCTGGGAGGAGCTCTGTGCGAGGTTCACTGCGAACTTCGCCAGTGCGTACCAGCAACATGGTGTGGAGGCCCACCTCCACGCCGTGAGGCAGAAACCCGGAGAGACGCTCCGGGCATTTATCTCGCACTTCACTAAGGTACGGGGTACCATTCCTTGTATCTCCGGTGCATCTATTATCACTACTTTCCAACAGGGGGTACGTGACGAGAAGATGCTCGAGAAGCTGGCGACGCACGAGGTGGAAAGCGTTACCATGCTTTTCTCCCTGGCAGACAAGTGTGCCAGGGCCGCTGAGGGCCTCGCATGGCACTCAGCCCCCCAAGTCGGAGACACCAAAGCTGGTGGCTTCGGTGCTACCGCCCAAGGCGGTGGTAAGAAGAAGAAGAACAAGAACCGGAGTCGCGGGGAGCCGCAACCTGGCGGCCCAGCCGTTGCAGCAGCGGCACCAGCCGCCGCGGCAGCGACTGGGGGCCAGAACGCGCATGGCAAGCGTCCGCGCCCGCAGGGTGGCAGCGGAGGTTCATGCCCGGTGCATCCCACCGCACGCCACAGCGCCGTTGACTGCCGCAAGATCCAGAAGCTCGCCAAGTGGGTCAATGGGCGGCGTGAGCAGTCCTCCAAGGATGGCTCAGCCCCTCCTCGACAACGGCCTGGCAAGGAGAAGGCCTCCGACAGCGGGGCCGCGGCCGGGGAGAAGGAGCTGGGGTACCAATCCCCCGCTCGGGAGCTGAAGGGCGTGTACCACGATGACAACTCCTACTCCGACAACGACGACCGCAGTAAGAAGCTATACGCAATGTACGGCAGAATCTAGGAGCTTGTCTCCCGGCGGGACGTGAAGACCCTTCACCGAGAGGTCCTTTCGGTGAAGCCGGGGGTCCCGAAGGCGGTGCCGCACCAAAGGTGGATGAACACCACCATTTCTTTCGGGCCATCTGACTGCCCGGAGAATATGGCTGGGGCCGGTGTACTACCTCTAGTTACCGCCCCTGTCATATCCAACATGAGGCTCTATCACGTGCTGATCGACGGTGGGGCCAGCCTCAACATCATCAGCTATGCAGCATTCAAACAGCTGCAGATCCCAGAGTCCAAGTTGACTCCATCTCGCCCATTCTCCGGAGTGGGCCCACATCTGGTGTTCCCTCTGGGGAGCATCACACTGTCGGTCACGTTCGAGACCGAGGAGAACTTCTGCATAGAGAGCATTCAGTTCGATGTTTCGGAGGTGAACCTCCCGTTCAACGCCATCATTGGCCGGCCGGCTCTATACCGCTTCATGGCCATTGCCCATTATGGGTATTTGGTCTTGAAGATGCCTTCCCCTGCCGGTGTCCTCACCGTGCGGGGTGACCGCACCGCTGCCGTCGCCGCAGTTGAGAGACTGCATGCTCTAGCGGCAGAGGCTGCACGTTCCGAGGAGGATCCATCCACCTCACAACCCAGGGCGCCTGCAAAGGCACCTATGGTTCAGCCGTCTGATCCGGACGATGTTCCCGTGAAGACGGTCCAGATCGGAGCGGACTCCACCAGGACCACCCGCATCACGGGAAACCTGGAGGACAAATAGGAAGACGCGCTCATCACTTTCCTCCGGGCAAATGTGGATGTGTTCGCCTGGGAACCGTCACAGATGCCCGGGATCCACAGGGAAGTGATCGAGCACAATCTGATGATCCACCCCGACTCCACGCCGGTGCGCCAGAAGCCTCAGAAGCAGTCTATGGAGCGGCAGAACTTCATCCGTGAAGAAGTCCGCAAGCTCCTGCATGCTGGCTTCATCGAGGAGGTCCACCACCCCGAGTGGTTGGCCAACCCGGTCGTCGTCCCAAAGGCTAACGGGAAGCTTCGGATGTGCATCGACTACACCAGCCTCAACAAGGCATGTCCTAGAGACCCCTATCCTCTTCCACGTATCGATCAGATCGTGGACTCCACCTCCAGGTGCGACCTTTTGTCTTTCCTAGATGCATACTCTAGTTTCCACTAGATTCAGATGTCTAGAGATGATAGGAAGCATACTGCTTTTGTACAGTAGATGGGCTTTAATGCTATATTGTCATGCCATATGGTCTACGGAATGCCTTACCAACGTTTGTACGAGCTATGAACAAAACTTTCTGTAATCTAGTCAGAGATATTGTTGAGGTGTATGTTGATGACATTGTGGTCAAGACCAAGGTAGGGTCCACACTAGTTGAAGACCTGTCCCTCGTCTTCGACCGGCTGCGCACCACGCGCACGAAGCTGAATCCCGAGAAGTGCATCTTCGGCATCTCGGCAGGGAAGCTGCTGGGTTTCCTGGTCTCACATCGAGGCATCGAGGCAAACCCAGCCAAGATCAAGGTGATCGAAGCGATGAGGCCTCCTGGCCGCATCAAGGACGTCTAGAAGCTTACTGGATCTCTCGCCGCACTTAGCCGCTTCATATCGAGGCTGGCTGAGAGGGCCCTCCCCTTCTTCAAGCTATTGAGGAGGTCCGGTCCATTTTCTTGGACTGAAGAGGCTGAAAGCCTTCCAGGAACTGAAGCAGCATCTCACCTCACTGCTGTAACACCCTAGGTGTTTGCACAATCAAATTGCACTCATTGTATGCATCTTGTGCATAGTTTACTTGAAAAGGGATCTTTTTGTAATTATAAAAGGGTATATGTGTAATTATGATTTTATGCAAGGTACTTTCTGTAGTTATATTTGAACTGGGTGTGCAATTATAGCTTTTGTGGAGGGTGTTTTTGCAAAATGTGGTGTAATCATTACATGGCAAGGAACTTTTCAAATCAGCCCAAGATTGAAATGAAATTTCATTGAAAAAGACAAATTCCTTTAAATTCAAATTCCCTTCTATGTTTTCAAATTTAGCTCTCTATCCTTTGATCAAATAAATTTTTACACAACATCAAAGTTGTAGATCTTGAAAAACTGAACAACTTTCATGTTGGGCACTTTTTCATTTGAGCCTTAGTTTAAAAGTTATTGCTGTTTTACAGCGGGGTCCCTAGAATTTTTGGAAATTGCAAAACAGCCCTTTCTTCCACCTCCAGCTACTTTCCTCTGTTTCTCTCTGTCGCCGCCGCTGTGCAGTGTCGCCGGCGCCGTGGAGAGCCCGCCCGCCCGCGTTCTGCGTCGCGCTGGCTTCCACGCGTCGCGCCTGAGCTCCTCGCCGCCCTCCCTTCCTCGCGCTGGAGCTTCCTTGCTCTGCCACCACGATGCCACCGTGGATAGCCCCGGGCAGAGCTCCAGGACCCCTTCTAGTGCGCGCCCGAGCACCTCAAAGACCCCAGCGACCTATTCCTCTCCTCCTTTTGCTCTCTCCTCGCTCCCACGCCACGGAACGCCGCCGCCGCCACCCACAGAACTCCGGCGAGCTCACCCCCGCCGCGGAGCCGCCTTACCGCCACTCCTCCGCCCGCTCTGACCCCCTAGAAAGCAACGCATCGCCCCCGCGCAGCTCCCCGACCACAGCCCCTCGCCCAACCCTCACCGGAGAACCCTAGCCGCCGTCGAACTCCACCGCCGACCCGCCTGCTCTGTCGAGCCGCCGCCTCCGAGCCCCTCCCCGCACCCCTAGACCACCCAGAGGTGTGCCTTGAACCCGTGAAGCCCCCACACCCCTCCACCCTCGCCGCCGGTGAGCCCCTTGCCGGGATTTGGCCGGTCAAACCCCGCCTCCCCTCTCTGACCCGGGCAAGGGCTTCGGTGCTAGAATTTGAGAAACCCCAGGGGGTTTTCTGAGTAGTCAGTGACACATATGAATAGTGCTATAGGGACTTGTTTGTAATAGTTTGCTGCAAACTTTGAAATTCTATATTAATTCATAAGAAATTCATAAAATAGCAAATCTTGATGTTTTGGAATCCTCTTGAAGAGCTCTATGCAGTAGAACCATAATATGTTAGGCTTTAGTTGCAAGTTTTTGCTGAAAAATTTGATTTGTGTTACTAGTGCATATATATTAGTTGTTTTTATCTTTTTCTTATCTACTGTTTGAAAGCTTGTATTGCTCTGAAACTTTTATGGTAGGTTGTTCTTATAACACTAGCTTTTCTATAAAAATTTCTTGATCAGTTCTCTGGTGTAGCTATTTATTTGATTTAATCCTTGTTTAATAGACTTTATTTATGTTAAATCCTGAAAATATTCCTGAGTGTTCATCTGGAGTATCTTAGCTTGTCCAGGAAGTTTGAGCTTCAGTTCATGGCTAGATTAGGAGCTAAAAAAATGAATCTTGCTAATCTGTTGTTCTGTTTTGTTTATTTTCTCATAATTATCTCTGTGTAGATAAAATCATGAAAAATTCACAGTAGCTAGTTCATTTCTTTATAGATCTCCTGTTAAATTTTGAGCTTCTGCTTTGTTCTAGTTTGACCTGTATAATTCAAGTTTGTTCTATGTGCTGTCTGAATGATTGATTTGTTCTGATTAAATGGTTAGATGTTATGGCATGATTTTTACAGGGTAGATTACTTTGTTCATGTTCTGTTTAGTGTAGTTTTGGCAGAATTTATTGCTGGTTATGCTCTGAGTGTTTAATTTATTAGCAAACCATGTTTTGTTTGTTATAGAAAACCACCCCCACTTGTTTATGGAGTAGTCAACATCATTTGTGCTGTTGATCATGATGCCTTGTGTAGTTAGGTTTGTTAGTTAACTACTCTATAAAAAATTGCCCATGTGTTATGCTTGTTTGCCAGTTGTTAGCCTACAACTTTACCATGACAGGAGTATGTTTATAATTATGTCACCTTTTGCATTTCATATAGATACGACTACGTTGACGGACGGGACGTACGAGTTGATCCCGGAGTCTGACGGAGGTGATCCAGAAGTCCAGGTGAACGCAGCTGAACTAACTGAAGCCCCGAACCAAAGTTCGGAAGAACCCCAGGCTGTGTTAGCTAGCGACTACCGAGAAGGCAAGCCCCGGACATAACCTATATTTTAAATTACTATCATTTACTGTATTTTTTACTTGTGCATCTACAGTTCTTAGGATTTGAATTGAAACCCTAGATGCATGATCCTAGAAACCTATGTACTGAACACTAGACCAGAGTTCGTCTACTTGCTAAGCTTATAGGACCGGTAAAAGTCGAGTGATTGCATGTCACTCGCGAGCTTTATAGGAACTGCTTGTTTACTTTCTGTTATCAATATAAGGACGACGGACGGGGTTGTGTTCGATATCATGACCTTATGTGAGACCCCGTCTGTGTTGATGAACTTGCTAAGGTCGCGGTGTGTGGTAGCGGTGGTTAAGTTTTTGAAAGTACTAGCCACATGCCGTAAATATGGTACGCGGCAAGCCTAGTAGCCGATTGGACCGGGGAGTGGATATACCTCCCACTCTCTCTTAGGGATAGGTTTTATGTTTATGTTGCGCAACACTACGACTTCTAGGGACAAGGGTGGACCGGACACGGGTGGACCTTGGAGCCCTGTAGTCGGGGAGAGTGGCACTATCCACAAGCCGGAAAGAAAGGTCAACGGTTGTTTGGGAACGACCCGACGGTGTTCCAGACGTGTGTGCTAGGTTTATCCTTGCAAGGTTGAATTTCAATTCAGAATCGTCCGCCTCTCACGATGATATGAGACTGCTTGATCCCTTTGCCACACAGAGTAATAAGAGCAACAATATTATTTATCAATCTTGTTGTTTGCTTAGTTTTCTACCATGTTTGGATAGTAGTTGCTTACATAGAATGGTTAAATCAACTAGAATCTTGAAAGCTAAAACTTGAAAGTAAGGACCTACTCTTTATTGCTTTTCAGCAAAAGGAAAACCAGAGCCTCACAAACCCTGCATAGTCTAGCTATAGTGGGCTACTTAGACCCGTTGACGGTTAAGTCTTGCTGAGTATTAGAATACTCAGTCTTGCTGTTGAAAACCTTTTCAGGTATGAGTTTTGAGGAGCAAATCGCTAGCTTGACCTACCCTTGCTCGTTGCCTCCTGGCTGGTCCGTAGAGTGGGACACGTCTTCGACTGGCAATGACTATGGCGAGTGATACCATGCTTGGGCTAGCATGGTATCCTTTTGCGACGTGTTGTAGCCGTCGTGTTTTATCTTCCGCTGTCTAAACTCTGAACTTAAGTTATGGCTTGTATAACTGTTTACTAAGATTGGTCTTGTAATAATACTTTAGAACTGGTTTGTAATAACTTTTATGCCTGTGATGTAAAACTTGTGGTTGTAATATCTCTGGACTCGCCTTCGTGCGGGGTATGCTTGTTCGATTCGAGAATCGGTGGTTGTATCAGGACGTTACCCGACAGACCAAGGATTGTTCCATTTGAAGTGCGTTTGAGCCGGTGTTGCCTTTATGGTGATGGCCTGCGCACTTGAGCCGAGATAATTCAGCTAGTTCTGCCACAACTGCCAGTATTGGTGGCTCCAGAGCCGGGTGAGATGTTGTTTCTGTATCTTGTTGCGTCTGCGGAGGCGGTCAACATGGTGCTGGTCGCCGAGAGGACGGAGCAAGCTCGCCAGGGGGACGCCAGGGTCTCCCCGGCCAAGGATGGTGAGCCGGACCCTGGACACGGGGACCCGTCAGCCTCACCTCTGCCTGAAGGTCCGAACCCCGGACAAGGGGGTCCGGAGGAGCCTCGTCCCAGTGGGAACCCAGAACCGCTGGGGGCCCAAGGACCTGACATGGTGGATAAGGGCGAGCCGGACCCGGTCACCAGGGCCCAGACCATCCAAAAGCCAGTCTACTATGTCAGCGAAGTCCTCCACGAGGCGAAGGACAGGTATCTTGAGATGCATAAGCTTATCTATGTGATACTTATTGCGTCCAGGAAACTGCGCCACTACTTTCAGGCACACCGAGTTGTCGTAGTGACCTCTTACCCATTAAGAGCGATCCTGCACAACTCCAACGCCACGGGCAACATCGCCAAGTGGGTGGTAGAGCTGGCTGAGTTCCAGCTGGACTTCCAGCCTCGCCATGCAGTCAAAAGCCAGATCCTGGCTGATTTTATAGCGGAGTGGACTCCTTCCCCAAGCAACTCTGGGGGACCGGACTTCAACGCCGGACCCCCGGAGCCGGAAATCAGGACACCAGTCTTCACCGAGGCCCACTAGACACTCTTCTTCGATGGGTCCGTCTGCAAGAAGTGGGCTGGAGCTGGTGTGGTCCTCATCGACCCAAACGGAGATCAGTTGAAGTACATGGTGCACCTTGAGTTCAAGGCCACCAACAATATGGCGGAGTACGAAGCCCTGATCTTTGGCCTGACACAAGCCCTGTCTCTTGCGGTCCGGCAGCTTCTGGAGAAGGGGGACTCTCAGCTAATCATCAAGCAGGTCCGAGGGGATTGCAGCTGCAACAATCCCCAGCTCGCGGCATACCTCATCCACGTGAGGAAGCTCAAGGTGGACTTCGACGCCTTGGAACTGCAACATGTTCCCCGCAAACTCAACTCAGCAGCAGATGATTTCTCCGCGAGAGCATCTACCTGGGCATCCGTGCCCGAGGGCATCTTCGAAAGATGGTTGCTGAGACCTACCGCCCAGCCTGCCGAGCTGGGTGAAGGGGATCAAGCTAGCACCTCGAAGCTAGCGGTCCCAGCGGCATACCACCTGTGGTGCCCGCTCTGGGTTGTGAGCTCTTTCGAGGATCCTGGAGACCTCGTGGAGTCACCCCCACCTGCTCAGGGAAGCCCCGATGCATGGATCTCTGAGATCCGGGGCTACCTGAAAGACAACATCCTCCCTGATGACGATGTGTCCACTGAGCGCATAATCCGATTGGCTAAACGCTACGCGGTGGTAGAAGTGGATCTCTACAGCCATGGCGCCAATGGTATCCTCATGCGGTGCATTTCCCAGGGAGAGGGCCGCGAGTTGCTCGTGGAGATCCATGGAGGCGAGTGCGGAAGTCATTCCTCATCTCGCACGCTTGTTGGCAAGGCCTTTCGGCATGGCTTCTACTGGCCGACAGCACTCCAGGATGCGGCTGAGCTGGTAAAGTCCTGCAAAGCATGCCAGTTCCATGCAAAGCAAATACACACACCGGCTCAAGCTCTGCAAATGATCCCGCCCTCATGGCCATTTGCCGTATGGGGCGTGGATATCCTGGGGCCATTCCCCCGGGCCGTCGGCGGGTACCGGTTCCTCTACGTCGCCATCGACAAGTTCACAAAGTGGCCGGATGTTACCCCTGTGGTGAATATCACTAAAAATTCAGCAGTCGCATTTCTCAAGTCCATTGTGTGCAGATTTGGCGTCCCAAATCGCAACATCGCGGACAACATGACCCAATTCAAAAGCAGACTCTTCCAAGAGTACTGCGAGGACCTCGTCATCCATCTATGCTTTGTGTCCGTGGCACATCCCCGCAGCAATGGATAGGTTGAGAGAGCGAATGCAGAGATCCTCAAGGGACTCAAGATCCGCACCTACAACTGCTTGAAGAAGCATGGTGCCAAATGGGTTGATGAGCTTCCGTGCGTACTATGGGTCAACCGGACTACACCCAACCGAGCCACCAGGAAGACTCCATTCTTCCTGGTCTACGGGGCTGAAGCATGCCTTCCCCCAGAAATTCACCTGGGCTCACCACGGGTCCAGGCTTTTAACGAGTCCATGCAGGAACAACTACGACGCGACGATGTGGACTTCGTGGACGAACGAAGGTGGCGAGCTGCAATCTGAAATGCACGCTACAACCAGGCGCTCAGGCGCTATCATCAATGGTTCGTGCACAGTAGGGAGCTCCGGGCTGGCGACCTCGTCCTGAGACGGATCCTGAACCGAGCAGGGCTCCACAAACTCTCCCCCAGCTGGGAGGGACCCTTCAAGGTTACAGAAGTTTGCAGGCCCGGATGCGTTCGCCTTGCCACAGAAGATGGAGTACCGCTGCCCAACCCATGGAACATAGAGCATTTGCGTAAGTTTTACACTTAGGCAGAGCAGGGAAATGAATTTTTCCTTTGTAATAAGATAGAGTCAGCGTGCGGCCCAGAGCGGTTGGGGTCCGCCCCCGTAAACCCGACATCTGGCATCCATCGCACCAACGACTAGCATTAATGCGCGGCCCAGAGCGGTAGAGGTCCGCCCTCGTAAACCCAGCCTCTGGCATCCATCGTGCAAGCCATGTATATCAAGATGCAAAGGAAAGATTTTCTCCCAGTTCTGTCTTTGTGTCAAAATCTAATTTCGCATTTCAATTCTCAAGATTTTACTTTCCTAACCCCCGCGCGGACTGCCACTATTGTCGCTCCAACTAAGATTTGTATTGAGTTGCTGGACTGTCGTACCGATCCGGACCCTCTTGCTGCTGGAAAGGGGTCCGGGCCCCTAGGGACCTGCTCTGGAGAGGGGGTGCTTGTTTCCTGGGGTGGTCCGGAGTCATGTGTAGCCGCTTAGCCAGTTCTGTACCCAAAGCCTACACACTCCACCGCCCTGTAACAAGTGTCCTAGTACCTAAAGCTGGGTAATTAGGGGCCCGGACCTCGTCCTAAGCTCAAGGGTTGGCTTCCTAAGTCCTACACGGCAGGTCCAGCTCCATATCTCAAAGGATCGAGTGCGATAGAGTGACCTCACCCATTGCTAGGAAGGGTCTGGAGTGTTGGAGCCAGGTCCGGAAAAGTCGTGTTGTTTCCTGGAGTGGCTCGGAGCCCTGTGTAGCGCCTTAGCCTGGTTCCGCACCCTAAGCCTACACACTCCACCACTCTGTAACAAGCACTGAATTGCCTGGACCTGTGCATCTAAAGCTCCGGACCACGTACTAGCCTGGGGGCCTATCCAGAATAGGTCCCGCGGGCCTGCTACTAAGCTGTAACTTTGAAGTGGTACACAGGTTGAGCCTTGACTGGTGGTAGCCAGCCTCAAACCATTGAGCATACCTACCAGGGGTCCCGGCATCTGCTTTAAAAGGTTTCATGCAGATCGAGGTCCACACTTGGTGTAGACAGACTCAAAACAACTGAGTCTATCTCCCAGGAATCCGCAGGTTTAATGTAAAGGGGAAGTTAGCACCTCGGTATGTGGGTCCATTCAAGGTGCTAGAGCGGAAAGGCGAAGTTGCTTATCGCCTGGAGTTACCTCTCAGCCTCTCGGGAGTTCATGATGTCTTCCATATATCTCAGCTGAAGAGGTGTCTGCGAGTACCCGAGGAGCAGGCACCACTGGATGGAGTGGATGTGCAGGAAGATCTGACTTATACTGAGCATCCGGTGAAGATTCTGGAGACATCAGAGAGGGTTACTCGGAACAAGCGCATCAAGATGTGCAGAGTTCAGTGGAGTCACCACAGTGAAGCTGAGGCTACATGGGAGCGAGAAGATGAGCTGAGGAAGACATATCCAGATCTCTTTGCTAGCCAGCCCAGCTAAATCTCGGGGACGAGATTTCTTTAAGGGGGTAGGGTATGTAACACCCTAATTTAAATTCCAGCATTTATTAATAAATTTAAATAGATTTATTCAAATTTCTAAGGTTTATTGTGTTTAGTTGGCATTTAATCTAAATTTTTGTTCCTCAAGTAATTAAAATTTGTCTAAGTTTAAAAATTTGATGTTGCATTCATGCTGGTGCATGGTTTTAACTATTTGAGTGTGGTTTGAATTCAAAGTTGTATTGGAATTGAAACTTTGTTTGATTTAGATTTAGAAAAGAAAAGAAATAGAAAGAGAGAAATAGAAAACAAACCCACAACCAAAGTCAACCCAGCACCGGCCCAACCCTTTCCCCGCAGCCCAGTTCGCCCTGCCCTTCCTTCCTTGGCGGCCCAGCCCGCACGCCACCTCCTCAGCCCGCGCGCGCACCACTCCTCCCCTCACGGCCCAGTGGACCGCGCTGCAGCCCACGCCCGCTCGTGCCGCTCGCCGCACTCACTGACCCGTGGGCCCCGCCTGCCAGATCCGTCTTCCTCACGCGCAACGGCCGCGACGCGTCCCCGTGATCTCCGGCGACCTTCCTATTCGGGCGCCCCCCCCCCCCCAAGATCCCCGGCGCCTTCTTAAACGCCCTAGCCCGCACCCCAGGAACCTTATCTCCACCTCTGCGGCCGCCCCTAAACCTAGCTGCCGCCGCACCGCCCCACTCCGCCGTGCCGCAGCTCTGCGCCGCCGCGGCTACGCCGCTCCGCCGCACCGGAGCCCCGGCCGAGGAGCGTACCGGCTCCGCCTCGACCTCTGGAGCTTCCCCGGGCCCGCTGCACTCCACTCCAACCTCTGCAGCGACCTTCTCCGCGAGCGCCGCCCGCGACCACCGCCCGGACTTCGCCGACTACCACCCTGCGCCGCAGCTCCGTCCACCGCAACCCCTCGGTGAGCCCCTGGAGACCCGTGCCTCCTTTTGCGCCAGGACAATTGGGCCGTAGGCCACTTGGTTGGCAGAGCACCGCCGCCGGCGTTCCCCCCGCCGCCACTCCACCATGGCCACGCCTTCTGCAAACCACCCCAGCCTCGCGTGACCCTGGCTTGGGTTCGCCCTGACCCCGCACGCGCACGAGCACCCCCTTTGCACCACAACCCGCGCCCAGAGTGGCCTTCACGCCTCTCGCCGGAGCCTCGAATCCTGCTCCTGACGCCACCAGTGGTTTACGCATGCCGCTGGCTACCTCCCCGGCAAAACCACGGCCCAAACCGAGTCCTAGGGCGCCGCCTAGGCCTTCTCCGGCGAGACCCCGACGAGCGCCGCCGCGGGATTCGTCGCCGTCGGCAGCCCACCGCCGCCTCACGCTCCCTTTTCCCCTTGGCCGCACGATCTCGGACCAGCGGTCCAGATTAGATCTAAATCCAACCCTATCTGAACCGTCCGATCTAGATCCAAGCGCCCAGATCTAAACATACCGGGTCGCCTGTCCTTCTTGCATAAGAGCCCCTGTCTTTTGTTAATATCAACCCGCGGTCCAGCCTTAGTCAAAAGAATTTACGGTTTGGTCCTGTTTTTAGCACATAACCCCCTAGCCTTTCTGGAAATAGAACCCGCCGTCCTTTGCTGCTGATTTTGCGAGTTAGACCCTGGAGTTAACGTTTAATTGCGTTTTAGTCCCTCTGTTTTAGCAGAAAAGCCCTGGAACCTCAGTTTTTCTTACAAATAAGCCCCTGAACCTTGTTTTTAGCCTAGATTACGCGTTTTAGCTCCGTTTTAAGCGTTCTTTATGTCCACGCGATCGTTGTAACACGTAGAATAGTTTTAGACTAGTTTATTGTGCTGTTTTTATGTATTGATGTACTGTTTCTTAGTTTTTTCTAGTGTTTGCTTGTATGCTTATTATTGTGCATTGTTTTGGCCATGTGTTCGTGAGTAGACGTTGATCCATCTGAGGAGCCCCAGTACCAGTACCCGGAGCAGCCATCTTCCGAGCACTTTGAGCAGCAACAGGAGCAGTACGAGGAAGGCAAGTATAACATGAACAACCTATCACTTTTAAATACAATTTCATACTGCATTTTAATATTGTATGCCTATAAGGACTTTCCTAGCCACTTTATATCCTTTATATATACCTTTGGGTTGCATTTTGGTTAGTTGTGCTAGGTTGTTGCGCTATAACACACTCTGGTCCTTTTTAATTAATTTGATTAATGGTTTACTTGAACTTAATTCTGAGAGTGGCCCTCTGTGTGGATGAGTGGCTCACGCCTCGTTAAAATATGGTTTTTGTAGAAACATGGTTTAGGGGGCCAGCACGGTGCTTAGTGCTTGGTTGGCCACTCTCCATAAGGACCGGTTCATAGAGCGACAACCTAGGACAACAGCGCTACCACAAGGCTAGAATGGGATAGACTTGGCGTAATAATTAGGTCTTTTTGGTTTGGAGTAACTTACCTGCGGGGCAGGGGCGGTAAGCTTCTATGGCCCTCGTGCTGAGTGGCCTCGTCTGTGCTTCGTGTCTTGACGCCCACTAGACCTGCTCCATAGTCGCCGATCCACCCTCGCGGTTACTCCCTACCAACGAGATCCTTTGTAAAGGCCTCGTAGTGAGTCGCTAGTCATCTCACCTAAGGAAGTGTGATGAACAACTGGCGTAGCTCACGACTTGTGGGTAAAGATGTGCAACCTCTGCAGAGTGTAAAACTGGTATACTAGCCGTGCTCACGATTATGAGCGGCCCAGATCCTCCTTTTGATTAGTGGGGTTAGCTCCTTCCGACGAGGGAGGTGCCTCTCGGGGTTACCTTGGTTTGGTTTGGTATGGTTCTCAGTAGTATCATGATTAAATTTGACTAATTACTATGTAACTGGGTTAATGGTAATTCATCAACTTGTAGTAAGTAGCTTTAATAAAATTTTGCCAAGATTAAAAGCTAATGCAGTTGAGTCAGCCAATCTTAGAACCTCATAGTTTGTGTTATATTTGTTGAGTACAAGTTGTGTACTCACTCTTGCCTCTTCTCTACTTTTTCCTCTTGGCTACGCTATTGCTACTCAGTTCCTGCCGACACGAGGGAGTTCGTCCAGCGCTACCAGGACTACGAGGACTTCTAGGTGTTCGTCTCCCAGTCGACGTCCCTGTGGCGTCCTGCTCAGCTTCGGAGAGTTTTTATCGTACTTGTACTTCGCTTCCGCTGTATCAGATATTTATGTCATTAATGTAATAAATAACATTCGTATTTCGATTTATTATGTCTTATTCGTGATATGTGATGTGATATACTGTTCATTCTGTTGTATATACGTGTGACTTGATCCTGGCACGTATATGATTGCTCGGTTTATGTTCTTTTATAAACCGGGTGTTACAGAGTGGTATCAGAGCCGTATCGACTGTAGGACGAAGGCTAGATAGAACTGGTCGAGTTGTAGGACTTTTTCTCTCCAATCCTTGCCTGCTGAAACTATTTTACTATTATACCCCTTGAATTCTATGACTTTTACTCGTCTTGCCTTGATTTCTCTCTCTAAAGAATAGTTTTCGTAGATTTTTGCCTGGACCTGTCATCTGACCACCATGAGTATTAGTTAGGTGACCCTTTTATAATAATACGATAGCACGTTCTGCGACGCGTTGTGTTAGTCGAGTCGTATGTTAAACTCGGCTAAGTTGTGAAAATTGTCTGCTTGTTATTATGCTACATGTTTGATTTGGATTTTTGATTGATTGCGTAGCTTAGTAGTTTAAATTTGTTTAGAGAAAATTACTCTCATGTTAAAGTTAACTAATTAATAAAATGAGTTAGATCGTTGGGGGTAAAACAGTCCACTCTATCCTGTCTACTTTATCATGGCTGAGTCTTTTTCCGCAAACAGTTATCATACCCATCTGAATTTATTCCTGCAATATCCTTACTCGTGAAATCTTTTGTCCAAAATCAGATGGTGAACACCAGGCGTGGTTCTGACCAGCAGGGGCAGAACAACCAGGGTCAGAACACCCAGGGGACCGGGATCCCGATGCCTCCGCCTTTGACTCCGGAGCAGTACTTCCAGCTCCAGATGCAGATGATGGCTACTATGAACAACACGGTTCAGGCACTTCAGCATGCTCACACTCAGCCTCCGCCTCCTCCACCGCCGCAGCCTCGCGACAGGCGTGCTGAGTTCCTGAGGGCTCACCCGCCGACGTTCTCTCACACGTCCGACCCTCTTCAGACTGACGACTGGCTCCGTGCAGTGGAGCGCCAGTTGGACATCGCCCAGTACGATGATCGTGAGCGCGTCTTGTACACAGCAGGACAGCTGCGAGGGGCAGCTTTGGACTGGTGGGAGTCCCACCCAGTTCAGGACCGCGAGGCTCTCACTTGGCTCCAGTTCCGGGAGCGGTTCCGCAGCCACAACGTCCCCGCGGGCGTTATGAAGATGAAGCAGAAGGAGTTCCTTGCACTGAAGCAGGTAATCTTAAATTTAATCATTCAGCGGTTTCTTTTGAACTAATGCCCCTTGTTCTATCCTCATGAATCTTGAGTTAATCTTTCGATATCTATCTATCTTTGTCACTTCAGGGGACTATGTCGGTCACGGAGTATCGTGATCGCTTTCTGCAGCTTGCTCGCTACGCCCCTGCCGATGTTGCAGATGACCGCAAGAAGCAGGAGCACTTCATGGAGGGCCTTGAGGACTACCTCCAGTATGCGCTGCTCAACCTCCGCTTCGACGACTTCAACCATCTGGTTGACAGCGCGCTCAACACTGAGCGCAAGCACCTGGAGATGGAGGACAAGAAGAGGAAGGTTGTCCCCGTTGCTTCCGGCAGCAACACTCGTCCTCGCCTCCAGCCGCCTCAGTAGTACCAGCAACAGTACCGACCACCCCAGCAGTACCAGCCGAGGCCGCAGCAGTACCCGCCTCGACAGCAGCAGCAGGCAGGTCAGGGCCCGAGGTTACCGGCACCTCCGGCTCGTGCTCCACCAGCTCTGCCAGCACCTCAGGCTCCACGTCCGGCAGCTCCTACCGGACAGCAGGCTTCGACACTTGCACGCGTCTGCTATCACTGCGGCCAGCCGGGGCACTACGCCAACACTTGCCCCCGGAAGGCGCAGACGGGACAGCAGGGGCGCCCAGCTCAGCCCAGGGCGCCAACACAGGGTCGGGTGAACCACGTGACGGCCGAGTCAGCGGCCGAGGCTCCTAACGTGGTTATTGGTACGTTCATGGTCAACTCTCACCCCGCTACAGTGCTTTTCGATACCGGTGCTACTCATTCTTTCATTTCCAAGTCATTTGCCGAGCAGCATGGTATACTGGTGTCTTGTATGAGGACAGCTATGGTAGTTACCTCACCTGGGGGTCAGATTCGTACATGTTCTATATGCTCCAGAGTTAGTATTGTCATAAAGGGGGTAGAATTCCGCACTGGCTTGATAGTTATTGACTCCTCAGGGATAGATGTGATTTTGGGCATGGAGACACTTACCAGATGGGGAGTCCGTATTGATTGTGCTCAGCGGACAGTTCACTTGTCAGCATCTGATGGCCAAGAGGTGACAGTCAGTGCTTCAGAGCCTTCTGGATTTCTTCATCAGATGGTGGCTAGACCCACGGACGGTATTCGCGTGGTGTCTGAATTCCCGGATGTCTTTCCGGATGATCTGCCAGGTATGCCGCCTGAACGCGCCATTGAGTTTTGTATTGATCTCTTGCCGGGCACAGCTCCTATTGCAAAGCGGCCCTACCGTATGGCACCTATAGAGCATGAAGAAGTCAAGAAGACTATTGATGAGTTGCTAGCCAAGGGCTATATCCGTCGCAGCTTCTCTCCTTGGGCTTTTCCATTATTGCTGGTAGATAAGAAGGATGGCTCGAAGAGGATGTGTGTGGATTATCGGGAGCTGAATGCAGTCACTATCAAGAACAAGCATCCACTGCCCCGTATTGAGGATCTCTTTGATTTGCTTCGAGGTGCTCGTATATTCTCGAAGATTGATCTTCGTTCGGGTTATTTTCAGCTGAGGATCCGTCCTGGGGATATTCCGAAGACGGCATTCACCTGCAAGTATGGGCTATATGAGTATACAGTCATGTCCTTCGGCTTGACTAATGCCCCGGCTTTCTTCATGCATCTGATGAACATGGTCTTCATGGATTATCTGGATGTCTTTGTGGTGATTTTCATTGATGATATTCTAATCTTCTCCAAGACAGAAGAAGAGCATGAGGAGCATCTGAGACTCGTATTGCAGAGATTGAGAGAGCATCAGCTGTATGCTAAGTTCAGCAAGTGCAAGTTCTGGATTGACGATGTCCCATTCCTCGGTCATGTTATCTCTCAGGGAGGCATTGCTGTTGATCCGAGCAAGGTGAAGGATGTACTCGAGTAGGAGACACCGCAGACAGTAAAGGAAGTCAGGTCTTTCTTGGGCTTAGCTGGATATTATCGGAGGTTCATTGAGAATTTCTCCAAGATCGCGAAGCCTTTGACTTCCTTGCTAGAGAATAATGTGGCATTCATATGGACAGATGAGCGTCAGAGGGCCTTTGATGAGCTGAAGAAAAGGTTGACTACGGCGCCAGTCCTGACTCTGCCAGACCAGACGAAGAGGTTCACGGTATATTGTGATGCTTCGAAGGATGGTCTTGGGTGTGTCCTGATGCAGGAGGGCAGAGTGATCGCTTATGCTTCACGGCAGTTACGTCGGCATGAGCCGAATTATCCCACCCATGATCTTGAGTTAGCCGCAGTTGTGCATGCTCTGAAGATTTGGAGGCATTACTTGTATGGGCAGCGGTGTGATATCTACACTGATCACAAGAGCCTCAAGTACATTTTCACGCAGAATGAGCTGAACATGCGGCAGAGAAGATGGCTAGAGTTGGTCAAGGATTATGACCTGGAGATTCACTATCATCCAGGCAAGGCCAATGTTGTAGCAGATGCTCTGAGCAGAAGAAGTTATGTCAACATGGCCGTGGCTTTCCAGATGCCTCCAGAGTTATGTGAGGAGTTCGAGCAGTTGAGTCTAGGCTTCTTGCATCATACTTCCAGTGCAGCATTTGAGGCAGTACCGACTCTAGAGTCAGAGATCAGGCAGCATCAGAAAGACGATGAGAAGCTGCAGGAGATTCGGGAGTTGCTCAAGAAGGGCAAGGCTCCTCATTTCAGAGAGGATGATCAGGGTACTTTGTGGTACAAGAACCGGATCTGTGTGCCAGATGTGAAGGATCTCCGGAAATTGATTCTGAGTGAGGCCCATGATACAGCTTACTCTATTCATCCGGGCAGCACGAAGATGTATTATGATCTGAAGGAACGTTTCTGGTGGTATGGGATGAAGCGTTCAGTGGCAGAGTACGTGGCTATTTGTGACACCTGTCAGCGTGTCAAGGCTGAGCATCAGAGGCCAGCAGGTCTGTTACAGCCTTTGAAGATTCCAGAGTGGAAATGGGAAGAAATCACCATGGACTTCATTGTTGGATTGCCTCGTACTCAGAAAGGGTACAACTCCATATAGGTAGTAGTGGATCGATTGACGAAGGTTGCTCACTTCATTCCAGTGAACACTACTTACTCCGGTGCTAGACTAGTAGAGTTGTACATCTCTCGGATTGTCTGCTTGCATGGTGTGCCCAAGAAGATCATATCCGACAGAGGGTCTCAGTTCACTTCTCGGTTCTGGGAGCAGCTCCATGATTCACTAGATACGAAGCTGCGTTTCAGTACGGCTTATCACCCTCAGACAGATGGGCAGACAGAGAGAACCAACCAAGTGTTGGAGGATATGCTGAGAGCTTGTGCCATTCAGTACGGTACTAGTTGGGATAAGTGCCTGTCATATGCTGAGTTCTCATATAACAACAGCTATCAGGCCAGTCCGAAGAAGTCCCCCTTCGAGGCATTGTATGGCAGAAAATGCAGGACTCCTCTCTATTGGGATCATATTGGTGAGAAGCAGCTCTTTGGCCCTGAGATCATAGATGATGTAGAGCAGATGGTTCAGGCTGTACGAGAAAATCTGAGGATTGCACAGAGCAGACAAAAGAGCTATGCAGATGGCAAACGGAGAGACCTGATTTTCAGTGTTGGTGATCATGTATACCTGAAGGTGTCTCCGATGAGAGGAATCCGCAGGTTTAATGTCAAGGGGAAGTTAGCACCTCGGTATGTGCGTCCATTCAAGGTGCTAGAGCGGAAAGGCGAAGTTGCTTATCGCCTGGAGTTACCTCTCAGCCTCTCGGGAGTTCATGATGTCTTCCATATATCTCAGCTGAAGAGGTGTCTGCGAGTACCCGAGGAGCAGGCACCACTGGATGGAGTGGATGTGCAGGAAGATCTGACTTATACTGAGCATCCGGTGAAGATTCTGGAGACATCAGAGAGGGTTACTCGGAACAAGCGCATCAAGATGTGCAGAGTTCAGTGGAGTCACCACAGTGAAGCTGAGGCTACATGGGAGCGAGAAGATGAGCTGAGGAAGACATATCCAGATCTCTTTGCTAGTCAGCCCAGCTAAATCTCGGGGACGAGATTTCTTTAAGGGGGTAGGGTATGTAACACCCTAATTTAAATTCCAACATTTATTAATAAATTTAAATTTCTTTATTCAAATTTCTAAGGTTTATTGTGTTTAGTTGGCATTTAATCTAAATTTTTGTTCCTCAAGTAATTAAAATTTGTCTAAGTTTAAAAATTTGATGTTGCATTCATGCTGGTGCTTGGTTTTAATTATTTGAGTGTGGTTTGAATTCAAAGTTGTATTGGAATTGAAACTTTGTTTGATTTAGATTTAGAAAAGAAAAGAAATAGAAAGAGAGAAATAGAAAACAAACCCACAACCAAAGTCAACCCAGCACCGGCCCAACCCTTTCCCCGCGGCCCAGTTCGGCCTGCCCTTCCTTCCTTGGCGGCCCAGACCGCACGCCACCTCCTTAGCCCCCGCGCGCGCCACTCCTCCCCTCACGGCCCAGCGGACCGCGCTGCAGCCCACGCCCGCTCGTGCCGCTCGCCGCACTCGCTGACCCGTGGGCCCCGCCTGCCAGATCCGTCTTCCTCACGCGCAACGGCCGCGCCGCGTCCCCGTGATCTCCGGCGACCTTCCTATTCGGGCGCGCCCCCCCCAAGATCCCCGGCGCCTTCTTAAATGCCCCAGCCCGCACCCCAGGAACCTTATCTCCACCTCTGCGGCCGCCCCTAAACCTAGCTGCCGCCGCACCGCCCCACTCCGCCGTGCCGCAGCTCTGCGCCGCTGCGGCTACGCCGCTCCGCCACACCGGAGCCCCGGCCGAGGAGCGTACCGGCTCCGCCTCGACCTCTGGAGCTTCCCCGGGCCCGCTGCACTCCACTCCAACCTCTGCAGCGACCTTCTCCGCGAGGGCCGCCCGCGACAACCGCCCGAACTTCGCCGACGACCACCCTGCGCCGCAGCTCCGTCCACCGCAACCCCTCAGTGAGCCCCCTGGAGACCCGTGCCTCCTTTTGCGCCAGGACAATTGGGTCGTAGGCCACTTGGTTGGCAGAGCACCGCCGCCGGCGTTCCCCTCGCCGCCGCTCCGCCATGGCCACGCCTTCTGCAGACCACATCAGCCTCGCGTGACCCTGGCTTGGGTTCGCCCTGACCCCGCACGCGCACGAGCACCCCCTTTGCACCACAACCCGCGCCCAGAGTGGCCTTCACGCCTCTCGCCGGCAAGCCCTGCGCGGCCGAGCCGCCATCACCGACGGGCTTCACGCTCGGAGCCTCGAATCCTCCTCCTGACGCCACCAGTGGTTTACGCATGCCACTGGCTACCTCCCCGGCAAAACCACGGCCCAAACCGAGTCCTAGGGCGCCGCCTAGGCCTTCTCCGGCGAGACCCCGACAAGCGCCGCCGCGGGATTCGTCGCCGTCGGCAGCCCACCGCCGCCTCACGCTCCCTTTTCCCCTTGGCCGCACGATCTCGGACCAGCGGTCCAGATTAGATCTAAATCCAACCCTATCTGAACCGTCCGATCTAGATCCAAGCGCCCAGATCTAAACATACCGGGTCGCCTGTCCTTCTTGCATAAGAGCCCCTGTCTTTTGTTAATATCAACCCGCGGTCCAGCCTTAGTCAAAAGAATTTACGGTTTGGTCCTGTTTTTAGCACATAACCCCCTAGCCTTTCTGGAAATAGAACCCGCCGTCCTTTGCTGCTGATTTTGCGAGTTAGACCCTGGAGTTAACATTTAATTGCATTTTAGTCCCTCTGTTTTAGCAGAAAAGCCCTGGAACCTCAGTTTTTCTTACAAATAAGCCCATGAACCTTGTTTTTAGCCTAGATTACGCGTTTTAGCTCCGTTTTAAGCGTTCTTTATGTCCACGCGATCATTGTAACACGTAGAATAGTTTTAGACTAGTTTATTGTGCTGTTTTTATGTATTGATGTACTGTTTCTTAGTTTTTTCTAGTGTTTGCTTGTATGCTTATTATTGTGCATTGTTTTGGCCATGTGTTCGTGAGTAGACGTTGATCCATCTGAGGAGCCCCAGTACCAGTACCCGGAGCAGCCGTCTTCCGAGCACTTTGAGCAGCAGCAGGAGCAGTATGAGGAAGGCAAGTATAACATGAACAACCTATCACTTTTAAATACAATTTCATACTGCATTTTAATATTGTATGCCTATAAGGACTTTCCTAGCCACTTTATATCCTTTATATATACCTTTGGGTTGCATTTTGGTTAGTTGTGCTAGGTTGCTGCGCTATAACACACTCTGGTCCTTTTTAATTAATTTGATTAATGGTTTACTTGAACTTAATTCTGAGAGTGGCCCTCTGTGTGGATGAGTGGCTCACGCCTCGTTAAAATATGGTTTTTGTAGAAACATGGTTTAGGGGGCCAGCATGGTGCTTAGTGCTTGGTTGGCCACTCTCCATAAGGACCGGTTCATAGAGCGACAACCTAGGACAACAGCGCTACCACAAGGCTAGAATGGGATAGACTTGGCGTAATAATTAGGTCTTTTTGGTTTGGAGTAACTTACCTGCGGGGCAGGGGCGGTAAGCTTCTATGGCCCTCGTGCTGAGTGGCCTCGTCTGTGCTTCGTGTCTTGACGCCCACTAGACCTGCTCCATAGTCGCCGATCCACCCTCGCGGTTACTCCCTACCAACGAGATCCTTTGTAAAGGCCTCGTAGTGAGTCGCTAGTCATCTCACCTAAGGAAGTGTGATGAACAACTGGCGTAGCTCACGACTTGTGGGTAAAGATGTGCAACCTCTGCAGAGTGTAAAACTGGTATACTAGCCGTGCTCACGATTATGAGCGGCCCAGATCCTCCTTTTGATTAGTGGGGTTAGCTCCTTCCGACGAGGGAGGTGCCTCTCGGGGTTACCTTGGTTTGGTTTGGTATGGTTCTCAGTAGTATCATGATTAAATTTGACTAATTACTATGTAACTGGGTTAATGGTAATTCATCAACTTGTAGTAAGTAGCTTTAATAAAATTTTGCCAAGATTAAAAGCTAATGCAGTTGAGTCAGCCAACCTTAGAGCCTCATAGTTTGTGTTATACTTGTTGAGTACAGGTTGTGTACTCACTCTTGCATCTTCTCTACTTTTTCCTCTTGGCTACGCTACTGCTGCTCAGTTCCTGCCGACACGAGGGAGTTCGTCCAGCGCTACCAGGACTACGAGGACTTCTAGGTGTTCGTCTCCCAGTCGACGTCCATGTGGCGCCCTGCTCAGCTTCGAAGAGTTTTTATCGTACTTGTACTTCGCTTCCGCTGTATCAGACATTTATGTCATTAATGTAATAAATAACATTCGTATTTCGATTTATTATGTCTTATTCGTGATATGTGCTGTGATATACTGTTCATTCTGTTGTATATACGTGTGACTTGATCCTGGCACGTATATGATTGCTCGGTTTATGTTCTTTTATAAACCGGGTGTTACACCTGTGTAGCGGCTTAGCTTGGTTCCGCACCCTAAGCCTACACTCTCCACCACTCTGTAACAAGCACTGAATTGCCTGGACCTGTGCATCTAGAGCTCCGGACCACGTACTAGCCTGGGGGCCTGTCCAGAATAGGTCCCGCGGGCCTGCTACTAAGCTGTAACTTTGAAGTGGTACACAGGTTGAGCCTTGACTGGTGGTAGCCAGCCTCAAACCATTGAGCATACCTACCAGGGGTCCCGGCATCCGCTTTAAAAGGTTTCATGCAGATCGAGGTCCACTCTTGGTGGTAGACAGACTCAAAACAACTGAGTCTATCTCCCAGGGGGCCGGGGCGTTTGCTTTGAGCCAGACACCAAGGATCGATCCTGCATGCATCAAGCAGCTAAGTCGCAGTATCATTACTACCAAACAAGCGAGTTTGATTCTCCTCTCTGTAGTTCTTTCTGCTACACAGGGAAGGGAATAAGATGCCTGCTGGGCTTGCAAACTATGCTACACCTATGCCTAAGGACGCTTTTCCCACCGGATCCGGGGGTCCAGAGTGTCTTCTGCGGCTCGGATGGCAGATAGGTCCTAGCAACTGAACCTATCTGCCAGGGGGCCAGGGCGCCGAGGAGTTGCATACCGCAACCAGAGCAATTGACAAGCAGCTAAGTTGAAATTTTCCTCTAATTAAATTTCAACCATTATGGTACAATGTTTTGTTACATAACTCAAAAAACAAAGCAAAGGTACAATGTGCAGCTTAGGAGTCTGCAGGCTCCCACTTGAAGTAGGCGGCTATGAAGTCGACGACCTCCCGCACGCTGTCCCGAGCGGCGGCCTCCGTCTCCGCCACAGGACCATCGAGCACGGGGGCTAGCTAGATGGCCGGATCGTGGCTCCGGAGGTACGTCAGAATGTGCTCCGCCACCATCCGGATCAGCTCGCGGCCCTCGACTTCAAGCTGGCCAGCAAGGACCAGCTCTAGACGCCTGAGCCTATCCGAAGCAGAGTTCAGTGCTGGAAGGGCATCAGCTATCGAAGCTGGCGCCTCTGCCACTTGGATTGGGCTCATTCCAAGTGGCACCAGTGCTAAGCTGGCTTCGTTTGCCCAGTCGGCGATCCGCTGGGCCCCCAGGCGCTGATCCTCCTGCAGCTTCCGGACCGCCTCCTGCACCCGGGTGTCCAGAGCTGCCTTGGCCGCTTCCACCTCGCGGGACCTCTCCTCGAGCTCAGCCTTCCTCTTCTCCGCCGACTCCTTCAGCTTCTTGAGGGAGTCGTGCTGGCGCCCAAGCTGCTTGTCCATGCTGGCGGCAAGGGATTCCCGCCTATCAAGGGACTTCCTATCGTCCTCCAGCTCCAACTCGGCAACCGCTAGCATGCTGGCCCTCTCCTGCAGCTGCTCGCGCCATCCATGCAGAGTTGTAGAGAGATTGTCGAGTTCCTGCCTCCGGACCTCGAGACCCTGGTTGCGAGTCTCAAGCTCGGACCGTTGGGCCGCGAGGCCAATCTCAAGTTCGGACCGCTGAGCCGCGAAGCCGACAACCTCCAGGGCAAAAGCCTCCTCCTGCTGCGCAAGGGATTTTTCCCGGCTCGATACTGTGAACTCCCGGTCAAACACCTTCCGAAGGTTGACTCGGTAGGCCTCTTGGTCGGCCTTGAGTTTTGACCGAGCTTCCGCAGCATGGGAGGATTCAGCCTTCATGTGCGCCTCCAGGCGGGTGTGCCAGTCGAAGAGGCGCTGGCGTTCGCTTTCCAAGGCAGGCCACTCCCGCCGGAAGGCCGCCTCGGCAGAAGAGGTTGCCTCCTCTATCGACCGCCGGACCTGGACCAGCACCTGGGGGAGGGGAGTCGCTTCCTCCTCCGGGGGTTGGAGCTGCAGGAGCTGCCTGCCAAAGACCACCTCCAACTCCTCCTCTGCAATAGGACCGGAGCTGGAGGTGGGAGCTTCCGGCGCAGGCATCGGGGCCTCGGTAGCCGTTGTGCTTGCCGCTGCAGCACTGGTCGCCGTCGCGCTCGCCGCTGCCAAATCTGGTGCCGGCACAACTATCGCTGTAGCCGGGGTCTCGAGGGCCATTGCGTCGGGTGCGGCTGCGCCCAGCACTGGCGCATCCGCCGCCGCTGCATCAGGTGCAGCTGCGCCCAGCACTGGCACCTCCGCCGCTGCATCAGGTGCGGCTGCGCCCAACACTGGCACATCCGTCGCCGCTGCGCCGGGTGCGGCTGCGCCCAGTACCGGCGCATCTGCCGCCACTACATCGGGGGTGGTTGCGCCCGACATCGACGCATCAGTAGCCGCCGCGTCTGGCACAGGCGCATCCGCCGCCGCTGCGTCGGGCGTAGCCGAACCTGATGTTTTTCCGCCCGCCGTCGCTCCCGCTGTCGCCACCGAGGCCCCGGTCGCCTGGGCACCAGCCGACGAGCCAGCGATGGTGGAAGAACTGCTTGGGCGAGGAGACCTGGCAACAAGGAGAAGAAGCCTTCAGCAAAAAACAGAGCACCTGGAATAAGGGGAGTGAGCAGAATAACACTAACCCAGAAGCGTCGGGTATCCAGCGACCACGGAGGCTCGACGACTGCTTCTGTTGCTGCCGCTGTTCCCGTGGCGGCAACGGAGGCGCAACCCGAGACTGTTCCTGCTGTTGTTGCCACTGCTGCTCCCTTTGCTGCTCCCATGGCTGCTGCTGCTGCTGGAGGGAGCTATCCCTCGGCGGTGATGGTGGCGGCGCGGTCGCCCCGGAGGTCCCGCGAGGGCCGGAGGCCCGGGAGCTACCCTAGCCCGCGCCCCCAGCGGTCCTCTGACGCTTTGCGGCGGGCTCCGTGACTGGGGTCCCGTCGCCCCTGAGTAACCTAAGTCGGCCTGCATCTCCCGACGACGCGCCAGAACTGCTCCGGGCCTGGCTGGGACCGCTTGTGGCGGCGCTCCCGGCCACGGCCTGCTTGCCCTTCGTAGTGGGGCTGGACCCCGCAGCTCTCAGAATAGCTTGGTCTCTGGACGCGCCAGGGATCCGGAGCCCACGGTTCGGGTCGCCTCCGGTCTGGCGTGCGACCAGCCCACTGTCGTCGAGAGTTGGCAGGGTAGCCAGCATCGCTGTCCTTAGGCGCGAGTCCTCGCAGAGGGGGACGACGCCCTGAGGAAGGATTAGGTGCTCCGGGACGAAGACTTCCCCCGTCACCGCCCGCACCAGGACCTCCAAGGCCTCCTGGGTCAGGTCGCTCCCCTCTCCGCGGTGCGTCCTGCTGCAGTCATTGAGGCCGGTGAAGCTCCAAGAAGGGCGTGGCCGCTACTTCAGGGAGACGATCCGGCGCTTCAGGAAGTCTACGAGTACGTGCAGCGAGGTGAGGCCGCTCTCCGCCAGTGACCTGATCTTGCCCAACACAGAGTCGAAATCCGGCGGCAAGGATGGCTTGGCCCTCCAGGATGAACGGTCAGAGGCGGGTCCCTCGGTCGGCATGGCCAGGCGCTCGTTGATGTCGGTGGTGGCGATGACCTACTCCTTGCGCCACTCCTCCCACTTCCCGCCATTGAGCCCGGGGATGTACGGCGACTGCAGGTCGCTCCTCGTTTGGAAATAGTAGGCCCCCACTTCGTCTTTGCTCTTCCCGGACTTCACCAACTGGAAGAAGTAGCGGAAGAGGATGACGCAGGGCCGCACCCCCACGAACATCTCGCACAGGTGCACGAAGATGGCCGTCAGGAAGATGGAGTGCGGCGTGAGGTATAGAAGTTGGAGGCCGAAATCTTCCAGCAGCAGCAGTAAGAAGGAGGAGATTGGCAGCCCCAAGCCGGTGGAGATGTGCGAGATGAACAGCACAAACTCCCCGGTGCGCAGGTTGCCGAGGGGAGCCAAGCCAGCTCGGATCCCCAAGCCGTCTCCTGTGCGCTCCATCTAAGCAGGCGGCGCACCGTGCTCAGCTCCTCTTCGGACTGGAAACGGCGGGGATGAGCAAGAGATGCCATCTCACTGCGGAGGAGAGGAGCAATCTATGCAGGGGAGCAACGGCGAAGAAAATCGAAGGCAAAGGGGCGCAAAGGTTGGAAGGAAGAAGGCGAATGCGGGAAAGTAACCGCGGTATACGGTTCACCCCTTTATAAAGCCTGACTCAACCGGCGCACCCCGGAACCGTCGCTGGAACCCGAGCGACGCCCGCACCTAGTGTTAACCGCCCAGTCCATGACAAGGGGGGCCTTGGCCCACCTGTCAGGGAGAGCGGGTAACAAACAAAGGTGTGAACATGCGGGATCCGAACCGTCGCTCGCGCGCGAAGCGAGGCGGAAGCTGAGCTGACGTGCGCGTATTAAGCGCTGGCATGACCAAGCTCTTCGGAAACTGCGACGGTGGTAAATATCCTGTTTACTCCGGCCGCAACAATACCGAGCGTCGCGCGCATGACTAGGTGAACCACTGAGCGTGGGGGTCACGAGTCAGTAAGCCGTTGCGACGTGATGAGGTAGCAAACGACCCGATGGATGGTCAAAGACGGTCAAGACCTCTGCAGTAAGAGATTTCAAGTTATGCAGAGCCGAATCGCAGTAGTGGCCCCACCTGCGGGCTCGTACCTCCCCCGAGGTGGGCCCGGGGGCCACTGTCGGTACCCTGTAGCAGGGATACTCACTTCTACTGCAGCAAGACAAGGCCCGGGTAGTTATCCGTAACCACGCAGTAAAGGGAGGAGGAGCCGGGCCCACGGATCTGGCCCTTACCTCACCGGGCCAACGGCCCCGGACCCGCTCCCCGCTTGGGGACGGGTCCGGAGACGCCACGTGTCCCTGAGGAAGGAAAGCTCCGAGCTGACAGCCGAGGCCTCGGACCCCCATAGGGGTCCGGTACCTCCCACGTCCATCCGGACGTCCCACGCGGTAGAACCATCATACCACCAGGGGGTCCGGAGCCACCACGTGTCCCGCAGGCGCGGGCGCAGGCTCGAGCGCGAGTCTTCCGCTGGAAGACTCGCCCACCCACCGCATTCAATGCGGGTGGTTGAGGCGTGCTCTGCCGCCGCGGCACGCGGGGCAACCTTTGTCAGGCCTCACTGTGGACCGCGTATTACCAAGGTATACAGTGCAGCCGCCTGCGCCGCACCCACGCAGAGCCCGTCTGTCGCATTAATTGGATACGACGGCACGACACTTTTCCATCATGCCACCTACGCCGCAAGCTACGCGGCCCGTTCAGCTACGTGGCAGGCAACGCCGCTAGCTACACCTGGCGCCGCTCCGACAAGACAGCGCCTAGACATGCTGAACGGGGGATTCCAGGAGCAGTCAAGGAAATCCAGGAGTATGATCTCCTTCCCCTGCAGCACCATAATGTATGAACAGTACGTTGTTTTGTACTACATCGTTGGGCCCACCTGTCGGGGACCCAACAGCCATGTACGCGTCCCCTTGAGATATGAAAGGGAGGCGATCGCCGGACACAGGGGGACATGCTCTCGCAGACTCTCTCGAGGCAAGACAATACAACACACAGTGGACGTAGGGTATTACGATCCGGCGGCCCGAACCACTCTAATCCTGCTGTGTTCATCGTGTTCTTGAGCAAGATCGAACTAGTTGCTTGCTAACCCCCGAGTACTCACCCTCTGGGCTTAGGCGGGTGCATTCCGCCACCCGGCTGTGGTTTGCCACACCACGACAAGTGTACAACCTCTGCAGAGTGTAAAACTGATATATCAGCCGTGCTCACGGTCAAGAACGGCTTGGACCCTCACATGATTAATAAACTTAAAGATAGATATAAATCACATTCTGGTTATTTCTTGTGGCCTTGCTGAGTACCAATCATAAGTGTACTCACCCTTGCTTACTGCTGCTCAGAAGGAGAAGGTGTATAAAGATTTCTGAAGATGTTGCTGAGTTCTAGGCGTACGCAACCCCCAGTCGATTGCCTGTGAAGTTGGAAGTCTTCGTTTCCAGGATAAGCTGTATAACTCTGATAGTTTTTTAATTGTTTTAGTTTCTCTTTTTCGTGATACTGTTACTGATTATTCACTTATAATGTCTCTATATGTATGAAACTTGATCCTGGCATATATATATATATATATATATATATATATATATATATATAGTTATGCATTCGGTTTTGTTCTTAAAACCGGGTGTGACATCGAATCTTCGGATACATGTATGGAGCATTAAATGCAGTTGAAAAAAATAACTAATTACACAGTTCAACTGATTAGTACGAGATGGATCTTTTAAGCCTAATTAGTTCATGATTGGACATTAATTACCAAATAACAACGAAAATGCTACCGTACCCAAAATTCAAACTTTTCGCGAACTAAACACATCATCAGAGAAATTGAACTTTCTTCGATTCATCGTGTAGTAGTTTTCTACAAAATTAGCTACTTTTCTGTCAGCCCCCAGGTTTTTTTCGACTGGAAAATACAGGTAGGAAAACACAAAATTATTTGTGCCCGGCCAAGGTGGTACTTTCTCTTAACAAAAATTTAATTTGTCCATTAAGATAGCTACAATTTGAGTATCCTTGACTTGGCTTTTTCAAAACGTCTGCAAAAGAATTGTATGTACAAGGATCATGCAGCAGGTGTGGTATGTACGAAAATGGGCCAAGACGTGAGTCGCGGATGAGGAGGCCCAACACTCAGTGTATGCGCGCATGAAGGGCCTGCGTGAACACGTGGGCTGTTGGCCGTGTGAGCGGGGTTAAAGATGAGCCAGCGTAAGCGAGGAAACCATCTTGTAATCCGAACGCTGAACATTCTGGTCAAGCTGCTCCTCTCGAACCCTTTTTCCTCCTCCTGCTGCTAACAAGATCAGCTCGCGCTTTGTGCAGTTGCGCTATGCTCACTCAATTACTCTGTTCTCCACTTGTGGCCGGTGGTAAAGAAATGGCTCGTGCTTGTGTACGCCTGGGGAGTGGGCGACCGCAGTCCGGCTGCGCGCGGTCGGCGTTCGATCGGCGCGGATAGCTACGCGCACCGCGTCTTTGCCGCCTGTTGGAGCGAGAAATACAAATATGATACCCAACAATTTTAATAGACACATACATTTAGGACCATATCTAACCTCAAAATTAATACCTTTCAAAACTTCTTTTTCTATTGCTATATTTTATTCATTTCCTGACATAATATTTATCTACGGATTCTTTTTTATCTTTTCCTATAACGATGGAACTCAGTTACCAATTCTCTATGTTTTTCTATTCATGGTCATAGTTTCTGTTTTTAAAAAAGTCCATTTATACCTTCATAAAAATTCGAATTTTAACATGCAATAAGAAAACCAGATAACAGTGGCTGTCCAACTGTCAAAACAAGACAAGTTTGGCCCTTAGGTTGGTTTCAAATTTAGTTTTTTTTTCATTTTTTGTGAAAATTAAAATATTCAAATTTAAACAAAAAGAATCATATGCATTGAATTTTTTAAAAAGAAAAAAAATATAAAACTAGTACTTTAAAAAATGTAACCTATCTATTGGCACTCTATTTGTCAGTTATTTAGATCCATTTTTTTATATTTTCTAGTATATATGTGCTTGTAGTTATGCCCATAATTTTGAATAAATAAGATTTAAATAGATTAATAATAGATAGGTTATAAATTTAGAAAAAAAACATTGTACCTGTTACTTATTTTCTGATTTAAAATAAATTAATTTTAATTTTTAGATATAAATTGATTTTTTTTAATTTCTTCAAAAATACAAAAACACCTTTGAAATCATCCTAAGGGCTAAACTTTCCGGTGTTGACAATTGAATGGTCCTTATTATCCAATTTTGTAGTTGAAGATTGAATATTGGATTTTTTGTGATAGTTTGAATGTTTAAACTGGACTTTCCCTTTCTCATTGAACCTCATGATGTGTTCAACATGCGTTTCAAAAAAAATGTTTAGGAGACGTGGTCCAGGTGGCTAGTTGCGATCGAGGTTGTTGGGCTTGACACTTAATACATCATTCAAATAGTATATAAGGTGAGCTCATTTTTATATTTATATGATAAAATAAAACATACCGCTACTTAATATAAGTCACAAAGATAATATGAGTTTTCTATGATACCTTGTAGTGCAAGTTCATGGAAGCCCACAACTCAGTTAGGAGTCAGCCACAAAAATGCAACATTCTCGCAACTTTATCAGTGAGGGGATTTCTTTAAAAAAATCACATAAATTTGCTCATGGTTCAATTAAATATATATTAGACACACATGAAAGTGTAATGCAAAATAAATCTATTGCAACTAAATAATAAGAAATATTTATTTTAAATATGTATTATAATATTTAATAGATGCAAGAGAATATAAGATATATAACTATATTTATTAACCATAAAATTTATTTTTATATTAATTCTAATTATTTCGTGCGGGCTAGAGACCAAAATGAGAGCGCACTGCACTCATAGATGATACACAATGACGGAGAAGACACTCCGAAACTGCTGGCTCACACAGCCGTGATGAGCTCTGAAACGGGCTAGCTGGTAGCGGCTGAAAAAGAAAAGCATCTACTTCTCCGTTAGATCGCCATCCGCCGGCAGGAGCGGCTCGGCGATACCGTTCCCGGCGTCGAGCATCGAATCCGACCGGGTCATCGTCTTCTCCAAATCGTCCGTGTGCTCCGTCTCCCTCCCTCTCCTGCCTCCGTCGCCCGCTTTGCCCCACAGCACGACGTACAGCCCCGCGATGACGGCGATGGCCCCCAACAAGCTGAATAAGAGAGCAGAAAAAGATGCATCGTCAGAACTCCACCCCCAACACAACAATCTGCAGGCTAGCTCTTGAAACTTGAAAGTGGACAGGGGCCCAAGCAAAGCAACGGACCTGCCGACGTGCAGCTCTTCCCGGAGAACGGTCGCCGCGAACACGGTGGTGACGACGGTGCAGAGCGGGTTGAACATGGCCGAGTAGAGCGGGCCCCTCACCGAGATGCACCACGACTGCAGGTAGAACGTCACGCCCGACCCGAACACGCCCTGCATCACCACCGACCGCACACGGCCACGACGGCGTCATCTCCAAGGTTCCATGGCAACGGCCGATCAGAGCGAGGAACGAATCATCATCTATTGTAGCTGTACCGAGAAGAGGCAGCAGGAGAGCTCGAAGAGCGAGCGGATCCTCCAGGCGTTCGGGTCCGGCTGGAGGAAGGAGACGAGCAGCGCGGACTGCAGCGTGGACAGGAGGCACATCCACGCCGACAGCGCCAGGGGCTCCACGTACGACTTGCAGATGGGCACCTGCAGGATGAGCCAGAGCGACCAGCAGGAGCTGCTGCCGACGAGGAACAGCGCGCCCGTCACCCACTGGCTGCCCGGCGCCGGCGAGTGGAGGAGGGCGAGCAGCCCGCCGAGCAGCTTGGGGCCCTTGAAGAAGGCCATGGCCATGGCGCCGCCGACGCAGACGGCCGTGCCGAATATCTTGGCCAGGCTCCTCGGCCTCCTCACCTCCACCTTCTCAAGGCTGTTGATCGAATCAGACAGTACAGAGGCATCAGAGATATTGATAGTGGCAGTAATTTGACGTTTGCCGAGCGAATTTTGACCTCGTCAGAAACAAAAAGTTTCAGACAAATCAAGATAGTACGTCTCGCCAAGTCACGATACCGGAGACGTACAGATAGATCTGACTGAGGAGAAGACGATCCATAGTATTGCATGAGTGGCATGTACTCTGGTGGGAGCTAGTGAATGTCCCTACATAATAATTTAACATGGCATACAAGAGTGCGTCCGTGAACGTACAAACGTTTTGTCCTAACTGAAAACTGCGAAGCAAGCTGGAAAGTGTTAGTTCTGCATGGGATGAAGAAACTCCAGGCCGCCTGTGAGGCTGACATCGTCTGGTTTTGGACTCTACTTCGCATAACAGAGATACTACAACTACATCCGATCTGTTCAGAGTTCACAGCTGAAAATTTCCAGACCTCTCTTTCGAGCTCGGGGTGCTATCATAAAAATGCAATTTTCAACGTTTAACTATAAAACAGGCTATCTAAATGTTGAAACCGGAAAATTTAAGCTCCTTAGGTAGTTTTCCATTTGGTGAAAATAAAAAATATTTATATATAAACTAAAAATTATAAGTAATTCGTTTTAAATAAAAAATTACTAAATAGGCATCTGAATTTTTCTTAAAATTGTAACCTATTTATTGGCATGCATGATACTTGTCAATTATTCAGATCCATTTTTTTCATAATATTTTATTTCTTGTAATTATGCCTATTATTTTTTTAATAATTAATATTCAAATAGAGTAATAGTCGATAGGTTACTTTCATATTTTTTTCTAATTTAAAATGAATTAGTTTTAATTTTTAGATCTAAATATAATTTTAATTTTTATAAAATAATATAAATCCACCTTCAAAACCACCCTTAAATTTGCCCGATTTTGATAGTTGGATGGCCTATGTTATCTGGTTTCGTAGTTAAAAGTTGAAAATTGAACTTTTGCGATAGTTTGAGGTGTAAATCAGACTTTTCTCTTGATTAAAAGGCGGCCTGAGATCTTGATCTATCCTTGAAGAAAGGGAGTGATCTGACTCGCTACTCCGGTAGGCAGCATCATGTGTTGTTCATGTGGTGGAGATGATGGTCGCCGAAAAAGAGTTGCATTATTGAGTGATGATGAGGTGGCGCGTTGGTCCCGGGCACCGGCGCGGCTGTAGCTCCACAGGTGCAGGCGTGCAGCCACGTATGCAGCCAAACAATTGCAGTATGCCGTTAAGTGGAGCAGAGAAAGTGAGAAGCAGTGCCACTGGTACCATCAGCAGCCATTAATGAGTACTCGTTTGTGTGATCGTCCGACTAATTAAGACTAATCACCTTTATCGGTTCTTTTGTACCAATTATATCCAGCAACTCGATTTGCTCAACTAGATTGCAAGTTGTCCAATTAGTCATCAACTAATCACAATTAGTTGTCTGGTTAGACATAGAGCGACTAATATTTGATTCATAATACACTCTTTCAGGTTTCTAATTCACTACTAATCTCTCATAACTATAGTTTAGCGTTTGACAATTTGCTTAGGGATACTTGTTCAGTGAGATATTTATGTGATGGACTACCAAACCATTGTTGAATCTTAATCTTTATGGTTATGTAATTTATAATTGACCATCTATTTTAATTAATTTATATACATCCTAAGTATGAGGGGATTTAGAAAGGACGACTTGACTACCAACTAGCTTCGACTACCCTCAACTAATCATGTATGATTAGTCATCTTATCGGTGCTCTTATGCCTAGGTTCCCTAATACGGCTTGAAAACATTGACTGCTTGTCGTGGGGTTTCTAGGGGTACCCACAGCCGGGTGGCGGAGCGCACCCGCCTATTCCCGGAGAGGGAGTACTCGGGGAAGTACTAGGCGATGGGGCTGAATCTACGCTGAGAAGAGGACTCAAGAACACACGATTTTAGAGTGGTTCGGGCCGCCGGAGCGTAATACCCTACGTCCACTGGGAGATGTATTGTTCTTGGTGGTGTGTATGAACCTATCCTCCGCTGGCCTTGGCTCTCGCTCAGCCTGAGGTTTTCTAGCCCCCCCCCCTTTTTATAGATCAAAGGGGGAGCAGATACATAGGATGTTGGAGCCCCGACAGGTGGGCCCAACGTGACTGTGGCTACTGCGGTAGCGAATCTTTTCCTCCGATAGGCGTACTGCTGCTCTTCTGACTCAGGGGGGGTCTTCTCTTGTCCCGTCAGCTAGGTGTCCGTTGGAGTAGCGTAGCTTGCGGCGTGGCCTGCTGAGGCTATTACGTAGTGTCATAAAGGGCGAAGCCGAGCCGTCGTATCCATCTGTTACGGCAGACTGGCAGACGCGGCGTGGGCGGCGCCAGTGCCCCCACTACCTTGGTAATACGCGATCAATAGTGTCCCCTGGCTAGTCGAACGCCTCGGCTTCTGCTATATCAATGCGGACGTCCACCTACCGCAATGAATGCGAAGGTAGGTGGGCCTCAATATGGAGACCAAGGGCCTCAATATGGAGACCAAGGGCCTCATACATGTGTCGGCCCCGGACCATCCTGAGGCGGGGCGCCGAAACCTTCCCTTGGAGAGGGGTCCGATTGCTATGCGGGGGGTCCGGGACCCTATGAGGGGTCCGGGACCCCGCGGGGGTCCGGACTCCTCGGGGGGTCCGGAGCCCCGGCTGCTTGCGCTTGAGCGCCTGTCTCTCCTGGGATACGTGGCGTCCCCGGCCCTTCCCCGGCCGTGGAACTGGTCCGGTCCATTGTCGGGAGGACAGGTCTTCGGACCGCAGGGGTCCGGCTGTTTGGTTGTAGTTAAGGATAACTACAATATCCTTGCCCAGACACAGCAAGAGGGGGTACCCCAGTCCTGGGGTACCGACAGTGGCCCCCGGGCCCACCTCGGGTGAGGTACGAACCCGTAGGTGGGGCCACCATCGTGATGAGCTCCTACGCAGGTTGATTGCGTTGGTGAGCTCATGGAGAGTGCGGGCATCCCGGACCCCTGAGGCCGGTATGCCCGTTGCTAGGTTTAGGTACTAGAGCGCTCTCCATGGGGCGACGAAGGTGTAGGCTTAGGGTACGGAACCAAGCTAAGCGGCTATACAGACTTCGGATCGCCCAGGGAGCAAGCACTGCTTCCCGGACCTGGCTTTTGTCGACCGTGGCGAGCGGTCTCCGCCGGAGCGGGCCACCGGAGTGGACTTGGAGCGACCGTGGCGAGCGGTCTCCGCCGGAGCGGGCCACCGGAGTGGACTTGGAGCGACCGTGGCGAGCGGTCTCCGCCGGAGCGGGCCACCGGAGTGGACTTGGAGCGACCGTGGCGAGCGGTCTCCGCCGGAGCGGGCCACCGGAGTGGACTTGGAGCGACCGTGGCGAGCGGTCTCCGCCGGAGCGGGCCACCGGAGTGGACTTGGAGCGACCGTGGCGAGCGGTCTCCGCCGGAGCGGGCCACCGGAGTGGACTTGGAGCGACCGTGGCGAGCGGTCTCCGCCGGAGCGGGCCACCGGAGTGGACTTGGAGCGACCGTGGCGAGCGGTCTCCGCCGGAGCGGGCCACCGGAGTGGACTTGGAGCGACCGTTGCTGACAATCCGATGAAGCTTGTTACCGGACCTCATAGTAAGGTGCAAAGAAACCAAGCCTTATACTAGAAGAGAGCCCGGGACCTCTAAAGACAGCAGTCTTGGATACTAGAGTACTTGTAACAGGGTAGTGAAGTACGTAAACTTTAGGGTACATTACCAGGCTAAGCCACGCGGAGCTTCTCTACCCCAGGATACAAATACCACTTCCCCAGAGCAGGTCCCTAGGGGTCCGGACCGCCTTCCAGCTAGAAGGGGTGTCTCCACCTGACCACAAGCCAGCAACTTAACTTGGATTGTTAGCAATAAGGGAAACTCCGGTCAAGAGAGAAGAATAGTTAAACCAAGGCGAATAGATGTAATCAGGGTGGAGCCTAGGTAAAACTAAAAAAGAGAGTCTCCTTTATTATTGTGGTTGTCACGGTATACGTCGGAGGTCGGGATTACGAGGTCGGACCTCCACCGCTCCGGACCGCTTTTGCCTGTTTGTGTGATAGGGCCAGAGGTCGGGTTTACAAGGTCGGACCTTGACCGCTCTGGACACACACGTAGACGCCACGCTATTACAAAGGAGGAATTCTCTTAGTTTTTTTTTTCTTAGGAGTAACCTACAGCTGCATGCTATACAGTGTGTTCTTCGGAGGTGAAGGCGCCCTGGACGTGCCTGAACCGCATCATCCAGCATCACTTCGGGAGCTCGGGGGACCCCTTCTTGCCTGAGAGCTGTCACATGCTTACATGGCATGAGACAAATTCTTTGGCTTTGAATGGAAGAGGCCCCCTCCCCCTGCTGTCGCCGTTGCCGATGGAAACCAGAGCGCTTGCGCAGCAGATGGACCGGCGCGACGCGTGGAGAAGTGCGGTCGTTCGCCGGCTTGTCCTTGGTGCTAGCGCCAGGGGCCCCCGCACGAGGAGGCGGGGTCTTGTCTGCAGCAGCGCCGAGCAACGCTGAGGTGGATCCCCGGCGCTGGAGACGGCAGGACGACACGGTCAACTTCCTCCGGGATGGCCGTCGGCTCCAGGCTCCATGTTGAGAGAAAGCCTTGAGTCGACGCCATGCCACCGCAGAGGAGGCGTGGCTGTTGCTTGAGAGAAAACCTTGAGTCGACGTAGGGGCGGCAGCGCGCAGCGGCGCCTCCGCTGCGCGCTGTCACGCCGGCTCAGAGGTGTCGCAGTGGCGACGCACAGCAGGCGTCGCTGCCGTGCGCCGCCGCACCGAGGGCGTTGGAGCGCCGGTGCTATGGCATGTGAAGTGAGTGTGGCGCTGCCTTCCTTCATCTTCTCGCTCGTCATTGCAGAGGATGAACACGGCCCAGAAGCCCGAAAATCCAGCCAACGCCTGTCTTCCCCACGGACGGCGCCAAAATGTCGTGGGGTTTCTAGGGGTACCCACAGCCGGGTGGCGGAGCGCACCCGCCTATTCCCGGAGAGGGAGTACTCGGGGAAGTACTAGGCGATGGGGCTGAATCTACGCTGAGAAGAGGACTCAAGAACACACGATTTTAGAGTGGTTCGGGCCGCCGGAGCGTAATACCCTACGTCCACTGGGAGATGTATTGTTCTTGGTGGTGTGTATGAACCTATCCTCCGCTGGCCTTGGCTCTCGCTCAGCCTGAGGTTTTCTAGCGCCCCCCCCCCCCTTTTTATAGATCAAAGGGGGAGCAGATACATAGGATGTTGGAGCCCCGACAGGTGGGCCCAACGTGACTGTGGCTACTGCGGTAGCGAATCTTTTCCTCCGATAGGCGTACTGCTGCTCTTCTGACTCAGGGGGGGTCTTCTCTTGTCCCGTCAGCTAGGTGTCCGTTGGAGTAGCGTAGCTTGCGGCGTGGCCTGCTGAGGCTATTACGTAGTGTCATAAAGGGCGAAGCCGAGCCGTCGTATCCATCTGTTACGGCAGACTGGCAGACGCGGCGTGGGCGGCGCCAGTGCCCCCACTACCTTGGTAATACGCGATCAATAGTGTCCCCTGGCTAGTCGAACGCCTCGGCTTCTGCTATATCAATGCGGGCGTCCACCTACCGCAATGAATGCGAAGGTAGGTGGGCCTCAATATGGAGACTAAGGGCCTCAATATGGAGACCAAGGGCCTCATACACGTGTCGGCCCCGGACCATCCTGAGGCGGGGCGCCGAAACCTTCCCTTGGAGAGGGGTCCGATTGCTATGCGGGGGGTCCGGGACCCTATGAGGGGTCCGGGACCCCGCGGGGGTCCGGACTCCTCGGGGGGTCCGGAGCCCCGGCTGCTTGCGCTTGAGCGCCTGTCTCTCCTGGGATACGTGGCGTCCCCGGCCCTTCCCCGGCCGTGGAACTGGTCCGGTCCATTGTCGGGAGGACAGGTCTTCGGACCGCAGGGGTCCGGCTGTTTGGTTGTAGTTAAGGATAACTACAATATCCTTGCCCAGACACAGCAAGAGGGGGTACCCCAGTCCTGGGGTACCGACACTACTAGTGAGCTGAAACGGATTCTCTTCCTTGTACTCACCCGACTGATGCAGCCATGACGAAGGTGATGGCTGGAATTAAGTTGGTCATGGCCGTTGCCATCGACGACGAGCCCAGATGCACCCCTTGGTAGTACAAACACTGATTCGCCGTCGCCCTGTCGTCAGTCGCATGGAACAGAGCAAAATGAAAACACAGTTAGTTGATGTCAAAGCTCGCAAACAAGAATCACAAAATGTTCCACCACAACCCTGTAAATAACTCAATATATGGTGATCGATGTGGATAGGCGATACAAGCTTACTATAGACGTGAATGTGTGGCTACTACTACTCTACTAGTATCTTCCAAGCGTTAGCAATGGCGTTTGCATACCCGACAAGAGACGCGACGAAGACCAACACGAAGCCTGCCACTCCAAGGTCCGTCGTCATCTCCTTCATCTTCTTCCTGCAGATCGATCACCAGTCACGACCGACGACGATCAGAATTATCAGTGGAACACAGTCGTTGGTTCGCTTTGTCCGCAGCTAGGGGAAGAAATGCACCGTAGGTATACCTGTTGGCCGCGACGACGACAGGGACGAGGACGACGGTGGCCACGGCCTGCCTGTAGACGACGAAGACCAGGGGGCTCATGCCGCCGGTGAACGCCGCCTTGGACCACAGCGCCAGCGCCGCATAGATGCACTGCGTCACCACCATGGCCGCCGCCGGCTTGTACTCCTCCATGGCGGCTAGCTGCGCGCGGCTGCAATTCCGGGCGCTGCCAGTTTTTGTTTCGCTCGGTGGCTCGATCTGGCTGTGGCACACGGTGCTGAAGCGCTACGCGGGAGGGTTATATGTAGCATGGGGAGGAAGGAGTGGGCGAGTGGCACATTGGCACACAGAGTAACAGAGAAGGCGATGGTGGTTTTTACATAGCCCAGACCCAGAGAAAGGTTCCTTCCTACATGAGCTCTCACAGGGTACCATACTTTCGGACGTGCCTGCTATCATAAGGATCTGCGGTTAATTGGTTGCACAACGCAAAAGTTTCCAGGGACATGTGCTCACATGGTAGCTAGCTAGCAAACTTATGGAACTTGGGAAAGTTTGTGTACTAGCTAGGACAGTATTATTCTTGGAACCATAAACCCCCATCAATATCAGTTTGAAACCCCTATCAGTGTCGATTTCGGTTTAGACACCAATGCATAGTGGCACTAATAATTAATCCATGATTTGCAAAACTTTTTGCATAGATGGGCTGTAAATCGCGAGACGAATCTAATGAGCCTACTTAATCCATGATTTGCAACAGTGATGCTACAGTAACCATCTGCTAATTATTAATTAATTATGAATTAATTAGCATCATTAGATTCATCTCGCGATTTACAACTCATCTGTGTAAAAAGTTTTGTAAATAGACTTCATTTAGTACTTCAAATTCACAAGATTCCATCGCAATTTTTTTTTTCAAAACATCTAAACACAGCCCAGGTTAATCTGGCCCATGTGTACAAATCTGAACATATTTATTTTGAGCGGACAGTTGTGACGAGTTTTGCAGGCAAGCATGGTAGCCCCTAATAAGTTTCTGGAAGTACAATTATTGGTTTTGGTTGTATGATTACCGTTCACAGGCTTGTATCTCCAGTTGTAGAACCCACAGCCTGTCTTGTTCGGTTGGCGTATAAGCGCTGGCTGGCTGGTGGTAGTGTAGCTGCTGGTGGTAGTGGTTGGCGTATAAGTGCTGGTGGTACTGTACCATTCACAGGCTTGTATCTCCAGTTGTAGAACTCACAGCCTGTACTGAATGGCTTTCCACGCGTAAGGTTATACACCGCAATTAGCTGCTATAGTAACCAGTCGCTACAGTACATGTCCTCTCACAAAATCAACCGCTACAGTGAATCAGCCAGCTACAATCAACCATCCGAACAAGCTGCCAGAGGTTGGTAGCCCCTAATAAGTATTACCTTGAAAGTACAAACAACTAGTAGATTGCAAAAGAGAAAAAAAATCATGGATTTTATATGCCACATAAAATTAGTGACCAAAGTCATGTTTCATCATAGACAGAAACCATATGACATCTGCATCTGAAATGGATGTCTTTGTAATCAGAAGGTACGAAAAACTGGCACGGTGGGCGCACTTGCCCTGTGAACACCATAAAACTAATAATTTCCATTTCCTGAGAGGATCTTGAGAAGCTGCGACTACCCCATCCTTGATTCCTAGTGGGGAGTCTGCCTGATTGCTGGACACTTCCACAAAGCCTAACCTGACGACTAGTTTGTCCGGTGGTCATTTGTTGCTAATAACAGCCGCGAGTAGCCCAGATCGGATCCCTCGCGCAAGCAATGCAAGCAGCAGCAGCGTGTGTGGCGTCCAAACGACGAGGGCCCATTGGATATTTTCCGGCAGTCGAAGAGCCCCGCCCCCAATTCCCAGCCACATTCAACCGGTGGGCCGGGCCGGGGCCATCGACGCACTGCGCCCACGGCGGCTTTTGAGCGAGGAGGTCGATCCAGTGGCTCCTGCGAGGCGAGCACCAATAATTGCCGGCGGTTTTCGTCGCGTCCCCATCGGACACGTGCAACGACGTAACGGCCGTGGGGGAGGGAGCGCAGCGCATTGGTTCACTTGCTTGCGGAGGACGGGAACCTACAGCCTACAGGGTTGGGTCTGTAGGTAAACCGATAGGCTACGCTAGCATTACTACCGCATAAATCCAAGATATTTTCGAGTAGAAGATCATAAATCGTTATCACTAGACGCGCAGCGCAGCGGAAGAAGTCGCGCGTCGATGTAGAGGAAGTAGTCGATCACGTCCCACGAACCGAGCTCCTCGTACTTGATCCCAGCAGCCGATCAGCGCAGCAGTCGCAGCAGCGCCTCCACGGAGTCCACACGTACAGGGATGAAACGCCGGGCGTCGGTGTGCTAGCACCGCACGCACGACAAGGGCGGCGGCCGAGAGAGAGGGAGGGGCGGCGGCTAGGGAGGTGGCGCGGCTCAGGTCATCGCCCCCCTAGCCCCTCCCTCATATATATAGGGCGTACTAATGGGCTTCTATCTCATAGGCTCATTAGTAACCCTAATCCCTCTTGGATCAATATCCACTTGGGCCTTTAAACCGTATTGTGATGATGGGCTCTTGGGCATATCACCAACAATCTCTCACTTGCACTAGAGACAATCATACATGCAAGCTTTCCAACATTCCAAACCCCTTAAGTGTGTGACCCGTTAGGTTCATGTGTAGGTGGTCGTGATCGGAAATCATTTCCGAATCACAAGTCAATAGCGGCACCTAACAGGGCATAGTGACTCACAAATACACATAAAGATCATATCGGCCGAACCATAGATATACTCATACACCGATCCCTTTGCCACACGATACCAGTCAAGCTCAAAGCGAGATGCGTGCCACCTTTGTGATAGCTCGACCATTCTCTCGATCTAATAGTGGATTCTATTCATAACTAACATTTAGTCATCATGATTAACTCTTTAATCACTTTGGCATGGCCATGCACTTTCAAATCCAACTATCTCGAGGGGCCCAGAGATATCTCTCCCGTTATCTAGGAGGGGCAAATTCCATCTTGATCCGCTCACATCCCATTCCATGTTTCATGACATACCTGTAAGCTGCTTTTGTAACTATCCAGTCACGGAGTAGCGTTTAGCAGCCCCAAGATGCACCACTACACACAGTGAGAAACAATGGCGATCTCAGGTCTAAGGATTCAGTAGGTATAACACTCAAGAACAACTGATGGCACATACAAAATAACAATCCCAACATTGTCTTGGAGTGGGTCAATCCAACACCATGTTCACCAACATGTGTCCACATCATTAATTCGATATCTACATATCCATGATCCGTGAAACATGATCATCAATTAATGCATGTGGTAGTCTCAACGTCGTTGTTGTCCCACACAACGACATAAACTAGGGATAATTTAGAATCATATCATTTTCAACAAAGAGTTTCACGAACAAGTCACATACTTGATAATCAATGTAAAATAATCATCCATGGAACAAATAACAATTATTTATCATTACATAAACATACTCATGACACAAAATCTCCCACGCACACTAGAATCACTGATGTAAGTATCTAATACCAATAGATCTCATGTGCGCCTCATGCTTTGGTTGTGGGAGAGGCTTCGTCAACGGATCAGCAACGTTTGAATCCGTGTGCACCTTGCAAACCTTCACATCACCTCTCTCAACAAAATTACGGATGAGGTGATACTTTCGCAGTATATGTCTGGACTTCTTAGTTGTTCTAGGCTCCTTTGCTAGTGCAACGGCACCACTATTATCACAATAGATGTCCACTGGACTGGACGCACTAGGAACAACACCCAAGTCAGAAACAAATTGTAACACCCCGGGTGTTTGCACAGTAATTTAAATAGGTGTCTACACAGTAATTGTGTTTGTTGATATGCATCTTGTGCTTGAAATGCTTAAAAAGGATCTTTTTGTAATTATGAAAGGTTATATGTGTAATTATGATTTTATGCAAGGTCCTTTTTGCAGTTGTGTTGAATAGGTTGTGTAATTATAGTTTTAGTGGAGGGTGTTTGTGCAAAATTTCAGTGCATTTAATGCATGGTAGTCATTTTGCTTGTAAGTCTACATTTGAAGTGATTTTGCTTTGAAAAAGACAAAATTCCTAGAGTTTAAAATCCCTCTTGTGTTTTCAAATTTAGCTCTCTATCCTTTGGTCAAATAAATTTTTGCACAACATCAAAGTTGTAGCTCTTGAAAAATTGAACAACTTTCATGTTGGGCACTTTTTCATTTGAGCTTTGGTTTAAAAGTTATCGCTGTTTTACAGTGGGGTCCCTGGAACTTTTGGTAATTGCAAAACGAACCTTTTCTTCCACCTCCACCCCCTGCTCTGTTTTCTCTCTCGCCGCCGACAGCGCCGCCCGTCACCGCCGTGGAGCGCCTTCCCGGCCTTCCCGGCCATTAATTCGCCGTGCGCTGGCTCCCACGCGTCGCGGGCGAGCTCCTCCCCCTCCTGTTGCCTCGCGCTGGAGCCTCCACCCCTCGCCACGCATCCCCGCTGCGCCCAGAATCTCCCCGACGGCCGCCACCGCGACGCCGCCGTGGAACGGCCGCTGCAGAGCACGCCGCCCTCTTCTAGCGAGCGCTTAAGCAATACTTAAACCCCAGAGGTCGATTTCGCTCGTCCATTTCCTCTCCCCTCGCTCCCACGCCGCAGAACGCCGTCGCCGCCCCGCTTTAACCCCGGCGAGCTCCACCCCACCGCGGAGCCGCCAATTCAGACCCGCTCCACCCCTACATCCCCCACCATTAGCACCGCCTCGACCTCGCGCAGCTCCCAGGCCTTTTCCCTCGCCCAAACCTCACCGGAGCCATCCCGCCGCCGAGCTCCGAGCCCGCAGGCCGCCGTCCATCGTCGACCGCCCTCCTCCAACCCTCTCCCGACGCGCTAAGTACACCAGGAGGTCCGCCCTGGCCTGCTCTCCGTTTCCCCCAACCCCACCCTCGCCGCCGGCAATCGCCGTCGCCGGTTTTGGCCGGTCAAACCACCGCCCCCTGCTCTGACTCGGCCGGGGACTTGTTTGTTAGAATTAGAGAAAGGCCAGGGGGTTATGTGAATAGACTATGACTCATTTGAATAGTGCCACTAAGGACTGCTTTGTAATGTTTTTCAGTGAACTTTGAAATTCAATATCAATTCGTACAAAATTCGTAAAATAGCAAATCTTAATGTTTTGGAATCCTCTTGAAGAGCTCTATGCAGTAGAACCAGAATATGTTAGGCTTTAGTTGCAAGTTTTTGCTGTAGATTTTGTTTTGTGTTACTAGGTATATAAATACTTGTTCTTTAATCTTTTTCTTATCTGATGCTTGAAAGTTTGTATTGCTCTGAAATTTTGGTGGTAGTTTACTCTTGTTACACTAGCTCTGCTATAAAAATTTCATGATCAGTTCTTTGTTGTAACTTTTTATTTGATTTAATCCTTGTTTAGTGTACTTTATTCTTGGTAAATAGTTTTTGTTCTTAATAAATCGTTAAAATATTCCTGAGTGATCTTCTGGAGTATATTAGCTTGTCCAGGAAGTATGAGCATCAGTTAATGGCTAGAACAGGAGCTAAAATTGAATCTTGCTAAACTGATGTCTATTTTGTTTATTTTCTCCGAATTAATTCTTTGTAGATAAAATCATGAAAAATTCACAGTAGCTAGATCATCCCTGTGTAGATCTCCTGTTAAATGTTGAGCTTCTGTTTTGATCTATTTTAGTCTGTATAATTCAAGCTTGTGTTAGGTGTTGCCTGCATAAATGATTTATTGTGATTAAATGGTTTCATTTCTTGGCATGATTTTTGCAGGGTAGCTTAGTTTGTTAATGTTATGTTTAGCGTAATTTTGGTAGATTTTATTACTATTTGTACTCTGAGTTGTTGTTTTATTTACAAACCATGACTTAGTGGTATAGTAAATCACCACCACTCATTTTATGAAGTTAGTTAACTTCTTTTGTGCTGTTGATCATGATGCCTTGTGTAGTTAAATTTGTTATTTAACTACTCTATAAACGATTGCCCATGTTTGTTTATAATGTTGTTCTTGCATTGCATATAGACACGACTGCCTTATCGGACGGGACGTACGAGCTTATCCCGGAATCTGACGGAGGTGATCTCGAAGCTCAAGTGAACACTGCGGAACTAACTGAAGCCCCGAACCAAAGTTCGGAAGAGCCTAGCGCTGAAATAGTTAGCAATTACCGAGAAGGCAAGCCCCGGACATAACCTATATTTCAAATTATTATCATTTACTGTTATTACTTACTTGTGCATTTACAGTTCTTAGGATTTGAATTGAAACCCTAGATGCATGATCCTAGGAACCTATGTACTGAACACTAGACCTGAGTTCGATTATCTGCTAAGCTTATAGGAACGGTAAAAGTCGAGTGATTGCCTGTCACTCGCGAGCTTTATAGGAATTGCTTGTTTACTTTCTGTTATCAATATAAGGACGACGGACGGGGTTATGTTCGATATTATGTCCTATGTGAGACCCCGTCTGTGTTGATGAACTTGCTAAGGTCGCGGTGTGTGGTAGTGCTGGTTAAGTTTTTGAAAGTACTAGTCACATGCCGTAAATATGGTACGCGGCAAGCCTAGTAGCTGATTGGACCGGGGAGTGGATATACCTCCCACTCTCTCAGTAGGGATAGGTTTTTACTATATGTTGCGCAACACTACGACTTCTAGGGACAAGGTTCGGCCTTGGAGCCCTGTAGTCGGGGAGAGTGGCACTATCCACAAGCCGGAAAGAAAGGTTAACGGTTGTTTGGGAATGACCCGACGGTATTCCAGACGTGTGTGCTAGGTTACCCTTGCAAGGTTGAATTTCGATTCAGAATCGTCCGCCTCTCACGATGAAATGAGACTGCTTGATCTCTTTGCCACACAGAGTAATAAGAGCAACAATATTCTTATTAATCTTGATGTTTGCTTAGAAGTTCCACCATGTTTGGTTAGTAGATGCTTACATAGAATGGTTAATCAACTAGAATCTTGAAGCTAAAACTGGAAAGTAAGGACCTACTCTTTATTGCTTTTCAGCAAAGGAAAACCAGAGCCTTACAAAGCCTTGCATAGTCTACCTAAGGTGGGCTATTTATACCCGTTGTCGGTTAAGTCTTGCTGAGTATTAGAATACTCAGCCTTGCTGTTGAAACCCTTTTTCAGGTATGAGTTTTGAGGATCAGATCGCTAGCTTAACCTATCCTTGCTCGTTGCCTCCTGGCTGGTCCGTAGAGTGGGATACGTCTTCGGCCGGCAATGACTATGACGAGTGATACCATGCTTGGGCTAGCCTGGTATCCTTTTTGCGACGTGTTGTAGCCGTCGTGTTTTATCTTCCGCTGTTTAAACTCTGAACTTACTCTTATGTTTTGTATAACTGTATTACTTAAGTTGGTTTTGTAATAAGGGTTTGAACTATTTTGTAATCACTACTGAACTTGCATGTGTTGTAAAATTTGTGGTTGTAATATCTCTGGACTCGCCTTCGTGCGAGGTATGCTTGTTCGATCCGAGAATCGGTGGTTGTATCGGGACGTTACCCGACAGACCAAAAATTGTTCCGTTTGAAGTGTGTTTAAGCTAATGTTGCCTTTATGGTGATGGTTTACGCACTTGAGCCGGGATAATTTAGGCGGTTCTGCCACACAAACTTTCTGATCCAAACAGCTTCTTTTGCAGCTTCGGAAGCTGCAATATACTCGGCCTCTGTCGTCGAATCAGCCACCGTATCTTGCTTGGAACTCTTCCAACTCACTGCCCCACCATTGAGGCAGAAAACAAAACCGGATTGCGATTTGGAGTCATCTTTGTCTGTTTGAAAACTAGCATCGGTGTAACCCTTTACAAGGAGCTCATCTTCGCCTCCAAATATTAGGAACATATCCTTAGTTCTTCTCAAGTACTTAAGGATACTCTTTACAATTGTCCAGTGAGGTTCACCGAAATCTGACTGATACCTGCTCGTAACACTTAGAGCAAAGGAAACATCTGGGCGCGTGCAAAGCATAGCATACATGATCGACCCTATGGCTGAAGCATAAGGAATCGTACTCATCCTCTTTTGCTCATTAGGGGTCGTAGCACACTGACTCTTGCTTAGAGTAATGCCATGTGACATTGGCAAGAAACCTTTCTTGGAATCTTGCATATTGAACCGATTCAATATCTTGTCAATGTACGTGTCTTGGCTCAATCCAATTAGCCTTTTTGATCTATCTCTATAGATCCTAATACCTAGAATATAAGCCGCCTCTCCTAAATCCTTCATCGAAAAACTCTTTTTCAATGAGGTTTTAACGGCTTCAAGCATTGGAATATCATTTCCGATCAGTAATATGTCATCCACATATAGGACCAGAAACACAAGTGCGCTCCCACTAGCCTTTTTGTAAACACAAGGCTCATCTTCATTCTTGATGAAGCCAAACCCTTTGACTACTTCATCTAAACGAATATTCCAACTCCGAGATGCTTGCTTCAATCCATATATGGACCTCTGAAGCTTACATATTTTCCCAGCATTTTTAGGATCGACAAAACCTTCAGGCTGTGTCATATACATATCCTCACTTAGATGTCCATTAAGAAAAGCGGTTTTGACATCCATTTGCCATATCTCATAGTCATAATATGCGGCAATTGCTAGGAGAATCCGAACAGACTTTAGCATTGCGACGGGCGAAAAGGTTTCCTCATAGTCAACACCTTGAATTTGTCGGAAACCTTTCGCCACCAATCGTGCCTTATAGATGTGAACATTTCCATCCATGTCTAATTTTTTCTTAAAACTCCACTTACAGTCGACAGGTCTTACACTGTCAATCTGATCGACCAAGTTCCAAACTTGATTATCATGCATGGATTTTAACTCGGATTCCATGGCTTCAAGCCATTTGTCGGAGTCGGGTCCCATCATTGCTTCTTTGTAGGTCAAGGGCTCATCATTTTCCATCAATAATACATGGCGCTCCTCCGTAATAAGGAGGTTGAGCTTGTCAGTAGCGCGACGTGCCCTTATAGACCTTCGTGGGGCTGGTGCCTCAACTACGGGTTGTGCAACATCTTGCACATCCCGTGGATCTTCAGTGGGTGCTGAAACAGTTTCGGGTGTTTCCTGAATTTCTTCAAGTTGCACCTTGCTCCCACTAAATCCTTTTGAGAGAAACTCCTTTTCTAAGAAAACACCATTGCGAGCGACAAACACTTTGCCTTCCGCCTTATTGTAAAAATAATATCCTTTGGTTTCCCTAGGATACCCCACAAAGAAACATTTGTCTGACTTTGGAGTGAGCTTATCTGACATCAAACGTTTGACATAAGCCTCACATTCCCAAACTTTGAGAAAAGATAATTCGGGACGCTTCCCAGTCCATATCTCATATGGTGTCTTCTCAATAGACTTACTTGGAACCCTATTCAGTGTGAACGCAGCAGTTTCAAGAGCATAACCCCAAAATGATAATGGAAGATCAGCTTGGCTCATCATGGACCTAACCATGTCCAACAAGGTTCGGTTCCTCCGTTCGGATACCCCATTCCATTGAGGCGTTCCGGGCGGAGTTAGCTGCGGAATAATTCCACATTGCTTCAAATGATCACCAAATTCAAGGCTCAAATATTCTCCTCCACGATCAGATCGCAAAAATTTAATTGTCTTGCCTAATTGATTTTGTACTTCATTCTGAAATTCTTTGAACTTTTCAAACGATTCAGACTTGTGCCTCATTAAGTAGATATAGCCATATCTACTAAAGTCATCAGTGAAAGTAATGAAGTACTGAAAACCACCTCTGGCTATTGAGCTCATTGGTCCACATACATCGGTATGTACAAGTTCCAACAAGTCACTCGCCCTCTCACTCTGACCAGTGAAAGGCGCTTTGGTCATCTTTCCAAGCAAACAAGACTCACATGTGTCAAATGATTCAAAATCAAATGAGCTTAACAATCCATCTTTATGGAGTTGTTCAATGCGCTTCTCATTTATATGACCTAAGCGACAATGCCAAATAAAAGTGGGATTCAAATCATTTGGTCTAAGCCTCTTAGTATTAATGTTACAGACAGATTTATCCTCAAGATCAAGAACATATAATCCATTCACCAATGTACAATGAGCATAAAAAATACCATTGCAAAAGATAGAACAACGTTTGTTCTCAATTACAATCTTAAAATCACCAACTTCTTCCAAACATGAAGAAGAAATAATGTTCTTGCTCAAAGCAGGAATGCAATAACAATTATTTAATTCCAAAACTAATCCGGAGGGTAGAGACAAGTGGTAGGTGCCGACCGCCAACACCGCAACCTTTGCGCCATTGCCGACCCGAACGTCCAACTCGCCTCTTGCAAATCTTCTAGTCTCACTTAGACCCTGCAACGATTTGCAAGTGTGAATCATCGATCCAGTATCAAATACCCATGATTCACTAGAAGATAATGCAATATTTATTTCTATAACATTTATATCTGAAGTGGAAGTCTCACTTCCCTTCTTCTTCTTCTTTTCTTCCAAGTACTTCTTGCAGTTCCTAGACCAATGTCCCTTTTCATGACAGTGGAAGCATTCATCTTCAGAAGTAGGGCCAGATTTGGCCTTAGGTGCTGGCTTTAGCTTAGAGCCCGAGGACTCACCACCGGAACTCTTTTCCTTGCCTTTACCTTTGGGATTAGGAGGCGTCCAACGCTTCCTCTTTTTGTTCCCCTTCTGAATCATCATCACATGATTGGGATTCTTCTTAATGCTCTCCTCTGCTGTTTTTAGCATCCCATGCAACTCACTCAATGTTTTATCCAAGCCATTCATCTGAAAGTTCATGATAAAAGGCTCATAGCTCGCCGGGAGCGACTGGAGAATAACATCAGTAGCCAAGTCTTGGTGAAGTTCAGAACCAAGTCTATCCAAAGTCTCAATGTAACCAATCATTTTGATCACATGAGGACTGACTGGGCTACCTTCTGCCAGCTTGCACGCAAACAAGGATTTTGAGATATTGAACCTCTCAGTCCTGACTTGGTTCTGAAACATCCCACGCAGCCCCTCGATCATGGTATGAGCATCCGCATGCTCATACCGCTTCTGCAGATCAGGGGACATGGTGGCGAGCATTAGACAGCTGACATCAAGTGAGTCATTGCAGTGCTTCTCATAAGCTCTGCGATCAGCAGCAGTTGCATTGTTAGGGAGATCATCAGGATATGCTGCTCAAGAACATAATCCTTTTTCTCTTGCCTGAGAACAATTCTCAGGTTGCGGTACCAATCAATAAAGTTTGTTCCATTCAACTTTTCTTTCTCAAGAACAGAACGCAAATTGAAAGCGGAATTGTTACTGGCAGACATGATCTACAACATTAAAGTAAAGCAAGATTTCAGCACTAAGTTTATGTAAAGACTTTCATTAACTGATTTAACAAAAGACAACCTACTATATCAAAGTCATCTTCCCTCTAATGACATATAGTGGTTCAAGATTCATAATCACTAAAATTCTAGTGAGCTTTAGCATCACGGCTAGAAAAGTAGTGATACAGGTAAGTAACAAATTACTAATCACATCTCTATGCGACTCTTGTTTGTTGGGTGGCATCCAATGCCCCGGCCCCAACCCTATGCCTTAAAGCCCAAAACTGTTTTGATAGCTTTGCTGAGTAAACCAATACTATGCTTGTGAATGTCCGACATCCACCCTATACAAAAGTGATAGCTGAGGGTACTCTACTTTGGTAAACCTACCACACAACGATCAAAATTTATAGGTGCAGCTATTGGTAAAAGGCATCAAAAACTCAAACTTTTCTGAGGGAAGCTATTCTATCATGATTAAAGCATCCACCATATGTAAAAGCATGAAAGAATAGTATGACAGGAAAATAAACATCACAGGCATATAATCATATTATATTGTGAATAGTATGGCCTCTTGCATCACAATGGGCTCTATCGCCATGGCTCCAAGGTGACCTCCATTGCCATCCGTCCTGTCTTGTGGTGATCATCATCGCCATCATGATTGAAACCTCCATGAAAAGATACTAAGCTACTACATCTAATAGCTAGTGAAATAATTACATGAGGATTCAAACATCACAAGTCGACACGCAGGTCGTTATACAATAATGGTGCAACCTCAACCCGGTTGTGTTAACTTGCGACACGTAGGCCGCACAAATCATCACATACATCATCACATGACATTGAGGCCATACCATTCACATCACACCCTGCAAAAACAAGTTAGGCGTACGACGTGTTCTACCAAAGTAGCGCTTGGGAAGCCGCTACAGCGAGAAAGCAACGGCGGTCTCAGGGCAGCGCCCTGAAAACCTCACGGAATTACACAGATCGAATCTATGGAATCCCTATGAAAATCTCATCAAAGTGATCGCATCACCTCAAATCCGAGCCATTCATAATGCCTCAATTTTCACTAGGTCAATCACCTTGACCGTGCAAACTTTGCACTTGAGAAGACTGCATCTACACATGACCTTGATCTGTTGGTTCAATCTACTGACTATGCACACAGTTAGTCCCGATGGTGATTCCAGCCGGTAGGGACATGTCGTATGCATAACAGAGAAAGAACACAAACTAATCTTTTGTCACATGCCGCGCAATCAACTCGCTCCAGTTTTAACCCCTTATGACCAATTGATCTAATCAAACCGTGCAAAAGTAATAGATCCAATCTACTACAACAACATATCACCCATATGCAAAAGATCCAGACCAAAAACTACGCAAGATGGCTCTGGTACCACTGTAGGTAAACGGGTAGGCTACGCTAGCATCACTACCGCATAAACCCAAGATACTTGTGAGTAGAAGATCATAGATCGTTACCACTAGACGCGCAGCGCAGCGGAAGAAGTCGCGCGTCGATGTAGAGGAAGTAGTCGATCACGTCCCACGAACCGAGCTCCTCGTACTTGATCCCAGCAGCCGATCAGCGCAGCAGTCGCAGCAGCGCCTCCACGGAGTCCACACGTACGGGGATGAAACGCCGGGCGTCGGTGTGCTAGCACCGCACGCACGGCAAGGGCGGCGGCCGAGAGAGAGGGAGGGGCGGCGGCTAGGGAGGTGGCGCGGCTCAGGTCATCGCCCCCTAGCCCCTCCCTCATATATATAGGGCGTACTAATTGGCTTCTATCTCATAGGCCCATTAGTAACCCTAATCCCTCTTGGATCAATATCCACTTGGGCCTTTAAACTGTATTGTGATGATGGGCTCTTGGGCATATCACCAACAGGGTCGACGTACGTATTGCATGTTGTTTGTCTGAATCCACCGACGGCGACGCCTGTTGGTGTTGCCGAGTATACCTGCCGGCTGTGGCAGCACGGCTCGCCTTTCGGTTTGGCACGGCCAGCGGGTGCCGGTGCCAGGCGTCGCCCGGTGACTGGATCCACCGAAGGGGACGCAGGCCATGTAAAGCATGCCTGCCGTGGTGCGAGCGATGATGGGCGGTCGGACAATGCAGTTGCCTGCGCCGATGCGCGGCGGCGTCCCCGGGATCCGTCCACGGTCCACCGCCAGCGCCGCGTCCTGTGCGACGTTGCGCGCCAGGAGCAGCCAGCGGAGCAGTTCGGCGGGCCGTCGGCCATTCGCCGGAATCTGGGCCTGCCGTTGTGTTGTTGCACGGCGGCGGGCGCTTGATGGGTCCGGTCCGCGTGACCCGTGCCCACAGACCTCCTTTTCTTCTTCTCTCCCCCGCAGCGAATATCTTCAACTCCTGATTCTGGGCTTCCGCGAGACCCGTCGTCGTCGTCAGAGCAAGTTTTATAAATATAGCCCGTGGCCGGCTGCAAGCGCGCGGGGAGGCGCGCACGAGGCTGCGATTAAATGCTGCAGCAGCACCGTCAGCCAATAGAAGGAAGCCACAGCGCGTCTGCGCGCGTCTCAGCCGGCCGCAGCGGGCGTTTGCCGAACCGCCCGCTCGCAATCTCTCTCCTACTCCACGTCGGATTCAGCCACCTCCACGCCGACCATAATACCTGCTCTCAAGAGCCCCGGCCGCTTGTTTCTAGGACCCAGTAAATTGGAGTGTAGTACTCCGTACCTCCCTGGATGTGCTTATCTGGGTCGTTGAAGCCGCTTCCACGGGCGGGCCGCGGCCTGGGGATCAGCACCAGCAGTCCCTGGTATTCCACTTGTTGTGCAATATACTTCAAGAATGCATAGAATATACGATGGTATACGGTACTAAAAATATTGGCCGCGTCTCCAGGATGTGTCCCGCGTCCCCCCGCCTCGGCTGCAGACCAAAGCGGCGCCATTGCCACCCTCGACCGAGCGTAGGAAGATGAGCGGCAGCCCGGAGGGGGCCGAGCTTGCCGGATCTCGCCCACCGCCGCCCGGGTCACAGGTGCTGGAGGCGCCCTCGTCGAGAGCCGCGGTTGTATGCTGGGGGCTCCGGAGTCGGCGGCGGCAATGGCGCACCATGGGTTGCTCATGGTGGGCCGATTCAGCCTCCGCCAGGGGGTTCCCTTGGATCTCGAATCAGTCGTCGACTCTCGCCTGGTCCTGCGGTGCAGCTATAACTCCAGCTGCAGATCCAGGTCAGTCCCACCTCCCTCCTCTCGCACCGTTCCCAGACGCAGATCTACAAGTCCGGAGAGGATGGATGTGTTTAGCTCCTCAATTGTTTCCGAATCACCTGATGCTGCTTGTTGTGATTTACAAACTTTCAGTAATTTGATCGATGCCGCGGCTCCCCTCCGCACCCTGCACAGATGCAGATCTTTTCTTTTAAATCATCTGCTGCTGTATGTTGTACTTTAGAAACTTTAACTTTGAGCAGTACTTCATTTCTCTAAGAAAACAAGTCTTAGCCACATAAAACAACTTTGAGCAGAGACATATCTTTTAAATCATCTGTTGCTGTATGTGGTCCTTTACAAACTTTAACTTTGAGCAGTACTTCATTTCTCTATGAAAACAAGTTTTAGCCACATAAAACAACTTTGAGCAGAGACATTTCTTTTAAATCATTTGTTGCTGTATGTGGTCCTTTAGAAACTTTCACTTTGAGCAGTAGTTCATTTCTCTATGAAAACAAGTTTTAGCCACATAAAACAACTTTGAGCAGTGCCATCCAGACACACTTGAGCATTTCTTTTAATCAGCTGCTGCTGTGTGGTGTTGTATATACTCATTTGGGCACTACTGCAGCCGGTTTCGTCGAAGCAAGGGCAAGACATTGAGCTTTATGAGCAGTGGCCAAATTGTGATCAGGTTGACGTAGCCTGTAGCGATGGTGAGGCACCTGGACCTGATGGCGGCCACAGTGATTTCTCCCTCTGTGGAGATGAGTCTGGGTATGCCAGTTCAGGATCATCTTTGTACAAACTAAAACTTTTTGTAGGCAATGTCGAGAAAATATACACATCAACTATACTGGCATCTCTTGGTGCAGCTGACTGTAGAGTATGCTCTGCCCTCACCAGTAACAGAATATGTGAGATTACCTCAACATAATCGTTATTTCTATTAGGGTTCGTCCAGGACAAAATCCTATTCCAGTTGCTCCAACCTTTTGCATTGATGAACTCATGTATGTTTCTTCAATTTTGGCAACACTAATACTGTTGTCCAGTTCGTTGAGATGCTAACGAAGTGTCAATTTCCAAATTTCGGACTAGAGCACTACTAACAGTTCCATTTCAACTATGCCATGACTTAATATACACAGTGAACCAATCTTTCTAAAGTAGAGAAGGATATGCATTTCAAGTATACACATAAACACATTACTTATTCTGCTTTAACAAGACTATTATGTGAATTATTGTCACTAGTTCGTTCAAACGTTATGGCACAACATAAGAAACTGAGGTTATTCTTCTGTTCCCCTTTATTTTGCAAACTAATTTATCATCTCATCAACAATATTTTTAGTTAAATGTGGTCAATCTATTGTATTTGATCATAGATTTAACACATTTTGAAAATGTGAAATGTTTGTATTCACTTATCTCTGTATCACTATGCAAATGTTCTGGTTGTAGGTACAAGTCATCTGCAACACTCCATCCCATCCGTCAACGATGGCCTGAGCTATGAGCAAGCCACCTCTTCAGTAATACCCTAATGAGTAATGAGCAGCAGCCCTTGCAACCTAATTTACATCAACATCAGGCTTTCTTTCACTAAGAACCATATGACCCTTCAGATCAAATTTCTGTTGATTTTGTTATTCCATCAGGTCACATCAGTGAGAGGCAAATACCAATCCGTGAGGTGTTATTCCATGTATGAGAGGTTACATCATTTATCTATAAAGCTGATTTTTTTTGTCAGTCCTGTTATGAGAGATCCTCAAAAGTAAAGAGAGTAGTGATGTGACCACAAATTCTGATTGTAAAGCTGTTGACTGAAGTTTGTACAGGACAATTTTGGTGAAAATTTGTAGTGATAATCATTCATGGCACCTTGGAGCAGCCAAAGGTACAACGATGACATTTGACCTATGGCATGATCATGCACACATTTTCGATTCAGATATTAGCACGTATTCATGTATTAGCACATACTCTCCTAAGCATGTATCAGCACATACTCGTCTCAGTAGGCAGCATATATGTAAACGTGCATACTCTCTTGTGAATGTATATACATATACTCGTTGATCGATTTGCATATACTACCTCCTTTCAGACCTGAAACGTGTACTCATACGTTTTCATACTTGATGATGTGCTTATATATACTCAAGATTAACCCATACTAGAAGATGCACATACTCCACCTATACATGTATGTGTGTGCTTCAACTCTCTTTCAAACGGGTGCTACTCATCGTCTCGCAAATCTAGGAGATAAATTCGGCCATGCAAACCAGCCACGCGCCGCAGATCTAGTGATTAGTAGGACCATAACCACATTAGCGGGTTTCACCGACATGGTAGTAGCGCCCGCCAAGGTTAAAGCGCGGACCTATCCTGATGTAGTAGATATACGCGTCAGTAGAAAAAAACTCATCCTACACACACACACACACACACGTTACTAACGACACCTTACAATAGCTGAAGCGACCATGACGGGCTTAAATCATCTGAAACATTTTAATTTGCAGTGCAAACATTACAGAGCACATTTCATATTATCAAACTCTACCACTTATTCAACATATCATACTTAGGGTGTGTTTAGATCACTTTGTATTTTGCATTTTTACGTTTTTTGAAGAGAATCTTCAATATTTGAAGTATTAAATGTAGACTAATCACAAAACTAATTACAAATCTCGTCTGTAAACTACGAGGCGAATCTAATGAGCCTAATTAATCCATCATTTATAACATATTTACTGTAGCAATTAAGTGTCTAATCACATCATAATTAGGCTCATTAGATTCGTCTCGCGATTTACAGTCCATTTGTGTAATGTGATTTATTTTTTGACTACATTTAGTACACCATGCAAACGATTTACAAAAATTTTGCATTTTACGTTTTGGGATCTAAACAAGGCCTTAGCATCTGAAAGTCAGCATTACAATTTACAATTGTCATTTAAGGAGAAGCAAGCTAATTCTTACAATGTTGTGATTACATAAACAAGCAAAGACTCGTACACTCTGAAAAAGAAAACACTAATCATGAGGGTAGTGAGAGCTCAGGTGCACCACAAGCCATCTTACGCACGAAGACATGCACCACATCCAACTGATGATGGTAAAAAATATGCCAATTCCACATCTTCCAAATATTCCATGCTCTGTACATCATGATGGCAGACTTCAATCTTCTTAGTTTCTTTGGTAAGCCTGCTAAAGTCTTCTGCCACCAGTCCAGCACATCAGACTCATCAGTGGAGACCTTAACAAGGTGTCAAGGTCATCTGTCCAGATTCTGACCCTCTCCCAAACTTGTTGTACAAAGCCACAATTGACAACAAGATGCACAAAAAATTATATTGTTTTTATTTGTATCATATATTCCTACATAGTCTGGTTTCCCTATACAAAATATGAAACATACACAACATGAGAAGAACAATTCTTTGCAAGTAAATACATGATCCCATGCAACACCGGTCCAAACCATACTTGCCATCAGAAAATGAAACCTTGTGTTACAGGACATGCAACCTAAACCACTTCGTAAAAGTCTAGCTCTGTGTTGAAGAAATAGGCAATCCGAAATATATTTTTGATCACCAAGTGCTTATGAAAACACAACTTGTGCTAAATCTGTCACATCCTTGTTTTTCAAGCTGCATGCTCATTGTACCCAATACTACCATCCTTTTCCTTTCAATAAAAAAATATTGTCAGAAATTTACAACAGCTAGAACTTGAAACTTGAATTGCTTAGTAGAACTCACAAGATATAAGTAGTGTAGTAACAAAGTAGTACTATGTAACTACTCCATGTATAGTTAAGTAAAGTATTAGAAAGCACAAGCAGGAATTTCAGGATAAATAGTGAGTAGTGCTACTAGCTAGCATGGCGAATCCTTGCCTAAATGGTTATCTAATTATGGAATGACTAGCATGTAGTTCAAATGTTGGTTTCAGTTATACAACTAACAACATATGTGGTGCACAAGCTGAATTAACATTATAACATGGGGATTTTCTTCATTTGCCCATCTTGGTGGCACATGATATTCGACAAAAGGATGCTTAGCTTACATATCTGCGACATTTGGGTCGGCTAACATCAACCAGAGGTCCATGCAAGGCATATCTGCTAACATTTAGTACTCAGGGGTAATGGTAACTAATAACACGTCTGTACGCAGGGCAAAACTCGTACTTGACATTGAAGGCATACCTGCTGATTGACAATGTAGCAGTAAGCAGGCTGGCGACATCGCATACATATTGGTTCAAAACATCCTCCCATATCCATAAGTTGCATACCTGCGAGTGAAAGATTGGTTAACATTCTGCTTATTAGCAAAATACTTACACACAACCCGGCAGAAAGTAGGAAGCTAGCACTGGCATCGAAGCTCCGGGTAGCCGGTTAGGGGATGTAAACGGATAAGAATGCAACAGTCAGCCAAAGAATGTTGTTCAAGATCCAAAATGGTAGGGAGGCCAGGGGCCAGTGCGTGTATATGATCGGAGACAAGGAGGAAAGCGCTACCTCCGCCAGAATGAGATTGTCAATACACGGTGATGAGGAGTGCGGCGTCGGAAGGGAAAATTACAGGACACGGCACCGGGGAGCGCGGCGCCGAAGTGCGCAGTTGCGGTTCTCTCTTGCCGAGATCCGGGAGAGCGGGGGTGACCGGCGAGATCCATCGACCTTGTTCAGGGAATGCGCCGCCGCCGAATGGGGAGAAAGCTAACCGGAGGGCAGCAGGGGAGATGGATCTCGCCGTCAAAGGAGGAGGAAGCTCCGGGGTCAGAGGAACTGCTGGACTGTGCGGTGGATGGGGGCGTCGGGCGCGGAGGAGTGTTGGGTATGCGGCGGATGAAGGAGCGCCTGGGGGGCAGAGAGAAAGCGCACATCTCAAAGCGCCACCTGGACGGTTCGGATAAGCTCTCCTCAGTATGTACACCCCACAACACATTTCCGTTGTTTCTATGCCCGAACTCGCATCCCATCCCCACTTGCCAACCAGCCACGCATCCCATCGCGCCAACGACGCGCAACAGCCCGCCGTCCGGCGCGGCGCCTGCCCAGAAAATGATGGGGCTGCGAGAGCCACCCACGGAGAGCGAAGCGCGCCGGTGGCCGTAGCGCTCTCCTCACCTGCGCGCGCTCCCCCCACCCACGCAATCAAAGCCGGGGCGCGACGAGTAGTAATGCGTGGTGGTTCCGCGCTCTTTTCAGGGCGGTTGATCGCGGACAGCCTCTGAATTGTTCGACTCGATAAAATTTAATTTGCGTACAGCTACCACGAATTTTCCGTGTCGTGGCGCCGACCGACCCAATCATGCGTGGCCGAGTTCTTGTTTAAAAAAATGATTTGCGAAATGGGTTTCTGTCATGGTACTCGGAACGAAAAGGAGAGGTTTCGGTCACTATTCGACCTAGGGGGAAACAGACAAGTCATTAGCAATAGCCATCGCTAAGCAGACGAGGGTGACGAGATGCCGCTGTCATGGAGGACCAATATTGCCAGGCAATTATCAGACGAGGCGCGCGGCGAGAAAAAAAAAATAATGTGAGCAGCCAGCGGCGATATTGTTCATGTGAAAAAAATCAAGATCTAGGCCTACCTGTTGATGATGTGGCAGCATTTAATCATTTTGTTAATGTAGGTTTTAGGAACTGTTGGAGGAGGAGGTTTTTTACTCCCAATAATTTTTGACAAGCTACTAAAACCAGAATTTTTGTACTCTACATTTTAAGCAATCTTGGAGATGCTCACTTCCCCTCTCCTGTTCCGCACCGCACGGCTTCGTCATCCCCGGGTACACACGCGAGGTCAGAATAGATGCGCTGCCGGTGCCGGCGCCCTGCATGATGCGTCCGTATAAGTCCGACCTTCTCGCAGCCGTCCGTGGACGGGTACACTCCCGCCTGTACCCGGTGGGCACGTACAGGTACAGGCGGCGAGAACGTCCGCCGCCCAGGCGTGCCCGTGAAGGCATGACGACCGCGCCCGACGGCCGCGGCGCCGTGCGCCAGGACGTGAGGCCCGTGTCCCGGTGTCCGTCCCCCGACGCCAGCACCCAGCAGCAGCAGCCAGCAGGGACACACACTCACACAGCACAGGGGCCCTCTGCTACTGGCTTGTTGCGGCTTCGAACTTTCCAAGCGGCCGGCGCTGGCCACCGGTAGCGCTGGAAAGCTCCGCGCCCGCGCCTTCAATGCCGATGCGACCAGATGGAGGACTCGTGCACCCGCGAGGTCGCGACCCGCCCCCGGTGCCCGGTCGGATTGTTGGCTGGCTCGGCGCCCCGGGCGGCTGGCCTGCAGCCATGGCTTCTCTCCTCTCAGCCCCACCCGTCCGCCTGCCTGCGGGCCGAATTAATGCCGGCGAATGCTGCACGCAACCACAGCCGCCCCACCCCGGCCGACCCGACCGCCCGGCGGGTCAGCGTCCTCCTCCTTCCTCAGACCCTTAGCCGCACGTGCGCAGATCGCGGGGCCGACGAAGACCGCCCACACCTCCGACGCCGACGGCGTCGCACCGCGCGGCGACGGCACCGACCGCTGGCTGCGCACGGGAGTCGCGTGCGCGCGACCGTTGCAACCGCCCGAAGCCGCCGCCCGCCGCCTCTTCTCCGTGGGCGCGCGTACGCCGATTCGGGAACCAAACTTGCTGTTCCGGCATGCCGCCGCTTGTTGGGGACGCCACCTTCGAGTACAGCGAAGGCCATCGGCGAAGGCGACCGGCAACGAGCGAGGAGGCGGACGATCTACGAAGTGAACTTAGCGAAGGCCGGAATTGACCGAAACAGCCCGAAGAGAAGCGAAGAGGCAACAAGCAGAGCGAAGGGACGGCACGCGGGCCGAAGGGACAAACGGCGAAGCGGTTCCGGCAGCTCCTTCGCCGATAGGAACGAAGGCCTCGGCCACGAAGAGGCGCGAAGTGAGACGGCCCCACTGTCAGAATTCTGTACGGGGTGTACAGCTGTAACTCCACTAGATTGTGTCGAGTGTTATATCATTACGTTTTTTGCACAAAGAATATTCCAAGATGCTGGCCGTTATGGGGTAGTGAGGGAATTTTGTCTAGAGAGTAGTTGAGTTCGTGGGCTATAAATAGCCCCCCTGTAATTGTAGAATTCATTATGAAATATAGAGAAAAGACTTTTGCTTTGATTTTCGTGCCATTATTACGTCCTTTGCCATCTCTTTAAAGACTTCGCCTTCCGCTACTCGAGCTGTTGTGACTTTTGCTTTGATTTTCGTGCCATTATTACATCCTTTGCCATCTCTTTAAAGACTTCGCTCCGAAGAGTGTCTTACACCAACACCGCCTTCCGTACCAGCACGGCGCCATCTCGTGCCACTTCCGTTACCCGGCAGGATGGCCTTCATTTCATGGCGACGCCTCCTGGATATGTCGCAGGAATTTACACGACACGCGACGCACGACGCCGTCGCGATCCCGTCGGGTTTCCGGCCGGTGGAGCCCGGCGCCGTAACTCCAGCTAGGTGGGGGTGGGGAGCCGGGGCCGGTGGGGCGGCTGGATTGGAGAAGGATGCAGCGGTCTTCGGCTCGCCTCGGCGTCCCTGTTCCCGCGTGTCCTTCCTGCCTCCAGTTGCCTCCCTTGGCGACCACGTTACATGTATAAATCCACGCCGGCGAGGCAGCGCGCATGACCCAGAGACCCAGACACCACAAGCAAGGACGAGTCGAGCACCGGCGTTCGCCTCCGAAACAGAACCAACCACCTGGTCTGGCCTGGCCGTGTCGCACGCCTTCCAAATATTCTTCAAACTCTCACGGCTCCTCGCGGCCTCGCCCACAGCAGAACAGAGCAGGGCGCCGGGCGGGGGGGCGAGCTGATCGAGAGGAGCAGGGCCGACATGGGTGCCGCGTTCCTGGCTTCCTGGCCGTGGGACAACCTCGGCTTCTACAAGGTATGTGCCTTTCTTCTCCTGTTCTCCCGGGGGTGCGAGCGCAAACGCCGCCGCCGCGCGCTGCATGCGCTAGAGCCATGCCGATGCCCGATTGATGGGCTCCTCCTCCTCCCCCTCTTCGCCTGCAGTACGTGCTGTACGGGCCGCTGGTCGGCAAGGCGGCGGCGTCGCGGGCGTGGGAGGCGGCGAGCCCCGACCGGTGGGTCCTCCTCCTGCTCGTCCTCTTCGGCCTCCGGGCGCTCACCTACCAGCTCTGGAGCTCCTTCAGCAACATGCTCTTCGCCACGCGCCGGCGCCGCGTCGTCCGCGACGGCGTCGACTTCGAGCAGATCGACAGGGAGTGGGACTGGTACGTATGTACTGTACGTCGCAGGAAAAGGATCGGAATCCCGATCCGCTCGCTGCAAGCAACGCTGGATCGTTTTTCTCCGGCCGCCAATTAACCAACCAGAGCCGGCCGGCCGTGTGCATGCTGCGCTGCAGGGACAACTTCTTGATCATGCAGGCCCTGATGGCGGCCACGGCGCTGTACGCGTTCCCGCCGCTGCGCCACCTCCCGCTCTGGGACTCCCGCGGGTTCGCCGTCGCGCTCCTCGCCCACGTCGCGGCCACCGAGCCGCTCTTCTACGCGGCGCACCGGGCGCTCCACGCCAGCGACAGCCTCTACGCCCGCTACCACTCGTTGCACCACTCCAGCAGGGTGCCCCAGCCATTCACAGGTACCTGCCTGCTCTCGCACCGTACTACCCGTCGGTCGCGAGCAAGGACATCGGCGGCGATCGATCAGAATGCATGGCTCCGGTCCTGATCATCCTCTGACACGATAGATGATATATGTGTGCAGCCGGGTTGGCGACCCCGCTGGAGAGCTTGGTGGTCGGCGCGCTGATGGCGCTGCCGCTGGCGGCCGCGTGCGCCGCGGGGTGCGGCTCCGTGGCGCTGGCCTTCGGCTGCGCGCTGGCGTTCGACGGCCTCCGCGCCATGGGCCACTGCAACGTCGAGGTCTTCCCCAGCAAGCCCTTCCGGGCGATCCCAGTCCTCAGATACCTCATCTACACCCCGACGTACGTGCCACTACTCCCTCCCTCCCTCCCTCGATCTTCTCCCAGTACATGTCATCCCCGCCGTTTCTTTCTTTACCGTGCGCATGCATGCACACGATCTGATTCTTCCGCCTTTTGGTGAGATGGGTGCAACTGCTGGTAGGCCATCGCTTGAGCCAGCCAACTGCCAATGCAAGGGAGAGAAGGATCTCGATCGATGGCGATTGCATTCGATGCGTGCGTGCGTGCACCGCAACCGCATGCAGCAGCTATGCATACAGGCCGGTGCCACGAGCTAGCTGACACGCACGTACAACCGCTCAAACGTTAATCCTCCTTGTCTAGCCCTGAACTCACTGTCAGTGTGATCAAATTGTGCTTCTGTCTGCCGGAGGAACGAGCATGCGTGCGTATGGAGGGAGCTAGCACTCCTAGCTAGTACCAGCATATGCGACGAGACGTAGCTGTCAGGCAGCCAGCAGCGTGCAACCGCTTGAAACGTACTCTGAACCCGTACGGTGCCGACCGGAGAGAGGCAGCTCCGCAGCTCGCTTTTAGCGACGATGGATCTGCCCAGCAGCTGGCTAGCCAGCTTCCTAACCACCTACTAACTCTATAGCTCGTTGCTCTGGAATCACGTGCTGAAAGATAACTGGACACGCTTGCAGCATGCTCGACCGTAGCTAGCTTCGGATCATTGCAGCCCTTTTTTGATACCGTGCGCGTGTCGCGCTGGTGCGTGCAGGTACCACGTGATCCACCACACCAAGAGGGAGGCCAACTTCTGCCTGTTCATGCCGCTGTTTGATCTCCTGGGCGGCACGCTCGACGCCCGCTCCTGGGAGATGCAGGAGAAGACGAGCGCAGGTACGGACACTGCTAATCTACATCTCTGTTTTCTTTTGTGTGTGTGTCTTGCGCGTGACATGTCACCAAACTAATCGACTACTACTCGGTAGCTATAGGACTTTGAGAGAGTTGGATTGGACCTCCCCTCTACTGGCATTATCTAAAGGATGGGTGCTAGTAGCTAGCTACTAGTATAGCTACTAGTAGAAGAGTAGGGGCTACCCCACTAGCCCGCGGTGGCCTTCAAGCGATGATGCAACACACACACACTGCTAATGCAAATCTAAAAAATTGTCACTTGCACGTAAATTATAAATATGCGTATATACAAGTATATATATGCTGGTACTGAAAAAGAAATTGGTTGTTCATTCAAACTGAGATGAGGCGCGACATTTTTTAGATAAAGGATTAAACCCGACCTCTATACCCATATGAATATATACAGCTAAAGTCTTACAAGAGTTCTTAGACTCTAAACCTTAAATGAGGGATTTCACACAACAAAGAGAAAAAGCTAGAAAACAAAACAAGAATGCTAGAAGGCTAAGCTTCAATCTTCTTCTTCGTTTCCACTCCAAACTTGCTACATCTTCGCACAAACATTATTCCATCACACCTTTCGTCTACTTAGAAACTTGATATCTGGACCAGTTGTTGCTTGTCAACTCTCTTCTTCCCACCACACTGACCAAGATGGCCCTTCCAAGGACTCCCTAGGACTCCAAGATGAGGCGCGGCATAGGGTTAGTAGTTTATTTTTTTTCGCGACCGTGCCTGAGCACGTATTTCATTAAGAAGAAGCAGTTTACAGACAATTCTTGATGCGATCAAACAGCGCTTGACCGGCACAAGATCACAAAGGACTAAAAACAGAGAAAAGACTGAAAAAACACAGACAACACCCAACAACCAACACAAACAGACAGCAGAAGCAGGACGGGGGAGAACACCTCCAACCCTACAACCCTAATCGAAGCCGACCTAGCACCAACCAACAACTGAACCTGCAAAAGAAGAAAAATGATAACGCCGTATACAGCAGCAAGGCCTCTTTTTACGTCGGCGGCGTGATACGCATGCACCCGGTTGCTTCCATTGGAAGTTCCTTGCAACGAGAGCCCTTAGATATTGTTGGTTCACCAAAAGCGTGCCCGGCCGGCGTGGCTCCTGTAGCGCATGCAGCCTATAGCAGGCTACACATGCATAAGGGTGAGCGTGGAAAGCGCGACACTAATTAGCTGTATCTACAGTAAGATGCATCCGTGTCACTTATAGATAATCGAAATCAAGTCAAAACAAGTCATATGCAGGCCGCCTGGCAAATGTTAGGAATCACATGTGTGATTAGTAGTCAAACTATTACATAAGATGTAACATTTTTTTTGTTGTGGAATAACTTTTTTGTTCTAAAACAATTTTTGTTTGTTGCTGGAATAATTAAAAAATGCTGTACAAAAAATTGTTCCAACAGTAAATTCAGTTAGATCACATTTAAGGGTTGGTTTGTTAGGTTGGTTTTAGATTCAAAACGCGGGAATCCTGAGGGAGGCTGCTCCTGTGGTACTTATCTACAGGAGTCTGCTGCAACGTAGCTGTAGACGACGTAAAGGACCTAACTACACTGTAGCTTGGACGGTTGGGAGAGGCATCTGTTTGTGTTAGGCTGTCCCAACGGCTCCGCGAGATCGTCAACATGGCAATGAGAGGAAATAGATTATTTTATAAAAAAGGAAAAGTTACGAGCTGTACGGCATGAAAGAATATGGAGGCAGAAGCTAGCGCGTTCCTTTTTCTTGTGCTCGCTCTTCCACGTCAAACAAATAGAGGCTCTGTTTGGTTTGTGCAGTAGCACAAGTAGCATAAATTTTGACCAATAATTAATAGTACTAAATAAAGTCAATTTACAAAACTAACTTCACAACCCTTGCGCTATTTCGCGAGACGAATTTAATGAGGTCTTTGACCGCACGATTAAAGGTTAGTTACTGTAGCATTACTGTAGCCAATCATCGATTAATTACTATCATTAGATTCGTCGCGAAAAATTGCACTCATCCGTGAAATTTTTTTGCAAATAAACTTTATTTAGCACTTCATACATGCAAGATTTCTTTGTAGCACGAGTAGCGCAAATGAAACCAAACAAGGCTAGAGGCCGTTAGAGACGACAGCTATCTATGGGTGTGTTTAGATCCGCGAAAATCTGGTAGAAAAGGTCACATCGGACACTGTAGCATAATGTATCATTTTTCGTTTGTTTGTGGTAAATATTGTCCTATTATAGGCTAACTAAGCTCAAAAGATTCGTCTCGCAACGTACATCAAAACTATGTAATCAATTTTTTTATTTACTTATATTTAGTACTCCATGCATGAGTCATTTGCTATATTTAATGTTTCGGTGTGATTTCGATGTGACGGAAAGTTTGGAAAGTTTGGAGGAGTTTGGGGGAATGGAACACAGCCTGTATGCGCTAGGCAACGTTCACATCGAACTAGAAGCTTCTGCTCTGCTCGTTTGTGAACCCAAGCTTAGAAATTCTCTGGCGGAGAGGCACTAGCTAGCTCCTCATGATTGCGCGACGCAGCCCCCTCAATCGATTCCTCGCCGGGATTGGGCCATCGAGTGCCCTGTTTGGTTTGCCCTAGCACAAGTAGCACAAAAACTTTGACCAATAATTAAGGGTACTAAATAAAGGTAATTTACAAAACTAACTCCACAGCGCTGTACTACTTAGCGAGACGAACCTAATGAGGTCTTTGACCGCACGATTAGAGGATGGTTACTGTAGCATCACTGTAGCCAATCATCGATTAATTACTATCATTAGATTCGTCGTGAAAAGTTACACCCATCCGTGAAAAGGTTTTGCAAATAAACTTCATTTAGTACTCCATGCATTGAAGATTCTTTTCTCGGGAAATGTGTGGTATGCTATGCTACTGGAAAACAAACAGGGCCTCGATGGCCAAATCCCGTGGAGGACAGCGCGCGCCGAGAGGGACGCGGGCTCGTCCTCCGGCCAAGAGACGGGAGTCCCCCCACTGTTGCGCGTTCTCCAATCCAATAATCCCCGGTCAATGTCCGGCGGATGGGATGCGCCCTCCCGCCGCATTCAAGGCGCTAGCAGCCTGGCGGCGACGGGCCCTTCCCTACTCGCCGCCGTCGCGTCGCCGCCACCGCCACCGCCAACTGCGCGTCCCAATAATAATCATTTCCTTTCCATAATTCCCTCCTGTCCCGTCGCCGGACCTGGCGTGTGTTGGCGGCTGGGGCCGGCCGTCGAGCACGCGTGACTTTCGGGGGCGCGCCGCGCGGCGACGTGGTTGGATTGGATGGTGTCGATGCCTTGCTGGCAAGTGGCGGCAAGCAGCGGCCAACCGCCGGGCCAGCGACGTGCGCCGGCCCGTGTCGCCCAGGTGTCGCCGCCCGAGCTGTGCGGCGGGGATGGCATGACACGGCATGGCATGGCGGGGTCGCCGCCGCCACTAGCAAGCTAGCAGTAGCTGCCATGTCAAGTTAGGGGAGCGAGCGGGGACGGATGGGAATTAAATTAAACCCGCAATGGGCAACGCTCCTCCTGTCCGGCGGGGACGGGATGCCGATGATCCGTCCCGACGCCGACGGTTTTGCCTCCTGATCGTGATCGAAACGATGGCAGGGGTGGACGAGGTGCCGGACTTCGTGTTCCTGGCGCACGTGGTGGACGTGATGCAGTCGCTGCACGTGCCCTTCGTGCTGCGGACCTTCGCGTCCACGCCCTTCTCCGTGCAGCTCTTCCTGCTGCCCATGTGGCCCTTCGCCTTCCTCGTCATGCTCGCCATGTGGGTCTGGTCCAAGACCTTCGTCATCTCCTGCTACAACCTGCGCGGCCACCTGCACCAGATGTGGGCCGTGCCGAGATACGGCTTCCAGGTCCGTGTCTGCCTCAACTTCAGATTCGGAAATAGTTCCAGAGTGCGTACGGTCTGGTGAGATGAAATCATGAAAAACGCCATGCCTGCCTGCCTGCAGTACTTCCTGCCGTTTGCCAAGGATGGCATCAACAAGCAGATCGAGCTCGCCATCCTGAGGGCCGACAAGATGGGCGTCAAGGTCCTCAGCCTTGCAGCTCTCAACAAGGTAACTAACTACTACTTGTGCTTGGTTGGTTGGTTTTGTGCTATCATTGTCATGCTAATAAACTGACGATGACGGCTTTGTGCCACGCACAGAACGAGGCGCTCAACGGCGGCGGCACGCTGTTCGTGAACAAGCACCCGGACCTGCGCGTGCGCGTCGTCCACGGCAACACGCTGACGGCGGCTGTGATCCTGAGCGAGATCCCCGAGGGCACGTCGGAGGTTTTCATGACCGGCGCCACCTCCAAGCTCGGCCGGGCCATCGCGCTCTACCTCTGCAAAAAGAGGGTCCGCGTCATGGTACGTGCACGTTTATGATTATTGCCGACGGGCCGGAGCGGCACGCTGTCCGTGTGCGTCTTCGTGCGCGCGACATGCGTCTCCATCCATCGCCCGATCGACCCAATGCAACTGACGATTTGACTCGCATGCACGCAGATGATGACGCTGTCGACGGAGCGGTTCCAGAAGATCCAGAAGGAGGCGCCGGCGGAGTTCCAGCAGTACCTGGTGCAGGTGACCAAGTACCGGTCGGCGCAGCACTGCCGGACGTGGATCGTGGGCAAGTGGCTGTCGCCGCGGGAGCAGCGGTGGGCGCCGCCGGGCACGCACTTCCACCAGTTCGTGGTGCCGCCCATCATCGGCTTCCGCCGGGACTGCACCTACGGCAAGCTCGCCGCCATGCGCCTGCCCAAGGACGTGCAGGGCCTCGGCGCCTGCGAGTACTCGCTCGAGCGCGGGGTCGTGCACGCGTGCCACGCCGGCGGCGTCGTGCACTTCCTCGAGGGCTACGCGCACCACGAGGTCGGCGCCATCGACGTCGACCGCATCGACGTCGTCTGGGAGGCCGCCCTCAGGCACGGCCTCCGGCCCGCATGATCCGCCGGCTCGATCGGTCGGGCGCCTTGTTGTTTATTGGAGGGGCCGGACCAGACCGGAAAGGCACGGCATGGCTTTGTTGTTACCTTCCCCCCTTTGTGTCGCTTCAAATTAAGTCTACCATCATCATCATTATCATCCGGCCGGGGTGTGTGGTTGGTTGTTGGTTGGTTCCTGGCTATTCATTTTGTTGTTCCAATTATTCTTTTTCTTTTCTTTCAAAAATATGTATACTGCAAACTATATACATACTACGATACATGAGAAAATATATAATGTGGAAAATAGGAGGGAGAATACATACCATGATACGTGAGAAATGGAATGTCATCTGCACAAGCATAATTGCATTTGCTGCTACTCGACAGATACCGTTTCATTTCTATATGGGCCATGAAAAACGAGAAGTGAGCCCATCTCAGCAAATTGAAAAGCCCAACTCCCACAGCCTGCAGAGCCAAAGCCTCCTCCAGCAGCTGCTGCCGACGCCGCGACATATGCTGGAGCACATGTATGTATAGGTACGAAAATAACAGCAGGCTACTGTTTGAGAGGGGCGAGAGCGAGCGTTCGTTCCCCGCCGGCGGAGCCGGCGGTCTTCCACACCTCCGATGGCCCCCTGGCTTCGCGAGGTGCTGAGGATCGTTGTGCTTTTGCCGGTCGGAGGCGGTGGTTCCAGTTGGCTTAGGGTTAGGATTTGTTTCCCGGCGGCGGTGTCGCGGCGGCGTGTTCGTGGAATAAGGTCCTCCCCAATTCGTCCTCGCCCCGTTGGTGCTCTACTCCGGCGCCGACGGCGAGCCTGTGGAGGTAGGTCTCCCTTGCTCGGAGATTTGTATAGGAGTCGGTCGGTGGCGGCGCGTCGTCCTCGGTGGCGGCGCGTCGTCCTCGCTGGCGGCGGCTGCTATCGATCTCGTGTTGTCCAGGTGCGGTGGAGGCTGCGGGTGCTGCGGTTGTCAGGAGGATGGATCGAGCTCGAGCGTCCCGGGGCGGCGGCCGTCGTCTTCGGCGAGCTTGGATCCATGGCCGAGGGTGCTCGGGGTGTGTCCCCGACCGATGGACGAACAACATTGGCTTCAGCTCGTCCCTGCTGGCGGGTGTCTTCTGCGGTTTGCCAAAGCCTGCGTGCGATGGAGCTCCTTTCGGCCTCGGGGTCACCGGCGGCGTACGGCGCTGGCGTCCGGCGGTGGCGGTGGGGATTTATTCCTCGGCCTGGAAAGGGTCTAGGGACCTTTTTGTAATTTCTATTTTGCTAGTGACCCTTTCTGTTAGTAGGATGGAGCAGTTGTCCTCTGTATTTCTGTACGGTGTGCTTGTATGTGTATGTTTTCCTTAGCTTAAATACAGGTATGCATGATAAAAAAAAGAAAATAACAGCAGGCTACAACATTATTTCTGTAAGTCTATTGTCTTGCTTTCAATTCCGTTTAAGTCAGAAAATAATAACTCATGGAAACAGGCAAGACTGAAAAACTTCAAAGTATCCTACCTTAGAGCAACTTCAATAGATTGATTTTCTTTTTTCCTCTTTCTCATCTTATAGGGGAATCCCCCATCACAATTTTAGTTTATTGGGGAGATGTGCTCCAGTAGATTGATTTTTCCCTTTCCCCTTTAATTCATGAGTGGCTAGGATCTTCTCATGTATGTGGATCTTGTGGCTAGGAAAGAATGGATAGAAAGAGAGAAGGTGAAATTCCCCTTTAAAAAGGGAATAGGGGAGGGAAATAAAAGGGAATGGGGAAAATGGAAAAGGGAAAATCAATCTGTTGGAACTAAATTTTTTCTTCTAAATCCCCTTTATGGCTAAAGTGGAAAGAGGAAAGGGAAAATCAATCTATTGGAGTTGCTCTTATGCTCAAAATATCAGTGAAAATTGTTGCTACTTAGTTGAAAAATAGAAAAAATAACTCTTGGTATGCGTGAGATTTGTTTCATACTCCCTTGGTCCTGTAATATAAAGCATTCTATCGATTTAATAAATTATGACGCATGTACCCTCCAAGAGCTTTTAGTTTACCAGCTATAATTAAAGTTGTTCCTAAAATTAAGCAGCAGAAAAAGCAATTAAAAAAAGGTAAGTATGCGATTAGGAGTAAAGGACAACTAAATGATTCCTTTTTTAAACTCCTAGAACGTCTTATATTTGGGTACAAGTTTTGAATCCTTCAATACCTTATATTACAGGATGGAGGTAGTATGTTTGTTAGAGAAGTTGCAACTATGCCTATATAAAGTCAGCATGAATAGTCAAGGATGCAGCGGTACGATCCTATAGAACAGATCGTGTTCAAGTAAGGTCGTAGGCAGCATGAATAGTGCCTTGACAACCGGCAAATTATTGGCATTAGCTGTCACTAGAAAGAGAAGAAAAATTTTCTGTTTCTCAGTATCTTAGAGCTGTCAATAAAAAGAGGAGAAAGACTTCTCTGGCTCAGTATCTTAGTTTACTTTATTTATTTCTAATGTTGTCTTCAGCGTGTCATCATTTTATATTGACTTTGTTACTTCACACTGTGCTATTGTATTTAGCATGTTTGCAATTCTATTATTGCATTTTGCTTTCAGAACCTAATATTTGAAGTGTTCAGTGGTGCTGATGATCTGGACCAGGGCTAGGTAACGGTGACGCCTTGTTTTTTTTTTTGTGGGGGGTAAGATAACGGTGACTTCCTTGCCGCAAGTGGAAAAGTTTGAGGGATCTCCAGGAAGCCAGGAACTGGATGCTTAGTGCTTCAGAAGTAGGATTGTACTAAGATAAGACCTGTCCAGGATGTCAACATGTCATTATATCGTGTCTTGACTCTTACGCTAGCACATATCTTCCGTCCACTGTTAAAAACTAGAAGGGTTTAATTTGAATCCCTTATAGTTGCAAGAATGGCCCTTGGCTGAAATATGATAGATCCATGTCATTATTCATCATCTTTGAGTTAGCTGCAACAACAAACATGAAAAATCTCACTTATATTAATTTTCTTCTAAAGTAAACAGCAGATGCCCCATTTTCAGGATGGTTGATGCCGCCACCCGCCCCCTAAAGATGTATTTTCAGGGGCGGATTAAATGCTACAGTAGCCCCCTTCTTTTGCAGAAGCGGGGTACATTTGGACCCGTCATTGGAGAAAAAAAAATCGGACGTTGCTACAAATCGTTTCTGTAGTAGTGTGAGTAATGTTATCCAAAGTGATCAGTACTGTACGCAGAAGGTTTACTGCCTCCATTTCCGGAGCCCTCAGATCAGCCTGTTCTTCACAGTCTCTTGTAGAGGCCTTTTGCAGGTATGCTCTTAAGCATTGAATCGTTCTTTTCGACAGTTCGAGGGTAGTAACCCCATCATTCATCCGAATCCTCCCACATAAAAACAAACTCTAGGCATTTCCATAGCTTGGTAAATAATGTAGACTGAATCACTGAAATAATCAGTATATCCAAAAAGTTCATCAATTTGAGAAATAATTATTTCACTCATGAGATCTTTGAAAAAGGAAAACTGAACATAAACAATTCCATAAACTGCTTACAACCAACCCCAGGGATCCTCGTTACGTTCTTCTAGCCAACTCCCGTGACCACAAGTCCACAACAATGGATGGTTCACCTGCCAAACTAATTCCCAAATGTGCCACACACATAGGATGTGCCAAACTAAGCCCCACACGTTCCACACCTATAGGAGGCACAAGATGTGACGGAACCGCCAAATTAAAACTCTAAATTAAGCGTAACGGCCGTCATTTGAATACATCAGGCGCATTAGTTTAATGGTTTAATTTGGCGATCCTTTCTCAACCCACGGCCCGATCGAAACAACACCGGAAGTCCCACGCGAAGGCGTACGCAGATGGTACAAGCACGACAAAATACTTGAAAATATATAAGGATGACAACCGATAACGAGAGTTTTACTAATTGAGTTCAAAACACAAGCTCACGAAATTTACATAAATTACATAATTTACAAATTTACATAGCGTAGCCAAGCTCAAATGAAAGAGAAAACATACAACTACCTTACTTCACTGGTTCAGTTCTAACACCACCGGTCAGACCGGTTCGTCTCACCGGTCAGACCGGTGCTACCTGGCCCTACCAACCACCGGTCAGACCGGTCCACTGACCGGTCAGACCGGTCGAAACAAAACTGAGGGCTGCACACCCTGCCCTCAAGTGTGCAACCCGCCAAATCCCTAATCTAAGGGTCTCTATCCACCACTTCCCACCCCTCCGCATCTCTGCGGATGAATTTGACGCAGCAGGGGCAGAAATCAACGTCCGGGTGTCCTGTAACAAAAATTGGTGGCAACAAACCCTGAGCAACTAGTACTCAGCAAGACTTACCTGACCAGTGGGTATGACTTAGCCCACATACCTAGACATGCGAGGCTTTTGGCTGGTGGTTAATTTTACAGAACAAGCACTAGAAGTAAGTCCTTATTTTTCCAAGTTTTAGCTCCCAATTATATCAATAAATTGACTAACCATCTAGGATTTGCAAGGTTACAACAATCAAGGTGAGCAAATATTTATTAAATAATATCAGCCCTCATTGCATCTCATCTCATTCTTATTCCAATTCCTTTCTACAATGTGACCAAGAAATCAAGGCCCTCATAACCGCGAGACACGGCGAATCGATTCGATTTAACTTTGCAAGGTGGACCTAACAAACACGGCACGCAAAAGCCCCGTCGGACCCCACTCACCGACCTTTCCCCTCCCCGCCTCGAACTACAGAACCTGCCCCATCTACATATAGTCAGTCGAGCTCAACGTGAGACCACCTAAAATAAATACATGCATCCCAATTCTCTGCGACTACTCGACTCGCCCTAAGGGGTGGTGATGAAGTTCTGTACTTTCCAAGCGATGCAGTACTCGGCTTACCGGTTTCTACTACCTCCTACTCCCGGCATGCGGTTAGTACACTTTAATCCCCGATCAGCACAGCCGACAACGAAACGGTCCTTAATCAACACAGATGGGGCTACACCTTCCTCTATCCGGTCTCCCATCCCATACCTTCCATCTTGAATATAATAATTCATATATTGTAATATAAAGACATCCTATATCTCGCGAGTGACAGAATTATCACTCGACTTCTATCGAGCCCTATTAAGCATAGCAGTGCTAATGACCTATTCATACTAGTATGAGGCCCAGGAAAACCTAGGGATCATGCAACTAAGGTTTCAAATAATTAATAAACCTAATGCACAATTATTAGAGACATATATAGGTGTCATAATTTGAAATAGCAGGATGTGCACAGGGGCTTGCCTTGAATCTGCTGCTCAGCACTAGGGTGAGTTGGGCATTGGGCCGACTCCTCGCGAACCTCCTGCTGCGGGGCTTGCCCCTCGGGCTCCTGTGGCTCCGCAACCACTTCGTATACCACCTCCTCTGCCACGGCTGCTACACATATGCATATGATATGAGTTAATGCAAATACGATTTTATAATTACAATTAACCATCGACCGAGTACAACTACTAAAGATCTATCCCAATTGCTCTTGTCCACCCAAAATACCCAAAAACCCAGAGTATCCGGACACCTGCTCGGAGTATCCGGACTCCCAAGTCCGGAGTTTCCGGGTCTATACCCGGAGTTTCTCCCGGAGTGTTCCAATGTCCGGAGTATCCGGGCTTATTCCCGGAGTTTCCCCCAGAGTGTTCCAAATCCGGAGTATCCGGGCTTATACCCGGAGTCTCCGGGCTTCACACCATTTTCGCCCCAAAAACTGAAATCTTGATTTTGGCAAAACCAACCCACAAAATTTGAAACCCTTTCAGGCCCTAATAGAATGGTTCATAGGGATATGATTGACCCAAAAGAAATTGCTTTAAACACCCTAGATCGATCAATCCCTTTTTGCCCTAGATCTTAGTACCTTGAGCAAGCTCTTCTTGCAAGAAAACTCAAAAACGAAGCCACCCCATGGTGGAATACCTGGAGAAGATGATCCCCCATGCTGATTGGAGCTTCCTTGGTCTTGGGATTGATTTGGGATGGGGATTTTTGAGTTCTAGAGTTTGGGGAGAGAGAGAGGGCTCTTGAGGGAGTGAGAGTAACGAGTGAGAGTGAGAGTGAGCTGTGAGAGAGATGAGTTAGTTTTAATGGTTGTGGGGCCCAGATGGAAAAACTTAGATGACTTAGAAACTCCATGTCCGGAGTATCCGGGCCTACGGCCGGAGTATCCGGGCAGGGTGTTACAATCCTTCCCCCTAAAAGAAATCTCGTCCCGAGATTTAGGGTGAAAATGCCAATTTGAAAATAATGCGGAAAAATCATGTACCGTGGTGAGTTTGGAGCAATTCCGGACATTTTGACTGAACAAACTCCTTTGTTTCCCAGGTAGCTTCTCGTTCGGAGTGATTGCTCCATTGGACTTTGTAGAAATGGCTGATTTGATTCCGAGTAACCCGAGTCTTGTGATCCACAATTTTGATAGGATGCTCTGGATAAACAAGATCGGGCTCTAGTTGGAGACTCTCTGTATCAATCACCTCGGTGGGGACACGATGGCATTTCTTGAGCTGGGAGACATGGAAAATGTTGTGGACTGCTGATAATTGTGGGGGAAGATCCACACGATATGCCACCGGCCCACAACGCTCAATGATAGAAAAAGGCCCAACATAACGGGGTGCTAGCTTTCCCCGTACTCCGAACCGTTGGACACCCTTCATTGGAGACACCGGAAGGTAAATCTGATCACCAACTTCAAATATCAGAGGCCAGCGTCTCTTATCTGCATAACTCTTTTGGCGGGATTGAGCGGCTTTCAAATTTGCCTGTATAAGATGAACTTGGTCCTCAGCCTCGCAAACCATATCGGGCCCAAAGAAATTCCTTTCACCGGCTTCCGACCAGTTCAACGGAGTCCTACACCTCCGTCCATACAAGGCTGCAAAGGGTGCCATTTTGATACTTTCCTGATAGCTATTGTTGTAAGAGAATTCAGCGAGTGGCAGACACTCATCACATTTCTTACTATAAAAAAGCACACAGGCCCGCAACATATCTTTCAGAATACAGGAGTATCCGGGCAGGGTGTTACACAAGAGCTGAGCAGGCAAGAAATATTTGTCCCCTCCTATAGCTACTCGAATAATTTACAATTGCAACAGCTTTTCAGCTCAAAAACTTCTCATCTCTAACCGTGCGTCGACGTCGTAGTGGACCACGACGCGGCAAAGGAGGTGGGTGATGTTCCCAACCAATTCACACCCCGTAGATGGCTGAGAGCCTCCGCAGGACGGTCACCTTGAGCTCGAGGATGCTGATGTAGTCAGCCGTCCGCCGGAGCAGCATGTCCACATCGGCGTCCTGGGAGTCTGGGACGATCTTCTTCAGCTCCCTGAGCCTCCTGAGCACCATGTGCTGGAAGGGCCTCGTCGTCCTGCCCACTGGCGACGCCCCGCCGCGGCCTTTCTTCTTCCTCCCCACTGTGAACATGGCTTTCCTTCTCATTCGCCCCAGAGAACGAAGCCGCTCGGCTACAAACTTGAAACTTTTGTATGGTGTGTAGATCAGGATGTGCGGTGTATGACGCGGCAAGGGGACATTTATAGGTGAGAGAGGCGAAGGATATATTTTCACTTGGCCATGTGGGATGACCTTGGTTCTAACCAGTAGAGACTGATGAGTTGTCAGCCTGCAAGCATTGCTCTCACAAGGCATTGCATGGCTTGTTGCTGTGCTTGTCTGATATGCGTGGATAGATCAGGGGAAAACTATCTGGGGTTTATGTCCATGCTCCGAGCAATCTTTATTACTACTGATTGAAGGCTCTTTTCAAAGCACAAAAGCTTTAGGAGATCCTAGGTGGATAGTTTAAAAAATAGAGAAATTTTAGAAATAATAGTCATTCGACCTGTTATTTTTTCTAATAAATTACACACCTCTGCTATTATAAAAATAGACTACAACAACCCCTAAATATATATCTAATTACTCACCTCTGCCATTATAAAAACAATACAAATAACCCCCTAAATTTGCATATAAATTATCCAGTTATGTCATTATAAAAAAATTAAAGTAACCCCTAAATTTGAATCTAATTATATAATTATAATAAATGTTAAAGTGCACAAATATAATATTATAAATTATTATTTTTATTATTAATATATTATTTATATAAAAATACTATCTACGATACATGTCACCATGTATTCATATATGGTGGAAGAGATAAGAATATCAATTCAGAACAAATGGTTCAATTAAATATATATCAAACACACATGGAGGTACGGTGCAAAATAAAATTTATTGCAACTAGATAATGATAAATAAATATTTTAGAGTATGTGTTAGAATATTTAATAAATGAAAGGGGCATGAGATATATAATTATAATTAATTCTAATTAAGTTCGTGCAGAAGCGTAAGTTGATAGGCTAGTTTATTTCTAATGGATAGGCGTGATTCTTACATAAATGCAATTTGCTATTTGTCCTGTATCGTTGGAGCTGCGGCTCTCATTGGTTTGACGGTGAAAATAAATGCACAAACATGTGGTGCTGCTGAGCTTGATTTGCCCTGACGGTCGAACAACAGGGCGAGCTGTCCTTGCTCACCTGCAAGTAGGCGAGTTTAGGACAAATCCATTGTCCTATCCTAATCATAATCATAATCATCGAACGGTTAGCATTATTCGCAATGATTGCAGGAATTCCCATGTGATCTTTGCCAACTTGCGTTATGCTTATGCATGTAAACTGCAAGAAACTGCAACTGGTGGATGGTAATTAATCCTTCAATCCGGCCAGCTGGGGCCTTCACAAATCGAGAATGACATATCTTATTAGTGTGGGGAAGAACTCGATTATCCGTATACTACATCCTTTAATTTGTCGTCCCTTGGGCTGTCGATATATGTGCAAATAAACTAAACAAAATTTGTGTTGATTTGACTGAATGCTTAAAAAATCATAAAGCTGTGGCCATGCTTAATTGTGAATTGTTTTTTTTTTCTAGAACATGCTTGAGTACATATCCCTTGTTTAGTTGTATAATTCAAAATTCCAATTTTTTTCTCGGCACCTGCATGGAGACTTAAATCTAGACGAAATAAAAAATGCATTGCACAATTTGCCTGTAAATTGCGAGACGAATCTAATGAATCTAATTAGGCCGTAATTAGATGCTAAATTGCTACAATATTGCTACAGTAACAATCTCTAATGATGGATTAATTAGGCTCATTAGATTCGTCTCGCGATTTGCAGACGAGTTCTGTAATTAATTTTATGATTAGTCTATGTTAATACTTCAAATGTAGAAAGATTTATTTTCAAAAATTTTACACGAGTCAACTAAATAAGGCCATAGTTTTTTAGGACAATAATAAAGAAGATATATAATAGTTCTTAAGAGTTTGGGGCCATATATAAAAGGAAAGGGAACTGAGAGATTGATGGATTGAACTGGCCATTGGGGACACCACATGTGACCCATACATACATCTCAGCACTGCTCTGTTGCTGGAGACTAGAGAGGAACATGGGCTTGGATTGGAGCGAGGCACTGCTCGCAAAGCACACAAAGACAGACGCATGCAAATGCCTCTCTGCAATTCCATAATTAAACACGGCGGAACTACGTGGCGCGTGTAGCCACCACACGCGTCAGTTGTGCGGTACAGATCTGTGGAAATTCTTTTTTCCAGTCGGATTCGAGGATATAATCCTTTTCAATCCGGGTGATGCATGCATGTTTGTGACGAAATAAAGCTGCGCAGTCTGAAGCTGAGAGAAATAACCTACTATATCGACCAGAAACGACGACCTCTCTGCTGCATCTCCCTTTTAATTTGGTTGTAGATAAAGAGATTACCATGCGGCCGGGCATGGGCGGAGCATGTAGGGTGTCAGATTAGAGCAGACAACTGCGGCGTGCGAATGACAACTCGATCGGGCTCGGATCGATCGGTCGAATCCTTCTGCAAACAAGATGCGCGCAAAAGGCTGCTGGCTCGCTGCTCGTAGCCCTTGGAGCCGCTGGGGAGCCATACTACTATTACTAAGAGTGTGTTTAGTTCGCGATTTTTTTTGAATTCGGCTACTGTAACATTTTTATTTTTATTTGGTAATTAGTGTCCAATCATAGACTAATTAGATTCAAAAGATTCATCTCATCATTTACAGCTAAGTTGTATAATTAGTTGTTTTTTTAAATTACATTTAATGCTCCATGCATATGTCAAAAAATTCGATGTGACGAGGAATCTTGAAAATTTTTGGAACTAAACATGCCTAATAGGTCGTCGGCCGCCATGCATCGCGCAACAAACGCACGAGCCCGCCGACGACCGATCTCCGGTGCTGCTGATCTTGATTGACGGATGGATCGATCATCGCCGTTGCACTTGCACATGAGGAAGTTAATTACCCGATCGACGGCTACGATCACGCGGCTCAGTTCAACTTGCATATGCTGATGAGTGTAGGTGTAGCTTCACTTCACACCCGTTCGATATGTCAGCTGACGGCATCTATGTGGGCAGTGAACCTCCTGTGATACTCATCCGCCAGAGGTAGGTTGAAGAGGGTGGGGACTGTCGACCCAATAAGGGAGGCGGGGCATGGGCCACCGCCAGCTGCGCATGCAGGGAGCCGGCTCGGGTCGTCGATCGGCCGGACGCGGAGGGGAGCCGGGGAGGAACAGGGCGCGCGTCCGGCCAGCCGGGCGCGCGCTGCCCCGGCCTCGCATATATGTGCGCGGCGTCGCCGTCGCCGTCGCCGTCGCCGTCGCCGTCGCCGTCGCCGTCGCCCAGTGGGCAGCACTTAAGCCGGCCTGCACGTGCGCGCCCCGGGCCCGTGCACGCCCATGTGCACCCTTCCTCTAGCTCGTTTGATGATCGAGCGAGCTCATGCGGTGCGGACGTGCCGCCGGTCGATGGATCCCAAGTACAGTGCCATCCAGCCCGTAATCGATCGATTGGGCATGCGTGCACTGGCGCTGGTACGAGTATATATATAGTGACCCCTGCTGACTGCGTGCTAACCACACATTGATGAGTAGTGAACTAGTGATCGATCATGATGACAGCACGGGGGTGTTTGGATGGGTGATTAAACTTTAGTCACTATGACATCGGACGATGTTTGGACACCTATTATGAGTATTAATAAATATAGGCTAATCACGAACCTAATTGAATAAATGGAGTGTTGCCGCAAAATTCGGAACGATAAATTTTTGCGGAGCATGGCACGCTAAGGCCTAGAAAGCTCTGCTTTTCTTCAGTGCAGACCCTGCTTACGAGGTTCATGCCATACCAGTCAATTTTGTAACTGATAAGCAAAAAAATTTGATCAATAATTAACAGGAAACCTTGTTGTTCCGAATAATTTCATACAGTGCGATATTGAACATGCACTCCGATATGCCAACAAGATCATTGGCTATTTGGTATTCGGGCTAAACGTCCATTTAAACAGACTAAATGGTGATTGAATGGGTAAACAGCTGATTAAACGGACATGGTAAAACTATTGTGTAGCATTAACATGGGTGTTATCGCCATAAATTAACAGGGTTAATTAATGGGCCGCGAGCGAATTAGGCTTAAAGCAGGAATCAAAGAAGGCTTGTGAATCGGCTCCTGCGTGAGCATTTGAGCCGTGTGGGCCATGTATCTTTAAAGATTTAATTCAGTTTGATCAGAGATAGAGTCCGATATGGACACATTAGTTTATATTGTTTTCCAAGTCTCCGGACTATAAATATGTACCCTATGATATTTGTAAAAAAACGCCATCACGTTTCGCAAACAACAACTCTCGGCGCACTGCCACCCCTAATTTTAGGGTTTCATCCAAGTAAGCGTCATGCTGCCCTGATCGCTTCTTGCGATCAGGGCAGCGTTGTTTTTATTTTTACCTTGGTATTACTCGTACTGAAGCGTTTTTTATGGCGAGTAGTGCTAGTTATCCTGATGTTTGTAGCATGGCTTCTAGTAGATCTATCATGCTTTGGTTGTTTATCATCTACGAACATCATGTCATCTCTGCGCGATCATGTTTTAATCTTATACTAATTCTTGGAATTAGTCGCGTAGAGATGACACCCTGCTTCTTTTTTATCTAGTAGATCTAATCTGTTATGGTTTGTTCTTATATTTAAGAATCGGCGTAATATCTGCTAGGTTAGGCCTTGCAAACGGGTTGGATGATCCAGTGATGTATTAGATGCTTTGCCTTAGTCTTAACAGGGAATTGATCCGGAAATCGGCTTTCGCTTATTCTTAGGCCTCTATTCTGGTTAAGGTTTAGTTATTTATTACGCTCATTAGGCCCAATTACGTGTAGGATGTTCCGATCTAGCAGTGAAATTTTTACCGTCGTGGATTAGATTTGCTAGATTCAATTGAAGCAGCTTTACAGTTATTTGCTTTATTCATTACCATCTGGATATGTAGATCCAATCTGACACCGGGACTCGATCGGCTCTTTAAAGCCGATGCAAGAGTCGTCCCGGGGAGCCGACCACGGCTCGGACTAATGTTTACACATGTCTGTGCTTGTAGGCAATTCGTCGCAAGCACGTTGTAGGTCAAGTGGCACGCCTTGCGTCTTAGAAAGCCGCGGCGTGTGCCAGGATTGCGGGCCGTTGACGAGGGAGCAGTGTCTGCCAGCGCCCCGGCGACCTCCCGGCTCTTCGTGTTGCCTGTTGCTACTCGCCGGCGGGTTTTGACCGACAACAATGGGTTAAACGACCATGTACACGAAACACATCTTGCTTGTTAAACTCAATCTACCATCACCATTAGTCAGACGAGACTTAACCGAGACAACGCTGACAACCAGGGTGATAAATTAAATAAGACTTCCTGATGAATCTAACTATAAAAGAGTTTATTCTTGACTCGTAACTGTGGTCAGCTGAGATAGCCGCTTGATAACTCGAATCATAACAGGTCGAATCGAATCAACAAGTTTAACCCAACCGTACCATTCAAAGATCAGATATAACCGAGGCAGTATGAGATGGTAAGACAAGATTGATTATGAAAAGGTGCATGATTTGATCAATTTAATATAAAATAAAGATCACTAATTCTATCGGCTATCGTGAATCTGCAAGAAGTGTTAAGCAGACAGCTGATAGATCTCTCAACGTTGGATATAACTTGTGAAATCTAATAAAAACTAATAAAAGATCGAACCTAACGAGATAATCTTATGAGCAATTAAAAGAAATTGATAACTGGTAGATAAACTAAATAAAATTATAGCGATGCGTCCGTAATTAAAGCTTAGCAAATATGATAAGACGATGCTTACAAACAAATCGGAGGTTGGACCTACCGATGCAGCCCATTCACCGAAGAAGTCAGCCAAATTCTACTCTACTCCTACTCCTACTCCTAGGATTTTAGCGTGACATTGAAAAAAGATGTCATGAAGTCGAAAGAAGATGTATACTGATTGATGATTTTTTTTTTACAAAATCCAAGGTCTGTTATTTATAGCCTAAAGTTACAACTCCTAACTTAATATGGCTCGATAAAATTTGACCGAAAAGAATAACTAAATAAAGGCTTTCTAAAAGTAATCGGACTCTCCTAAATTTTCTGATGACGTTAACCTCTTTGTCGGAGTCATGCCCAGCCGCTGTGTTGCCTTTGACTAGTCCCTTGACTGCACCTTGACCATGCTAGGGCCAGCTTGGACTAGGTCTTCTGATATCTTGGGTTGAACGGGTTATTAGCCTTCCTCGAGATTCTTCATCGGCTTCTATTTTTCCTTACCAAAATTATCCTTACAAAATTTTGGCGTCAACAGAAGGCTAATTCGCGAGATGAATCTATTAAACCTAGATTAATTAGACTTAATAGATTCATCTCACGAATTAACCTAGGCTTATACAATGTTTATAGTTAATTAATATTTAATCCTCCTAATTGGCATCCAAACATTCAATTCAATGTGGCCTGGAATAAAAATTAGTGCATGGATCCAAACACACACAAACATGAGCGTGTGTGCTGGTATTTGTTAGGGGAGCCATAGTTTCACAAACAGCAGCCTCGTCTACCAATGAGGCAATGACCACATAGATGGGGACCGCTGAATTAGAGGATTGCTATACTACTCCAAAGTAATTGTGACCCATGAAATGTATTTATCGATTTATATGTTTTATTTTAGAAAATAGGATAAGTGCCCAGCGTGTTACCAAACATTCTTTATTGAAGATGAAATACTCCTTACAATCAGAAATAAATGTTCCACGCCCATGAGAAAACATTCCACTCTTAAGATAAATTGTTCCCGCAATATAGATAATTGTTCTGAATGAAATATAATATACTTCGAGTCAAAATTAAAATTATTTTAATAAATATGTACACCTAAAACAAATTATGAATACTTAAAGACTAAAATTTTATGTTTTAAACATTTTTAAGTAAAATTTTATATTAGATCAAGTCTTACGGTGAATTCTTCCCCTACAAGAGTGAATTTATTTCTTCTATTGTTTCAACCACAAAAAAAAGTTAAGAGGAAAAAATAATACTATGCATAGAAAAAATCAAATGACTTGAGGAATAAAATTATATATGTAACAAATCATGCGGAACAAAAAGATATATAGATGGAGCAAATTATAGAACTTGTAGAAAAAAATGGAACAAACCATATAAATCACGAAAGAATATAGACCTAGAACAAATCATGAAAACTCGATACACATTGAACGAACGAACAACTCATGTAACAAATAATTCCATTTCTCTACTGTAATCCCCAGTTCCCTGCTTCTAACATGGCCCGAGCGTGAGTTTCGCGGCCTAATGAAGTCTCTTGCCAGATGCGGTCGCTGCACCGGGAGTTGGAGACTTCATTAGGCCTGAGCTCAGTAGTCGAGCATGATGAGCCTGTTTGATTTGAGGCTTCGCAAAGCTGCCTGGCCAGGCAGCGCTCTAAGACGTTCGATTTTGATCACTCATGATCGCTGCCTGCCAGACTCGATCCAAACAAGCCTGGTATGCCTGAAAAGAAAGAGAGAGGGTCTCAGCGTTGGTCACTGGCGGTGAGGGTCTCAGCAAACGGGCCGAGAACGACGCAATCAGGCTTGTGTCTGGTTGTGCGAAGCCCAGCCCACTACCTGCCGAGCCCATGTCGTAGTGTTTGCTGCTGCTTCGGCGCCCTTGGGGCCGCCGCTTCCGCCATGCCGCCGCCGCCCTCGCCGCCACGGCCGCTGCCGTCGTCATCTCAAGCAATCTACAGCTCTTCCCTCAACAACTCATCGTCGCCCACGCGCGTCGAACACCGTCCTCTCCTCCCTCACCGACGTACCTGTCCCGCAGGCCTGCTCTTCAGGCGAAAATGCGGCCGCCTGGCCGCGCGGGTTCGCGAGCTGGAGGCCGCGCTGGCGGCCGCCGCGGAGAAGGCCGCCTCCGAGCGCCGCGGCAGGGTGCGCGCCCAGCAGGTGGGAGTGGAACCGCCGACTTGCCGCGCGTTCAGGCTTTGCGCACTTCCTCTTTTATCCGTCTCATGCTGCTTGTTTGCTGAATCACGCCTCTTGCTTGCAGTCGTTGAGGAGGGCTCTGAGCGAGCAGGAGCCCCGCTCAGACGAGGCGACGGCCAAGGCCGCTGACGCCCCGGTATCATACCCGATGGCGCCCATCGGCACTGTGCAATCTTGCTTCTCCCCTAGGTGCTGTCGAAGTGTCGATATGCCTTCGATTTTGTTCCCATTTTTCACGCCTTTTAGCATTCTGTCGATTTCAATTTCTTGTTGCATCGACAGCGAGTCATTGGTTGGTGAGTGACCCCCCCCCACCCCAGTAGTAGAGGTAGTGATTGCTACGGGTGTGTTCATGTGTGGAAACCAAGTTATGGACCTAATCCATTTTGTTTCTTTGTTGATCTACAATCGCAGGAATGGTAAACCAAGGCAACCTTTGGTGGTGACGCTGGCCAGGGCAACTGTGGCGCTTGATCCAGCTCGAGTCCCAGCTGCAGCGCTGGAGGGACTTGCTAGTTACTCGCATTGCTGGATCCTTTATGTTTTCCATCTGAACACCAATCTTGATAAAATGTGGAAAGAAAAGATCCTGCCAGGTCCAAGCTAAAAGCAAATGTATGTTTGTGTTCGCAGTCCTTTGGTAGTTTCCTTTTGTAATGAAAAAGATTCTTTGAACTGTTATAATGGATTATGGATACAGGCTGAACTTGATGAAATCTTCTATTTTCTCATGGAAGGTAAGGGTACCGAGACTGAAAGGGGGCAAGATGGGAGTTTTGGCAACTAGGTCGCCGCACCGTCCTAATCCAATTGGACTCAGTGTAGCAAAGGTAAGAGTAAGCATTATAGAACTGAACCAATATTCCTCTTGCCGGTCCTGTGGCCTATGCACCGCAACGGTGAAATATAGCCTTAAATGATCTAATATTTATTTACTTCCTGTATCACAAATTGAGGATGCCAATTTTAGGATTGAAAATATTCATGAATGGACTTGTAGGTAGACAAGAACCTTAATAATCATTGATATATGTGTATTGCTTGTTATGTGTTGTGTTGAGGATGGTTTTGCACACATCCTTCTCCATTGGGAGAAATGTTTTCTTCTGCTTGACACATGCTACAATGTCACTTAAACTTTAAGAAAATCAACTAATATGCTGATTGAATTTTGATTCAAATAATCTCATTAACTTACATAAGGATTGATTCTCTATGTATACAATACTGTGTAAAAGGACGTACCCAGTGCCGTAGGCTCCCGCACTGTGCGGGGTCTGGGGGAGGTTATTAGCGGGAGGTCTTTCCCACACACCGTGTAACGTGTAGAGGCCACCACTCGAACCTGTGACCTCTCGGTTCACAGGCGGCAAGCACTACCACTTGCACCAGGCCGCCCTTTTGTATACAATACTGTGTACATAGAAAATATGCACTTATTATATTCTTTGGACTGTTGCTTAATATAATTGATCTAGTTCATTACGCTACTGTGTTATGAGTTTTCCATTTCAACATTTAACAGGTAGAGGCGGTGGATGGGCATGCTGTTTTGCTTTCTGGAGTAGATTTGGTTGATGGCACGGTACCATTTTAAGTGCTTATATGGTCCAGCAACCAGCATTATACAGAGAATTGATATAATTTAGCAATATCAGCTGTGAGCTCTTCTTAATACGTTGATTCCCTATGGACAGCCTGTTCTTGATGTTAAACCGTACCTGCCATATTCTGATAGTGTTAAAGGTGCAGCTGTTCCTGGTTGGTTAGAGGTATGTACTAAGTACTATGTTGCATATCAAGTCATGCATTTTTTTTTATCAATTAAAATATGGAACGGACGCCTTATCTGGATCACCTTCATTGTGGCGTCCTCAACAACAATGTTGGATGCCTTATTTGGGTCCAGGCGTACCCAGCTCGCCTCGCCTCGGCTTACCGCCTTTAAAACACTGGTTATATCTCATTTAGAGAATGTAGGCTTAGAGCCAACTTGTTCAACTGCACTGAACGAATGGCTTGCAAGATTTTGTAGTCTCTTTAAGTTTATTTTGTTCTCTTGTCAACATAGCACCATGTAGTTGAAGTGCAACACCGGACCTTCACGGAAGCTGGCTGCCATGCTACAATTGAGTTATCTTCATTCTTCACCATGTACTGATGTTGATTTTTTAGCAGGTTGATGGTGCATTAGCCGTGGAGTCTATCCATTTTTCTGAACAATTCATTTCTGCGCTTCCCATTTGTTGGGTGCATGCAGTAAGTGATGCTGTGATACTCTCCTGTAACAAAAACCTTGTTCTGAGTAGCAATTAAACTTATGCCTTACTTTTGGAAAGAGAGAGAAATGACATGCTTTAGATCATGTTCACTAGGTCAATTGTAAATAATTATTTTTGACTTACTTTTTGAAACCCATTTATTTGTTTCAGCAAAAGCAGTCGCTCTATGCTTCAGCAGACTAGTTTCAGGATCTGATCAAGCAGGTCCTCTCTTGGGACATCAGATCCCTCTCCCAGCGGATCCGCCCCCATCAAGTAAACATGGAAACCGAAACCAATCACCATTATGGTGAAGCTGATGAGAACCATGGGGATGGAGCGTGTTCTGGGGTCATCTACCACCTCCATCTCGAAGGCATCGATGTGTCATACAGGATAGATCAAGGCTCCAACATTGTTGTTGAGGACGCCACCCTTCTTCCTGGTGCCGGGAACCAGAACCGGCACGGTTACTTGGCGTGGAGGGATAAACTTGGTAGTAGCGGTTTGTAGCATGGCCGTTGTTCTCTGCGTTTTCTCATCCTCCACGTGTGGTTGGATGTTGTGATGCTGAGTTGCTGACGAATGCTAATCTCTGAACTGAAAAATGTTAAGCAGCTCCACTGTTCGTTGCCACAAATTTCCTTGCCAAAGGTGTGGTACTGTTGACATTGTAACGACTAACGACCAAGAATTTCATCACAAGACGGAAATAGTGAAAAGATGGACTTAATGATGATTGTCATCACAAAAAGGCTGATCCCTTGTAGTACGAAGACAATGGCGCCACTATGAGTTCTCTCGTGTTGGTTCATTTTTGTTTTGTTAGTAGCAGTCAGTTTGCGGCTTGGGCAAACTGTGTCATTGTTAGGGATGTTAATCGGTGATTCTCATGTGCACCTCTAACTCTCTTTAATTTAAAATTTTATACTACTTCAAAATAAGATACTTCCACACCGCTGACCGCCTCGACCTAACATCGTCACGCGCAGCAGACGGCCGGAGGAGCTCAGCTCTCTTGTCAGTTTGCGGGTGAGTGCCCTCTTTATTTAGGCCAGTAGAGCTCAGCTGCTTCTGCTTCCCTGGCCGGCTGGCCGCCTTCTCGCCTGCTTTGCCTGGCAGCTGTACTCCGGGCGTTCATGATTCGCCTCGTATGCTTAGCACGTCACTGGAGCGGCAACTACCAGTGATTCTGGGGATTCTGGAATGTACATGCGCGGTGGAGATGTTGGTGGATTGCTGCGGGTAGAGCGTTGTGCAATCGGCAGCAGTTGATGCAGCCCAGGTGTTCGACGGAATGCCAACGAGACGATTCTGTTTCTTGTTCGCATGTATGTTTTATATATATTATGGGATGCAGTTTCTCGAACAATGAGTAGTGGATGCGGTTCGGTACTACAGCAACTTTCAATCAGATCAGTGTCTGCATAGGCAATTTTCAAGTTGCTATCAGGAGATCGTTTCAAGTGTCACAATGGACTCCTGCCTAACAGTTGAAACCATTAATATGCCACTTTATTCACTTGCAAGTTGGACAACCAGTTCTTGGCAGGTTGTTTACAAGAAATTCTTGACTCCTAGGATTTGGTGATTTCATTGGCGGCTGAACCATTGCAAGCAGCTGTGCTTGTGTGAGGGTTTCTATTACACACCTGTTCTGATCCATCTCTAAACTGGACGCATTCTTCAGTTACTACTCCTTGATTTCCTTCTTGAGGCTCATTATTTTCTTCATCTGTTCTGTTTTCCCCTACCTGCTTGTTATCATTTTTCATGTTTGTTGACCTGTGCTGCTTCTTGTAGGCGTAAATGATCAATGCTATAAAAAGAGAAGAAGTTGAAGCAGCTCCAGTTAGGATGAACAATCCCCTAAAGTTGGCAAAGGTGAGGCTGCTTGAACCTGTGACAGGACCTACGTTCTGGCAGTCATTTTGATATTCCATCCATTTTTTCTCAATTTGAATCATAGTATCTCCCCCTGTTACATTGAGCATTGCCTGTGAGATGTCACCAAGTAGAGGATTTCCCTTTGCAAGTGCCTGGACAAAGAACATAGCCATTTTAATGACTCGTATGCAACTATGACAGCAGTGGTTCGTGTCTTGTCTTATGTGATGATAGTTAAAACAATAATTCATTTTTGCTTATGTCTAGACTCTAGACATTCTGATAAGACACAGGAATTTAGCAGGCCATAAAAGGCTAAGAGAAGAACTATAGGACGTTGTCTTTCACATGAATGCTATGTTTTTTTTTCCTTTCCTTTTCTAATAAGTCAACAATGGACGTTGTCTTTCCTTCTCATAGTATCTCTAGAGATGTAGTGCAAAAGAAGCATATTAGATGCAATTCAACTTACATATCCAAAACCTGCAGCCTTATAAATTGGTCCAACCATAGTGTAACCTTTGCAGTGGTTTGCAAGGAACAGTTTAATATAGGGAACTTCATGCATGAGAGCAGCAATACCACCATTGCTGCTTCCTCTTGAAAGTGCATTGTGAAAATCATCAGGGGTATCATAGGGCTTGATCTTGGAACTTTCAAAACCGAGTTCTTCTAAAAGTCCCTTGACATACGAGCCACGATGGTATCCTACAATTTCTCCACTTTTTAGGAGTTCTTGGATATGATTTACAGTAGGTTGAAGCTGTTGTACAGTCAACATTGATGTCAAGTTTGCTGTGTAACTTGATGTAACAACCAGAAGAAAACACAGCCATACAATCATCACTATCCGAGATAAAAAGCGTTCCACAATCTCTTCTGCAACAACTATGATAAATTAGTTAATATTTTTACCCATATCAAATGCAACTTTATGTCGCAATATACAGGTCATAGAAATTCATCTGGTAACTTTTTGTAATTACAGGACTATTCACTGGTGTGAATATTCCTTGGTATAGTGTAGGATAACCATCATGTGCTTGCTCTCTTTTTTGTAGGCTTAACATGGAGTATTACTTACTACACTACAGATAATAAAAAGTTACTAAACATTTATTAGCCATCATTTTTCTTTTTGTGAGAACCATTTACTTACCATTTTTAGGCTTGTAACTAATTTTTTTCTTGTCCACTGTCAGTTTCTAGTTGTACTTTGCTGTGCTGACTCACAGCATGTACTGCAGCACCATTTAGAAGTTTAGAAATGGTCACATATATTTTCTATACTTAAGAAAGATAGCACTAAGTAACTAATGTTACTATGTACTATGGCTATGTTATGGCAAGTGGGCCGGTCCCAGCATTAAGCCAACAGTTTGGCAGCTTAGGGATGAAGTTTGTTAGTTTGTTCAGGTTTTGCTAGCAGCTAGAATTGATTCATTAGTTGGATAAGATTTATTAGTAGGTCCCTGGTCTATAAAAGCAGCCGATGAGTCCTAGGTTTAGCAAGCAAAGGAGAAGCTTAATCTACTTAATTAGGTTACTCAGGGCCTCCTTCGTTAGGTCGACTATGTTTCTGCCCCTTACTACCCTAGCCAACCTATCTACCACATCAGACTAATTACTAAGGATAGCGTACCCAAACTGCATAACAAGTTTCTTCTAACAACATGGTTCCTAACTCCAGTAATTTCATTATGTTGTGAAAATTCATTTAGATCCATGGTTAGAACATAAAAAAAATGTGAAATAAGATAACCTCTAAAGATATAGTAATCTTGCTACTAGATTGCAGTTAGTAGATACTGAAATTTTCATATAAGTAGGTCAATAATGTTTGTGAGTTTTGTGGATATCACAGTTTTGAGAAAACCTGGTGATTTTGGATAAGGATTCTTTTTATAAAACTTATTGCAAGAATCTTAGTAGTAAATAATTGCAGTTAGAAGAAACTTATTAGCATTGCGTCAGGCTTAACAACATAAAACAAATCTGCATGCATGTTCATGAACTTTCTTCTTATCCGATTGCAATCTGTAAATTTTTATGTTTTTGATTTTCCTAGTTAATGTAAGATAGATGCAATACTTATCTTTTTGCTAACTACCAATGTGGAGCTCTCTTAGTTACATTATGAACATCCCATATAGATTTCTCATCTTTATACTAAATGTTGTATTTCATGATATATTTGAAGGAAAAAACTAATGTGATAAGTGCACTCAACTCTCTTCAAATAGGGAGAAAAAGATCATAATCCCGAGCTGTCTGGGAATTGGTCCACGAACATTCTTGTTGTTGCCTAGAAACTCCAATGATAATACCACTACACCAGTGTAGATAAAGAACACAATGCTCCCAAGCCACATGCCAGGTGTTAGTGGCTTCAAGAAGATCCATGTGTTCTTGTTTACAGTGTCCTTCACAGGAACCACCATTGCTATCCCTGATTCTGTGTATGGCACAGTAAAGTCAGCATAGAAAGTTCGGTTGTACCTGATTGTTATATCTCCAATTACTATATCGTATACCTGTAAGGCATAAAAAAGAAAACGTTTAGTCCACTAGTTAGAACAAAATGCTGGGCTTAATGACTAATTATTAAATATAATAAAATAGTGTCATATCAGCACTCAATAAACAATTGTAGTATATGTTCTTATAAAGAAAATAATTTTCTATCATAGATTCTTGCTATTCCATTGGGCTCTATAATCAACAACCTAGGGTCATGGAGCTGATGTTATGCAACTAATGTAATTTTAACCTGGAGAACTATATAGCATGCTCATTTTCTCTGTTATGATTTAACAACAAAGAATGAAATCAGTATACATGAAAAACTATCTTATTGTACCTTAAGAAAACAGTTTACTACTTACTAAAGAAAGTCAAGTAGGACACATTTTGATCCTAGACTTATTGTACCTTAAGATGAACTTGATAGACAAAATCATCGTAGCTTCCACTACTTGTATCCTCCGGAGAGCCAAATAATACATATTCATAAGGCACTGCATATGGAAGTATCTTTACTGCCTCTTCAAATACATCAACTGAAAGGCCAGTTGCTTTAGTTGCACCTGTGATTTGATCCTTCTCAACCTTTATAAATTGTTGATATCCACTTGAGCGTACACCAACTCGAAGTTTCTTCCCATTTGCAGGAACCTCAAAGCCTCGAGGTATGTCTATGGATTCTCCCGGCCAGATCACAGGATTAAGATCTGGCAGTAAGCTTGAATGTATTCTTGTTGATTGTGATTGATTTAATTTCCGTACAAGTCCATTTTGTGCTGTCCAAAATCCAATGTCTCTCCATCCTCTCCCAATAACATTTATTACTTTAAATGTTGAAACGGCCAGCTGCCTATCTGAAAGGTCAAACCTGCCACTCAAACCTATAAATGTACTGTGCAAGATTTCCTTCAAGAGTTCTGGACCATTACTAGATGTCTCCAAGGTTTCCAAGTCTGTTGATTTTTGTTTGGATATTGGTTTTTGAAATGTGGCATTGGCAAGTCCAACCTTTTCTGCAGCTTGTGCTAGTGCCCAGATTGTATCATAGCTCCACAGTCCAAATATGCTCAATTTCGATGGTGGATCAGTCGGATTGTCAATTTGGTACCTCATATTCCACCTTACAGTGAAGTTGTTCAGTTTTGTTGATTTGGGAACATAAAATTGGATACCCAGGGCACCGTTCATTGATTCCACAACAGAAGGATGCAGAGAATCTATGAGATTGGTTACTCCATCGGTTATGATCCATACATATCCTTTTTCCATCATTCCTAGTTCTTTTGCCTTCATGAAGAGGGTGGAGGCCAACGCTGAGGACATGTGCACAATATAGACCCTTGTTTGCATTGTCATTAACTTGTATAGTTCTATAGAAATTTGTTCACTAGTTGCTGACAGAGGAATCACACTGCGGTAGGGAACATGAACATTATCTTCTTGGAGGACATCGACTAGGTATGGTATGATACCTCTACCATATTCAGTGTCTTCATAGATAGGCACCGCCTTTCTCCATCCATATGCCTTAATGGTTGAGGCAATGCAACTCACTTGTGCTGAGTCATTTAATGTTGCTCGGACAAAATATGGAAGACTGCTAGGGGATATAGTTGGGCTTGTTACAGTGAACGAGATGATTGGAACATGACTTTTAGTTCCAAGGTCTGAGATAAATATAGCCTGTGAAGATTTCTCAGGACCAATGATAGTTTCTACTCTGTAATTCTCCAGCAAATCAAGAGCTGCAAAATAGCATACAAAGATAAACCTTGGTAGAAGATAAATCGTTATCAATGAAATTATGAAACTATAGTAGTTGCACAATAAAACCCCTCAAATACGTGGAGTTGATGAGGAACATGACAATCCATGTTGCAAGGATACATGCCACGAGTGAAACAAATCATAGCACTGAAGTCCCTGAACTTCTACATGCGGAAAGTTATTGATGCACCTGCAGTGTCGGAATAGCTGTTTGCAGAAAAAATGCTGGCACTTCAAAAAAAATTTAAGAAAGAGAAATAGGTAATTAAGGTTTACTCGTCAGTTGCCACTATGGTTGACCGATTAATGGTTTATCTTCTCACTATCATCCTATGTACCGTGGCCTCTCAATGGCTGCATTTCCAATTAGTTTTTTTTTTCTGATGCACAGAATGATTTTTTTGTCAATCTATCATGATTTTATAAAGTAATGTATTGTCTGTCGTCCCAAAATGTCATGTTATTGTTAGCGAACAGTAGTGCTTCTTTGCATGTGTGCTCTCCCATGGCCACTTAGTTGTGCTGAATGAATTTGTATCGATTTATGCTTTAAAATAAAAGGATTGTGGACAATGGAGCAACTGTGCGTGCAACTTTTCATTCAGCAGGAGCAAAGTAACAAATTAATGCAATGGGCACAGCGCAAGGTTTTAGAACATCTACCTTCAGCTGCAGCCCGGACATCATCGCTCATCGAATCCCTGATGTGGAGAACAAGTTTTGTGCTATAGTTTTGGTGAGCAGAATAGAAGTCTTCTAGAGCCAGTGAAATGCTGGTGATTGCTATTTTGCCGACCAAGGACCCCAAGTCAAGGATGACTCCAACATGTACCTCATGTGCTCGTCCAGAAGCATTTTGTGCAGCACCACCAATGCCGGCTGATATCAAGAGGAGCAGGATGATACTGTTTGCTATCTCCATCTGGGGAGTTGTGAGGTTTGCGGGATCTAATTGTAACCCCTTATCAGTTATATAGACTGTCTGTTTTAGGAGTCTCTTTCCGAGGTGTTTCTGCTAGCACAATTAGCTTGTTTAGTTTGTCCAGTACAGTGTTGCTTTGAGCTTGCTATCACTTGAATATTGAATGATGATGACCTAGATATTGAAAACTTTGTTGTCATCAATTTGACAACCTATTAAGTTTTCTTTGTTGCAAGTTGTGGTTTCTTGATCATGTATTTGCTGATATCCTTTTACTAATTAACTGATTATTGGTAGTTGATCACCTAGAAAGCAGTGCAGTAGTTGACATTCATTTGCATACCTTGGGTTTGACTCCGTCATTTGTCCTTCTCAAAGTCAGCTGCCTTGCCTCTACTCCACGCCGTTTTTGTTGGCAAGTGTGACGGTTGACTTGACTGAGCAAAGTTTAAATGGTGCATGCTGTTTTGGTTGGCCCAGTGTGATGTTGTTTTCCTCTGCTGGCATTTGATATATTTACCTTTGCGATCACAGTGACAGGTGCAATTTAACCTTGGTGAAGAAGTCCACCTGCAGCGTAATCTGGCCATCAAAAGTTCAGTTCTTTCTCCCTTGTTGGTGTATGATGAAACTTCAAGGCAAAGGGAAGGATTGGCAAGAAGGTCAAGGAGATGAAGCATGCAGGTTTATTTATTTTGAGTCAATAACTGGATCATGCTCTAAAAAGGAAGGTATCAGCTTTGTGTTTGTCAAATACTCAAATGTCAATGCTATCCTTTTCGTTTTACTCAAATGTCAATGCTGATACCAAAAATATCAGCTTTGTGTTTGTCAAATACTCAAATGTCTGTGAGGGTTTTTTTTCGAGGGCTCACGTCTGTGAGGCGGAAATTTATCCATTTTTTTTGGGTGGAATGAGCCTTGCTAAATGAGACAAGAGATGATATCAAGTTCCAGGAGTCAGTCGGGCGAGTGGGGCGAACTCCTGGTGCCGGCAGCCTGGCATACACTGTTCGTTCAGGGTTCCCCTTTGGTGCGCCGCCGCTTGTCAGGTGCCTCTAAATACGAGGGAGTGTTTAGTTGGTGAAAAAATTTGGGTTTGGGTACTGTAGTATGTTTTGTTGTTATTTGATAATTAATGTCTAATCATGAATTAATTAATATTACTAGATTCATCTCGTATGAATCAGTTAGACTGTGTAATTTGTTATTTTTTCCAACTGTATTTAATGCTCCATGCATATATTTGAAAACTTGATGTGACGGGTACCGTGGAAAAAAGTTTGAGAACTAAACGCTGCCTCATGGTGTGCTCGCTTCTCCAGTTTCATCAGACAGAGAATCGGCGGCTAAGTTAAGGTTCACCGATTTCGTTATGAGCATGTCATCTTATATCCAACGGTCATCCTCGACGCGGAAGGGCGCTGTGTCACTGAACCAGCTTTACCTCAGATATCTTATTCTGTGTCGCCGAACCAGCTTTACCTTAGATATCCTATAAACAAAAAAGGTAATGCTTTACCTCATACGACGGATGGCAACAAAAAATCAGATGGACACGTAGCTCTTCCAGCACCATATATACTTTGTTGCCTCCTACATTATTTTCCTATACAAAAAGGATAAGCATATGTCCTTCTCTCTTCCCTTTCTCACGAGCTTCCATCATCCACAATTCAGGATGCAGGTTTTAGTGGGTCAACTCAATGACCCAATACCCAAAGTTTAAAATGTAGTGTAAATACCCAATAAATTGACCCACTTAATGGTTCCAATTGGTGTTGAGCCTATTGGGTTATTGGGTAACCCAATCACTGGATTCAAGTTTGTGTTGAGCATGTTTTGTCGTCCATTCGTCCGTCTTGACGGAGCTGTATCCTTCTAACGTCCCAGTGCTGCCTTGTCTGCTGTTTCGCTTCGCTTGCTACCCGGGCGCCATCATCCTTCGCGGCACCGGTGGATCGACGCAGTGGTTGAAGTAGTTGCGGATGAGGCGGCGAGCAGCCATGGATGAGGCCAAGCCAATGGCTGCCTAGCGAGGCCTGCCGCCAGCACTGGTACTCAGAGGCCACCGTCATGAGCTGAGCTTTTCCTACCTTGCGGCGTGGCAGTGCCGCCCGCGACGGCAGCGAGGCCTAGCAAGAAGACGGCATCACAACTGTCGGTATATTAAAGATAAGCTGTGGACAAGGAGCACAACAATATCAGCCGACGAGGAGCAGAGACCCGAAGAATGAGGAGCAGGTTGGCTTCTCGGTGATTGCTGCAGGAGTGTACACAGCTTGCTGATGTTTCTTTGGGTCGACCCAAAACACCAAAACCCAGGATAGATCTCGACTGGGTCAACCCAAAACCCAGTAATAATTTGTTGGGTATGGTGGGTTAGTGTTTGGGTCAACCAATGCCAACCCATTTTCATCCTGATCCACAATCATGGCATGGCTTATATCTCTCTTCCCATTCCTCTCGAGCAAGTGGATCTCTCTTCCCTTTCTCACGAGCTTCCATCCTCCACATACTTCACTCTTCTCCATTCCTCTCGAGCCAGTGGAGATGATGTTGAGCCAACGGTCCTAGAGCGGCTCCTCAATGCTCTTGTGAAGGCCCTCTCCTCCTCCGGCGGCGAGCTCCCCCGGCGATGCGACCTCCCCACAGGCAATCTCCCCCGGCGACGCGAGCTCCCCGCGGGGAGGTGGCAGCGCGACTGCGGTGCAGGAGGCTTGGCCGGTAGGGGCACGACGTCTCTGCGGGAGGTGGTGGTGAGGTTGGCGTTGGGGCCAACGGGGGAAGACATGGCCATGCTCTTCCGACCCTAAATCCTGTCGCTGCAGCGTGGGCGCCACCGGGCATGGGCGCGGTGGCACCATGTGCGCGCAAGCGTAGACGGCGAGGAGGCGCCGGGGCGCGCGAGTGCGGAAGCGGCCGCGGTGGAGGCGGCCGTGGTGGAGGTGGCCCTGCGCCCATGAGGAGGCATCGCGCCATGTGGGGGCGACGGTGGCGAGCGGGTGCTCAAGCGGCTAGGCGTTGGCGTGCTGTTGTGCTGCAATGGAGCGGTGGCGTGGAGAGGTTGTGCCTGCGAAGCTCTCGGTTATGCCATGGTGGCGTGGCCACCGGCGGCCTGCATTGCTGCTTCTTGCGACGCCGTGGTCCGGCTGGCGCTTGGGGCCGTGGGCGTCCTTCTGCGTAGGCTGCTTCTTGCGACGCCGTGGTCCGGCTGGCGCTTGGGGCCATGGGCGTCGTCTGCGTGGGCGGCTGCGGTGCGCGGCGGCGGCCGCTACCGCGGTGGCGCTGTAGGCTGGCCTGGCGGCAGGGCGGCGCGGCCGTGCGCGGGCAGGCGTGCCTTGTGCGGGCGTCATCCAATGGCGGCATGCGAGCACGGCGTCGTGGGCGTCCTTCTGCGCGAGGTGCAACCGAGGAGGTGCGGTGTGGCGCCGGCGCGTTGCCGGGTCGCGAGGACGGCGGAGGGAGTTGGAGCTTCGGTAGCGGGTTTTTGTGGAACTGTGACAGTAACGTCCCTCGGTTGGGGCGGCCGCAGTGATGGTGCTGGCTTGAGGCGGCAAACGCGTGCAGTGATGGTGCTGGCACTCCGGGCGAAAGCCCTCGCCATATTCATTCTGGTGAAATGGCGGCGGCGCCTCCGGGCGTTGCTCTCCCTGTTGAGGGCGTTATTTTGGAGTTGTAACCCTCATACACGAGGTCTTTGGGTGAAAACCCGGTCCAGCTCCTGGACGAGCGACGGCGGCGCCTGTGGGCGTCGTGACCTCCTTGGAGGCATCGTCTCTAGAGACACCATTCGGCGACTTGGCTGGCCTGCTGCTCGCGGTTTACTTCGGCCGGTGATGACAAATCTGTCGGAGGGCGTGCGGAGAAGGGGGTTGCCTACCTCACGCCAAGACGCTTGCTCTTCTGTTGGTGGCCGGGGGTCATCACTCGGCTGTTGTTCGCCTGCTTGTAGCATTCCGCGGCGCCTGGAGCTGTGTAGCAGTCTCCAGTGCAGTGCGGGACAGTGTTTGAAGGACGGCGCTAGCGGCAACGACAATCAGTGACGACTTGACCTGCAGCGGATCGCGGCGGGGTGTTCAGCACGGCTGAACCCTTCTGGTGCGGTACAACATCGAAAGACGGCGCGGGCGACATCTTCGGTCTTCTGGCTCGAGGGCGGCGTCTTGTGCGAGGGGGGAAGCAACGTGATGATTTCGAACCACGGCGGTGGTCTGGCGGCTTGGTTTTGTTCCCCCGGGGGGGGCACCTCTTCTTGCTGCCTCGACGGTAATCCCTGAAACGAGTACGGAGCGTGGTGCCGTGTGGCAGGTTGGAGGTCCCCGCACACGAGCGAGGCGTGCTGAGTGGCGGGTTGGAGGTCCCCGCGCACGCGAGAGTGGCGTCCAATGGCGGAAGTGGCGAGGCCCCGTGCGTTGGGTTGCTCCGGACTTGGTGTTTTTCATGCCATCGGGCGGTCGGTTTGGGTGCAGCAGCACTGCGGCGTTGGATCCTGCACAGCAGTGGCCTCCTGGTGTGGTGGTGTCTGCCCCTTCTACTCCTCTATCAATGCTGGAACACTTCAGTTGTTTCGATAGCCGCAAGAGTGCGATGGTATGTGGAAGATGCGGTTGTGCCTTTTTCCCTCTGTCGTTGTTGTGAATAGAGTTTGGCCGTGTTGATGTCCCAATCCAACCGGCCAGTGAACTTCGAAGTTTGTGAACTCCCAGCAGCACTCAAACACCAAAGCTCATTGTATACCCAATGTCTGGAGGTGAGTCTAGCGGGAAGAATTACTACGGTTTTGGGAAAGGAAAAGGGGGAAGAAAGGGAGACCCCATAATATGGGAGGGGTCTCTTGGACCTGATTCCTTTCCGGAACCAGTGTTTGAGTTTTCGCCACAGCACAAGAGTGAATTTACCAATGAAACTCCTCTTCGACAATACGATAACCGTAGAGAACCGTGGCCAAAATGCAGACATGGTGAGGACTGCTTAGTGCAGATGTGCACCAACGGGATGGATGGCGGTCGGCGTTTCTTCAAATGCCCACACGCATGGGTAATATTCGGTTGTTTTATTTCTTTATCTTCATTGAGACACCTTACATGAAATTTATTTTGCAGTCTTCAGATGCTCCAGAAAACTGTGATTTTACCAGGTGGGTCGATCCTGCACTAATTGATTCAGTTCAGGAGTTCATCGAGTACCTCCAGATAAAGATCTTTGATCTGGAATGCAAGGTAAACCATTACGAGGAAGTGAGCGAGGGTAACAAAGACGACGAAGATGATGATACCAGCAATGCTACCGCTTCACAGGATGAACCATGCAATATTTCTTACTACAACTGCCCTTGTCACAAGAAGAAGGGCCCTGCCCCTTCGGCACCACCGCATGCACCACCTGCAATGGGTGGATACTGCAGAGAAGGCTCAACGCAGTTTGCTACGTGGGGGTACGGCTACTAGGACTACCTAGTGCTAGTGACATACTGCATCGTTGTGTTTGTTGTGTTTTTTTAAATTACCTAAGGCATGTTAGCTTAGTTCAGAATCTGTTTACCGTAGTTGCAACGGGTTCTGCCATGCCAATGCATGTCTGATGTGTGTTTCATTAACATTGTATTATGATGTAATTCCTATGGTTTACATTGTGTAATGCAATTTTTAGTTCTTAATTCTTACCATTATATTTAATGTGTGGTTCACAGTATTCTAGTCTTCTGAAAAGGTCCGAAAATATTAAAGGCAAGTTCGAAGATTCACTAGATTGCTTGTGCGTGCGTGGCACCTCGGCGCCATGATTTGTGGCGCCAAGACGTGTTATCTCGACGCCACATATTACGGCGCCGACCCTCAGGGTCTATTTCTGCAAAAAGTTACAAAAAAGCACATATGTGAAATTATTTCGCAAAAAGGGCTAAATTGCAAAAATTACGGCCAGTCGCCCTGCAGCCGGGCGGCCAGGGCCGGCCGCCCCGCTGCCGGGCGACCGGCCCCCAGGGACCTGCGCGCAATTTTCTCCGCGAAATTTTTCCAGAAATGCCCCTGCCGCCCCGGTGCCGGGCGGCCAGGTCCCGGCCGCCCGGCAGCGGGGCGGCCGGGTATATTCCTGTAAATTTCCAAATCGAAAATATATTTTTGTAAAAAACGAAAATAAAAAATAAAAAAAATAAAAAAACCGCCCAAGGTAGTAGCCCAATGTCATCATGAACAGCCAGCCCATTTGGATAGAACTATGACCTCGCCGTACCAGCCCGATTTCTTACTCCCTCCGGCCTCTTTTTGATTCGGCTCTCGTAGGTTAGAGAAGGTGGATATCAGAGGCTTGAGAAGCGTCGCCAAGATCATCGGCACTGCCATCTGCCTCGCCGGAGCGGTGTTCATGGCGTTATTCAAGGGTCCTAAGCTCCTCGGCGCAGTTATGGTCTCGGCGACCGGTGACTGGGTGAAAGGAGGGATCTATCTCGTCGGAAATGCTGTCTGCGTCTCCATCTGGTATATCCTCCAGGTAACCAATTGCGGTGATTGTGATGCTTGCAACCGTCCTGCATTGGCAAAATTCAGCACGCTATTTTGGGGGTGGGGGGTTAGGTGACTGGTCAAGTGATGCTGCTGCATCAAATGGTTGCAGGTGCCTTTCTGCAAATCGTATCTTGATCCACTATCTCTAGCGACCTGGATGTGTTTCTTAGGGACCTTGCAATGTGTGGTCATGGCCTTCTTCCTAGAGTCAAACTACTTGCAAATTTGGAAGCTCAGCACGTTCTGGGAGGTCCCCTGCATCTTGTACGGAGTAAGTTCACCTAAATCCATGCTTGATCAATAGCCTACACACTAGTCGGAAACTTTCAATTGCACCGCATACTGGTTAATCAAATTGACACCTTTTTGTAGGGAGTGTTTGGCTCAGGCGCAAACTTTTTCCTCCAATCCTGGTGCATATCTGTGAAAGGCCCCCTTTATAGCGCAATCTTTACGCCCCTGAGTGCAGTGATCACAGCAATATTATCTACGCTCTTCCTGCATGAAGAACTCCATATTGGAAGGTATGCTTCGATGTGATACTAGCACCCAGATAATCGCTTTTCTTGTGCTTCTTCATAGTGAACATTGTTTTGTGCAGCATATTAGGAGCTATTACTATCATTGTGGGCTTGTATGTGGTGCTGTGGGGCAAAGCTGATGACGTGAAGAGCGAGAGTCTGGCAATCAATTCTAGTGGTTCGAAAGGCGGAGTAGATTCAGACTGTATCGATGTTAGGGTACAGTCTCAGACCAATCTTTCAGAACCGTTGTTATCTGACAACGGTGATAGTAATACTCAGGCATGCTAGTTTTTATTCTTTTTCTTTTTGCTTAAGGCTAATTTTACATTTCACGGAATGATAGAGATTATTGCGATGTTTCATGCTAATGCCAAGCTTTCCGAAGGAGTTAAGATGACCTATTTTCATTCACCAGAAGTGGTCCGATGCACAGCATGCAAGTAGTTATATTCTCTAGTTAATAATTATTTTTTGGAAGAGTATTTCTTAGTGGCATGATTTTTATTAACCTGACGTAATAGAACATTTCTTACTGGAATTTTTCATCGAACAATATAGTTGGTGCCTTTTTACCTTTTTATTTAATATATAATCAATAGGGGATCCCCTCCTGTTTCGTTAAAAAAATATAGTTGGTGCCGGATCTTTCACTTCGTTTTTCAAAAAATCAAATCATTGATCTCAACTGTCGAACGGTATGCCGTGCTGTTGGGCAAAGCAGAGATGCAAAAGCAAGTGACTGACTATGGGAATCCCTGATGTGATCTCAACTGTCAAACAATATAGCTGTATGCACGTACAGAGCAATTACTAATTACCTGCTGATGCAGCTTGGACGTTATTGCTATGGGAATACCTGATGTGTGTTAAGGGTATAATGGTAAATGTATTGGTGTCGAGGATTTAGAGTGTCCTGTGTACTCTATATATTGCCCAAAGGACCTCTCCCAATACATAACAGTTTGACTCATCTTCTTCCTCTTCTATATCGTAACATGGTAAAAAAAATATTGTAATATGGTATCACAGTTCTAGGTTTGATTCGGTCTGCCACCTTCGTCGCCCCGCTGCGCTGCCCCTGGGAGCTTCGTCTTGCTCCTGGGGGCGGCAGCATCTCCTCCAGCTGCCCCAAACCCATTCCTTTTTTAGTAGTTGAGTTGTAGTAGCTGTTGCCATTCGGATCTCCACCATCCGCCCATCCGGCTCTCGATTCGTCATCCACCATCCGCCCGTCCGGCCCTTGATTCGTCGTCCTTAGGCACAGATCGAGCACCGTCGGGTCTCGCTTTGGCTTTCCCGGCCTTCGGATCTCCACCATCCGCCCATTCGGCCCTCGATTCGTCATCCACCATCCGCCCGTCTGGCCCTCGATTCGTCGTCCTTGGGCGCAGATCGAGCACCGTCGGGTCTCGATTTGGCTTTCCCGGCCGCAGATCGAGGAGGCCCAGTCGTCACCGGCCCTCCTTCGTGGCATAGCAGCAGCAGCTCGTCCAGCACCCGCTCGTCGTCGATCTGCTTCACCTTCACGGCCTCCCCGGCAGCCCGTCCGTTCGCCCGTCCGCGAGCCCTCTACGCGCCGCGGCCACCTCCCTCGCCTGCCGTTGCAGCACCTCCGTCCGCCGTCGCGGATCCGCCTGTCACGGCCTCCTTCTGCGCCGCCGTCGCGGAGCCGTCCGCCCGCCCGTCGCAGCTCCTCCTGGCGCCACCCGCCGCGGCCATCTGTGGCCGGCCGTCCGCCCGCCCGTCGCGAATCAGCTCGTCGCGGCCATCTCCTGCCGCCACCGCGCGCCGTCTGCGCACGTGCGGCCCCTGTCCGCCGGCCCTCTGCCATCCATCCACGCCCGTCACGCGGAGCCCGTCCGCGCCGTCCTCTCCCGTCCGCGCCGTCGCGCCCCCATCCACGCCGTCCGCGCGGATCTCCGCCGCCCACAGCCCGTCGCCGCCGCCGTCCGCCATCCGCTCGTCGTCAGGGAATCCGCCCGTTGCGGCGCCCGTCTTCATCTGCTGCTGGCTGGCTGCCCCTCGTCTCCACCTGTATCTGGTGGTCTGCAGCTGCATTGACATCACTTCAGGTCTGCTGCAGGCGCGGAGCCGCGGACGTCGTTCATCCGTCCGCCTGATTGTGGCTGCTGTGACTTCTCCACCTGCAGCTGCTACTGCATGAGGTTCCTCTGTTCTGTTACGTACTCTGCTCTGCTGGCTGGCTATCTCTCTGCAGACTGCAGATTCATTTGTCATGGTGGTAACTGCTCTTTTGGAGCTGCTGCTATCTGTCTGGTTCAACTATATTGTGTCATATTTCCATCACTGTCCATCTATATCATCTTTTGCTTGTTGCTTGCTGCTGCCAGTATCTTCTATTCAAGGGGTGTTTAGTTGGCGAAAAAGTTTGGGTTTGGGTACCTATCACGTTTTGTTGTTACTTAACAATTAATATCCAATCATTAATTAATTAACATCATTAGATTCATCTCGTATGAATCAGTTAAACCGTGTAATTAGTTATTTTTTCCAACTGTATTTAATGCTCCATGCATGTGTTCGAAACCTTAATTTGACATCTACGGTGCAAAAAAATTTGTGAACTAAATGCTACCTCAAGTTTCATGTTTCATGTTCTGCTATATGCATCTAGGGTTTTTTTCCCCGACCGGTCCGGTCAAACCGCCGCCCTCCGGTAGCGGTTTACCGGATCGGTTTGATCGGAAACCGTTGGAAATCGGTGGAATTCAAAACCAAATTCAAAAGCGCCTGTTCAACCGGTTCCGATCGGCTTACTGACCGGTTTGACCGGTTACCGGTCCGGTTTGACTGGTAACCGTCCGGTTTGAGTGGTAACCGGCCAAATTCAATTTTTTTTTCTTTTTTGGTTTAAATTCAAATGCCCGCAAAGTATACTAAATGAATGTTTGTATAACATGTTTTAGCCTAAATGAACCCTCCAACTCTCTTTTGTACTACTTTTACATTGTATTTGTATACTTTTGTATGCACATTTTTTTGTTTAACTTCGAATGCTCGCAAAGTATACTAAATGAACGAATATTTGAAAAAATTTGACACCATTAGATTCGTCGCAAATTGAAGTATTTTTAGGAATGTTTTGGGAATTTTCATTTTTTTGAATTCAAATTTGAATTTTGAATTTGGGCCGGTTGGGTACCGGCCGAAACCGGAACCGGCCCGGACCGGTTTGACAACGGTTTTTTAACCCGGTATGCATCTCAGTCAGTCTCACATTCCACCATTATCAATCCAAGTCCACATATTTCTCCAGTTCGTCAAAGTTGTGCATGTCCACTAATTCATTGTCAGATTAGCTAATTTCTTTGTGCTTGTTTTATGGTTAGCTGAGTCCCGTCGATTTAGCTAATCACATCATCATTGTGGTGCAACAATGCCGTTTATTTGTCGTCATCACCTTGTCATCCTCCTGCTTGCCGTCTTGCAGCAATGATCTCTCATTCTCCTCTCCGTTTGGCTAGTTTGACACATCTCAAGTTATTGTCAAGTTCAAGTCTCCAAAGCAAGACTCGTGTAGTCGTGTTTGAGGAGTTGATGTACTCGTTTGTGAAGATTCGTGGTATTTGCTCAAGAACGGTTGTGAAGGCAATACCCTCTTGTGAAGGAGCCCATCTATATCGACATATCCAAGAGTTGCTCGCTTTGACGACATCAAGATTTTAGACTTGGATGTATCAATTTCATTTTTATTAAGTCTAGTGTCAACTTTCCAAATACAACGTCATTGCATTCACGTTGCATTTGAGAGGGGGTGTTAAGGGTATAATGGTAAATGTACTAGTGTTTAGGGTTTAGAGTGTCCTGTGTACTCTATATATTGCCCAAAGGACCTCTCTCAATACATACAGACAGTTTCACTCATCTTCTTCCTCTTCTATATCGTAACAATGTGAAGTACTATCTTTGTGTTGTAGTTTTTATGAGCTGCATAAAAATCTTCCAGGCCATTTGAATGCTGGTCCGGGCTATTTTTTCCCACCAGCGTACCCAAGTCTAGTATCACTCCAACAGGGAATTCATCTCCTCCAGTTTTGGCTGCATTTTGAGCTGCGCCAAAATGTGTGAAGAGTATTAGCTAGGAATAGGATGGCTTGAGTTGCTCTCTCAACTACCAGCGTTTGCGAAGTCTGAGTCTGTGAAGTGTGTTGCCCTGGTAGGCTAAGATCATGCATTTTTTGTTTATTTGAGATCCAATTATTGTGCATTTAACCAGGATTAACCTAGTTCAAAAAAGGCACAATTAGATCTATACCATCAAAAGAGCTGATCTTTAGATATATACCATAAAAAACTGAACGATTTTGACAATGGAACTTCTTGTAACCGAATGCGCGTGTTGACTTGACGAAGGGGGCATGAAATTGTTCCGACTAGTAATCTATTGATGCTGGTGTTTGGTGTGAGGTCATCTTCAGAGCATCGCTGTTTGTGCAAGTTTCTATCTCTCTAAATTAACTGATTACACCAAAGTTATTTGGGATCTTGCACAAGTGTAGACTTGAGATATTTCGTAAGTTCTTTCATCGCTGATTTAAGCCAGTATATACCTCTTATAGTTCTACCATCGTGCAAATACACTTTTCTCATTACCAGACTTCCCCTGTATTAATAATTAACAAACGGAGATCCTACCAGTTTGGGTTAATGTTCTTTTTGGTTCTCTTTTCTCGTCAATACTTCTAACTTGTTGACTGTCAAAAATATCCCCAAGCTACTTGTTTGCCACTGCCTGTTTTTCTGGGGGGGGGGGGGGGGGGGGGGGGGTAAGGTGGGGTTGAGTGCAGTGGCGAAGCTAGCCGATCAAATCACCAGGGTCAGCTCTATTAGCACAACAGGGTCAAATACATTAGTGAACAGTATCTTACACTCATTTTTGCAAAATTCATCGGGGTCCGACGACCCCAATGGTACAAGGCAGCTCCGCCACTGGTTGAGTGGGGTAACATGGCTCCACCGTTTTTCACTAGTGGAAGCAACATTGGGTTTTCCGGCCGAGCCGAAACCTGGCTACGCCAGCGAGTGGAATTTTTTTTAAACTCAGTTTGAAATCCGCTCCCACAGATAGTTGAAGACCTTAGGAGTGCTACAAGAGCTTCTAATTAACCAAATGTGTTAGAGGCCCGTTCGCTTTGGTATTGCAAAGACAACAATAAACAGCCATTTATTTTTCAGTTTACCACTTAAACGGAAAAATAATAGGGGTTTAGTCCATTTTCATCATTTTGGTAACTTTTTGTGTCTTGGTTAATTCTAGACCACCAACTATCCAGCAACCAAAAATTGTTAGTTGGGATTCATTTGCTCCATCGCTCTAACTTCTAAGGGGAAGGAACTATTTTTCTTCGGAACATGCAATAAATCTGCATATTTTTTTTAAGAACCGATCTGCATATCTTTTTACTACAAACCAAAAATTGTTAGTTGGGATTCATTTGCTCCATCGCTCTAACTTCTAAGAGCAACTCCAACAGATTGATCTTCCCCTTTCCCCTTTCCATTTTTTCTCAATATAGGGGATTGATGTTGAAAAAACCTACTCTAGCAGATTGATTTTCCATCTCCCTTTCCCCTTTATTTTTTCTCAATCTCCAATAATTTCTCTCCAATCCCCAATAGAAAGGGGAGACATCACATCTCCCTTTCCATATAGAAAGGGGGGAAATCAATCTGTTGGAGCACTTCTTCCTTATATGTTGAAATTGAGAAAGGGGAATTCCTTATATGGTGAGAAAAAGAAAAGAGGAAGATCAATCTGTTGGAGTTGCTCTAAGGGGGCGGAACTATTTTTCTTCGGAACATGCAATAGATCTGCATATTTTTTTTTGAAGAGCCGATTTGCATATCTTTTTACTACAGCGCCCGGACGTCTCCCCAGTGTTGCTTTTGCAGTTGGCCGGACGCAACTGATTTTACGGTCAATCTGTCCGCCCATCCGTGCGCACATGGTGGGGCCTGCTGATATCTAATCAGAATTCGCTCGGTCTCTTCACTTTTCTTCCCACCGGCCTTCTCTCTCTTTATTCTATCTCTTTTCTATGAGCGCGGCAGGCGGCAGAGATGGCATAGAGCGCGGCAGCGGCGGCGACGAGCTTCCCAGGCGGAGCAGGGGCGACCTCCTCAGCGCGAGCTCGCAGCGGCGGCGGTTGGACGGAGCGGCGCGGCTGGTGTGGGGCGGCGGCAGCGCAGCGAGGTGAGATCGGGATCCCGACCGAAGTGGCTTCCCTCTCCTCTCCGGAACGGCCGTCGCCGCTGGGTGTGTGCGGCCGTGCGCCGCTTCCTTGGGTTGCCGCCGCTGGGTTGTTCGTCGGCGGGCGAGCGGGGTCAGTAGTTTTTTTTGATATAACAAAATTTTTACCGACATTTTTTCTTGAAAGTTTTTCCTCTCTCCTAATTTTTTTCTGTGTCTTCAAATTTTTTCTTGAAAGTTTTTAACGCTGCCTCAATTTTTTCTTGAAAAAAAATTCTGCTCTCCAACATTTTTACTTGAATTTTTTCCGCCTCTTCAATTTTTCCTTGAAAAAATTTCTGTCTCTCCAAAAGTTTTCTTAAATTTTTTTCTAAACTTTTTTTTTCATTACAAAAAGATAAAAAAACTTACTAAAATTAGAAAAAACATGAACGGTCGGAAGATCGACGGTAAGTAACCCCTCCTTACGATCGACCATAAACTTGGCAGGCCCGGATGTCTCGGATGCTCCGTTGCTACATCGCAGCATCAAATAATATGTTTGCAACATAGAAATAAGCATCTGCAACATAGGTAATCACTGTTTGCAACATCAAAAAATATATTGAAAAAAATTATTAGCCATCCCTTGATGATGAGGAAAAACCTATTGCAACATCTATTTTATGTTTTTCGCGATCGTGCCTGGGCACGTTTTTCATTAAGAGGAAGAAAAAAAGTAGCTACAAGAGGAACCGGTCACATTGGGGCCGGCCCTAAGAGTTTTCTCCGGTCCCTATTACATGGCCAAAATTTCGCGACCTGGTACCACCAAATTTGCAAACGATTCTAAATGCCTAAAACCGGCTTGGGACCCAGTGATGATCTCATCAGAGACCCTTCCCACGATATCATCGACCGTGTGACTTCGGCGATCAAAAGTTCTATCGTTTCTTTCCTTCCACAGAAGCCAACAAATGAGCACCACTAGAGAGTCAAATCCTCGACGCCAAACTTTGGGAATCAGCTTCCGTGCATGTGCCCACCAATCCAGGATGTAATCAGCGCTCATATCCCAACCGCGCGCAAGACCTGAAACCATACTGCACGAGAGAAGGGGCATGAAAGCAATAGATCTTTGCGCTTGGGGCAATGATGCAGCTAGTGAGGTAACATCTATTTTATGTTATATGGAACATTCAAATCTCTCACTGAAGATACAACATCCAGATCAAACACTTGCAATATGTATATAAAATATATACAACATTGCAATATTTAGATCTAATTTTGCAATATCCACGTGAAACACTTACAATATTCTTTCTGGAATATCTTCACTTGAAACATATGCTGACAGCATGCGCGCCGTTAAGCTCGGCCTCGTCTTCTGCCTCTGCACTCCATGGCCATGCTTGTGCCATGGTTGCCGCCACTGCTGGCTACGGCCACACGGAGGTCACCGCCGCCGATCTCACGCTGTGGCACCACCTTGCGCCACCGCTCCTCCTCGGAACCATCGCTCCACCCGGCGCCACCACGCCACCCCGCCACCGCGGGGCTCGCTATGGCTGGGGACGGTCCGGGCGGGGGCTAGCTGGCCGGCCATGGGCGCGGCAGGGTCGGCGTGAGCTAGCCGTAGCCGGCGTGGGAGCAAGCGAGAAGGCCGGCGGAGGATTATGCGAGCGCAGCTGGCGGGGGAGCAAGCAGTGCAGTGGGAGCGGGTGTCCGATCCGTCGGAGCCCTATCCCTAACATTTCCAATATTTTTATCTATCTTTTGTATTAAAGAGAGAAAGACCATCATAGCCTTAATAAAGCAACTGCATGACCTCAACCATATGGGTTAACAAATTGGTATAACAAGGCATTTTCAGTGTCCAAATCTTTTCTTTAAAATGTCAATCGCTTGTGCTCCACGGGTTCCCTTCTACAGAAAATTGCAATTATAGAACGCGAAACAATGTGCTTTGTAATTATAGAACACCAAATGCCGACTTTGCTAAAATGATCTTTAATGCTGGCGCATTGTTATACATGACATTTGGTGTTTTTAATCAATTTGTTAACCTAAAATACATGTATTTTGCCCACTTGTGAACCTTTTGCCCTTCTGCCTTTTGTACATTGATCGATCGTCGATTCATCTACATGACGCTCCTCCATCCCTCTAAGGCCAACGCCACCCTAAGCACCGACGCCCGATGTTACTGTTCCTTCTTCCACTCCTCCTGCTGTCATACCCTTCCCATCTCTCCCTCAACTCCAATGGATGGATCGCCCCCCCTAGATGATTGTGGTCACTCGATCAAAGCAGCCGCAACCCTGGCGGCCTCTAGACTTGTTGCGCACACGCAGCGAAAAATTAAAGTGGTGTCATCTCAAGATCTGGTTTCCTCTCTCCTCATTCTAGGTCTAGATCTAGATCTAGAAAAAAACATGAAAATCATGGAAAAAAGAGAGGATGAGAGTTGGAGAGTAAAAAATCAACCTCTAGTGGTGCCCCCTTCACAAAATCCAAAGGCAAAACCTCCCCCCCCCCCCAAATGGCAAATTTTCGTGTTTTGAGCTCAAAACACCAAATAATGGAAGAGGAGCTGCGCGAAGGAAGAAGAGGCCTGGTGGATATTTATAGGGAACTTAACAGAGGCGGGCAAACATAATGTCAGACCCAGGGCAGCGGGACTGCTTATAGGCATAGAATGTTCTAGAGTAAGGGATAGCGCATGGTTGTACCTTGTCTCTCTTGTAACTACCCGAATAGACGTATAACTAGCTGCAATACAAGGAAACTACCTGACCGGGTTGTAGTAGGACTCCAACTGTACTCGGTTAGGACTTTCCAAGTAACCTTGTCCCCCAGAATATATAAGGGCGGACAGGGACCCCCTCAAAAGACATCAACACCTAAGGCAATACAAGCAACCACACAGGACGTAGGGTATTACGCATCACGCGGCCCGAACCTGTCTAAATCCTTGTGTTCCTTGCACCATCGAGTTTCAGAGCTAGTCGATCCCTACTTACAACCCTACTGCTAAGGGTATCCCTAAGTAGGCTTGGTGGTAAACAACGACAGCTGGAGCGCCAGGTAGGGGATTCGCCGAGTTTATCGGCGAATTCGATGGCCGGATCAAGCGACGCCAACATCGTGCCCAAGGGCACGACCCTTGTTTAATTTTCGGTTCCTGGGCCGTTATGGCTGATGGATCAGGCGGCTTCTCTAGCCACCTCGTCACGCCCAAAACACTAGAATTTAAATCCCACAAACAATTCATCGAAACCAGCAACAATGCAGAACTCGGCAGAAACCGAGCTCTATTCGAAGCCGACTCGGACATTACTGAGAGCGTGTCGACTCCAACTCGAATTGACAAGTTAGCTGAGTCCAACGCAAACTCTGACTCCGAAAACCCTCAGTTTTCCGAAACCCTCGGAAAATATGTGGCTTATCTCAAGTCAATTAAACGCCCAGAACTACTCGATGGAGTAGACCGAGTATCACGATCAATTGAGGGATGCATCAAGCTAGCAGAATCCGTTCTCAGCTCATCCAAAATGCAGCAGACCCCAGAAACACTAATCCCACCACAAGATCGGTCGGGCGACATGTTCTCAGGAATTGATCGAGTAGATTCTACACTCATCAACTGCATTAACATGGCCGAGAGTACTCTGCAAAATAAGAAGCAGAATCTGGGAAGAGAAATCTGTGGGAAGCCCGAGAAGGCAAACCCTCGGTTTGATCCGATGGGACCGTCTCTCTCAGGGAAACCCCAGAATGTCCCGTCGAAACCTACTCACAAGTGGACTCCTGAACCAACCGACATCTCTGACCCCTTATTCAATCAGGATTTCGACCAGTTCATGGAAAGTCTCGGCAACCTCGAACCATATGATGATCTAGAGGACTGGTCAGACGACATCAACTTGTTTATGGATGTCATGTCTCACCCACCACACATGGCAAATGCCCTCTGGGAGCTAGTTAAGCTCAAAAAGAAAAAAGGAGCATCCAAAATCCCTGAAAAAAGCAGCGAGTTGATTTTCGACAAGCCTTGGATTAAAGAACTAGAAGGGCTAACGCCCAACCAATCCTGGCTATATTGGATGAACGAGAATGCTCTCCGTGTAGAGATGGGCATCCCACTTCTCGCTCACCCAAAACACACATACTCCAAAATCGGTGGCCTAACAGATAGGCCACCGATTTCGACTCCAAGTACTCTTACGGCTCGAAGGATGAGCTGGATCATCTGATCCAGTACAGCAAGGAAGTCGAATCCAACTCGACTAAGAACTCCAAGTCCGAGCTCCATGAACCAGTACAGCAAGGATCTTTGCTGCAAAGTTCTCATGGTTCGCATCTCCGAGCTCCACAAATCAGATTGTGATTCGTTGGAGCGTCTCAACCTCGACGACTACAATTCTGATGATTACGATGAGTACCTCTCTGACAACATGGAAGCTACTCCCACAGCAATCATAGAAGTAAAGACTACTATCAAGCAAGATCCACCCGCAGCTCCACCAGCCGTGACGGTGACCGTCCAATTGGAGGATGAGCCTGTGGCAGAGGATCTCTATGAGCGCCATCGCGTGCTCAACTAGAAAAGGGCATTCAGGCACCAGCGTGTCGCCAACCGTCAACAAGAATAGCAGAGAGACAACTACGACTACTCAAACAGTGATTTCCGCAATGTGATCAACATTGGCCGTGACGCACGCAATGTGATCATCTCAAGGAAAAAAGAGCGTGAGGAAATAGAGGCTTACAACCCTTCTTCCAACTATCACATCCCGGCACATGTCTCTGGATCCTTCAGGAAATGTAAGCAGGTGAGTACCCCTCCTCAGGGCATGCCCCGCGGTCAACACCGTGGAGAAACACTATTGGAGGAGACAAGATCAACAAAATGCTCCTACGCAAGTGCTTTATGCATCCAAAGAGCTCCCACACAGTTTTCGAGTGCAACACACTCCGCAAATCCCTCGGAGCACCCTTGGTAAAGGAAACTTTATCAAAAATCTAGTCGACTACTCTGACGGTGTTTACCGCCAAGCCTGCTCAGGGATACCCTTAGCAGTAGGGTTTGTAGGTAGGGATCGACTGCTCTAGAACTCGATGGTACAAGGAACACAAAGATTTAGACATGTTCAGGTCACGAGTTTACGTAATACCCTACGTCCTGTGTGGTTTGTATTGCCTTAGGTGTTGATGATGATTGTTTGGAGGGGGTCCCTGCCCGCCCTTATATATCCGGGGGGACAGGGTTACATGGAAAGTTCTAGTCGAGTACAGTTGGAGTCCTACTACAACACAATTGGGTAGTTTCCTTTGTACTGCAGCTAGTTCTATGTCTATTCAGGTAGTTACAAAAGAGGTAATGTACATCCATGAGCTGTCCCGGGTCTGACAAGCCCCCTAGCTCTTCGTAGCCGAGTCCTGCAGGCATCGAGTACTTGGCTGGGCGTCTTCGAGTACTTCAAGTTGTCAGAACATCCTTCTGGTTACTTTTGGTCCTTTCTTCAGATACGTCGAGTAGTCCTTCAAGTACTTCCGTTTGCTTCGAGGCTGTGAGGTGCTCAAGCCCTGAAATCTTGATCATATATGGTGCGCGAAGTACTCGCGCTCCATATGGAGTAGCCCCCGAGCCTTAGGTTGAATCGCTGAATCAGGCTGAGGGTTACTTCAGACTATTTTCTAAAAAAAATTGAAAAATAAATCTGTGATGCCTATATCCAACAACCCCCGAGCCTTGAATCAAAATCCCTTTTGCTGCGAGTAGCCCCCGAGCGTAGATTTGGAATTAAGGATTTAAGTCATGGCATCAGATTTTATCCTTCAGATTATTTGCAGGATTCATCAGATCCGGAATCCGAAAAGACCTCTTTTTCGGGTAAAATCCCAGGAAAATGATACAATTGGATCCGCCACACTGATTGCACCCAAAATAATTTCAGGAATAAAACCCGGGATGTACGGCTCTTTATTCAGTACTCACATGTGATGTTACTATTTGGAGAATCTACATTATTGCAGCTTTGACTGCGTCCATGAATGCTGCCATGAATGCGTCCGTGAAACATGCACTGTTGATTCACGGGTTCTCCTTCAGCAAGTCTCCTTGTGGCTATAAAAGGCAAGGTAGAGGCTTTTGCCAAAAGCACCAAAGTATAGCGATCATGGCTTTTCCTTGGTGTTCTTGCTCTCGTCCTCCTGAATTTTACGTAGTTCCTTCCAACAAAAGATGCTAGAAGAGAACTTGCGAGTGACAAGAGAAGTCTCTGCTGCCTCCTCCTGCATCCCTAGAGCTCTCATCGGATCCATGCTGGACATCATGTCCTTGCATCATCCAATGAGGCAGATTTGGGTCGCTGGGTTGGGTCTTATTGTGTCACATCCTTGGGGTTGCCTATTTCTGGGTGCCCAAGAACTGACATCTCTAGCGGGGAAGCTTGATCTTGCCACAAAGTGTTCAGGGAGAAAGAGAAATTTCTCTGCAAGATGCTACAAGAGGACTTGCGAGGTGATTACTGTAATCTGCCTCCATACTCTTGTTGCTTATCTCCCTGAATACAAAAATCTTTATTCCCAAAACGGGGATAACAAGTTTGTACTTTGTTACGGCCTCGAGGCGATCTAGCTGCAGCATGCTTCTCAGGAAGCCAAGAAGTGTGCGTGCAGACCCGAGTCATTTGTAAAGTTATGTAAAAAGTACTCGAGTTATAATGTCGAGTAGTTGTACTGTGTCGAGTACTTATCCTTGTTTTGGAATGTAATCCCAGTTAAGGAAAAGGGTGTCGAGTAATCGACTAGGTATGTGAGTATTTTCTTTTCCAAAATGTAATCTCAGAAAAAGGAATGTCTCTTTAAAATCCCGTTTTTTCCGTGATTTGCAACGGACTTTTGGCCTGTTGGGTGTTTTTACCATGTTGCCACCGCCATTATAAAATGAAGTGGTAACTTAGGTTTTACCCCACCAGCCGCCACTTGTTTTTATTGCTTCAGATCTGTCTTTTCGCTCTCGAGCTCCCAGATCCAAAGTTCTTATTTCCCTTTACTCCCCACTATCGCCCTAGGGTTTTCGCTAGTGTGTGCGCGTGAAGCGATCCATAGATTTCCGGATGGCCCCCAAGAAAACAACCAAGGGAAAAGGTGTAGCTGCAGAGCCAACCCATGATGAGGGTTGGAACACAAGTAAGTGTTTTCAATCTGACTTAGATTCTCTAGTGTCGCAGGGTTTGTTAGTTCCCAGACCTATTATCCAATGGTATCGTGCCTTGGGGAAAGATCATCCATATGAGAATACGGGGGAAATCATTGCTTTTACCTCATACTTGGAATGAGGATTGGGGTTTCCTTGCTCTTCTTTCTTTTCTGGACTCCTGCGCTATTACAGGATCCAATTGCATCATCTGACCCCAAATTCCTTTGTTCACATTTCCATCTTCGTGCATTTATGCGAAGCTTTTCTGGGCATCGAGCCCCATTTCGAACTCTTTTGCTTTCTTTTTCATTTGAAACCGCAGCCCAACAGATTCGTCTTAGATGTAGTAGGGGGCGCGGGTCTCCAACTTAGGCAAAGAAAGGATAGAGTGTATATCCCTTATGACTGTAAGGATCACCGGGGTGTCCGACCCTAGAGGGGGAGGGGGTGAATAGGGTCGCTAATCGCTTTTTAACCTAGGGCTGAATCTACTTGCATAAGATAAACCTAACACGTCCTATGCATGCTAGTTATGACTAAGGTTTATCTTTGTTACTCTCTACTTACCCCAAAAACTTACAACCTATAGCCAATCATAATCAAACTAACTAGGAAAGTAAAGGCACGCAAGAAGAGTAAATGTGGAAATGTAATACGGTAAGTAAAGAGGTAAGTGCAAGAGGGATGCAAACTCCCGAGTAGACACGGTCATGTAAAGTGGTTCGGCACAAACACCTACGTCCACGGGACACCGAGGCTCTTCCGATCACCGTCTTGCACTATGCCACCAAGGTGATGCCGGCAAGCAAAGGCAAGTGCCCACAAGACACCGAGTCTCGTGCACCGCCACCGTCTCTCTCGGTCACCCGGCCGAAATCCAATACGGAGCTTCTCCATCAAGGAGGGGGTCTCCTCTTCCCCCGCACAAAGTGTCGTTGCCACTCCACACCAAGTTGGAGGGTCACACGACGGATCACAAGGATTGCTTGCCGTAGCAAGACTTCTCTCAAGGGAGCTCTCGCAAGAATTAATCCCTATTACAAGCACTAAGCACTCTCACAAGTGTGCTTAAGCCTATATGATGTACAATGAAGCTCTATGGTGGTTGGAGATGATCTTTGGCTCTTGTATACTTCCTTGGTCTCTAGCCTTCACAAATGAGCCGTGGGGTGGCATATATATAGCTCACACACCCCAAACTAGCCGTTGGAAAAAGGCTGACAAAAAGTGCTATCACCGGTTAAACCGATGCTCCCGTTTTTGTCATCACCGGTTTAACCGGTGAGTGCATTTTCCAACTAGCCGTTATACTTCAACGGCTACTCCAATCGACCGACGTATTCAACCGATGCAGCGTCGGTTTAACCGGTGAGTGTAGTTGCTGAAAAACTAACTCTCTGGACAACTGCACCGACGTTTACCAATAACTAGCGTTGGTTTAATCGGTGTATAGATTTTGCCTCAGCTGCTGAGTTCATTGCACCGACGTATTCAAATTCTCTGGTGTTGGTTCAACCGGTGTTACCAAAACTTCCAGACGGGCTCCAAGTCAATGCACCGACGTATATAATTTTCTTAGCGTCGGTTCAACCGGTGATACTAAAATATCTCTGTCTTGATTGTTTTGACTTGGTTTCTTCACGGTCTCTTCAATCTTCGAACCCTTCAGGCCTAGCTACGCCTATCTTCTCCTTGTCATCACTTGAACCTAAAAGCCTAAGAATGGTCATCTTAACAATCATATTAGTCCAAGTGTTGTGTGTGTCATTAATCACCAAAACATTATATTGAAATATGGCATGAGAGGCCATTTTCGCTACAATGACCTTAGTAATAAAGTAATCGAATGGAAACCCAAGTGGTTCTATGTTGAGAACCAGTCGAGAAGTTTTCCATCCATTACTCCCGGCCCTCCAGTCCAATGGCTCGAGTGGAATAAAAAACTAGTCGACGAGAGTCAGATTTCTGAACTACTCGATCGGATTGCCATCTTGAGACAAAACTTGTTAACTGGAGAGGCGGTCGTATTTGACTGGATGAAGAGAAGGATCCAGCCATTGCAGGCTCGGGAATCGCTTGGGTTCCAGTATCAGGGAATAACAGACCCGTCAAGATACTCGAAGGAAGAGATCTCGAATGATGTAGTTTTTAATCGAGTACAGCGACTTCTGAAGAATGTAAATAAAATCTCAGTTGTTCCTGGTACTTTTTCTACTGCGAATCCGCCGAAGCAGGTACTTGATAAGAGTAGTCAATTCGTAGAAATCAAGTACTTTACCATAGTATAAATCTGATAGGATTTGCTTTCTGTAGGAGGATGTGGATCACTTTAAGAGTAGGCCTTCTCTACCAGGCATTTGTTCGCCCTTTTGTTATTCTAATTTCCTCGATCTGTTAATCAAATCTTAGTATGCTCATATGAGATTTCATATAAATAGTACTGATATCCAGACTTGGTTGTGCAGATGAGGCAGCGTCTGGGGAAAGGTGTGATGGGGAGCATAGCCCCACTCCAAGTGCTGATGCCCAGACCGAGCCCCCAAGGAGTACTCGGTCAGCGGCGAGGAAGCGTAGCAGCTCCTCCCATATTACTAGCGACAGGTAAGTAGCTAGTTATTTTGTAATCGAGTACTTTCTAGTTGTCGATTTGCAAGTTTTGATTTGTGTTTTTGCTTTTCTCAGTCCGGCGGCTAAGATGCCACGGACCTCAGTATCTAGGGATGATGCTGTGGTGGAACAAACAGTCCCCTCCACCACAGTGGACCCGTTGAGTGGGATCGGGGCTACCCATTCAGTGAGTAGTTCCGATGTAAATAAGACCGTCAATGCGAGTAAGCTGGCCGTGATCGCAAAGCCTGCCCGCAAATTTAGCATCAAGGTGTTTGCCCTGATAAGAGCTCCTGCGTAAGTTCTTTAGAACTTGTATGTGTTGGATCTGTTTTGAATCTAGTAGTTTGTAACTACTTTGTCTTTGCAGAGACGCAGTCCTGGGAGAGGACGTGGGAGCTAATAGCCACTCGGCTTCTCAGCCGGGGCTGGAGAAGCCCCCGAGTACTCCTGAGATGAGTGCTCATGATGCAGAGGTGATGGCCAATAGTATGCTTCTAGATTCTCCATTGCTCGATCCTGAGAGGGCCAATGAGGAAATCCCAGAGGATGGTGGAAGCATCAAGCTTCTAGGAGAAGGAGAAGGCGAGAAGTTTCCTAAGGGAGGCGATGATAAACAGCTTGCGGAGACCCCTGCAGGTAAGCCTGTAGTGCCTTGTAGAAAGGCATCCTTTTGTTTGCTCTTAATGTAATTAAATAGTATGTTCTTCCTTTAGATTCCCAAAATATGGGGAATACTGTAGGAAGAATTGAAGAAGTACCCAAAAAGGCTGTTGTTGTGGCGAGTATTTCCCAAGTCACATCGGGAAGTGACTTGTCACGAGAGAAGGTGGAGCATGCTTTTAAGCTGCTGGAGGTAAGTAGTCGAATGCTTCGAGTACTTTTATAGTAGATCGAGTAGTATACTGATCTTTTTGTTTTGCTGGAGGCACTGGGATGAAAGGGTGTGCAGACGCCAGATGAGATAGAGCTAAATGCTCTTAAAGAGAGGGTTAAGACGCTCTCATCTGAGAAGACTGCTCTTGAAGGGAAGCTGAAAAAGCCTTCCCAATCTAAGAAAGGTTAGTCTTTAGCATTTGATATGCACTCGACTAGTAGATCTACTTAGTGTTTATAAGATTTTCTTTCTATCGAGTACACAGCTTGTGCCAAATCTTTAGAGATTCAGGAAAGCTTGGTACTGGATTTAAAGATTCTTATGTACCGAAACGCAGATGAAATAGAGAAGCTCAAGATGATCAAGGAGGACTTTGACTGTGAGGCAGCATCGATGCTGCAACAACTCAAGACTTTGTCATAGTCTCGAGACTCGATGCAGCGAGAACTCGTGGAGCTGAGAGATGTCAGATATGCCGCCCTGGAGGTAGCCGAAGCCATGGATATCCCAGTTAGAGATGGAAATGAAGCGCTCACACTGGCAGGGAGGCTTCGCAAAGTTTTCGGAGCTTTTGAGAGGATTGTTTCGATCATCACTCACCAGTACGTGGGTCACGTACTTGGGTTGATGAAATCTTATTGGCCAAGTACTCGTCTGGATGCTCTTGGACGAGGAGCCAAGGCTGATTGTTCTGAGAATCAGTTCCGTCAGTATTTGGCGGAAACTTCCGGGGTGGCTGATCAGATTGTAGAAACCTTGAGCAAGGCAGAGTCTCCTTAAGCTTTTCTTGTAATTGAGTTGGCTTGTGAGCCGGAAGTACTTTGAACAAATGTTGGATATTTGTGTAATGTTAAGTACTTGATGGTAGGATTGTGGAATCTCTTGTTGTGTCGAGTAATTGTACTCGTGGGTCCTGAGTGTAGGCAGCATCGGGCCCACTCAGTCATAATGGTAGATACGATGCATTATATCCGTGGGTGCCTTAGGAGGCAACATATTCTCGAATCAAATCGAGTTTGTATGGTTTTGAATCATAACCATAGTGCTGACCGGTTAGGATTGAATCCCGCGGGATTAACCAAGTGGGAATAGCACTAGAAGGTATAAGAAGCCGTAGCTTAGAATAGATTTCCTTTTTTGGAGGAAATTTTTTTTCACTAGCATGTGGCTAATATGGACTTTGTTGTCCAATCGGGGGGAGAACTCTTATTGAGTATTTTAGGAGGTATAATAAGTTTCTTGATAGATAAGAAGACAGGCAGCTCTCGACAACTACTCAGAGCACTAAAGGAAAACAGGAGTTCTTTTTGTATCTCAAGCAAGCGAGTAGTACCTGTCAAGTACTCGAGGCAAAAAGATTCTGTAACGGAGATTCCTATAGTAAACCAAGCAAGCGGGAAACTTGTGTCAACTTATTTTAGAGTATCAAGGGCTTATCTGTACTCTTTGAGGAGTTTTCGTAGTTGATCATTTTGGATAGACCTTGTTCGGTTACCCAGATAGTATGCAGCTGTTTACGAAAATGGCCCGAACTACTCGATCGTATCGAGTAGTATGTCCTATTAATGGACTGGATTGATTTCTAGAATAGGAATGTTAGGATTGAACTCCGTCGAGTTAACCAAGACGTGAATATTCTAGAAACATCCCAAACTTACTCGAGCAGAGCGAGTAAGGTGTCCAAGATGAAGGACTGAAGTAACTCTAAGGCAAGTCTGTTAGGTACTAACCCCGTCGGGTTGTCCAAGATGAAGGTGCCGAAAGATTATCCAAGACCTTCTCGAGCCAGCGAGTAGGGTGTCATTTAACCAAGGACTGGAGTAATCCATAAGACAGAACTGTTAGGTACAAACCCCGTCGGGTTGCCCAAGACGTAAATGTCGAAGGGATATCCAAAACTTACTCGAGCAAGGCGAGTAAGGTGTCCTTTAACCAAGGACTGGAGTAATCCTTAAGATAGAACTATTAGGTATGAATCCCGTCGGGTTGCCCAAGACATAAATGTCAGAAAGATATCCAAAACTTACTCGAGCGGTATGCCCATCTCTACACGGATGGCGTTCTCGTTCATCCAGTGTAGCCATGATTGAGTAGGAGTTAGCCCCTCAGGCTCCTTAATCCTGGGTTTGTCATAGTTTGAGTCGCTGGATTGTTCTGGAGCCTTGGCTTTTCCTTTTTTAAGCTTGGCCAGTTCCCAAAGAGCGTCGGCATGCTCGGTTGGTTTGGCCATAGCGTCCATGAACAGCTCGATGTTGTCTGACCACTCTTCAAGATCGTCAAACGGTTCAAAGTTCTCGAGACTGTTCATGAACGATCAAAGTCCTGATCGAACTTGGACTCGACTGGTTTCGGAGTCCGAGTGTGAGCAGGTTTCGGTGAAGGGCTCTGAGGTATCCTGGAGACAGACGGTCCCATCCGAACAAGCTGGGGGTTTGTCTCACCAGCTCCCCCGCAGATTCCTCCTCCTGATTTCTGCTCTTTGTTTTGCAGAGTGCTTTCAGCCACCTTAATGCAGTTGGCAAGCTTCGGATTTAACCGATCGACCCCTGAGAGCATATCGCCCGACCTCTTCTGTGGTGGGTTTAGTGCTTTAGGGTTCTGCTGTGGCGCAGATGAGCTGAGAGCGGTTTCTGCAAGTTTGATGCAGCCCTCAATTGATCGTGAAACTTGATCTACTCCGGTGAGTAGTTCTGAGTTTTTGATGTTAGGGCGTTTGATTGTCTTGAGATGAGCCAGGTATTTTCCAAGAGTTTTGAAAATGTGAGGCTTTTCGGAATCAGAATTTATGTCGAACTCGACCAAACCAGGAGTTCGGTTTTGAATTGACATGTTTCCCGGATTGTCCGAGTCGAGTTCGGGTGGAACTCTTTCCTCGTCGAGATCCGCGGACTCACGGATGTCGGCGAGTTGGGAGCGGGTTTTCGATTTAGGCGAGTTAGGTGTGACAAGGTGGCTGGAAAAGCCTTCCGTTCCGTCAGCCGTGCAAGCCCAGGAACCGAAAATGAAGGTCGTGCCTTCTGGCCCTCCGTTGGCGTTGCTTGGTCCGGCCATCGAACTCGTTGGTGAACTCGCCGAACCCCCTACCTGGCGCGCCAGCTGTCGGTGTTTACCGCCAAGCCTGCTCTGGGATACCCTTAGCAGTAGGGTTTGTAGGTAGGAATCGACTGCTCTAGAACTCGATGGTACAAGGAACACAAAGATTTAGTTAGGTTTGGGCCGCGGGTTTGCGTAATACCCTACGCCCTGTGTGGTTTGTATTGCCTTATATGTTGATGATGATTGTTTGGAGGGGGTCCCTGCCCGCCCTTATATATCCGGGTGGACAGGGTTACATGGAAAGTCCTAGTCGAGTACAGTTGGAGTCCTACTACAACACAATTGGGTAGTTTCCTTTGTACTGCAGCTAGTTCTATGTCTATTCAGGTAGTTATAAAAGAGGTAATGTACATCCATGAGCTATCCCTTACTCTAGAACATTCTATATCTATAAGCAGTCCCGCTGTCCCGGGTCTGACATACTCTGTTGACCAGAATTATCCCTAAATGCTTTCATATCTAGACATCTAAACCATTGCTCAAGTATCTACTACTATGAGCAAGGGGTAGGTCTTAAGAGTCCGAATCTGTCATTTTACAATTCCTGTAATCACGACAATCTTCAACAAAGTTGTTTTTCCTTTAAATCGACTACTTGGCTCTCTCTCAATTATGGCCCATACCCTTTTCTACACTACTTCGAACTTTTTGCTCAGCATTCTCATCAAAAAGCAACTATCGAGTAGTCTTTAGGCTACGGCTGTCGGTGTTTACCGCCAAGCCTACTCAGGGATACCCTTAGTAGTAAGGTTTGTAGGTAGGGATCGACTGCTCTGAAACTCGATGGTGCAAGGAACACAAAGATTTAGACAGGTTCAGGCCGCGAGTTGCGTAATACCCTACGTCCTGTGTAGTTGTTTGTATTGCCTTAGGTGTTGATGTGTTTTGAGGGGGTCCCTGCCCGCCCTTATATATCCGGGGGGACAGGGTTACATGAAAAGTCCTAGCCGAGTACAGGTGGAGTCCTACTACAACACAATCGGGTAGTTCCCTTTGTACTGCAGCTAGTTCTACGCCTATTCGGGTAGTTACAAGAGAAGTAAGGTACGACCATGAGCTATCCCTTACTCTAGAACATTCTATGCCTATAAGCAGTCCCGCTGCCTCGGGTTTGACAAGACCCCGAGCTCTTCGTAGCCGAGTCCTGCAGGCGTCGAGTACTTGGTCAGGCGTCTTCGAGTACTTCAAGTAGTCAGAATGTCCTTCTGGTTGCTTCTAGGCATTCCTTCAAATACGTTGAGTAGTCCTCCAAGTACTTCCAGTTGCTTCGAGGCTGTGAGGTGCTCAGGCCCCGAAATCTTGATCATATATGGTGTGCGAAGTACTCGGGCTCCATATAGAGGAGCCCCCGAGCCTTAGGTTGAATCGCAGAATCAGACTGAGGGTCACTTCAGACTTTTTTCTTCATTATTTTCCAAAAAATTTAAAAAATAAATCTCTGATACACATATCCCGCAGTCCCCGAGCCTTAAATCAAAATCCCTTATTCTGCGGGTAGCTCCCGAGCAAAAATTTGGAATTAAAGATCTAAGACGTGGCATCAGAATTTATTCTTTAGAATATCTGCAGGTTTAATCAGATCCGGTATTCGAAAAGACCTCTTTTTCGGGTAAAAAATCCTAGAAAAATGATTCGATTGGATACGTCACACTGATTGCACCCGAAATATCTTCAGAAAAAAAACTCAGGATGTATATCTGTTTACTGTACGCTCACATGGGACTGTACTGTATGGCAAATCTGTATTATTACATTCATGAGTGCTGCCACTGTAGCATCACAGGTTATCCTCCAGTACTGTCCCTTGTGGCTATAAAAGTTGGGCAAGAGATCTTTGCCAGAAGCACCAGCATTCTAAAATCATGGCTTGCATTTGGTGTTCTTGCTCTCGCCCTCCTGAAGTTTGTGTAGTCCTTTCCAACAAAAGATGCAAGAAGAGAACTTGCGAGTGACAAGAGAAGCCCCTGCTACCTCATCCTGCAACCCTGCTTCTCTTGACGGATCCATGCTGGACATCATGTCCTTGCATATTCCAATGAGGCAGGTTCTTTGTGGACTGGTTGAGTCTTGTTGTGTCACATCTTTGGGGTTGCTGTTTTTGGTTGCCCAAGAACTGACATCTCTGGTAACGAGACTTAATCTTGTCATAACGTATTCAGGGAGAAGGAGAAATTTCTCCGCAAGATGCTACAAGAGATCTTGCAAGGCGATTACTGTAATCTGCCTCCAAACTCTTGAAACTTTTCTCCCAGAATATGAATATCATTATTCCCTTAATGGGAATAATAAGTTTGTACTTTGTCATAGCCTCAGGCCGATCTAGCTGCAGCAGGCTTCGACTAGAAGCTCCAGGAGATCTAGGAGGTGTGCATGCTGGTCCGAGTCGTTGTAAAGCTAGTTAGGAAGAAGTACCTCGAGTTGTAATATCGAGTAGTTGTAATGTGTCGAGTACTTTTCCTTTATTCTGGAATGTAATCCCAGTAGAAGGAAGATGAGTCGAGTAGTTGTCGAGGGATATGAGTGTTTTCTTTTTCCAGAATGTAATCTCAGAAAAAAGAAATATCTCAGAAAATCTCATTTTTTCCGCAATTGGTAACTGACTATTGGCCTTTTGAGTGTTTTACCATGTTGCCACCGCCACTATAAAATAAAACGGTAACTAGGTTTCTACCCCACCGGCCGCCATTCGCCTTTACTGTTTAGATCTATTCTTGCCCTCAAGCTCCCAGATCTAGAATTCCTTGCTTTCTCTTGCTCCCAAATCTCCTTAGGGTTTAGCCAGTGTATGCGCGTGAAGCGCTCTGTTGATTTCCGGATGGCTCCGAAGAAGTCGAACAAGGGCAAAGGTGTAGCTGCAGAGCCAACCCGTGAGGAAGGATGGGTCGCAAGTAAGTCTTCTAAATTTGACATAGAAACTTTAGTTTCTGCTGGTCTTTTGACGGAGAAATCCGTCATCCAATGGCGTCCTGCCTTGGGTGAGGATCGTCCGTATGAAAGTACGAGTGAGATCATCACTTTTGTTCCTTATTTAGAACGGGATCCAGTTTCATCACTTGACCCCCAATTCCATATTTCTATCTTCGTGCATTTGTGCGAAGCTTTTCTAGGCATCGAGCCCCATTTTGAACTCTTCCGATTTATGTTCCATCTTAAACCGCAACCAGATTCCTATGTTTTAGATGTAGTAGGAGGTGCGGGTCTCCAGCTTAGGCAGAGGAAAGATAATTTGTATATTCCCTATAAGCTTAGTAGCAAGGTGATCGACTGGAAACCCAAATGGTTCTACATAGATAACCAGTGGGAGAGCGTACCAGCAATTAACCCAGGTCCTCCAATTCAATGGCCTGAATGGAACAAAAAACCAGTCGACAACAGCCAAATCCCTGAACTTCTTTCGAGAATTACCGATCTTAGGAAAAAGTATTTGACTGGAGAAGCCGCTGTATTTGACTGGATGAAGAGAAGAATCCAGCCGCTACAGGCTCGGGAAACATTTGGTTTCCAGTCTCAGGGAACAACTGACTCATGACAATTCTCGGAGGAAGAGATCTCGGATGAACAAGTGTTTAGTCGAGTCCAGCGACTACTAAGGGATGTAAAGAAAGTACCTGTTGTTCCTGATGCTTTTTCTGCTGTGAATCCTCCAAAGCAGGTACTTGAGAAGAGTAGTCGATTTGTAATAATCGAGTACCTTACCCTAGTGTGATTCTGATAGAATTTTTTTTTCTGTAGGAGGACGTGGATCATTTTAAGAGTAGTCCTCCACTGCCAGGCACTTAATCGTCCTTTTTCTTTCTCCATGCGCTCTTGTTCTGTCAACCAAGTCCTAGAATGTTCACATGAAGTCTTATATAAACAATACTAGTACCTGACCTTGGTTATGCAGACGAAGAGGCAGTTGGTGAGAAGAATGACAGGGATCACAGCCCTGCTCCTAGTCTAGATACTGAAGCCGGACATCCGAAGGGTGTGCGGTTAGTGGTGAGGAAGCATAGTAGCTCCTCCCAAACCACCAGCAACAGGTAAGTAACTAGTCGATTGTAGTCGAGTACTTTCGTCTTTGATTTGCCAGTTTTGATTTGAATTTTTGTTTTGTCAAGTCCGGCGACTAAAATGCCACGGACTTCAGCATCAGGGGATGATGCTGTGGTGGGACGAACCGGCGAGTAGTTCCAATGTAGATAATGCCAGAGATACGGGTAACCGGGCTGTCATCGTGAGGCCTACCCGAAAGTTTGGCATGAGGCGGCTTGCCCTGACAAGGGCTCCTATGTAAGTTCCTTAAGACATGTAATTGTAGGGCTTGTCTTTGTTTTGAGTACCTGATTTGTCTTTTCAGTGACGTACTCCTAGAGGCCAGGGGGGAAACTGAAGATGATTCAGCCCCCAAGTCGGTAGTGGAGAAGCCCCCGAGTACTCCGGAGATTAGTGCTCGCGATGTGGAGGAGATGGCGGATGCCATGCTTTGGAATTCTCCACTACCGGATGCGGGGAGGAGTGATGAAAGGCTCCTGGAGGGCAGTGGAAGCGACAAGCTTCCAGAAGAAGGTGGCGACGAGAAGTTTCCTGGGGAAGAAGGTGGCGAAAACCTTCCTGAGGAGGAAGGCGGGGAGAAGCTGCTTGAGGAAACCCCTACAGGTAAACTTATAATGCCTTGTACTGAAAAAGTACTTTTCTTTGCTCTTAGTTTGGTTAAGTAACCCTTTTGTCCTCTAGATTCCCAAAATCTAGGGAATACTGCAGAGAATGTTGAGGACGCGCCACATAAGGTAGTAATTGTGGTGCAGGCGATTACTTCCCAGGTCACATCGGGAAGTGTCGTTGGGGGTAAGTAGTTGAAGCTTGCTTACAAGCTGTTGGGGGTAAGTAGTTGAATATGTCGAGTACTTATATATAGATCGAATAGTATATACTGATCCTTTTGTTTTTATTTCTTGGCAGGAGGTATTGGAGGAGGAAAGTAGCCAGCCCCCGGACAATGCGGAGCTAGATGTTCTGAGAGAGTGGGTAAAAACGCTCTCGTCTGAGAAGGCTATGCTTCAGGAGAAAATCAAGAAACTCTCCAAGGCCAAGAAGGGTTAGTATCTAGCATATATGATGCACTCGACTAGATTGTTCTGCCTGGTATTTATAAGTTTTTCTTGTAATCGAGTACACAGCTTGAACAAAATCTTTAAAGATTGAGAAAAGCTTGGTACTGGATCTAAAGTTTCTTATGTACCAAAACATAGATGAAATCGAGAAGCTCAAGAAGATCAAGGCAGATTCTGACCAAGAGGTGGCAACTTGTCTTCAGCAGCTTAAAACTTTGTCAGAATCGCGGGACTTGATGCAGCAAGAGCTTGAAGAACTCAGAGATGCTGCTCAAGATGTGGCCGGACTTGTGGAGATCCCGGAGGGGAATGAAGACGAACCGCTTACACTGGCGGGGAGGCTTTGGAAAGTACCCGAGAGTTTCGAAAGGTACATTCCCACAACCACCCGACAGTACGTGGGACATGTACTCGGGTTAGTGAGGTCCTACTGGCCACGTACTCCCCTTGATCCACTTGGGAAAGGTGCAAAGGCTGACTGTACTGATGAGCAATTCAATTAGTATCTGCAAGAGACCTCTGCCATAGCGGATCAGATAGTGGAGACTTTGAACAAGTCTGGGTCTCTCTGAACTGCTTGTGAAAGTTGTTTGGCATGTGGGCCACAAGTACTTTGAACAAATGTCTAATATTTGTGTAATGTCAAGTACTTGTTTTATTGTAGGATTTTACAATCCTTTTTGTCGAGTGATTGATACTCGAAAGGAATGAGTTCTAGCGGCATCGCGCCTGCTCAATCGTGATATTGGATACAAAGGGTTGTACCCATAGGTGCCTTAAGAGGCAGAGTATTAGGGTTGAGTTGTATGGTTCTTAATCAGAACTCAAGTGCTGACCGGTTAGTATTGAATCCCGCAGGATTAACCAAGTGGGAAAAGGGCTAAAAGGGGCAGTTTAAGCCGTAGCTTATTAATTTGAAACTCTTATGGATTTGATTGTCCACTTAGAGGGGAACTCTTATCGAGTACTTGGAGAATTAGGAGCCTTGGATTGCATAGGTGAACAGGAGACTCTCTATAATTACTCAGAGTATCAAGGGAAAACATAACACTTTTGGTATCTCGAGCAAGCGAGTAAAACCCGTCAAGTACTCGAGGCAAAAAGTTACTTAGTTGAAAACTCCCTTAGTGGTCCAAGCAAGCAGGAGACTCGTGTCAACCTAATTAAGATACCAAGAACTTGTTTTATGCTCCTTGGAATAACTTTCAAAGTTGACAGTTAGGATAGACCTTATCTGGTCACCCAAGTGGGAAAAACTTTTTGTGAAAATATCCCCAAACTACTCGATCCAGCAAGTGGTATGTCCTGTACAAGGACTGGATTGCCTTCTAAAATAGGTCTGTTAGGATGAACTCCGTCGAGTTACTCAAGACGAAAATATTTTAGAAGTACCCCAAACTTACTTCGAGCAAGGCGAGTAAGGTGTCCTCCCCAAGGACTGGAGTAATTCTTAAGATAGATCTATTAGGATGAACCCCATCGAGTTACCCAAGATGAAACCATCTTAAAAATATCCAAAACCTACCCGAGCCAGCGAGTAGGGCGTCCTAACCAAGGACTGGAGTAACTCTTAGGACATGTCTGTTAGGATGAACCCCGTCGGGTTACCCAAGACAAAAATGTCGTAAAAGTATCCAAAACCTACTCGAGCCAGCGAGTAGGGTGTCCTAACCAAGGGTTGGAGTGATTCTTAAGACAGGTCTGTTAGGATGAACCCCGTCGGGTTACCCAAGATGAAAATATCATAAGAATATCCAAAAATCTACTCGAGCCAGCGAGTAGGGTGTCCTAACCAAGGATTGGAGTAACTCTTAGGACAGATCTGTTAGGATGAACCCCGTCGGGTTACCCAAGACGAAAATATCGTAAAAGTATCCAAAACCTACTCGAGCCAGCGAGTAAGGTGTCCTAGCCAAGGACTGGAGTGATCCTTAAGACAGGTCTATTATGATGAACTCCGTTGGGTTAACTAAGATGAAAATATCAGAAGAATATCCAAAAACCTACTCGAGCCAGTGAGTAGGGTGTCCTAACTAAGAACTTGAGTAACTCTTAGGACAGGTCTGTTAGGATGAACCCCGTCGAGTTACCCAAGACGAAAATGTCAGAAGAATATCCGAAAACCTACTCGAGCCAGCTAGTAGGGTGTCCTAACCAAGGACTGAAGTAATTCTTAGGACAGGTCTGTTAGGATGAACCCCGTCGGGTTACCCAAGACAAAAATATCGTAAAAGTATCCAAAACCTACTCGAGCCAGCGAGTAGGGTGTCCTAACCTAGGACTAGAGTGATCCTTAAGACAGGTCTGTTAGGATGAACCCCGTCGGATTACCCAAGACGAAAATGTCAGAAGAATATCAAAAAACCTACTCGAGCCAGCGAGTAGGGTGTCCTAACCAAGGACTAGAGTAACTCTTAGGACAGGTCTGTTAGGATGAACCCCGTCGGGTTACCCAAGACAAAAATGTCATAAAAGTACTCAAGGTAAACCATAAAAAACTACTCGATTGCTGCTCTAGTGCTGAGCATAGCTTTCAGAGTGGTATTTAGAGGTGGGGTATGGTTCAGATAAGCGAGAACAAAGTAGTCGATTTATGAGGAAATCAACTTTTATTAAAGATTTGTCAAGATTACAGCGATTGTAGAATGACAGACTCTGTCTCTTAAGACCTACCCCTTGCTCGTAGACGTGAGCAATAGTTTACATAACTAAAAAAGTATTCGGGGGTAAACTAATCGATACGGCGGTCGACTAGATTTTGGGTAAAGTCTCTTTTACCAGTGGTGCCCCAAGGGCCTTGCGAAGCGAGTTGCACTCAAAGATCGTGTGAGAGCTCTTTGGGTGCATAAAGCACTTGCGTAGGAGTATTTTGTTGATCTTGTCTCCGCCTAGAGATGTTTCTCCATGGTGTTGGGTGCGAGGCTTACCCTAAAAAGGGGTACCTACCGGCTTGCGCTTCTTGAAGGGTGTGGAAGCATGTGGTGGAATGCGATAGTTGGAAGAAGGGTTGTATGCTTCTATTTCCTCGCGCTCCTTTCTCCTTGAGATAATGACATTGCGTGCATCGCGACCAATGTTGATCACATTGCGAAGGTCACTGTTGGAGTAGTCGTAGTTGTCGCCTTGCTGTTCCTGCTGGTGGTTGGCGAGGCGCCGGCGCCTAAACGCCCTTTTCTGGTTAAGCAGGCGACGACGCTCGTAGAGGTCTTCTGTTACATGCTGCTCTTCCATTTGGACGGTAACTGTTACTGCTGGAGGAGGTGCAGACGGATTTTGCTTGGTAGCAGCTTGGACTTATGTATCCGTGGGAGGAGTAGGTTTCCATATTGTCGAAAAGGTACTCGTCAAAGTCATCAGAATTGTAGTCGTTGAAGTTGAGACGCTCCGTGGAGTCATCCTCTGGTTCATGAACTTCAGAAATGCGAACCATGAGGATTTCACAGCAAAGATCTTGAATTTCTTGGTCTTGTTTGCTTGAGGGCGGGTCTAATGGAGTGCTCTGTTGAAAGGGAAGATCTGTTGGTGGAGAGCTGAGGGCGTTAGGATCTTGTGTCCCCTTCAGGCGCACTGTACGTCCTTGCGGCGTTGCATATATGACCAAGTTTGGGAGAGAGTCCTGATCAGACTTGGAATTCTTAGTCGAGTTGGATTCGACTTCCTTGTTGTACTGGATTAGTTCGTCCAATTCATCCTCCGGGTCAGAAGAGTAATCGGAGTCGGAATCGGTTAAGCCACCGATTTTTGAATATGTGTGCTTTGGGTGAGTAAGAAGTGGGATGCTCATCTCTATGCGGAGGGCGTTCTCATTCATCCAATGAAGCCATGATTGCGTGGGAGTCAATCCTTCAGGCTCCTTGATCCAGGGCTTGTCGAAGATTGACTTGCTGGATTCTTCTGAAGCTTTGGATTTTCCCTTTTTGAGCTTGGCCAGTTCCCAGAGAATGTCAGCATTCTGGGGCGGTTGGGCCATAGCGTCCATGAATAGATCGACATTGTCAGACCAATCTTCGAGATCATCGAATGGTTCAAAGTTGTCGAGGATGTTCATGAATTGATCAAAGTCCTGATTAAATAAGGGTTTGGCTCGTTCAGGAATCCGACTGTGAGCAGGTTTCGGTGAAGGATTTTGAGGTTTCCTGGAGAAAGACGGTCCCATCCAAACAAGCCGGGGGTTTGTCCTTCCAGATCTCCCGCAGATTCTTCCTCCCGATTTCTGCTTTTTATTTTGCAGAGTGCCTTCAGCCATTCTAATGCAGTTGACGAGCGTAGAATCTACTCGATCGACCCCTGAGAGTATGTCGCCCGACCGTTCCTGTGGTGGGTTCAATGCCTCTGGGTTCTGCTGTGTTTTTGATGAGCCAAGAGCGGATTCTGCAAGTTTAATGCATCCCTCTATTGATCGTGAAACTCGATCTACTCCATCGAGTAGTTCTGAGTTGTCGATCTTGGGGTGTTTGATTGACTTGAGATAAGTCAGGTATTTTCCAAGGGTTTTAGAAAATTGAAGATTTTCGGGGTCAGAGTTTGTATCGGACTCGGCTGACTCGAGAATTCGAGTTGGAATCGACACATTTTTTGTAATATCCGAAGTAAGCTCGGGTGGAGCTTGATTTTCGTTGAGTTCTGCAATTTTGCAGACGTCGGCGGATTGGAAAGTGGTTTTCAGTTTAAGCGAGTTGGGCGTGACAAGGTGGCTAGAGAAGCCTCCCGATCCGTCAGCCGTGCAAGCCCAGGAACCAAAAACAAGGGTTGTGCCTTCAGGCACATTGTTGGTGTTGTTTGGTCCGTCCATCGAATTCGCCGATGAACTCGCCGAACCCCCTACCTGGCGCGCCAGCTGTCGGTGTTTACCGCCAAGCCTGCTCAGGGATACCCTTAGCAGTAAGGTTTGTAGGTAGGGATCAACTGCTCTGGAACTCGATGGTGCAAGGAACACAATGATTTAGACAGGTTCGCCCTGTAGTAGTTCCCTTTGTACTGCAGCAAGTTCTACGCCTATTTGGGTAGTTACAAGGGAAGTAAGGTATGACCATGAGCTATCCCTTACTCTAGAACATTCTATGCCTATAAGCAGACTCGCTGCCCCGGGTCTGTCAACGGCCTAGCTTAAGGAGCGCCTCTAAAGCGAGTCCCACTTGGGTAACCTGACGGGGTTAATCCTAACCAGCCGCCTTTCGAGAATACTCCAGTCCTTAAGTAGGACTCCCTACTCGCTGGTTCGAGTAGGTTCTGGATACTTCCAAAATGAGTCCCACTTGGGCAGCCTGACGGGGTTAATCCTAAACGTTCGATTTTAGAAGTTACTCTAGTCCTTAAGTAGGACGCCCTACTCGCTGGCTCGAGTAGGATTTAGATATCTTTAAAGTAAGTCCCCTCGGGTAACCTGACGAGGTTAATCCTAAACGGTCAACTTTTTAGATTACTCCAGTCTTCGAGGAAGATACCCTACTCGTTGGATTGAGTAGGTTTATGGATATTTTTGAAGTTCTTCCCACTTGGGTAACCTGACGAGGTTCACCCTAACCGACCAACTTTGGAAATTACTCTAGTCCTTAAAAAGGGTGACCTATTTAAAGGGCAGAACAATACTTAAGTTCTTAATACCCCGAGTAGTTGACGAGAGTCTCCCGCTTGCTTGGACCACCGAGAGTGTTACACTAAGGGCTTGATGCCCTGAGTAGTTGATGGGAGTTTCCCGCTTGTTTGGGCCACCAAGTTCATAGAGTGTTTCATTAATGTAACAAAACCGCCTCAGTTAATATGTATTAACAGAGGCGGTTACGTTAGACCAACTGCCTCTGTTAATACATTAACAGAGGTGGTCCTCATAATCTAACCGCCTCTATTAATGCATATTAACTGAGGCGGTTAGATTATGAGGACCGCCTCTGTTAATACATTAACAGAGGCGGTTGTGCAGCCGGCGGCCCGGACACCATTAACAGAGGTGGGCAGGCCGGTGGCCCGCCTCTGAGCCCTTTTTTAAAGTGCCTCGGTTAATCCCAAATTGTAGTAGTGTGCACTGTCGTATGGCCTAGCCGCGCCGGCCGTGCCGGTAGTAAGAGGGGTAATGCTGGCAGTGGAGGCCCCTCCCAACGCCATGTCCAGTGCTCTAACCCTAGCCAAAACGTTGCTACCCACTGCTCCTCTTTCGGCAGTAGAGTACAACCTTCCTATACTTCATGTGCAAAGGTAATGGCCATAATGATTTCTGTTTTTTACCAGTACAATAGTCGATGATACAAAAGGTAAAAGGGCAAAAGGGTCACAAGAGGGCAAAATGCATGTATTTTATGTTATCAAATTGATTAAAAGCATCAAATCTGAAGTATAACAATGTGCCAATGTATCAAAGGTCATTTTAGCAAAGTCGACCTTTGGTGTACTATAGTTGCAATTTTCTCCTTTTGTTGGCAAGTGTGACAGCTGACTATGGCTGATTCAATTAAATGCTCTGATGCAGTAATGATCCGCGCTCAGTGATATAGGGTGTGTTTAGTTCACTTTGCATTTTACATTTTTGCATTTTTAGAAGAGAACATTCAATATTTGAAGTATTAAATATAGACTAATCACAAAACTAATTACAGATCTCGTCTGTAAACTACGAGACGAATCTAATGAGCCTAATTAATTCATCATTAGAGCTTTTTACTGTAGCATTATTGTAGTAATTTAGTGTCTAATCACGTCCTAATTAGGCTCATTAGATTCGTCTCGCGATTTACAGTCCATTTGTGTAATGCGATTTATTTTTTGACTATATTTAGTACATCATGCAAGCGATTTACAAAAATTTTGTATTTTGCGTTTTGGAATCTAAACAAGGCCATAGTTTTCCCCATTCAAGTGGCATTTGATATCGTTTCATCATTTTTGTTTCTCTCAGCGCAATGCTGCAACATGGACCTTTGGCTTCCGAAGAAGTCTTCCTGTATGGTGACACAATCCCAGTTTTAATTATTATCTCTTGCTGATGCAAGGTGCAATTTCACAACAAAAGCAGTGAGAAAGTCCAGTGTCTCTTCCTCAATATGAAAAAGAAACACATTTATACCCATCCTTATCGAAAATATTTCTTTGTCTTTTTTTTACGGAGTTAGATTCTGATCTTCTTGTGTAGAACAAGAAATGACTTGACACTGTGGCCGTCTATTGGAACATAAACGTTGAGTCGTTCATGGATAGTGGACTTTGTGATTCTTGACGCGTAACAGACATCTCTTGGGATATATTCTTCACACCATCACCTGATGAGCATAGAGTTCCTTAGGGATTCCTGAGTGGTCGTTCTCTTTCCTGTAGGTTTCTTTTCAATGCAGTGCCAACGGTGTGAGAAAATTCCCTACTTAACACTGAAAATTCAGAATTACTTATTTGACATTAAAATTTTCAACTTCCCTATTTGCCACTGAGTTCAACGTTTGTTCCTCATGTGAACAGTAACATGTGGACTCTGTCCTCAAACTAAAATGACTATCAAATCACATCTAAATTAATTAAACTTTTTTGAAGGGATATAACGAAGGTTGATGAATCCATTTTGCATAAAAACACATATGTGGCTCTTAAAACCTTGAAATGAAAATTATCAAAATATATGATACTTTTGAAGATTATCTGAATATTTAGTGCACATAAATACTTTCCAAAAATTATAAAAAATACTTAATATTCCTACATTTGGATGAAATAATTCATAAAACTATCTTCAATCATAAGTTTCATGGGAATTGATGGAGGTGTCTAATAGGGAACAAAAATTCAACTTACTGCCAAATAAGAAAGTTAAAAATTTCCAATATCAAATAAGTAATTCTCAATTTTATCAGTGTTAAATAGGAAAGTTTCTCAATTAGGGGCCTGTTTAGCATGGCTCTCGAGCTGAACTCCACGAACTCCAACCAATTTTCTAGCTAAACGCCCAGCTTCGAAACTTCATGGAGCGCCCCCAACTACCCAACTATGGAGGTGCAGTGCAAATGGGCTTGGAGTTTTGGAGGACATGTTTTGCAACTCCAAACCTCAATATGCCCACCACTGTCACTAATTATAAAAAAGTCATTTCGATCTTTCTTTTTTTCTTCCTTGACTCACGGAGACCCCGCACCTCCCTACTCGCACCTTCCTCCCCCGCTACTGCTAGCGGCTTGGCATCCCAGGCCACGCCACCTCGCCCTCCCCTCGCCACCATTATCGCCGGCGACCCCTACCTCACTGGCCGCGCCACCCCACCCTCCCCTCCCCACAGCTCGCCACCAGCGGACCCTCCCTCCCGCAGCTCGCCACCACCACCGCCGAAGAGCACGTAGTGCGCGTGGCCGGCGTGGTGGGCCTCAAGGTGGACCATAGGGGCGTCATCGATGCAACGGATGAGGAGGCGTGAGGATACGATCCCAAGGCTTAGCCGCCGCCACCTCCTGCTCCTGGCAGGCCGCCATGTCTCTAACAACCTCCTCTCCGGCAGCGGCTGCGTGCGGGTGCAACAAGGCCGTCCTTGCCCAAGAGGATGGTCTCGAGCTGCGCACAGTTGTCGCTGTTGGGGAGCCGGAGTGGCTCCAGGCTAGGGATGGCAGCAGGTACCTGAAATCCGAAATTCGATGGATTTTTTCTCTATTAGGGCATGGATCTGGGGTCAATTTCTCGACCCGTGGGCTACGCGCCCGCCAAGCCCCGCGCCCGCCAAGCCGCGCGCTCGCTGGTCCGCCTTGCCACCGCCTTGTTGTGTTCACACGGGGTGCGGGCGCCCCCTCGGCTCCACCTCCACCCCACTGCCAATGTCGTCGGTTCAGTGGTGCCACTCTCGGGCACGGGCAACCCACGGGTCACCCCACAACCCGAGCAGGCACGAGTTTGGACGCAAAATCATACCTGTGACGGGTCACGGGTTTCTTAAAGGACATTTTTTTGTTGACGGGTATAAGTTTGGAATGGGTAAACCCAGCAGTTTTGTACCTGTTGCCATCCCTACTCCAGGCCCTAGAACACACCGCGGTGGCCTCATGGCGCTGCATTCGCCGGTGCTGCGTCGAACCCTTATTTGCATTTTTTCTAAAGCCTGTTCAACCTCATATCACCTAGAACAAGTCATGGACTTCTTCAATGAAAGAAAGTCTCATGAAAATGTTTTCAACGAAATAAGAACATACAAAATAGATTTCTTTTTTAGGAAAAAATTTTTATTTGCTGTTTTTGTTTTATCCTAAAGTCACCTCGCCGCTGTGGGGCTCGACAAGGGAACCCGTCGTGGCCCCAAGGCATGTCCTCCAGCAACGGTGAGTAGAAGATAACGCAGAAAAGAAAAATAAGACAGAAAAGAAAAATAAGGATAAAGAGTATGACATGGGGTCTCACGAACCAATGAAAATTATGTTTTTTTACTTGAGAACACCCTCAATAGCTAAACACCACATTCAGACAGCTCAACTCCACCTAGAGGTAGGTTCACCTGGAGTTTTGAAGTGGAGCATGTAACGATCCGACCCGGGATAACGGCTAAGATCTACTCATAAATCACATCTGCTAAATAACTCTTTTACGATTTCATCCTCGTTTCGGGTAAAAAATTGCAACCGAAGTTATTCAGCTTCTCTGGGCCTGGTATTTAGCACGGGACTAAATTCGTGATGCTACAGTAGATGCTACAGTAACTCCGGATTTGGCCCGGCCCATCTGGCCCATGGGCTGTTACAGACCAACTCGAGGCAGAGTTAGAGCTATGCCAAACCCTAAATACGGGAGAGCAACTTGGTCAATTAATACAGAACTACCTTTCCTTCGTGGATCATAAGCTTCAAGATAGGCCTTGCTGCCAGCCAAGAAGCCCACATCACGCCTAAACAGGCCGTACGAGAGCCTGTCAGTCAGTCTGTCACCGTTCCGACCGTGGGCCGTTTCGTCGAGCCGAGCTCGCCACGCGATGCTTTTGCGAGCGAGCACGCGGGTGCGGTGGCCGGCGGACGAGCGGGCCCCGCTTCGCCGCCCGCTCTGCTTCCTCCCTCCTCGAACTCCGCCGCCGAGGCAGGGAAAACTGCAGGCCACTCCGGGAGCGACGCCGAAGCATGCGCCACCGGGAACGCGGAGGGTTGGGGTGGGCGTGCCGCTGCCGAGGAGGAGGTGCTTCCCCCAACCATCACTGCCACTGGCCGTGGCGGGGCGCTCCCATGGCATGCCGCGAAGGACATCCTGGCATCGCGTCCATCTGCAGTTCTTCACCGAGCAAATGCAGGTGCAACCTCGACGGTATACTGTCTCCGCCGCTTGCCCCTCCACGTACGCCGCCCCCCCCCCTCCTTTCTCAACACACACACAGTGATTAGCGGTAGCACCACCTGGCACCTGGTTATATGTGCACTTGTCACAAAAGCTCTTCCCTGATGTGAAAAAAGGTATATAGTAATCAATTTATTTATCATGTGGAAACTCAAGTATGTAGCCCTGCCATTATTTGCTAACCTATGTCTGATACTAAATTAATTGGAAATGGGAAAATCCACTCCTTTTCGGGTTCGGATAAACCATTTGATCCAAGAGAACCAGACTCTCTGCTTCTGACCTTTGAGCTTCAAACATCAACTGAGCCTAGTCCATTTAGTTGTGAAACTAAACTTGAGCCACTTGGTTACCTATGCTAGTTCTGTCTCCCCTATGAGCAACTTGTGAACCATGGTGGGCGGATGCTGTTGCCTTGTTATTTTGTGTGCAGTGCTGTAGCTGATCAGTATTTGTGTTCGGACTATGAGGCATGGATATTATTGTTGCTTGGTTCTCTATATCATTGCATCTTTCATTATTTTTATTGTTTTTGTCTTCTTCTTGAACATGCTCATTTTCTTCTTGTTGCCCATGTCTGTATTGACTCTGATCATCCATGTTGATCCTTGCCTTTTGTTGACCCTTTTTGTAGTGGTTGGTCAACAAAGCTATAGAAAGGGAACATGTTGTTACAAATCCAGTTAGGAGGAATAATCCCCCAAAATTGCCAAAAGTGATAGCACCCGAATCAGCAATTTTTTCGTCATTTTGACAACTGTTTTGATCAGTCCATTTCTTCTCGATTTGAATGATACTGTCTCCTTCTGTTATGTTGAGGATTGCCCTTGATATTTCATTAAGTAGTGGAGATCACTTCGGAAGTGCCTAATTGTCAAAGAGAAAGTTCTTATTAGCTTGAGTATACAAGAATACTACATTATATCTGACTCCGTAGTCTGTAGGAGGCATGAAAAGTTAAATTTCTGAATCTCACCCGATTGATCTAACTTTTGGAGTTTAAGTGATATAATGGAATAAGGAATTCAATGCACCACGTGGAGATAATATTTCAAATTTATATTTTCTATCTTAACTTAGTAGAATTTTTTTTTCACATATTTAGGAGAGCTCTAAATAATTGGCTAACAAAGAGTAGCTGAACTTACAAATGCAAAGCCAGCACTTTTGTAAATAGGTCCAACCATTGTGTAACCTTTGCAGTATTTGGCAAGAAACAATTTGATGTATGGGACTTCCAGAACGAGAGCAGCAACACCACCATATTTGCCTTCCTTAGAAAGTGCACTGTGGAAGTCTTCAGGAGTATCATAGGCTCTTATTCTTGATCTGTCAAAACCAATATCTTCCAATAAACCCTCTATGTAGGAACCTCGGTGGAATCCTACATACCCTCCTTGCTTCTGGAGTTCATGAATGTCAGTCACCGTTGGTGAAAGCTTCTGTACAGTAAGCATCGATGCAAAGCTTGCTGTATAACTTGATGCAAGCACTAGAAGAACAAACATCCAAACAAGTAGAACTATTCGAGATAGAAAGCACTCCAGCTTCTCCTCTGCGAAATTAACCACAAAAAGGTCATTTTTCTCATACACTAAGTCAATTTGTCAAGCAGAGGTACCGCGATGCATACTACCACAAAGATGGAATGTGCAATATCTGTTACTTTAGATGATAAGTTCAAGTCTTCATCCATCAAGACTACTTAATTATTAGTTTAATTTTTAATAACTTCTAATATGACTTACCTAAGATTTGTTTGCAAAAAGTTAACACTACTGTTTTGTTGAGGAATTCAAGATCAGTCAGAACGCATTGTTCTTTATAAAAAAGTATGAAGCTTTACTTTCACAATCTTTCTTGCAGGTACTTTTCAATGCTTTTTAAACTTTTTTAAGGACGTTCAGTGTATGTTTTATCTACAAAAACTATAGATCAAGATATTTTTGTCACTAACAGTCATGGTTGTTCGAAATATGTATATAGCAACAAAATTAGTAAGAAATCTGTTTGAGTGATTTACTCAACTCTCTTCAAATATGGAGAAAAACATCAGAATCCCAAGTTGTTTGAGAGAAAAGGGACCATGAAGATACCCATTGCCATTTAGACGCTCTAACAGCCAGACTACAAGTGCAGTATATATAAAGAACATGATGCTTCCAAACCACATTCCTTTGCTTAGTGGTTTTGAGAAAATCCACATATTGTTCACTTTTTCCTTGACTGGTACAATCATCGCCACTCCTGATTCTGTGTATGGTACCGTGAAATCGACATACAGCGTTCTGTTATATCTGATTGTTATATCTCCAATTGCTATGTCATATCTCTGCATGGCATCAGTTAGTTATATTTGATTGTGATTTGTAAATTTAAAAGGAAATTCTACTTACTATGTCATATGCACTACAACTGATTTAACAATGCATGCTCATTTATTTAATAAAGGGAAATAACTAGTGATCAATAGATATTGCTTTAGGAAAGCAAGATACAAGCCATTCTCGTTTATGTCCATTCAGTAGACTAACTGCAAGGTTTGATTGTGATGGAAAATAGAATTATAGTGTTACTCTGGGTGGAATTATGAAAATTATAAAATATATGCAAATGCGATTGAAAATAGAATTATAGTTTTACTATGGGTGGAATTATGAGAACTATAAAATATATGCAAATTGTAGTTCCTTCACTTGGCAGATTGAGAAATTGGATAATATCTTTTAGAAATTATTTCTTACCTGAAGATAAACTTGGTAAACAAAATCATTATAGCTCCCTGTACTTTGTGTATCAACTGTATCAAATGCTTCATATTCGTAAGAAAGTGCAAAAGGCAATTTCTTTGCTGCCTCCTCAAATATGTCTATTGAAAGGCCACTTGCTCTTGTTGCACTCGTGGCTGGATCCTTCGATGTCCTTATAAACTCTGGATATGCACTTGTGTGCACACCAACCCTAAGCTTGTTACCACTTGCAGGAAGTTCCCAACCCCTTGGTATTTCTGTTGACTCTCCTGGCCAAATTACTGGATTTAGATTGAGCATTGAGGTTGACCTTGTTATTTCCGAACCATTTTGATTTAGCTTGCGTGAAAGGCGATTTTCCAAACTCCAAAATCCAATATGTCTCCAACTTCTCCCAACCACATTTATTATTTGTAATGCAGAAACTTGCAGTTGTCTGTCTGTCACGTCGAAGTTTCCACTTAAGCCTCTAAATTTGCTTTGTACAATTTCTGTTAGGAGCTGTGGACCATTTGTGGAAACAGCTAGCGACTCCAAGCATGTAGAGTTTTTAGCGGACTGCAGTCTATTATTTTTGTTACTCAATACCCTAATCTTTTCTGCTGCTAGTGCCAATGCCCAAACTGTATCGTATCCCCATAGCTCAACAACACTCAGTTTATTAACTGGCGATTCATTTGGGTTATCTTGGTGGTACATTTTGTTCCATCTTATGGAAAAACTATCAAGTTCTTTTGATCTGGGGACATGAAACCTTACTCCTATTACCCCATTCATTGCTTCAATAACAGATGGATTGAGTGAATCGATTATGTTTGCTAATCCATTTGTTATGATCCACACATATCCTTGCTTCATCATTCCTGCCTCCTTGGCCTTTGTAAAGAGAAGGGATGCCCTGGTTGATGACATATGGACAATGAATACCCTCGTTTGCATCGTCCTTAGCTTGTAGAGCTCTTGTATAATGTTTTCACTTGTTGCTGCCATAGAGATAACACTGCGATATGGAATACGAGCATCTATTTGTTGAAGAGCATCAATGAGGTGCGGTAGAATGCCCCTCCCATAGTCGGTATCATCATATACCGGTACCACCTCTCTCCATCCATAGGCTTTGATAAGAGAGGCAATACTATCCACTTGAACTGAGCTGTTCAATGTTGCACGCACAAAATATGGCATAACATCAGAAGTGGTTGAGGGGCTTGTTGCCGTGAAGGATACAATAGGTACTCGGGCTGTATTCCCTAGCTCGGATATAAATGCAGCTTCTGAAGATTTCTGGGGACCAATGATGGCTTGCACTTTGTAATTCTCCAGCAGTTCGATAGCTTTGGAATTGCATAAGAAAAGAAACTTCAGCCAATAATATCAGCAAAATAAAACTGTACTCAGCATCTTTATGTCATCAATGCTTTCATAATTCCAAAATGGAAAGTTTTGGTATAGGAGTCAAGGTTTTAAAAAACGCTAGACGGTAGGTGAACGCTAGCCTATGGTTTAGAGTTTTTTGTGATTAAAAGTAGATTAAACGTCTTTTGTGATTAAACGACACTGTGATTAAACGCAACGCTAGGCCAAAGTTTAGCGTTTAATCAAGATTAAATGTAGTTTTAAAACATTTTTTAAAACAGGGATAGGAGCATAGGACTGCGTTTTTTTTTCTGGTGGACACTAAATGTCCGGGGAATCTATTCATCGCGCGCGCGAGTGCGAGCGATGCCGTCGCAGAAGGAGGATGAGGGAGAAGAAGCGCCGCCACTGTTCATCTTCCTCGCGGAGACGAGCACGCCAGTGAGGGGTGGGAGGTGGGGAAGGTCGGCCGGGGGTGGGAGGTGGGGGGAGCGGCCGCCGGCGAGGTCGCTGGCGGCCGGGGTGGTGAAGGGCAGGGGCGGACCTTTAGGGTTTCGGGTTGCCGGGGCTTCCAATGGCTGGCGGCCGTAGAAGAGGGGGCCGGAGGCAGCGGAGGACCGGCGGCGGCGATGGTTCGGCCGGCGGAGGGCGAGGCGGCGCGGGAGCGCCGCCGGCCGGGCAGGGCAGGAGCCCTCGTGGGCGGTGGTGGCCGTGGGGGTGAGAAGGTGGCGGCGGCGCGACGGCGAGCTTGGTTAGGGTTGGCGGCGGCGGAGGGCGGCGGCGGAGGCGCCGGGGCGGCGCCGATGGTTCGGCCGGCGGAGGGCGAGGCGGCGCGGGAGCGCCGCCGGCCGGGCAGGGCAGGAGCCCTGGTGGGCGGTGGTGGCCGTGGGGGTGAGAATGCGGCGGCGGCGCGACGGCGAGCTTGGTTAGGGTTGGCGGAGGCGCCGGGGCGGCGCCGGAGCCGAGGGAGGTGGGGGTTGGCGGGGGAGCGACGCCGGAGAAGCTTCTGCGACGCAATCGTCGCGAACCGCAGTTAGCGACAAATAGACGCCCCCCTAAATGTCTGTCTATGGTTGAAAATGGATATCTGCACTTTTCAGAAAAACAGTGTCCACCTGCAAAAACCAGTGTATCTTACAGCACAATTCGACTCGGAGAAAAAGGATGACAAGTTTTTTTTTCTCTGTTTATGTTTGTTTGAGGGTTCTAATCTAGACTTACAATTGATACCCAGCCTCATGTCTCTCTCCAAATGATATGCTTTTTCTTTGTCTAAGTTGCAGGTTTTTGACATTCTTCTATGATGTTCATGATAATGCTACAAAACACATACCTGCTGAAGCAGCTTGGACATCGTTGCCCGCGGAATCCCTGACATGGAGGACTAGTTTCCTGCTGCAATTCTGGCAAGCTGCATAGAAATCTTTGACAGCCAGTGAAACGCTGGTCCGTGCTACTTTCCCCACCAAGGAACCCAAGTCGAGGATCACACCGACATGGAATTCATTGGAGCTGCTTCCTGTGGTGTTCTGAGCTGCAGTGGAATTGAAGATGAGTAGCAGGAAGAGGACGTACTGATTTGCTCTCGCCATTTCCCTTTTTGTGGAAGGTATGCAAGTCCTTTGTGAGAGCAAGGCAGTGGAACTGATATGTAGTCTATTATCAGGATTGCGAGATGACTTTAGGCACCGGTTCCTAAGTCAGGTGACCTGGTCAAGCCGGAAGTTGCAAGGTAGTTCAGTCACTAATTCCGGTGATGCAATGTCTCCCTACCAAGTATTCACCGGTGACTGAAAATACTGGCACATGGAGACCCACTTGTATCAGTTTCGATGTTGATTGGTCCTGTAACAGTGTAATGTGATTGCCGGCCAATTGTTTGAATGGTCGCGCAAGCGCTGGGAATTTCTGCTGAGATTCTTACTCTATGATTTACATTTAATATTTAACTTTTCGTGTGCAGGTAAATCGAGTCTGCATCAGATTTGACCGGGCAAAAACGATGCATTGACTTTCCCTCAAATTTTTCTTTCATTCATTAATGACCTTATTGGGGGTGGGTTAGAAATTTGTCAGCCCGACAAACTATGGCGGTGTTTGTTTTTGCTTCTCCCAGCTACGCTTAGATTATAAAATGAAGATTTTATCACTTATCGCTTTTTGTAGTTCATTCAAATCTCTAAAACGGGCTTACCACAGAAGCGAAAATAAGCAGAATATTTCGTAACATTATTGCTTATTTTTGCTGATAAGCCAATTATAATCAGAAAAAGGCCTATTGATGATTTGCACGGCAATAGGCCGCCCGTCAGAGAATATGCTTGCGCCCAGCCCAGCCCAGTGTCCAAAACGCACATCTTTTTCCGACCCACCTCCTCCAATTTGTTCGTAGGCCCGTGTTGTGTTGTCTTCGCTGTCCGCCGCCGCTACGACAGTCCCCGACTCCGCATCCCTCCGAGGCTCCGACGTGCGGCGCCGAGGCTCTCTCAGGTACCCCCACGGCCCCACCCTCGCGACAAGAGGGCCGAAGCGGCGGGTGACAAAGGTCGCCGAGCTGCTAGCTCACTCTGCCGCCTCTGCGCTACCCTTCAGCTCTCAGGTTTCCTCGATTCTATCCGGTACCGTCTGTGCAGTGCTCCTGATTGTTTCTTACGGCAGTGTTTCTATGTAGGTATAGTTTCCAGCGCGAACGTGTCTTCTCCACTTTCATTTCTGTTCTTTCTGCTTAGTAGGGTGCTTGGTTTGAGGAATTGGGTCATCTATCGTCTTCTTGTCCCTCACGTTTTTATTTTTGTTTATTTCGAGTAGAGTGGGTTGATCCGTCACCGCCTCATTATTAATTATTAAAAAAGTGAGGGTTGGAGTCACCCCAATAAAAATTCATTGGGTAAACATATTGTGGACCATCTCATCTCATATGAGAGAATCCCTCAAATCAAACACTCCCTAGAAGTCAGTAGATTCCAGCACTGTGGTTCTCTGTTCATCATGAGATTTATGCAGCCAAGATGCAGTGCTACGGTTTGTGCCATGTTGGTGATCTTTAGAATGCCAGTACAAAAGTGGGGAAAGGATTTCAAATTTAAAGAGAGAAAAAATGATAAAAATGTAGTAACAGGAAGTTCCGTGTGCTGGTGTAGTGGTGCACTTGTTGCTATAATTCTTCTCTGATGTAAAAAGGAGGGGGTTCGTAATGATCAATTATTCATGTGAAAAGTAGGAGGCACTCAAAACTCTCAAAGGAAAAAAAATGTATGGGAATTGAGTGGCCTTGATGTAACTCATGTCTAACATAGAATTATCTGAAAATTTACTTATTCGAATCAACATCAACTAGGCGGTCCCCTCCCCTGGAACCTACAATGTAACGTCAACTCTGCTTGTCTCATTTAGTTCAGAAACTAAGAGCAACTTTGTGACATACTAGCTTCGCCCTCCCTGTGAATGACTTCTGAACCAAAATGAGTTGTTGCTGTCATCATGTTATTCTGTGTGCAATCTCCTGGCAGGTCACAATTTCTGTTTGTACTATGAGGCACCAACATTCTACCTTGATTATCTATATCGTCGCCGTCTCCATTTTCTTCATTACCTTGATCGCCATCTTGAATATGCCCATTTTCTCCTTTTTGCACATAACTTTGTTTATTTGGCTCATCTTGTTTGGTCAGTGCCTTTTGTTGATCTTTTTTATAGTGATTCATCAGCAATGCCACAGGAATGGAACAGGTTGTCACAAATCCAGTTAGTAGGAATAATCCCCGAAAACTGTCTAAAGTGATAGCACTGCCTGAGTCATCTATTTTTTCCTCATTTTGACAACTGTTTTGATCAATCCATTTCTTTTCGAGTTGAATGATAGTATCTCCTCCTGTTATGTTTATTATCGCCCTTGATATTTCCGCAAGTAGTGGAGATCGCTTGGGAAGTGCCTAATCAGTAAAAAGAATGTTTATATTAGGTTGAGCATACTAAACTAAAAAAAGAATACCACATTGTATCTGATTCAATACAAGCCATAAAAAATAACTTTCCACATCCTGATTTATCTGACGAAAAGAAAACTCGACCATTGGAGGAGGCTCCCCCCGGGATTTGTTCTAAGAAAATGTTGAGCTTCAATTTATCTAACCTTTTCAGTTGAAATGATAATACGTTGGAATGTGGATCCAATGCAGCACATGAAGATAATGTTTTAATGGTACATTTTCCACAGTAGCTTATTAGTCATTTTTAGGTGAAAAATAGAGATCTCGAAATACTTGGCTAGCAAGTGTAGTTGAACTTACAAATGCAAACCCTGCACTCTTGTAAATAGGCCCAACCATTGTGTAGCCTTTGCAGTACTTGGCAAGAAATAATTTGATGTATGGAACATCCAGAACAAGTGCAGCGACACCACCATGTTCACCTCCATTAGAAAGAGCAATGTGAAACTCGTCAGGAGCATACGGTCTCATTTTTGATCTGTCAAAACCAATATCCACCAGTAGACCTTCTATATAGGAACCTCGGTGGAATCCTACATATCCTCCTTGCTTCTGGAGTTCACGAATGTCAGTAAACATTGGCGAAAGCTGCTGTACAGTAAGCATTGATGCAAGGCTTGCTGTATAACTTGATGCTAGTACCAGAAAAACAAACATCCATACAAGTAGAACTAATCGAGACAGAATGCATTTCAGCTTTTCCTCTGCAGAAAAAACAATAAAGAGGTTATTTTTATAATACACCAAGTTAATTTGCAAAGCTGAGGGACAAACAAGCATGCTAGTATGGGATTTCCAACTAAGCATTTGCTCTATTTCTTTACACTACACATCCAGTCTTAGTTAATTAAGTCTATTTCCTTCTACATTTTGATAATTTCTAATTTGGCATTCCAAAGACTTGTCTTGCATTAAAAAGTTAAACTACTTTTTTCCTGATGAAATCAAGATGAGTAAGAGTGCATTCTGCTTTCTAATACAATGGAGCTTCAGTGTCACAATCTTTCTTGTAGGAACATTTCAATGTTTCTATTTTTTAAGCAGGTTCAGTACTTCAGTGTATGCATTATCTAGGAAAATTGTACATTGAGCTTATTATTTGCAATGACTGCCATGGTTGTTCAAAAATTTGCATAGATAGATCAACAAGAAAGAATTAAACTGTTTAAGCGTTTTACTCAACTCTCTTCAAATATGAAGAAAGACATCAAAATCTCCAGTTGTCTAAGTGAAAAGGGACCATCTAGATGTGTGTTGCCGTTTAGATGCTCTAACATCCAGACAACAATTGTTGTGTACATAGTGAACATGATGCTTCCAAACCACATTCCTTTGCTTAGTGGTTTTGTGAAAATCCACATGTTTTTCTTCACTGTTTCCTTGACTGGGACAATCATTCCCACGCCTGATTCTGTGTATGGAATTGTGAAGTCGACATACGGTGTTCTGTTGTATATGATTGTTATGTCTCCAATTGCTATATCATATCTCTGCAATATCATTAGTTAGATTTAATAAAGTTAGAGCAAAGGAAGTATTAAGTTATAGATCTCACTGAGAGCTATAATTTTCATATAAATTTGTCTCCATCTTATTTGATATGAAATAATTATGAATTTTCAAAGTAAAGCTGCAAATTTGGATCAAATCTATATTAACAGTTCTTAGGTTTAAACATGTCATGCGATTATCACAGTTGGTTGGTTGATAGAACCATTGGTAAATTCAGTTCGTGTTTGAACCAATTTTGTTCTAAATTTAACATGGTAGTTAGACAAAAACCAAATGTTTTGTTTTTTAACTGATTGTACGAGCAAGTTCTACACTAGTGATAAACCAGCAGCAAGGCATGATTGTTGTTTGAAGGCATAAAATTATTTACACTAGGTAGGACTTTGGAAAAGAACAAAACACAGATTGTATGCTGTCTCAACCACCAGAATATGTTTGTACAGTAAAGCATGTGTAACTTTTTGTTTACTAGGCAGATCTAGAAACTGAATGGTATTCTTTCCAAATTTTATTTACCTGAAGATAAACTTGGTGAACAAAATCATTATAACTTGTTGAACTTGTTGCATCAATTGTATCGAATGCTTGGTACTCGTAGTGAACTGCAAAAGGTAGTCTCTTTACTACCTCCTCAAATATGTCTATTGAAAGGCCAACCGCTCTTGTTGCATTCGTGACAGGGTCCTTTGATGTCAGTACAAACTCTGGATATGCACTTGTGGGCACACCAACCCTAAGCTTGTCACCTCTTGCTGGAATTTCCCATCCCCTTGGTATTTTTGTTGATTCTCCAGGCCAAATTACTGGATTTAGCTCAAGCATTGAGGCTGACCCTGTTATTTTCAAACCATTTTGATTTAACTGTTGAGAAAGTCCATTTTTCAAAGTCCAAAACCCAATATGTTTCCAGCTTCTACCAACCACATTTATTATTTGTAATGCAGAAATTGGTAGTTGTCTGTCAGTGAGGTCAAAGTTTCCACTTAAGCCTCTGAATTTGTTTTGTACAATTTCTTTTAGGAGCTCTGGACCATTTGTAGAGACTGCCAACAAGTCCAAGCTCGTGCTATTTTTACTGGACTGCAGTCTCTTATTTTTATTTCCGGATACTCCAACCTTTTCTGCGGCCAGTGATAATGCCCAAACTGTATCATAGGCCCATAGCCCAAAGATGCTTGGCCTGTATAGTGGCAATTCATTAGGGTTAAATTGCCGGAACATTCTATTCCATCTTATTAAGAAGCTAGAATCAAGTTCTTGTGATCTGGGAACATGAAATCTTATTCCTATTACACCATTCATTGCCTCAATGACAGACGGATTGAGTGAGTCGACGATGTTTGCTACTCCATCTGTAACGATCCACACAAATCCTTTGTCCATCATCCCTACCTCCTTAGCCTTTGTAAAGACAAGAGAGGCCCTGATCGGTGACATATGAACAATGAATACCCTTGTTTGCATTGCCATTAACTTGTAGAGTTCTTGCATTATGTTTTCACTTGTTGCTGACAAAGGGATGGCACTGCGATATGGAACATGAGCATCAATCTGTTGAAGGGCATTAACGAGGTGTGGTAGAATGCCTCTCCCATATTCAGTTTCATCATATACCAACACCACCTCTCTCCATCCATAGGCTTTGATAAGAGAGACAATACCGTTCACTTGAACTGAGTCGTTCAATGTTGCACGGACGAAATATGGGATACTGTCATAAGTGAGAGCAGGGCTTGTTGCCGTGAAGGATACGATAGGTACTTGTTTTATACTCCCAAGTTTAGATATGAATGCAGCTTCGGATGATTTCTGGGGGCCAATGATGGCTTGCACTTTGTAGTTCTCCAGCAAGTCAATAGCTTGAGAATTGAATGAGGAGAGAAAGTTTGGTCAAATAATATTTGTGAAAAACAATTCTCCACATATTTGTATTCCCAGTGCTTCAAGATTGAAAAATAAAAGGAAAAGCAGGCAATTTCATCCCTCAACTTTCTTCACAGGCTCAAATTCATCCTTCAACTACCAAAAAGAAACTATCGAAAAGGCTAATTTAATCCTCAAATTTTCATTTGAGCTCAATTTCAACTCTGGTGTGATCTGGCACATCTACGTGGCATGCTAAGCCATCCCAAAGCACATGTCAAGTTCTTGCGGTATGTTATGTATCAATTTAAGTGCTATATGAACCCATAATTCATTGATATAGCAAAAATAAGTTATTATTGATCTTATGTCTATGGATAAAAGGTTTACACTTTTGCTTATTTGTGCACTCTAATTGATTATTGAACCATTTTTTATGAAACATCGAACGTGAGGAAAAATATGAGGTTAAAGAGTTTATTTATATCTATCGACTCATTTTAGGTCACCAATTGTTGACTAGGAGTAGGACTAGGGATGAAATTGAGCCCAAATAGAAAGTTTGAGGACTAGGTTGGCCAATTTCATAGTTGAGGGATGTATTTGAGGCTGAGCCAAAAGTTGAGGGATTAAATTGGCTATTTTGCCAAAATAAAAATGAAAGCTCACCCGGCCTATTAAGGGTTATAAATGATTTTAGTGATTAGTGTCAACATAGTCATTTTGGCTAATAATGTGTTTCAATAGTATTCTAGGTTTTCATCTAATGAAACTAACAGCCAGTTTGGATGTCCTCGGCATTGGCGGGTGGAAATGCATCACAATGCCAATCGGTATTCACCGCACCTACAGCCTGTCGCCCGCAATACCGACCCCCTACCCCTCGGTTTTGCGTGGAATTTGCCTCGCCCTTGAAAAGAAGCAATTGTACATTTTCATGGAGAAGGGGTAGCGATGGCTAGCAGTATATGTGAGGCACCATCAAGCAATGCAGATACCATGGGTATCTACAATGAGCCACGGCCACACTGGTGGTCGTATTTGATTAATTGGTGCCCCCCCTAAAATATAAGGGACTAGTTTTTCCAAAATGAAATTCAAACTATTTCAAGTCTGATCAAGTTTATTGAAGGAATAATGATATTTCTGATATCAAAGACCATAGTTGGATCAATATGAAATGTATTCCTTATTTGATATTGTTGAAGTTAATACTCTTCTCTATAAACTTGGTAATTTAGAATGTTTGACATAGGAAAACATATGATCAAGACAAATGGAGTATATTGCTGATGAAGTCTAACCAATAACACAAAATCTAACCCTTCCAGGTAGGCCCTGAGGGCCCAGCAGGAGCCTCTGGCAGCCACCCACTAGTACTACCAGTGTCCAGTTGAGATAATTCTTGTGCCGATATGAAGGGATCTAGGGAAAATTTTCTCCACGAGCTAGTTTTCTAATATGTTTTGTAACCAAGTTTCTTTAGGCGATCATGGTTAGGCTTGCTAAGTTTTTGATATAGTAGTAATTGTGCTTTTCATGCATAGGATTATTCCTTTCCATTGACTATATAATAGAAATGTCACCCCACCTCATTTGGTGTGTGGTGTTTACTCTCTACATGGTACCAGACGATCAGGTTCCTGATCCTCCCTTCCGCTGCTTCCTCCTTTCCTTTCCATGCTTCTTTTCCACAGCAACTACGTCGTGAGATCATCACGGCGCGTCCATGCACCAGCCGACGGGGAGATCTAGCATCCGCACAAGATGTTCAGCACCATGCTCATTCAGGGAACTAGCTCTGTCCACCAAAGACGAACACCAGCAAGCCCCACGGCTGTGGCAGAGCGCCGCCAAATGGATAAGGTGGCTACTCTAGCTACCACCGCCCCCTCCCCTCCGACTCCAAGCGCCAGGGTGGCGGCGATGGCAGGAGCGGGCAAGCATAAGGGGAAAGGGCAGGGGGGTCGGGGCGCCCAGGGTAGTGGATCCAAACCGCAAGCTGCCCCTCTCTCCCCCACCTAGCAGGCCTCCTTTTTCCCCTTCCGTCATGTAGGCACGTGGATTTGCTTCAATCCATGTGCCACGTAGTATGGGGCCACAACCCACTACTAGAGTGGGGGAGGCCACCATCCGAACGCAGGCTGGCGCACCCTAGCCTCCTCGGGGCATCTCCATAGGCCCATACGGCCTTTGGTCCAGTCCCGGTTTCGCCACTAGCCCAAGGATGGGATCAGGCTAGGCTGATCGTGGCACTGAACCAGATGGCCGACGCTCCAGAAAAGCGGGTGGGTGATGGACTCCAGTGCACCCACTCACATGTCGTCCATGGATGGTATACTCATTTCATGCCTTCCACCCTCCCATTCTGTCACCACCGACGGAAATGGCAATACCATTCCATTTCTATCGTGGCACATCTATTCTACCCACTGCTTCAGATTTTTACCCTATAAAATGTTCTAGTTGTCCCATCTCTAGTCCGTAATTTGATATCCGTTCATCAATTTACATGAGACAACAATTGTTCCATCGAATTTGACACTCTTGGTATCTCTGTAAGGATATCCAAATGAGACATGTGCTTCATTGTTGCAATAGCGATGGTTCCCTATACATCTCCTGTAACACCCTAATTTTCATTTTAGCAACCCAAATAAATTTAATTGAACTAATTATAGGTTCGATAAGGTTCATTTCAATTTATCTTGTTCTCAGAGCATTTATCGCGAATTAATAATTTATTTAGCCATAAAAAGAAATATAAGGGAATTCATGCTGCCTTGCATCATTTTACTGTCTGTAGTTCAATTTGAATTTGAGTTCTATGAATTTGAATTCAAATTGAATTTGTTTGTTGCCTTTTTCAGAAAAGTGCAAAACCCTCTCCATTTCCTTTCTCGCTTTTGTCCCAGCCCACTCCCTCTCTTCCTTTTCTTTCTTTTTTCCACCCGGCCCGACCTCCTTTTTCTCCAGCCCAACTTGCGCTCGTGGACCAGCTCCCGCACCGCAGCCCGCTCCGCCCCCACTCTCCTCTCTCTCGCTGACAGCGGGTCCCGCCCATCAGCCCCGTCTTCTCCGCCGCGCCGGACTCAGGTTCGAGCCCGAGCTCGACCTGGCGCGCCTCTCGAGCCCCGACCCGCACGCCGAGGTCCCTTGACCTCTACAAAAGGTGCCCGCGACCCCCTTGACCCTAACCTCAAGTTGCAGACGCCGCCGCCGCCTTCAAACCCGAGCCGCGCCATCGTCCTTGTCGAGCTCAGAGCTGCCACCGCTCCTCGACGACATCGCCGCCCCGGAGCTCCGCACCGCGGTGAGAATCACGCCGGCCCCTTTTTCCCTCTTTTTCCCCCTCCGTTCACACGCGGATTCCTCGCCGGAGCGAGCTCGCTCCGCCGCTCGCCGCCGCTGGACCCGCTCCGCCCTCCAAACAGCCGTACCGATGCCCTAATTGGGTTCGCAGTGTCGCGCGCATGCTCCCGAGCGAAAATCGAGCCGAGTTGGGGCCCGGGCGGCCACTTTTGGCCTACGCTGGCGAGCCCGCCGCCGTGCGCCGCCGCCGCCGTCGCTTAGCGCCGCCACCCGAAATCCCAACCAAACCCTAGCCGTCCGATCCTGATCCGGCGGCCCAGATCCGATCTAAACCAAGTCAAATAAACAGGATACCGGTCAACTAGGGCACTTTTGCGAAAGAACCCTTGGTTTTCTTGAAATCAACCCGCGGTCCGTCATAGTTCAAAAATAATTGCAAAATAGCCCTTTCTGTTTAAACCCCTGCTCTTTAATAAAATTAAACCCACCGTCCAGGGGCTGTCCCTTTGCGTGCTAGCCCCTATGAATTAGATTTATTTATGTTTAGGCCCTCAATTTCTTTACCAGAGCCCCTGTTCTTTTAATTTCTTCGCAAATAAGCCCCTAGAACTTGTTTTGGCCATAACTTTCTCGTTTTAAGTCCGTTTTAAGCGATTCTTGCGCTCACGCGATCCTTGCAACGCATACAACAGTTCTTCATTTTGTATTGTTTATATTGATGCTTCTATGTACATGTGTGATAGATGATACATAGTTCGAGCAGCAGCCCGAGCAAGGATTTGAAGACGCGCAGCAGCAGCAGCAGTTTGAGGAAGGCAAGTGACCCTTAATCATACTTTGTCCCAAATAATTCACAAGTTATTCATATTTACTTTATTACGTGCATGAGTCTATAATATGTTGGGAACCCAATTAAGGATATGCTTATACTTGGATCATGGTTAGAAATACTTGAGACAAATGCTACATATGTTACTTCATGTTCTTTGGTTAATGTTGTTAAGCAAGATCATATGCTTTAATTGGAACATGGAGAACCAACCAAGAAAACAGTGCAACCACAATACTACATGGCTCTGGTCTTGGCTAATTAATTAGAAACTCTAGTTTATGATGATCTTATCGAAAGGGCAAGAGGGGTTGCATCGACGGGGTATAGCTCGGTCATCTTGGGGTAGCGGTCTTTGCTAAGGAGCTGACCATTAGGGAGGGTTATGACCACTTTGACTTGAAATCTTAGAGGGTTGTCAAGAATTAGGGAATTTTTGTAAAGGCCTCGTAGTGAACCTCTCGTCACTCACCAAAGGAAGTGTTTAAGGGCTTTGCAAACCCGGGTGACATAGGGGAACACGAATTGTGGGTAAAGTGTACAACCTCTGCAGAGTGTAAAACTAATATATCAGCCGTGCTCACGGTTATGAGCGGCTTGGACCCTCATATGATAATTAAACTTGAAGATGATCTAAATCGATGGGTTATTTATGATGATGCTGTTGTTACTCTACTCTTACTTGGGTTAATGGTATAAACTTACACTTAATTAAGCTTGCTAATAAAACTTGCCCAATTAAAATTGCTCATCGCAGTCAAACCATGTCAGCCTTACTCTTGACTTAGCCTTGCATGTAATATAGTTGTTTCCCTACCACTTGTTGAGTACTAACCATAAGTGTACTCACCCTTGCATAAACGATGTTCAGACCAAGATAACAATTTCCCGGAGTATCTTGAAGACTTTAAAGATTTCTAAGCGTGTGTCTCCTAGTCAATTGCCTGTGAAGAAGATGATTCCGCTGTTTACTTTGAGACGCTATTTATCTTCTTAAGATTAAGACTGTCAGTCATGTAATAATGTTCTTATATACTCTCTTTCGTATGACATTGTAATGGTATTTCACTTTATTTATCTATCGTGTGTATGGAACTTGATCCTAACATACATATGTGATGCATTTCGGTTTCCCTCATAAATCGGGTGTGACATCCCCCCCCCCCACCAAACACACACACCTGCCCGCCCGCCACCACCACCACTCCACATGTCCGCCTCATCGTATCCTCCAATTATGGCATCACTGTCTCAGTCACCCAGGCCCCGCCATCCTAGACATGCTTAGAAACAATTCTTGCCAGTTAAGAAAGCATGTGCGGCTTCCTTTTGAGACATCTACTTCTTACAGTTTGGTTCCCTTTGATATCGTTCATTGTGATTTTTGGACCTCATCGGTTCCTAGCATTTATGGTTTTCTCTATTACCTAGTCATGTTGGATGATTTCTCTCATTTTTGTTGGACCTTCCCTCTCACACATAAGTCAGAAGTTCACACACACATTGCCAACTTTAGTTCCTTCACTCAAACACAATCTGGCCTCCCAGTTACAAACATCCAAGTGGAGTTTGTAAGCCACAACCACAAATCATTTTTGTCCTACCGAAGGATCTACTTGCGGTTGTCGTGCCCTTAAACGTCTCCTCAAAATGGTGAAGCCAAACATCTTCTACGCACTTTGAACAATATCAGTCGTACACACTTGATCCATGCCCACATGCCACCTTCTTACTGGGTCGAATCCCTTGCTACAACCACCTACCTTCTCAACCGGTGGCCGTCGCCCGTCCGCCATACCATTACCTACGAGCTCCTCTATAACGAACCCCCGATTACAATCATTTATGTGCTTCCGGTTCTCTTTGGTATCCGAACCTCACCGCCAAGACAAAACACAAGCTCGCTCCATGCTCCACAATTGGTGTCTTCCTCGGCTACCCCTCCTCTCACAAGGGGTATTGTTGTCTTGACTTGATGACTCGCCGCATCATCATCTCTCGGCATGTTGTTTTCGACGAGGTGTCCTTCCCCTTCAGCTTGCAGCCCTCGCCTCACTCTGGTCTAAACTTCCTCCTAGCCGGTCGTGCCGGCCCTGTTGGCACTCCCTCAAGGCTGCACCTCTTGTGCAGGATCCTCAGCTCACACACACACACACACACACACACACACACACACACACACACACACACACACACAAGCTCTCCGGAGGTGGAAGAAGAAGTGAGATGAAGAGAAGCAGAGAGAGAAACACGGCAAGTGTTGCTGCTTAATCCTGTGAGCTGCAGTTGCTCTCCTCTTTATAGACACATAGACAAAGGTGAGAATTTACATGGTATAGCTCTATAGTACAACGCAGCCTCTACCTCTACTTGCTACAGCTAACTACTGCTACCATGTTGCTACAGGCAGCCGCTACTGTACACAACAGTTCTTGCCGCCCAAAATTCAAGTGGCAGCCTTAACTAAGGAGGAGCTAGAGCTCCTACCAGCATAGAACAAAGACAAGCAGGAGCATGAGTAATTATCTAACAGGCCCTTCATCCTTTAATTGTTGCAGCTGCAGGAACCCCTACAGCGGCTGCTTTGTCGCTTGCCGACATCGAGCAGCCACATGCGTCCATCAATGATGAGGATCCGATGATTAGCCTAAGTATGCATCTTGTTTGGTGATTAGCCTAGGATTAAATCAAGTAAGTGCTCGCAGTGTGTCTTGGTGCTCTTGTGGCATCAAGTCTTCTGAGACTCTCTACTCGTGTTTGTGAAGTACCTAACAATGTCTTGTACATGAGTAGAGTGGCCCACATTGGAGTTTTGTGAAGTGCGCCCATGAGTGAAACAATGGAGAACAATAAGGTCAAAGACCCTTAATTACATTACGCCAAATTTGCATTCTATAACTTCTACATGATGCATTTACCATATGTACCTTCGAATGTCATGTGTAATTTATAAGATCATTAAAACTTAGGTTGCAAATACGAGTAGGTTATCTTTATAGCAGTAGAGAGCTAGATATAGAAACATATAGAAAAGTCATAGTGCAATTATAGAAAACTTAGGTAGGTTTTTATATGTGAATCCTCAATCTTTTCGAAGCCTAATTTAGCCCATCTAGAACATCGCAGCCCCCTCAAAGGTCTTTTCGAAGCCTAATTTAGCCCATCTAGAACATCGCAGCCCCCTCAAAGGTTAAGGCAACTTTAATTTAGTTTTAGCTTTCTGTTCATGTTAAGCTAGGTTTCTAATTTGCTGTTCAGTGATACCCAACCTCATGCCTGATATGCTATTTTGTCTGAGTGACTGCTATTTGACGCATGTCACTGTCCCCTCCTATACCTTTATATGCCATTGGCACTCAGAAGCCATTTGTCTTGATTGTGATATGTTTGACTTCTGATGTAAAAAAATTTTAGAACATTTCTAGAGGATTATATAAATTTATATGACTGAATTATTTCGAACCATGACAGAAATTTATCTACTTCAGTGATTTTGTTTGACCAACGTACCTGCTGAAGCAGCTTGGACTTCATTGCCCATGGAATCCCTGATGTGAATGGCTAACTTCGTCCTGTAGCTTTGGTGGACTGAATAGAAGTCTTCCACAGCCAGTGAAATACTGGTTTGTGATATTTTCCCCACCAATGAACCCAAGTCAAGGATCACCCCTACATGGAATTCTTCTGCCCTACGTGCGGTGCTATTTTGAGCCGCACCAAAACTAAAGACAAGTAGTAGGAAGAGGATGGCTTGAGGTTTTTTCTCCATTACCGTAGCTTCAAGGCTAGTGAATTTTTACTCCTGTGCAGCATTTATAGAACTGCTGGTCGAGGACCTAGATAGTTCTTAATATAAAAAATTTCACTTTTCAATCTTTTAACTGTATATAGCTTCAGTGGAAACCACGTAGAAAAAATTAATCCCTCTATTATGAAGTCAAATGAATTAACGCCCTTTGCCTTTATCATGTCATAGAAGGTTTTGCTGTGACATGGCATCCACGTTGGCATGTCATGAGTCATGACTCAGCAAGAGTCACATAGCAAAAATAAAATATATAATCCCCATTACCCACATGTCAGATTCAAACCCATTTTCTTCCCTCTGCACGTGGCCAAGCTGGACTGGACTAATCATCATCATAAACTCAAAAAAACATGATTATGCAAATGGATCATAATGTGGCGCTTGTACTGAGTGCTTGCATATGAAGAAATGGCACATGTACTGAGTATCTGCATATGAAGAAGCTGTGACCGGTGCATGATCTCGCGTCATGATAAAGCGGTAAAGATCTAACCTGAATAGCTTTTCGTATTGCAGACTTGTAGGGTAAGAACAAAAAAAATATATCCATATTGCAGATTTGTGGGCTAAGAACCAAAAACTAAAAATGCAAAAGAAAATCGCCCACATATACTTCTACGTTTTTACCAGTGAATCTTGTAACCAGTTCTGTATATGTTGATTAATTCTGTATCCAGTCTTAGTAGACTTCTGGTCTTTGTTCCTTTGGTAGTCCAAACATCGGAAACTTCAGCTTAGTTGCAGCAAGATATATGCAAGTCAAGTCCAAAGTAACTGGTTAGTGATGGAATTTATTCTCAGGAAGAAAAGGGTGTGTTGCAAACTGCGACTTGCGAGGCAGTTCAGAGTAAGTTTCTGTCATCTAATATCTCACGCTACTTAGTGGGGAGGCGTAGACATAGCACCATATGGCACATATGCCATCGGCGTATAATCTTATCAGGGTATGTCGGCTCATTTTCCTTTTATTCCCGGAAGCTAAGGCGGTGTGTGAATGTACTTGCACCGCACATAATCAAGAATCTTGGTTCAAAAGATAAGAAATTAGGAACCGAAGAATATGTGAAAACGTCAGCACCATTTAGCTGACATGCATGAATAAGATCTCCCTCTCTTTCGTAAAAAGACAAATCAGGGTCTCTTATCAGAAACTTCGTCGGAAGGATGCAATGAATCCGATGCCATCAACTCTAACTGAATGAACTAGTAAACAGCGGACCCGACTCGGTGGTCTCCTAATTTTCCAGCCAAGCGAACAACAGGGAGCAGTGCGCGAATTGATTCTAGTAACTCGCCGTGGGCGTCGATTTGGACGAAGGAAGTAAGTGGGACTACTACTCCCTCCGTTTCAAATTGTAGGTCATTTTAGCCAGTCTAGATGCATAATTTTTATCATGCATCTAGATATAGTGTTTATTTAGGTGCATAATAAAATCTATGTATCTAGATTTCCGAAAACGATCTACAATTTGGAATTGAGGAAGTAGTTGTCATTTGACCTAACGATTTCTGGTCATCAACGTCTGTAGGACCCTTTGGATGCCCAAAACTTTTCCATTGAGTTTTGCAAATTATTTGACAGCGAGATTCAAGAGGACGCGCTTTGCGACGACATCCTCTTCCAAGTCAAATTAGAGGGAAGGATGATGGGCCGTATCTTAAACTGGTTGGGTGGGAGGGAGGAAATTTGTTGGGCTCGGCCCAGTCTAGTATTTATTAGAACTGCAGTACCCCTGGGCAATGGAACCATTACAGCGCTTATTTGATATTGCAGCTGCTGAGGGATACCTCTCACCATTGGGAGGCCGGGTTACAAAACTGAGGGCAAGTCTGTATGCGGATGATGCGGCAGTGTTTCTAAATCCGGTCAAAGAAGAAGTGCAAGTGGTGGCTGATATTTTGCAAATGTTTGGAGAGGCGTCTGGTCTCCTTTTTTTTTTTTTGAAAAGGGAAATTTTATTGATTTCAAGCACAATACATCAAGGTGATACATCGTCTTGAAATTTTCCCGACCTCTGCCTAAACGACACACAGCCTAAAAAGAGTTTGATAAAGATTCTTCCACACTAATGACTGTCAATCCGAAGACTAGACCGCCACCCATGTGCCCGGGCAAAAAAATCCTTGGCCACCTGTGCCAAGAAATGAGAGGCCGCTACAAGCTTGTCCTGCAAAGTATACTTCTGAAGGATAGCCCATGTACGGAGCCAGTGCGTAGTTGAGTAGATAACCTGCAAAAAAGAAGATTTTTTGTTATCGAACACCACCGCATTTCTGCATAGCCAAACAGACCAACACAAGGCTGTCGCGCCCAGAAGTACTAGTGGCTTATATTCTTTAGAAATTCCATTGAGCCAACTCCCACACATACTAGGCATATTATGAGGTTTTGGTATGCCCCAGGCCGCATAGACCGAAGCCCATACCATTCTCGCGAATCGGCAGTCAAAAAACAGATGTTGTATCGTTTCATTCTCATGACAGAAACAGCACTGTTGGTTCCCCTGCCAATTCCGTTTTGCTAGATTATCCTTTGTAAGAATGACGCCTCGTCTAAGATACCAGAGGAATATCTTTATCTTGAGTGGGGCTTTTAATTTCCATATTCTCTTATTTAGATTAGGAGTGTTCTGATTGATTAAACCCAAATAATGTGACTTTACCGAAAAAACACCTGTCTGGTCTAGGTTCCATTTAAATTCATCCCTTTCTTGGCTGAGAACTATAGTTGATAGACGTGAGACAAGATTATTCCACATCACCAACTTATTGCCAATTAGATCTCTACGCCAGGAGAGGTTCGGGATCTGTGTACTTAGTACATCAGCCACCGTATCATGTTTCTTCCTGACTATATTATAAAGTTGTGGGTATTGATCGCGTAAAGGACTATTTTCTAACCAAGTGTCTTCCCAGAATCTTACTTGAGACCCATCCTTTATCACGAATGTTCCGAATCTTAAAAAATCTCGTGTTACCTTCATCAGGCTTGCCCAAAAATGTGAATCTCCGCTCTTCCATTGGGCATGTACCAACGGTTTAGACCCTAGGTATTTATTGCGTAAGATCTGCTGCCATGTACCATCTGTTGTTAACAGGCGGTACAACCACTTACTGAGCAAAGCTATATTTTTTAATTCCAAATTATGAATCCCTAGTCCCCCTTGATCCTTGGGTTGACACAAGATGTCCCACTTTGCTAGCCGATACTTTTTTTTATGCTCGTCACTTTGCCAAAAAAATCTAGATCGAAAATAGTCCAACTTCTTACGAACCCCTTTTGGGATTTCAAAGAAGGACATCATGTACATAGGCAAGCTGCTAAGAATAGAATTAATGAGTGTTAAACGACCTCCAGCTGAAAGGTGTTTACCTTTCCAACTACTGAGACGTTTTTCAAACCGTTCTTGGATCTTCAGCCAATCGCTATTAGACAATTTTCTATAATGAATCGGAATGCCTAAGTATCGGATTGGGAAAGATCCTGGATTGCAACCAAACAGCTCCATGTACTGACTTTCGCAATTCTTCGCTTCTCCAAAGCAGAAGATTTCACTCTTATGGAAATTAATTTTGAGGCCCGATAGCTGCTCAAAAGCACAAAGAATAGTCCTCATGTTATGAGCCTGCTCCAGGTTATGGTCCATAAAGAGAATTGTATCATCAGCATATTGTAGTATTGATAGCCCGTCATCTACCAAATGGGGAACCACACCACTCAGCAAACCCTCTGCTTTTGCTCTCTTAATGAAAAGTGTGAGCATGTCGGCTACTAAATTAAAAAGGATGGGTGAGAGTGGGTCTCCTTGCCTAAGTCCTTTCTTTGTTTGAAAATATGGACCCACCTCATCGTTGACATTTATTGCAACACTTCCACCTGAGATGAAAGACTTAATCCAATCAATCCACTTGTTTGAAAAGCCTTTCAGCCGAAGCGTCTGAATCAGGAAGTTCCACCTCACTTTATCATAGGCTTTTTCAAAATCTATTTTGAAAATTACCCCACTCTGGTTCTTGCGATGTAATTCGTGAACCGTTTCATGCAAGATCACAACACCTTCTAAAATATTTCGGCCACGCATAAATGCCGTCTGTGAAGGGCTAACTATGTTATCTGCAACCGAATTGACACGGATTGTCGCCACTTTCGTGAAGATTTTAAAACTCACATTCAGGAGGCATATCGGCCTGTATTGCTGGATTTTACTGGCTTCTTGTGTTTTTGGCAATAACGTTATGACACCAAAATTTAGACTGAAAAGGGGAAGATCACCATTATGCAGGTCATGAAACATTTGCATGAGGTCCCCTTTGATGACATCCCAAAACTGCTGATAGAATTCAGCTGGGAAACCGTCTGGTCCTGGCGCTTTGTTATGATCCATATCAAAGATTGCATCCCGAATCTCCTTTTCAGTGAAAGGAGCTACGAGGAATGCATTTTCTAGTGAGGCGTCTGGTCTCCTGGTTAATCTTAGTAAATGCGCAGCCTTTCCTATCAGATGCCAGGACATCAACATGACAGAAGTTTTGGAAAGTTTTCCGTGTCCGGTCAGTGAGTTTCCATGCTCCTACTTGGGATTGCCGCTGCACATACGTTCTCTAAGGCGTGTGGACTTTCAGCCGATAATAGACAAGATTGCAAATCGCTTACCGTCATGGAAAGCAAAATTCATCAACAAAGCAGGCCGCCTGAAACTAGTAAACACGGTGCTGTCCTTGATACCGGTATACTTCCTAACTGCTTTTGAGCCGAAGAAGTGGGTGGTCAAGAAAATCGATAAACTCAGATGAGGGTTTCTGTGGAATGGCACAGCGGAAGCAAAAGGAATTCAATGTCAGGTAGCCTGGGGAAAAGTTAAATGCCCAAAGGTTCTGGGAGGTCTAGGGGTGCTTCATCTGGAACGGTTCAGTAGGGCTCTGCGGCTAAGATGGCTGTGGTTTTCGTGGACTGATCCTGACAGACCATGGGTTGGCGCGGATGTTCCCTGTTCTGCTCTTGATCGCCAGCTTTTTAGATGCAGCACTATTGTCACAATTATCACAATTGGAGATGGGAGGAAAACGCTGTTTTGGGATTCACCATGGTTTCATGGTCATGCCCCGCGAGACATGGCACCAAACCTGTATAAGCTTGCCTAGAGGAAAGGTCTGACAGTCCGGGAAGAAATTGAAAATCAAACATAGACGCGCGGCCTATGGCGGATGTCAAATGCAACTGACATGGCTGAATTTGTGCTAGTTTGGGAGGCGGTTCAAGAGGTCCACTTTTCGGATTTGCCTGACGAAATAGCTTGGAAATGGACGGCTAATGGGGTGTACTCGTCACAGTCGGCATATAGCATCCAGTTTGCAGGGAGATTTTGCACGTCCAACAGTCGTGCGATCTGGAAGGCAAAAGCTGAAGGCAAACATCGTTTCTTTGCATGGCTTCTCGTTCAGGAAAAGATTCATACGGTGGATGTCTTGCTCATCAAGGGGATACAGTGCAACCCGGTTTGTTCCTTGTGTGACCAGGAGCGTGAAACTGCGGCTCACCTTAGTCTGCATTGCTGCTTCGCTCAGGAAGTTTGGTGGCTTGTGCATATTTGGACGGGGGGCCTCATAAGTATTCCGGAGCCTGGGATTACGGTGCAGGATTGGTGGAACTCGTCGATTCAAGCAGCGGGAGCCCAAGACAGGAGTAGAGTGGCGGCCATCCTCATCTACACGGCTTGGAATGTTTGGAATGAAAGAAATCGCCGCATCTTCAACGGGACCTCGCTTTCGCCAATGAGGTTGCTGGACATGATTCAATCAGAGATGGAAGTTAGGAGGCGGGCATGTGAGGCAGCGACTTCAGTGCAAGCGGTGGTTGCGTGCAATCGTGCAAGTACCGCGTCTGGGCCTTCGGTTCCTCATCCGACCACGCTGTGTCAATTTGCAAAATAAACCCCGCACCAGCTGCTGCGTTTTTTCACAAAACACCCCTGCGGCCAATTGACCTACATGCAAGACGTTTGGTTTCTTCTTGCCCACGATCGTTCCAGCCGCCGCCGCCTTGTCTTGCTGCAATTCCGCCTAGATCGATCGGATCCTTTGTGTGTTCCTGCGGTGTTCTGGTCCCATGCAGGACGCCGGCCAGACCTCATGCGATGAGGTCCTGCCCGACGCCGTCCAAGTGCCGCAGCCTCCCGACGTCGTCCAAGTGCCCGACGTGGAGGAGCCAGATGTCCAGGAGCTGGACCACGATGATGACTTGTCTTTCATGGCAAACGACATTCAACCAATGTACGATGACAACAGCCCACTACCTATCCTGCACCATGACATCATCTCAATAGAGCAAGTAGACGACATGGGGCTCCTTAATGCCGGTTTCGATATTGGTTCTTCACCTGTTCGTCAGGAAGTTGTCGTGGAGCAAGGTAACTTGCCATCTCTTTACGTATCCTCTAGTTCAAGTGCAAGTATTCATATATGATATGATTTGGTGTGTATTCATCTGATAGGTAATGATGTAGCCATTGATATGAATGATCCAGTGATCACGACACCAACAAAGAAAAAAAATTGTTCTTAAGGTAACATATTTTTGTATTCATATTTTGTACAGTGAAATTTGTTCACGTGATAGACTACTAATTTTAAGCAAATTTTCAGAAAGGGATGTTATTTGACATTAGACTACTAATTTTAAGCAAATTTTCAGAAAGGGGTGTTATTTGACAATGTCGAATCTGCTAAGAAATTTTACAAGGATTATGCACATGATTTAGGATTTTCTATTCGTACCGGGCAGCAAAGATTAGATGGCAATGGAGTCGTTGAGTGGAAGCGGTTTTCACACATGAGGTTTTTAGAAAATTTCAAGAGGAAGTGTTAGCAGCAAGGGAGCACTGTGATGTGCAAACAACAACTGAATTGGAGGATAGAAGAATTGTCTATGTGGCTGGCAACTCCAACAAAGTTAGAGAGGTGATTTGGAAATATAATGAGCAGGTATTTAATTGCTCATGCATGCTATTTGAGTCTGTTGGAATATTATGTCGCCATATTATACGTATGTTACGAGGTGCAAGGATATCTGAACTGACCATGCAATTCATCACAAAAAGATGGACAAAAAATTGTAAAAGGTAACTTCTATTAATAAATAGCATATGTTCCGATATTGAGTAGTATTTGTATAACACTCAGTTTTTCTTTCTTTAGAGAGGCAGCATATGATAGTCTCGGGAATTTACTACTAGATAACTCAGTTGTGCCCATTGATGATGTTAAAAGAAGGAAGATGTCAATTGCCCAAAATAAATTTGAAGATATTTTTCAAACAGCGAAGACTTCAGAAGACGCCATGGACATTTTGATACAAAACTTGGAGTCTCTCATTGTTGTTTCAGCCACCAACTCGCACTAGACAAGAGGAACAAGAAAGTTTTATTGGGATGTCCATTCCAGAAAATGTAGAAGTCCATCCTCCTAGTGAGATTCGTTCAAAGGGGAAGTGCAAGAGGATACAAGGCCATGCCGACAAGAAAAAGAAACAAGGTGCAGGTCCACGCAAATGCACGACATGCAAAGATGTTGGACATGATAGGCGTAATTGTCCAAAGAAAGATGCAGCCGCACCTTAAGTTCTGAAATTTATGTATTCTTTTTTTTAAGTCATGTTATAATTGTGCAAACTGGTTCTGGACACATATGTTTTTTGGTTTTTATAAACCTGCAAATGATCAGGTTTCATGCAACCAGATTCTTGATATATGTTGTTTAATTCAGTTAAAGTAATAAGATTGTGTACAATCAAATGTCAGAACAGCTGTGTGAGTTTCATAGTTAACTCTCAAATCTATAATGCTTATGGTTGAACCAAGCTGAACAAAAGCGAACCAAGTTAAGCAAAGCTGTAGAAGAACCTTCGGCATAACTGAACCAAGCTGAACCTTTGACATAACTGAACCCTTCGGCATAATTGAACCAAGCTGAAAAAAATCCAAGCAAGCAGCTAGCTGCCGCAGGCCTTCGCTGACGCTTCTGCTAGCACAACTAAACCAAACTTCGCTGAACTGATTAACGGCAGCGGCATGTGCTGACCACTTCGCCGGCGACGGTAGCGTATTCATCGAGTAGACACCCCACGCCAACGCCGGCACAGCAGGGGCGGCGCGGCACGGGCAGATGCGCGCACCCCACATCAACGGCGGCAGGGGCGCATGAACGCATTCAGTTGGTTGACGACCGGGTCAACTCGTCGATTGGTTGGCCGACGGGCGGCGGCGCGAAATTCACCGACGAGAGCATCACGGAGATGGGGATCCTCAGACCGTTTCCATTGTATATTGTAGTGTGGGGTGTTTTGTGAAAAAACGCAGCAGCTGGTGCGGGGTTTATTTTGCAAATTGACACGGCGTCATCGGATGAGGAACCGAAGGCCCAGACGCGGTGCTTGCACGATTGCACGCAAGCACCGCTTGCACTGAAGTCGCTGCCGGCATGTGAGTTCCTTTAGTTTTCATCATGTATCTTAAGCTTAAGAGTGCGAGTTTTTTAGTTTTTTTATGTAATCACAACTCTGTAAGAACCCGCATTCCTCGTCTTCTTATATGATTCGACGGTGCTGCTGTCTTTAAGTTCAAAAAAAAATACCCCTGGCCCGGGCCCGTTTCCCGCGTCAAGCCTGGCCCACAGCAACGCGGAGAATGGGCGAATGGCGCAGCCGACCGCGGCGGCGGCCTCCGCCACGAAGCAGCCGAGCAGGGGGTGGCGAGTGGCGACGAGCGGCGCGGCCTTGGATGCCAGCCGGTGGAGGACCGGAGGGCGGTCTCGGAAGCAGGCAACCGAGGGCACACAGCCTCGCCATCGCTGGGGCTACCCTCCCGCGGGAGGCGATGGGGGCTCCTCATGCTCGTCGGCGCCCATGATGAGATCAGATGTCAGGTGGGCGCAAGGGGAATCTGTCAGTTTCTTTTTTGGTTGTTTTATGAGATTTTACTGCGCGTGCCGTCGTCCATTGGTGAACCCATACACATGCCAGATTGTTCGTATGCTTGTTTTTCTGTTGGTATTATGGAAGTGAGGAATAAGCATAAAAGAATTAACCATCGGACAAGTTTATTCGTTCTGGCAATTCCTTGGATCACAGGAATGGTATGGCTGGTTGATGTACAATTGATGCCTGATGACTAGACTACATATGGAATTAGCTTACTGTTTGGTTCCTGGTTTTGACTTGAGATGCAGTGATTCATCAGTTTACATATGCGAGTAACTTGCTGTTGGGTTGCTGGTCAGCTGGTGTGATGACTAAAGTCCAGGATTGCACATATCAGCATGCATATACTTGTCACGGGCAAATTCTGGAGAATGAGGCATGGAAATCTAGATTAGGCTGACTTGTCATTGTACGACAAACTGTTGTCTGGTGTCACGCGAGATGCAAATATAGGACTTGGTTGGACCTCTGAACCAGGGCTTGCGAATTCTATGGATATTTCTATCTCTTGTTGGCATGTACCATCTTCCGGATCGTTTGGCACTATCACCTGCATGCTCTGGGCCTGGTCGTAGTCTAGTTCCCTTTCTTCATTGTGTTTGTTTGCATGCTCTGGCCCATATCCTCCCTGAGTCTGAACTCGACTTATACTGTTTCTTATCTTGTGCTTATTCTTGTAGAGTAACATCACCAGGGCTATTAAAAGAGCAGAAGTTGAAGCAACTCCTGTGACCAGAAAGAGTCCTGAAAAACTTTTGAAGTTTAGACTGCTTGAACTGGCAATGGCACCATCATTTTGACAGGCATGTTGATCTCCGACCCATTTCTTTTCTATCTGAATGATAGCGTCTCCTTCTGTTATGCTGAGGATTGTCCTGGAGAAGTCATTGACCATAGGGGATCTCTTGGGGAATGCCTACTCAACAATTAAAATAAATTCATTAATATATAAATTGATTAAACAATGGATCATTTTTTTATAAAAAAAATAAATGGCTAGCATTCTAGGATTCTCCATAGAGATAAAAGAAAATAGAGTAAGATTAATGAATTGAATGGTAGTTCACAACTTTTGCAGATAAATGTTTGTGGTTAGAATGATTCTTTTATTATTTACAATTCTGGTTTCAAATCTGTGAATGGCTGTTGTTTACCTTTTTGTTTCCCCTTGTCTTTTTTTTTGCAAGGACCCCTTTCTTAATTGAATTGGGATATGATTTTTTTTTGGATTGAACAATTTTTTCACTGCATATGCTCATACTCTATTATACATATATTAGAAGTTAGAACCGTCATGCCACTATTCATTTGCAATAGCAAAAAAATGTGATATAATAGTAACTAACTGCAAGTCCTGTGTGCTTGTAACTCGCAACATTGTCTAATGGTCTCTGTTACCTTAAGCTTCCTACAATAAGAAAAGGTTTCTTACAACCATATGACTTACAGTAGTCACTTATTACTTTTTGCGATAAATGATACTGCGGAAGATCCATCCTGGCTGGCCTTGTTCAATTGATTTGTTTCTTGTTATTGTAGAATAATAGGATTGGTGTAACTGATGGATTGTATTGCATTGAGGCCTCGGCCGGTATATATAAGAATACAAGACTTGGGGTGCAAGGCAACCCCACCGGATATGTATGGCAGTCCGGATACAATATCTAAACTACCAAATATACTCTAACATCCCCCGCAGTCACAGCGGGAGCACTGTAGACGGTGAGACTGGAGGAGAAGCCGAAGGTAGGAACTACCATGTACGAAGGAGTAGAAGTGGACGGCGACGATGGCGACGAGGTGGTGCTGGACGAAGCGACGAGGTAACCCCGGACGATCTGGCGCAAGGCCTGATGATCCGGAGGACGCGGCGGCGGAGCTCGAAGAAGGCGACGAAGAACTCGAACAGCTCGGTGAAGACCATGTGCGCACAAGGCGCGCACTGACGTAGTCGTAGACGATGTCGAAGATGCGGTCGAAGTGACCGGCGTGGACGAAGTCGAGGACGTAGTCGGCGGCGGTGAAGATGCAACGACGAGGAAAACCATAGATTGTACCACTGCTGCCCGAAGAGGCGAAGCAGCGACCACCCTCCATACTCGGGGAAGAGGCGTGCAATACGATGACGAACGTCACGGGTGTAGGGTCGAGATGGCGGACTAGAGGGGGGGTGAATAGTCCTTTCTAAAACTAATTGCGCCGGCTAACCGAAACTTATGCGGAATTGAAACTATTCGCTTAGCCAAGACTACACCCCTCTAACTATAACTCTAAGGCACCTCCAAAAAGATTCTACACAAAGCAAATGGAGTGCCAAGCTAGTAAGAGCTCTCTTAATAATTCTAATGCAAAGTCACACAAGCCTAAGCACTAGTACTTCACAAACCGGGGGAGCTCCTACACAATTCTAATGAGCAAAAGCACAAAGCCAACCTAAGCTCACTAGATGCTCAAGGACAAGGATACACAATCCAAATCCAAGAGCTCAACTTGCTTAGTTACACAATCTAAGCAAGAGCAGCTAATTAAGCTACACAAGCTAACTAGATACACTAGGATCTCTACTTCTAGCTACACAAGCAAGAAGATGATTAGCAAGCTACACAAGCTAACTAATCACTAGAGAGCAACTACACAAGCACAAGATATAGAAGAATGTAAATACAATGCTTGTGATTTGGAGAATGCAAACCACCGAGAAGAGTAGACAAAGTTGACACGGTGATTTTTATCCCGAGGTTCACTTGGTTGCCACCAAGCTAATCCCCGTTGAGACAAGCTCCAAGGTTGCCGCCGATCCTCTTGCTAGTGGTGACTCTCAAGTCACACTCTCCCACGTGGAGTGCTCACACCGAGCTCTAGCACATGATCCGGCCGGACCACTTGTTGCTCTTCACGTCTCGCTCAACTAGAGTTGCTCTTCGCGGCTCCCGCGGGGTGAGCACAATACCCCTCACAATCTCTTCTCCGGAGCACCGCACAATCTTCTTGCGGGCTTCAACGGAGCCTCTTGCCACCAAGCCGTCTAGGAGGTGGCAACCTCCAAGAGTAACAAGCACACCGGCTTGCAACACGATCACCTAGTGCCACTCGATGCAAACTCTCAAAGCAATCGCACTAGAATCGCTCTCTCACTCGATCGGATGATTACTATCAAGTTAGAGTGAGTAGAGGGCTCTCAAGCACTCTCACACATGGACACCAAGTCCCCAAGGTGCTCAGCACCTCAAATGGCCGGCCACACCCTCTATTTATAGAGGGAGGCCCCAAACTAGCCGTTACACTCAAATCCCGTGAAAACTGAGTTTTCGCGGACTGTCCGCCTCACAAAAACCGGACCGTCCGCCATTTAAAACCAACGGCTAGAACTGCAATGATTATGTGTCAGAGTCGACCGTTAGAGCCCCGGGCGGACTGTCCGCGCCCCTGGGGCGGACTGTCCGTGGTTCAAAACTTCGAACCAACCGATTTGCAAACGTCTCTGACTAAATCTGGAAGTTACCGGCGGACTGTCCGCTCCCCAGGGGCGGACTGTCCGCAGTTCAAAACGTGAGCACACACAGAAACCGCAGTGTTTCTGTCCCAGAAATTTCAGTAGGAGGCGGACCGTCCGCCCCCAAGGACCGGACGGTCCGCAGGTCATTTTGGGCACCCAAGACAGAACAACCAAGTTTCTGCGCCCGTTTCAGCTTTTAAAGGCGGACCGTCCACCCCCATGGACCGGACGGTCCGCAGGTCATTTTGGACCACCCACAGAGCCAAAAACGGTTCTGTTTGAGCTCAACCGAGATAACGGCGGACCGTCCACCCCTTAAGGGCGGACCGTCCGCAGGTCTAGGGCGGACCGTCCGCAGGTCTATTTCCAGCAGAAATGTACCTCGGTAAAACGGCCATAACTCTTAGCTCCGATGTCCAAATTAGGTGATCTTGGACTCTATGGAAAGCTAATTCAGAGGGCTACACAACCCAACTGAATTCTTGATCCAAAACACAATGGATCAAAGCAGTATTCCACTCCAAGAGACAACCTAATTTCCGGAGAAAACCAAAAGACCTTTCTTGCTTCCCAAAGTTGATCAACATCAACTCCAACTCTTTCTCCTTTGCAAATGTGCCAACACCACCACGTGAACAACACCATGTGCATGTGTGTTAGCATTTCACAATCATTTTCAAAGGATTTTCACTTGATCTCACCACGCCACTCGATCCTAGCAACATCGCAATGTTAGATCGCTCAAGTGGCACTAGATGACCGATATGCAAACAAGTTTGCCCCTCTTGATAGTACGGCCATCTATCCTAAATCCGGTCATGCACTTCTCTACACAACCTTTGACCGGTGAAATGAAATGCCCTACAAGTCATACCTTTGCCTTGCGCATTCCATTTCATCTTCCCAAATGTTGATGCCACACAAGCACCAAACTCCATCAAGCCTTTTGATCATCATTATGAGTCAACACTTGGCTTGATCTTTCTTAAATGATATGATCCACTCCATATCATCACATGACCTCTTTGGTCCATCGATCTTGACCTTGCTCGCTCTTCACCGTTGCCTCGGTCCATCGGCGCCAAATCTTGCCCAAGCTTCACCGCCTCGCGGTCCCTCGCTTCAAAGCCTTGACTTGCCCTTCTCCATTGCAACCGGTCCATCAAGCCAAGCCTTGTCTTGATCTTCTCCACTTTGGTCACATAACTCCATGTCATGTTTCATATACAATGAGCTCCTCGATCACACTATATGAGCATAGCATCAACACTTAGCCATTTCTCCTCCATGGCACATGTTGCTCATACTAGTGTCTTTGTGTGGACTAATCTCCTGTGTATGTCAACATAAACACTTATTAGTCCACATAAGTTGTCACTCAATTACCAAAACCAAACAAGGGCCTTTCAATCTCCCCCTTTTTGGTAATTGATGACAACTCTACAAAGATATGGAAATTAAGGATATTCCAAGCTAGCACTTCACATACGTGTAAATAGCTAACTTGGTTTGGATTTTATGTTTCTTATCCACCATTAAGACCACTTGTAAAAGATTGGATAAGCACCATAAAAATCCAACTTGGTAGTGATAACTCCCCCTACATGTGTGCTCAAGAGATTTGGTTTTAAACTCCCACACATGCATAAATATGAAATTTGTGGAATTGTTATCACTACTAAGTGATGCTAAGGTATATAGGATAAACCTTCGAAGCGTGATACCAATTTGAGTTGCATCCTTGAAGTTCATTCCTTAGCATCAATGAGTAACTAGACATTTATCAAAAAAACTCAAGATACCTCATGAGATCAACAATATTAGCAAGGCTCTTGATTCACTTGTAAAAAAAGTCTAGCTACAATCTATGCATGCTAGTTATCAAATCATCAACCAAGTTCTATGACTAGCATACATCACACACAAGCAATGCATATATAAATTTTAAAACTTATGCAAATGCAAACAAGCACATGAATATGCACATATCAAATGCAAACAACTAAGTTCATGAGCTTGCTCCCCCTACTTGTGTGCTCCTCTTGTCCAAGAATATTGATCCTCCTCAATATTGCTCCTCTTGATCCATGTCCATGATTGCACTCTCATCTCATCTCTCCCTTTGTCATCCAAGGATAATTCATATCTTTGTTCATTTCTCTCCCCCTTTGTCATCAATGACCATAAAAAGGCCGAAACCACATGAAATTGGCCATGTGAAGATAAATGGCTACCACTTGAGGTTGTACCTCTTGTACTTATAGGGTTACCACTTGAACACCCCTTGTAGGCAATCATATGAAGCATTTGTGGTTTGATACAAAGAGTTGGACTTGGGTAGATGGTTGAGTCTTGAATCTTCATTTTTGATGGACACTTTCAATTTGATTGGAATTGACACCACTTGTAACAACAACATGTGGAAGCATGAAGATCACCTTGAAATGCCACATGTAGGATACTAGTAGGATCCTTGACCTTGATACTTTGTAGTGGGGCTCCTCCCCCTATGTCAAAGTGTTTTGTCAATCTACTTGAATCTTGAGCTCTTCTTGATGAGGATAGCTTTCTTGATTTGAATTGATCACTTAAAGTTGAGGATCACTTGTGGAACCAACATTATTGCACTAGATCTACTTGAATGAATACTACTTGTATGACCATGTATATCACTTGTAGAGATACAATGATATACCTTTTGTTGAATCTAGTATCACTTGTAAAATCATGATGGACCACTTTATTGAATTTGACATTGATAACCAATTCTTGAATTAGATTGTTTCCATGAGCTTCTTTCTCTTTGACTTGATCTAGACTACTTGCCCAAATAATTCAACTCGGTTTGAACCAATGACAAGCTTCTTCACACCTCATTCAAAGGGTTATCTTGACAATGTTGAGTTAAATACTTGAAAACTCATTTTCTAGATCAACTACTTGGGTTTACTAGCTCATGAACATGTCATATGTTACCACTAGATCATATCAACCATAGAAGCAATAGTGGCATCATAAAACATTTAAAAATATTTTATTTTTCATGAATGATCACTATATATGACTATATGCACTAATCATGTCCTTAGCATATAATGAATGCATATGTCAAGCAATTTCACCTTGCTATGTTGGAGTAGAGGATAGTCATTAGATTCCGATTTAGTTCTCCAACTAGCATCATGAAGTCCAATTATAATAGCTTGGTGAAGACAATGAATACCATCCTTCACCCATATGAAATGAATACCACTTATCATAAAATGCACTATTTTGTTGTGGTTGGCTTGCTTCATCTCTTTGATCCTTACTTTCATGAGAGAATACCATTTGAATATCACTTGAATTATCATGAATTTCTCTATATTGGGTATTGCTTACTTTTCTTGATCTTCCAATTTTAGTACCAAAAATGTGATAAGTACACTCTACAATCAAATGGCCTTGTACCTAATACTTGTCATGCTTCTTGTCATGCTTCTAGATCCTCTCAAAACCAAACCTAAGTTCCTCAACCACTTGTAACGATGATTCCAACTTGAGGACCTTTCAATTTAAGTGACTCAAGATCAATCCAACATTTGTCACTTTTCTGGCAGATTTTGTACTTCTCAAAGAATACATCAAATCTCTCAAAGTACATGTTGAATTGCCACAAAAATTTGTGGAGATGTGTGGCACTAAGTCATCTAGTAGTCATAAAAACTTGAGCTTCAATGCTTTTCTAGATTGCTACCAGATTTCACATCTTCACTCATGGGTGCATGCTGAAAACTGCTGCACATGCATTGACAAGATCCACTCCAAAACTAAAGTATTTCTCATCATATTCTCATGAAATTTGTACAGAAACTAGTACCATAAGTGTAGGGCATGCATACCAAATTTCAAGCCAATCCAAATAGATTTGATCATCCAACTATGGCTATCTTCTCAGCTTACTCAGATTTTCAATAAAGGATAGATTTTGAGCAATTGAGCTATACTTCATCAAATTGAATCAAACTTGATGTCAACTTGTTTGAATACTCTCACAAGACATATATTCAATTATATCGCATACTAAATGTCATCTCAAGATCATATCCTTTCAAATTAACTCAATTTTGAATACTAAGCATTTAATCCATTCAAACATCTTATAGCAAGCAACACGAGCATATATATCCAATTCAAACATCTCATATGCACCCAAATGAATGTGATCAACTAGGGATATACCTTTGTAGCTCATGATAAGTTCAGCTGTCAGGATCCTCCTTTTTGTCCATTAGCGGACTGTCCGCGATATCCTAGCGGACCGTCCGCCTTTGAATTTTCACATTGCCGCTCGACTGAAACTGCCTCTGGCAAATACTGCCCAACACAGGCGGACCGTCCGTGGTCCTTTGGTGGACTGTCCGCAGTGTATTTTTGCGATTGAGAACTTCTCTGGTGAACAAGTCCCATGAACGGCGGACTGTCCGCCTCTTACCTGCGGACTGTCCGCACTACCAAAATTCAGACAGCCCAGAATTTTGCCAACTTTCACAATTTCAATTTTGAATTTGTATCATTGCTCATATAAAAATCCAAAAAAACTCAAATCTTGCATGAAAACCTTCCAAAGACTCATATGAACAAGTTACAATAAGAATTCAAAAATAAAACGAGTAAAATCATGAAAACTCATAAATGGCTCAAAATTGCTTCAAAAAATCAGAAAAATGAAACAAAGAGTATCCATAAGAACCAAATGTCATATGTACTAGTTTTCAAATCATTTTTGAGAAGTCAATGACATTTAACTCATTTTCCAATATGCAAAATGATTTTTCATCCAAAACAAGATTCAACTCAAATAAATTTGCACGCCATCAAATATTTCCAATAAATCATCGCAACTAGAAAAAGATACTTGTATGTTGTAGTACTTGGACTTCATTGTTTTGACTTGACATTGGGATGAGAATAGCACTAGGCTTCAATTACTTGACTCAATCACATGATGAACAAGATAAAACCAATTGAGTCAAGCCTCCAATGTCATTGGTACCTACACACATTTATCCACGTTTTGATGGTACCCAAACTAGGTTGGGTCCTCTCAAGTTATGAGCAACATACTTTGGCAAAGCCTTAGTATGAATAGCGGGATGTTTTGTAATAGCAACAAATGAGGTACCCTTACCATCCTTTCTAAGCATAATATTTGCATCAATTGAAATAGGCTTAGAATTATTACCTAAGGGACATGAATAAGCCATGTGTCCCCTTTCCCGGCATAAGTAGCATCTTCTCTTTTGTTGAGCCTTTTCTTCCTTACTCATTTGATGCTTCTCATTGCCTTGCTTCTCATTGTTTGCTTGAGCCTTCTTCTCAAACTTGTTTGGGCAACCCGAAGCTAGGTGACCCAATATTGCACAACTATGGCACTTGATGTGAGCATGTGGATTCTTATCTTGAATCTTGTTCTTGCTCAACATCTTGGCATCTTGAATATGAGTTGGATGCCTTGCTCTTGCCTTGCCACCCCTTCTTGTTCTCTTTTTCATCATATTCAAATCATCAACTTGATCATCATGGTTGATCTTGACTTGAAGTTGGGGTGCCTTCTCTTGCTCAACTTGTGGCTTTGGTTGAGGTTCTTGTTGCTTCACCAATTGCTTGGTTGGGCACATTGAGGTGAGGTGACCCCAAGTGCGGCACTTGAAGCATTTGATATGTTTAAGCTTCTCTTCTTCCTTCTTCAACTTTAGCTTTTCTTTGTTGGGGCAACCATTTGCAAGATGTCCCATCTCATGGCATTGAAAGCACATGAAATGAGATAGCTTCATTTCTTCTTGCTTCTTCATCTTTCTATTATATTTATTTTTGCCCCATTTCTTGCCTTTGCCTTTGCTCTCGATGAAACCAATGCCACTCATGTCACCGAAGCTTCTTTGATTTTTGATTATGCTTTCAAGGGTGACTTTTGATTTTGTCCATCTCTCTATCTTGTTGCTCAAATACTTCACTTGACTTTGGAGCTCTTTGTTTTCTTCTACAAGGTTAGTCTCATATTGCATAGTAGAAGAAGAACAAGCATCTATATGTGAAGTACATGGCATAGACAATAAATCATCACATGAGCTGGATACATGTTTCTTTCCTACATCACAAGGGTTAGCAATATTTTGCAATTGATCTTTTAACCCATGTGATGAGCTCTCACTAGTTTTAATTCCTTTATTAGAAAATTTGTTAGTGAGTAAAGCATGGTCTAGTACCAAATTCTCATGAGCAACACTAAGCTCCTCATGAGTCAATTTTAGCTCATCATGTGAACAACTCATGACATAAAGTAGATGCTTTTGTTGTTCACATGTGTCTTTGAGAAAAGAGTTTTCTTTTTCAAATTTGATTGTTTTGGCTAACACTTCCTCAAATAATTTGGTCAAGCTAGCATATCTACTCAAGAGCTCATCATATGAATTAAGATCAATCACATTGCAATTTGATACCTTTGTGTCACCTTGTGACATGAAGCAATGTAGAGATGGAGATGAGCTTGACATAGCAATATCATCCATACATGAGCCAACTTGATCATCAAGTATGCTTGGAGTAGAATCATAATTTGCAACACTTGAATCATCATCAATCATGTCAAGTGAACTTGTTGTAGATTGATTATCATCGTCATCACTTGACCATGAGGTGGAGCAATCTTCCACAACCACCATGTCATGGATGTGCTCATCATCCTCATGCACTTCCTCCTTGGTCTTATAATCATCATGATCATCGGAGGCCGCCCCACATTTCTCATTTAGATAACTCCAAATCTCATGGGCGGTTTCCTTGTCCATGATCTCATCAAAAATGCAATTATGCAAAGATCTAAACAAGATGTTAGTAGCTTGGATGTCTAGATCTAGGCATTTCTCTTGTGTTGGAGTTAGATTTCCTTCATCTAACACATGAGAAAAACCTACATCCACCATCCACCACATTTGAGGGCAAATAAATTTAAAATTACATATCATCCAATTTTTCCACCGTGCAAAGTGTGTGCCATCAAAAATATGTTGACACTCAACATCTAGCCCATAAGTCGCCATCCTCTCGGGTCGGTAAGGACCACAAATGAGAGACCTCGGCTCTGATACCACTTGTAGGGTCGAGATGGCGGACTAGAGGGGGGTGAATAGTCCTTTCTAAAACTAATTGCGCCGGCTAACCGAAACTTATGCGGAATTGAAACTATTCGCTTAGCCAAGACTACACCCCTCTAACTATAACTCTAAGGCACCTCCAAAAAGATCCTACACAAAGCAAATGGAGTGCCAAGCTAGTAAGAGCTCTCTTAATAATTCTAATGCCAAGTCACACAAGCCTAAGCACTAGTACTTCACAAACCAGGGGAGCTCCTACACAATTCTAATGAGCAAAAGCACAAAGCCAACCTAAGCTCACTAGATGCTCAAGGACAAGGATACACAATCCAAATCCAAGAGCTCAACTTGCTTAGTTACACAATCTAAGCAAGAGCAGCTAATTAAGCTACACAAGCTAACTAGATACACTAGGATCTCTACTTCTAGCTACACAAGCAAGAAGATGATTAGCAAGCTACACAAGCTAACTAATCACTAGAGAGCAACTACACAAGCACAAGATATAGAAGAATGTAAATACAATGCTTGTGATTTGGAGAATGCAAACCACCGAGAAGAGTAGACAAAGTTGACACGGTGATTTTTATCCCGAGGTTCACTTGGTTGCCACCAAGCTAATCCCCGTTGAGACAAGCTCCAAGGTTGCCGCCGATCCTCTTGCTAGTGGTGACTCTCAAGTCACACTCTCCCACGTGGAGTGCTCACACCGAGCTCTAGCACATGATCCGGCCGGACCACTTGTTGCTCTTCACGTCTCGCTCAACTAGAGTTGCTCTTCGCGGCTCCCGCGGGGTGAGCACAATACCCCTCACAATCTCTTCTCCGGAGCACCGCACAATCTTCTTGCGGGCTTCAACGGAGCCTCTTGCCACCAAGCCGTCTAGGAGGTGGCAACCTCCAAGAGTAACAAGCACACCGGCTTGCAACACGATCACCTAGTGCCACTCGATGCAAACTCTCAAAGCAATCGCACTAGAATCGCTCTCTCACTCGATCGGATGATTACTATCAAGTTAGAGTGAGTAGAGGGCTCTCAAGCACTCTCACACATGGACACCAAGTCCCCAAGGTGCTCAGCACCTCAAATGGCCGGCCACACCCTCTATTTATAGAGGGAGGCCCCAAACTAGCCGTTACACTCAAATCCCGTGAAAACTGAGTTTTCGCGGACTGTCCGCCTCACAAAAACCGGACCGTCCGCCATTTAAAACCAACGGCTAGAACTGCAATGATTATGTGTCAGAGTCGACCGTTAGAGCCCCGGGCGGACTGTCCGCGCCCCTGGGGCGGACTGTCCGCGGTTCAAAACTTCGAACCAACCGATTTGCAAACGTCTCTGACTAAATCTGGAAGTTACCGGCGGACTGTCCGCTCCCCAGGGGCGGACTGTCCGCAGTTCAAAACGTGAGCACACACAGAAACCGCAGTGTTTCTGTCCCAGAAATTTCAGTAGGAGGCGGACCGTCCGCCCCCAAGGACCGGACGGTCCGCAGGTCATTTTGGGCACCCAAGACAGAACAACCAAGTTTCTGCGCCCGTTTCAGCTTTTAAAGGCGGACCGTCCGCCCCCATGGACCGGACGGTCCGCAGGTCATTTTGGACCACCCACAGAGCCAAAAACGGTTCTGTTTGAGCTCAACCGAGATAACGGCGGACCGTCCGCCCCTTAAGGGCGGACCGTCCGCAGGTCTAGGGCGGACCGTCCGCAGGTCTATTTCCAGCAGAAATGTACCTCGGTAAAACGGCCATAACTCTTAGCTCCGATGTCCAAATTAGGTGATCTTGGACTCTATGGAAAGCTAATTCAGAGGGCTACACAACCCAACTGAATTCTTGATCCAAAACACAATGGATCAAAGCAGTATTCCACTCCAAAAGACAACCTAATTTCCGGAGAAAACCAAAAGACCTTTCTTGCTTCCCAAAGTTGATCAACATCAACTCCAACTCTTTCTCCTTTGCAAATGTGCCAACACCACCACGTGAACAACACCATGTGCATGTGTGTTAGCATTTCACAATCATTTTCAAAGGATTTTCACTTGATCTCACCACGCCACTCGATCCTAGCAACATCGCAATGTTAGATCGCTCAAGTGGCACTAGATGACCGATATGCAAACAAGTTTGCCCCTCTTGATAGTACGGCCATCTATCCTAAATCCGGTCATGCACTTCTCTACACAACCTTTGACCGGTGAAATGAAATGCCCTACAAGTCATACGTTTGCCTTGCGCATTCCATTTCATCTTCCCAAATGTTGATGCCACACAAGCACCAAACTCCATCAAGCCTTTTGATCATCATTATGAGTCAACACTTGGCTTGATCTTTCTTAAATGATATGATCCACTCCATATCATCACATGACCTCTTTGGTCCATCGATCTTGACCTTGCTCGCTCTTCACCGTTGCCTCGGTCCATCGGCGCCAAATCTTGCCCAAGCTTCACCGCCTCGCGGTCCCTCGCTTCAAAGCCTTGACTTGCCCTTCTCCATTGCAACCGGTCCATCAAGCCAAGCCTTGTCTTGATCTTCTCCACTTTGGTCACATAACTCCATGTCATGTTTCATATGCAATGAGCTCCTCGATCACACTATATGAGCATAGCATCAACACTTAGCCATTTCTCCTCCATGGCACATGTTGCTCATACTAGTGTCTTTGTGTGGACTAATCTCCTGTGTATCTCAACATAAACACTTATTAGTCCACATAAGTTGTCACTCAATTACCAAAACCAAACAAGGGCCTTTCAACGGGAGCCAGGTGGATCGCGCATGTCGGCTGATCAGACCGAGTATGCGCAAGGCGAGACGACGATGGGCAAAGTTGATGGAGGCATCCCGATCGGTGGAGGCGACGACGAGCCGGCGAAGATCGACGTACGGATGAGGCGATGAGGTGGGCGGCACAGATGGGCATCCCCTAGGGCACCGTCCATGTCGCTATGCCGCACAGTTGAAGACGAAGAAGAGGCCGGTGAAGTCGATGCCGACGTCGAAGTAGAGGCGTGAGGTCGACGGGCGATGGGCGACTCAATCTCGATCAGTGATCGAGCGAAGAAAAGATACAACAGCAATTTTTCGTGTAGAACTCTTGATATGCGCTTAGCAGAACACATCACCCATCTTATCTTCTCCCCTCTCTGCACATCACGCATCACAGTCTTGTGCGAGAGAAAGAGAGAGTAGAGGGGCGTCACGGGTAGTCGATTCGGAGGGCCTGCTTCTTGGGAGCGGAGCCGCCTGCTGGATCCCGCCAGGGAGGGGCCGCACGGAGGCAGCGCGGAGCCACCTGCCACGGCGCCCAGCCTCTGGAGGAAGGGCGCACCCCGGGGCGGACGCGCGCAGCCAGCCGCGGCAACGTCCCCAGACGGACCAAGGCCCGGCGGAGCGGAGCGGAGCGGATTGGCGCGGCGTCGTGGAAGGAGAGCGCGGTAAGAAGCGATGGAGGAGTCCGACGTGGATTCACCGGAGGAGGCAGGTACGCTGGAGCCGGACGGCCGACAGCGGATTCCGCTAGGGAAGAAGCGGTAGAAGGGGAGGCGCGGCCAGGCACGGCCACCGCGGCCGCCGGGGTGCCAAGGCCTGGCGGGCGGAGCCACGCCGTCGGTCGTGGAAGATGCTGCCGGATCCAGCGGAGTCCGCCGGGGAAGGACGTGTAGAGCTGACCTGCCGGCGGCGGATCCTGCCAGGGCAGGAGCGGGAGGAAGGAGGTCAAGACCAGCCCACGGACGGCGACACCCGGGTGAGTTCTTCACGATCTGTTGCTGCGTGACGACGACGATGGCGGCGGATCAGATCGATCTGCCGCAACACCTAGAACAACGGCAGATCGAGGGATCTGCCGGGAAGAAGTGGAGGGCGCGCCCCCCGGCGGAGATCGACATCACGCCGGGGGGGGCGCTAGGGGATCGTCGTGGGGGCTTGCTGGGGGCGAGCCAGAGATGGCCGGCGGCGCCTGAAGAACAAAGGCGCGAGGGGCAGCGGAAAAGTTAGGGTTTGTGGCCGAGGATCCTAAACCTAAACTCGTGATACCATGTAGAATAATAGGATTGGTGTAACCGATGGATTGTATTGCATTGAGGCCTCGGCCGGTATATATAAGAATACAAGACTTGGGGTGCAAGGCAACCCCACCGGATATGTATGGCAGTCCGGATACAATATCTAAACTACCAAATATACTCTAACAGTTATCTTGGTTATTAGCCTCTTAACAATGTAGCTCTTACTTAGTTTAAATTGCTCTTTCCATGTGTCCTTTTTTTATTGAGTATTCTTTCAGGTTCTTCTTAATCCTGAGAAGCTCTACTTTTAAATATTTTGCACAAAATATATCTGGTGTAGTTAACTTACAAAGCCAAAGCCTTCGGATTTGTAAATCGGCCCAACCATTGTGTAACCTTTGCAATGCTTTGAAAGAAATATTTTGATGTATGGAACTTCATGTATGACCGCAGCTATACCACCATTTTTGCTTCCTTTTGAGAGTGCATCAGCAAAATCATCTGAAGTTTCATATGCTCTGACCTTTCTTCTGTCAAAGCCAAGTTCTTCTAATAAATCTCCCACATAAGAACCATTATGATACCCTACATATTCACCTTTTTTAATGAGTTCATGAACATCAGTTTCTGTGGGTTGAAGCTGTTGCACAGTGAGTATTGATGATAGATTGGCTGTATAACTTGACGTAATCACGAGGAGTACAAAGACCCATACAATGACAACCAATCTAGACAATATACTGTCCACCCTCTCCCCTGCAAAATGGCGGAAATCAAATATGAATGAATCTAGGTTTGATGGTATACATTCTTAATAATATATGTTCAAACATCTATCATATATGAAAAATGATTGTGGCAATACACTGCAGTGGGATAATTGCATAGTTCTAAAGGTGTCCTAGGCGTCTAGGTGGACCCAGCTCGCCTTGGGCAACAGCCACACCTTGTCGCCTAGGCGTCCAGGCGTACCCAGCTTGCCTTGGGTCGCCTTGTTGCCTCATAATAGGTTACTTATTTTTCAGTCCCTATTTTTTTTCTAATTCTAATAATATACATGTTAGATTTGTGTCTTCCAAAAGAAGCAATTTACTAGTTGTGAAAAATGCAATTCGTCGTATTGAAAGAAGAAATTCCAATAGCATAACTCACTATCTGAAAAGGAGAAATATATTGCTATCCCAAGCTGGCGAAAAAATGAACCAGTCAGTTCAGCATTATTAATGCGTCTCTCCAATAGCCAGATGACAATCCCTGTGTAAATGAAGAATGCGATGCTTCCAAACCACAAGTCAGTAGTTAATGGCTTCAGGAAAACCCATGCGTTCTTATTTGTGTCATCCTTAACTGGCACAATCATTGCTACTCCAACTCCAGATTCAGTGTAAGGTAGGGTGAAGTCGGCGTAGGAAGTTCTATTGTACCTGATGGTTATATCTCCGATTGCTGCATTGTATACCTGCAAGCATGACCTTTGGTGTTATATAAGAACGAAGCCATTTATTTAATTTAATTACTGGATGATCAATATGCCCTTCCTTAAGCCCTGCATGCATTGGCAATTATGAGAGCTCATGTACAACAAAAATAGTAATAGCAACAGTTACAATGGGGAATTCTATCATGTCCCAGAAAGGAATTAATGTTCTTATGCTTTGAGAAAACATCTAGTGAGTCTTGCCATAATTTGTTGGTTCATGCAATTGATAATGCTCCTTGATCTTACTGACAAAATAAGAACAGCAATTCCTTACCCCAAGATGAACTTGGTAGACAAAATCATTATAGCTCCCAGAGTCTGCATTATCAAATGCTACATATTCGTAAGGTATTGCATACGGTAGTCTCTTTAACACCTCTTCAAATACATCAATGGCATATCCAGTAGCAGTTATTGCACTGGTGATAGGATCTCTTTCCACCTTCATAAACTCAGGATATCCGCTTGTCCGTACACCTACACGGAGTTTTTTTCCATTAGTAGGAATTTGCCATCCCTTAGGCACCACATATAGTTCTCCTGGCCAAATTACTGGATTAAGATCAGGCATTGAGTTTACATTTGTTATTTTTGATCCATTTTGATCCAGCTGCCTAATGATCCCATGCTTTGCTGTCCAAAAGCCTATCTCTTGTGAACCTCGTCCAACCACATTAATTAATTATCTGGAATATGGAAGGTTGCAGCTGCCTATTTTCAAGGTCAAAATCACCACTTAGGCCTCTGAACTTATTGTGTAAGATTTCATCTAGGAGTTTCGGACCAATTGTAGACGCAACCATAGTTCCAAAACACGTTGAGTTCTTCCTGTGCTGCTGCTTGTGAAATATGTCGTCTACCTTGCTGACCTTCTCTGCTGCTTGTGCCAAGGCCCAAATAGCATCATAACCCCAGAGTCCGAAAGTGCCTAGCTGAGATGGGCCGTTTTTTCTTTTTTATATTTTTAAAAAATAAAAATTTCAAAAATATATGTTCGTTTTGAAATATTTCAAAAATATCCCCCTGTCGCCCTCCCATAGGGCGACAGGCCCTAAGTGTAATTTTTTTTCCTTCAAATTCGCAACGAAGTCCCTGGCAAAAAAAAGGGCTTGTCGCCTGGGCGACAGGGGCCTGTCGCCCACCCCAGGGGCGACAAGCCCCTGTCGCCCGTTGGGGGGGCGACAGAGTTCCCTCCCCCTATATAAGCCCTGGCCGCCATATGCCGCCATCCCCTTTGTCATTTGAGCCTAAAAATTCAGGAAAAAAGAGAGGGGTGAGGAGGAGAAAAGCGGCGAAGCTCTGCCGAATTGCGTACTTGTGATCTACCGGTAACTTCCGTATGAATCTATTGATATTGTATAAAAATTTAATTTAATTAGCGGATTAGCTGAATTAGATTTGGTGCTTTAGAACACTCGTTTAGTATTACAATTTCAGTACTATTACAGACTTGTTTTTAAATTAATTATGAATTAGAAAAGAATTACGAAAGTACCTTATTGATATTGCAGCATAAGGCAATGGCTGCCTCCAATTGTGGAGGATTTTCATGGACCGAAGAAAAATCTACTATAATACTTGATATCATGACACATCTTGTTATCAGTAAGAAGTTGGATCCGTTAGCGGATGGTACGATAGAGATGGTGTTGTCCAAAGTAGTAGAGTTTAAAGATTTCACATTATTTCGAGGTATTACGACGCAAGATGTAAAGGGACACCTGCTAGAACGTCGGAAGATATACATTAGAGTATGTGAACTAGCGAATCATCCTAATATCATTGGATTCTTACAAAGTTCTTGTAAGATATGGATGCGGCCAGAGGTTTATGAGATGCACATTAATGTAACTCTCATTCAGTTGTAATCCCGTCCGTCATTTCGAATCCATATTTATGAAACAGTAACATTGTTTTTTAATTATATGCTAGGATTACCCCGAGGACACGGAGTTGATTAACAAAACGATACTAAATTTCCGTAAATTGGTATGTATCTTCGGTGGTGGACTTATGCCGCAAACTAGACGAAGGAGGCGGATAAGATCTTCGGGTGATAGTACTTGGCCTGCGCAAGAACAGATGCCTGGAGGTTCGTCAAGTCATGTTGCACCACCTGCAGCACAAACTTGTGTTAACTGGGATGACGACATGGATGACTTCATGCCCCCCAAATCATGGCCTCCAACACATGATGTTCCTCCCCCTTACATGAACCTAGAATCAGAAAGGAGACAAAGGGAAAGGCAAGAGGTTCGTCAAGTCATGTTGCACCACCTGCAGCACAAACTTGTGTTAACTGGGATGACGACATGGATGACTTCATGTCCCCCAAACCATGGCCTTCAACACATGATGTTCCTCCCCCTATACATGAACGTAGATCCAGAAAAGAGAGAAAGGGAAAGCCAAGAGGTTCGTCGAGCCATACTACACCACCTGCAGCACCACCATCTGTCAACTGGGATGACGACCTAGATAATTTCATGCCATGATCTATAACATATGATGTTCATCGGTTTAAGATGTATTCGCATTTAGTATTGTTAATGTTGTATTATGCTTGTATGTATGTCTCGTACCTAACTTGCATTCACTGGACATGTACATAATGTCGAGTTTGAATCGTAATTAGTCGTAATGGAGCATCGAAGTATAAACATGTCACTAGAATACTAAAAAACACACATTTAATTAATATAAGGATAAGAAATAAGAACTAAGAAATGCATTACATAATGTGAACCATCAAATTTTACATCATAATACAACGATAATGAAACACACATCACACATGCAGTGGCATGGAAGAATCCGTTGCAAACTACGGTAAACAGATTCCGAACTAACCTAACATGCCTTAGGTAAATTTAAATAAAAAACAGAACAAACACAACAATGCAGCATGTCACTACCATTAGGGTAGTCCTAGTAGCCGTACCCCCACGTAGCAAACTGCGTTGAGCCTTCTCCGCAGTATCCACCCATTGCAGGTGGTGCAGGCGGTGGTGCCGGAGGCGCAGAGCCCTTCTTCTTGTGACAAGGGCAGTTGCAGTAAGGAATAGTGCATGGTTCATCCTGTGAACTGGCAGCATTGCTGGAATCATCAACTTCGTCGTCTTTGTTACCCTCGCTCACTTCCTCATAATGGTTCACCTTGCATTCCAGATCAAAGATCTTTATCTGGAGGTACTCGATGAACTCCTGAACAGAATCAATTGGTGCAGGATCGACCCACCTAGTAAAACCACAGTTTTCTGGAGCATCGGAAGACTGCAAAATAAATTTCATGTAAGGTGTCTCATTGAAGATAAAGAAATGAAAGAACCGAGTATTACCCATGCGTGTGGACATTTAAAGAAACGCCGACCGCCATCCATCACGTCGGTGCACATCTGCACTAAGCAGTCCTCACCATGTTTGCATTTTGGCCACGGTTCTCTACGGTTATCGTATTGTCGAAGAGGAGTTTCATTGGTAAATTCACTCTTGTGCTGTGGCGGAAACTCAAACACTGGTTCCGGAAAGGAATCAGGTCCAAGAAGCCCCTCCCATATTATGGGGTCTCCCTTTCTTCCCCCTTTTCCTTTCCCAAAACCGTAGTAATTCTTTCTGCTAGACCCACCTCCAGACATTGGGTATACAATGAGCTTTGGTGTTTAAGTGCTGCTGGGAGTTCACAAACTTCGGAGTATTTATAGACGCACAAAGGTCTGATACCCGGAGTGTGGAGTGTAAATGCACCTAAAAAAACTATATGACAACACAGTGAAGAGGCTAGCTGACCTAACACTGAAAAGGCTAGATTCGATTCTCGAAATGACTACTCGATGCAGACTCACAGCGCTGCATTGATGCCGCTCGGTCGATCGGGCCTAGATGCCGACTTTCCCACTACACGCCACAGACCTGTGCTGTAGAATGACAGGTTCGTCGTCCTCGCCAGAGAGACTGCTTTGAAGGTGAGCTGGAGTGGTTGCCGTGTTGTCACATCTTTTTGAAATGGTGGAAGGGCACTGCTAAACATGTCACGTATGTCTGGGCAAAGAATGCGACATTTGGGAAACCTGTGATCGCCGTGCTGAGCAGTGGCAACCTGTGATCTCGTACTCGCAGCTAGATACACTATGGTTCCTATTTTGAGCTATTCGAGCGTGTAGTCATCATCATCGTCGGCAGGATCTCGGCCGCTAACTCCTACCGCACCTAACTTGTCCTTCATTAAATCACGGAAAAAATTCGCAAGAACTTCCCTTATTTCACGAGCATTATGGAACCCACAAACATAACAAGTTCACATCAATAGTATGTATAGAATCAAATGACAAGTAAACTAGCACAATCATAAACATCGGATACAAATAAGCGGTCCACAGCTATCTCATTACAAATAAACATCAGATATATCTAACCACCCCTAGGGCGTCGGACCCTCTTAGCCCTCTGCTGGGCACGGACATGGCCCTCGGAGTAGGTGAGAACATCCGGAGACCTCACCTGTCGCTCAGGACGCGCAAGGGGCTGCGGTGTCTGCTGCTGAGAAATCCCAAGTGGTGCTCCTCCTAGCTATGAATACCCCAAGACATCGGGGTCACCTTGCACGGCAGGCTCTTCTGGAGACAAGCTGTCGAAGTCGTCTAAGGTGGAGGTCTCGTTATCTGGTCGAAAGGAGGAAGAAGAAGGTCCGGCGCCCGCATCGGGGTAGAATCCTACGCAAAAAATGTGGATGTTAGCGTACGCTCATATATTTCGTAATGACATGTAGAAACCGAAATAAGAAACATAAACTAACCTGTGTAGACCGATATCTGTGGCCCCGGTACCATCCCTGGATACGGTCCGCCAACTGGTGCTGTCCCTCTAAACATTCCAGTATGGCCGAACGCAGTAGCTGGATCGTATCCTGTATGTGATATTAGTAAATATGTAAGAACACTTGATCTAATTTTAAAGAGATATGTACGTTACCTGCACTTGGGAAGAACTGCGACGTCGGCCCGTGCACGGTCGACGGACACGGGAACGACGACGAGGCCTGGGACTACCTGACACGGACACGGTCTTCGTACTGCACACGGCTTCCCAAGTTGTGCACTACCTGACGCAACTGATCACGCTGCCTCGACCATGCCTCTGTCTGCTCAAACTGGGTCATTGGGGATCCGGCACGTACCCTCGTCAGGTAAGTCGAGCAGTCCGTCTCCATCATGTTGCAAAGGCGAAACTGCATCCATTCAGTAAAGGTACAGTTAGAAACACATGAATTATCTTACGAATATGAATATATATATATATATGCAAATATGATCAAGAGACTCACCGCGCCAGCTAGTGCCTCCACGTGGTGCCGGGCATAGCCATCCTGAGGCCTCGCCTGGTGTGGTTGCGGGTGAGTGTCAACATAAACCAGACGAGCCCGAGTCCGGGGTAAGTACCAGGTGAGGTAAGCCCTAAAGGAGCGGTCTGTGTGTGGTCCTGTTGGAGGGACCAAGTGCTCGTCTGCCTGTTCCCATTGGTCCACCCACGGCTGCATCTTGGTGAGCCAATCATCAGAGCACGGCAAGCCACTCCTTGACAACCTACAAAAGTGGACCCCACGAAGAATCGTTAGATTTGACACGAATGTATGAGCCAAGTTCATTCATAATTACATGTGGTCCTGGCGACTGACACGCTCCAACGCGGTGGGCACCGGAAACTCCTGGCGCTGCCCAAACTGTCTCCTGACTCTCCAGGGGCAATATGCCTCAACCGCGATGTCATAAACCAGGACGGCGGTAGTAAGCCACAGCCTCGCATTCGCGGAGCAGTGCGAAGACAGGCCTGCTGGTGCACGGGTAGCCACAGCCTCTAGGCTGTAAGGCTCCCAGACAACGTCCTCGGGCGTCAGCATGTCGAGCTCCGAAACAAACTCAGGATATGCGCGTCTAACCTGCGCATGCGCCCAGGACCTCTGCATTCCGAATAAGTAAAATTAAAAGTGCGCTAATACATCATGTAACAATGAATAACAAAATTAGATTTGTTGCTAACGTACCTGACGCCAGATCCAGATAGTTCCCATAGTGGGCCTCTCGTCCTCCTCGTCGCCGTACATGCCCCCGTGGTAAGACTCGTGGCTGACTATGGGCCGACCAACGGCTAGCCTCTCGTACGACCAAAGCTGTAGCAGTAGTGGGCACCCTGCCAGGATAGCGTTCCCATGTGTCTTCATGCAGCCGTCGCAGAGTCCACGGTAAGTGGCTGCAAGAACCGCCTCACCCCAGCTATAGGGCGGTACGTCCTCGTCCCCATCCGCAATCTCCCGTGCATACGGAAGGAGAATCCTATCGACCGAGTTGCCATGAGTGTTGTTGAACATGATGTAACCAAACAACCAAAGTAGGTACGCCTCCAGCGATCTGGTCACACTATACTCGCCGGCATCCGCAGCCAACAGGGGCAGGCTGCATAAACAATTAAGATTAATGGTTTCAACTGTCAATGGAACATGTGAATTGTAACAATTAAATTTATATATGAAATGAATACGTACTGTAAACTGCAGGAACCAGGTCTTCGAAGGACCTGCTGCTCGCGGGTGTGGGTTGATCGGACCTGCTTCTTCCACGCGGTCAACCAGGGCAAAACGGGCCTCCAGCTCATCCTTCCACGAGGCCGCCACCACACGCGGACCTACAGCCTCCCCGACGATAAGGAGGCCGAGGAGGTAGGCCACGTCCTGCAGCGTAGGAGTCATCTCCCCACACGGAAGGTGGAACGTGTGTGTCTCCGGCCTCCATCTATCAACGAGCGCCGTCAGGAGGGATCGGTCGAGCTGAATAGGCCCAACCTCGACAAGACGGCTCAGAGTCAGTAGACCGGCCTCACGTAACCTGCAAAAAAACAAAATTGTCGAAACAAAGGAATACCGACGAATACATAAGTGATAAACAATAATATTTCATTACATACCGGTCAGACCAATCGTGGTGTATAGAGATCGCCTCCCCGGGTGGACGAGAACGTAGCACCTCTAGGGCTCGGTGCTCAACAGCTGCAAAGTGAGACCTGTGGCTCGAGTCGATCACTGGGTCTAGCAAGGAGTCCATCTCCATACCTGCATTCAAAAATATATGAGAACACATAGGTAAATATATATTTCATACAAACTGGACACATAGGTACAATAATACTTCATTACATACCTGCAATATTTCATTACTACATATTACAAATAATGAAATACAATTGTGGATCATGACACCGAATGCCTTCCACGAGGAATTCTCGCCGATGCTCATCTGAACGTAGGAGGTGCTCCATCTCTGGGATTTCCGGAAGGACCGACGTCAGCAGCATCGTGAAGTGCATTCTGAGGACACTTCTTGTAGTTGTGACCCAATGCTCCACATTGGCTGCAACACTTTTGTGCCTTGCTTGCTTCCGACTCGTCCATACCATTCCGAATACGACGTGTCTGACGGCGGCCTTTGCCTTTCTTAGTGGCTGGATCAGGAATAAACATCTTATTCTCATTATCCTGAGTGAAAGGCCCCACAATTCCAATCCCGTATACCTCATGTCCCCAGGTGGATACAGCTGCTTCCTTGCTGAAGTAAGGTAAAACAAATACTCCAGCCTACAACACAGACTCTGCACATGCCGCAATGAGATGGAAGCATGACAAATGCAATAACTTAGGCTTCATGCAGGAGCAGAAGGCTTTGCCATCTACTGTAATCAAACTCTCCTTTACCACCCTATCTCTACGGATACCACGACCACTTCTATCCTTGCATAGAACCTCAAATCTATGCTCCATTGTACCTGTCGATATGACGCAGTGCAGTTTGACCTTTTCAATCTTCTCTTGAATATATTGTGTCACTCTTTTGCAAAACTGAATTTGGGGGTTGCTGATGTTTATGCTTGCAACCGTGTAACGCTCTCTGAAATACTTCATGCACCCATACATGATGAACTCAACAATTCCCACAAGAGGAAAGGCACGACAAGAACGCATAACCATATTGAAACACTCTGCATGGTTCGTTGTCTGAATACCATATCGTATTCTGTTGGTATCATAAAGGAATGACCATTTCTCCTTAGGTGCACCTCGAATCCAGTGTGAAAATGGCTTTTCAATTGAATCCCTAGCCTCTGCAGCCTGACTCGTGCCTGCTCCTGATGCCCTTACCTTCACTAGCTCTGCAGTCAACTGATCAAGCATCTGCCATAATGCATTGAATTTTCTCTGTTGATTTTGGGTGCACAACCTCTTAAACAGGTTCTTAAGATCCTTGTTCTTGAAGTGGTCATAGAAGTTTGCACCCATATGCCTAATGCACCACCTGTTTTGGACATCGGGCCACAATGGAGGCGTTGTCGCAGTTCCACGTTGCAATTTCAGTATTGATTGCAGCAGACATGCATGCCTATCACTAATAAGGCACACATCTGGGCGTGCAGCAACAACATGAATCTTCACTCGTTCAAGGAACCAATACCAACTGTCTATGTTCTCATTCTCAACAAATACAAATGCAAGCGGAACTATTTGGTTGTTGCAATCTACACCGATTGTGGTGAGTATCTGACCTTTATACATTCCAGTCAAAAATGTGCCATCAATGCAGATCACCGGAAGACAAAACTGAAATGCTCTAACACAAGCACCTATGCAAAAGAAGGCTCGTTGCATAATTCTTTGTCCCCTAGTAACGGCTGGTACGAGGTATGTGTCATAAAAGCTTCCAGGATTACTAGCAGCAACCTGGGATAACATACGAGGTAGGTTATCATATGATGCCTTGTATGTGCCGAACCGCATCTCGAACACCCTTTGTTTAGCCCGCCATGTCTTCAAATAACTGATGGTGTACTGGTAAGTCTGCTCAATGTGTCGAACAATCATTTTTGGCTCATAATTAAGGTTGTCCATAATAAATCCATACATTTGCTTTGCAACAAAGTCGCATGATATATTACGATGCGAGGGAAGAACTTCTGACAGCAAACAAGTGTGTTCTGTCACAATGGAACATTTCCAGTTGGACTTCCATTTTCCCTTGAATGCATGTACTCGCCATGGACATCCATCATTCACACATTTCACCTCATATTCTTTACTGCCAGACTTTACGACTCTGAATTCTCATTTCAATGATATTGCCCATAGTCTCACTGCATCTTTTACGGCTTCAATGTTTGGATATGTTGCACCTTGCACTACCTCATTCCCTCTGTACTCCCACTCCTGATTTCGTACATCTTCTGCGACATGACTGCCAAAACCATGCTACTTCCACTCTTTTGGCAATGAGTACTGCTCGTCATCAGAGGAGCCCTCATATTCGTCCATCTCTATTGCGGTTTGGTCTTCTTCCTCCATCTCGTCCACAATGCTATGTATTCTCTCTCCCTCGTCCCATGTTTTGGTTCTCTGTCTCTTCTGACTCATCTTGCTCAACATAATTGGTCTCTCTTCGAATACTCAGAGTTCCTTGATCTGCACAATGTTGGATTTCATTTTGTGTCTTCTCTCGGATTTGAACAAGAATGGCCAGAGGCCACCCACGCTCTAGAGCTGCTTGCATGTACTTCTGCCAGTCATCAGTGCTTTGTATCATCATCAATTCCCATAATTCACTTTCTACCTCCCAATTAACAAGAGACTGGACGGTGATCACATGTGTCAACAGATCAACACGGAACCCACGCTGCAGTCACTTACATATGGAACCAAAACTCCTTTCTAGAGGTTTATCTATGGCGCTAGATGTGCACTTAAAGGCAGAAAGATCTACTCCATTTGGCCCATACATAACATTGTAGTCACCATAAAATACTTGAAACTGCATCTTGCTCGACATATCTGTATATCACATAATACTTATCGAGTTATACTCTTTACTTCACTACCTTATTCAATAATCCGTAAAAACTAAGTATAAGTATTCATAAGTACGTGATGACACTCAAATTCTATACTGCATATGCCAAATTCTATTCTAAATCATAATTAATTTATAAACACGTCTCTAATAGTACTGCAAATGTAATAATAAATGCGTAGCACTAATTTTCTAAACTAATTTACTACTACGTAACTACAAACTAAAGTATCATTAAACTCCTACTTAAATGGTTCTACTATAGCACTAATTAAATTAAATTACTCACCCCTACTTAAATTACTCCTACTTAAATGCGTAGTACTTAAATAGAAAAATATATAAACTAAATGTACTAACCTGCAGATCACAAGTGCTGAATCCGGCAGGACTTCGCCGCTTCCCTTCTCCTCACCCCTCTCTTTTTTCTGGATTTTTGGTGGAATTTTCGGGCTCAAATGAGGAGGGAAGGGGGGTTGGAGCTTATATAAGGGGGGCTCCCCGGTCGCCCGCGGGGGGGGGGGGCGACAGGCCCCCCTGTCGCGCCCGTGGGCTGGGCCCACTGGTCGCCCGAGAGGGGGGCGACAGGCCCCCCCTGTCGCCCGTTGGGGGGGCGACCAGCCCCTTTTTTTCCAGTGACCTCGTTGCAAATTTGAAGAAAAAAATTACACTTAGGGCCTGTCGCCCTATGGGGGGGCGACCGGGGGGTATTTTTGAAATATTTCAAAACGGACATATATTTTTGAAATTTTTATTTTTTAAAAATATAAAAAAGAAAAAAGTGCCTGAGATGGCGGGTCATTTGGGTAGTCTTGTTTGAACCTCTTGTTCCTGTTAGAGAGTTGTATAGGCTGGCCCATGGGCCTTTGGTTGTGCCAGTCATATTGGCCTTTAGGGTTGGGGCGCCCGCACTGTCCAGGTGCGCCCCCCTAGGATTAGATCTGGTGATTAGGATAGGCAAGGATTCCCTGATAGGATATTTCCATATACCTAGGCATCCTTGCCTATATGTACTTGTACTCGTGCTTTGCACCCTAATCAATCCAATCCTATTCAGCCATACCTTCCTTCAGTTCCATCTTGTAGTGAAATCATCAAGTTCCTTTGATTTAGGCACATAGAATTTCACACCCAGTGCACCATTCATTGCATCAAGAATTGAAGGGTTCAATGAGATAATGATATTTGCTATCCCATCTGTTACAATCCATGCATACATTTCACTCATCATTCCTAACTCCTTGGCCTTTGTGAAGAGAGTAGAGGCAATAGAGGATGACATGTGCACAATGTATACTCTTGTTTGCATTGTCATTAGCTTGTAGAGTTCTTGTTCAAGTTGGTACTTGCTTGCTGATACAGGGATTGCACTACGGTAAGGTATAGAAGCTCCAAACTCTTGGAGGGCATCAACCAAGTATGGTATGATGCCCCTACCATAGTCTGTGTCTTCATAGATTGGTACCACTTCTCTCCAACCATAGCCCTTAATGAGAGCAGCAATGCAATTCACTTGAGCTACATCACTTAGTGTTGCACATAAAAAGTAAGGCACAGAGCTAGATGACAGAGTGGGACTAGTTGCAGTAAAGGAGATAACCGGTACTTGACTCTTATTCCCAAGATCAGAGACAAAAGTAGCCTCAGAAGATTTTTGTGGACCAATAATGGCTCTGACATTGTAATTCTCCAGCAGGTCAACAGCTGTGTAATTGAGTAGGGAAAAACTGATTTGATGAGAGGTTTGTGTAGATTCTAGTTGCAGTTAAGAACTTCTGATTTGACATAATGGAATGACACAGGCTATCTAGTCATTTCTTCAGATAGTGTTGGATTCAGAATTTTCTGACATGGACACAGCAGTAGTGAGCTTGCTCTACTTTGTAGCAGCTATATTTTGTATGAATTTAACTTTAAATAGATGTTGGGTTTTTTTTTTCGTTTAACTTCACTGAAACTTGCTCCTTCAAAGGGTTTACGATGCACAGATTTGACTTCATTATGATGCACAAACCCAAATACAGCTGTTGTTTTGATTTATAAGTTGCATCCTGTATAAAATTTAGTGACAAATTCTTGTAATACTAAATGTACCTTCTGATGCAGCTTGGACATTGTCTGCATTGGAATCTCTGATTTGGAGAACGATCTTTGTTGTATAGTTCCCATGGACCACATAGAAATCTTCCATGGCCATCAAAATACTGGTGCGTGCCATCTTGCCCACCAACGACTGCAAGTTGAGGATCACTCCAACATTGAGTGTTGCTGCTCCACTCACAGTAGCCCTATGAGCAAAAATGGCATTAACGAACAACAATAAGAAGGTGGTTCTAGCTGCTATCTCCATCCCTTGAGCTTTGTGAGTTCTGGAGAATGTGTGGGGCCAATGAAGTATTATATGGAAACTCCGATAAGTCTGGAACTTTTGCTTTGACTTAGTCCAATCACACTTCAGTAAGTTCTCAATTAAAAAGCTGAACTTCCATTATGTATTGTCTTTCATTTTGAAAGCCCCTGACATTCTGTTTATACAAATTCAACATATCTGACTACCTCATTCTGAAGTTGCTGACTGTGGAATTTCGAAGAAATTCATGGTGACAACACTAAGTCCAAGAATGGTATGGACAGCTGTAAGCTCTGAATTAAAATTTCAAAACTTCCACCATGCCTTCTCTTTTCCTTGTGAAACAAGCTAATAGTCTATCTGTTTATAAATATATAATAATCCAAAGTTTATGAATACCTGCGTGGTGAAGTTGATAGCTGCAGAAGTTCAAGGAAATTCCGGTGACAACAAATAATGATATGGACACAAGGAAATTCCGGTGACAACAAATAATGATATGGACATGTTCTTTGGTCAAGCAAATGTCTGATCCTTACGGAATGGAATTTCAAGAATAAAGTCAAGAGCGAGTTGCATGAGATGACCATCCGTGCATAAAGCAATGGAGATATTGTTGACAGTGAGCAGCCAAGTGCCCAAGTCAATGGGGCTTTCTTGTGAGGGTAAGTACCGACGGATTGACCTTGAGGGAATTGAAGTATCATGCTGTGCATTAGAGAATCTTATCGCTTGCTGTCTGGAAGTTTTATTCATTAATTTATGCATAAGGTAGTGGTGGAAAATATACTTTCTCAAGGTAGCACTTGAAAATGTCGGGGAAAAATATTCAGAACATAGTTGCCGTCTGTTTCGTCGCCCATGCATACGTGTTCAAGTGTTGCTGCTGTTGTTTAAACTATTAGCACAACTTGGGAATTCAACTTGCGCCAAGAAATGCCCTCTGATCTACTCTAACTCGAAACAACAAAACGATCCACGCCATGTTCTGCTTCCAGAGGTGGCGGTGGTGGAATATTCTCATCTGGGTTTACCGTTGACAAGCCCTACAGCGAAAAAGTTCGGCGACCGCTTCATCTCCTTTTCTTCCTCGACGCGGCAGCAGCACGATAGCCCTTGAGATTGGTGATTGACAGGGAAAAAGATCATGGTTGATAGATGCAACATTTTATTTTGATTCCAATTTTACCACACAAGATAGTGGTTCAAGTCTTCAAGAACTGAAGTAACGTATTAGCAAGATTGCTAATACAGGACGAAGAATAGCGACAAAGGAACATAGAAGATTAGAAGTATGGGGCCGACCGGCCAAGGACTGAGCTAGTATAGTAGTATGGGATCATTCCAGTGAGAATTGAGAAAGGATAAGTACCAAATGGTTGCCCTCGTTCTCGTTGGAATAACCAAATGGTTGCATAGATGAACCCCGCAGCGATCCATATTCCATAGCCCAATAGTTTCAAAAAAAAAAATCCATAGGCCAATAGTTATGAAGAACAATCCTCTTAAGCTGCTTATGAGCAAGCTTGTTATCTTTGGTCTTTTACTAGGTTGGAGGAAATAATAGTGTCACTTTCTTTATGAAAATTATTTCAAAGAGTCTCGACAAATTTAGGTCCAAGCAAAATTACCAAATTTGAGTCTCGGCAAAAGAGGGTATAAATTACACCAAGTCAGATTCATTTTTTTTTCATTTCGGCAGCAAAAGCCGTCCACTGTTTTCTGCAGCTTCAGTTTCGTTGATCGCGGTGCGCAATGGCGCAACATTTCCTGATGCAGCGTCAGCAGGGAGCAATGGGAGCTCCACAGCCTGCACCTGCTCCTCTGGTCCTCCAAGATTTTGGACATCCGGTGGTGGCTCTACGTCGTCATGTCCTGCTTCTGGCCGTGCCGCACCCTCTTCAGGTCCTCCATCTCCAGATGGTGAAGGATTACCACGCAACTGAATAACCAGATGGCTATCTCTGCTGATGTGCCAAATGATACTATCGTCTCCGTTGACATGGACATGCTCAATAGCAAGTTCAGCGACTGCTTCTTGGACTTGCTCTTCTTCTTGCCTCAGTCGGAACCACAATGCTGCGTAGATGATCCCCACAATTGCCCATAGACCAATGGTTATGAAGAACACTCCTCTTAAACTGCTCCAGGTAACAACAGAGGCTGACTCAATGGCGTTCGCCTGGCTGTTGCAGACCAAGTCCCCTCCGAACCACTTCCTCTCAATGTCCATAATCTTGTCTCCTTCCGTCACCGTCAGTATGGCCCTTGACACATCGGCAACGAGCGGAGAGCCCTTGGGGAAGACCTGTCAGTCGCCAAAGCCACCAGAACAAGATTAATTTTGAAACGATACGTAGGAAAATCGCACTGCTTGTAGAACATTGGTAATGAGACATAAGCGCTCCTGCCCGACAAGTACCCAAAGCCACTAATTCATATATTCCACCTTTCACCAAAAAAAAATGCTATTTTGGACATTGTCAGTTTCAATAAGTCAAAGCTACAAGCCTACAAGAGTGTTGGTTATGTGCAGCTGTTTTTAAACTTCCAAAACGACATGCATTTGTGACGTGCGGCACAAATCAGGATAGGAACTGGTGCATCAGAAAACAAAACTTACAAAGCCAAATCCACCAGTCTTGTAAACACGACCAACAATACTGTGGTTCCTACAGTATTTGGACATAAATAGCTTGAGGTATGGAATCTCGTCAAATACTGCTGCAACACCACCATTCCAACTCCCTTTCATCAAAGCCTCAGCATACTGATCTGTAGTTCTGTAATTTCTAAGTTTGTGCTCCTCCACTTTACGGCTCTTCAGGAAATCCTTGACAAAAGAACCACCCTGGTAACCAATATAATCTCCATTACTAATAAGTTGATTCAAGTCAACAACCGTTGGTTGGAGTTGTCGTGCAGTCACCATGGAGGTCAAGCTTGCACTATAGAGTTTCTCCAACAACCAAACCAGCAACACCAAGTTTATTAGTGCAAATTTTGATAACCATTTCTTCAGTTTTGGGTCTGCAAAAATATATAGCACAAACATATCAGGGGTATGTTTGGTTTGAAAACAATATACCCTACAAATCCTAATGAAGTCCAGTATTACCAAAAATATTTTTTTATCGCCAAATCAGTTCCCTGAGAATTTGGCATGGTTTGGCTACAAAATAAGCTCAATGCCAATGAAAGGAGAATAATAGCCTCATTAAAATCTTATCAACACACTAAGAGAATTCAATGTCTGGTCAAAGTTGCCATGTTGATTGTTGCAACAACAACAATTGCGTAAATTGGTCTCATCATATATTTGCGAAAAATATAGAGACTGTTAACATTTGTGTTTTCTTGTGTATGTTTCCAACATTCCATTTATATATATAGTTCCACAATTTATGAACTGCATTTTCTACATCCATATCAAAGGTTGTTAGTATATGAATCTAAGCACAAAAGGGTAGTAAAAAATTGCAAGCCATCCATACAAATGGAGGGAGACACTTTTGATAATTCCGTTTAGCGCACCTTTTGGAACAGCAAGAAGTGCTTGAAAGCTGAAATAAGCAATGTTGACAAGCTGCTTCCCAGCACTGCCACCAAAATCTCTGTTTTCCTTGTGCTCAACAAGCCATATGACAAAACCTGTGAACACAAAAACAGCCAAGAAGGCCACCCATAGGATTGGTTCGATAGGCTTCAGAAAAACCCACAAGCTCGTGCTCCAGCGCTCCTTCAAGGGAACAACCATCTGCACTCCCGATTCAGTGTAAGGTAATGTAAAGTCCACGTACGAGGAACGATTAATGATTATTGTGGTGTCCCCAACCATCGCGTCATATTTCTGTTCAACACAAATAAGTAATTAATGGAGCAATTGTCCGAGTTAATATGGATTGCTCATCTGTTTAACCTCATCTGCTTGCTTCCATGCTTCTCTTTTAGCCTACAATTGCCTAAAATAATCATACTGAATCTTAAAGATGGGAACAGGTCAACAGCACAAGTGCAACATTTGGTATAAAATTTCTCTGCTTACCTTCAAGGAAACCTGGTGACATATCTCACTGTACGATATCGTCAAGTTGGTGGCTATGTTAGGGTCCACAACAGGAACATACTCATAGGGGACAGCGTACGGCATCTCCTGCACAACAGCTTCAAAGATATCTATACAATATCCAGTCACATAGAATTTCCCAGTAGCCAAATTCTTCTTAACATTCACGAATGGGTTAGGAGCAGGCTTTACTGGCACAGCAATCTTCATCTTCTTTCCAGCCACTGGCCACTCCCAACCTTTGGGAGGTTGTGCTGAACCACCAGGCCAAATCACTATGTTCAGTCCAACATTATCACTTGCATCAGAAGAGGTAATCAGTTTCTTGGTTATACCAAGATTAGGTGTCCAGAACCCAATACTTTGATATGAATTACCAATCACATTAAATATCTCAAATACTGATCCCTGCCTCTGGCCATCTACTAGAATAAATTCACCTGATATGCCTTGGAACCTGGTGGTCCGGATGGAATCAATAAGTCCCGGCCCATCTTGTGATACACCAAGCATACTCAGATCATTCGAGTTGTTGCTGTTCTGCAATGATGGCAATTTCAAGCCCAATGTAAGGGGTCCAGCCTTCCTTAGGGCCGTTGCGATTGCCCATGCTGTGTCATATGCCCACAGATGGAAAATATTTGGACTTGCTGGGTCAGGCATTGCTTGGTTCTGTTGTCTGTACCGTGAAAGAAATAGAGCAGGGAATGCGAGGAGCTTGTCCGATTGTGGAACGTAAGGCCTCACACCAAGAACACCCTGCATTGAATTGATTATGTTTTCATCAAGGGTGCTAAACATGTTGCCAACACTGTCAGTTATAATCCAAGCATAACCATAAGCAAGCATCTCAGCATCATGGGCAAGGACAAAGAGGCGTGCTGCAATGTTGGGTGACATATGCACGACAAAAACTCGTGCTTGCATAGTCTTTAGCTTGTTAAGCTCCACCTTTATCTGATCATCAGTAGGAACAGAAGGGATGATGCTTCGGTATGGGATGTGTGCGTCAGCGTCTTGGAGAGCATCCACAAGATAGGGTACAATGCCTCTACCAAAGTCAGAGTCCTCATAGATAAGTACGACTTGGCGCCAGTTGAAGTATTGGATCAGAGAAGCTATTGCAGGAACTTGAGAGGCATCATCCAGGGCAGTGCGAACAAAATACTTGGACTGGTTAGCTGACAAGTAGGGACTAGTGGCTGAATAAGACAAGATGGGTACATTCGTCTTATTGCCGATACCAATGGTGAACCTCGCCTGCATTGACGTCTTTGGCCCAATGATGGCTTGCACCTTGAAGTCCTTCAGGAGGTCTATTGCTGCAACATGGAAGAAACATGGGAGGAGGGGGTTATTTAAGCATACACTCATCGATGGCCTTGGCCAACACTAGGGTAGTAAAGTAACCACAGCAAACATGGTGTGCACACTGTAATTATTCACCCTTATCACTTTATCCCTAAAATGGAGGTATTAACATTTGCCACCCCCATCAACAAGTCAGCCAAGCCAAGCCAAGCTGATTTTTTGTATGTTATAATGGCCTTGTCTGCTTAAAATCGTAAGCATTAGCCATAGTGACTAACTGAAAGTCTTTCCATTGGATGAAATTACCCATCCTTGTTTTTCCCTTTACAATTTCAATCAAGCATGCCTTTGCTAGTTTCCTCTCAGCCGTGGTTAGGGTAGGGCACATGCTGAATGATGCCGATAAAACTACAATTGGGTTCATGGCATTGTCATTTGCATAGTTTTGATTTTTGAATTTTTGAAAAAAAACTAAAACTATAGAATAGGGCACAATCGTTCTAATTGTTGCAGTGTAATAGCACTGTAACAACCCAAATTTAAGGTAGTCTATGCCACAATCAGAAATTCTACATATCCTGCAAGAGCTTGTGAAATTACATCCGTGTGGCAAAATATTCCCCCGCACTCACCTCGCCGATACAGCTGAGTAGTGAGTAGTTAGGAGCCACAGATCCGCTGGTACAGAAACGGCCTTCCGAGCCAGGACTGGCGGGTGAGCCTACTCCCATCCGGCTTCCGGGCGCCATCACGAAGTCTGGCACTCGACCAGCGGCGGAGTTTAGCCACACTGGGCACCGGCGGCACACTGCCCCCGCCCCGACAACTCCACTCTCCGCACTTGGGAGTTGGGACTCCCTCCCCAAGCCCCAGATACACCCGGAATTCGGTTGCCCAAGGTTGGACGCGCGCGCATGGCGGCATCCCTGGGCGGGTAACTCCTACCACGGCATGCTGCATCCACCGGCGCCGCCATTCCACCTAGGCGCAACAATCCCCCGCGGTCGCTGGCCGTACAGGCAACCATGGCCAGGGCGCCAGGCACGGGCCTAGTGGGCGGCATGGGCTCTGACTGCATCAAATTGGAACGGGCCTATGGTCTATGGAGCATTGGAACATTTGTCTGGATCACCTGGTCTTTTTCTTTCTCTTTTAGCAAAGTCTTAACCCAATTACCCAAGCAATGCTAAGTATTTTTTCGAGTAAAATACATTGTGGGTCCTTAAACTAGTTGAGTTGTTCTGTTCAGGTCCATAAATTTTGAAAATGCATTTTTAGATTCAGGATCTATTTAATTGAGTCACTTGAGGTCCAAAACACCTCTGACCGCCTTTGAGTCTACGTGGACGACCAACTCAGATCCAACGTGGACTAGGGCTGTGTGTTGGCTTCTAGGCGCGCCCTCCCAACCACCAGCATCGCTGTTATGGTGGGTCCTCGGCGCCGTACGGAGGGGGAGCCGGCGAGGTGCTCGGAGCAGAGCGTCCTCCGCCCCGCCGCATGCCCCCACGGCTCGCCGGTGCATGAGCTGGAGCTCCGCCGCCGCGGCCGGAGCCAAGCCGGGGCCGCTGCGAGGGAGGAGGAAGGGGGCGGCGCGCAGTCTTCTAGGAGCTCTGCTCCGCGCGCGAGGCCCCTGCTCCGCTGCGAGAGGGAGGGGCCGGCCACCCGCCATGGAAGCGAGGAAGGAGGGGCCGGCCGCACGGAGAAGCTTAAGATCGGACCAGCTTGAACTCGGCGTCACTGCGCCTCGCTCGGCTGGCTCGCGGCCGCCCCTGCTCCTTCTCCTCCTCCTCCGTCTCGCACGAGCGCCGCTGCCGCTCCACGGCCCCTGCGCGACGCTCCTGGAGCGGCCTCCGCGTCCACCACACGACGCCTCCGCGAGCCACCTCCGCTCCGCGGCCTCTGCGCGCCGCCTCTGCCCGGATGCTGCAGGCCGCACCACCGCGGAACGCCGGAGCCCCGCGCGGCTTGGAGCCCGGCTTGCCCCTGGCCTCGGTGCGTGCTACGTGGCTCGCCGCTCCGCCCTCCCCGCCCCTGACCACGCGTGCTGCTCCGCCCGTCCCGCCCCGACCGCCGCACAGCAGGGGAAGGGGGCGGAGGGAGCAAGGGAGCTCGATCCGCCGGCGTCCGCGCCCGTGAGGATCCTCGCCGGGGAGGCCGGAGGAGGCCACGGCGAGCAGCGCCTTGGGGGCGCGCGCGGGGCAGGTGAGCCGCGGAGGTGAGGAGACCCGCTCCCCACGAGAAGGCCGCCAGGAGCCGAACACGGCCGCGCGAGAAGCTCCGTGCGGCCGCCGTGCGCTTGCAGGCCCGCCGCTGCGTCCTCAGCCAGCTCCGCGCAGCTCCTTGCGCTTGCGGCCGCGCTGCTCTCTGCCCCCGCCGGCGGAGGAGGGAGGGAGCAGAGGAGGGACGGCGCAACGGGAAGGACGCCGGAGGAGGGGATGGGGAGGAAGAGAGAGACAGAGAGGCGGTCCATGTTGGATCTGAGTCCATATTGGATCCAAGTTGGCCGTCCACATAGACGGTCAAAGGCGGTCGGAGGCGTTTTGGACCTCAAGTGACTCACTTAAATAGATCATGGATCTAAAAATGCATTTTCAAAGTTCATGGACCTGAACAGAACGGCTCAACTAGTTTAAGGACCCACAGTGCATTTTACTCTATTTTTTCTCTCCAAACACAAATACACAGGTACTACTCACCACTATAAAACGTACATACAGAGAGTTTACCCCTGTAAACCTGTACAGAGTTATCTATGGTCGGATCTCTCATAGCAACCTTTGAAAGAATAATTAACTGCGCATATGAGCATATACGAGAGAAAAATATTGCTGGCTAGTGGCCGGTGCTGATTTGATATGAGAGAAAAACACTGCTGGCTGACTGGCTGACAAACCAAGCGAACAGATAGTGTATCACGACAATAGATGGAGACCCGAATCCATGTAGGCAGCTCTCACGACCAAAGAACCTAACCAATGCAAGTGAGTTACACTAAGTTTTTCGTCACACTAAGAAACAGATGAGAACGACAAAATCTTTGCATTTCAAAATATCAATTTAATTTGAAAGGATGGAAATGACATACTTGGATATAGTGTTTGTATCCAAATATCAATTTGAAAGCAAGGTGGAAATGGCATACTTGGATAATTTGTTTATTTGTTGATTTTTTTATCTATATGCGCAATTGTGACCATTTATATGTGAGAGATTTTATGATTTTTTTTCAAAAACTATCCATTTATATGTATGATGGATTTAGCTATTTCTTCAGAGTTAAACCTTGAGAAGTTCTCCATTCAGTGGCTTCGTGAAACAGTTTCCGGCTTCGGCGCCGCGCCAGCTGTTCACAATCGCTAGCAAAATGGAAGAGAAAATGCATGTCGAAAATATCGACAAAAAAGAAAATGTGTACTACCTGTCGAAGCGGCTGTGATCTCGTCGTCCTTGCAGTCCGCGACGTGCAGCGCCACCGTGGCGCCGGAGCCCGGTGGCTGCGAGGCGTAGAAATCCTCCAGCGCGAGCGAGATGGACGCCCGCGACGCCCTCCCACCGACAGACCCGAGGTCCAGCAGCGCTCCGACATGCACGACGCTCGACGCCGCCGCCGCCGCGTCCGGCCGCTGAGCCCGCCCCAGCAGCCCAGCAGGCTGATCGTGGCCGGCGAAGAGGAGCCAAGAGGACAGCAACACGAGGAGGGAGATGATAATGTTCCCACCAACCACCATGATCTTTCTTCGTTCCTTGCATGGACGATATGATACTTCTCCGACGACCTTTGGTGCCCTTATATACATACAAAGCACTAGCATGTAGCTACCAAACCTAGCTGCATGCCCGTGCTAGCTAGCTAGCTAGCTTCGATCCATGGCGCGCGGTTGACTTTTTGGTGACTGATGATGGTGAGAGCTCTGAACCACCGTGCAAGTGTAGCCCTGGATCGGAGGCCCTGACGAACCCAAAGCCAGAAGTCTTCGGTCGCAGGGCGCCATTACTTTCGTTAGGCATGGACCTGCGACTTCTTCGCAATGCCGTATGCTGGATCTCGCTGTCCTTTCGAACGAGGGGAAGATGACTGGATGACGAGGAGGCGCCGGATCTATGGCGCCGCCACGCAATTATTGCTTGAGCGACGCCGTGTGGTGTGGTGTGGCCGTGTGGGTCAAGCTAGCACGAGTTCCCCATGCATCATGCCCAGTCGCAGATGCCGGCTGACGGCGGTCGCCGGCTCGCCGACGCCGCGGTCCTGCCTGGTCCCTGGTGCCTGCTGCAGCTGCAGCTGCAGGCAATTGGTTTGACACGGTCAGAGGAATAGTAGGGTAGGGAGAGTGGCAGGCCGAAAACATCCTGGGCTGCTGTCTATGGGTCAATGTTGCCTGTTTGGCAACGACCCAGGTTTGGTTGGCCCAGCAAAACCTTACCGCTCTGGGTTGGGCCATCTATGCACATCACTTACGTGCCATCTAAAATTGTCATCTCTTTTCAATGCTACTTCCTCCATTCTAGATTATAAATCATTCCAACAATTTTGGTGATTTGGAGTTTTTCAAATTTGATCAAATTTATATAATAATATAATAATATTTATGATACCAATTAAATATTATTAAATTCTTTGTTAGTTATATTTTTATAGTACACATGTTTGATATTATAAATTTTTAGGTTTCTTTCTATAATTTTGGTTAAGTTTTGAAATGATTTGGATCTCTAAAATTCTTAAAATAACTTATAATTTAGAATCTAGGGAGTATTTATTTTACTTTTATTTCCCGTGGCTGCCATTGCCATCACAATCCTGCTTACGGCATTAAATCAGCTCTCTCTGCACTCATCCGTTCCCTCTCTCCACTTCCACCTCCATTCAATTCATCCATAAATCAACTGCCACCGGCAGCCATCTCCGTCTGATCACCCACACGCGTCATCGGCGTCACCGCGCGGGCTTCGACGACGCGCGCGTTGTCGTGGCCCTGTTGCTCCGGCCTCCGGGTGCGCTGTCGAAGACGGATCCTTTTTTTTTTTGAAAACCGGGTCATATTTCATTATATAGAAGATTACAGTCATTGCTTACAAGAACACCCCACATAAAATAGAAATTACATCCAGATCCTTGTAGTACAAACCCAGCCGCTTTGACACCTTCACTGCTGGTCGCCGGAGCCGCCGCCCAACGCCGCATCCCTAGAAGGAACTGCCGTTGAACTTGCGCCCTGAAGCCGAGCTCCAGCTCGACGAAGGCACTTCCGAAAAAAGTCACAAAGCTTTTCAAGAAACCAACCTTGGCAACAAATGGTACACCGAAAGCATCGATGCGCACTATAATCGCTGAAAGCCCACACAAGCAATCTCTTGCCGAGAGAACGGAGATCTGGCGCCTCAAGGGTTGCAGGCAACCCAGAAGCAGCCAGCAACGAAGAACTCCAACCCGATCCGTGGTAGGAGTAAACTAACCTCACAAAGCAGACTTCAACGCCCAAGCCGCTCTGGAGGGACAAAAACACCAGCTTCCTCCTCCCAGGACCGCCGCCGCACATGACGCCGGAATCGAAGATGAGGAACTGGTAGAAGACGTACCCCATCTTAACCGCAGGCAGCAGATCCTCGTCGGAGGTCACCGTCGCCGGAGACCAAATTGAAGCCGCCGCCGCCGCCGCAGAAGAGAGGTACAAACATGAACTCCAAACCCGCGACCCCGATTCAGAGGAACCAAACCCTTGCTCATAGAAACCTAGTCTAATAAAGGTGGGTATGTACACCGGCCATCGATTCCACCGCTCCCCTCCACATCCAGCGCCGTAGCAGCCGCCGGAGGCGAGGGGGAGCCAACGGAATTGACACCGGGACACCAATCGCCCTTCAGTCGTCCTTCTCAACTGTAGCAAGGGGAAGAAGAGACGCGAGAGTTCTCCTATCGAAGACGAGGATCCGGTTCCTCTGAAGTTGTTACATCTACCTCAGAGGCACGTCGGAGCTGCGGCACCGTTCAAACAACATTCAACGGCAGCACACAGGAAGGAGCGCTGCGCTGGTTTGGCCCAGAAGCATGATGTCCGGCCTGCTTGCTTTGGCCCATTTGCTGACCAATCCGGCGGGTAAAAATCACGGAGACCGATGGAAAACGCGGGAGGGCGACCAAACTGGCGCGAGACTGACGGAAAAGGGCGGGAGGAGCGCCAGGCCTCGCCTCGCCGGACACCTCGCCGAACGCCTCACTGGACAGCAGAAATTTCAGAGCACTGCAATCTTGTGCGTAAGTCTGAGTTACCTTCTTCTCTTGAGAGGCATGTTTTCTCGGATCTCTTTTCTCACGGCTCACTTTGTCACCGTCAGCTTGTTATTGTTCCTGCTCAACCTTCCCTTTTCTCATGGAAGAAGCAACCTGATGAATTTTTTTCAATACTTCTGAAATGGAAGAAGAGGCTAACAAACAAGAGGCCAACAATGCACACCATGATTCCACTACGTCAGTAATACAACCCGTCTTATATTAATCTCATGTGACTTCAAATGAATTTTAGTCCAATATTTTATCTGCACTTGCATAAGTCCCTGCTCATGTTATGTTTCAATTGCAGAACTATACTGCTTGGTTTGGTACGTTTGGTACCTCAAGTTGGCATGGAATTTAGAACATCAGATGAGGCTTGGGCATTTTGGCTTAGCTATGGTGGACATAAAGGATTCGAGGTTAGAAAAAAGTATACAAACAAAAGGCCATCTGATGGTAAAATTACATCATGTAGATTTGTTTGTGCAAAAGAGGGTCGTCGATCGCAGGACAAAAGAGATCATTTAACAAAGTGCCCTCGAGCTGAAACTAGAACTGAATGTCAGGTCTATATGAATCTTAAAATGGATCGAAAGAAGGAAATCTTGAAGGTGTCAGAGCTGGTTTTGGAACACAACCATGGACTACACCTACCAGAAACATTGCACTTAATGGTCTCCTAAAGGAAAATTACAGATTTACAGGCTTTTGAAATAGAAACGGCAGATGATGTGGGAATTGGGCCAAAAGCAGCGCATGAGTTGGCTAGTCGTCAAGTTGGTGGACCACTCAATCTTAACTACACCCTTCGTGATCACAAGAACTATCTGCGATCCAAGCGGCAACGGGAGATGGGATATGACCAAGCTGGTAGCATGCTTAAGTATTTTCAACATAAAATTGCTGAAAATCCATCGTTTCAATATGCATTGCAAATGGATTGTGATGAACAAATAGCAACCATATTCTGGGCAGATGCCAAAATGATCATGAATTATGCACATTTTGGTGATGTTGTTAGTTTTGACACTACTTTTGGAACAAACAAGGAGAGTAGGTCTTTTGGTGTCTTTGTTGGATTCAACTATTTTAGAGAAACTGTAGTTTTTGGTGCTACTCTCTTGTATGATGAAACTATTGATTCCTTCAAGTGGTTGTTTGAGACCTTTCTAAAAGCTCATAATGGACAGCAGCCTAAAACATTTTATACAGATCAAGATGCTGCAATGGAAAAGGCAGTTGGAGAAGTGTTTGATGAAGCATGGCATGGATTGTGCACCTTTCACATCATGCAAAATGCTGTCAAACATTTGCATGAGGAGAATGAAGAAAAGAAAAAAGAGAAGAAGAAAGAGAAGAAGAAAAAAAGGGAAGAATAAGGAGATCAATGAAAAGGAATATGAAGAAACGAGCATTCTATCTGATTTTAGTGCCGGTGCGTAATGGGATCCTTGAGCTAGTCGATAATGTAAAGAGGGGTAGAGGTAGACCTAAACTGACGTGGGATGAGTCGGTTAAGAGAGACCTTAAGGATTGGAACATCTCTAAAGAGATAGCTTTAGATAGGAGCGCTTGGAGACTAGCTATCAATGTGCCTGAACCTTGAACTTATTTCTTTCGGGTTTCATCTCTAGCCTACCCCAACTTGCTTGGGAAAAAAGGCTATGTTGTTGTTGTTGTTGTTGTATGTTTGAGTATGAAGAAATTGCAGACCACCGGAAAAGAAATATAATCGAAAATCCAAATATGGATGCTATACTTCGCTGCAGGTATATGTCTTACAAATTTCTCAATTTGGCACATCGAGCAGCAAACTTTCCAGAATGCACCATGTTAGTAGACAACACACTTGACATTCTTGGTAAGCAAATTGAAGAGAAAATCAATGCATGTGCAAGCACTTCTAGTTATCCGTGTATAATTCCCAGAAATACTAGTCTATTAAATGATTGCTTGAGTACTGCCCATCTAAAGAAAATAGAGGTTGAAACCAAAAGTTCAAAGAGAAAAAGAACCTGGCTTGATAAGAAAAAGAAGTTTAGGAAAAAGAGACAAAATACAGCTATACCACAGGTTTGGGAAGAGGCAGGCAGTGGTGGCGCACAAGCACAAAAACAAGTTGCAGATGATACCAAATGTTCAGTTCTGGGAGCATAGTCATTTTGCAAGCAAAATACTCATGGAGCAAAGGTTGGCTTCCTGCTTCTGAACTTTCGTGTATAACGTGTGATACTATTGTTCCTGCTACTCTGAATCTTGGCTTCTGAACTTTCATTTGTTCTTGCAAAGTGAGACCAGGTCATGTGCAAGGGTTGCCTTCCTCTTGCAATGGTGGGAAATAGCAGCACCGGTTGTGCTCCCATCCGGCCGTGTACGAGCTTCTCGGCGGCGGCGGCGGCGGCAGCGTATACAACCATTTTGCGATGATGGATGGCCGGATCGGGCAATAGGAGCGAGAGCTGCAGCATTGGGCGCCGGTGAACCGTGGAGACCAGTGCGTGACTTCGCAACAGTGGACGGCGGCGAGGGAGCTGCGACACCGGCGTTGAGGCGGCGGCGGCGGCGGCGAGAAGACACCCTGTATCAGCATCGTTTTTCCTTTTGTGTGTGTAGCAAACAGATGAGTAGTAGGCCTGGGCTATTTCTTTATGGGCCGACAACATGGGCTCAGTGTTTGGACTCTTGTTTTTCAGAAATGCCGTTGGATGCTAAATGAATGGCCAACAATCGTTTACGTCTCTCTGAGGTAGCTGTGAAAACTTCAGAGGAACTGCACCGCTAATTTGCGGTTAACCGTGGGGAATGGATTCGTGCGGTCGATTTTCCGACATAGCATATTTACATATCTGGAATGGAGCCCCGCTGCGCGATGGGAACACTACTGCGTTTTTTTTCCTTTTCCAGTAACTTTTTTGTCGTTTTTTGATAAAAGTTTTTCTAAAAAAAATTCGAAGAAATAAATTGAGATGAAAAAAACTTACGAGAAAAATTTTGAAGAAAAAAAATTTAAGAAACAAAATTAGAAAAATTGATGAGAAAATTTTTACAGTCAAGACAAAAAAAGGCTCGGATAAAATTTTTTTGCATCCGAAACAAAAGAAAGTCTCTGGTGAAAATTTTTTTGCATATAGTTTTGAAGACAAAAAATTGTGAGAGAAAAAATAAAAATGCAAAAAAAAACTGACGAGATCCAGCGGGATCCGCCGGGAGGCCACCGCAGCACCGCCGCTCGCTGTAGCCCACGTCTGCGCCGCCGCTCCTCCGTGGGCGGCCAGCTCGCCGGCGAGGTCGCAGCCCGTGTCAGCGCCATCGCTCCCCCGTGGGCGGCCAGCTCGCCGGGGCGTCCTACCTGCCGCGGCACACTGGGAGACGGGCCACCCCTCGTCGTCGTCGGGGATGACCTCCCCTGAGCCGCGCAGCTCCTGAGGGGAGAGCTCGCCTCCATGCCTCCAGCAGCCCGATTCAGATCTAGAGCACAGAAAAAGAGAGAGAGGGAGAGGAAGAGGAAGAGGAAGGAGACTGGGAAAGGAATCTCACGGAGGGGCGCCAGCCGCAGAAAAGAGGAGTCACGTGGGTGGGCGTAGGACCCACCATGGGAGTCGCCCGCGAGTTGTCTTGGTTCCGGTCACCCGTAGAATCAAGATTGCGACTGGACCTGTCGAAGACACGTGCGTTTGGATGGCGAGGGGTACAGGCTCGGGCGGCAGAGATGCCACGTCAGCGTAGTAGTCGTAGTTAAGGATGAAAACGGAACGAATTCGCATAGAATTGAATTCGGATGTCACCTTTTACCACATTTTAAATCGAATACGGATACAGAATCGTATATTCTCGGATACGAATATAAAACGGATGCCTCGGATTCGGATTCTAATTTATATATTGACTTGATATACGAGCTAACGTGTAGTTATTTTTTTATTAGTAGTTTTAGATTATAAAATCGTTATATATACAAACTAATGTATAATAATATAATAAAGATAGCTAGTTAAAAATAATTTATTTATAAACAAATATGTTAATAAATAAATATATAAAGTAAAATTAGAAATAAAAATGTATTGCAATAAATATATAAATAATTTATTATATATAAATAAAAATATAGAATTAATATAGAAGTAATTCTAAGAGAAAATAAGAATATTTAAAAGTAAATATGAGTTGTGAGAAATAAATATAATTTTTAAATAGCTTTTGAATGAAAACAGATACAGATAGTGTCAGATATTGTCAAATACGGATGTAGAATCGGATAAAGAAAATCAATAAAAATCGGATTCGAATGTATCCACCTTACTAACATATTAAAATTGAATACGAATACATATATCTATATTGATGTTTAAGCGAATACGAATAATTCGAATATCTGCTATCCGTTTCCCAGGGCGACCACGTCAAGCCGAGCGGCAGCGTGCCGGGCCTGTTTGCGCTCTCACCTGTGCGTGTGTTCTGGTGCCCGCCTAGCACCTGCAGCTGCAGGCTGCATCACGCGGAAGTAACGCTACAGTCGGAACGAGGGTGACTGGGGTGAGAGCGCTGTGGCTATGCTAGAAAATATGGATCATAGTCCGAAAGAAATTGATCGGGCCGCGGGTGATTTCAGCCCAAGGATGCGTGGAAGCCCACGGGCCACATGGGCTTCACCTTGCGGAGGCACAGCCCGAGTGCCCGAACCACACGGCTAGCTCGCGGTGGTAGCAGCCCCGGTCCTGAACGGCAGCAGCCACTCTCCCTACCGGCGTGTGCCCCCAGCCCACTCGAGGCGCTCCATGTCCAAGGTGAAAGTGCTCCTCCGGATCGACCAGCAGCCTCCATGGCAGGTGTTCGAGGCCAAGAAGATATTGTCCGCGATGCTAGTAGCCGAGCCTCCTTGGTAGTAGCCGAGGATTGTACACGATGGAAAGGATGGAGCTGAGCCAAGCCGATTTGGAGCCGAGCCAGGGCTGTTTTGGTTTAACTGAAGACGATATTTACAGCTGCCATCTGATTTTATTTTCCCATCCACACGACATCCATCGGGCATGGAGTCGCACGCCGCGTGATGGATCCATCACCCACCCCATTTTTTCTAGTCCGGAAGAAAATGGGGTGGGCGATGGGTTCATAACAGCGCTCGTGATGGTGCGCCTCGTGCCCGATAGATGCCGTGTGTCCTTTCAGCCCATCCGAGCGGAGCGAGCCTACACGGAAAAGGAGGCGAGCCGAGCTTTCTTCGGGGGCAAGCTAATTCGCGCGCGCCCCCCAGCAAAGTAAGTAACAAACGATCGGACAACTAATCTAGTACATTCTATTTTGGGCATTTAATTCTCTTTCTTTTTTGGTCGGTCGCATAGGGAAATGGAAATCTAGTTCAACAAGCGCTCGCTAGGGAGCGTCCGAACTATCGCGCTCCCATGTGTGGGTCCCCACTGCTTCTATTTTTCATTTCCTTTTCTTTGAGTTCACGTGAACAAGCACACGAAAACAATAATATTTATTTGCTTCCTCTTTTTCTTTTCCATTTTTTGATTTGACGTTCTGTAATGGCAAGGGTCATCACTTTTTTAAAAGTTCTATTATCTTTTCTATGAAAAAGTTGTCTTGACAACTATTTTATGGAAATCGTACTAAACAAACTATATCGGAGATGTGCTTTGAAGTTGTATAGTTAACTTGTGTGAAAAAGTTGTATGAGAAATCTTCATGATAACATCTTCATAGAAGTTGTGCTAAAAAATTATCCGTCACAAGATCTTTAAAGAGCTATGCATTAAAATTGAACCTATCGTAAATGTTGTATCAAAAATTGTCTGTCAAGAAGGTGTTAGGAAAGAGTTATGCGTAAAAGTTTTGTGCATCATAAAAATTATGATGAAAATTTATCCTCTCAAAAGTTATACGCAAAAATTTATATGGTATAATATAAGTTATAACTGTACGTATCATAAAAGTTATACTAAAAAGTTATTCTTTAAGAAATTTTTGGAAAGAGTTATATGTAAAAATTCAGTGCATGTAAAAATCTCAGCATATATTCTAGGATATGCATAATTTTTACCCATAACTTTTTCCAATCAAATTTTTATAGGATAATTTTTCAACATAACTTTCACAATACGTACAAGTTTTACTCATAACTCTTTTAGCCAACTTACTAAAGGATAATTTTGAACATAACTTTCATGTAAATGTTATCAAAAAATTTCTCACACAACTTTGATGCATAAGTTCGGCATATATGTGTAAAAAATACAACTTCTCGATATATTTTTTTAGCAAACTTTGTATAAAATATTTGTTAGAAAAACACCTCAAAAACACAACATAAAGAAGGTAAACAGAAAAAAAAGAAATAGAATACTAGTTCTCGCAAAATGTAAATGAAAAAAATTTGATAGGTGTGTGCTGATATTAATTAACCGCATTGATGATATGTAGAAGTTTTTGGTTGAGGCCCTCACGTATGCAACTGGTATGAGTATATGGATTCCAACTTGACAACGAGGCTCTTATATCCTATACTCTGTTCGCTGGGCTGGAGCTGGAGCTGGTGGCTGGAGTGGTGTGAGAGAAAAATACTATTGGCTGGCTGGTGGCTGGAAGCTGGTGCTGGAGCGGTGTGAGAGAAAAATACTGTTGGGCTGGAGGCTGCTGGAGCTGCCGAACAGAGTGTATATACATGACAATCGTATGTACGTACATAGTTTGAGCCTTACAAAAACAATGAACAGCCGACTGTAATTGGATTTTTTGAAGGATGTGATGCGCCATGCGGAAAAGAAAAACGCAAGGGGGAAAAAAACAGTTGTGGAGCCCACACACGTGGAAAGCAAGCGGCCGGATCGGTCGCTACAAAGCTTAGCTTGCTAACGCTCGCTTGCCGGATTGGATTCGCGCTTTCTTCGCGGTCATTTTCACAAACGGTTATTTTGGTCCTGTGTTTTGTGATTTGTGAAGAAAGCGAAGCCTTTCTAGAGGAACGACGAACTTGATTCCCCCGTTCCAAACGGCATGTGACGTCAGCAAAACATAGGAAATAGATTCCTTTAGAATTCCTTCAATCCAAACAAACAGGGCCAGCATTCATCTCCGCGTGTACGGAACCTAATGCTACCAATTCAGCACACAGCCTCGCCAAGCAAGCTGCTTCGGTGCTCCTCGTTCGCCTTGTCTCGCCTCGCCTGAGCTCTCTCTTGCCTCTCCTGCCATGGCCGGCCGCGCCCGGCGCCCTCCCCCCTTCCGCCACGTCGTCCTCCTCCTCCTCGGCCTCGCCGCGCTCATCCCGGCCACGTCGCGGGCGCAGCAGCAGCCGCGGGCGAGTGTCACGGTGGGCCTCATCATCGACGCCGACTCGCCCGTCGGGAGGATCGCCAGAACCACCATCCCGATGGCGCTCGACGACTTCTACGCCGCCTTCCCCAACGCCTCCGCGCGGGTCCGCGTCGTGCAGCACGACTCCGGCGGGGACGTCGTCGCCGCCGCGTCCGCCGGTATGGACACGCCGCCCCCACCCTCGTTGCTGCGTCCCTCTCGCGCGGTTCCTGACGGCGGCTCGTCGCGTGCGTGCCCGCAGCGCTGCAGCTGATGACGGCCCAGGGCGCGCGCGCCATCCTGGGCCCGCAGTCGTCCGCGGAGTCGGCGTTCGTCGCCGACCTCGCCACGCGCGCCGAGGTCCCCGTCGTGTCCTTCTCGGCGACCAGCCCCTCGGTGTCCGCTTCCGCGGCGCCCTTCTTCGCGCGCGCCGCGCTCAGCGACGCGGCGCAGGCGGGCGCCGTCGCCGCGCTCGTCACCTACTTCGGTTGGCGCCGTGTCGTGCCCGTCTACCAGGACGACGACTACGGCGCCGCCTTCGTGCCTTTCCTCGTCGACGCGCTCACGGCGGCGCGCGCCGAGGTCCCCTACCGCTGCGCGCTGCCCGGCGGGGCGTCCAAGGACGCGGTCGCCGCCGCGATGTCCCGCCTCGAGTCCGAGCAGACGCGCGCCTTCGTGGTGCACGCGCGCCCGGCGCTCGCGGAGCTCGTCCTCGCCGCCGCCGTGGAGGCCGGGATGATGGCGCAGGGCTACGCGTGGGTCATCACCGACGGGCTCACGGGCCTCCTCGGCTCCATCCACCCGCCGCAGGGCATCATCGGGCTCGTGCCGCACGCGCCGGCTACGCCGCGGCTGCGCGACGTCCGGAGGCGGTGGGCGCGCAAGTTCATGCGCGAACACCGGGACGCCGATCCGGCTCAGGCCGAGATGGGCTGCTACGCATTGTGGGCGTACGACGCCGCGTGGGCCGTCGCGTCCGCCGCAGAGCGTCTACGCCCCGGCGACTTATCATCGCCGCCGGGACTGGTCGGCGGCAGGAGCGGCCCCACCGACTTCTCCGGACTCGGCAAGTCAACGTCCGGCGAGAAGTTCCTCGCGGCAATAACCAACACGACATTCGACGGCCTCGGCGGAAGGTTCGAGCTCGTCGACGGCGAGCTTGCTGTGCCGGCCTTCCGGGTCGTGAACATCATGGACGACGCCAAGGAGCGGAGCCTCGGGTTCTGGACGCCCAAGCACGGGCTGCATCGCAGGCTGGACGGCGGCGCAAGCGCGTCCAACAGCGGGCTTGCGCCGGTGATCTGGCCGGATGAGTCGCTCGTGGTGCCGATCGGCTGGGTCCAGCCGACGAGCGGCCGGAAGCTGCGGGTGGCCGTGCCGGGGGACGTCGACCCTGCCTACCGGGCGATCATGCACCTGGACGTGGACCCGGCGACGAACCGGACGGTGGCGGGTGGGTTCGTGATCGAGGTGTTCGAGGCGGCGGTGCGGCTGCTGCCATACGCGCTGCCGTTCGAGTACGTGTGGGTGAGCTCCATGCGATACGACCGTCTAGTCGAGAAGGTCGGAAACGGGGTAAGTGCAGTATCAAATCTGAGTTACTTCTACTCTTGTTTCTGTGTTATACATTTTTTACATGCATTGCTAAGATCCATATTTTTTGTTTGAGCATCACCAAAATTCTTTCTAAATTTCATATGAAATAATTAAAAAAATTGGCTAACCTGTATTTCGTAGGTTAAACTTCACCATCCCTAACAACTAAAGTCACCATGCATGCATGATTAAATAAATTAAGTAATAATTGAAATCAAGAACCAAAAACAGATCTGTAACACTAAAAATTACATGCTTCCTAGTACAACTCTTAAGCCATATATAGCATGCACTAAAGGCAGGATTTTTTTTTTGACATATGTAAATTAGCTATTAGCACCCATTTTTTGACAGCTATATACAGTCCAGTTGTTGCTAGTAGCTATCCCGAACAGTGGATCGATCAGATCGGCTTTAATCCGTTGCGAGTTGCATTCAGTACATTTTCTAGCTACACGAGGGACATCTTCATGGTCTGCTACTGTTAGATGTTCTCTCTCTATATAGATATATATATACACCTATTCTTAATTTTATTCTCCCACAAATTTTGTGGCCCTAACATTATTTGAAAGGAATTGTACCTGCAATCTACGTCGATAGACTAGTCTTCGATTGACTTTGAAAGAGCACGAGGGCAGCGTTATGTTGACTTCAGATTCCAGGGCAGAACAGGCCTTTTGGCCAAGTTTTATTTTGCCACATTCGTGATGATTAACTAAGTTTAACACTAGAATATGTGATGGAGAGAGGAATAGGATGCAAGTCAACAGACAAGTTTCCATACACTTTCAAAGTCGTTTTCAGTGGACAAAATAAATAGTCATTGTTTCCCATGCTAATCCCAACATAGTACTATAGTATACGCGAAAAAGACTTGCATTTACAGAAGTCGAGCAATAATAACCTACAAACAAACGACGCTACTCCCTTTGTTCACTTTTGATAGCTATATTTCACCTTGACACAATTACAAAAAAAAATAACCTTACTTATCATATATTAAATAATGCAAAATAAGCTTTACTTATCATATAGTAAATAATGCAACACAAGCTTTTTTGTTGGTCCTCTAATATTTTAACTGGGAACTCCTCATTACTAGTGCTATTATTGCCACAGGCCATGCCAATAGCAAATATATTTATCATTTGTGAATATTATTTGAATTTTTGAAATAGTATATCTATCAAAGGTGAACGGAGGAGACTCCGTATATACCGACTGGACGCAAGGTCGCATATTTCAAGGCGATTCTTTGTGTGAAGCTTTAAGAACCTCTCCGTGCGTGGACCCTAGATTTTGAATTAGAAAACATTGACCAGTTGACCCATTCCAACTTGGAATGCAGTAGCCCATGGACTTGGAAAAGCATGACCAACTTTTAATGGACAGAGCGCCAATAAACACACATGGTCGATCTTGTCTTTTATTTGTCTCTTCATGGGAGTAGTACCACATATTATATATATATTTTAAAAAGGACCATATTTGTGGTGTATGATCAGTCTGTGTACTCACGTAACTTCGTCCACTACCTATGACCCCTAAAATGTATTCTTCCCCCTCAGCATGGAAGAGACTTCAGTTCTCCAAAAGGCTTTATTAGCAGCACACCTTGCTTCTCCCTGACCATGAAAAAGCTGCTGGTAGACCCAACACACATGGCGCGCGGCGTACCAGAGCGGATAGACGATAGTAGTGACCGAAATTATTAGCTATATATACCCTGCCACGACCACCAAGCACAAGTACTAGCTATGTTTAAAATCAAGTCATAATTGGTTACTTCAAATTTTCAGAACTACGTACGTTCAAAAAAAAGATTTTAATTTAAGCAAATAAAGAGGTTACATGTATTTAAACGTTAATTTATTTATGGTCTCTTTGGTAGAGCTCCGGCCACCCGACTCCAACTCCGGACGTCCTTATTAGTGCGTGGAGCCTAGTGCACATGTATGACGCAGGAGCGTACGTGTTTTGTGTGACGCCGGTTAGCTAGCTGCTGAAAGTGTGAACCCATGCGCGGATGCAACTTGCCGAATCTGTCGTCCGTCGTAAAATAGATGGCAACATATGCTATGCAAAGCCATCTTCGTATGCAAACTATGAAAAATTTAATCTGAGCCATCGGATCAACATCCAAAGGGATATACACGCCGGCCGGTAGGAATCAAATCGTTATCGGTCGTCCGTCACTGACTGTGTTGTAAGCGATAGGAGAGCAGGGAGGATCGCAACAACCACGATTTGTATTGATCTTCTGCAGTGCAGTTAATATACACACGTACAAGACTTGAACAAAGTCAGCTAACTAACCAACTCAGCGACAAATTAAATTAAATAAGGAGTGTTACAGAACGTGAACACATACATAGTACATGTACATCTCTAACACTAATTAATGGTTCAGCTAGCAACTTGATGTCAGTCTCCTAGTAAGTCTTAGGTTCACTTACTTCAGCTTAATTTTCTTTGTCGAGCTATACTTACTTCAGTTCGCATATGTATATATGTACTACCACCAGTAGTTCTGTACGTACACACACACACCCCCCGTACCATCAATGCAAGCAAGTGCCTTAATTTTATTTTAGGTGATTCTTCTAAAAATTTATTTACGATTTCAGGACTACCTACTTCGCTAGTATTTTTCACACTTCGACCTGTTTCCGAGAGAATTCTTTGAGAAATAGGGTCCGGCTTTGCCGACAGTAGTACTAGCTACTTTACAGTCCTGGAACAAAGGGTCCATGCCAGCCATGTAGCTAGTTCACTCTTAGCACCAAAGGTTCTTGCCGAGTTTGGCAGCAGCAATAGATCTATAAAAAAAAAAGAGTTTGGCAGCAATCATACATGCCGGTTTTCCTAAATACTAGCATTTTCTTGGCACTCATCCTAATCCTTATTTTGTGCCCCCTTGCTTCAAAAAAAAACCTTTGTGCCCTGTGGCTAGCTCCGATATAAGAGCAACTCCAGCAGACCCTCTAAACAGTCTCCTATCCCAAGTTTAGAGAGCTAAGCCAAAAAATACACTCCAACAGACTCTTTACTTCACCCTCTATTTTAGGGAGGCCTCCAAAATCTTTCCTCCACCCTCCATTCCTAGGGGGTCTCTAGGGAGCCCTCTATTATATATTGAAATTGAGGGCTATTGTTGGAGTTGAAACAAATTTAGAAACCTCTAAAAAATAGAGGCAACCCCCCATTTAACATTTAGAGGGTCTGATTTATGGGCTATTGTTAGAGTTGCTCCAGTCAAAAACTACATATACATGTGGAAAAGGTCCATTCTAATAAATAGCTTTTAAAGACGTTTGAATTTGGCACAAAGAAGAAACTAAATCATTCATCAACTCGACGGAAGAAAAAAAAGGTCCTTCTCATGAAATGTGCACCTAGACATATCCATTTCAGTTTCAGGATTCTTTTGGATACTTCATAATCTATTTCCCACCACAATCCACACGTATTGATATATATGGAATGAGTTTATCCAAACAAGACCTCCCGTATTTAGTATTAGTTCCATTTTTTAAACTCAACCCACCAAAACTGTTGTACAATAATTTGGCTAAAAGTCAGGTGGCCAGAATATTGGCCCAACTTTGACTTGCATGGATTTTGGTATGGTCATAATCTAGGTCCAACTGAGTTGGGCTTGAGCCTACAAAATTAGGCCCAGAACATCTGGGCCAATAATAAATTTGAACAGTTTCAGGTCAACTTACTTGCCGCGCGCCTCTCGTGCCCTTTGCTTGTGTGTGTGTGTGTGTGTCCCAGGACTTCGACGCGGCGGTGGCGGACATCACCATCACGGCGAACCGGTCGCAGCACGTGGACTTCACGCTGCCGTTCATGTCGTCGGGGATCGCCATGGTGGTGCCGATGCGCGACCAGCGCAACACCCGCGCCTGGGCCTTCCTCAAGCCGCTCCGCTACGACCTCTGGCTCGTCAGCTTCGTCTTCCTCATCTTCACCGGCTTCGTCGTCTGGGCCGTGGAGCACCGCGTGAACACGGAGTTCCGCGGCCCCCCTTTCTACCAGATCGGCACCCTCCTCTACTTCGGCTTCTCCACCCTCGTATTTGCACACCGTACGCGACCAACCTCTTGCATACCATCACCATTCGACCATGACTCCTCTATTTCCTGCATTGAGCGCGGCACTTGGTGGACGCAGGGGAGAACCTGAAAAGCAACCTGTCGCGGTTCGTGGTGGTGGTGTGGGTGTTCGTGGTGCTCATCCTGCAGTCCAGCTACACGGCGAGCCTGACGTCCATGCTGACGGTGCCACAGCTGGAGCCGGCGATCAGGGACTACACCTCGCTGTGGCTGGGCGCGGACAAGGTCGGCATCATGAACAACTCCTTCATGCGGGCGTCCATGACCAAGTCGGGCTTCCCGCCGTCGAGGCTCGAGCCCTACCGCGCCACGCACAGCTTCCACGAGGCGCTGCTCAACGGCACCATCGGCGCCATCGTCGACGAGACGCCCTACCTCAGGATCTTCCTCAGCGCCTACTGCGACAACTTCACCAAGACCGCCCAGACCAACAAGACCGGCGGCTTCGGCTTCGTAAGCGCGCACACACACACCACCCTGCTGCTGATGCCACTGCGCATCTTATTCTCATCGATTTGGCAACTGATTCGTGCTCTGGCCTCTGGACGATCGAGCAGGCGTTCCCCAAGGGGTCGCCGTACGTAGCGGACCTGTCGCGGGCGATCCTGAACCTGACGGAGAGCGACGGGATGAGCGCGATCGAGCGCAAGTGGTTCGGCGACGCCGAGGGCTGCGCCGCGCAGGGCAGCCAGTTTACGTCGGACAGCCTCAGCTTCGCCAGCTTCTGGGGCCTGTTCCTCATCACCGGCGCCACCTCGCTCCTCTGCTGCGCCGTGCACCTCGCCACCTTCCTCGTGGTCGAGCGGCGATGGATCTCGGAGGTCGCGTCGACGCCCCACGTGCCCTGGAAGGACAGGGTCTGGATGCTCCTGAAGCGCTTCGACCACAAGGACCTCTCGTCGCACACGTTCAGGGCCAAGGACGGCGGCGGCCCGTTGGCCGGCCGCAGCGCCGACGACGCGGGCGCCTCCCCGGGCGCCGCGCACATTGCGGCCGGGAGCCCGCTCAGCGTGTCGAACCAAACGTACGACACGAGCGAGTGGTCGTTCGGTGCGCCGAGCCCGGCACCTGCATCCGCAACGGGTGAGATCGAGCTGGCTGCTGGCGATGAGGTGGCGGCGGAGGTCGCCGCAGCTCCCAATCCCATCGTCTCCCATGATCAAACTGGCACAGGGCATCTGGCCAGTAACTGATTGCCATTATTTCACGGCTTCTCCAAGGAAATGGAGTAATGGACAACGACTGATCAGTGACATACTGATATGTGTTCTGGAGGGTAATATTGATGGTAATGTCATCGTTTAAAAAAAATGATGATGATGTCAACACAGCATGAGCTGATTAATTGTAAGAACTTAAAGGATACTGTACTGTCTATATGCTTGTAGTTGTAGCTAGCTGGGGCAATTAACTGTGCATTGTAAACTTTTCGTCTAAGAAAATGAAACAGGTGAGATGGAGTTGGCTGCCGGCGGCCAGGCTGCCGGAGGAGGTGGCGGCGGTAGCTCCGGATCCTAATTGACAGCATCATCAGAGTATCTCCAAGAGATTAAGTAAATTAGATAGGATAGGTAAATATAGCTAAACTTCCACAAAAACGGGATCCAACAGACCATCTAAACTCGTCGGCTGGTTAACCTGCTCGGCATCAAACCCCGCTCGCTTTGTAAAGATTCCGAGCGACTCCGCCTCGCCATCCCCTCCTCCCGCATGCCCGCACCCCCTTCCCGCGCCCCGCTCCGCTCTGCCCTGCGCCATTGTGAAGCCGCCGCCGCCGCCGCACCAGCCAAGTCGTCAGAGCTAGGGCTCGATTCAAGCGCATGCGTCCTCCACCTGCTACGACAACTGCTGCAGGCTGCAGATGGTGGCTCAACGGTTTGTGGTCTGGCGGGGCTCGCCGCCGGTGGCTCCGGCGAGGGGGAGGTGGAGGAGCACGAGGGGGAGTACAACACGGATCATGGCATCGATAGCCTCCGCTTCCAGATCTTCCCCTCACCTCCGTCCCGCCCAACCTCCAGAAGGATTGCCCTCGTTCCCTCGAATCCCAATTAGCACCTCGTGCTCTCCCTGCCCCTCGCCCCTGACCAGTTCACCTTCCTGCGTGTCCTCCCCGGCGCCCACCCGCTCCACCTTGTCGCCCAGCCCCACGCGCTGCTCCTCAAGCTTGGCTTCCGCGCCCACACGCAGTCGCTCAATGCTGCTCGCCGCATACCTCACAAACGCGCGCCCGAAGCTCGCCTCCCGTGTCTCCACGGTGGGGGCGGCGCTCTCCGGCAGCGGAACTCGAACCGGCGGTGGCTTTTCGCACGGTGCCGGCTTCCGGGCTGGCAGCACAAGTGAGAGAACGAGAGGGATCAGAGGTGATTAGGAGAGCCAATTTGGAGAGGCATTGGTTTTCCTACCCTTTTGAGAAGTTTTTATTGTTTTAGCTAGTCTTTTAACTCTTCATTTAGTTAGACGGACTCCAACCGAGACGACAAATGCATTTTTGTCCCTCCAAAAATATACTGTTCACACGAGGCATCGGATCCAACAGCGCAAGGCATCACACACGAGGCAGTTTGCGTTCAAGGAGAGAGGCGATGCAAAATTGCAATCCCTCTCTCCTCGAAGGCATATGACGCCGTAGACGGGCGGCGGCGGCCGCCTAGGCGCGCTCCTGCAGCAGCGCGGCGCGCGCCCGGTCCCCATGCCCACCGTCGCCGTCCAGCCGCACGACCCCGACCACCTCCGCCCCTTCCTCCTGCCCAGCGCCCTGGACCCCTTCGCAGCGATCGCCTTCACCTCCCGCTCCGGCATCTCCGCCTTCGCCCACGCCCTCCTGTCCTCCCACCGCCCACTCTCCGGCTCCAGCGCCTCCGTGCTCCCCTTCACCGTCGCAGCCGCGACGCCGACCTCCTCGACCGCGCTTTCCTCTCGCGCCTCTGCGGCGGCCGCCGCCATCGGAGCCGAACGCCGAGCGAGGGCGGGGAGTGGCCGGAGCGGGGACCGGCGGCCTGAAGGGAGCCGGACACCAGGACGCCGGGCGAGAAGCGGCCGGAGCGGCGCGGCGTACCCGGCCTCCACCTCGTCGCCGGGGCGGGAGGCGCGGAGGAGGCTGTGCTACTCCGCCGGCCGCCGACCCCTCCACGACGGCGGAGGGAGGAGCAGCCCGGGCCGCCTCTCCCGCGCGCTGGCCGGCGGATCGAGCTTCCCCTGCCGGCCCGTCCTCCCGCCGCCTCCCTTCCTCTCCAGTCCGACGGAGGAGCAGAGGCGGGGCTGCAGCGGCGGCGCGTCGATCCAAGGGCGGGCAGAGCTCCGGCGGCGGCGCGGGGCAGCATCGACGGGCGAGGATGTGCGCGGCGGGCCTCCCTCTCCTGCTCCTGCGACGGCGCTCGGCCACCATCATCTTGAAAGGCAGACCGTCCGTGGTATGGATGTGCCTCGCGTTGTTGGAGACAATGAATTTTGCGTGGGCGAAGCAACGACTGTGCGCGATGCAAAACAACAAATGCATCTTGTATTTTGGCTCGTATTGTTGGAGTCAGTCTTAGGATATTTATCTAATCTCTTAAAGATGTTTGGGTTGAGATGGGATAAATTGTGCATTGCAAACTTCTCGCCGTCCAATGGTGCCGATCAAAAGAAGAAGAAAAAAGTCGAGTAGTGAAATCTAGATATTCTGTGGTACAGTTAGTTTGCTAACATATTTGTTGTTGACTTGTCATATTATTCTCTATTTTTTTTCCCGAAACACAATATAGACACACCGTACCTTATCCTAATAATATCCTTATATACACACGCGCACTCTCACCTATTATGAATACACATATGCAAACTGACCCCTATGAATCTTCGATAGACTGAACTGGAAGATCTCGAGATTGATGAGGTCACTACAGTCATCTCGTTATCAATGTCGCCTACCATTAAAAGAAAAACGTCGGTTAAATTCTGAAATAGATCAAGAAAAAAGTACGAGATTCGAAAACTTGAACCCGGATAAGTAGGAACCTTATCAGTTGAGCTACGCTCAATTGGCATATCACACTCCAATATTTCCAATGAGGTTTAAGGCTATCCGCACTCATCATGCTCTATTTTCATTCTCTAGAAGAATAATATTATGTCCTGGTTATCGAGATTCTTTTCTCTATACTCATTTCTCCCGCACTCGTCATACTCTATATCCTAGTTATCAATATTTTCTACTCAAATCTACTCTACCCACCCCTTCTATAGCGGCTGATGAGTGAGACACACCCCAGCCTTATCTCCCACCCCATCCACTCCTTATCCTTCCTCCCCACTCCATCTCTCTCCGCCCTCTCCCTTTCCTCTCCTTCCCTGCTTCTCCGCCGGCTAGCGGCCCAGTCTCCCTCTCCAGGTCCATGGCACGCGCGATGGCCTCGAGCTCTCCTGCCCCTTCTTGCGGTGGCTCAGTGGCATGGCAGCGGTGGCGGCCAGTGCCTTGTCGGAGGTCTCTCTCTCCCTCTCCCTCTTTCCTCGGCCGGCGGTGGCGCGGCGCCGATGCATCAGCGGCGCAGCGGTGGCGCGACAGAAGTGGCAGAGCGCGCGGCGCCCAAACTACGACGATGCAGGGTGTGGCGGCAATGGCGTGGCAGGCGGCAGGTGCCACATAGGTCTTGTTTGGTTTTCTCTCCACAATCCTTAGCGCACGCAAGCCGAGAAAAGAATCTCGTCTGCATGGAGTCCAGAATGAAGTCTATTTGCAAAACCTGAAGGGATGGGTGTAATTTTTCGTGACGAATCTAATGACGGTAATTAATTGATGATTGGCTACAGTGATGATAAAATAATCATCCTCTAATTATGCGGTCAAAAGCCTCATTAGATTCTTCAGGGTTCCTAGCGCAGGGGTTTTGAAGTTGGTTTTGTAAACTGACTTAGTTTGACACCATAATTAGCAGTTAAAGTGATGATTTCCTAGCATTCTAGAAAACCAAACAATGCCATAGTGCCATACCAGAGCAACGCTATCACATTGAATATAGAGGATCGCTCGGCTTCCGCTATTTTACCATAGGCCATCCAGTACCCCGGTGCACCATTTTTCCTCTATGTTGGTACTGGAGGGAGTTTTACAGTATCCCGGTGCGGACAGGCTAAGACCCATTCGAAAAACCTTTTCTAAGTAGTGATTCTCTAAGAAGCTTGCTGCCTTGAAAAGGGAAAAGTCTAGCTTACATCTTTGAATTATCACAAAAGTCTGATTTTCAATCTTTAATTGTAAAATCGGATAACGGAGGCCATCCAATTGTCGAAACCAAAGTCTAGCCCTTAGGAGGTTTCAAAGGTGGTATTTTTCATTTTCTAAAAATTAAAAAGATTCAAATTGAAACTAAAAATTTATAAATAATTCATTTTAAATTAGAAAATATTAAATTAGTACCAAATTTTTTTTTTCTAAAAGGGCAACCTATTTATTAGCACTCTACTTCTTAGTTATTCGGATCCACTTTTTCATATTCCTAGTATTTATCTGCTTTATCCCTATTATTTTTTGAATAAATAAGATTCAAATTAATAGAGCAATAATATATAATTTACATTTTAAAAAATATTTAGTACATGTTAGAAAAACAAACTGAACATGTGAGCAAAGAGTCTGACCACACATCTAGGCTATATAACCATACGTCCTTGCTGGTTCACTCCAATTCGATGAATCGGGTTTCAGAATCCTTGTCGTGCCAAAATCAGAAACATAAGCATTAGATGATGCATCTAGCAAGATGTTGGGACTAGTTATGTCACGGTGGATTATTGTTGGGTTGCGCTCATGGTTTAAGTAGAATATAGCTTGAGCCACCTCTCTTTGCAATGGCTGCCCATCTTTTCCGTTTTTTATATTTTTATGATTTAAAATAAATTAGTTTTATTTTTTAGATCTAATTAGATTTTTTATTTTAAAAAAATACAAAACCACCTCTCAAACCACCCTGGGGCTAATTTCTCCGGTTACGACAGTTTGATGGATCTTGTTATCTGATTTTGTAGTTGAAGGTTGAAAATTAGACTTTTATAATAGTTCGTGGATGTAAATTGAAATTTTCTCTTTGAAAATCTACTGTCCACATAATCTGCTGATAGGAGAATACAAGAGTTTGGCAATCTGATTTTTTGTTGGGAGATTGTCCGTGTTCAGTGCATGACAAGTATGGCCCTGAAGCTGATAATGGCTTGTTTGTTTTCTAAATAAGCGCACAAAAACAACAATTTGACTATTTTTAATCTATCTATCTATCTATATAGTATACTATAAGGATCCTAAACAATTGAAATTAACATGCACCAAGACTATCCTACTCATCTCCCTCACAAACCAGTCCTTTAAGGCCCATATGTAAGGCGAAAAGTTTGACGAAGGGCGGTGGTGAACAGATTTTCGTCTCCCGCGCCATACAATTCCGGCTGGGCATCGAATTTTTTTGACACCGCGCCAACTTATACCCACCTCCACATTGGTAGTCAATCCAATCAGTGTGATTACCTGCAAAAAAAAAAACGATTGCTCGGCAATCACACCTTTGATCCCCGGACCCCTGTCAATCTCGGATCCTCTCTCCCCACCCTTCCTTCTCTGTGCCCCTTGGCTCCTCTGCCGATGCCATCTCCATCTTGCCTAGCGGTCAGCGCGGCGGGCGTCCCATGACACGCGAGATCATCGACCGCCTCCTACACCCCAAGATCGTCGGCAACCAGCCCCTCCTGCGCGCCGACCGCTTCGTCCACGACGCCGACGTCTACGCGGCCGCCCCCGACCGGTTACGTCCAATTTTGGCTGTAAACAGAGATGACACAGGGGGCTTGCGGGTCGTTTTTTTTTTCCAAGAAAGGTTACCACCACTTGTAAAGAAAGGTCCATATTTTTATTCTTACTTTTAGTATTCAAGAATCCGTTTTCAAGGCATCCATATTCCCAAAAGGCAAAGTTACCACAACTGCTTTTGCAAATTAGTATTTCAGAAAATTACATTTCCTAGGCAGACAAATTGAATATTAACAAATCCTTCGCGAAAGAGAGAAATAGAATACAATTACTGAGAAAAGTATGCTCATTTCATTTCGTTTTTCAGCAAAAAGCTAACAAAGTGTACTTTGCAGCTTCAGTTTTGTTGCCCCTGACACTAGTGCCGCGAATCAGCGTCTGTTTTCAGCGAATCAGCGTGGACCAAAGCCGCGAGCTCTTGTCGTCCTTGCCCTTCTTGCGGGGGTGTCTCTCCTCCGTTACCATCTGGTAATGCTGGTTCTACTTGAGGTCCTGCTACCTGTGGTGGTGGTGGCGGCGGCGGTGGGTCACCACGCAGGTGAAGCACTAGATGACTATTTTTTTCGATTGCCCATGTTGTATCACTCCTGGCGTCGCCATTGGCATGCTCAATAACAAGTTCCGCGACGGCTTGCTGGACTTGCCCGCTTGTACCTTGCCACCATGGTGAGAAGTTGATGACCATGTAGATGATCCCTGCAATACCCCACAGACCGATGGTTATAAAGAACACTCCTTTTAAACTTCTCCAGGTAATTACAGAGCCCATCTCAAAGGCGTTGGTCTGGCTATTGCAGGCCATGTCGTCCAGTCCCAATAATCACTTCCTCTCAATGCCCACAATCTCATCCCCTTCTGTCACCTTTAGTATAGCCCGTGACACATCAGCAACAAGTGGAGAGCCCTTTGGGAACACCTGATAACAGTAGTCAAAACCACAGGAATTAGACAACTGTTGAAATATGAAACCTATCGGTATGATGTGAAGGAAACTTGAACTGCTTGCTGAAGAGCATCAGTGACGACTTGAAATTAATAAAATTTTCCTTTTCCAAAAGAAAATAAGCAGCTAAGCACCTAGCCAACAGCGACCGCTTGAAACTACCACAGATGTAGTCAGGACCAAAACAAATCAATGGATGGACAATATAAATTATAAACTTACATAACCGAATCCGCCAGTCTTGTAAACACGACCAATGATACTGTGGTTCCTGCAGTGCTTGGACATAAACAACTTGAGGTACGGTATCTCGTCAACTATTGCGGCAACACCACCGTTCCAACTCCCTTTCATCAGTGCCTCTGCATACTGATCAGTTCGGTAGCCTCTAATTTTGCGCTCATCCACATTAAGGCTCTTCAGCAGGTCTTTAACAAAAGAACCACTTTGGTAACCAATATAATCTCCATTGCTAATAAGCTGATTCAAGTCAACAACTGCTGGTTGGAGTTGTCGTACTGTCATCATGGAGGTTAAGCTTGCACTGTAGAGTTTCTCCAACAACCAAACCAGCAACACAAAGTTTATGAGTGCAAATTTCGATAGCCATTTCTTCAGTTTTGGGTCTGCAAAAATTTACACCACCAAGTCTTTAGGGCCTGTGTTTGGTTGGCAATCAGATCAATGCACAATACAAAGTCTTGCCACGACTTTCATTAAATTGTTTGCCAAAGATATCGGCAGGTTTTCAGCAGCAAATGAACTACAAAAACCAGCGAATGGATAATGATAAAGTTATCAAATAATTTTGCAACAAACCGGTGAAAGTTCCTAAATGTTTGGTAGTTTCTGAGGCAAAATTTAAAGTAAGCTTTGTCATCCATGTCTAAAATTTGAAAAAAAATGTATAAATCTTTACTATCATACTTTAAAAAATTAAGTATGATATGTTAGATAAAATGCAGTTAGGAAAGTGTTGAATTGAGTTAAAGTTATCATTGATGTATGTTTTTAATGTTCCACAGTATTGTAAGGTTGTTTAGTATAAGTTAAGTGCGAAACCCAGAAAAGAAAATGATAGTTTCAACAACAAATGTTTGTTCATTGCAAGATACCCTTCTAATGAAATAAGTCATTCTTTTATGAATTCTGTTTAGCTTACCCCTTGGAACAGAAAAAAGTGCTTGAAAGTTGAAGTAAACAATGTTTACAAGCTGCTTTCCGGTGCTGCCACCAAAATATCTGCTCTACTTGTGCTCAACAAGCCATATGACAAGACCAGTAAAAAGAAAAACAACCAAGATGGCTACCCAGAGTCTTGGTTCAATAGGCTTCATAAAAACCCACAAGCTCTTGCTCCAGGTCTCCCTCATGGGTACGACCATCTGCACCCCTGACTCAGTGTAAGGTAAAGTAAAGTCAACTAACATGGCACGATTGAGGATTATTGTGGTGTCCGCAACCATTGCATCATATTTCTGTTGCACGAAATGAGAAATTGAATCAACACTTGTCTGAGCATAGATATTAAGGAGATTGAAAAAAGAAACCAAAGTACCAATCACTGAAAGGATAATCAGCAGCTGAACACTAGAATCTCAACTTCTGAATGCACACCCAGCCCATTGAGTAAAGACGATGGACTTCTCTTCCTTTTCCCCCATTTTTTTTCTGCATGCTATGTTAACTATATTACCATGCTTCTCTTCCTTTTCCCCCATTTTTTTCTGCATGCTATGTTAACTATATTACCATGTTATGCTGTTTTTTTAGACGAAAATATGTTCAATTTCACTAAGAATATGAAAGGGGTCTCAGCCTCTGTATCATCCAATACGTTTGGCTGTTACCGTACCTATGGTTAAAGTATAGGCATCATCTATGGTTTTTATGGTTTAACATGAAGGCTATGTACATGATGTCCTTTTTTTGAAATCCCAAAAGGGGTTCGTAAAAAGCTAGATTACTTTGGGTCTAGGTTCTTCTAGCAAAGTGATGAGCACAAAAGAAAATATCGTCTGGCAAAATGGAGTATTCTGTGCCAACCTAAGGATCAGGGTGGACTAGAAATACATAACCTAGAGCTCAAAAACATTGCTCTGCTCAGTAAGTGGTTATACCGTCTTCTAACGACAGACGGTACTTGGCAGCAAATCCTACGTAATAAGTACTTAGAGAATAAACCTTTAGTACAGGTCCAATGGAAGAGTGAGGATTCACATTTCTGGGCAAGCCTAATGAAGGTCAAAGCAAACTTTTTAAAATTTGGCACCTTCATCATTAAGGATGGGTCTCAGATAAGATTTTGGGAAGACACATGGTTAAGTAATAGATCCCTTCGCGAACAATACCCACAACTTTATAACATTGTTCGCAAAAAACAGGATACGGTGGCTGAGGTAATGAGTTCAGGTACCCCCAATCTATCCTGGCGAAGAGATCTGATTGGCAGCAAATTAGTAATGTAGAATAATCTTGATGCACGCCTATCTAATATTACACTTAATCACGAACGGGATGAATTCAAATGGAATCTGGACCAGGCAGGTGTTTTTACAGTAAAATCACATTACCTCGGAATAATACATCAGAACATCCCAAATACAAACAAAAAAGATATAGAAACTTAAAATCCCACTCAACATCAAGATTTTTCTATGGTACCTAAAACGGGGAGTCATACTTATAAAAGACAACCTAGCAAGACGTAATTGGTAAGGGAGCCAACAATGCTGCTTTTGTCATGAAGATGAGACAATACACCATCTTTTCTTTGATTGCCGCTTTACACGGTTGGTATGGGCCTCGGCCTACGCGGCTTGGGGTTTACCTAAACCAAGTAGTACATCTAATATGTTTGGAAACTGGTTGAATGGTATACCAAAAGTTTACCAACCACTTGTCCTTGTAGGTGCTGCAACCCTCTGCTGGTCTGTTTGGCGCTGCAGAAATGCGATGGTTTTTTATAACAAAAAGCATTCTTTCTTGCAGGTTATTTTCGCGACTACACATTGGCTACGAACATGGGCTATCCTACAATGGCCGTCTTCGCAGGACATCCTTGTGGCGGCGTCGCATTTTTTGGCCCAGGTGGCCAAGGACTTTTTTGCCCGGGCACATGGGTGACAGTCTAGTCTTAGGATTGACAGCTATTAGTGTGCTTGGATTCATTGATTCATTCCAAAACTTTCTGTAGGGTTGTGTGTCATTAGGGCAGAGGCCGGAAACATTTCAAGACGATGTATCACCTCGATGTATCAAACTTGAAATTAATAAAGTTTTCCTTTTCTAAAAAAAATGAAGGCTATGTCGAATGAAGTTTTCATGTCAAGACAAAACTCCTGGTATATAATATTTTGGTTATATGTTTTTTTAAAAACCGTTATATACCTATATTGTATATAAATAAAATTGGGTATGTACTATACATCAGAGACAGCTTCAACATATTGCACCCTGGATAGTGTTATTCTGAAAAAGAGGCTACATATATAATTCAGGCACCAATAATATATCATAAATTTTAGAAAAAGTTTTGGTCATATGAAAAAGGAGAAGAAAATCTACAAGTTCCAGAAGGGAAATTCGTAACTAGATTACCTTCAGAGAAACCTGATAGCATATCTCACTGTATGACACGGTCATGTTGATGGCTATGTTAGGATCCACAACAGGCACATACTCATAGGGGACAGCGTATGGCATCTGCCGCATGACAGCTTCAAAGATATCTATGCAGTATCCAGTCACGTCAAACGCTCCAGTGGCCACATCCTTCTTAACATTCACAAATGGGTTGACAATAGGCTTTACTGGCACAGCAATCTGCAACTTCTTTCCAGCCACCGGCCACTCCCAACCTCTGGGAGGTTGTACTGAGCCACCGGCCACCGCCAAATCACTGTATTCAATCCAACAGTACCACTCGGACCAGAAGATACAATGAGGTTCTTACTTAGGCCAAACTTTGGCGTCCAGAACCCGGCATTCTGATATGAATTGCCAATCACATTAAATATCTCAAATACTGATGCCTGCAGCTGACCGTCAACAAGAACAAATTCACCTGATATTCCCTGGAACTTAGTGGCTCGGATGGCATCAATAAGCCCTGGTCCATCTTGCGACACAGCCAGCATACTCAGATCATTTGAGCTGCTGCTGTTTTGTGGTGATGGCATCTGAAAGCCTTGTGTAAGGGGACCAACCTTCCTTAGAGCCAGCGCGAGCGCCCATGCAGTGTCATAACTCATAAGCCCACAGTTGGAAGACATTTGGATTTGCTGGGTCTGGTGAGCCAGGGTTCTGTTGTCGGTACCGTGAAACAAATCGAGGAGGGAAGTTGAGGAGCTTGTCCGACGGTGGCACATAAGGCCTCACGCCAAGAACTCCCTGCATTGAACTGATTGTTCTCGCACATAAGGCCTCACGCCAAGAACTCCCTGCATTGAACTGATTGTTCTCTGATCCAAGGAGCTAAACATGTTTCCCACACTATCAGTCACAATCCAGGCATAACCATCAGCAAGCATCTCAGCATCATGAGCAAGGACAAATAGGCGTGCGGCAATATCAGATGACATGTGCACGACAAAGACTCGTGTCTGCATAGTCTTGAGTTTGTTCAGCTCCGCCATTATGTGATCGTCAGTAGGAACTGTAGGGATGACGCTTCGGTATGGGATGCGTGCATCGACATCTTGGAGAGCATCCACAAGGTATGGTATGATGCCTCTACCGAAGTCAGAGTCCTCGTATATAGGTACGACTTGGCGCCAGTTGAAGAGTTGGGCCAGAGAAGCAATTGCTGGGGCTTGAGAGGCATCATCCAGGGCAGTGCGAACAAAATACCTTGACTGCTTAGCTGACAAGTAGGGGCTAGTGGCTGAATAAGACAAGATGGGTACATTCGTCTTGTTGCCAATGCCAATTATGAACCTCGCCTGCGTTGATGTCTTCGGGCCAATGATTGCTTGCACTTTGAAGTCCTTCAGCAGATCTATTGCTGCAACATGAAAGAAATGTACATGAGGTGGATGTTATTTAACAATGATTTCTTCCGTTGATCGGGCATCACTAGGTTAGTGAGTAACCACATCAAAAAATACATGTATAATCCTGCAAAGCACTTGTACGTGCCGCACGCAATGCAATTTCGGATTTCAGCTGAGCTTATTTTTCTTGTATGTTGTATTGTTCAGTGACCCTGTCCGGTTCAACTCAATAGAGAAGGGAGGGAGGGACCTTGATCCCAACCTTCCCTAGTTCCTTTCTTAAGAAAACCTTATCTATTTATATAAAAAAAGAGAACACCTTATCTAGTTTCCTCTAGCAGATGTTCTTTCAGTATATCTTAATTCACAATTTTCTTTTAATTTGCACTGAAAACAACAGCTTCCACTATATTTTTTCGATCTTTCAAGGTGTTTATGGGTGATGGGTGGTAACCAGTGGGTGGTTGAATTCCAAACAAAGGTGGAATGTGTTCCTCAAGGCCGGAAAGCCCAAGTAGCAAACCGCTAATGTGTGAAGATCAAAGAAACTTAGCAACAGCTGCCGCTGTGGGACGGCGAGCTTGCGAGTCGGATGCTGATGTGGACTCGAAAGCTCGCCGTCCCGCTTTGGTATTGGTATTGAAACCCAGTTCCAATACTAGTCTGATTTGGTATTGGTTGCCATTTCAATTCCAGCTGCTCAATATCTACATCCAAACGAACCCTTAGGGTTTTCAGGAAAAAAATAATTGTTTAATTGCAATTATTACTCTTGAAATAGAGGTCAGGCTGGTACATGGGAGGTTCCCTCTAGAAAGCTTTATTTTTGGCATCTTACTATTACTAATTGGAGGGCTTTTTTGGAGGCTCCACATGAAACCACCAAGGATCCTAGATTGATACTCTGAAAAATAGAGAAATCCTATGAATTCTCATAAAAATCAGAAACATCTCGCCATCAATCCAACAACTCTAATTATAATAACCATCGGATTTGTTATCTTTCCAAATAAATTACCCACCTCTGTCATTATGAAAATAGATTAAACTAACCCCCTAAACATGTATCTAAATTAGCCACCTTTGCCGTTAAAAAAATCTAAAGTAACCCCCTAACATTTGTGTAAATTACTCACCTATGTCATTATAAAAATAATACAAGTACCCCCTAAATTTGCATACAAATTATCCAATTATATCATTATTATTACAAGTTAAATTACTGCCAAATCTGAATCTAAATTATATAATTATAATAAAATTTTAAAGTGCACCAATATAAAATTTTAAATTACTATTTCTATCATTATTAATATATTATTTATATTATTATTAATATAAAAATACTACCCACGATGTATGTCACCATGTATTTATGTATGATGGAAGAGATAAAAATACTTATTCACAAACAAATATTTCAACTAAATATATAACGAATACATATGGAGGTGTGATGCAAAATAAAATCTATTGTAACTAGATAATAATAAATGTATATTTTAGAGTATGTGTTAGAATATTTAATTGATGAAAAATGACGTGAGATGGATAATTATAATTATTAACCTTATTTTTATATCACTTCTAATTAGCCCGTGCGGGAGCACGGGTTGATAGACTAGTTAGTAATATAAGAGAAAAGTTTATATCGCCCCCTGAACTTGTCACCGAATTTAAGAAACCCCCTTAACTTCAAAACCGGATATCCTACAACCCGAACTCTTGAAACTGTTTAATTTGCCCCCAATCAGACAAAAACCAGCCTGGGTTTCACCACGGTGGAGCGGTTTTCCTTTTTCATTTCTCCCCCTAACTTTCATAGCAAAACAATAGATAAATGGGTCTAAAAATTATGATTTTTTTTATAGAGCTAGAGTAGGTGATAGGAAACTATTTTAACTATTGTTGTAGTTAAAATACAAAAAATTTAAAACATAAATATTTGAATATGAAAGTTCCATAGAAATATTTTAAGTTTGTTCGTAAAGGGTAAATTTGCACCAAATTTGATTACTTTAATAAAATTTTGAAAATTTCTGTGGAACATGAGTGAAATAAAATTAACATGAAAAACTAAGTTCAGAATGAACCTTAAATTTCAAATTTGATAAATTTTAGAGCACGTTTTGATGCCCTAAAATTTCAATGAAACTTAAATTTTACCCATATTCAAATATTTATATTTCACAATTTTTTGCATTCCAACTAAATAAATTTGTTAAAATAATATTCCTATCACCTACTTTTCCTCTTAAAAAATTTCATCATTTTTGGACCCATTTAACTATTTTTGTCTTGCTATGAAAGTTGGAGGGAGAAAAGAAAAAGAAAAACCCGCTCCGCTGCGGTGAAAACCAGGGTGGTTTTGGTCCAAGCCTTCAAGGAGGGTAAATCAAATGGTTTTAAGAGTTCGGGATGTAGTATGTTCGGTTTGGAGTTAAGGGGGTTTTTTAAACTAAATGCTTGTGAGTATAACGATGCGTCGTCCTTTGCAGTATGGAGTAGAAATTTCGTGAAAATGTATACCAGCCGAAGTCGCAGTGATCTCATCGTCCTTGCAGTCCGCGACGTGCAGCGCCACCGTGGTGCTGGATCCCGGCTGCGAGGCGTAGAAGTCCTCGAGCGCTAGCGAGATGGACGCCATGGTCGCCTTCCCGCCGGCCGTCCTGAGGTCGAGCAGCACCCCGACCTGCACGGCCCTCGAAGGCGCGCTCGACCTCTGAGCGCCCCCAAGCTTGGACTCATGGCTCGCGTAGAGGAGCACGAAGACAAGCCACGACGACACAAGCGCGAGCACCGGGACGACGGCGCCGTCGTTCATCATGTGGGTTGTCTTGCTGTAGCTGGACGGCCTGCTTGTGTGAAGTGTGATGAAGGGAGAGATTGGGTCGATACATGGCCCTTGGTTTGGTGCCTTTACATAGCTCGTGCTAGCTAGATAGTGAGATGTGTACATACTTCAGTCACGTGGGGTTGGTTGTTTAGTTGCAGTTGACTTGACTTGGATCGATGATCTACGAATACGATACGACCGTACGTGGGCGATTCTTTCTTTCCTAGTTAAGTGCTCAAGTGGTGCCATGATGGTGAGATTAGGAATCTAGGAGGGATTAGGATACGTAGGAGGTGCGACTTCGTTAACAAATGTATTGACAATGTCCCTTCGGATCGAAGGACGATTGGGCTGGCGTCGCTCAATCATCGCTTGCTGCTTCGGCGTGTCATGTGGAACGATCTGGCATTAATCGCGCCCATGTCCATCGTTGACCGTGACTGGTCGGGGCGCTGAAGCTAACTGGTTGACACAGTCAGATTCTGATAGATATGCATGCATGCTTTACCATGACCAGGATGTCTGAAGTGCATCTAGGCCGATAGATGTAATGGTAAGTTTCGGTGATTAATGACAACCATATACGACTAACGTGTGTTTTGAAGGAAAAATTACTGTTTAATTTAGTCTCATATGAAATGTGAAAAGAGACCCCTCAATTCGGAACAATCATGCGTGACAAGGACTCAATTTCAAAGATTAAGAACCTTTCTAGTCTCAAGTGTCACAAGGAGATGAAGGACACTTGATTTAGATAGGGTTTATAGTTTTTAGTTCTTGACCGTACTTTTAAGAGGGGTTCATGAGTTAGTAGCTTGATAAAAATTGAGTTGGCCTTAGAAATCTTGCACACTCGCTCAAAAACAGCTCAAGATGGTCAAAAGAAGTTAACACAACACTTGGAAGAAGAAACAATCGAAGTTACATTGAAATCCAAGTCAATTCAGCTGAAAACCAGAAAAAACAGCAGCACCGGTTGAACCGGTGCCCTAGCGTCGGAGCATCCGATGCTTGGCGGAAGGACCGATGCCCTGTCGGTCTATCTTCTCTGGATGAAGGCACAAATCAAGTCTAGCACCGGTTGAACCGATGGTCAGAAAAGTAAGCACCGGTGCAATGGAAGTTCTTTGTTCCAGAGAGCATGTTTTGGTGGACTTCAACTTCTCTTCAGCACCGGTTGAACCGACGCTTCGGAATCAAAGCACCGGTGCATTGAGCGTCCTATGTTCCAGAGAGTTTGTTTGAATTGATCAGTGAACCTCTTCAGCACCGGTTGAACCGATGCCCCTACGAAGCATGCACCGGTGCATTGAAGCAAGCCTGGACACTGTGTCAGAACTCCAACGGCTACAATTTGGACACAGAGAGACCGGTTGAACCGACGCCTCAAAACAGACACCCATCGGTTCTTCCGGTGCTCACGGTTTTTCTGCAGTGGACCTCCAACGGCTATGTAACTCCTTCCACTCTATATAAGGGCACCCCATGGCTCATTTCAGTTGCCTTTAACACCCTGAATACCTGAGGCCACCCTTGAGAAGAAGAGAAAGTGCATTGAGCAAACAAGAGAAGATCTAGCAATTTGTTTGTGCTTCAACCTTGAAGAATCCATCCTTTACAAGTGTAGCAAGTGTGCTTGAGCTATGGCCAACTGAGTGTAGGTCAAGTGAAGGCTTAGGAGCTTGTTACTCTTGGTGTTTGACGGCACCTAGCCGGTCTTGGTGATCGGAAGGTTCTTGGTGAGCTCTTGGTGTTTGTGGGAGCCCCAAGACAAGAAGATTGTACACGGTGTGAAGCTCGCCGTTCCGGAGATGGAGAAAGAGCATTCTTAGTGATCACTTGCTCCTTGGTGAAGCAAGGGAGCTATACCCTTGTGTGGGTGCTCCAACGTGGATTAGGGGGGAGCGTCAACTCCTCGATACCACGGGAAAAAAATCCGGTTGTCTCGTGTCTCTTACTTTTATTTCAAGCAATTAAATCCTTTTGTTGTTACTCTTGTCTTTGATTGCTTGTAGTTTGACTAGGACAACTTGCATGGTAGTATGATCGTTTGCTTAGGTTTTGTTCTTGCTAGTGTGATATCCTTTAAGCAGTATGATCATGATAGTGTGGTTACCTACCTAAGGACCTTGTGCTAGTATGCTCTAGTGACTAGGTTTCAAATTTATAGATTGGGCAATACTAGTTTAGGTTAAGGACTAGTTAGAAATTTGAAAAAGTCCCAATTCAACCCCCCTTCTTGGGCCACGATCCTTACAATTGGTATCAGAGCGAGGGCTCTCTTTTTAGGCTTTAAATCCTAGAGTATGGCCGGGGGAAGTGGTGGTCCACCCAAGCTCGATGGGAGAAACTATGCTTATTGGAAAGCTCGCATGGCGGGTTACCTTGAGGCTATTAATCCCATCGCTTGGGCGGTCACGGAGAAACCTATAGTCGGTCCTTGGAATGAAGACCAAGTTAAATATGGTGCTAGAGCAAAGAATGCTTTATTTGATGCTCTTAGTGAGGAGATCTTTGCTCGTGTTCATAGCAAAAAGACCTCTCATGAAATTTGGGAAGCACTTGAAGCTATTTATGTTGGTTCTAAAAAGCTTCGTGAAGAAAAATATCAAGTGCTTAAAGAAAAACTTAATGAATTCAAAATGCTTCCAAACGAGTTGGTTGAACAAATGTTTGCTCGTTTGAATGTGCTTATTGAGGACATTAACGCTCTTGAAATTTCTCCTTTGTCTAATAGTGACATCATCCGAAAGATCCTACATTGTCTACACAAGCCCAAGTACAACATCGTCACCTCATTGCTCTATGAGAAGGATCTTGAAACGCTTGAAGTGAGTGATGTTGTTGGGAAAATTCGGTCTCATGAGATGTTCCTCTTGGGAAAAGTTGATCCACCGCAAGACAAGAGAGATCTTGCACTCAAAGCTAAGAGTGATCATAAGTCCAAGAAAAAGAACAAGTGCAAAGTTCCATCACCAAACTCAAGCGAAGATGAAGCTAATAAAGATTCAAGTGAGGAAGATGGTGATGTTGAGCTAGCACTTCTCATGAGGAAGACCTCCAAGATGATGTCAAGGTTAAACAAGAAAGGGTACAACTATGACCCCAAGAAAAACAAGTTTCGTACCCGGAAGAACAAGGACAATGTCAAGAAAGTTTGTTACAATTGTGGCAAATATGGTCACCTCTCATATGATTGTCCGGAGCCTTCAAAGCTCAACAAGAAACAAGAAGATGGTGACAATCAATACAAGACTTCAAAGAAAAATTATGAGAAGAAGGACCACAAGAAGAAAGGATCTTTCACAAGAAAAGAGAAAGTCAAGGCTTTCCTTGGAGAATGGATCACGGATGGTGAATCCTCAAATGATGACTCAAGTGATGAAGAATCCAAGAAAAAGATTGTGGGAATTGCCATGCATGATGATGAAGATGATGGTGATGAGGCACCTCTAGCTCCACCACCCATGTGCTTCATGGCAAGAGATAACTCCAAGGTGAGCGATAATGATGACTCCTCTAGTGATGAAAGTGAACATTGCTTATCTCCTATTGAAGTGCAAAACATCCTAGATGAGTACCAACAAGTGATCAAGAATTACAAATCAAAATGTAAAGTTCTTGAAATTGAATATGCCAAGCTTAAGGCCTCAAATAATGAGTTGATTGTTAGGCATAATGAGGTAGTAGAAACTCATGATTCAAGCATTGTTCCTAGCAACCAACTTAAAGAGGAGCATGACAAGCTACTTATTAAGCATGATGAATTAAATGTTAAATATGAGGAAGTAGTTGTGCTTAACAAGTCACTTACTTCATGCAACAAGAAGCTCAAGCTTGACTATGCTAACTTAAATATGAAATATCAAGAACTTGACCTTACTTTTGATGCTTTGGATGAGGAGCTAAAAGAAACTCAAAAGAAAGTCATCAAAGTTAATATAGCTACTTCTTGTGATGATCTTGTGGAGTTGCCTCACCCTATTACTTGTCATCATGCTTCTCCTTCTTGTTCAAAGACTAACCATAATAGGGAGAAACAACTTGAGGAGGAAATTGAAAGCATGAGCAAATGCATGTTCAATGTGACAAGAAGAGAATACTTGCATAAGGAGATTCTCTTCCACAATGCAAGACACTATGGGACAAATGAACTTGGATCCTTTCCCAACCCTCCGGAAAATTGTCCCAAGTCGCCGGAGCTCATGGCATGCTTCAACAAGGAAGTTGGCTCATATTGTCAACACTGTCAAGTCACCGGGCATCACACAAGGGAGTGTCCAATTCCTACTCATCCACCTCCTACCTTGCCTCCTAATTACAAGTCTCAATTCAATGAAAATCATTTCTTGTTAAGCAAGCTTAAAAGTGGCAAGGTTAAGGCAAAGTTTATTGGCACTCATATTAAGGGAAAGCTACCACGCCAACTATGGGTTCCTAAAGCTTTAGTAACTCATGTCAAAGGACCTAAACTTGCATGGGTTCCCAAACCTCAAAAGTGATTCACTTGTGTGTAGGTGAACTACAAAGCCGGTGGCAAGCATTGGGTGCTTGATAGCGGATGTACACAACACATGACCGGCTATGTAAAGATGTTCACCTCACTAGATGAAGATGTGGGCGATTATGAACATGTCACCTTTGGTGACAACTCAAAAGGAAAAGTGGTAGGTTTGGGTAAGGTAGCCATAACCAAGGATCTCTCTATCTCTAATGTGTTGCTTGTTGAGTCGGTTAGTTTCAATTTGTTATCTATTGCTCAACTTTGTGATTTAGGACTAATATGCACATTTAGTGATAGTGAGGTTGTAGTGACAAGCAAGGAGGACAAGAGTTTAATATTCAAAGGATTTCAACATGGTAACATCTACCTTGTTGACTTCTCATCTAATGATGCAAGCTTGGCGACATGTCTCTTCTCCAAGAACTCCATGGGTTGGCTTTGGCATCGCCGCATTGCTCATATTGGCATGAGTCAACTCAAGAAGGCCTTCAAACGAGGTATGGTGGTTGGTGTTAAAGATGTTACATTTGACAAAAACAAATTGTGTAGTGCTTGTCAAGCCGGGAAGCAATTTGCATCATCACATCCCATAAAAGCTTATTTGTCAACATCAAGAAGCTTGGAGCTACTACACATGGATATCTTTGGGCCAACCACCTACAAAAGTCTTGGCGGTAATCTCTATTGTCTTGTAATTGTTGATGATTATTCTAGATATACTTGGACTTTCTTTTTAGAGGACAAGAGCAAGACTATGGGGATTTTCAAGATTTTTGTCAAGCAAGCTCAAAATGAATTTGAGTCAAGTGTTGTGAAGGTCCGGAGTGACAATGGCACGGAGTTTAGGAACACTCAAGTAGAAGAGCTTTGCAACGACTTGGGGATCAAGCATGAGTTTTCATCAACATATACACCCCAACAAAATGGAGTGGTGGAGAGAAAGAAGAAGATATTGATCACTCTTGCAATAGCAATGTTGGATGACTATGGTATCTCACAAAGATTTTGGGCGGAAGCCATCAACACCGCATGCCATGCATCCAACCGAGTTTATCTTCACCGCTTCTTGGGAAAGACACCCTATGAGCTTCTCATTGGGAGGAAGCCCAACATCTTCTACTTCCGGGTGTTTGGTTGCAAATGCTACATCTTCAAGAAAAGGAATCACCTAGGCAAGTTTGAAAGTAGATGTGATGTTGGTTTTCTAATTGGTTATTCATCAAACTCCAAAGCATATCGAGTATTCAATAGTGCTACAAACAAGATTGAAGAAACTTGTGATGTGGAGTTTGATGAGACTAATGGCTCCCAAGGGGAAGTTTTCTCTTGTGATGATGTAGGTGATGAACCACTTCGAGAAGTCATGAAGAACATCACCATTGGGCAAGTCAAGCCAAAGGAGGAGGTAGAAGAGCTACAAGCCTCATCCACTCAAGTTGAAGTCACTTCCAAGGATGACTCAAAGGATGAAAACAAGTCTACATCATCCCATCACCATGATGAGTCATCCGATGAAGAAGATGATGCCTCACCTCCTTTCCATGATGCCCAAGATGAACAAGTGATTGAAGAACAACTTCCATTTGATGACACGTACATCACAAGTGAACAAGCCCAAGCTCAAGATCAAGATGACGAATCACTAGAAGAATCAATGTCTCAAGCACAAGAGAGGCTTACAAGAACTTCAAAAAATCATCCCATTGACTTGGTCATGGGTAACCCCTCTAGTGGAGTAAGAACTCGAAGACGTCAATATGCCTCTTTTTGTGAACATTACTCGTTTGTTTCTTGCTTGGAACCCACAAATATAGATGAAGCTCTTGAGAACCCGGATTGGGTGATAGCCATGCAAGAAGAGATCAACAACTTCACTCGCAATGAAGTTTGGGTTCTTGAAGAACGTCCTCAAGATAAGAATATCATTGGTACCAAATGGGTCTTCCGCAACAAACAAGATGAGCATGGTGTAGTGATTCGCAACAAGGCAAGACTTGTGGCAAAGGGCTTCGCACAAGTTGAAGGGTTGGACTTTGGTGAAACATTTGCCCCCGTTGCAAGAATTGAAGCCATTCGTATCCTTTTAGCGTACGCTTCACATCATAACTTGAAACTCTTTCAAATGGATGTGAAAAGTGCGTTCTTAAATGGCTTGATTAATGAGTTGGTGTTTGTTGAACAACCTCCCGGGTTTGAGGACCCTAGATATCCTAATCATGTTTATAGGTTGCACAAGGCGCTCTACGGGCTCAAGCAAGCGCCAAGGGCTTGGTATGAACGCCTTCGTGACTTCCTTATCAACAAGGGCTTCAAGATCGGGAGGGTGGATACAACTCTATTCACAAAAATCATCAATGAAGAGCTATTTGTATGTCAAATTTATGTTGATGATATCATTTTTGGTTCAACTAATCCCACTCTTTGCAAAGAATTTGGAGAAATAATGGCTAGGGAATTTGAGATGTCCATGATCGGTGAGCTCAATTTCTTCCTTGGGTTTCAAATCAAGCAATTGAAGGAAGGGACTTTCATCCATCAAGAAAAGTATACAAAGGATATTCTCAAGAAATTCAAGATGGATGATTGCAAGCCGATCAAGACTCCAATGCCAACTAATGGACATCTTGACTTGGATGAGGGAGGTAAATCGGTTGACCAAACTCTCTATCGTTCTATGATTGGGTCACTTCTTTACCTAACCGCATCTAGGCCCGATATCATGTTTAGCGTATGCATGTGTGCCCGCTTTCAAGCTAATCCTAAGGAATCACACATTAGTGCCGTTAAGAGGATCCTTAGATATCTCAAGCATACGCCTAGCATAGGCTTGTGGTACCCCAAAGGCGCTAGTTTTACTCTCTTGGGATACTCGGATTCGGACTTTGCCGGATGTCGTGTTGATCGCAAGAGTACATCGGGTGGGTGCCACTTGCTAGGGCGTTCTTTAGTCTCTTGGTCGTCAAAGAAATAAAATTCCGTGGCCTTGTCAACCGCGGAGGCGGAATACATTGCCGCCGGGGCTTGTTGTGCTCAAATCCTCTACATGAAGCAAAGCCTCTTGGACTATGGTGTAGTATTAGATAGGATCCCGCTCCTTTGTGATAACGAGAGTGCCGTTAAAATTGCTAATAACCCGGTTCAACACTCTCGCACCAAGCACATAGATATTCGCCATCACTTTCTAAGAGATCATGTGGCAAGGAGTGATATACTACTTTGTGGTGTTCGTTCCGAAGATCAATTGGCGGATATCTTCACCAAACCACTAGATGAGAGCACCTTTTGTAGGTTGCGAAGTGAGCTTAACATTTTAGATGCTTCTAACGTCATATAATTGCCTTGTCATATAGAGGCATTTCATATGTACATGTGCTAGGGGCTTGTCTAACCTTGTCAAGATAGTGATGAACATGGGTCTTGCATAAGCCGGTGGTCCTTGTTTCGCTCATGGCATGAAGAATGGTTCATCATGAATAAGCTTGCCAAGGGTTCAAACTTGACAAGATAGATTTAAATTCTTGCAAAGCATGTGCTTGTCATATAGAATGCATCCATGTTTATTTTCTCGCTCTGCATTGGCATTGCATCACGTTAGTAGCATCACAAGGGAGCAAATCACACTTCGAGAAAGATATTCATGCTAAATATGATATATCATCTCCACAAGAGTGATAAGATCAATGCTGCGCTTTCATGCCTATTGAGTCACGTCCTATCGAACTTAAAGTTCCAATCTCTAAGTTCATAGGCAAAGTGGCTTATACATTTGGTTTTTGTGTTTAAACCTCGCTTGGTTCTTATTTTGCCTATGTTTATGTAAAAGCTTGCGAGCACTTAGAATGAGTATTTGAGGGGTAAGGTTATCTCTCGAAAATGATCCAAATTGAGTGTTTATGGCTTTGGTTTTGCAAATTTGGATCAAAAGTAGAGTTTGTCGTTCAGCAGAAAATTTCCTTAACCACCGGTTAAACCGACGCCTGGTTTTACAATGCATCGGTTCAACCGGTGCTTAAAGTCTTCGTGGCTCGGTTTCTTCATCGTTTCTGGAACAACCTCCTTCTGTTAAACCGATGACCACCGGTGTTTCCGACGGTTGGCGGATGAACCGACGCCTCAGCATCGGTTCAACCGGTGCTTCCGGGTGGAGTGTTGGCCCTTGAAGAGTCTCTAGACCTTACTCCTACCAATGCACCGACGTCCGTTGGATATTCCGGTGCCTCAGTAGCGGATCTTCCGATGCCCCTGTTGACCAAGTTTTCGTCTCAATCAGATCTGGTCAATATTACACCGGTGGATACACCGATGCCTTTTTCACCGAACCATCGGACCATCCGGTGCTTTAGGGTTGGCGGGCCCGCACGTCCTGTTTCACTTAACCATTCCGCGGGCCCCGCGAGTCAGTCTCACGCTCACCCCCCCTTCTTCCTCGTGAACCGCCGCCCGCGCCCTCGCTCCGCCGCCACGCGCCAACTCACCGCCGCTGCACCACACGCTCCGCCCCTGCGCCGCCGCACCGCCGCCGCACGCGCATAGCTCCTCCTCGCCCGCGCCTCACCCGCTCCGCGCCTGCGCCGCTTGCTCCACGCCCTCGCCACGCCTGTGCGCTCGCGCCACGACTGCGCCGCCCTGCGTCGCCCTGCTCCGTGCGCCACCGCCAGCACCAGCGCCGCTCCACGCCGTGCACCTCCATCCTCCTCTGGATCTCCTAGAGCACAGGGAACCAAGCGCACAGTGCTCGTTCCACCTTGTGCTAATCTGCACTTAAGGTGTTCGATAGATTGTCTCTAAGACAATTTGTATTGTTTCTGTCGGTTTTTCCTTGCTTGATCTATCAGGGTATGAACTTAACCTCCTCGGCATGTGTTGTATCTTAGATTTCTTATCCTTTGCACACTGGTTTACATATATCCTTGCCTTGATCACTCACATAAGAAACTTGTCACTTATCTTTGCACATGCTCACATAAATATCTTTTAAAACTTTTAGCGTGTCATCGATATCAAGGCTGCTATCCACTAGAGTTCACGTCATAGGCTCAAATCAAATCTTTGTTTTGACTCTCTATGTCAGATGGCTGGTGACAAGAAGGGAAAGGGTATGGTGGTTGTGCAGAAGAAGAAGAAGCGCACCCGTGAGGACCGCGAGCAAGAGCAAGCTGAGGCAGTTGCAGATGCAGCCGATAGGCAGGGATCACTCAGGATCAGGGATCCTCTGGTTCAGGGGGAGCCACAGCAGCAGTTACGTCGCTCAGGACGTACTCAGATAGCTCAGGCCACACCTGAGTCCCGCTCACGTCCACGGACTCGAGGTGGTGGCACTCAGAGGGGAGCAGGTCATGCACCGCAGCAGCACACCGACAGTCAAACTCAGACAGGAGGTCAGGACAGTGGTGAGGAGCTGCCCGAGGTTGAGCTTTTTGATCTCAGGGGTATTCCAGGACCTAGGGTCAAAAGACTGAGATATGTCACTCCGGAGCAGTGGTTTCCCGAGCAGAGAGATGTTGGAGTTGATCGTCGCTTTTACACTCTGCTTCAGGAGTCTTTTTACCACAACTACTGCCAGTTGGATATCAAGATCAGTGAGCACAAGATGCTCCACTGGTTAGCTATGCGTGTAGCAGCAGGTGGAACTCCAGTGCTTCCTCTCTTCGAGAGATATGTTGGATTGGCTGCTCTACTCAGTGAGAGGTCCAGATACATTCGAGAGTGGGTTCGAGTTTTCTACGCCACTCTGTTTATTGAGGAGGACCAGCAGTTTATAGACTTTATGTTCCAGGAGAGGCACTATCGTTTGACCCGAGCAGGACTGGCTACCTTTCTTGGAGTTCAGATAGCCGAGGAGCCACACTTCATACACTATCAGGCTTATGGCAGCACGGTACCTCCTCGACGTCCTCATGAGTCTCACGTTACATCTGACGAGGAGATCAGTGTTCTCTTTCAGCAGCCCTTCCTGCCTGGCACACCGAGGACTCCGGACAGGCTGACTCCCATGGCACACTCTATCCACCTAGCTTTGAGGAAGAGTCTGTTGTTCCGGATTGGATACAACGAGGGGATTACAGCTCTGCAGCAGTGGCTCCTACTATACATCATGACAGGACGAGACTTTGACCTCGTCGACTTCTTTATCTGCGAGCTTGAGGATGTAATTCTGGATGGGATGACAGTACACCGTCGCCATCCTTTTGCTCATTGGATCTGCTGGATTCTTGCTCAGCTCAGTCAGAATGAGCATATGGATGAGCTGGAGCACTCGAGGACACACTTCAGTTTTTACTCACCTGCTACTCCTCGAGACGGTCGTCGTGGCTCGTGCGGCCAGCGTCGAGCACAGCGAGTTCTGGATGAGCGGTTCTTGGCAGAGGACAGAGTTGCAGATGATCCGACAGCAGCCGAGGATGCTTCACTAGCAGCAGCAGAGGCCCAGCTCCCACACTACCTGATCACTGACTCAGAGGACTCGGAGGATGACGAGGACTTCATTCCCACTGTTACCGTCCCTCAAGGAGCTCATGATGATGAGGCAGGATCCTCCGGTGCAGCACGAGCCCCTGCTCCTCCAGTTACCACTGCACAGGTCACACAGCCAGACTCTCTTGCAGCGATACTTACTCGGCTCTCTGACCAACAGGACCGGTTTGCTGTAGCTCAGCTGAGCATGCAAGCCGAGCAGGCTCGCCAGCAGGAGGCCCAGACACTTGTTCTTGAGGGCATTTGGCAGCAGCAGGAGGCCATGAGGTTACAGCTTCAGCAGCAGTCCCAGATCCAGCAGCAGATGTTCACTTTCTTCTCGGGATGTTTTGGTCAGCTGTACCGTCACACTGGACTGCCTGAGCCTCAGCTCCCTACACCCCAGCAGCTCCAGTTCGACCCCACAGCTCCTGCTCCACCTGTTGGCGGTTTTGTGCAGACACCCTTGCCATCCTTCCCGATGTCACCATTTCTTCAGACTGGGTTGTTTGCCAGTCCTGTTCCTACTGCTGCTCCGGCTCCTGCTCCTCAGCCTAGTGTTTGGACTGCCGAGTAGCGTGCAGAGTTTCATAGACAGCAGCAGATCCTACACCAGCTCCAGCACCCCTCGGCTCAGTCACTCACGTTCGAGTCACCTTCACAGCCTGAGGTGCTCCATCCGTCCGTCGTGCGCCCCACTCAGCCAGACCTGACTCCTGTCACGTCTGCTCCTCCGACGGACTCCACGGTCGTCGCCGCGCCAGCTTCTACCGCTACTCCAGCTACTTCTGCTGCTCCGACGACTCCGGTCGAGCAGAAGTCTTCTTCGGTCGACGACGACTGGACGGACGACGACTCCGCCGCTCAGTTTTCCACCGGACCCAGCAGGAAGACCCCGCCTTCTCCAGCTCAGGATTAGATCGCCTTTCTTTTTGGTGCTTTGTTGCCAAAGGGGGAGATAGATAGGGGGAGTAGAGATAGGGGGAGCTTGGTGGTTTGTGGCGTGATTGGATCTTCATGGATTTTGTGTATGGACATGTTATTTGGATATTGTGTATGCTCTGTGTTGACATGTCCCTACATGTGCTTTATTTCAAGTAATGCATGCTTGTTTATCGCTTTCAATTTCATATCTTGTGTATCTCTACTTTGTGTTGTCATCAATCACCAAAAAGGGGGAGATTGAAGTGCATCTAGGCCGATAGATGTAATGGTAAGTTTTGGTGATTAATGACAACCATATACGACTAACGTGTGTTTTGAAGGAAAAATTACTGTTTAATTTAGTCTCATATGAAATGTGAAAAGAGACCCCTCAATTCGGAATAATCATGCGTGCCAAGGACTCAATTTCAAAGATTAAGGACATTTCTAGTCTCAAGTGTCACAAGGAGATGAAGGACACATGATTTAGATAGGGTTTATAGTTTTTAGTTCTTGACCGTACTATTAAGAGGGGTTCATGAGTTAGTAGCTTGATAAAAATTGAGTTGGCCTTAGAAATCTTGTACACTCGCTCAAAAACAGCTCAAGATGGTCAAAAGAAGTTAACACAACACTTGGAAGAAGAAACAATCGAAGTTACATTGAAATCCAAGTCAATTCAGCTGAAAACCAGAAAAAACAGCAGCACCGGTTGAACCGGTGCCCTAGCGTCGGAGCATCCGATGCTTGGCGGAAGGACCGATGCCCTGTCGGTCTATCTTCTCTGGATGAAGGCACAAATCAAGTCTAGCACCGGTTGAACCGATGGTCAGAAAAGTAAGCACCGGTGCAATGGAAGTTCTTTGTTCCAGAGAGCATGTTTTGGTGGACTTCAACTTCTCTTCAGCACCGGTTGAACCGACGCTTCGGAATCAAAGCACCGGTGCATTGAGCGTCCTATGTTCCAGAGAGCTTGTTTGAATTGATCAGTGAACCTCTTCAGCACCGGTTGAACCGATGCCCCTACGAAGCATGCACCGGTGCATTGAAGCAAGCCTGGACACTGTGTCAGAACTCCAACGGCTACAATTTGGACACAGAGAGACCGGTTGAACCGACGCCTCAAAACAGACACCCATCGGTTCTTCCGGTGCTCACGGTTTTTCTGCAGTGGACCTCCAACGGCTATGTAACTCCTTCCACTCTATATAAGGGCACCCCATGGCTCATTTCAGTTGCCTTTGACACCCTGAATACCTGAGGCCACCCTTGAGAAGAAGAGAAAGTGCATTGAGCAAACAAGAGAAGATCTAGCAATTTGTTTGTGCTTCAACCTTGAAGAATCCATCCTTGGAAAGTGTAGCAAGTGTGCTTGAGCTAGGGCCAACTGAGTGTAGGTCAAGTGAAGGCTTAGGAGCTTGTTACTCTTAGTGTTTGACGGCACCTAGCCGGTCTTGGTGATCGGAAGGTTCTTGGTGAGCTCTTGGTGTTTGTGGGAGCCCCAAGACAAGAAGATTGTACACGGTGTGAAGCTCGCCGTTCCGGAGATGGAGAAAGAGCATTCTTAGTAATCACTTGCTCCTTGGTGAAGCAAGGGAGCTATACCCTTGTGTGGGTGCTCCAACGTGGATTAGGGGGGAGCGTCAACTCCTCGATACCACGGGAAAAAATCCGGTTGTCTCGTGTCTCTTACTTTTATTTCAAGCAATTAAATCCTTTTGTTGTTACTCTTATCTTTGATTGCTTGTAGTTTGACTAGGACAACTTGCATGGTAGTGTGATCGTTTGCTTAGATTTTGTTCTTGCTAGTGTGATATCCTTTAAGCAATATGATCATGATAGTGTGGTTACCTACCTAAGGACCTTGTGCTAGTATGCTCTAGTGACTAGGTTTCAAATTTATAGATTGGGCAATACTAGTTTAGGTTAAGGACTAGTTAGAAATTTGAAAAAGTCCCAATTCAACCCCCCCTTCTTGGGCCACGATCCTTACAATGTCACTCCGGGCCGGCCTCGTGGGCCTGCCCAGTGCCCTCTCCTGTGTGGCGTAAGATGTTTGGGCCGGTGAATCAAACTAGCTAGACTTTAGGGGAGTCTCTCTCTATATATACATGTATTTCTACTATCAAAGAGCTTGTAGCCAGTGGCGAATCTAGAATTTGGATTTAGGGGGAGGCTCATCTTCCTCTTCTTCTTCCTTCCTCTTCTCTTTTTCTTCTTCTTCCTCATTTTCTTCTTCCTCCTCTTGATTCATGATTGAATATTGTTGGGGGGGGAGGTGGGGGGCTCCATGAATTCCATAGAGGTAGTGGGGCTGGAACACCCCCCTAGCTCTGCCGCTGCTTGTAGCTTAGGGGGTATAAGAGCCTTAGTAGCACTTTTGGTCCTGGATTCGATCGACTCCTCATGGAAGTGAATGTTTTAGAATTTGACAGCGTTATGTGCTTTCAGTGGTAGGGTTAATGCGCATAACCTTCCTCACTCCCCTCTGCACACACTACAAGAAAAATGACCACCCATCCCTGGTTAGTACCGGTTATAATTTGGTTCCGTACTGAAGTTGGCGCGGAGCCATTTTAGTATCGGATCCAAATTTGAAAGCCCTCGGAGCTATTTTAGTACCGGGTCATAACACCACCCGGTACTAAAAGGTATCGGTTGGTGTTTTGGCCCGCGTGGTCATTTAGTACCGTTTAATGACACTGACCGGTACTAAAGAGTTACATTCAGTGCTAGTCGGCGTTTTAGCCGGTATTAAATAGGTCTTCATGGTTACTTCAAAAAGAAAATATCTCGTACCTAATCATATGTGATGCATAGATGGAATGACAAATGAAGCTTTATGCGAGGATTGAGGTCGTGGGTTGACCATGAGCTGCAATAAACCAACCCAAGCACGTGTTCTATTGAACCAATCAACATTCTACATGTCTTGTATAGCCACTGTACGGTGTGGCATAGCATTGGTGGCTGTTTTTTATTCAAGAATTGTCGGTTGCAACTAGCTCTTACGAAATTTTACAATTGTATTAGTGTTGCAACTGCTTCTTTTCCACTCAGTCTGTGTATCGTGCACTACGTGTCACTCATGCATGGAGAGAATCTTTTTTAGCTTTTACACAACTTTAAAAATTAGGTATCTCTAAAATCGTAAATCAGATTCTTGATTTGTTTAAAACAATATACTTAACAAATGAGATCCATCATGACTATATTCTTTCGAAGTTTTCAAAATCACGTTCAGTGCCCTTCAAGTTTATTGGTTGATATCCTAGTTGCAACAGTATTAGGGGCCAGTTCCAACTAGTTTGTCACACCCCAAAATTTTAATTTTGGGTTGTTAATAATCTTTCGAATACATTTATCCATCTTCTAGAGTTTTTTGAGAATATTTTCAGCTTTTGCTGGCATTTATTATCAATTTCTTAGAGCAAATCCAGTATTTTGGGCAACTCCTGAATCCCTTTTCTTGAGTTTCAATTATTTTAGTTGGACTGGTCATGTTAGAAAATATTTATGAGATTGCAATGGAGAGTGCACCAGGGTCAAAATTTCTTGAGTTCCAATAATTTTACTAGCAGTTAACTGAATTTTACCATATAAATTATACTAGCTCGGGAGATTCTAATTTACGGTCGCCCGTGAGTTTCCGTCCGTACGGTTAATTTCAGCCAACTACATTCTTTCTCATTTTAGTAAGTATGCATCCATCCAATTCATTCTATTTTCTGAAAAATATTTATCATTTTCTGCCAAAAAATTTTTAGGTAAATTTTTCAACGAAATATTTGGAGAGAACGGAAAACTTTGATGAGAAAAAAATTGAAAGATAAGATCTTGAGAAAAAATAAAAAACTTTGAAGGAAAAGGTTTTGCATCTAATATAAAAAAAGTTTCGGAAAAAAGTTTTATAAAAGAATGCTCAGTGAAACTTTTACAGAAAAATAATACAAAAAACTTTTGCAAAATGTTTTGTAAAAAGCTTTTCTCGCCAAAATAGAAAAATCTTTTACAAATATTTCGTGAAAAACTTTTGTATAAAAAGATAAAATAAAAAAAATCCAAAACGCTGCTGGGGCTGCCGTTGCTCCACCTTGGGGATGGAGCCACTGCCGCCGGCGGGAGCTCACCCATCGCTGCTCCCTTGAGGAGCGCACCGTCGCCGTCGCCGAGCTCGTCCGGAGGAGGGCCGCCACCGCTCCTCCTAGAGAGAGCGCTGCCGCTACTGCGGGCGAGCGCGCTGCCATCGCCAGGAAGCTCTCCCCCTGCTCCGCTGCATCCATAGGCTCGGGCGAACACCTCCAGAAAAAGAAAAAAGGAAAGACAATGGGCTCTGCCACTCTGGATCTAGGAGACCGAGAATGGGAGAACCAGTTGGTGGGTAGTGGACCCTACCATGTGACACGGGGTTCGGTGAATTGACTGCTGGGAAGGAAGGTTACAGGCGATGGTAGAATTAGCATCGGGTACAAGCTTCGTTGATCGCAACGGAGAGTACACCAAGGTCAAAATCATCTTGGCTTCGCCACTGCTCGGGGCAAGATATGGAAGAAAAATCAACCAATTCCTCATTGCACTGGTCCACAAATTCCTCATTCTCCTCCAATGAGAGTCACCAACAGTACAATAGACTGCACGTTTAGTCCAGGATTATTGCGACTAGTCTTTCGCTAGAAAACTCCCATGTATATCATGCCTAATCCCGCCGGGTAAACGGCCGGCCGGCGTCGCCGTTGAGTTCGTTCTGGCCTAACTTACCTCCACCGGCCTGTTACCTGCCGTTTTAACTCGCAGGAGAGGGGATCGGATCGATCTCTGGCCGCTCCAGAAGATTGATGATTCCAGCTTGGCGCCGTTAATTCAGTGCAGAGACGTGAAGCAACGACGGGTCGACGGCCGGTGGTCTCTCCCCCAGTCCCGGTGTTCCTTGGCGAGGACCACCACCGGGCCGGGTTTTCAAATAACTCCGCGCGCTACGGAACTTCCTGCCGGACGAAGCTCGATCGCTCGACGACTTTGACCGCGCCACGCACACAGCGTCTGCTTGTTCCTCGCCAGTCGCCTCCTCTGTCCGCCTGCCCAGCTACCGACACGCGGCTCCCCCGTCGCCACAGCCACGGCCACGGCGGCCGGGTTGAAGTTTTCTCGCCCCGGCCGGACGGTCACTCCGTGCCGGCACGAAACGACGAAATTGTAATGTGTATACCACATGCGTCGACGACAGATTGGGTAGCCTCCCACGGCACGGGCTGCGCGTCGCTGTATGGCTGCAGAATTTCGCGGCAGTGTCGCCACGGCCACGCGGTTCAGCGCTCGCGGGCGCCGACGGCGACCGCCCTCGGCGCGGCGCTCGGGGCACCGCAAGTCCTCGTCAGTGAAACGGCAGGCCCCGTGCCCCAGGGGGCAGCTACTAGTCGGCAGTCGCCTGTCTACTGGTACGGCGCTTTCTCCTTTAGGCTTTAGCCATCGTCAGTGAATCGAGCAAGGGGCCCCCATGAAAGCTGGAGCGGCTCATCACCAGCTGGTACTGGTAGCGGGTGCCCGCTCGTCGTCGTCCGGTCGGGCCGCGGCACTCCCTCCGTCTCGGCTTCTCCTCGCCGTCCTCCTCGTCTGCCTCGCCGGGGCCGAGCGGGGCGAGGGGCAGGCGGCGGGGGAGAGCGGCAGGCGGGCGGTGGACGTCGGGGTGATCCTGGACCGGACGACATGGCTGGGGAACGTCAGCTGGGCGTGCATGGAGCTGGCGCTCGAGGACTTCTACGCCGACGCGGCGCGCGCGAGCTACCGCACAAGGCTCAGGCTGCACCTCAGGGACACCGGCCCCAGCGCCGTCGACGCCGCGTCGGCAGGCAAGTCCGGCGACCCAGCTCACTTGCGCGATCACACACACACACACATCTTGTTGTTACCATACTCATTTCGTCCCTTGTGCCAACCTCTCCACGGCACGCTTGGCAATTTATTAAGCGCGTGCGTCCCGAACTTGCATGTGTTTGTTGGCAATGCGAGCGATTCACGGATCGAGAGTAGTTTTTTTTTTCTTTTTTGCTCCGATATACTATGAAGTATGAACCCTCTAAACCGCATGGATCTGACCTATATCGGTTCTGCTTCTTCAACACAGCAGGGCGAATCCGAGGTCGGTTCGGCTAGTAAAGCGAGCAGAGCAAGCTTGAGCCTGATCTGGAGCTTGTAGAACTTTTTTCTTTTTGCAAGTATAAAGAGAGAGACCTTTATTAGTTACTTCTGCAATCTTGAGCAACCAAGTGCTCCACACACCTGCACGGCTGCACGTGCTCTCGCAATCTCGCCATACAGCACACTGAACCAAGTGTTTGACTAGGTTTTCTTGGGCAATTCACGAGAGCTTACATGGATATGGCAGCAGGGTTATAGTCTTTGGCGTATGCGTCCTCCATTAGGCCAGTCTCAGTGGGAGTGTCATCGACACAGTTACCAAGACTGGAAACTTGAGAACTATGCCAGTGAAGTGCCATGGTGATGACACTTCTCTCATATTTCATGACACTCCTCTCTCTTCTCTCCTCATACTATTAGTAAATGTTAGCATATTTAATATGCATGACACTTCTATGACACTCCCACTGAGATTGACCTTAGTTGAGCAAGCTTATGCATGTTTGATTACTACAGTCTCCAAGGCCTCGCTGGCCATGAAACCTGGTGAGGACCTTGTTGACCACTTGACCTTCACCAGCTGAGCCTGAGGACAGTCTTGTCAGGCTGTATTGGGTTTGGACGTATGTTTAGTGTCATTTATAGTGCGGCCCATTGGACACAATCCATTTAGCCATCTATAGCTGTTATATATATATATATATATATATATATATATATATATATATATTAAGAGGTTTTTTTTTGAGATTACTCAGTACCTTTATGAATACATGTATGCAAACCCTACCTCTATGAGCATTTTCGAAGACTGAACTGGCAAATCCTCGAAATTGACGAAGTCACCATAGGCGCCTCATGTCGACGGGACGTCGTCTACCACTAAAAGCACAATACCGTTAAATCCTAGAATATTCGCTCTCACAGAGAGTCGAACCTAGGACATGAAGTGTCCTAAGGCCATTTTGAATGAGGGCATTTCATATTGAGTTTCCAAAATTACATATATAAATAAGAAAAAACATTTGATTCTTAGTTGAAATAGTTTCGAACAATGTAGTGTTTCAGTTTTTATTGTTTCCTAAACTATGTAAAAAAACCAACTATCTTGGTGACATGGTAACAGTGTATACAGAATTTCACCCATGCAACTTATTTCACATTTCTCTTCATTGATTCTTTACCACGTTATAAATATAAAAACGCTAACATGACCCTCTATTGAATTGAAACTTTGTAAGTGAAAATATCCTAACGACACCCGAAGAATAAAAAAAAAAATCTTGTGGTGCGAGCCCAAGGCGGGAAGCCCCAAAAGGGGCACCAGCTCGGCCCAATCCGACGGCCCAGCAATTTGAGCCCATATCGCAGCAACATGCCAGCATCGCACCACGGCGTCTGCGTTCCCACTTCTCCCTTTCCCTTCCGGATTCCTGAACCCTGCGTGCAGCGGCGGACCTCTCCTCCGGTGGCTGCATTTCCGCAGTCTCCTGCGCCGTTGGGGCCCTACAGACCGCTGCCTTCCTCGCCGGTTCCTTTCCTCCCGGTTGCCGCGGCACCAAGCTCCTCTCCGCTGTATAAGGAGAAGGTACCCCGTGTCCCCGGTTGTGTTTGTAACTTTGTATATAGCGATAAATGAATCACCGAAACCTTGCAATGCCAAATCCATCCATGTCGCGAAGATGTCACGAGTGTAATATGCAAGTTATAGCTTTCCAATGGTTCCGTGGACGCCTGAAACCTACAATGGCCAATACATAGGGTCCGAACCCTGTTCGTCCCTGCTTTCAATTAGGATAAGACCGAAGTTGTGTGCTTTGAACCTTGTTTTTCTGCCCCCAAAACAAGAACCCACTTGGTATTTTGTTTTATATGAAGTTTCACTTTTGCTTCCTAGTCTCAGAATCCCTGGATCTGCTGCTGGATTGAAACCAAATTTTGTGCCTGTGAACGTAGAATGAATGAGGGCCACCGAACTATTCAGTACTGTTTACTTACATATATTTGGTAAACACTGCAGGTGTTGATCTACTAAAAAATGTTCGTGTGCAAGCAATTGTGGGGCCACAGACATCAACTCAAGCCAAATTTCTTGCAGAGCTTGGGAACAAGGCATCGGTTCCAATCATATCATTTTCTGCAAATAGCCCATGCAGTTCGTCTAGTCAGACCCCATACTTCATCCGGACAGCATGGAATGATTTTTCTCAAGCAAAAGCTATCGCCTCACTTGTCCAGAAATTCAACTGGAGGGAAGTCGTACCTGTCATTGAGAATGATGATTCCAACACTAGATTCATCCCTGATCTTGTTGATGCCCTGGGACATGTTGGTACTCGTGTTTCGCACAAGTGCAAGATCCATTCTTCGGCTGGAGATGATGAGATAAAGAGTGCTATCTCAAGTTTAAAAGGCAATTGGACCAGTGTATTTGTTGTGCGCATGTCATACCAGTTAGCCCTTAAGTTTTTCCGGCTTGCCAAGGATGAGGGGATGATGGGCCAGGGCTTTGTATGGATTACGGCATATGGTTTGACAGATATTTTTGATGTAGTTGGTTCTCCTGCACTTGATGTGATGAATGGTGTTGTTGGGGTTGAACCTTATGTTGAAGACACTGAGAGACTACAAGATTTTAAACAGAGATGGCAGGAGAAATACAAAAGGGAAAATCCAGGCACGCAACTGAATGGGCCCATACTTTCTGGTCTGTATGCATATGATACTGTATGGGCATTAGCATTAGCTGCAGAGAAGGCCGGATATGTGAATTCAGACTTTATGCCATCTGAAACAAACAATGGATCCACTGACTTTGACAAAATTAATACTTCCAAGGCTACCAAGAAACTGCATGATGCATTCTTGAAAACTAGTTTCTATGGCATGACTGGGAAATTCCACATTCAGGACTGGAAATTGGTATCAACAACTTACAAGATAATAAATGTAGTTGGCCAGGACAGAAAAGTAGTTGGTTTTTGGACTCCAGGGTTCAACATATCCAGAAATCTAAACAACAAGGCTGATCTTTACACCATTGTATGGCCAGGTGGCAGTGACAAGGCACCTAGAGGATGGCTATTGCCTGCTAATAAAATACTCAAAATAGGAGTACCTTTTAAACCTGGGTTTAGCAATTTTATTCAATTTGAAAATGGAAATGCCACAGGGTTCTGTGCCCGCGTATTTGAGGAAATTATTGATGCATTACCTTACGAAGTACCCATTCACTATGAGGAGTTTGGAGATGGCAAAGGAGAAAGCAATGGAACCTACGACTCACTTATCTACAAAGTTTATCTTAATGTATGTTTGGACTTTGCTTTGTTCCATTTTGCTATTTGTCATGTGTAAGAGAGAGGATATGAGAGAATAATGGCTTGTATTCCTTCAAACCCTAGAAGAGTGGGATATATAGATCCTATACATGGGCCTCTAGATGGGCCTCTATACATGTGCTCACATATACACCAACACCCCCCGTAGTCTGAACTACCGGCGCAGCGGTGTTCAAGACTGGACAACAAGAAAGCCAACACCTCCCCGCAGTCTGAACTACCGGCGCAACGGTATTCAAGACTGGACAAGAAGAGAGTACAAATAGAGTACAAAGGGAAAATACCCCCCCGCAGCCACAACTAGCCACCGGCTACGTTGAGACTGGAGCGAAACTCCGAGAAGGTCGAGGAGGGCAATCCCTTGGTGAAGATGTCAGCAAACTGGGAGGTAGTCGGGACATGGAGTACCCGAACATCGCCGATGGCGACTCTATTGCGCACGAAGTGTAGGTCGATCTCCACATGCCTCGTCCACTGATGCTGGACGGGGTTGGTGGAGAGATACACAGCGCTGACGTTGTCGCAGTAGACGAGCGTGCTCTTGGCGAGCGGGCTGTGGAGCTCCGCCACGCCGTTAGCGACAGCCCGGTACTCCGCCTCAGCACTGGAGCAGGAGACAACCGGCTGCCGCTTGGACGACCAGGAGACTAGGTTGCTGCCTAGGAAGACGGCGTAGCCGGAAGTGGAGCGACGAGTGTCCGGGCAGCCAGCCCAGTCAGCGTCGGTGTAGACCACCAGCTCAGCAGAGGACGAGCGGTGAAGCACCAGGCCGAGGTCTACAGTGCCACGGACGTAGCGGAGGAGACGCTTCAGCGCAGCAAGGTGTGACTCCCGGGGATCATGCATATGGAGACAGACCTGCTGAACAGCGTAGGTGAGGTCCGGCCTGGTAAAGGTGAGGTACTGCAAAGCGCCAGCCAGACTCCGGTAGGCAGTAGGATCAGCCACCGGATCACCCAGATCAGCAGACAGCTTCGCCTGAGTGTCGACAGGAGTGGAGCAGGGCTTGCAATCAGTCATCCCAGCCCGCTCCAGAATATCGAGTACGTACTGCCGCTGGTGAAGGAGAAGACCAGACGAGCGAGGCTCAATAGTGACGCCCAAGAAGTGGTGGAGCTGACCCAGATCCTTTATAGCAAACTCCTGCTGCAGAGAGGAGATGACACTCTGAAGTAACTGCTGATTGGAGGCTGTGAGCACAATGTCATCGATATAGAGCAGCAGATATGCAGTCTCATCCCCATGGCGGTAGATGAAGAGAGACGTGTCAGAGTTGGCCTCGGTGAACCCCAATGTCAGCAAGAACGTGGCGAACCGAGAGTACTAAGCCCGAGGAGCCTGTTTCAGACCATAGAGAGATTTGTTGAGCCGGCAGACCATATCCGGACGACTCGAGTCCACAAATCCCGCCGGCTGAGAGCAGTAGACAGTCTTCGACAGAGTGCCGTGAAGAAACGCATTCTTCACGTCCAGCTGGTGCACAGGCCAAGAGCGCGAGAGCGCCAGCGGGAGGACCGTGCGCACAGTAGTAGGCTTCACCACTGGACTGAAGGTTTCATCATAGTCCACACCAGGCCGCTGTGTGAACCCTCGGAGAACCCATCGAGCCTTGTAGCGCTCCAGTGTGCCGTCAGTCCGATGCTTATGCGTCCAGATCCACTTGCTAGTCACCACATTGCAACCAGACGGACGAGGCACGAGGTCCCACGTCTGGTTGGCAAGGAGAGCCGCGTACTCCTCTTCCATCGCGCGACGCCAGTGAGGATCCGCCAGGGCGTCGCAGACAGAGGAGGGTACCGGAGAGACCCGCGGCTCTCTGTCGGTAGCGGAGAGAGCCGCGGCCTGAGACGCCATCCGCCGAGTCACCATGGAATATATGTGCCGAGGATCCCGGTGGACGACTGGCGGGTGGTACACCGCCGGCTCAACTCGAGAGCGAGTCGGCGGAGGCGGTGGCGGCGACGGCTCTGGTGTAGAAGGCGATGGCGACGGCTCCGGTGTAGGTGCCGCAGGAGCCTCCGGCGCCGGTGTCGGCGCCGAACGACGCCGGTACACCTGCACCGGCTGAGCGTACCGCGGCGGTGTCGGTATCGGCGCCGAGCGACGCCGGTACACCTGCACCGGCTGAGCGTATCACGCAGGTGCAGGGAGAGGCACCGGGGCCGCGCGTGGCGCAGCGGGAGACACCGGGTCCGCACGTGGCACGACCAGAGGTTCGGGGGCCGCGCGTGGCGCGACCACAGGCACCGGGGCCGCGCGTGGCGCAGCAGGGATCACCGGAAGCGGCGCCGGTGTGCCGGGATAACTTGCAGGGAAAGGACAGACAGGGAAAGGTGGCTGAACCACCGGGTCTGTCGGAAACAGAGACTCCAACTCGGGGCCAGGAGAAGGTGTGGAGGAGGTGGAGTAGGGGAAATCCGACTCGTCAAAGACGCCGTGTGGGGAGATCAGGACGCGGCGAGAGGTGAGGTCAAAGCATCGGTACCCCTTGTGGTCAGGGGAGTAACCAAGAAACACACAACGAGTCGAGCGGGACGCCAGCTTGAGAGGAGCAGTGGCGGAGGTGTTAGGGTAACACGCACACCCGAAGACCCGAAGGTGGTCGTAGTTAGGAGGGGTACCGAAAAGAGCGTGGTGTGGAGTGGGAGCAGGAGAAGCAGTGGACGGAAGACGGTTGAGCAAGTAGGTGGCGGTGTGGAGGCTCTCAGCCCAGAAGCGCAGGGGCAGAGAGGCCTGGATCAGAAGGGTGCGCACGACGTCGTTCGTCGTGCGAATCATCCGCTCAGCCTTGCTGTTCTGAGGAGAGGTATACGGACAAGACATACGCAGCTGAACACTCCGAGAGACGAAGAAAGAACGGGAGGTGGAGTTGTCGAACTCCCGCCCGTGTCACACTGGACGGCCTTAACGGTGAGGCCGAACTGAGTGGACACCCAGGCAAAGAAGTGGAGGAGGGTGGGGAAGGTCTCAAACTTGGCGCGCAAAGGAAACGTCCAAGAGTAGTGCGAGAAATCATCGACCACCACCAGATAGCACTTATAGCCAGAAAGGCTAAGAACATGAGAGGTCCACAGGTCACAGTAAACGAGATCAAATGCATGCGTCGCATGCGAAGAAGAAAAAGAGAGCCGAACATGACGACCGAGCTGGCATGCATGGTAGAGGGGCTCAGCAGGAGCCTTAGTACCAGGAACATCGGTACTATGACTGAGCCGAGCCAGAACGTCGCGGCCAGGGTGACCAAGACGGCGGTGCCAGGTGGTGGAAGACGGCGTCGCGGCAAAAGTGGCAGACCAAGACGGCCAGAGCGAAGAAGAAGGCGAGAGTGGTGCAGCGGAAGAAGGAAGGCGAATGGTGTAAAGGGGCCCCGTGCTGTCACACCGGAGTAGCGGACGCCGGGAGGCCGAATCCTTTACAGTGAGGCCAGAAGAATCAAACTCGATGGAACAAGAATTGTCAGCTGTAAACTGGCGAATGGAAAGAAGGTTATGAACTATCTGAGGAGCAACAAACACATTGGGAAGACGAAAAGAGTTAGGAGCAGAACCCACGGCGGTGACAGGAAGGCAAGACCCATTACCAACCATGATGGAAGAAGGACAAGAAGGGTGTGGGGGTCGGACAGAAGAGAGGATACCGGCATCTGGGGTTGTGTGGAAGGAGGCACCCGAGTCGGCAATCCACTCAGTGCTGACCGGCGGCGTCCGCCCCAGGGCGCTGAAGGACTGCGCCAGTGCGGTCTGGTCCCACCCCCCAGGCCAGGTCGGCTGCTGGCTGGGTGGAGCTGGCGGGGTCCAGAACGGCGCGAACATGAGAGCAGCAGCGACGAGCATGGCCGCCGGCTGGGGCTGAGGACGAGGGCCCCCTCCCTGACCCTGAAACGGCCACATCGGGATGCGCCCTGGCCATGGGGCGCTGAAGGATGGCCAGGGCGTACCTCCAGGGCCAGGAGCAGGAGTGGGAGCCGGAGCCATGTTCGGTGAAGGGGACGACGGGCGGGACAAGGAAGTAGGGCGTCTCTGTGGCGACCCGATGAGTGAGAGTGTCGTCCGCGGAGCGCTCGCGCTCCCAAGCGAGGGTAGCTGCGCGGGCCCGCTCCTGAGCCGCCGAAGCCTCGGACTTGGCAGCTAGGAGGGCCGCGGCGAGAGCGGCGTCGGCCGTAGCAGCGTCGGCGGCGGCCTGCTGCTTGCGGAAGGCGGCGGCGGCAAACGACGCGTCCGCGGGGGGCATACGGAACGCCATGGCCAGCGCGGCCGTCGCGAGCGCGGGCAGGGGCGCGGCCGTCGCGGGAAGAGGCGCCGCGGGCGCGGCCACGGGCGCAGGGGGCATCGCCAGTCTGCGCCAAGGAGGAGGTGGGCTGCGCAGCTACTGCTGGAGTGCGCGCGCGGCGCGCGCGACAGCAATCGCGCGCGACAGCTCGGCGGCGACCGCACCTGCGGGGGTAGCAGCAGCTGCGTCAATGGCAGCAGAGGCAGCAGCGGCTCCAGCAGTGGCAGCCTGGCCCGCGCCGGCCGCGGCAACAAGGGCTGCGGGGGCAGCAGGGCAGGCCGCGGGGGGCGCGCTCGTGTCCGCAAGCCCAGGGGCGGCTGCGGCGGCCCAGGGGGAGGGGGCAGCGGCCCAGGAGGCGGCCCTGGCGGCGGCAGAGGACGCGGGCACAGGCAAGGGCGCGTGCAGGGCACATGCCGCGGCTGCAGGGGCGACAGCCAGCGCGTGCAGCAGCTCCGAGTCGGAGCCGCGCCCAGGATGGCCGCGCCCGGGCCTGCGCCGGCCGCGCCCGCGGCGGGGCGGCGACAGCAGCGGCGGGGGTTGGCGGATCGGGCAGCACGCGAGCAGGGGCGTCTGCGCCCGGGATGGCCGCGCGCGGGCCCGCGCCGGCCATGCCCGCGGGGGGTGGGGGGGAGGGGTGGCGGCAGCGTTGGAGGCGGGCGGATCGGGCAAGGCGGCGCGAGCAGGGGACGCGGCACCCGCTGCGGCGGCTGCAGAACCGAGCGGCCGAGGCCACACGCCCGCGGCCGGAACAGAGGAGCTGGGGAAGGAAGAAAGGGGAGGGAAGGAGGAGAAGGAAGGGAAGGGCGGCGGCGGCGGCCATGGAGGCGGCGGCGGCGGCAGCCATGAGCTAGGCTGATACCATGTAAGAGAGAGGATAGGAGAGAATAATGGCTTGTATTCCTCCAAACCATAGAAGGGTGGGATATATAGATCCTATACATGAGCCTCTATACATGGGCTCACATATACACCAACATCATGATCAAGCTAGAGGAGTTAAACTTAGTGTCCAAACTAGCTAATGCAACAAATCTATTACTTTATTAGAACTGATTCGGACTTATCTTCTTGAGTACATAAAACTGGTAATATGTTATTATTTTTTACTGATCATCAGTCATGCAAACGTGTAAGATTATGAACTTAATTAATGTCTATGCACCTTTTCATTCTATATTTCTGTACTATGAATATGCATAGTCCACACAAAAGATCAGTATTCATTGGCACTTACAATGTTTGTTTTGCGCTGGGTCGTATTCCTGCTTTTGTGCAATTATCTGGTTTTTAAGTTTTCTACATGCATATTTTATATTTAGGAATGCAGTGGTGATTTATCTGAATACTCCAACTGGAAGGCAGTATCTCTATTATTAATCAAATCAACTTTAGTAACTTGTTTACAGAGACTCCTGTCATCAAAATAACAGAATTCCTCCTTTATTCAATTCCCAAAAAGAATTGTTACCCCCTCTTAAGTCAGTCAAATTCTTTTGTGTAACTATTATTCCTAGTAGCCTGTTCAACTTGTAGAAATATGTGGTAAACATTCTGTAGCCTCTACTCTTAAGTTTCTCAACCAGATTTATGTGATTTGCTGGCAGGAATTCGATGCAGTAGTAGGTGATGTGACAATTCTGGCCAACCGTTCTTTATATGTGGATTTCACACTTCCTTATACCGAGTCAGGGGTACGCATGCTAGTTCCTGTTAGGGACAAGAGACAGAAGACTGCATGGACATTCCTAAAGCCTTTGTCAGCTGATCTATGGTTAGGAACAGGAGCCTTCTTTGTCTTCACAGGTTTTATAGTTTGGTTTATAGAGCACAGAACAAATCAGGAATTCAGAGGACCGCCAGCCAGTCAAATTGGATCTATCTTCTATTTCTCTTTCTCAACCCTTGTATTTGCTCATAGGGAGAAGATTGTGAACAACTTGTCAAGAATTGCAGTAGTAGTTTGGCTTTTTGTGGTGCTAATATTGCAGCAGAGTTATACTGCAAGCTTAAGCTCAATTCTCACGGTAGAACAGCTTCAGCCAACAGTCACCAATTTAGATGAAGTTATCAGGCGAGGGGATTATGTTGGCTACCTCAATGATTCTTTCTTGCCTGGGCTTCTGAAACGGTTGAAAATTAATGAATCAAAAATGATCCCATTCAACTCTCCTGAGGAGTACAATGATGCCTTATCAACTGGAAGAGTTGCTGTCATTGTTGATGAAATACCATACCTCAAATTGTTCCTTTCCAAGTATTGCCACAACTACACTATGGTTGGGCCAACTTACAAATTCGATGGATTTGGTTATGTAAGTGATTTCTATAGTTTTTTTTCCAGTACAGCTATATGATTAATCAACATTTGCATCTACTTTGTTGCAGAACCTGCTCTATTACTATATAATTTTTTTTGTAAATTTGGTGCCATGAGCAATTATTTGGTCTTTAGATTCCTGTATCTTTTTAGATGTAAAAATAAAAATGCCCAAGGACGCATGGTCAGATTTATCTTCTGGTGGACTGAAAAAACTCAAGAACATGTTTATGGATAGGTGGTTCCATATTATTGGTTCACAGTTTAGAGTTTAGACACAAAAGATCTAATGCTTCTATAAGTATTAAATAACACAAATAAATTTAGTTTAACAAATTAAATAACTCTGCATTTGTTGTTTCCGCATAGCCTCCCAAGCCCAGATAAAGGAGGGGTCCCTTCCCCATGATGGGGATGGTTGTGATTGGCTTGGCGAACCAACGTAAAAAAGATTGTCATGCAGTTAGCTCGTAATTTTGTGCAATGTTCATTCAACACGATTATAGTTGGATTTCTAACCATTGCGATGTGAAAATTATGGTCAACATAATTTTTCCCACTTCATCATGCATGGTTTGCGCAAATGGTCACTATAACTAGCTCACTGTCACACAGGGCTTCGGCAAATGATTAATAAGTTACTCTGTTTTTTGTAGCACTTGTGCTCTAATTAATTGACATGTTTTACGTTTCTTGTTTCTGTACTATTCTGCAGGCATTCCCTCGAGGTTCTCCACTCACAACTGAAATTTCAAGGGGAATACTGGAATTGGCATCCAACGGCAGAATGGCGGAACTGGAGAAAGAGTTTTTATATGTTGATACAATGTGCCCGGACAAAGATTCCCAGACTTCAAGTAGCCTTACATTGCACAGCTTCATTGGGCTGTTCATGATCACAGGGGCATCTTCATTGCTGGCTCTGGTTCTGCATGTTGGCATAACCCTTTATAATAATTGGACTCATTTCATTAGTGCCTGCAGTCAGGGTCCATGGCGTGGACCGGTGGTCATTCTCTTCAAGATTTTTCACGAGCATGATGATAGCTCCAATACTCCAGATAAAGATGAGACCGGAGTTGCTAATGTCGATCCTACAGTTGAGAGCCCATGGAGCAGGTCTAATCACATCATCGAGAATTTTGATTCAGACACTGAGACAGCAGGAGAAGGAACCCCAGGTAGGGAAGTTTCGAATCAGGATCCTGGTCCACCATCATTTGCGTACATGCATTCTGAGAGGTAGTGGAGTAGCATTCTTTTATCTCTTGCCGCTGCGAAGCACCAAATACTCTATGGTCATCGCATACTGTTCAGTATAATTGATTCATTTGATGTACAGATGTAGTCTGCTTTTAGTTTCATCATTAATACATGTGTGTCAACCTGTAGTGCTGATTGCTTTTGCGACTAGTCCTGTAGTGCTGATTGTTTTTACGACTAGTTAACTATAAATTTCAGCATAGCAAAATCTTTGGAAAGAGGAGCATGTGCATCTCAGCATCTGAGAGAATCCTGTCTGATCAGTTATTCTGAAAAAAAAACAGTAAATTCGTCTTACTTTTTTTTTCTGATCTCCTGAACTCCCTACCAAAATTCCTAATTACTTCCAAGTGCGAACTACCATTTACTGCTGCTGTTTCCAAGTGCTGTTAGTCTGTTACAAATCATCAATCATGGAAATTACCTGAACAATAGATTCAGCACCCATCGATATTCCAGATGGTTAATAAGATGCATCTGATAAATGCCTAACCAAACATAGCTTTCATATACAAGTAGACAACCAGGTTTTTGTTCACTGCAGAACTACTGCATACAAAGTTGATCACTTGATCCTGAATTTGTGGTTGAAATCAGTGTATGCCCTTAGCCAGATTCATATATATATGTATCACACCAGCACTGCAACATACATATTTTGATATTTTAAATATTCCGAAAAGAAAACTATTGAACTGTACGTAACATACATATTCACATACCCGAATGATGCACCAGATATGTATTCAGACTGAAACTATCTACTCGCAATACCATATCACACTCACACGTTCACAAAACTAAGCATTTCATCAATCTACTAATAAATCTATCACGTGCTACTACCGTACCGCCTGTCTGCAAGGTTTCTAGCACTGGTTGTTGTACCCTTGCACGTAGTCATGGAACACTGAATCCACTCCAGGAGTCGAGCAGGAGCTCCAAGAACCAACGCTGCCGTCCAACGCCTCATGATCCATTGCTCTGAAGCATCCGCCTATGCCGCCCACCGCCTCGTCGCCGATTTGGCCGCTCTCCCCGAAGCACTGAATCTGCCGGAGCAGCATGTCGATCTCATCGTCCATACTGCCAAATGTTGCTGAGGCGAAGCTTGCTGTGGGTGTCGAGCTCGAGCTGTCCACGCCCGCCGCCGTGCTCGTCGACAGCGGCGGCATGCAGGTGCCGTCCATGTTCTCTTGCACTCCAGCGCATGCATAACTGAAACTGCTCGGCATGTGAGACCAGAGGCCGGAGTAACCGGTGGAAGTTGCACCGGGGAGCTGCCGCGGCCGCATCTCCGAGCCCTCACTCGCCGTCGGTGAAGGAGAAGGCGACGGGGACGGGCTCGGCCACAGCGGCGCACTGATGTTGCCGTAGTTGTACAAGGTGAAGGCCGCTGGGCTGTCGAGGCGAGGGCGCCGGAGCAGACGCATGCTCGCCTGCATCCTCTCGAGCGCCGACGAGGCGAAGGAGTTGTACTGCCAGGTTGGGCTCGTGAGGAGCTGGAGGCGCGTTTCCGCCCTCGGGCGCCGGCCGCCGCCGAGCAGGCGCCGCTTGAGCTTGGTGTTCCAGTGGTTCTTGACGTCGTTGTCCGTCCTCCCCGGAAGCTGCGCGGCGATGGTTGCCCACCTGCCGAGAGCCCAAATCATGAGGATCAATGGAAGGCCGGATCCCTCAGCTAGCTGGCTAGGCAGCTGATTATTGACGATCTACTAACTCTGAGTTGCAGTTGTTGAAAAGGAGCTTGAATAGTTGATGTCTGAATTCTACGCATACACTTACTGACTCACCTGCTCCCGATGCTGATGTAGAGGCTGCAGATCAGCTTGTCCTCGTCCTCCGTGAAGCCGCCGTGCCGGATGTTGGGCCGAAGGTAGTTGAGCCACCGGAGCCGGCAGCTCTTGCCGCACCTGTTCAGCCCTACAAACCAGCAAAAGGGTTAACGATCCCATCCAGCGTTCATAACCTGATGATCGAGTCTCTTCTGCAGCTAACGTTAGGCAGATGATGATCGATGTACAGGTGTTTGCACCTACCGATCTTGTGGGGGAGCTGTATCCAGTTGCCACCGGCGCCGTGCTCATCGATGTAGGCCTTGAGCACGGCGTCCTCCTCCGGCGCCCACGGCCCCTTCTTCACCGTCTCCTTGTCGCAGCACGGCGCCCTGCCCATCTCCTTCGCCGCTCTCCCTTTGCTGCTCGCGCCTCCCGGCGGTCGAGTCTGTTGAGCTCTCTGGAGTGGCTCGGCCGCTCTCGGAGATGGCGAGTGCCGTGGCGCAGCACTGGAGGCTAGCTTGCGCCAGGCGGCGTGACTGATGCCTTGAGGTTGAGGCCAGGGCTGGCTGGATTCGTTTAATTTATATGAAGGGAGCTTGATGTACAACGACTTAGTTTTTTTCTCTCGCAATGAACAGTCGGTCGACACGACATATATTTCTACTTATTTTTTGTTGAATTAATTAGCCTTTGCAGCAGTTTAAAATTTCTAGGCTGTGCTTGTGCATATAGGAGTATGAAATACGGTAAACTAGAGGGTATTGTAATTTTATATATACCACAGGGTCTACTTAATTTTGTACCACTTGCATAAGTACGTCGACTAGATATTTTAATTTTAAATGATTGGAGCTAGTTTATAGCTAAAGTCCTTACATCACACACTAACGCACTGTTCTAGGTTGCCTCAGTTTAATTCTTAGTCTTCTTTTTTCCTCTTGAGACATAGTAGTAACGTAATACAGACATTCAATAAACATAGGAATGCATACTTAATCCTATATACAATTGTAACCAACCAGATTGGCATAAATATCTGATTATCGGCAAACATATTGTAAACCGCTAAAAAAATAATTAGCAATAATGTTAACACTATAGGATGGTAACGGATGAGGACCCTAATGCTCACTTCATAATTCAACTTGGTCCATATATTTTTAATTTAAAATTGTATATGATACTGCTCTTAAATTATCTAGAATAAAATATGAGGCTCTTTACCACCCCTAATGAGGGACCGAAACTGGCGACCAGATGGGGGTGAATGGAGCCGATCAAAATTTCTCTCGAAATCGATTCGTCGGCCTATATCCCAAAATCACCGCAACCCCTCGCACCTAAGAAAAGAGAAAACAGCTATGGACTAGCTATCTCCAAGCGAAAAGCCCTAGGAAGCGAAGCGGAAGCTATACAAGAAAACTCCACAAACTGCAGCTCTGCAGAGTCAGACCGGTCTGATCGCTTGCTCAGACCGGTCTTGCTGGAATTCGAAAATTCAGACCGGTCAGACCGGTTGCGCCCAGACAGATCGCAAATAAAGCTTCAAATGACGAATCTTGAGCAAACGAAGTCCAAATCCAACGAAACTTGGAGGATAGCTTCGCATCTACCCCGTGAACATATCCCCAAAAGAACTTTCCCAAAAGATTAACAGATCGTGAGTAATCAAGGGAATATCAAAGAGGATTGGGGTTTTCTCAAGAACCCAAAAACTCCAATTCGTGAGAACTCTCGATTCCAATAGATTTAGCACTAAGCTAGAAGGTTTAGAATCATCAGAAAGAGTCCATCAAACCACGAATTCAAAGGTTTGTCTCCTCCGAACACAAAACACACCAAAAGAGGAGAATTGAACCCAAAACGCAAGAGAGTAGGGAGAGGACGAGGAATCAGCACACAAAGGTGAATCTCAAACGAATTTCATTCCTTAATCTCAGAGGAATTCACCTATACAAAGGCTAGAGCCATCCGCCCATCATCCACCCTCTAGATTTGAGTGATTAGCTATAACCTAACCCTCTTTTGCGTTGGAGACCTTGGCCCTGACCTAGAGCACGAGGAAGGAGAAGGAGTAAACAGAAAAGGACTCAAGAGACTCAACCCCCACGAACAGGTGAGGGGGACTTAAATACACAGCTGCTGCGGCTAGACCGGTCAGACCGGTCCAAGGGACCGGTCAGACCGGTCGGGTCTGCAGCAGCCCTGTACATGTCCTCAATCAACGGTGGAGTTTCTTTCTTGGACCCGAAGTCTTCCCTGCGATGCCTCCACGTTGACGAAGATCCGGTCCGCGGTTTTGGAGGGTCCGCGAAACCCGGGTAGGTAGCCGGTTTTGAGAAAACCGCCAAAACTTCAAGCGCGGGAAGATTCCCGCCTCCACGCCGTGGCCCTAGATGCCGTTCCTGCCTCGGCCTTTGACGGCCCTAGACGCCGCCCGACGCCCGTCACCTCCTCTCCCGCAGCGAGGCCCTAGATGCCGTCGACGCCCATTGCCTCCGTCAGTCCCGAGACCGACGCCCGTGCCTCCACGACTTGGCGTCTTCAACCGCCGTCCGCCTCCTTGGTTTTGTGGCGCAAACCAAGAAACCCGCCTTCCGTCGCCGCTTGCGCTCTCGATCCAGGAATGGACGCCACAGCTGCCGCTCGGCCTGAGCTCCTCCACGGCAACTCTCCGTCGACACTCGACGTCCGTGTACCTGCAATCCAAAGACCAAGCGCACGATCACACCGCATGGTTGACAATTCACTCATCACAGGCAGGATAGAGTACTCTCGTTCCTCAATCTCCCCCTTGATGAGTGCATTGTCAACACACCACCTTAAACCAGAGAAGTGATAAAATAGAAGCAAGAAAGAGAAGAACTCAAGCAAGTGACAAAAGCTCAGAAAGGCAAGACCAGTCACTTACTCAAGCACAGATCGATCCCCTAAGACAAGGGCAACGGCTCGACGCAATCGATCAAAAGCCAAAACATGACTCCTCAAAGACAGAGGTAATGCTCGACGCAGTCATGCAAGAAGCAGAGGGAAAACGAGGAAACCAGGAGCCACAACCAAAACAGAAACTCCCCCTGAAATGCATTTCCCCTCACACGTGCAATTCTCCCAAAATGATGCACTCTCAAAGCCAAAATCAAACAAGTCTCCCCGAAATGCATTCCCCCTCACACGTGCAATTCTCCCAAAATGATGCACTCTCAAAGGCAAAATCAAACAAGTCTCCCCCTTGTTCGATCACTTCTCCAAAAAATTCTCCCCCTTGTTGGCACATGCACACATCAAGCCTAAACAAACCTAAAGCTCCCCCTGAAGCTGAGACTCCCCCTGAACAGATGCTATGCAATGAATGCAATGCAGGAGGTGTAAGTGAAAGCATTCAGGGATACAAGGATATGAGCAACATCTAGTCACAAGCACGTGTGCATCCATAAACAAGACCTGCATCTAGCTCAACATGGTATATCAAATCAGTCTAGAGCTAGGCAAGATCAGTTTAGGAAAAATAAAAGCATCACCCAAGATCTAGCACTAACAAGTAGGGAATGGAAAGCAGTGCTAATCATACTCATACAGGTGAGCCAAACCAGCCAAAAGCATGTTGTAAACATTCATTTTTCGATCACATTTATATCAAGCAATTCTTAATGCCAGGGGTTGAAAGCTTGTCATGCTTTACTTAGCAACGAGGCCAAGCCTATGCCAAAGACAATCAGAAGCTTAAGGCACTCGTTTCAGTCATGCACAGCCTTGCCCAGGTTCTCACAAGTGCAAAGTAAACCGTCCCGAAAGCTTGATTAGTGCGACAGGCAATCCCACCTAGATCTTTTCAATCCATTTCAAGAACAGTTCAAGCAAATTTATCAGATTTAGATCATTTCAAGTATGAATTGCTGAACGAAAAGCTACATTAGCATGAATAAGATAGCAAAGCATATCAACACGCCCTAACATGCTAGTAGCCAAGACAGGGTGATCATGTTTTTAGATTTTCAAATCAAAATAGTTTAACTCAGATGATGTCATATACATAGTGGAGCAAGCTATACATGATCAAATTTATCAACTCACACTAGCAGGCACTAGAAGATCATAGCAATGTATACAAGAATGCTAGTGCAAGTGAGGCAATGCAAAATGCAAACATGTACAATGCATATGCACAATGCAACTACCAAACCTAGAAAACAAAAGAAGAGCAAACAAGACCTACAAAGCTAACCAAAGAAAAGTCAGCGATCAAAAGGGGTAACAAACCCCAAGCTCCCCTCGCAAGCGAGCAAAGGTGTACTGCTCAAGCGGTTTGGTTAGGATATCTGCGGTTTGCCTCTCTGAAGGGACATGGATCAAGTCTATGTGGCCTCTCTCATGATTGTCTCGCAGGAAATGGAATCTGATATCTATGTGTTTGGTTCTGGAGTGTAGGACAGGGTTCTTTGCAATGCTAATGGCTGACATGTTGTCTACAAAGATGGGAACCCTACCGAAACTCAAACCATAATCCTGCAAGGTTTGCTTCATCCAAAGGATCTGGGAGCAGCAGCTAGCAGCGGCAACATACTCAGCTTCTGTGGAAGAAAGCGCTACGCTAACCTGCTTGCGAGAGGACCAAAACACCAAAGATGTACCGAGAAATTGACAAGTGCCGGATGTCAACTTGCGATCCAACCGACACCCACCGAAATCGGCATCAGAAAATCCCACCAAAACCAGAGAAGAATTCGCAGAGTACCAAAGACCAAATTCAGGGGTGAATTTCAGATACCTGAAGATGCGTTTCACCACCTGCCTGTTGGAAGTACGTGGAGAAGTCTGGTACCGCGCACAAAGGCCGACGCCGAACGGAATGTCCAGCCGCGTCGCCGTCAGGTACAGGAGAGAGCCGATCATGCTCCTGTACTCCTTCTGGTCCACCGCCTCACCGTCCAAGTCCTCATCAAGCGCCGTCGAAGTGCTGATCGGAGTCGGATGAGGTGACAAGTCACTCATGTCGAACTTCCGCAGCAAGTCCCTGGTGTACTTGGCTTGATGGACGAACGTGCCCTGAGGAGTTTGCTTGATCTGCAGCCCGAGGAAGAACTGCAGCTCACCCATCATGCTCATCTCGAACTCCCTGGACATCTGCTCAGAAAACATGGAGACAAGAGCGTGAGAAGAGCCACCAAAGATAATATCATCCACGTATATCTGAACTAATACAAAGTCATTGCCAGACCGCATGAGGAACAAAGTTTTATCCACACATCCCATTTTAAAGCCCTGAGCTAGCAAAAATATTTTCAATCTATCATACCAAGCTCTGGGTGCCTGTTTCAAACTGTAAAGAGCTTTTCGAAGTTTATAAACACGGTTTGGAAACTTGGGATTTTCGAAACCAGGGGGTTGTTTCACATAAACCTCTAATTCGATAAAACCATTTAAGAAGGCAGATTTAACATTCATTTGGAAAACTTTAAAACCCTTGGAAGCAGCAAATGCAAGAAAGATTCGAATAGCTTCCAAACGAGCAAAAGGGGCAAAAGTTTCCTCAAAATCAATCCCTTCCTTCTGGCAAAACCCCTGGGCAACAAGTCGAGCTTTGTTTCGAACAACCAACCAATCCTCTCCCTGCTTGTTTTTGAAAACCCACTTCGTTCCGATGGGATTACAAGCAGGCGGAGGCTCGACTAAAACCCAAACTTGGTTTCTCTCAAAATTTTCAAGTTCCTCATGCATGGCATTGACCCAATTAGAATCAGAAAGAGCGTGTCCAATATCCTTGGGCTCAAAAGAGGCAACAAACGCTGAATGAGCAAAGCCAGCAATACTCGTTACCTTGGACCTGGTGACTCGCTCGTTGAGATCACCTAGCATCTGTTAAGGTGGATGGCGACGCTGAATGTGTCGAGGTGCTTCCCGCGTCGAAGTCGCCTCCTCCTCAACCAAGTCTAGTGTCTCCTCAGGTGCAGCTGGTGAAGCCTGAGTCACCTCCTCGACCGGCCCCCGTGAAGTAGACGTAGTTGGATCGGGGCCGTCATCATCGTCCGAGCTCGTGGCGGAGGCAACTGGGTCCACAACACGCGTGGTAGCCTCAGCCTCGCCCTTCGCAGCTTCTTCCTCCTCATCTTCAAAGATGGAAGTGCCAAGCTCATCATCTCCTGCAACTTCAAAGACAGAAGAATTGCACGGTGCAGTCTCGTCGAAAGTGACTTCACAAGTCTCTCTGACGATGTTAGTATCAATAATTAGCACACGGTACGCTCTAGAGTGAGAAGCATAACCGAGAAAAATACCGTCAGACAAACGAGACTCAAACTTATTAAGATTTCCATCTTTCAGCACAAAGCACCGGCAACCAAAAACTCTGAGATGGTCAACACGGGGCTGGAGTCCAAATCGCAACTCATAAGAAGTCCTGTGCATGAAAGCACGCAAGAAAATACGGTTGGACACGTAACAAGTGGTGTTAACCGCCTCAGCCCAGTATTTGCGAGCAGTCCTGTGCTCATCGAGCATCGTCCTCGCCATCTCAACCAGCGTCCGATTCTTTCGCTCTACAACTCCATTCTGCTGTGGAGTGTAGGGTGAAGAATACTAGTGTTTAAGCCCTTGATCACTGCAAAAGGCGTCAAAATGAGCATTTTTGAATTCTGTGCCATTATCACTGCGAATCGCTCGCATGGCCTGGGGTAGCTCATTTTTCAACCTCAAGATCAAGTCTTGAACAACCTCGAAAGCCTCATCCTTGGTTCTCATGAAAAAGACCCAAGAATAGCGAGAAAAATCGTCCACGATCACAAGAACGTACCACTTCCCACAAACAGACATCACCCTAGAAGGACCAACTGTGTCCATGTGTAGCAACTCTCCAGGGTGAGCGGTCATCACCTAATTAACAGGCAGATGAGAAGCGGCAATCATCTTCCCGTGGCGACATGGATGGCAAACAAGGTCCTTTTCAAACTTCAATTTGGGCAATCCTCGGCTTAGGCCAAGTGAGCTAAGTCTCGACAACAAATCGAAGCTCAAATGTCCAAGTCTCCTATGCCACTTCCACAAATCAGAAGAAGGACCAGCCAACAAGCAACGAGAAGGGCCAAGAGGAGTTCCAGAAAAGTCAACCAAGAAAACCCGATCGCGAGGTGTAATCCGGCAAACCAACTCTCCTCTGGAATCCAAAACACGCGAACAGCCCTCCTTGAAGCGAACCTCAAACCCCTCATCAAGAAGTTGCGAAACAGAGAGCAAATTAAAGCCAAGATTCGAAACCAAAGCAACTTCTCTCAGGGTAAAGCGATCAGAAACTCAAACAGCGCCAAGTCCACGTACCTTTCCTCTTCCATTATCCCCGAACACAATGTACTCCTTTGAGCGCATCGGGGTGAGGCTGGAGAACCATTTGTCATTCCCGGTCATATGACGCGAACAACCGGAGTCCATGATCCACCTGTTCTCCAAACCTCCGACCTGCACATCAGTAGTGAGACAAAGGGTGAGCAAATGTCTCAACACTGGGTTAGCAAAGTGAGAAGCAAACCAGTGTCGAGCCATTTGCTCTACAGAAGGGTTAGCAAAACCAGGCAAAGCGTATCCCCCGTCCCGTCTATCGCGTGACTGATGAACACCACCGCGAGGAAAGCGTGGTGCCTCGAAACCTCCTCCAAAGCCTCGGTCCCGTGGTCCATAGCCATACTGAAAACGACCAGGAGCACGACCGGCAAAACGACCACCCGCTGGAGCACGGTAACCACCACCGTCTCTCTGACCTCCACCTACACGGCGCGCCCTAGCATCTTGCCTACCACCACGCTGAGAAGGACCATGCACCCGAGCAGAGTACAGGTCCGCGTTCCATCTCTCCTGCTCTCGCCTCACAGCCCGCTTCCTCCTGAAGCAAAATTCCTCTAGGTGACCTTCCCTGTCACAGAACTTGCAGTGGTACCTCACCTCACGCTTGGGAGGTGGAGGCCTAGCCTGCGGACGGGGAGGAGCAGCCCCCTTCTTCTAGGCAACCTGGGCTGCGGCAGCAGGGAGCGTGTCGAGGGGATTCCTCAGCTCATTGGGTTTTGGAACCCGAACCTACTTCTGTGGAGGTGCTTTCAGTGGTTCTTTAAGTACACCATCCGCGGGGTCAACAAGCGAAGGCTGCGTGCTCGTACTAGCAGTGTTTCCAGCAGCCTTGCCAATCTTACCATACAACCTGTCAAAGTCTGACTTCGTGTATGTGTAACCGACCCCAAACCCATCACCACGCTTGAACTGCTTAATCATCATGCCCAACTGCGGCTCACTGCTAGAAACCCAACTCAGAATCGCCCTAAGATAGGTATTCTCATTCTCCAAGTTGGCTTTCTCTACCGCAAGACTATCCAGATCAGCAATCAAACTAGGGCAAACAGAGCAGTCAATAGGTGGGCTAGACTCTACGACCTTAGTCTTCCCAAAAGACTTGATCAAAGCATTTTTCTCATCTAGCTCCGACCTAAGCGTGGGACAAAGCTTACAAGCACCAAGCAAAACTGGCCTAGACTTCATCTCCTCTAGCTCGCACACAACAGTAGCAAACTTGGACTGCAACGAAGCTAGATCGGACTTAAAGATAGGACACTCATCGCATTCAAGCACATCACTAACAATTGGAGCGTCCTTAACCAGTTCTAGTTCATGCTTGGCCTTAGCGAGCTCATGAGACACGTCTGAAAGCGAAGTCTTAGCAACATCTAAGTTCGCAACGTTCTCATCATGCTTGGCACGAAGAGCAACAAGATCGTTCATGTGAGATATGAAGCCAGTGCACTCATCCTCACTAGATTTCTTCCTAGCACAAGCCAGCTCAGCCCTAAACTTTCTACGCTCTCTAGCTGCTTCCTTAAGCAGCCTTTTCTGGTTGTCGAGAGCGGCGTACAACTCCCTAACCTCTGTATCTAGCAGGTCAATCATGGAGTTTACCTCTGAACCACTCTCGGATCCAGGAGAAGAGTCGATGTGCGTCGGTGTAGCATGTCCACCCGAAGATGCACGAGCACCATCGGCTTCACCCGCCATGGTGCAGAAGCCCTTGCGCCGACCGGCCACCAAGCAAAGGCCGATGAAGCCGGTGGCTTCCTTGTCCCACTTCTTCTTCTTCTTGTCGTCATCGTCGGAGGTCGGTGAAGAAGAGCAGTCGGTGTCAGAGCTCTTGTCGAGGTCGCTGAGCTGCGCCAGTAAGGCCTTCTCCCATTTCTTGGCCTTGTACTGAAAGCGCTTCTTGAGCGACTCCCTGTCGAAGCGTCCTCCCCGGTCACGACTGTGGTGCTTGTGGCGCCGATGCTCCTTGTTGGAGCCTCCCTCGTCGCGGTTGCGGTGGCGGTAGTAGTCGAAGTGGTTGTTCTGGCCACCGCCGGACTTCTTGGGGCAATCGGCGATGAAGTGGTTCAAATCGCCGCAGTTGTAGCACCCGGGGTTCTTCTTCCTCTGCCTATTGTGGTAGACGCACTGGAACTTGCTGATGAGGAGGCACAAGTCATCGTCGCCCAGCGTCTCCAGCTGCTCATCTGTAACAGAAGGCAAAGAGGCAAGAGAAAAGCCAAGAGCAGAGTTAGCGTTAGAGCTCGATCCACCAGGGCCAGTCACAAGAGCAATGCTCTTGGAAGGAGGGGCACCATTGAGCTTGGCTCGTGTCTGGTTATCCACCTTTGTGGCCTTGGGCTTGCTGAAAAGCTCGTTCACCGTCGGAGTCTCATAGCCAGCAGACTCAATGATGGTGTTCACCTTGAGATCCCACACAGAGCGATCAAGTGCGTAGAGCAACTTGAGAGCCTTCTTGTGCTCTGTGTACTCAAGGGCATCAGCAGATCTGTTCGCATTGACTATGTTCACAATCGACTGAAAACGACTGAACATCAAGTCAATGCACTCACCCGGCTCCTGTGTGAAGTTCTCATATTCACGCCGGTGAGTCTCAAACTGTCTGGCCTTCACCTGAGGTGTGCCCTCATGGTAGTTCTCAAGGCACGTCCAAATCTTGTGGGCTACCTGAAAACCCTGGACGCGTGAGAACTCCGCACGAGAAACGTCAGCGAACAAGGCATTGACAGCCTTGGCGTTAGCCTCGTGCTCAGTCACTTGAAGAGGATTTACCCGAGCGGTAAGCACCGCGTAAGCCTGGTTCTTAGTAATATCCCAGACCTCGGCTCCCATGCTCTGCAAGAAGGCTCTCATGCGAACCTTCCAGTAGGCATAGTCCTCGCCGGAAAACACCAGGATCTTCCCAAGACTCGCCATGGTCGCCAAGTGGTTTTCGAACTGGTTAAGGTACTGAAAACCTCAACCAGGCTCTGATACCAATTGAGGGACCGAAACTGGCGACCAGAAGGGGGGGGGGGGTGAACGGGAGCCGATCAAAATTTCTCTCGAAATTGATCCGTCGGCCTATATCCCAAAATCACCGCAACCCCTCGCACCTAAGAAAAGAGAAAACAGCTATGGACTAGCTATCTCCAAGCGAAAAGCCCTAGGAAGCGAAGCGGAAGCTATACAAGAAAACTCCACAAACTGCAGCACTGCAGAATCAGACCGGTCTGACCGCTTGCTCAGACCGGTCAGACCGGTCTTGCTGGAATTCGAAAATTCAGACCGGTCAGACCGGTTTTAGAGACCGGTCAGACCGGTTGCGCCCAGACAGATCGCAAACAAAGCTTCAAATGACGAATCTTGAGCAAACGAAGTCCAAATCCAACGAAACTTGGAGGATAGCTTCGCATCTACCCCGTGAACATATCCCCAAAAGAACTTTCCCAAAAGATTAACAGATCGTGAGTAATCAAGGGAATATCAAAGAGGATTGGGGTTTTCTCAAGAACCCAAAAACTCCAATTCGTGAGAACTCTCGATTCCAGTAGACTTAGCACTAGGCTAGAAGGTTTAGAATCATCACAAAGAGTCCATCAAACCACGAATTCAAAGGTTTGTCTCCTCCGAACACAAAACACACCAAAAGAGGAGAATTGAACCCAAAACGCAAGAGAGGAGGGAGAGGACGAGGAATCAGCACACAAAGGTGAATCTCAAACGAATTTTATTCCTTAATCTCAGAGGAATTCACCTATACAAAGGCTAGAGCCATCCGCCCATCATCCACCCTCTAGATTTGAGTGATTAGCTATAACCTAACCCTCTTTTGCGTTGGAGACCTTGGCCCTGACCTAGAGCACGAGGAAGGAGAAGGAGTAAATAGAAAAGGACTCAAGAGACTCAACCCTCACGAACAGGTGAGGGGGACTTAAATACCCAGCTGCTGCGGCTAGACCGGTCAGACCGGTCCAAGGGACCGGTCAGACCGGCCGGTTCTGCAGCAGCCCTGTACATGTCCTCAATCAACGGTGGAGTTTCTTTCTTCGACCCGAAGTCTTCCCTGCGATGCCTCCACATTGACGAAGATCCGGTTCGCGGTTTTGGAGGGTCCGCGAAACCCGGGTAGGTGGCCGGTTTTGAGAAAATCGCCAAAACTTCACGCGCGGGAAGATTCCCGCCTCCACGCCGTGGCCCTAGACGCCGTTCCCGCCTTGGCCTTCTGACGGCCCTAGACGCCGCCTGACGCCCGTCACCTCCTCGCCCGTAGCGAGGCCCTAGACGCCATCGACGCCCGTCACCTCCGTCAGTACCGAGACCGACGCCCGTGCCTCCACGACTTGGCGTCTTCAACCGCCGTCTGCCTCCTTGGTTTTGTGGCGCAAACTAAGAAACCCGCCTTCCGTCGCCGCTTGCGCCCTCGATCCAGGAATGGACGCCACAGCTGCCGCTCGGCCTGAGCTTCTCCACGGCAACTCTTCGTCGACACTCGACGCCCGTGTACCTGCAATCCAAAGACCAAGCGCACGATCACACCGCACGGTTGACAATTCACTCATCACAGGCAGGATAGAGTACTCTCGTTCCTCACCTAACACTACTGGAAAATCAGCCAAAGGTCTAGGCCAAAAGTACCAGCTCATATTGTAACCGGTACTGATACTAGGCATTGGTACCAGTTGCAACAACAGCCGGTACTCTTGGCCTGCGCCAAGCACCGGAAAATTGCGCCGCGTTAGAAACCGGTACCAATTGAATATCAAAGACACCGATTAAAATCATGAGCCGGTTCCGATTGGCCCATGCATTAATGGCACCAGATAATGGCACGACCCGATGCCTTTGGAGCAGACATCTTCATCGGGTCATACCACAACCCGAGGCCAATAAAGATGACAAGCCTTAGGTACCGGTTCAAACAACCACCCGGTACCAATCAACTCGCGATATTTTAAAGATATTTTAAAGTCCGGCCCTCGACACCTGAGCTCTCATCTCTCTACCCCTCATTTCTCTCCCTCTCATCTCTCTCTACCTTATCCTCAGCGCCCAACTCGTCGCTGCTCCAGCAGGCTGGCCTGATGATGGGCTGCACCAGCAAGCGGCGGCGGCAGCCGTGCAGCAGCTGGACCAGAGCGGGGAGAACAACTGCGGCGAGGCTGCGGGGAGCAGCGGTGGCAGTGGTACTGTCAAGGAGAAGGCGCGCATCAGCGGCGCCGGGAGGTCGTCGTCATCGTCGGGGAGGAAGAAGGTGAGCAGGCCGCGGTTCGCGTTCCAGACGTGGAGCGCCAACGACATCCTGGACGACGGCTACTGGTGGAGGAAGTACAGCGCCCACCCCAGGTTCGTCGTTCGGTTTCTCGATCCATCTCTTAATTACTACTTAGTTTCGCATCACTCGTTTTCATCCGAAGCGCGGGGACTAATGGGGTTGCAGTACTTGCTTGCTCTGCTCTCTCTCGTGCAACACTAATTGATTTGTGGCTGCAAGGGGCACCGGCCGCCGCCGTGAAGCGCGGGGACTGCCGGGCGCGCAGGTAGCTGCCCGCTTGCCGCCGCTGGTGGAGCGCACGGGCCGCCGACGGCCGCCGTGGGAGCCGTGGAGCGCGTGGGCCGCCGCCGAGGAGCACGGGAGCCAGCCGTGGTGATTTTTTCTTTTTGTCTTTGTTTTCATATGCATGTGGGATTGTATAGCTTGTATCTATCTTGTGATTGATTCTTTGAATGATTTGTGGGATCTATGGATTTCGCATCAATCGATTCATATACTTTCGTTGATTCTTCGAATGATTTGGCATTACTGGTGAGCGATGCGAGGGGAACGAGAGGGGATGGGAGGGAACGGGCTTATTTTTTTTTGTTTGCCGAAAATGCTTTGGTACCGGTTGGTCTTTCCAACCGGTACCAATAGATACTTAAGGCACCGGGTGAAAAACCCGGTGTCCTAGACTGAGGCCAATGGTCTCGGTTTGGGGGTACCGGTTGTAAAACCGGTGCCTAAGCTCATCTTCAACCGGTTCTGAAGGCTCATTTTCTAGTAGTGTAATTAACACGGCATGGGTTTTCCATGTATATATGTTCTCAGTGTATAATTACAAGAATTTATAAAGAATAACCTTGAGCATGTCTACTATATGACTGGCCCTTGCAACTTGCCAGACTCTTGACACGCATTTGTGGGTGCTTCTCTCAAAGTATTATCAAGTTGCGCTCAAATACCTCTAAGAAAACATATATAAAGAATATCAAGACATTTATGGTCTGTGATCTCATGAGAGGGAAGACCCTTTTTTTTCATTGGTAGACTTAACTAAAGCGACTATTCACTAGTCAACTACTAGCAGTGTTACGGTTCAAAAATTCCAGGGTTTTTTTTAGGGAAACAAATTGCAAATTCAAATGTACATTTAAAATGATTAGTTAGAGAAGTCATGCTGAAGCAATAATTATATATGGGATGACGCCACACTAATAAACTAATATATGTTTAGAAAGTGTATTTTTCATTGAGTATAATACCTAGTATAACCATTATAAATTTTACTCTTCTTTTATGTTTGTTATGTTGACGTGCTAAGGACTTCAATTCCGCTAACCAGCATGGGCATATCAACCATCATTTGTTATGGCAATTCAACTAGCAAAGTTAGTTGCATATATATATATATATATATATATATATATATATATATATATATATATATATATATATGCATAGTACAACCCGGCCAGTAGAAATTCTAGTTCCGACCAGGGGTTTCCAAAATCTTCTTATCTTGGTTAGCAACTGATGGTAGTAGCAACTGATGGTAACAAGCACTGCCAATACACATATTACTTCTTAAAAACATTTTATTAGTTTTTTTTACTTTCACCACTGGAACTAAGGCTGAATTTGTATTGGTACAAAATGAGTTCTTAACGACTGGTACATATTTACTGAGCCAGGCTGGTTACCACCGGTTGACAGTGTATTCCCTTCGTTCCAAAAAACAAGTCATCCTAGGATTCAAAATTTGTCCCAAAAAACAAGTCATCCTACTCTATTTAGAAAGTGCATGCGCATGCAAGAATCACTTATTGCCAAATATGGATAATATATAGGGGCAAACGTGGTCATTTTACCTTCTTGTTAAGTTGTCCTAGAATTCTTAGGATGACTTGTTTTCTTGGGACGGAGGGAGTACTACCTTAGTTTTCTGGCAAAATCATTTAGGAGAGAATACTAACCCAATTCATGATAAACAAGGTGTAATGAGTATAGGAAAATTAATAAAAAGCTAAATTTATTCTAGGATTATTCACAACATTACGATTCCCTTGATCCGAGTGTAAAGTAGACATCAGTAACATCTCAACAACAAATTCAGACACGATTATGAAACCAACTTTGTTAGATGACAACTAACGTAGAGGGTACCAAAAAAAAATCAAAATTTAAGTGCACAAATTGCATTGTTTAACTTCGAGACGTATACAAATAGAATCTCAGTATAAAAATCAGTTCCAGTTGTCATACATTATGTTTGATCACTACTACAGAATACATCATCGCAAACACCCCATCACCGCCGGTTTGTTTCGAACCGGCGGTGATAGTCTATCACCGCCGGTTCCAAATGGACCCGGCGGTGATGCTAATATATCACCGCCGGTTCGTAATACGACCCGCCGTTCCCCGCCGACCCTTCCCCTTCCCTCTCTGCTCCTTTCCCCTGCTAGCTCCAACACTGGCTCCCCTTTGTCCCTTCCCGCTGCTTCCCCAAGCTCTCTTACCCTACGGATCCGCAGCGGCAGCGGGAACGGCAAGCTCGCGGAGAGCACGGCGGCATCGGGAGCGGCGAGCACGGCGACGGCGGGAGCGGCGAGATCCGGCGCGGTGCCATGCGAATCGACCTCTGTGAGGTGCGGTGCCCCTTCCCTCCCCTGCTCACGACTACCCCTAACCTCGCCGCCCCTCTCTTCCCCTGCAGGTAGGGACTAGCCGCGGCCGCCCTGGCCTTGCCCTTCTCTGCCGGGGCCGGCTGCAGCAGCGCAGGAAGTGGCGAGCGCGCAGCGGCGGCGGCAGCGGCGAGCTCGCAGCGAGGGCGGTGGCGACGGGAGCGGCAAGCGCGGTGCTGCGACGGCGGCAGCAGCAGCATGGCGAGCAGCGAGCGGCGAGCGGCAGCGACGCGGCGGGGCGAGCGGCAGCAGTAGCAGCAACAGCGCAGCCTATTTTTTTTTGTTTCCAAACGGGGCAACACCGTCGGGTCTCAAACCGGCGGTGATGGTTCGGACTATCACCGTCGGGTCTGAAATCGGCGGTGATAGCTATTTTGAACCGGCGGTGATGGGGGCGCTGGAGTAGTGGATGACGGCCTACGTATAGGTACCAAGCAAAAAAAAAGTCAGCTGTGTGTTTGTACACCAATACCACATCGACAACAGTAGTATTAAGTTATACTGTCAGTTTCACATGTATGTAACCAGATCCTTATCATTTGGAAACATGATGACCACATATAGAAACACATACACTGATAGCTGCAGCAAGTTAACAAACTGTACATGTAAAGTCGGCAACCGTACGACAGCGTGCACTGATCATTATTTGGCCATAGGCTGGATATTTTGATTACCATGCAGGTTGTATGTAGGAAATGTTGCGACTCTGCAAGCACAAATTAAAATTTAGGGGTGCAAATTAGTGAATCTTAGGTGCACCTTCATTTCTCTTTATAGTTTAAAATTTTGTGCTACTTCTCCAAAATAAGATATTATTTTAAAGGAGTAGTATAAAATTTTGAACTAAAGATGATTGGAAGGGCATCTTAGGGTCACCAACTGACACTGCTGAATTAAATAGATGGTGAATCATTTACAGCGAAGATTTCTTTTTGGCAGCAATGAATGGCATATTCTATTTCTATCTATGGTCATTTTTCCCATTTTCATTTTGCGCAATTTGTTTTACCACTTATCTGTGTTAGATATAGTGTGCCTTTGGCCCATTTAATAAATCTAATAAAACTCTATGGTCCAATATTGCACATTAAATGGCTTAAATGTGGGCATAGATATGCATGGTGCCGCTGGGTGCTCTATGGTCCAATATTGCACATTAAATGGCTTAAATATGGGCATGGATGTGCATGGTGCCGCTGGGTGGACAGCCAGCGAGCGGACCGACGGGCGTGGCTTAACTTTTGTCACTTACTCAACTTGAAGTAGGAGTTACCAAAATTATTGGCAATCAAAGGCTTGATTACGGGAGTTTCTGTTTTCTCCACTCCCGTTCCTTCTCGTAGCGCGACCAGAGGCTCGCGGCCTTCCGTCTCCCGCAGCGAGACTCCTCCTTTCCTCCTTTCTTTGATATAAGTCGAAGAGGGCACCTTCAGTCAAATCTCTTGCAATCATCACAATCCAGCAGCACTGTGAGTTCTTCCCGTTTCATCTCCTGCGCGCACACGGGATGGATGAGTAGGCCTTCGAAACGTCTCCGTCCGCTGGGTTCACCTGCTTGGGTGAGGGCAACAATCATGTTTTTGGGGAGTGCGGCTCGGCACGACTACTCGCCTCTCCTTCTCCCTGTTCCCGGCGGAGGCGCGGCACGGGGTTGGCGCTAGGCGACGTCTTCACTACAACATTCCTGCACTGCATCGAGCGGGACGACTGCATCAACAAAGCACCATGTCTCTTTCGGGTGCTTCCGGCTCTGCCGCTGGGTATGCTAATCTTATTGTCAAAATTGCAATCTTTGTGGTTAGTCTAAACAGTATGATCAACATGTGTTATTTGAGAAATTTCACATATCATACTTTGCTGTTTAGCACTAGATTTATATTCACGATAACTTTGATGGTGTATCCTTTTGATAAGCGCATATATGATATCATGTTTTTCTTACTTACATCAATTTTATGGATTAAATCAAACATGAATTTGCCTAAATTTCTAACAATCTGTTGCGTGCATAGTTCTTTTTTTCTCTTTTGCGATCAGTTATGTTAATTGATGCTTGAAGGCAGGTGGCTATTTTATCTATTTTAGTCCCATCTCACCAACCATGCTGTTCTCTTCTGTCCAACAAGTAATCCTCCAGTACATGAAGCAATTGAAGAACTATATATATGCTGCAACCATGATGCTTCCCTTGTCCCTTAGTCTCTAAGAATCTTGGCAAGAAGATTTTGATATACAAGACATGTACCTTTAATTTATCTACATGACATGCATGTACCTTAATTACAATTTACAATCTTGGTTAAACAAATTGTAGTATACCAAAACCGTACCCTATCATAGGCATCTCAAGAAACAACCATTATATTGGTTCACTGTTACTTCACGATAATTAAATATATACTTGATCGCAATCACACGCTTGAAAACCTGCATAATTGCAGTTGGTCGTCCATTCGAAGTTTCTTTCAACACACAAGTGCCCGTCATTTGTGAAAGCGGAAACATTCTTCACCCCTAGTCGCCACTTGTGTTACTGTGAAAAGGAAAGGTCTGCCGAAGCTTTTCAGACCAGGGATTAGCTACAGCCTTTACCAGTAGTCGCTGCGGCCAGCGCGTAAAGTTGCTGCGGCGTCCATTTCTGTCGTGTTTTGACCGTTTTGGAGGAGATGCCACACGGAAATGTCGCAAAGCTTGTGCATAGTGGAGCCGGCCACTAGCGACTTCGCCTGCACGCTATACACCAGTAGCTAGCTTTGATCTTTCCCCTGCTGCATTCTTAATCTGATGGTTCAGATATCACAGGATTCACAGCTATCGAGCTATATTCCGCCGAACCGTGTGTGTTCACACACCCAAACCGTACAACTCACTTTGCTGGTACGGATTTGATACCATTGTTAGTCGATCTGTTCTTGGTCCAACATGTGTCATGTATGAGATTGGTGTGACTCACACACAAGTACATGGCGACTTACGGTAATTTTTGTGAAATGCATACTTGATAAGTAAAATTCTTTGATATATAAAACCAACAAGATCAAATTCTGGATATTTTTTGACTGGCTCCTTTGTTCCTTAACTATTAATTGAACTGTAGTGCTGAGTGACAATATGATGAATTATTCCTTGTCCTATTTGAGGAACTTTTCCAATGGAGCTGAGGTGCAAAAGCTATGTGAAAAGTATTGCTTCTAAATCCACTTTCCAGTGAAGCAAAAACCTTTCACCAGCCAGAAGCAAATCAGCACGACCATTTTGCTTCCACTAGCCTATATCAACCCATGCTTCCGCACGAGCTAATTAGAATTAATATAAAAATAAAATTTATAGCTAATACTAATAATTATTATTTATCTCATACCCTCTTTCATCTATTAAATATTCTGACACATACTCTAAAATACATATTTAGCATTATCTACTTGCAATAGATTTCATTTGGCATCACTGTCATACCCGGGGCAGCGGGACTGCTTATAGGCATAAAATGTTCTAGAGTAAGGGATAGCTCATGGATGTGCCTTACTCCTCTCTTGTAACTACCCGAATAGGTGTAGAACTATATGCAGTACGAAAGAAACTACCCGATCATGTTGTAATAGGACTCCAACTGTACTCAGCTAAGACTTTCCATGTAACCCTATCCCTCCGGATATATAAGGGCGGGCAGGGATCCCCTCGAAGGATCAACACATAAGGCAATACAAACAACCACACAGGACGTAGGGTATTACGCAACTCGCGGCCCGAACCTGTCTAAATCTTTGTGTTCCTTGCACCATCGAGTTCCAGAGCAGTCGATCCCTACCTACAAATCTTACTGCTAAGGGTATCCTAAGCAGGCTTGGCGGTAAACACCGACAGCTGGCGCGCCAGGTAGGGGGCTTGGCGAGTTCATCGGCGAGTTTGATGGCCACTTTCGCTTTCAGCACCATGACGCTTCCTCAAGGCGCCACCTTCGTCTTCGGCTCGTGGGTCTGCATCGCCAATGGTTCGGGCGGCTTTAACAGCCACCTAACCAATCCCCCCATGCTGAAGGCAACCACGTCGGAAAGCTCCAACAAGTTCGCCGGATCAGATGATCATGGCATCATGCTGCTTCCAGACCTCGCCAAGGAGATCGAGATGAAACTCGAAGACAACTCGAGTTCCACTCGGACTCAGATCAATCTCGAACCGAATTCTACTCGGATTGATATTCCTCTTGCGCAACCCATCCTCGGGTTGCGCAACGCATCATCTACTTACAAATAGATGATCGGATCCACCTATGAAAATAGTTTGGATCATCTTCTCTATGTCGAAAACCACTCAGTCACTGCTGACCGAGAGGCACCCTTTTTGACGTATACCCAGATCCAGTCGAGTCATCTCACGACAGCCTGGATTTTATCACCAATGCGCTGGCAAAAATTCAACTCAAGTCCTGCCAGGATCAAACACTCGCAAAACTACTCGATAACCTTCGAGAAGTTGCCAGCATTGATGATCTCCTGTTTCAACACGGTACCCCCTCACAACTGAGAGGGAAACTGGGTCTGGGGAAACTGTACTAGCTGATAGCTAATTATGAATCAGATCTAGAAAGCTTCTCCCCCAAACGCCTGGTTTCAGTGATCAACCAACAAGGTGGAGGTGCTCCTAGTCATCACGACCCTAACGAGGCCTTGGATCAGATTTCAGAAGACAATTTGACCCAAGACGCTCCACAAGATGAGGATGAAGCTATTCACACGGCTCACAGGGCAAGAAATCAACGTAAAGGAGAACGCAGGGCTCGAGCTGTTGAGCGTGCTCTCCTTCCCCCGTGCAACCTCAACAACGAATTCAACAACATCACGGATCCAGTCTTCACTACTCCTATCGCCACGATGACAAAAGCAACCCTGCGACTCATGCAGATGCCTCAAAAACCGGAGATGGAACGTGTCATACACCTCGCAAAAAATGATGTTGAACAACTTGAGAGACAAAACCCGTTGTCTTCGCTTCATGGCACCCGGTCGAGGGCCACTAAAACAGTCATACCTCAAGCAAGCCGTACCCCCGAAGGCCATCACCGTCAACAACAGCTGAGCAACAAAATCAAAGAAACCAAGATGATCAGGAAGTCGCAAGCTTCCATCGCCCCAGGGGCGGCCAACCACCAGCAAACCAAGCTCCTGGGCCTCAACCGAATCGCAACAACAACCACGGCCACAACAGGGTGGAAGTAGCCGATTCCATAGTGGACGCACGGGACATCATCAACACAAGACGCAGATCGCAGCTTGCAGATAATTCCGATCGTTTCCAAGCCCTCAGCAGAGTTTTTGACAACATCGAGTACTTGAAGGATTTCAAGCCAACGAACATCCAGAAGTACGATGGTAAGCAAGATCATGCTCAATGGTTATGTTTATACTCGACCGCTGTTAGTGTTGCAGGAGGAGACACCAACACCATAGTCCTCTACTTCCCGATGGCACTGGAACCCGCACCCCTCACATGGCTCGAGAGTTTAGCGCGCGAGTCCATACACTCGTGGGAGGATCTCAAGAAGGCCTTCATCGACAACTTCCAAGGCTCGCTACATCGAGTAGCTACTCGACACGCCTTGTCTATGTGCAAGCAGGAGCAAGGCGAATCAATCAGATCCTATGTCAAGTGCTTCTTCGACACAAGAGCCACCATCCCCAATGTCGCGGATGATGATGTCATCGACTACTTCCAGAGTGACATTACTGTCCAGTCTCTATACCGTGAATTCGGGCGAAATCGTCCCAAAATGGTAGTAGAGCTGCGCGACATGATGCAGTACTGGGCTGACGAAGAAGAGCAAGAGCGCAGCCACTTCCCATGTCGCAACAACGATAACAATGGGAAGCGTCACAACGACCATGGAGGGCCCAGCAACCAGCGGGATTCTGCGCGCAAGCACAAGCCTGACGATACTGTCGGGACTATGGATCGCACCCCGCGTGGTAAGAAGAATGAAAAGCCGCAGGATCAATTTGACAAGATCCTTCACAACAAGAGGTTCCCAATCCACCCCAAGAGCAACCACTCGATGTGGGAGTGCACGATCCTGCGCAAATCCTTCCAGTCAACACCGCCAGATGCTCCCAAGAAAAAGCAGAACAAGGATGATGAAGATGACAAGAAAGACCCCGATGGGTTCCAACAACAACAAAACGTCGTCAACGTTATATTTGGAGGAGATCCCAGCTTCTCCAAGCGGGCCCAGAAGCTACTACTCAGAGAAATTCTTTCAGTTGAGCCAGCAATTCAGAGACCACTAAAATACAGCGAGGTCCCCATCATCTTCTCCAGGGAGGATCAATGGACCAGTTTCTCCAAACCAGGAAAGTTTCCGCTAGTACTCGATCCAGTTGTCCAAGGATCTAAGCTTACTCGAGAACTCATCGATGGCGGAAGCGGGCTCAACTTGATCTTTGCAAGTAAATTAGCTAAGATGGGTCTCAACTACATGAGTATGCTCACTCCAAACAAGGCCCCTTTCTACGGCATTGTTCCCAGAAACTCTTCTACATCAATTGACTCGGTTACCCTTCCGGTCACATTTGGTACAGAACAAAACTTCCGGACGGAATACATCAAGTTCGAAGTAGCCGACTTCGAATCTTCCTACCACGCTATACTGGGAAGATCTGCGCTGGCTAAGTTCATGGCAATGCCACAATATGTGTACCTGCTCCTCAAGATGCCAGGCAATACAGGAGTACTTTCCCTGCGAGGAGACCTCCTCAAGTCCTTCGAGTGTGACAAGGAAGCAATAGATCATGCTGCCACAATTCGAGTTCCTAGCTCTGTCATCGAAATACTTGCTGCCGCTAAGGAACTCTCACTCAACAAGGACTCAATGCCATCCAAGAAAACAAGCCAGTCGTCGGTTAAGCCAACTGGCGACGTGGGCACCAAGACTATTCAGCTACAAGAAGGGGACGACTCCAAAACCGCCATCATCGGAGCTGGCTTGGTCGACAAATAGGAACTCGAGCTCGTCAACTTCCTTAGGGCCAACCGAGACGTATTTGCGTGGAAACCAGCGGATATGCCAAGGGTGCCCAAGGAGTTGATCGAGCATGCCCTTAAGGTCGATTCCAAAACCATACCAAAGAAGCAACAATTATGGCGTTTCTCCCCGGACAAGCGAGAAGCCATCAAGAAGGAGCTGGCGAAACTACTCGCAGCAGGGTTCATCAAAGAGGTCTACCATCCTGAATGGTTGGCCAACCCTGTACTCGTCCAGAAGAAGAACAACAATGAGTGGAGGATGTGCGTCGACTACACCGATCTAAATAAGCATTGCCCAAAGGATCCTTTCGGGCTACCCCACATTGATCAAGTAATCGACTCCACGGTAGGATACATCCTGTTATCCTTCCTCGACTGCTATTTATGCTATCATCATATCGCCCTGAAAAAATAAGACCAAATCAAGACGGCATTCATCACCCCTTACGGGGCATACGCCTAAAAGACAATGTCCTTTGGGTTGAAGAATGCTGGTGCCACTTACCAGCGAGCGATACAGCTGTGCTTCGCTGATCAGCTACATAGCAATGTTGAAGCCTACGTCGACGATGTGGTCGTCAAAACCAAGACCTAGGATCAATTCATCGCTGACCTGGAAGAAACCTTCAACAGCCTCCGAAAGTTCCACTGGAAACTCAATCCAACTAAGTGTGTCTTCGGCGTACCCTCTGGAAAACTACTCGGACTCATCATCAGCAACCGAGGAACCGAGGCCAATCCAGAGAAAATCAATGCCATTATGGCTATGGACGCCCCAGCTACCATCAAGGACGTCCAGAAGCTTACAGGTTGCATGGCAGCCTTGAACCGGTTCTTGTCCAGGCTTGGCGAATGGGGCCTACCCTTCTTCAAGCTCCTCAAACGACAAGACAAATTTGAGTGGACTACAGAAGCCGCGGAAGCACTCGAGAACCTTAAGCATCATCTCCAGTCACTGCCAATTCTAACAGCACCACTACCAGGCGAGGAACTACTCCTCTACATCGCTGCGACTACTCATGTGGTCAGTACGGCAATAGTAGTCGAACGACCGGAGGTAGGCCACGCTTACGGCGTTCAGAGACCAGTCTATTTCATCAGCGAAGTACTCTCCAAATCAAAGGTTAGATATCCATCAATCCAGAAAGTTCTGTATGGAATTATAATTACCTCTAGGAAGCTTCGACACTATTTCGATGAGTACAAGATCTTAGTAATAACTGATTTCCCATTGGCGGATATACTCCACAATCAGGATGCCACCGGACGAATCTCAAAGTGGGCAGTTGAATTGGGAGCTTTGGAAATCAACTTCAAGCCAAGGACATCAATCAAGTCACAAGCACTAGTCGACTTCTTAGTTGAATGGCGAGAGAATCAAATCCCAGCACCTCACAACGTCCCTGAGCATTGGGTAATGTACTTTGATGGCTCACTCAAGCTCGATGGAGGTGGCGCGAGAGTTCTGTTCATCTCCCCCAAGGAAGAATAGTTGAAGTACGTGTTCCAAATCCTATTTAAAGTCTTCAACAATGAAGCAGAATACGAGGCACTGCTACACGGGCTTCGTCTAGAAGTTTCTCTCGGTATCAAGCGACTACTTGTCTACGGCGATTCTCTACTCGTCGTCCAACAAGTAAATAAAGAATGGGACATCAACAAGGACACAATGGAAGCATACGTTGAAGAAATCAGAAAGCTCGAGAACAAGTTTTTAGGATTGGAAATCCACCACGTAGACCGTGACAATAACGTGGGAGCTAATGTCCTTTCCAAACTTGGATCTACTCGAGCAGCTGTTCCACCTGGAGTCTTTGTTCATGAACTACACCATCCATCAGTCAAGGTACAAAGCCAACAAGCTACTGACGAGGAGGCCCCTGCCACAGTCAGAGAAGTGCTAATGATCGAAGAAGACTGGCGGATTCAGTTCATCGACTTCATCAAGGAGTTCAAGCTTTCATCACATCTTGATGCCAAGAGCGTTGAAGCTGCTCGCATTATCAGGAGAAGCAAGGGTTTCGTTCTCGTTGGCGACAACTGTAACACCTCAGGTGTTAATCACCTGTAGTTAAGGTTAATCATGTCTTTGGTATCGTCATTAACACTAACCGTGCATGCAAAACATTTTTGCTAGCTTGTTAACACATGAAATGATGACTATTTTTCAAATCCAATGAAACATGTTTTAAAAATAACTTTTAAATTCTTGCTTAAATAAACTTTTTCCTAAAAAAACAAACTTGTGGAGTTTGGAGTGATGAAAAATTTTGTGTTTATGTTTTTTTAAGTTTCAGCACAAAATTTGAAGAAAACTTTTAATTTTGCTTTGAATAGAACATTAATGCCTTGGTTTTAACATTTCAAATTTTAAACCATGATTTGATCTTCAAATGAAGTTTTGCCTAAAACAAAAGTTGGAGGAAATCAAATTTTGAACAACTTTTATTCTTGGCATTTTTCGAATTTCTATAGGAAGTTTTGAGTTTTGGACGGTTAAAATTGAGCTGAGTTTCGTTGAACCATTTTTCTCCCTGTGTTACCTGCTCCCGACGCCCATGCCATGACCGGCAGCCCGACAACAACGACCACCACGCGTCGGCAGCTCCGGCGAACCTCGCTCACCACAGTGAGCGCGATCTTATCACTTCACCGGCACCCTATCCTCTCCCGAGCGCCCTCTCTTCTCCTTCCCCTCTTTTCTTCTTCCTCGAGCAGAGCCGACCGAGCTCGAGCAGCTGCGCCTGCCGGCCACATGCGCCCACCACCAGCCACCATCCTCAAATAGCCACTACTCGCGCCTTCCTCGCCTCACCCCGCACCTCCGTTGCTCCTCCCCGAGCCCGGCCGAGCCCTACCCTGATCGGAATCGAAGCCGCACAGCCGGCCACCATGGAAGCTCCGACCGACGCTCTGGGCGCATGTCGATCCCCTCCCTTCGGCCACTTCCCAGGTGATTCGAGCCCGCTGTGAGCTCCGCCGCGTTGCCCTCATCCTCCCCGACCCCTTCCCCGACCTCCCCTGGCCAACCCCTCGCCGGAACAAGCTCGCCATCGCGGCTCGAACTGCTGCACCGCCACCGGCGCCCTACCGACCACCTCCGACACCGGCTCTTGCATCAAACCGGCCCTAGGTGATGCCCTTGTGCTTCCCTACCACTTCCCTACAGCCGGCATGGCCTCCCCTTGCCAAAATCGGGCTCCTGAGCACCTCCTCTGTTCCCAGTTCACGTAAGGGACCTTGTGCAGCAATTCAAACAAGTCCAGGGGCTTTTCTGCATTGTCATAGACTCAGGTGAATAGTTTCTTAGGGACCTAATCGCTTAGAACTTTAAAAATTCATAGAAAATAGTAGAAAAATCTTAAAATAGCAAATGAAGATGTTTTGGAATCCTTACAAATAGATCTATGCAGTAGATGCATAATCTTGTATGATTTAGTAGAAAAATATTGCTTTAGGTATTTATCTATATTTGTTAGAAATAAATTCATATTTGTACTTATGTTGCTCTTTTTGCTATGAAATTTTTATGGTAGGCTATTCTTGTGATGTGTGTGCTGTGGTAAAAATTTCAAGTTCATTGAGTGCAGTATGACCGAGTTATTGATTTAACTTGTTGAATGATAAGTAAATAGTTTATAAATAATATATAAATGCTAAAATAGAAAATATGTTTCCACTACCTTTGTATGATGTTGTGATGTCTTCCCAACATTCAATATGGTCATGTGTTTACAGAAATTGTTGAGTTTTGCTTTTATATTGCTCTCACATGCTTATTTTCAGTAAAAGCTTGTTTTGTTGGCGCTAAATTAATTGTAAATCTAGTCTTTGCATGTGAATTTAATTGTAAAGTTTCATGACCATAAGAGGTGCGCATTCTTGTAGATATTTAATTGGTTAGCTTGTCTTGCTAGTATATGTGTGTTACCAAATCATGGCTGCTTGTCAAGTCTTGCATTTGTTTAGTTTCTAGCTAGAGCTTTTACTTCCAATGGTTGCTAGCTAATGCTTTTCTGCATGTTTAAATGCAGCATCTAACTTTTTGTTCATGTGTGAATAATGTTAACCCTATTAGGACTAGTTGTTATTTACCTTGCCTATGCTTAGTCTCTCTAAACAGGTTAGTGATACTTCTTGTAGGAAACACTTCAGGCTAAAATAAGTTGAACCTGAATTCTCTTATTGCAGCACCAACCCTTTTGCCTTTTGAGTTTGTTTGTTGTGTTTACTCGATAAATGATTGCCCAGTCATGTCTTTCCTTTAATCGCATTGCATTTGCATCGTTGCATATCGTCTAGGTACACTAGATGTGCGACACGTGGAACCGGAGGGCAATGTTGAAGCCGAGCCAGAAGATGGTGCACGGGTGGACCAATCCAGAAGACGGAAGGACCGACTGGAGTGCATGCTTGGACTGGGATGATGTCAAGCCGGTGCAAGACTACAAGCTAACTAACTGACTTTGTGTCAAACCCAGGCAAGCCCCGGAGCATAACCCCTACTTTCAGTATTCAATGTTATTATTAAGTATTGTGCATCAAGTTTTCTAGGAGTTGAATGAAACCCTAGTATGCATGTCTCTCCCTAGGTACCTATGAGTCTCTACTAGTATACAAGTATCGTTAGAAATGTTGTGCTAAGTAGGAACCCGATAGAAGTCGAGTGATTTCTGTCACTCGCGAGATATAGGTCCTTGTTACTTATGAAAGGGTTACTAGAGAATGAATCTTTGGGAAAGAAAGGAAAAATGGAGACCGGGCGGAGATGAATTTAGTTATGGATATGGAAGGTATGGAAAGTGAGTCTCCGCCTGTGTCGATTGAGGACCGTACCGTTGTTGGCACTACTGATCGAGGATTGAACAGTACTAACCACATGCCGAAAGTAGGAGGTAGTCGAAACCGGTAAGCTGTGTACCGCTTTACAACGATACTTTGAATCCCTACCTGCTACGCTGGGTGTGGGAGTTGGCGGGTGTTGGATGGATGCAACCTTCGGGTTCTCTAGGAGTTCACCGTGAGGGGCCCAACACCTGGGTTTTAGCAGGCGCGATTGAGATGTCGTGGTAACGATGGAAACAGTTGATGCGTATGGCCCGACGGGGTTTACATGTGTCATGTTGGTTAGGTCTACCTTGCAAGGTTAAATCGAATCGATTCGCCGTGACTCGCAGATATGAGAACCTTGATCTCTCTGTCACATCGTAGTAAATGATGGATTTGGGAATGAAAAGTTGAGAATATGAGTTATGGCTGTGGTACTCTGAAAGGATAATGTGATCAACCATGCATGCTCTAGATGTTCAGGCAAATCTAGTCGGTATATGTATAATAAACTTGAGCTAAAATACTGAAAGTAAGGATCCACTATTAGTAGTTTTTCAGCAAAATAACTCCAGAGCCAAATAGCTTTGCATGTCTAGGAGTCGGCTAAGTATATACCATAGTCGGGTAAGATTTGCTGACTATTAGTATACTCAGGGTTTGTTGTTACCCTATTTTCAGGTAGCTGCTGCTGGTTGAAGCTAACCAGGATTCAAATCGGTGGGCTCGATGTGACGTTCTCACGACTTCGTAGATAACGTTGTTTTCAAACTAAGCTTTTATCTAAATTCCGTTGCATATTAACTCTGACAATTACTTTAAACTGGTTTTGTGAAGTTCTGTTTTGTAATTTAAATTGGAGAAACTTATGTCTGCTTGTAATCATCTGCGCTCGCCTTCGGGTGAGACTTCCGGTGTTTTCGATCCTTAACCCAACAGGCTGCCGGATTACACCATTTTAAGTGCGTGTTTACTTGATTAACGCTTAAGATGATAGTTAGCGCACTTAAATCGGTTTAATTTAGGCGGTTCTGTGATAGCTGGTATCAGAGCCGAAATGCACTGGGGATGATTACTAGCATGCTTAATTTTGTTTAAAACTAATATTTAACTAGCAAATTTGTGGTTTTGAAAAGTTGACGCTAGTTGCACTAAGGAATAAGATAGATAGCTCGTATGCCCTATCTAGGTTTTATTAGCTATGGTGGCATCTATATATTTATTTTATTCCAGCACTTTACATTCTGTTAAAACTTAATTTCTTGCACAACTGGTATCTAATATTCTGTAACGACGCACCTACACTCAGGTGAGCAAGGTAAGCATTTTTGGTAGTCCTTTAGAATAGCTCACGTGTTTCATACGTGTGCGGGTCCCGTATGATGAGCATACGAGGAGGTGATAAGGTTCAATTCCAACGAGCCTGTCGCTATCTGCCGCCTGATATGGAGTGCGGATTTCCCACCGTGTGATTGTAACCACGGTCATCTCGTAAGGCAATGTTACGAGGTGAAGACCTGTTATGGGGTTAGACATAACCGTGTACCTTGGGACACGTGTACCCTTGGGTGTCCCGTAAGGCGATTTGTACGGGAAGTGAATACGTTGCCCCGGTAACGTATGAAGCGCTGCCCATTCATCGTCGAACGTTTGGGTTCCATCTCTATAGTGGATGGTAATGTATGTGTGAATATGTGAGAAACTGCATATGCGTTACCCGTGTGGCGTAGGACACATGGGGACCGTTCGTGTGTGCTGGCACGAAGGGTCCAGAAATGGAATTGTATATCTCTTTATATCTTGTGTTTGTCTGTAGGTACGCTAACCACGTTACGTAAGCTTTGAACGTAAGAACGACTAGTATATATAGGGAGAGTACGTATTGTGCCACCGGTTGTCCCCGTATGCCTAGTTATTGGCATTTGTTTCGTGAGGAACGATAGAACGTGCATGCATCATAACATATCTTGAGTTTGTGTGAGTGTCATGCTTGTTGCGTCGGTTTACCAAAATGTGTTGCTTGTACCTAATTCTCCACCTAGATTTTGTGTTGTTAGTAGTGAGACATATACAATCTGCTAGCCTGACCTTGGTTGAGAATATCTCCCTCAATGTTACCCTTAAAGAAGGCAAAGACATCCTCAGAGAGATACATGAAGGAGTCTGTAGCAATCACGCCGCATCAAGGACGCTAGTCGGCATGGCTTACAGATCAGGGTTCTTGTGGCCAATAGCTGTATCGGATGCAGAAGACCTTGTTAGACGATGCCCGGACTGCCAATTCTTCGGCAAGAAGACTCACGTCCCAGCACACAATCTGATAACAATCCCTCCGTCATGGCCGTTCGCCTGTTGGAGTCTGGACACGATCGGACCTCTAACCGTAGCTCCAGGAGGATTTAATCATGTGCTGGTAGCAGTCGACAAGTTTACCTAGTGGATCGAGTACAAGCCCATTGTCAAGATCTCATCAGATAGAGCAGTGGATTTCAGCTCCGACATCATACACCGGTTTGGATTTCCTCACACCATCATCACATATCTTGGCTCTAACTTTACATCGCTGTCTTTCTGGGACTTCTGCGATAATTCTTGCATAGAGGTCAAGTATGTTTCAGTGGCTCATCCTTGAGCAAATGGTCAAGTAGAGCATATCAATGGCTTGGTACTCGACGGTTTGAAGAAAAGACTCTACGACACCAACTCCAAGAAAGGTGGCAAGTGGATTCAAGAACTACCCCATGTGGTCTGGGGGCTGTGAACGCAGTCTAGCAAAGCAACTGGATAGTCTCCCTTCTTCCTCACCTATGGGTCAGAGGCTATACTACCTGCAGATATCATGTGGAAATCTCCAAGAGTAGAAGCCTATCAAGAAGGAGAAGCAGATGAAGCTCGACAACTTGAATTGGATTCAGTCGAAGAAGCTAGGATTAATGCTTTGACCCAATCGGCTAGATACCTTCAAGGCGTCAGACGCTACCATGATTGTAATGTCCAGCAAAGATCTTTCAGTATCGGAGATCTAGTCCTACGAAGGATTCAAGATGAAACGGGACTGAACAAGTTAAATTCCAGATGGGAGAGACCTTTTATCGTATCCAAGGTTACAAGACCTGGATCATACAGAATTACTGATGCAGATGGTAATAAAGTACCCAATTCCTGGAACATCGAGCACTTGCATAGATTTAATCCTCGATCCAAGTAACATGGTGGTGTCAGTTGATCTCTTTAATAAATCAAGGGCTTCCATTATCCGATCGACTACATTAGAGGTAGTTTTCAACCTGGCAGCATCATATTGGACTACTATCTAATAGGTTTTTCCAACCAGGGTAATCTCCTCAGATTCATACCGACCTGGATAACCTGATCAGGATAGCTTACACAGTTTTCCATGAGGATAACTATACAAGCCACATCCTCGTCCTCAGTATAAGGACAAAATCTAATCGCTAGCTCGAGAAGGTATATGGATACCTTTACTAGTTTGTCCAACTTGGGTAACTCGACGGAGTTCATCCTAACAAATCAACTATAAATAACTCCAGCCTTGTGTTAACAGCATAACTACTCGCCTGCTCGAGTATGTTTTGGATAGTACTAAAATTAGTTCTACTGGGGTAACTCGACGGGGTTCACCCTAAATGGTCAATCTTGGTAGTTACTCCAGTCTAAATGTAGACACCCTACTCGCTGGCTCGAGTGGGTCTTGGATATTTTTAAGATGGTTTCGTCTTGGATAACCCGACGGGGTTCATCCTAAGAGATCTATCTTAGAAATTACTCCAGTCCTTGGCCAGGACACCCTACTCGCTTGCTCGAGTAGTTAATGAAGATCTCTACAAAGTTTTTCTATCTGGGTAGTCCAACGGGATTCATCCTAACTAATTAACTATGGAGATTACTCCATGTGATCATTCTACTCGACCACTCGAGTAGTTTGTATTTATCCTACGGTATCAGATCATGCTTCCGAAGACACACCAACAGGATAAAACCAATACATACAAAGACAAGTTCTTACAAGATGACAAGAGCTGTTACAAGCAGATTATTCTGCCAAGTTTTTCAAAATCTCCTCAGCAATTACTTCGGACTCTTCACAATAGCCTTGGAATTTTTCATCAGAGCAATCAACGGCTATTCCTTTGGCTATGGGAACTAAGTTATGCTGAGGCCAGTAAGACTTGACAACTCCAATCATATGGGTCAGATAATTCTTGGAGGTGGTTGTCATCACATCGAAGAATCTCTTAGGAGCCTCTTCTAAACGCTCTACTAAAGATTTACTACTCGACGATCCATCTTCAGAATCGACCATATCTACAATGACCTGAGCTGCTGCAACTAGTCGAGTATGATCACCTGAAGAACCTGGTAAAAGGACATCTCAATGATTATTCAATTATTGGCGAAGCACTGTCAAGATAAGGATCAAGTACTTATAGGCTTGAGCAGTCTGTAGTTGTTCCTAGAGTTTGGCTTTCTCCTCCTCAAGGCTCTTGATCTGCTGCTTCATCTCATAAAGTTCCTGATGATGCTTTCGGTTCGCTTCATAAAGCTTGTTCCGTGCAGCAAGGGATTCATCAAGGCGTTTGGCAATTAGTGCATTTTGCTGCGCCAAGATTTTCCGATTGTCAACAGTCTTAAACAAAGCCTGTGACTTCAAGAAGGACCGATTGGCAACTTCCTATAAGTACAAAGCAAGATGGGTCAGATGTCACCAACTACTCGACATAAGCAAACAGCAGTAGAAGAAGGTTTACCTTGGTATATTTAAAGCTCCACTGCATATAATCTGCGAGCTTCTTTACATTGTCTATAGATAACAATGGATCATCAAAGAGCTCCTTTCCCAGTTCCTCTTGGGTAGATTGTGGCAAAGACTGAAAGGGTACCAAATGAACAGCAGGAGTCTTTGATCCTTCAGTTCCACCACTGCCAGTTCCATCAGCATTTGAGGTACCTTTAGTAGCTACACAAGGAGTAAGCTTGTATGCTTCAGAATTTGGCTCATTTGATGTCCCAGATGTGTCTACATTCGGCGAGTTGGCAATTGATTTCTCGATCAACCCAATTATTGGTGATTCGGGGGCTGATCGAGTAGTTGTTTCTGGATCATTCTCCATCCAGTTACGGAAAGTCCTGAATCTGATCCTTCTCATGTGCTGGAAGATATTGGATCGTAGCTAAGCAAGATTCAAAATAAGAAAGCTAAGGCTAATTAGATCTAATTTAAGAAGATCATATTCTTACTGGCCACTATCGATACGGGGTATTTTCCTCTGCAACAAATCTCCAGGAGTTGCCTTCCGCTTTTTATCATCAGAGGGAGCAGCATCTTCTGAAGACGGAGGCATGCAGTACCATGTCTTATAATTTTTCTATGAAAAAACAAGGATTCATCAGAAGATAAAAAATGCTTATTTACAAGTACTCGACAATGTTTCTCAACACTTACCCAGGTCTTTTCGGGAGGATTGACTGCCGAGAAGAGTGCTGGGAGTACCAAAGATTTGTCAAAATTATCGAGTACTTTACAGCATCTTCTGAGTACTTCAGAATGAGCCATCATCTCCGGAGAGATTCTGGTGGGATCTTTTGTACCTTCATATCTAGAGGCAGGATGCTTCCGACGCTGGAGAGGTTGAATCCAACGACTCACAAAGGAAAAAATGACATGGTACCAGTGACTCCTTTGTTTTTGAAATTCGCAATGGCTCTAAGGATACATTCGACTTGCTTGCCACTAGGTCCTGTACTCGACCAGTTTGCTTGAACTTGGGGGAGCGCTAGCAACTCTTTCTGGAAGCGGAGATTCGAAGTTCCCGACATGAAACCAGAAACTTTTCCACTCAGTTCCTTTACCCGCTGGATCATAAGATAAGTACTCATCTCGGGTCTCAGGACGAAGCACTAATTCACATCCGCTGACGACGGCGGGTTTGGTGGCATTTGGAATGGGTATAAGGGTGAAGAAATATTGTAAAAGATGAAAGTGGGGAAGAATACCAAGGAATGCTTCATAGAAATGAGTAAATATAGAAAGATGCAAGATGCATTGAGGAGTCAAATGATGCAATTGAATTCCCTAGAATTGCAGAAGGGCATGGAAGAACTCAGACACAGGAACTGCAAGACCGCGTTCCACAAAGTCACGGAACATAACGGATTCAAGAATACCTTCAAAAGGGTAATCTTCTCCTTTGCCTGCGCGCCATTGAATCACTGTTGTCGGTCGAAACCCACCGGCGAGCAGTGACAGGCAACACGAAGAGCCGGGAGGTCGCCGGGGCGCTGGAAGTCACTGCTCCCTCGTCGACGGCCCGCAATTCCAGCAACACGCCGCGGCTTGTGAAGACGCAGGGCGTGCCACCTGACCTATACCCGATCAGGAAGGTGTGGACGTGCTTGCGACGATTAGCCTGCATACACAAACACGTGGAAACATAAGTCCGAGCCGTGGTCGGCTCCCCGGGATGACTCTTGCATCGGCTTTAAAGAGCCGATCGAGTCCCGGTGTCAGATCGGATCTGTATCTATCCGGATATTGATGAATAAAGCAAATAACTACAAAGTTGGTTCGATTAAATCTAGTTGATCTAATCCACAACGGTAAATGCTTCACTGCTATATCGGAACATCCTACACGTGACTAGGCCTAATAAACATAACAGATAACTAAACCATACCCAAAACAGAGGCCTAAGAACTAGCAAGAGCCGATTCCCGGATCAATTCCCTGTTAAGACTAAAGCAAAGCATCTAATACGCCACCGGATCGTCCAATCCATTTGCAAGGCCTAACCTAGCAGATATTACGCCAACTCTTAAGAACAAGAGCAAACCGTAACATATCAGATCTACTAAACATGAAAGAAGCAGGGTGTCGTCTCTGTGCAACTAATCCTATATGACAAGAACTAGCATAAGATTGAAACGTGACTGCACAGAGACAACATGATATTCGTAGATGATAAACAACAAGGCACGATAGATCTACTAAAAGCCATGCTACGAACATCAAGATAACTAGCATTACTCGCCATCAAAAATGCTTCAGTATGAGTAATACCAAGGTAAAAGCAAGAACAACGCTGCCCTGATCGCGAGAAGCGATCAGGGCAGCATGACGCTTACTTGGATGAAACCCTAGGATTAGGGGTGGCGATGCGCCGAGAGTTGTTGTTTGCGAGACGTGATGACGCTCTTCTTTACGAATAACAAAGGATACATATTTATAGTCCGGAGACTTGGGAAACAATCTAAACTAATCTTATCCCGATCGGACTCTATCTCTAATCTTAAATTAAATCTAAGGATACATGGCCCATGTGGCCCAGATGCTCACGCAGGAGCCGATTTACAAGTCTTCTTAGTCTTCTGCTTTAAGCACATCTTGCTTTCGGCCCATAAATTAATCCTGTTAATTTATGGCGATAACACATGCCCCCTGGTTTTGGCAATGATAGTTCCAAAACCAATCCGTCGCTTCATCTTCCCGTTAATACTCATTAAACACACTGCAACCACCAAGGAAGACGCAACGTCTCTACAACTGGCTCCTCGTAGAACGTGAAAACTGCCGATCCGTCTTCCATCTTTTCACTATTTAATCTCGCCCCGAATCAGCTCTTCTGCACAGCGAACTCCTTCCTCTCAAAGCCAGTAGCACAGAAAACCCCAATCCTTCAGCACCAGCAATGGCCATCTCTTCATCCTCCGGCTCCAACTCCTTTTGAGATTCCTCTTCTTCCTCTTCTCCCTCTTCCTCTTCTCCCTCTTCCTCTTCTTCCCTTTCCGCCTCCTCCATTGATCCTATCTCAGAGAGCCGAGAGCCGACCCCTGAATGGGACCCAACAGCAGCCTATGAGGCGCTGGCTCCTCTGCACTGGGATGCAGAGGAGTTCGACTTCGGGGTCGCCTCCGAGGAGGACGAACCCATGACTGAAGGAGAGGAAGACCTCCAGTTCCTGTTCCAATAGGAAGTGGAGAGCAGCGAAGACGACTCCTTCTCCTGGGAAGGAGACGACTCCTCCGAAGAGATCGGCTCCTCTTCCAACGACGACACGGCGGCAGGAGGAAACCCCCACCAATTCCTCCAAGCCCCCATGGAGGGAAGCGAAGAAGAAAGCAGCGGCAGCGGCGGGCGAAGCAGCAGCAGTGCCGAGGACGACGGCAGCAACAGCAGCGACGACGACGATGATGACGACAACGAAGACGCGCCGTCGCGAAGCCCGAAGCACCGTAGGCATTCAGACACCTATGACTGGTAGATGTAGGTAGCATCGTAGGGGTAGGATCATAAAGCCGAAGGATTAATTCCTTTGTAACAATCGGCTTTCTTTGTAATGAACTTTCCATTAATGAAATCGACTTCCCTAAATTATGTGTGTCTAATATTTACTTTCCAAAAGCCGATGGCAACGCATCAGGCTTCTATAAATATCCAAGAGCCGACGGAATTCAAACTAAAAGCAACCCACACAAGAGTAGAGTATTCCTTCCACCTTGAACTCGACAAACTCTTGAAACCGAGCATAATTCGAAAACCAAGCTCCACAAATTCGAGCAAGAATTCTCCAAGCAGCCGGAATTCGAATCAGAGCCTACAGCAATCAAACCCTAAGACAACGGATCTGAACCATGGCAGATTCTGCAACTCAGACGACAAGCTCTGCAATCGATGATGCGGCAATCTGCGGCCTGAAGGTAATATTCGGCCTAATCCTTTAGTTTTCTTCAGCTTACTAAACTTCTGAATACTGACCCTAGAAACATGACACTATATGCATACTTCTGAATTTCTGAACTTTAGGTGTCAGACATCCTTCTGCCGCATCCCTTCAACCCAAAATCTTTCTGTCTTGGCCCACAAACCCATGAAAATCCTATAGATTTGATCTCTTGTGAAGCAAATAGGATCCCTTTTGTGAGTCAAAACATCGATCTGAACCTCTGGGCCGACTGCTTAAGAGCCTGGCCTAATCCCCCTGAGAGTTGGATTACATGGTACAACAGAGTAGTAAAAGCTCACATGCCCCTATGGCAGGATTTGAACATAGCCGATGCACTTAGTTTATCACTGTCTCCACTTGACAAAGATGAAAATCTTCTGAAAACCATCGGCTATTTCTGGTCTGATACTCTGAATTGTTTCCTCTTTGGTCATGGACCCATGACTCCCACTCTGCTAGATGTTGTCATGATCACTAGCCTAGATATTAGTTCTCCTAATCCTGCTGCTCACAAAATGGCAGAAGTCCCCTTCAAACTTTCTTCCAAAGTTAACTGCACAAACTGGGGCACTTACATGAGTCAGCACATGAAAACAAAAGGTCCAGTGACTGAGAAGGAACACACAGCCTTCTTAAATTTTTGGCTAGAGCACTTCATCTTCTGTGGTCCTTCTTTAGCTCCAACTAAGAATTATCTTCTCTTGGCCTATCACCTGGCCCATGGCAATCACACCGGCCTAGGTAAACTTTTCCTTGGAGAAACTTATAGATATCTCCATTTGATGACATCTAACTTGATTAACCAAAAGAAACTGAGAACTGGAGGCCCTTGGTGGTTTATTCAGTTGTGGGCACAACTGTACTTTCAGCACCATATCCCAAACTTCCAAGGCCTGACCAAGAACTCTTTCCCTGATGAGAGTGGCAAACCAATTAGATGTACTAGCTACGGCCAAGCTTTGTTCAGCCTTCCTGGCAGTAAATTAAACTCAACAGATGCAGCAAATTGGTTCAGAGTCTTCTACAAAGGACTAGATAATCCTCTCTACTTCCCATTTACTGAATCTGAATCCTTTGAGAACCCAACTGCCTTCAGATTAGATAACTTTACCGATGACGACAGCACTCGGCATTTATACTCTTTGATGATTCGACCTGGCTTCCTCCCTGTTGGCATCAGCACCTCTAATAGAATTATCAAGCCAGGTTATGAATCTTATCAACCAGCCATAGCAGCTCGGCAATTTGGCCTAGGGCAGGTCCCTCCCCACTTCCATATTCACCACTTGGTGGAGAGCAGAGCCGATCTGCCTGACGGTCTTACTAGTTCAAGATGCTACAACATGTTCGATGACCTCCACATCCCAATACCAGCCGATCTGTCCTTCACCTCTTCATCAATCGGCTTTGATACTTGGTGGAACATGTGGAAAACTCATGTCTTCAGAAAAGCTTTAGGTCCTCGACTGCAGCAAGTCGATCTTGAATATGTAATCCCCGAGGAAGAGGTACTGAATTTATGCACTTTATTCCTTCTAAGTCCTCTATCCCTTTCTCTTGGCTAATCCTGCTCACCCTGTTAGCAGCAACAAGATGGTCCAGAACCTACGACCAGCACTGGGGAACCATTCCACTTTCTTCCAACTGCTCCTGATGTACTCTTCTGCAAAGAATCATCACCAATGAAGAAAGTGATAATGTCTGTTCAGCCAGACTTACTTCAGTCGGCTTCCAAGCGAAGACAAACTTCTGCAAGCGTTGCCCCCCGAGTCTTGACCAAGAAAAGGAAGATGATCACGAGGCGAGTGATCAAGAAACCAGCACCAGCTTCCCCAAATCCATCAGAGTCTAACACCAACCAGGTAACTCATTTTTCTGAAACTTCTTCTTTATCTCATACATGTGTACTCTGGTTGACTGTAATTCTATTTTCAGGACGCAGCTAAAGAAATCCCCAATGCAAAAAACCTGGATCAACATGAGATGGCTACAACTCCTGATGCACTGATGGATGCAAACGAAGAACAAACCGATACGGTCGATGTTCTCGATGTCAACACAAGCTCTAACAGGACGATTGCTCCTGAATCGCCCAACACCTCTTCAGAACAGGTAACATTACAAAACCAATTCTGAATCAGCCGATAGCTTTATAAATGCATCTTGCTCTAACTCCAGATATGTCCATAGGGCTTTGGCATTTCAGGTTTGCTTTCCTTTGACTCGGCATCAATGGGTCTGACTGTCCCTGGAGCAGAGACATCATCTTTGCAGCAATCGGCTAACTTGGCACATCAGCTTCAACTCATCAAGGATCTACTATCTGCTCCGATCACTGCTCTGGTTGATGATTCCAGCAAGATAAAGAACATCTTTGAGCAAATAGAAACCCAACTTCCGGAGCCGTTGCAAATCAAGCTCTGGCCAGCCAGCAACCTTCCATTCTTTCGGATAGAAGTGAATAAAGCACAACAACGGATGGAAGCACGTCGCTCTCAAACTTCTCTGAAAGCTGACATTACCCAAAAGTGCAAGGCCCTCAACTAGAAGAAGGAAACTCTAGATACCAAAGCTGACGTGTCTGCCAACAAGAAGCGACTCGACCTCCTGAAGAAAGAACTGGCAGAACTCGAAGAAAAGGTCCGTACCACCAAGAAGCTCATCCAGGCCGAAGAAACTTCCATTGCAAACTCCGAACAAGAGACCCAGGAAATAACCGAGCAGATACAAGCAGAGTTTGCAGAGATAAGCACCTTGAGTCGGCAGATAGTAACAGGTGACGACAAGGATGACGAAGCAATCATAGCACGAGCAGACATCGTCCGGACAGAAGCCATCCACGCCATAGAAGAATTCCTGAACCAGTAGATAGGCTCAAGAAACAATTAGTACTGCATGTTAACCTGAAACTTGTACTTGTTTAAAAACATCTTAAGTCGATGGTTACACATCGGCTGTTTCGTTCCTCATATATATTTTACTATTTTCCCTTTTTTTTTACCGGCCAACTCAACGTGTTGGCCTATCTCTTTTTTTTACTGGCCAACTCAGCGTGTTGGCCTGTCATGATTTCATTTTTTTTAACTGGCCAACTCAACGTGTTGGCCTATCATGATTTTTTTTCTTTTTTTTTGCGGCCAACTCAACGTGTTGGCCTACTACACTGCAGCCAGATGGATCTCATCGGCTTTTCGTTACTCGCCTTCCCACATGCTCGGGAAATACTTCTTGAGATGTTGGCCATTGACAGCAACAGGAAACTTGACGCCGTCCAATTCCTTGAGCATGTATGCATTCCCAGGCAAGACCTGATCAATCTTATACGGCCCATGCCAAGTTGGAGACCATTTACCAAACTTTTTATCTTTAGTTCCCAATGGCAATACTGCCTCCCAAACCAAGTCTCCAACCTGGAAATCCTTAGGCCTGACCTTCTTGTTGTACGCTCGAGCAACTTTAACCTTATTTTCTTTGATCTTCTCCAACGACCAAAGCCTTAGTTCTGTCAGGTCCTCCACATTATTGTTCATCAAGGCTGCATACCGTTCAACAGATAGATCATTCTGGAACTCGACACGCTTTGATCCGGCCGTGATCTCCCATGGTAACACAGCGTCTTGGCCGTAGACTAGATGGTACGGCGACGTCTTGGTGGATCCATGACATGAAATACGATATGCCCACAAAGCTTCTGATAACACCTCATGCCAGCGCCTAGGATATTCATCGATCTTTCTCTTTATGAGCTTGATGAGGCTCTGGTTGGATGCTTCAGCCTGTCCATTAGCTTGGGCATAATATGGAGACGATCTGATCAGCTTAATTCCCATGTCATCGGCAAACTTCTTGAATTCCTCTGATATAAAGACCGATCCTCCATCGGTCATAATGGTCTGAGGAATTCCAAATCTATGGATGATGTGCTCTTTGACAAAGCTGATCACATCTCTTGACGCTACTGACCTCATGGGTACTGCCTCCACCCACTTTGTGAAATAATCTGTAGCAGCTAAGACCCATTGGTGACCCTTGCTAGACGACGGGTTGATCTGACCAATCATGTCCATGGCCCAACCTCTGAATGGCCATGGCTTGATGATAGGATTCATTACTGATGCTGGCACTATCTGAATTTTGCCAAACCTCTGACATGCATGACATCCTTTATAATATTTGAAACAATCTTCAAGCATGGTAGGCCAATAATATCCCGATCGCCTAATCAGCCACTTCATCTTATGAGCTGATTGGTGAGTACCGCAAGCTCCTTCATGAACCTCATGCAAGAGCCGATTTGACTCTGAAGGTCTCAGACATTTAAGTAGTAGTCCTTCCAAGGTCCTTAGAACATGTCATCCCCTATCAGAACATACTTCATGGCCTTGAGTCTTATCCTTCTGGGTGCCCCCGAGCTGAATCCTTCAAGTAATTGAAGATATCGGCTCTCCAATCTCCGGGTTCTAGAAACTGAACCTCCACGTCAACTCCATCGGCTGCTTCCCTGTACCCGGAAGCCATCTGTGCCAAATCATTGGCTTCATTGTTCAGAGTCCTGCGTATCCAGTGGAAATTGATGTACCTGAATTGTGACATCAACTCACGGCACTGCATCCATATCGGAAATAGAGCCTCGCTCTCACATCTATATTCTTCCGTGAGCTGAGAAATCACCAGCTTTGAATCTCCAAAAATTTCCACCGCTTCTGCACCAGCTTCAAGGAGCAGTTCCATCCCCTTGCGAACGGCTTCATATTCCACCAAATTATTAGTGCACGGGGCAGTCATCCTGATGGAAAAGGAGTAAGTAGCCCCTCGAGGCGACACCAACAGAATTCCCACACCGCATCCATCATCACAAGCCGATCCGTCGAAGAACATAGCCCAAGCACGAACAAATAGTGCAGCAATATCCGTGCTGATCCTGTCTGCAACAAGATCCACCAGTGCCTGTCCTTTGACTGCTTTTGCAGGCTGATACCGAATATCGAACTCTGACAATGCAAACATCCATTTTCCCAGCCGGCCTTTCAGGACAGGAGCCGACAGCATGTGCGTTATGACATCCGATTTGCATATGACAATTAGTTCCGCCGAGAGCAAAATATGACGAAGCTTTGTACATGTAAAGAATAAGCAAAGGCAAAGCTTCTCAATTTCAGGGTACCTGGTCTCGGCGTCTAACATGCGCCTGCTGAGGTAGAAAACCACCCTCTCCTGGCCGTTGTGCTTCTGGACTAACACCGAAGTAATAGAAGTGTCACCCACGGATAGGTACACGTAGAACGGCCTATCTTGCTGAGGAGGAACCAACACTGGAGGCTTGGACAAATATTCTTTAATTTCATCGAAAGCTTGTTGCTGTTCTGCCCCCCCAGCGAAACTCATCATCGGATTTGATCTTTACTAAACCCATGAACGGCTCAATGCGTCCAGACAGATTAGAAATAAATCGTCTGACAAAGTTAATTTTACCGATAAGCCTCTGTAACTCTTTCTTTGTAGTCGGTGGCTTCATCGTCTTCACAGCTTCCTGATTTTTCAGGCCGATCTCGATTCCCCATTCATGCACCAAGAATCCCAAAAATTGACCGGCCGATACTCCAAAGGCACATTTCTTTGGGTTCATTTTGAGCCCAAACCTTCGAGTCCGTTCCAAAACTTGGCGCAGATCTTCTAGATGCCCCCAGCTGACTTGGACTTTACCACAACATCGTCAATATAAATCTCTACCAATTTGCCGATGAGATCATGAAAAATGTAATTCATGGCACGTTGGTACGTTGCACCGGCATTTTTCAGTCCAAAGGTCATCACCAAATATTCGAACAAGCCGACCGCGCCTGGTACTCTGAACGCGGCCTTGTTGACGTCTTCTGGGGCCATGAAGATCTGGTTGTAACCGGCATTGCCGTCCATAAAACTCATCATTTTGTGGCCGGCAGCTGTGTTGATCAATGTTTCTGCAACATGCATCGAGTATTCGTCTTTTGGCGTCGCTCTGTTGAGATCTCTAAAATCGACGCAGACACGCCATCGGCCATCCTTCTTTTGTACCGGTACCACACTAGAGATCCATTCTGCATACCGGCACGGCCTGATGAACCCAGCATCCAACATCTTCTCCACCTCTTTCTTGACTTCTTCTAGGACTTCGGCCTTCATCTGACGTGCTCGTTGCTGAAACGGCCGAAATCCTTTCTTAAGCGGGAGCTGATGCTCGACGATGCTTCTATCCAGACCGGGCATCTCAGTGTAGTCCCATGCAAAACAGTCCCGGTACTCTTTCAGTAGTGCAATCATCTCCTCTCGCAAGGCCGGATCCAACTTCTTGCTGATAAATGTCGGCCGTGGCTTATCCCCAGGACCGATGTCGACCTCTTCCAAGTCATCAGCTGACGTGAACCCGTATTCGAGTTTACCGTCGTCTGAAAAATCAGCTGCGAACACAAGCGAGTCTTCGTTATCCACAAAATCAGCGGCAAACACAGGGAGATGATAGGAAAAATTATTTGGCCAACCGCACGGGCTGGCCGCCTCTATAATTCCATCATCATTCGAAACCAAATAGTCGATGAGTGGCCAACTGCAAGAGCAGGCCATCGTGTGTACATGATGTAACAATTCCGAACCCACACAGGATTTTTCTATTTTTTGGGGCCGATCGCTGGGACCGGCCTCTCTATTTCTATTACATCCCGTAGCATGCCAGGACGCGTCTACTCTGTGAGGCCAGTGGATAAGACCAGCCTCAGTCCGTTTTTTGTCGCCTCGATCCGATCACAGTCTTCCAGGGCGATCCCTGAGATCGGCTCTTGTCCATCTGCATCCCAGGCATTCATATCTGCAAGCGAGACTTCGCTGGAATCGTCTGCATGGACCACTTATACTTCATCGCCATCCCATTGGACTAGATACTGATGCATTGTGGAAGGGATACAGCAGTTGGCATGAATCCAATCCCTCCCAAGCAGTACTGTGTATGTACTCTTGCTATTGACGATGAAGAACGATGTTGGCACAGTCTTGCGACCCACTTTCAGCTCCACGTTTAGGACACCCATCACCTCTGATGGCTGTCCATTGAAGTCATTAAGCATCACATTGGTCTTGATCAGATCGGCAGAAGAACGACCCAATCGGCGCAGCACAGAGTATGGCATCAGGTTGACTGCGGCACCAGTGTCGACCAACATCCTGTTCACAGGCTTGCCATTGATGAAGCCCTTGAGATACAATCCCTTTAGGTGCTTGTAGTTCTTCTCCTTGGGCTTCTCGAAGATGATCGGCCGTGGGCCCAGATCCAGCTGTGCGATGGCCAATTCTTCCGGTTGGGGTGCCCGAAACTCCGACGGGAGCACGAACACCATGTTCACATCAGCCGATGGCTTCTCATCGACTTTTGTCTGCTTGGGGCGCCACTCTTTTCTGGGAGGGCGCCTTTCCTCTCTTCGCGGTCGCCTGACTTGCTCCGCGAGATCCGGACGCGCCTTCCTTAGCACATCGAGGTACTTTGCTTCTGCCTCTTCCAGATTACGCAAGCGCTGCACTCTGCGCTTCTGCGACTGATTAAGCCCGTCAGGACACCACCGTGGGCGATGGTACCTGTCTTCTTCTTCTTCTTGCTCGGAATCACCCCTGGTTGGCCTCTTCATACGGTCATTATGACGTGTTCCGGGCCCTAAGCGCCGGAACACTGATGTCTTGTCCTGCTGGTGTCCTCGAGGCCTGCACTCCAAGCAATCATCTATAGTAGGCAATCGGCTCATGCCGGAATTCCAACAGTACCTGAAGAACGGGCAATGCCAGTGGTCGCGTATAGCCTGGCGTCTCCCTAATGTCCTTCCTGAGCGGTGCTCATACTCGTCTTCTTCCGATTCATATCGGCGCCGCAACTTGTACTGGTACTGGTACTTTTCCAGAAGCCGATTAGAAGCTGGAAGCTGATTACGGATGTGACGCACTTGTTCTTCGATCACATGCTGCTGTTCCAGTTCGCGTCTATCCTGCGGCCGTTTGCCAGAAGCGGCCTCTCTCCTCTGCCTGTCATGGTGGCGCACGGGCCCCACCATGTTGATCTGGAATGCCAAATCCTGGCCCTTGGATCCGAGATCTGACAGCTCCACCATGTTAGCTTGCGGGAAAGGCTTTGTGTCAACCTTCATCGTGTGTTGAGCCAGGATTAATCGGCCTTGCTTAATAGCCGATTGTATCTGACGACGTAGCTCCTTGCATTCACCCGTGGAATGAGTGAACGAGTGGTGCCATTTACAGTAAAGTCTTCCCTGCAGCTCTTGTGCCGTCGGCAACTTGTGATTCTCTGGGAGCTTCAGCTGTTTTTCTTTGAGGAGCAGATCAAATATCTGATCCGCCTTGGCCACGTCGAAGTCGAAGCCCTTCAGAAGCCCCTGCTGTTTGACCCACTTGCACGGGACAGGGTTTGCCCCCCGAGTCCATTCTGCCACGACTACTTCTTGCTCCTCGCCAGATTCATCAGATTCTTCCGCCTGGGCCATGTTTACATGGCGCTTGAACTTGTCCTGGTACAGCTCAGGATGGTAATGTTCGTATGCTGTAAGCTTCTGCACCAGGTGCGCCAGAGATGTGAACTCCAACTGAAAAGCTGCATCCTTGATCGGCTTAGCGAGTCCCAGGACAGCCAGATCGACTGCCTCCTTCTCTGTGATGCGCGACGAGTAGCATCGGTTCTTGACCTCCCTGAAGCGTTGTATGTATTCTGACACAGTCTCTCCTCGCTTCTGCCTAACTTGGGCGAGGTTGGCAATTCCAGCTTCAGCAGCCTCCGAGTGGTACTGGGTATGGAACTGATCTTCAAGCTGCCTCCAAGTCCGAATCGAATCTGGAGCCAGTGATGCATACCATCCAAAAGCTGGGCCTGTAAGGGATTGGCCGAAGAACCGGACCCTCAACGGATCCGACACTGAGATCATCTCAAGCTACGTTAAGTATCGGCTCACATGCTCGATGGAGCTGGCTCCTTCTGACCCGTTGAACTTGGTGAACTCAGGAAGCCGATACTTGGGTGGCAGTGGGATCAAGTCATAGTCACTTGGATACGACTTTGGAATAGCCGATCGCTTTTCTCTTGGGCAGGATGCCGAACTGGTCTCTCAGTATTGCACTGACCTGCTCCACACTGAGAACTCCTGGGGCCGATGGCTCAGCACTCGGCCCAGTAGCATACTTTGCCAGACACGCTTGTTTCTCCGCGTCTGCTCCAGAAGCTCCTGAGTTTACCATCTGCACCGAGCGTGCTGGATTGACGCTGGTAGGGATGTAGGCGCACGTGTAGCCGTGCGGAATCTCCTTGGGTGGCTCAGTGAGGAACTGGCCTTCTCCAGGATCACCGCCGATCTTGTGGACGACGTAGATCGGCGAGCTCTGTGGTCTTGGGGCCGCAAATGAGAATGGCAATTGCGGCCTAGAATGCAGTGCAGCTTCCTCTGTGTGACTCCCCAGAGTTGGTCCCGATGGAGAGTACTGGTTCTTGATTATCTCCTGGATGACGCGGTGCGCCATGCGCTCGAGCTCGTTCATCAGGCTTTGAGAGTGCCGATGGAGCGAATGGGCCACCATGTAGTTCATCTCCTGACGCAGGGCTCTGGTGCGCTCTTCTGATGGTACATACAGATCTACATTGTCAAGAGCGCCTTCTGGTGAGAAGCCCTTCCACCTGATGCCATGGTTGCAAGTCTTCTCAAAAGAGCCGATGAGATCGGCTTCCAGCAGAGCTTTGATCTCATCATACTTCTTCTTGTGTTCAGGAGGGAGCTCTTCATACATGACGGGCTTGGGAGCGGGTTCTTGATCTTGAGCTCCAGTCATTGTTGCAGTGGACGTTGTTGCCGAGAGTGGTCCCACCGGGCGTGCCAGAATGTGTTGTCGGTCGAAACCCACCGGCGAGCAGTGACAGGCAACACGAAGAGTCGGGAGGTCGCTGGGGCGCTGGCAGGCACTGCTCCCTCGTCGACGCCCCGCAATTCCAGCAACGCGCCGCGGCTTGTGAAGACGCAGGGCGTGCCACCTGACCTATACCCGATCAGGAAGGTGTGGACGTGCTTGCGACGATTAGCCTGCATACACAAACACGTGGAAACATAAGTCCGAGCCGTGGTCGGCTCCCCGAGACGACTCTTGCATCGGCTTTAAAGAGCCGATCGAGTCCCGGTGTCAGATCGGATCTGTATCTATTCGGATATTGATGAATAAAGCAAATAACTATAAAGCTGCTTCGATTAAATCTAGTTGATCTAATCCACAACGGTAAAGGCTTCACTGCTAGATCGGAACATCCTACACGTGACTAGGCCTAATAAACGTAACAGATAACTAAACCATACCCAAAACAGAGGCCTAAGAACTAGCAAGAGCCGATTCCCGGATCAATTCCCTGTTAAGACTAAAGCAAAGCATCTAATACGCCACCGGATCGTCCAATCCGTTTGCAAGGCCTAACCTAGCAGATATTACGCCAACTCTTAAGAACCAGAGCAAACCGTAACATATCAGATCTACTAAACATGAAAGAAGCAGGGTGTCGTCTCTGTGCAACTAATCCTATATGACAAGAACTAGCATAAGATTGAAACGTGACTGCACAGAGACAACATGATATTCATAGATGATAAACAACAAGGCACGATAAATCTACTAAAAGCCATGCAACGAACATCAAGATAACTAGCAGTACTCGCCATCAAAAACGCTTCCGTACGAGTAATACCAAGGTAAAAGCAAGAACAACGCTGCCCTGATCGCGAGAAGCGATCAGGGCAGCATGGCGCTTACTTGGATGAAACCCTAGGATTAGGGGTGGCGATGCGCCGAGAGTTGTTGTTTGCGAGACGTGATGACACTCTTCTTTACGAATAACAAAGGATACATATTTATAGTCCGGAGACTTGGGAAACAATCTAAACTAATCTTGTCCCGATCGGACTCTATCTCTAATCTTAAACTAAATCTAAGGATACATGGCCCATGTGGCCCAGATGCTCACGCAGGAGCCGATTTACAAGTCTTCTTAGTCTTCTGCTTTAAGCCCATCTTGCTTTAAGCCCATCTTGCTTTCGGCCCATAAATTAATCATGTTAATTTATGGCGATAACAATCACAGCTTGACTTTGGAGAAGACCCATATTCTCCAGTTCTTGTACAGCTGCTTGAGACAGTTTGCTCTTACGCCAGCTCGTCGAAAAATTTGCAACTGCTTCATCTTCAATCTTGAATTTGTTCTTCTTGGGAGCCATCTCAGTGTCACGAGTTTAGGCTCGGGGGCTACGAGAGAGGTTAATGGATGCCATAGGCAGTTGGGAAGTTTAAATCTGAAATCGACCGCGACCAGGAGTCAAGAGGATAAAAACCCTAGAAGTTACCAAATGGGTTTATATGGTCTCTGATGGCAATTTTGTGAATACTTGGAAGATCAACATATTGTTTACTTTTTAGGGAAGTTTCATCACATATTTTGTCATGAGTTTTTTATTCTTAAAACTAAATTAAGAGATTTAAATTCAAGACTCGGGGGCCACGGGATATGTGCATCAGAGATTTATTTTTCAATTTTTTGGAAAATAATGAAGGAAAAAGACTGAAGTGACCCTCAGCCTGATTCTGCGATTCAACCTAAGGCTCGGGGGCTACTCCATATGGAGCGCGAGTACTTCGCGCACCATATATGATCAAGATTTCGGGGTTTGAGCACCTCACAGTCTCGAAGCAATCGAAAGTACTTGCAGGACTACTCGACGTATCTGAAGGAAGCCCAAGAAGCAACCAGAAGGACGTTCTGACTACTTGAAGTACTCGAAGACGCCCAGCCAAGTACTCGACGCCTGCAGGACTCGGCTACGAAGAGCTCGGAGGCTTGTCAGACCCGGGGCAGCGGGACTGCTTATAGGCATAGAATGTTCTAAAGTAAGGGATAGCTCATGGATGTGCCTTACTCCTCTCTTGTAACTACCCGAATAGGTGTAGAACTCTGCAGTACGAAGAAAACTACCCGATCATGTTGTAGTAGGACTCTAACTGTACTCAGCTAAGACTTTCCATGTAACCCTATCCCTCAGGATATATAAGGGCGGGCAGGAATCCCCTCGAAAGATCAACACATAAGGCAATACAAACAACCACATATGACGTAGGGTACTACGCAACTCGAGACCCGAACCTGTCTAAATCTTTGTGTTCCTTGCACCATCGAGTTACAGAGCAGTCGATCCCTACATACAAATCTTACTGCTAAGGGTATCCCTAAGCAGACTTGGCGGTAAACACCGACAATCACACCTCCACTGTGTTTGATATATATTTAATTGAACTATTTGTTGATGAATTGATATTCTTATTTCTTCCATCAAAATGAATACATGGTGACACATATCGTGGGTAGTATTTTATTTTAAAATAATATATTAATAATAATAGAAATAGTAATTTAGAATTTTATATTAGTGCACTTTAATATTTTATTATAATTATATAATATAGATTAGGATTTAGGGGTTAATTTAACTTTCAATAATGGCATAATTGGATAATTTATATGCACATTTAGGGAGATTATTTGCATTATTTTTATAATGGCATAAGTGGTTAATTTACACGAAGACTAGGGGGTTACTTAGATTTTTATATAATGGCAGAGGTGGGTAATTTAGATATATGTTTGGGGGTTACTTTAGTATATTTTCATAATAGTAGATATGAGTAATTTATTAGGAAAGATATCAGATCCAATGATTTTATTATAATTATAATTGTCGGATTGATGGCTGGATATTTCTAATTTTTGTGTGAATTTCTAGAATCTCTCTATTTTTTTAGAGTGTCCATATAGGATCATAGGTGGCTTCACGTGAAGACTTAAAAGAAGCCCCCAATTAATAATAGTTGTTGGATCGAAGGCCCGATGTTTCTAATTTTTTTTGTAAATTTCTAGAATCTTTCTATTCTTTTAAGTGACCATATAGGATCTATTTGGGAAAATTCACTATATAGCACATAAAAAACATGCTTCCCTATCTAGCACGGAAAAAGTTTGTCTTCGCTAACTGACATCCAGAATTTTATTTTATTTTGTTCTTTTCTTAGCACTTCCGTAAGATCTGTTATCTCATTCCGTTAAAATAAAAAATGAGGACCAAAATACCCCTAACATGGGTAAAAGCCTCGCCCGACCCAGATTGTCCCCGTCTCCCTCGTTCCTGACCCTTTCTCTCCTCAGTTCCCTCCCCAAACCCAAGAAACGGAGGATTGGAGCCATGGGCGGCCCTGGAGCCACGGAGGCGGCACCTATGGGCGGCGCTGGCCTGAAGGTGCCTCGAGGCTTGACCCGATTGCCCCCTCCCCGTCGACATGGGGAGCAGCATGCAAGGGGCGCAGGGGCAGGCGCAAGGCGCGCATATGCTGGCGCTGCAACTGCAAGGGGCGCATGCGCAGGGGCTGCCGCAGTAAGCGGTGCAGGCGCAGGGGTTGGCGGGCATGGCGAGCGCAGGTCCAGAAGGTTAAGTGAAAATCCGACCGCAGGAAAATCCGCGGGATTGAGAAAAATCCGCCCGCAAGCAGACTCGCGGGTGCATTTCTGCGTTTGCACCTGCACCCACGGGTTTTGGGTATCCGCGCGGGTGTGACAACAGATATAATAAAATGTACAAATTCATCAATTTAAATAGTCAAACAACATATTTTTATTAGTAATAAGGATAAACTAACAACAAATCTATAAGTTCAAAATAATAAGAACAAAATAATAACAAATTCATAAATTTTTGTGCTCATTTTATAATCTGGATAGTTAGGTTAGGCCTTATCTAAGCAGGCTGGGCTAGGGTGTTTTTTTTGGATGAGTGCGGGTCCACCCGCGGGTGGAATTTCAAATCCGCACCCGCAATATACGGGTGCAGGTGCGCTCCACCACAGGTGGAATATCAGACCTGCACCCGCACCCGCACCCGTCGAGTCTAAAATCTGCGAATACTTGCATCCGCGGGTGGAATTGTCATCCCTAGAGGCGGCAGGCTTACCTCTGGATGCTGTGGCGCCGGGCAATAATCTTTATTTTTTGGCTATTGATCTGAATATCTATTCACCGTTCATGTGTTGTCAGTGTAATAAAATGTGAAACACTTTAGCTCCTATGGGATCTGATAATACTTTAGTAGACAAAATGAGGGGTAAAAATGTCTTTTCAGGTTGGGTGTAACAGCCCATTTAATGAAAGTGCTAAGAAAGTTAACGGGGGCGCTAACAAAGGAACTGAATAAAAATTTCAGTGTTAGTTATGGAAGATAAACTTTTCCAGTGCTAAATAGGGAAGCATGTTTTTTTTCGATGTTATATAGGGAATTTGCTCTATAAGATCCTAAGTAGCTTCACGTGAAGATTTAAAAGGAGCCCAATTAGTAATAGTTAGATGGAAAGATGTTTTTGGAGAAGAAAAAAAAGACAAGGCAGCAGCCACTCGCGGACAACTTGTTCTGATACATGCGTAGTGCAGCCGACGTACACACTCCGGCCATGTGCGCGTGACAATTCTTTCAAGCTGTTTCACCTTTAGAACGAGAAGGTCGGACAAGATCACTGTCACTTTCTTCAAATAGGTGACGAACCTAGCTGGGGATGCCGATCCGTATAACGTGACAAATTTGTCATCAGAGTTAGTGCTGTGAATAAGTAATCGCTGTCATTGATCGGCAACTTAGCTTTCAATTTATAACATTCAAATTCAAGTCAACTTGGCCGAAGGTACTGTAGCATCTGCTTATTGTCACCCAACTATGCTTGGGTAAACAGTCAAACACTCTTAACAGTTCCCCTAATTATGGCCAGAGTCTATTGTTCTCTAGTTTTAGAAAAAAGGGTTATGTTTAGTGTTTTATTGTTCTTATATACCAAACTTGCGTCAACCTGCAGGTTTAGGTTGGGCGTTTAAATTTTTGGGTATTGGGGACCGTTTGGGGTTCGAGGGTTTTGTGAAGAAACTTTGGAATACAATTGCTTCCTGTAACAATTCACAAATCTTATTAATGGCAAAATTCATGTAGGTCCTAGCCCCTACAGTAGCGTTCATTAAAAAATATTGCAAAATTCCTACGGCTCCATATCCCAAATGGGACTGAACTAGTCACTTGTTCTCTGTTCTATGACCCCCACATGGCTCGACCCAAAATTTGCAGAAGGTAAAAATGAAAGTATCAAGACAATGTTCAGTAATGATTGGACTAAGCTTCACCAGCCTATAGTACATCTAGACCTGATAATCGTCGGGTCGGATTGGGTTCGGGTCGGATCACTTCGGGTTTCGGGTCAAAAAATATTGACCCACGTTGGGTCGGGTTGGTCCACATTTTTGTGTGTAATAAATTTTTAGGTTGGATCAGTTTTTTTGAATTTCGGGTCAAATATTTCCGCCTGTACCCGACCCGTCACTTGGTCAGGCCGGGTCGGGTCGGGGTTTTTTTTTCGGGGGGTTGGGTCGGGTTTATCATGTCAGGTGGCCCGTGATCAGATCTAAGTACATCACAAGTGGATGTGAATGGAGATTCACACCAATTTAGCCAACCAGCTGAGGAACCCCCAAATGAGAACACCATGCAGCTCTGGGCACTTTCTTGGATACCATACCATATATACCAGCCGGCACAAAAAGAGGCTCGCATTGACCTGGTTTGTGCTTGAAACGAGCAGAAATGACAGGCAGAGAGAGACGACACCGATCAAAAAGGCAGTATCATTGCCATCTTTTCCAAAAGGAATGTGAGACCGGAATGATCCATTGATCGATTGTGTTTTTCACTCAAAAGTGATCAAAGTGGTGGAGGACTTTGTGTTTTCCTGAGCCTTTTCTCCTTGTCTTCGCCTGACCTAGCGTTTGGATTTAGGAATCCCATGGAGCTTTGTGACTCCTTCCAAACAGTGATCAGCCATCAGCATGGTGTCATGCGTAATCTTGTCAATAATGGCAGCATAAAAGTATTGACATTGTGCTGTTAGGATAAGCTCGGATTAATCTATGTTCTTATTTCTTGCCGTTGTGAACTCGTAGTACCAGCTGTGCTGCCAGCCTGAACCATGTAGAGACTGCACCGTACCTGCTGATCCAGCCTCATGCATGACTTCATTTCATACAGTCATGTCATGCTCTTAGTCTCTTACAGGTCTGAGTAGTAGATGGTGAATGGGAATTCAAAAGATTGGCGAAGAATGATAGCACGGGAAAGTCAAAAGCTCTTGTTTTTACCTTTTTTACCATTGCATGATTTGACCTGTCGTCGATGAGCAACAGCGTTAGAACAGCTTGTATATAAATAAAGCTGGGAAGCGGTTGCTTCACTCCCTTCAGCGTTGTAGAAATAATGAATATATATACTCGCTGAGATAAGAGAGCATTATACCTTTCATTGAACATGCACAATAATAAATAAATTGAAAGCGACCAAGTGAACAATTTGAGACTTCTTTTTGTGAGGCAATTCAACAACATGATTATTTCTGCACCAGAGTTAGATATCCAAGTTACCCACTTGACCTATGACATTCTAGTTTATCCATGGATAGAAGTAAATTGTTACTTATTATTTTCATCTCATTAATGTCATCATGACAGTCACTTACGAGATTAACTATGCAGTTTCACTCATTAGGATGTGACAGACGAGTTAAAAGAGCCCAACTTGACGAAGTTCCTTTTTGTCCTCTGCGCGAAATCAGCTTGGCGTACGTAGTACTGAAAAACAGTTAAGTAGTTAACCAATGATACCGGTAAATCCTAGAAGGATATTCGGGGTGTGCAACTTTTCTACTGCACTCATCCAGTGATTTTCATTTTCACATTAGATCAATTACTGTCTGATTTGTTAAAGCATATCATTGCGCCGGCCATGATTTTGTTAATCTCTCCTAGATCGTAAGCAGAAAATGGCCGTGACTTGTGACGAAGTCAAAGCTTTCTCTCCTTTTGTTTTGTCACTTTATGCAAGTGAAAACACTGAGATAGACCTGAGAAACTTGTGATTATAAATTAAATGTCTATGTCGATGGTCGTACATATAGAAATTGGAGAGTGACCAGACTAGGCAAAGTTTAAACCCCTGCCCTGATGGTGGGTTGGTGGCCTAAATATGATACTAGGGCTGGTCCCTTTCAGAGATCCAACTGCATTGAAAAAATGAAATGTGTAAAGTTTTTAAATTCGTTTCATAAAAAATGCGGCTAGAAATTTGATTCATGTGTTGACAAATCATAACAAAACAAAGTCAAGCGTGCATGGTACATCGGTACGGTTGATGGTAGCATGAGCCGACCTTTTCCATGCCTCTGTGTAGGTTTTCTAGTGTTGTGCTATATATATAGACAAAAGCACGGGCACAACCAATCAGTGTAATCATGTGAAAGTACACACTAATCAGTCGATCAATGATGGTTGAATAAGGGATCTAGAATCGTCCAAAGACCCCTAGGGCCAGGGGTAACTTACCAATTTGCCACCCTGAGAAGGGCCGCCTCAAGGGTTCGTGCTACAATTGTTTTTGCTAGCAAAATATTCCCTAAATTTATAAGTAGAAAATTATGTTCTTTTTCCTTCAAATATTCATGATATTTGGTCAATCATACCTGAGACCATGTAGGACTGTAGGTTACGAAGGCTGATTTTATCAATAATAACAGATAACTAAGTCAACGACATGATATGCAATTATGCCTATGCACTGTTCCATTCTGTTGATGCATTCTGTGAAGTTTATTGTCATACTTTCACTTAACTCAGTTCGTGTTAAGCGCATCAACAAATTGACTTGAGTTCCAGCATGCAATTCAGACAGTGGATAAACATAAACTAGACCAATCTTGTCTCCAAATAATCTTAACCGAGAGAGACTAATCAGCATTGATAACACAATCTTAGTAAGTAGAAATCACACCCTAATGGTCAATACTAATACAGCACGAATAGCAATGGAGTCCACACTTTGGAGGCTATGCTAGTACACCATTACATCGAATTGGGCAAGAATGTGGACAGGCTACTCATTGACATGATCCCAGTATACCCAGTTCCACTTAGACACTTGGTACAGGTTGGCTCAATCCAATCTATTCCTCCCTTGTTGCAGGAGCCATTCCTGCAGAAGGGCTGTCTGCGAAGTACTCCGCGTGTTTCAAGTTCACACCATGCTGCAAGAAAAGTTTGCTCGGAGTATAAGATCACACATGAATCAAGTGCTAATGTGGCGGACAGTGGTCCAGCAACTATTATCGGTATTTACTATGAAACAATATGACTTTAGCCTAAAAATTGACCATGTTCACTGCAATTTTATTAGATGCTATTAGCGTTTGCCATGGGAGTACAAAATGCTATAACCATCTTCAAATTGCATGATACCTAAATTAGAAGGATGTGCTGTTCGTAGACTAGGGGATCCTCTGAGTACCTAAGCCTAAATAGGATAGATATTTTAAGAATTAAGATTGCGGTTAGCAGTAACTCTATTCTTCCAACAATGATGCCATGAGATGTTCAGGAATGCGGAAACTTCAAAGTTAGAGGTATGCAGTACGCTAAAGAAGCATGCGTTGTAAAAAATTCAGGATTTTATCAAATCTAAGTTCTATGGATGTCTCAACGGTGGATACTGAAGAAACCCTCTACAAACATTATGAACTATGTATGATATAGAGCATGAAAAGGGTGCCCTTTGTGCTTGCTTTCAATGGAAGGTAGACTTATTCAGAACATAAGAAAGAACAGAAACAAAACCATCATGCCTAACAGCACTGGCATGGTACTAAATATACCTTTATTGATTACTAAAGTTCAACCAGAAAAGACGCATTAGTGTGGAAAGATGCACTGTGGCTTCGAGATAGCCTTACGGATAGTGCTAATCGAAATGACAGATTAAGGCCAAATTGGAAAAGTGGAAATTCCATTATATTCGCGGAAGTGCTTACTTCTATGAATAATGGTATTCATGTCAATGGTTTTGCATAACCATTGTTATTCGGGAAAGGGTAGGTGTGGCACCAATTGAGGAGAAACTTACCCAACGGAGGCCTCCGGAGGCGCCGGTGCGTAGTGGGGTGCTAAAGCGTGCTGATAAGGTAAAGAGGGGTAGAGGTAGACCTAAACTGACTTGGGACGAGTCGGTTAAGAGAGACCTTAAAGATTGGGATATCTTTGAGGAGTTAGCTTTGGATAGGAGCGCTTGGAGACTAGCTATCAACGTGCCTGAACCATGACCTTTGTGTCTTTTGGGTTTCATCTCTAGCCTACCCCAACTCGCTTGGGACAAAAGGCTATATTGTTGTTGTTGTTGTTGTTGTTGTTGTTGGTTTTGCATAACCATTATATTGACATGGATATTGTCACTAAGGTGGTCAGCAAGTGCAAGGTTAGATTGGCAATTTAAAGTTTGACTGGCAGCTCCATTGTTTCACTGATTTCACCATGCACATATGACACATTTACATGGGGAATGGACTGTGATTTAAAAATCTTTAGTAACATCAACAACCCAGTTTTCTTCCTTACAATGGCAGTTATGTTGATAATTTTGGTTTAATAAGTACAGGCTAAGAAAACCAGTATATTCTGATCTCTGATGTCCATACTCCATATGGCCTACTGGCTTTGTATAGGTGCATGAGAAGTGAGAATTTTTTTTTTTGGAGCAAAGAGAAGTGAGAACTGAGAAGTATCAATAGAAGAAGATGGTGTGGAGCTCACTCTTGCAAAAGATAAAGGTCATCTGGGACTTGATTTAGCCACTGGGTTGCTGGAATCAATCATATCTACTCTAACATTCTTGAATGGAAGGAAATCAATCATCATTAAGATCTGCAAGTGTGCAGCCCAAGGTATGTCCTCATGCCGATTTCATGTATCGTTAAGTCTTTGTTCATGTACTCTTTTAACTGCTGCTAACAGTTGTTTCTTCCTCATGAATTTAGGTAATTCGTGAGTATCATGGAGCATATCAAACCGAGTCTACACTACATAACCTGTTTAAGTTTGAGGAAACAGTGAGGAGATTTCAGTCCTGAGGAAACTAATTGCCATAGTATCTGAACTAAATAATGTGCTCCTGACTCATTTTTTACTATACTGGATTCAAGATAAGAAAAAGAGGTAGTAAACGGTCAGCTGCTGCCTACAAAAGCAAAATTACAGAAATGCACAATTAAATGGAAACTTGTTACCTCACGCAAGGCTTTCGAAAGATCATCCATAGTTAGTACAAGACGTCTATCCTGTAAGTTATATATAATTTTTTTTAGAAAATGGGGTAAGTACAAGGATACTAAAGAAAATTAATGCTAGGATTTGAAAAGTTCAACTAGAGAGTAAATTCACCTTAGGCTGTTTGCTCTTATTGTCTTTGATTGGTGCTACTACCCTGGCCTTGCAGTGCCTAGTTGAAGGGAAAGAATAATGTAATAATCAAATTAGTGCATAAATTATGACACACCAACAGTGTATATCGCACATACTGCTAATGATATCCTTACAGTGGTTTGCTATATAGTAAAGAGTAGAGAATGTCATACAGTGACGAAAAAGAAACAATAAAACAAGACCCAGATAAATTTACAACATAAGAAGTTGTGAATTGTGATGGTGAATCTGGTTACAACAATAAGAAGTTCTGGACAGCTAAAATCCTCCTGAAAATCAAAATCTGGATGTGGTTGTTCAGCAAAAATGCAATCCTAACTAGAGACAATCTGGCCAGAAGAAAATGGCAAGGAGATAAGAGCTATTCTTTCTGTAATCAGGAATAGTCGATTGAACACCTTATGTTTGATTGCTCCATGGCTAAGTATGTTTGGAGCCTTACTGCTCATGTTCTTGGGGTCACATGTAGGCCCACCAACTTCGACCAATTTTGGGAATGGGCAGAACAGTATATACAAAACAGTAAAAAATTTCACATGGTGGGGCTGGCAGCTATTTGCTGGGCTCTGTGGAGATCCATGAATAATGTTTTCTTTGAAAACAAAAAAGTGAGATCCGACTGAGGTTGTCTGTCTTGCTTGCTCCTTTCTTGACTACTGGGAAGGGCTGCAGAAAAACGACGACATGGTGCTTTTACAAGCCGGAGCGGGCGTGCTCAAGCCTGCTGTGCTGGAGTTTGATGCTCAAGTCTACAGTGCGCCGAGGAGAGGTCCAATCTGCTGCTGACTTGATTTTCTTGAAGCCTTGGTGGGAAGACTGACGTGCGTGGAGGATGCCCTCATGCGTCTCTCCAGTTGATCTCTGTTGTTAGCTCCTGGAGGGTGTCACATTTCTCCTGTCAGCCGGAGCGGTGACAGCCCTGGGTGCTGTTGTAAAATAAGCGGCTGTTTCTTTTGCTGTTGGTTCTAGCTTTGTTCCTCAAACTGTACTAGGGAAGTGGAGGGAGGTTATCGCTTAAAACTGCTGAACATATGGCACGTGACCTTGCTAAAACTAATTTTGTAATTCCGTTGCTCCGGTAATGAAATTCCAGATTCGCCCTTCTGGAAAAAAATTACAACATAACCCCCAAATGGCACAAGAATATCTAAGCCTAAAACCTACATGGTTTGAACAAATAAATACGAATCTTTTGAGAACACCAAAATACTAAGCACACTATATGCAATTATGCATATCCATTAATGATGAAGAAAATAACTCCTTTAATGACGAAGAACCCAGAGAGGGAGTCAGTAGAGGCAGAAGGATCCGAACACTCGGATAGTTTATGAAATTCCAAAGAGGGATCATACTATATTTTTTACGGAAGATGTTATCGCTTACCAGTTACCAGATTACAAAAGAAGGTACATTCGTGTCTACTTAGAAATATGAAAAGGATAGATCCATCACTATGATGGCATGCTAAGTTTTCAGGAGCAGCACACAGTGGATAGTGTTTCAGCAATAGGGAATGTTACAGAGTTACAACTATTATAAATGCATATTCAATGATAACTAGGATCATAACTGCAAACTTTTGCCTATCATTCCAATATTACACTAATCGAATAATCCCACAAGAATAATACATGCAATTAGGTACAGGGGTTTAGATTGAAGTCAAGGAAACTTGCGGAAACAAACCAACATATGCAACAACACATTAGATTTGCATTGGCGTGGATGAAAGGAACAATACTGTTATATTTTCAAATATGCAGGACATCAAATTTTTTATATTAAGAAGATAATTGCAGAATAATAACGAGACGGTATATTAACTCACTGAAGAGAATCGCTTGCAATGTCCGAAAGGAACTTCTGGGCAGCTACAGCAACCAATCTCGTTCTGTAAGACACAACTCAGATAATGTAAGCAGGAAATCAAGAAATTTCTATTCATAGATACAATGAATCTGGGCATTGGTAGCTTACTACTACCAATCAAGTCTACTAGTGGGAAAATAAGCCTTCCTGGGAGAGATTGGCAAGCAAATGAGCAGCACTTACAAGCGGAGGTCAGGGCAGTGGAATCCGCTGCGTCCGAGGTAGTGCTCCACAAGCTCATCGGGAATCTTCAGCACCACCGCACCAAGCATCAGGGCTAAGCCAAGAGACAGAAAAGTAGAGAGAACGCGAGGGGGAGGCGGCACCCTACCGTGGGGGTGTAGTCCATGAGCGAGGAGAGGAACTCGGTGAGCGCGGCCTCGTCGTCGTGCCTCCCGTCCCCGCCTCCACCCACGGGCCCGCCCATGCCCGGACCCATGCCCCCGCCAGGGCCTCCGCCCCCTCCGCCGCTGTTGCTGCCCATCATCCTCACGTCCCGCCGCCTCGCCGCCCTGGCCGCAGGAGAAGCTGGTAAGATCCGACGAGTAAGAATCACGCAGATCGCTGAGACGGAAGGCGACGGGCAGCGCTCACCGTGGGAGAACACAGGCCGCCGGCGACTCTGGAAGCGGCGATAGGTGTCAGCGACGACGAGGGCAGCAGCTTCGACAGAAGAGGTGAGGGGGCTACCTGGGACGCGGGCCACAACTGGATAAACAGGCCACATTTGGGCCACACCACTTTTCGTGAGGCCCATATTTGGCCAGAAATCCGCGGTGATCGCAGCCCAATAACCAGCCCACGACCGGTGAGGCCCCGCTTTATCCACTCGCACCGCGCGCTCGTGCTCGCGACACGCAGCAGAGGTCGGCGGCAGCGGCAGCGGCAGCGGCGAGCGAAGAGATGATGCTGATTAGGCCGCCGCGGTTCCTCTCCCCTTCGCCTGCGCCGGGGCCGCGCGGCGAGCCACGCCTCCGCCGCCCTGTCGATGCTTCCAGGATCTTCTCCTCCCCTCGTCCCCCAGGGCGCCGCCCGCGCCCGCGCCCCCGGGCCGCGTCCCCGTGCACCGACCTCCGCCGCCTCACCGCCCGCATCGTGGACCTCACCCGTCGCAGGCAGCTTGGCCAGGTTCGCCTCTTGTGCCTCCCTCTCCGTCTAGGCGTCTACACCTCCGGCCGTCGGTTGCTCTATTTTTAGCCCAGTGCTGACTCGGGGGTTCGGGAGGCGCAGATTATTGAGGAGGTGGAGGCGGCGCGGCGACGTGTGCGTGCGGGTGGGGTACTCAACACCATCGTCATGAATTCAGTTCTGGAGGCCTGTGTGCGCTGTGGCGACGTCGACCGCGCGCTCCTGCTCTTCGAGGAAATGCGCGGGCCAAGGGGATGCGGCCTGGACGGCGTGTCCTATGGCATCTTGCTCAAGGTGCGCAGCCTTAACGCTTTGTATAGAAATTCATGAGTTCAATTGTTTGTTTTAACTGGTTGTGAGTACTGGTATCTGGTGGAATTGGGGAGACGAGCTGAAGAAGAATTATTTGAGTTCCAACAACATAACCTATCATAAAATTCTGTGATAAGAATATGTATCCAGTGAGTTCTGCTTGGCATTCATAGAAGGGAAATTGTATACATACTTAAATTTGTTTACTAATCCCTGACCAATAGTTTGTGTTCAATGTGTGATTTGGGAACTGGATTGACTACTGACTGATTAGTGCTAATGCGTCAATGTTCTGGACCCCTATGTTTTGTTAGAAAATGGTACGTGAAATATGTACATATGTATACCAATTCTTTTGATGGAATCATGGAAAACCTGTTTTGATGGCTGCTACAAGGATTGAAATTTTGGGGGTCGTTAAGTTGTGATTATGTTTTCTGTTGATCCGTGACACATTTGATCTAAGCTTCTACTGTGTGTCCGTGCGTGTGAAGCTCCTAGTTTTGTACTTCTTTTTCCTTCTTTAATGAAATGATATGCTGCTCTCCTTTGTATCCACGAAAAAAAATAGAAAATCTGTTTGTGTCAAACAAAAGAGCATGACTTTACTCCATGGAAGAACACAGAAATTCTGTACATTCTACTGTCGATAGGATATTATGCGTCAATGCCTTTTCCTTTCTGAAGGAAGAGTTCTGCTACACCAAGGAACAACCACATTTCTAAAATGTAGGTAGATTATGTCCCAAACTACTCAAGGAAACTGGTATTTGTTTCCAGTGTTTCTACTTTAGTAATAGTAAATTCAATAATCAGGAGTCCTCCCATTTCGATCTTCCATGCTTGCTTTCACTGTCCACCTATGAGCATCCTAAAATCAATAAAAACCATTCTCTGACCACAAGCAGTTCGGGTATGATAGCATCAAGGCCTTTTATACTACAATGCCTGCTAGAGCTATCTAGGAGCAGTTACAGTACATTACTTATGTTTACTACTGAGACTTAAGCTCTAGTGCTTTTTTGAGCTTTTATAGGATGATAATCTAAATACATTAATATTTCCATCAACATAAGTTTTAAACAATGTATTTGTCTGCAAAAAGAAACGATTCAACACCTTTGAAACCTGAATTTCTAGACTTCCAGTTAGGGTTGTTATGTTTCCTTTTTTATTTTCTAGAAAGCAAGGTAGTAATTTTCCAACTAAAATAAAGTCGTCCACGCTTTTAACCCCTTGTAACCTTTTCTAAACTTACATATCAGATTGTCTGAATGCTAAACATATTACATATCAACTCTTAATCATCAATTGCATTCTTATTGTTACATTCAGGATTTCATCCTTTAGAATACATTTTGCATCCTTCGATAAATGGACTGATGTTTTATGATATAATTTTGAATGTTTTTTTCCCATGATATACAACCAAGGTTTTCCACCCCAAGTATGTGCTTCAATTTAGGAGCTGAGAGTCTTTATGGTGCAAATGTTTATATTTTACATTGCTATCCGTTGAAGGGCTTGGGTATAGCGAGAAGGATTGATGAAGCGTTTGAAATACTGGAATCAATTGAGAAAGATTCTTTGATTGGGAGCCCCAGGCTCTCCCCTCACCTCATTTGTGGTTTTCTAAATGCCCTTATTGAAGCAGGTTGGTACAAGATTGATCTTTTAACCTTCATGTGATACATGACCCCACAGTGGTTCCCATGGAATACAACGTGTTGGTTAGATTCTACTTAGGGGTCGTTTGGATCCTCTCATTTTGGAGGAATTGAAATCTACTTAATAAATTAGACTAATTGGCTTATAATTTGGCATTCCACCACTTTCCAAAGTTTAGATATAAGCCTATCCTAAATTCATAGGGTGCGAGATGAAAATTGATTCTATACACCACCAAGCTTCTATTCCGTAACTTATAGCACGCTCTTTGGCTCACTCCTCTATAGTAGAAATATAGCACATAAGTATGTCCCTCATATGGCCAACAATAGTATACAAATATATTCCGTATATAATCATATTAGCTTAATAGATTTGTGTCTAAAATTCTAAATTATGATTATTAGAATGGAATTCAATTCCAAGGTTCCAAACGGGTCCTTAATGTAATGTGCAGATACTAATTAATATAATTCCCAAAGTATATCTGGCCAATTATTCTCATGTCTACATTTTGGTTACAAATTTACTATGTTGTAGCTACAATATTCCTCAAATACTATTTTCTCACTTGCACTACCTGTAGCTGTCCATTTACTGATGGAATTGAACTTCAACTTATCCAGGAGATATGAGGCGTGCCATTGCTCTTGTCGCCCGTTTCCGCAAAGTCCTTTATGAAGGTCACTCTGTCCTACTGTACAACTTACTGATGAAGGTACAATGTGACTGAGTTTCCATTAATGTTAATATTTTTGAAAAACTCATTACTGTTAATATGTCTACTTTTCTTTTCATCAACCACTGTAATTACAAAAAAGAAATCTCAACTCATACTCCAGGGATACATTAAAAGCAACTTCCCTCTTGGAGCTTTGACTGTTAAAGATGAGATATTGCGTCAAGGGTTGAAGCCTGATAGATTGACCTACAACACCATCATTTCTGCCTGTGTAAAATCGTCAGAGATTGATAAAGCTATCCAATTTCTTGAAGATATGAAGGTGTCACACAAGTGTTGGAAAGGCCAGTTTTAGCCACAAAATTGTTTTGGTATACAAGTAATTGCATTGTGTAATAAAATTAGTTGATTATACTAAAATGCAGGAAGAAGCTAAAAGGGAAAGTAATCCTGAACTCCTTCCGGATGCTGTTACCTACACAACATTACTTAAGGTGTGTTGCCTGATACTGAACAGCAGATGGTGTTATGTCTTGGTTATGTTGTAACAATTACAAGCTTACGGCTACACTCTGTTTCCTCTTTACGTTATTGGACAATGCTATTGTAGTGGCTCTTACACTGCATTATTTATTTTACTACCATGACAGAAAATAATAGCATCTACACTATACTTGTTTTTTTGGCAACTTGATAGTTTTAGGCAATGATATTAAGTGGTTGTTCCATTTCTTCATTTTTTAATCTTGAGAACGCTTCATCTTCATCATCAGAAAAGAAGACATTGCAGAAAATTGTTACAGACTTCAAATCGAGAAATTTGATCGAATTTCCGAAGAATGCCTTTAAAATAGTGAATAAGTAGTTTGATCATTCTTTGTGTTTGTTATTCTTTATTTGTTATTAATTTTAAAAGTAATTGAAGCATGCTGCAGGGTTTAGGAAATAGCCGGGACCTTTATTCAGTTTTGAAGATTGTTGTGGAGATGAAATCTTCACTGCTTTCAATCGATAGGACTGCATACACTGCTATGATAGATGCCTTGCTAGCTTGTGGATCCATTGATGGTAAGCTCTATAGCATCTTTTTAGTGGCACAATGTTGCGCTAACACTGCATTGAATTGCATGTTGTAAATTAACATCAGTGTCTCACTAAGACTAACAAGTGATTTAGCACCCCTTTCATCCTCTCCTTTGATTTTTCCAATTGGAGCATCTTTGCAGTGTTACAAGCTAATCTTCTTCTTTTTACCCTTTTATATCCCAGTTTCCCAAGTGGCACAACCAATCCAAAATACCTAAAATGTTGGAAGTGGAACGTTTCTTGGCCTGTGTTATTTGTGTTAAGTGTTAACCTTTATAATGACTTGACCAATGTGTCTGACCAAGTTGTACATTTTAAAGTTCATATACAGGGATTAAAATTTACAACAAAATCATTTTGTGAACTACGGATAACTTGCTATTAGTATGGTTGATTTCTACATTGCTGTTCTGCAGAAGCAAATTACTTGACAGTACTTGATGCCTTTGCCTACTAGATGCTAGTATTGTCAATCAATTTGATTAGGATCAGACCTGGTTTTCCAGGCCCACGCCTTAAATGCTATGGTCCATGAAGGCATAATATTCTTCATATTTTCTTTAAGCTAGCGCTTCATTCTTTTCACTTGCGTAGTGACAAAAGTATCAAAACTAGCATTATTTTTTTAGCTTGGCCTCTCTTTTGTACCCAAGCTCCGCCACTTGGTCTATCCTAATACTTTGACAACTTATCTCTACCTTATATTCACAGTGCCTTGATTTCTCTTTAATGATTGATTTAGCACATCCATAATTCTTAATTCCTAATTGGTCCTGGAATGACAATGTTATCTCGAGTACACCTGAGTTTAGTTTTTGTACATTTGTTCAAAATATCCTTAAGTAATTCACACTTTGTGTTAATATATGTGCACCTACAATTATTAGATGTATATAGCTGTATTTGACTTGCAACTGTCTTATTTGTACTCCAAGCCTATACGGCCTATATATATCAAAGGTCACCCCCCCTCCTAGGGCGTGTGGTGTTTGCCCAACTCTCTACAACAATATTTGTGGATAAAAAATCATACTTGGACTGGGTACAAAAAAAAGCTAGAAATAACTATACAAATAATAGCATGAAGTATGAATATGTATTTGTTGATAATTTTTCACTGTGTAATGTACAGACTAACTCTAGGTGTATTACAGTTGAGTGAGAACCTCTTAGTTTTTGTTTAAGTGAATATACATGTGGATGAGGCAAACAAATCCTCATGCCGAACAAAGGCAATACTATTTCATGTGCTTTTCACTTTCTCTAGATCATGGATCGTGAGAGGGCATTCTGTTTATGAGATAAAACTCTCTTGCTTATGAATTGTGATAGGTGTAGCATTTCTGTACTAATATGCTTCTGACCTTTTTGGTGGTTATTGTAGGGGCCCTTTGCATATTTGGTGATATAATAAAGCAAGCTGGCAGCAACAAAGATCTGAGACCTAAACCTCATCTTTATCTTTCAATCATGAGAGCTTTTGCCACCAGAGGTGATGTCGATATGGTCATGAGATTGAACAAGCGCATGTGGCCAGATTCAGTTGGATCCATTAGTCGTGCAGCAAAAGAAGAGGCATATGAGTTATTAATGGAGGCTGCTATAAATAACAATCAGGTGGAATGAAGCCTAGGATAAAAATATACTTTTTTGGCTATGTTGATTTGGATTATGTATATGCAATGCCTTGGCTCCTTTGGTATGAATTTTGCTAGGATAAGCAAAATTAGAAGTCCTTTTGAATTGAGATGCATACTAGGTAACAAAAATACGAAACTGTAAGAGAGAGTATAATGGCTTGTATTCCTCCAAACCCTAGAACGCCTCCGCCACGCCGTTAGCGACAGCCCGGTACTACGCCGTTAGCGACAGCCCGGTACTCCGCCTCAGCACTGGAGCGGGAGACAACCGGCTGCCGCTTGGACGACCAGGAGACAAGGTTGCCGCCCAGGAAGACGGCGTAGCCGGAAGTGGAGCGGCGAGTGTCTGGGCAGCCAGCCCAGTCAGCGTCGGTGTAGACCACCAGCTCAGAGGTGGGAGAGCGGTGAAGAACCAAGCCGAAGCCAACAGTGCCACGGACGTAGCGGAGGAGACGCTTCAGTGCAGCAAGGTGAGACTCCCGGGAATCATGCATGTGAAGACAGACCTACTGAACGGCATAGGTGAGATCCGGCCGGGTGAAGGTCAGGTATTGCAGGGCACCGGCAAGGCTCCGGTAGGCAGTAGGATCAGCCATGGGATCACCCAGATCAGCAGACAGCTTCGCCTGAGTATCGACAGGAGTGGAGCATGGCTTGCAATCAGTCATCCCAGTCCGCTCCAGAATGTCGAGTGCATACTGCCGCTGGTGAAGGAACATGCCAGACGGGCGAGTCTCAACAGTAACGCCCAAGAAGTGGTGGAGCTGACTAATATCCTTCATAGCAAACTCCTGCTGCAGAGAGGAGATGACGCGCTCAAGCAACTGCTGACTAGAGGCGGTGAGCACAATATCATCAACATAGAGCAGCAGGTAGGCAGTCTCATCCACACGGCGGTAGATGAACAGAGAAGTGTCAGCCTTGGCCTCGGTGAATCCCAAAGTCAGCAAGAACGTGGCGAACCGAGAGTACCAAGCCCGAGGAGCCTGCTTCAGACCATAAAGAGACTTGTTGAGCCGACAGACCATATCCGGACGACTCGAGTCCACAAAACCCGCTGGCTGAGAGCAGTACACTGTCTCTGACAGAGTGCCGTGAAGAAAGGCATTCTTCACATCCAGCTGGTGCACAGGCCAGGAGCAAGAGAGTGCGAGCGAGAGGACCGTGCGCACAGTAGCAGACTTCACCACTGGACTGAAGGTCTCATCGTAGTCCACACCAGGCCGCTGGGTGAAACCCCGGAGAACCCAACGAGCCTTGTAGCGCTTCAGTGTGCCATCAACCCGACGCTTATGCGTCCAGATCCACTTGCCGGTGACCACATTGCAACCAGACGGACGCGGCAAGAGGTCCCATGTCTGGTTGGCAAGGAGAGATGCGTACTCCTCTTCCATCGCGCGACGCCCAGCGGCGGAGGCAGCGGTGGGGCGGGAGGGGCTCAAGCCCCCCCTACCGCTGTAATCTCCATGAAGCCCCCCTTAAGCCCCTCCTACAAATTTGAGAAGAAAGAAGGAGGGGAGGGGCTAGAGGAGGAAGAAGGGGAAGCAGCCCCTCCTACCGTGATTCCTGGCTTCGCCACTGGCGACGCCAGTGAGGATCCACCAGGGCGTCGCGGACAGAGGAGGGTACCGGAGAGACCCGCGGCTCGCCCTCGGCGGCGGAGAGAGTCGCGGCCTGAGACGCCATCCGCCGAGTCACCATGGGATGGATATGCTTAGGATCCCGATGGATGACTGGCGGGTGGTACACCGCCGGCTCGACTCGAGAGTGAGTCGGCGATGGCGGCGGCGGCGACGGCTCTGGAGCCTCCGGAGCCGGAGGCGGCGCCGGTGTCGGCGCCGAACGACACCGGTACACCTGCACCGGCTGAGCGTACCGCGGCGGCGCCGGTGTCGCCGTCGAACGGCGCCAGTACACCTGCACCGGATGAGCGTACTGCCGCGCGTGGCGCAGCAGGAGACACCAGGTCCGCGCTCGACGTAGCAGGGATCTCCGGAAGCGGTACCGGTGTGCCGGGAAAACCTGCAGGGAAAGGACAGACAGGTAACGGTGGCTGAACCACCGGATCAGTCGGAAACAGGGACTCCAGCTCGGTGTCAGGAGAAGGTGTGGAGGAGATGGAGTAGGGGAAATCCGACTCGTCAAAGACGACGTGTCGGGAGATCAGGACGCGGCGAGAGGTGAGGTCAAAGCATCGGTACCCCTTGTGGTCAAGGGAGTACCCAAGGAACACACAACGAGTCGAGCGGGGCGCTAGCTTGTGAGAAGCGGTGGCGGAGGTGTTAGGGTAACACGCACACCCGAAGACCCGAAGGTCGTCGTAATGAGGAGGGGTACCGAAAAGACCGTGGTGTGGAGTGGGAGCCGGAGAAGCAGTGGACGGAAGACGGTTGAGCAGGTAGGTAGCGGTGTGGAGGCTCTCAGCTCAGAAGCGCGGGGGCAGAGGCCTGGATTAGAAGGGTGCGCACGACGTCGTTCGTCGTGCGAATCATCCGCTCAGCCTTGCCGTTCTGAGGAGAGGTATACGGACAAGACATACGCAGCTGAACACCCCGAGAGAGGAAGAAGGAACGGGAGGTGGAGTTATCGAACTCACGTCCGTTGTCACACTGGACGGCCTTAATGGTGAGGCCGAACTGAGTGGACACCCAAGCAAAGAAGTGGAGGAGGGTGGGGAAGGTCTCAGACCTTGCGCATAAAGGAAAAGTCCAAGAGTAGTGTGAGAAATCATCGACCATCACCAGATAGTATCTATAGCCAGAAAGGCTATGAACAGGAGAAGTCCACAGGTCACAGTGAACAAGATCAAAGACATGCATCGCATGCGAAGAAGAGGAAAAAGGAAGACGAACATGACGACCAAGTTGGCACGCATGGCAGAGGTGCTCAGCAGGAGCCCTTGTACATGGAACATCGGTACTACGACTTAGCTGAGCCAGAACGTCGCGGCCAGGGTGACCAAGACGGCGGTGCCAGGTGGTGGAAGATGGCGTCGCGGCAAAAGCGACAGACGAAGAAGAAGACGAAAGCGGTGCAGCGGAAGACGGAAGGCGAAGGGTGTAAAGGGGCCCGTGCTGTCACACCGGAGGAGCGGACGCCGGGAGGCCGAATCCTTTACAGTGAGGTCAGAAGAGTCAAATTCGATGGAACAAGAATTGTCAGCTGTAAACTGACGAATGGAAAGAAGGTTATGAACTATTCGAGGAGCAACAAGGACATTGGGAAGACGAAAGGAACCAGGAGCAGAACCCACGGCGGTGACAGGAAGGCAAGACCCATCACCAACCATGATGGAAGAAGGATAAGAGGGGTGTGGGGGTCGGATAGAAGAGAGGATACCGGCATCTGGGGTAGTGTGGAAGGAGGCACCCGAGTCGGCGATCCACTTGGTGCTGACCGGCCCCGGCGGCGTCAGCCCCATGGCGTTGAAGGATTGCGCCAGTGCGGCCTGGTCCCACCCCCCAGGCCAGGTCGGCTGCTGGCTGGGCTGAGCGGGCAGGGTCCAGAACGGCGCGACCGCGGGGGGCATACCGAACGCAGGCCACCCGGCGTGGGCGCGGGCACGGAAAGTCTGGCAGCGGGGGCGCCCTGGGGCAGCCACGAGCCGGGGGCGGCGCCCTGCGCGGCGCGCGCGGCACCGAGGGAGGCAGCGGCCCGCGCGGGGTCACTGGGCGCGACGGCCTGCGCGGTGGCGAGGGAGCCGGCGGGCGCGACGGCGGCCTGCTCGGCGTGCGCAGCGGGCGCGACGGCGGCCTGCGCGGTGTACGCGGTGGGCGCGACGGCGTGCGCAGCGGCAAGGGAGGTGACGGCAGTGGGTGCGACGGTGGCCTGCGCGGCGTGCGCGACGATGGCCTGTGCGGTGTGCGTGGCGGGCGCGACGGTCTACGCGGCATTCGCCCGCGAGACCTGGACGAGCTTCGCCTCGACGAGCTTGGCCTCGAGGTCCCGCAGCATCTCCTGCGCACGCTCGTAGGCCTTGAGGTGCGAGTCGGCGCCGCGCAGGTTGTTGACCGCGGCGGGGCGCACCTGCTTGCGCACGTCCCTGTCGGCGGCGGCGGCCCCCGCACCCTCCGTCCTGGCAGTGCGAACAGGGGAGGCAGAGGAGGCTTCGCCCGCTGCTCCCGTGGCGGTGGCCCAGACAGAGGCGGATGGCGGCGGCCGCGCGCCGGCCCTGGGCGGCCCAGGCAGGGGCAGAGCCATGTCCCGGGCGGCCCAGGCAGGGCAGGCGGAGGTCGGTGGCCGACGGCCACCAGGTCCAGAGTTGGCGGCGGCCGGACAGCAGCTCCAGCGGCGCCGAGATCCAGAACAGAGGAGGCGGCGGCGGCGTGCCAGGGGCACGCGGCAGCGGCTGCCGGAGCAGGGGAGGAAGGAAGGGGCGCCATGCGGGAACAGTGGGCGGCGCCCAGAACAGAGGACGAGGTGTTGGCCGGGATCCACGCCGCAGATGGGTCACCGCCGGGAAAGGAAGAGGGGAGCGAAAAAGGAGAGGGAAGGGAGGGGCGGCGCTGACGGCCGGCCGGCCATGGAGGCGGCGGTGGCGGCGGCCATGAGCTAGTCTGATACCATGTAAGAGAGAGAATAGGAGAGAATAATGGCTTGTATTCCTCCAAACCCTAGAAGGGTGGGATATATAGTTCCCATACATGGGCCTCTAGATGGGCCTCTATACATGGGCTCACATATAGACCGACAGAAACACTAGTCCGATTTTGTGTTAGGTACTTGCTATTGAAATTTCTGCTAGGGATTTATAGAAGTTTATGCTGTTCAAATGTAGTTACTGTTGTCGGTAGAGTTCTTATGCAATGATGACATTATTGCTAAGCCCTTCCAACAAAGTATGTTGTCATGTGGTATCAATCAGTAAATTATTCACTGTCTAGCTTGTAAGAAGAAATGAGAATGTGTAAATTTCTTGTTGAAGTGTTTTCCTAGGTCGAAGATCTAAAAGAAACCTCGACCTGCAAGGGGCAAGCCGCCCCCCAAGCATTAATGTAAGGAGACTTCTCACGCAGGCTGAGAAAACCCCCGAACCTTGCCCCACCCTTACATAGGGGTGTTGTAATCTATACTGTAACCCGTGTGAGAGCGGGCCAGGGTGGATCAGGACCTATTTCCATGTGCTTTGGTGTGTAGGCAGGCGAGGAGATTTTTTTAACCTCAGCCTAAAATTCGCTCCTACCAGGAGTCGAACCCAGGACCTGAGGAGTGCTAACGAGGCCACATAACCAATCCGGGTAGGCACCCGTTCGTAGGTCTAAGAGATCTCATTATGCTGCAGTGATGCTACAAGTACATCATTTCCCATTTTCATATAGTAAGAGATGGATCATGGATGCATCTTATGAAAACTTAGAATGGTATGAGGTACAAAATTTTGGGGGGAACTAAGGGTTCTAGAAATGTCAAGTATACTGAGCAGTTAAACTTCCTCCTTTGTGTTGCCAGATTCAGCCATGGTACCATATTCAAGGTAGCTGCACCATGGGCATGATTATGCTTATCTTTCTATATTATTGTACTTCTGATGTTTGATTCTTCTTAGTCTAACATTTTCAATGGGTAATGCCCCCATTTTCTTAAAGCTCCCTGATTAAATATTTTCAGATAGATTTGGCTAAAGGGCTTCTAAGAAGAATAGTGAATGAGAAGGAATGTTTCTCTTGGACGAGTAGAGTAGGTCTGGTATGTCTCTTCTCTTTGGATTTTTTTCTCGTAAATACTACATGCTTCATTCCTGGAGCAGCACTATGGTCTCTTTCACATGATTCTTTATCAGTGTAGTTTCCGATTCCCAATCCCACCTTAATGTGTCTCTGCTTCCTCTACACCTCCTTTATCCTACCCTTCAGCGAACAATGGTACAGCACGAAATAGTTGTTAAGAATGTCTTTAGTGTTAGTATTCATAGTCGTAGCTTTCTGACATGAACTTTTGTGCTATTGGCATGTGTCTTCTTGCTACTTGATTTTAAAATGCATGATATGAAAGTTTTTTTCTTTTTTCTAAACAACCATATGAAACCGTTTCAAATTATTTTTTTATTGTTACTGCTTCATTTATGCCTCTAGCTGTGCAACAGTTGTAGTGCTTTATTTGTACATACGGTATATGGTTTTAATTATTGTACTGCTTTTAACAGCTGTTGTCTCTTCTTTAGTATTAGTTTGAAAAATTAGAATGTCTAGTCTGGCCACTGATGAGGCTCCCTCCCACTCTAAAATCTGGAAGTACCTTGTTTTGTTAAGTTGTAGTGGATTAATGTAGCTCTTTCCTGGAATCTATATGCATTGAAGATTCATAACATCACTCATGTGAACTTTGTAACTTCAAGATAGTGTAATACTTCATATTGGTCAAGGAATATGAAGTCGTGATCCATAATCTTCTATTATGGTGAAGACTTAACCACTCCATCTGTCTGGGGAAACATCATGTCTTAGTTTATTATGTGGGGAAAATTGAATTTGCCCGCTTATAGTCTAGTTTAAATGGAACTGTTTTGTCTTCTGAGGATAAAAGTCCAACAGGCTGTTATATACCAAGTATCAGATGGAGAGCCGTGAACTGCACCTGGCTGGTCTACTTTTGTTTTCTTTCTTATGCAAATGACAACTTTGGTTCTGAAATACAGGACCAGCATGTAGGTGGCAATATCTACTTCATAACAGTTCTCATTTGTTGAAATGTATGGAAGGCCTGATGAAAATTGAATTGTTGCATGTGGTTGTTTATCTGGATACAATAAACTGGAAATTAATCGATATTGGGACTGACACCAGGATCTTGAAGCATATGGCAAATATTTACGTCTTTCGCCAGTTTCTGCAAACTTGAATGTATCAAAGCGAAAACAGTCACCTTTTAAGCTAATTTCCTGTTGTTGCAAACAGGTTGCCATTAAAGTTGAAAGCTTATCTGGATTCACCAACTCTCTTCTAAGGCCCTATGTATTTCCACAGGTAGTTTGTTTGTTACATTGTTATCTTGTATCCCTTCACTTCACTCTGCTTGATCAAATCTGAAGTTCTGTCCATTGAAATTGTAGATTATCTTGAATGATCCAGTTGAGAAGTATATGGTTCCATTTCAAGAATCTCGACCATTACCTGCTGATATAATCTTACGGAAAGTTGTGATGCGGTTCTTGAAAGATCGCGCAGTTCCCCTTGTTGATGATTGGGGAGGTTGTGTTGGAATTGTTCACCGTGATGATTGTACCAAGGTATGTTCCGCTGTCTCCTTCAGTCCATGTCAGCAAGATATTGTCGATTCTTGTACACAAGCTTATGATTTGGCACTGTGTTTAGCAACGGGGACAATGATTTGACAAACCAGAGAGTTTGGAGATTCTTTTTTTCTTGTCATGTCAGTTTCTTAGTGACGTACTATAATGGTTTTGGCAAAATTTCCTATTTCTATGAAGAAAAAAGACATGAAAAACTGTGTACCGGCTCATGGAATTATGGTAATCATATGGTGATATCAATAAGTATGCTACTAAAGAGCACAAATGCATCTTTCTCTAAGAAAAGAGCAGAAATGCATAAAATTTATCTGAATCGAATGAATCTAACTACTATAAACATCTTACCAGGCTACAATAAACACCATAATAATTGATGTTTCCAGTGCTCCTGTGATTCTATTTCCTTTTTTTCAGCTGGATGCGCCTCTTCTTTCTATGTCGAGAGGACCACCGCTGTGTGTGCCTACTTCAACAACCGTGGAGCATGTTATTGACCTCCTCCTCAGAGAGAAGTCCGAAATTGTGGTCGTGGTGAAAAGCGGAAACATATACGAAGGCAGCTACGCATCCAGCTCGAGGCCCCTGGGGATTTTCTCCCTCGCCATCCTGTGGAACTTCACCGGCGACTACTCATCAGACATCCACGACGCGGGCTCCCTGTTAACAGCGCTCGAGCAAGACGCTGAAGCCTGCAATTCTGGCTGATTCCGTAGCAAGTTTTGTGTGCACGTTTCTCCATTCCCCTAACAAAACAGTCATAGAATGGTCCAATCGTTTCTGGTTCTGAGTGTCCAGTTCGACAAGCACAGAGAAAAGTTTTGGGCGCGAAGGAAGCCGCTGGGCTGATCCTGACCTGTGGATGTGCATAATGTGTTTTCTGATGCCCAGGGCAAAAGTGACAGCGGACCCGAGATTCTCCCGCAGCCTTGGGTTGAGGCGCCAGCGCGCCGGGATGGTCCTGGCGGGTTCGGTGAGAGGCTGCGGAGCAGTGGAGGTGGACCTTTGCATAATTGCATCTGCCCTTGTCCAGCCTTTGATCCCCGCGGGCTGCCGGCCGGGGACCGATGGTGAAGGTAATTGGCCTGCAAACATGTTCAGCGATCAGTAGTACTGTTGTGCTGCTGCTGCTGCTGTTGGGTTGGTCGTGCACAGTTAGCTTTATTTGCTCTGGGCTTCATATGGAGGCCGGACAGGTGTGGATGAACAGTCGAGATCTTCGATCGACACCGCATGGTACGGGCTTCAATTTGAGCTTTCTGGGTAGGCCTAGTTCTCTCTGGCCGTCTGGTCCAGAGTGCTTGCATTGCGGTCCATACCCTCTGCATGCATGCCACAGCTGTGGCCTTGCCTAGGTAGGCTAGGTAGCAGAGAGACATACGGTACCACCGGAGGCTCCCACAGAAGTAATAAGGCTGCATCCCGATTTGGTGGCTACAGGGCGTAATCTGCGCTTGCCGCCCCCCGCGCGTACGGGATGCAGGCTGCCGCTATGTTTGGCCGCGGTGCCCACGGCGATTGCTAATACGCGCGCGCCCCCTAGCACAGCAACTAACAAACGATTTCCGACAAGCTCAGCATATGCCATTTCCGGCGTCGGGATCATTAGCTTTCCTTTTTCAGTCGTCTGCACTCAATGCCGCTAGCGGCCTAGAAGTTTTGAGATCATTTGTTTTCTTTTTTGGGCCGCTCACACTAAATACCGCTAGAGACCCAACGGGAAATCATGTCACACAAGCTTATTTTGTTTTCAAAAACATGTCACGCTAGCTACCTTTGTGTACATAATTTATATCGCGCTACATAACTTATTGAACTAATGATGTACAAGTTTTTTTTGTGTGCTATATAGCCTTTCTACTTCGTAACTTTTTTGAACAACTTATGAACAAAAGTTTTGTTATCATACAATGTGTGCATACAATTTATGCATATTGCTTTGGCTTTTTTATGCATAACTTATGAACATAAATCTGTGCATATAATTTCTGTAGTGCAATTTTATGCATATAATTTTTGTGTCAAACATTTAACTGTTAAGATGTACAAGTTGGGGGCATAAAAAAGTATTGCTTTTTTTATACATAATTTACTGTTACATAACAATATTTTTATTTTCATAACAAGAAACAAAAATTGTATACATAATTTTGTATTGTATGCATAAAAGTTATAATGCACTGAAAAGTTATGTATGATAAAAATGTATTGAAAACTGGTATGACATGTAACTTATGCATAACTTATCACTTGTGATGCCTTGTATGCATAACTTATGTCGTGCTACATAAAATTATTGCTATTGTGTATAACTTATGATGTATGAGTTCTGGACATCCAGAAACAAATGTTTTGTTGCTAAATTGTATAAATAATCACTAAAAAATATCCTCAAACAGGCTAGCCGGCGATCGTCCGAGCACACCGGGCTGCCGCGTCATGATGGGCCATAAAAAACGGAACACCAAAAAAGAAGGGGTGCGCTGGCGCCGGATCCCGCGGAGGGGTCGGATCGATTGTTGGACAGCGAACTAGCGCGCGGTGGCCAAAATGGATTCCGCGGTGCCCACCCCGTGGTGCCTAGCGGAAGTTGTTAGCGGCTCCAGCCAGCTTTGCCTCCGCCAGAGGAGAGGGTCAATGAGAATTGATTGCATCGTCTGTTTTAATTTCTGCCACTACGGAACGGTAGTTGCTCGATCCGCTGCGGTTGCCGGGGTTTCGTACATGAGGCGAGGGCGCGAGGCCCCTCGCCGGCGCTCTCAGTGCCCGTCGGGCGTGGTTGCTGGCTCCGACGCATCGTTGCGTGACGCGTGCATGCATCTATGCATAGCTTTTTCCATCTGGAACCAATTCGGGGATCATGGTATAGCTTTACAAGATAAGGTCCGTGCCAAATCGCAGATTAGCCAACTGTTATCCTGTAGGTTTGGTGTCAGGGTATACGGTACTCTGGGCTACAGGAAGCATGGAGTAACTGGTTTCTTGGAGATTGGGGGTTGTTCCCCTCCACTCTAATCTGACTTCAGTTTAGTTTTGTACTGAATCAATTTTATCTAACATTGATCAAGCACATTAAAAACACATCAGCATCTGGAGCGTCGATCAAATTAGGTTCATTGAATTCACCATGTACTGTTTTTTATAGTGTATTTATTTGGTATTGAATATGTATTTTTCTATGTATAGGCATGGATAAGTTGAGAAAGCTGGACTTAGGATTAATATAAAGTGAAATATAATTTTGAACAGATGGATATACAGACTATACAGGCAATACATGGGTTTCCTCTAAGAGACCGAGGCTTATCCTTACTCCATCCTAAACCGTATGTATTATTGGGCTATCTACACAGTACTCTAGTGTTTTAAGGGGTCAAAATATTCGGATTCTTTTACTGTAGATCTTTGATCGATGGTCACGCACCACACTTTCTTCTTAATTCCTTGGTGTTTCTACCTTGGTCAGCTTGCGCAGAGCAAAATGCACCCCCTTTTCGATCTACTCGTCGTGTGGCGAGCTTTTGTCTAGCACGTGATATTTGTAGGCCTGGTAGCTAGCTAGCTGCCCCCAGGTTGGTCCAGACCAGGGTTAACAATTTCGTTTTCCGGTGAAATCCCGGTGATTGGCGGAAACGGAATTCCGTTCCGGAATTTCGGTGATTTTCGGCGAATTTCGGTGAATTTCGGACGAATTTTTTTGAATTTTGAATTTTCAAAACGAAATTTTCCGAAAATACCGAAATATTTTTTCCCGGTACCGAGCGGAAACGAAAAATTTCGCCGAAATTCGGCGAAATTTCGCCGAAATTTCAAACCCTGGTCCAGACCGGATATGGTGGCTCCAACATCTTATTCTGGTGATGCGCGCATCTATCCTCTTCGCTCCAAAAGAGGAAGGCACTTTGCTGGCACATAAAGTACTAGTCCCTTAATTACAAATTATAGTTTGTTTAATTTTTTTCTAGGAAAAGTCCAATTTACACCTTCAAATGCTATCGCAAAAGTCCGATTTTTAACCTTCAACAACAAAATCAGATAACATAGACCATCCAGCTGTTGAAACCGGGCAAAACTGGACCTTGAGGTGGTTTTGTATTTTTTTAAAAATTAAAAATATTCAAATTTCAACTAAAAAATTATAAGCAATTCATTTTAGATCAAAAAATATGAAGGGGGCATCAAAAGTTTTCTAAAAATATACTATCTATTGGCACAATATGTTCAAGTAATTCAGATAATTTTTTTATTTTCATAATATTTGGTTGCTTGTAATTATGTCTATTATTTCTGAATAACTAAGGTTCAAATAGAGCAATAATAGATAGTTTACATTATTAGAATAATTTTGGTAATATTTTCATATTTTTCTGATTTAAAATGAATTTGATTTGATTTTTTTAGATCTAATTAAAATTTTAATTTGTCTAAAATATACAAAAACCACTTTAAAAACATCATATTGTTCCATTTCTCTCGGTCTCAATAGTTGGATGGTCTATGTTATCCGGTTTTGTAACTGAAAATTCAAAATCAGACTTCTAGAATAGTTCAACCTTTACCTTTTTTTCATACATCTTGATGTAACTTAGATCTAGGGTACGTGCATAGCAAATGGTGCTATGTATCTAGAAAAATAAAAAAAACCTATATAATTTGAAAGGGAGAGATCAGTTGTCTCCGTCTTGCATCTCGCCCGCGCGAGAATGACTGCAAACCTACGTGCGTTGCCGCTCGTCGCCACGCAACACGTGCAACCCCCAGCTTGCGGCCGGCCGCCCGGCCGTTTCCCAGTCAGCAGCTAGCTAGCCCCCGTGTGCCTTTAGCTGGTGGCCGCACTTTTGCTGCCCATGCCTGACACCGCCCCGCACGCGCGGTGGCCGGGGCGACACGAGCATCTCCAACAGATTATCAAAACCTCATCTCCTAAAATCATTTGTAGGGTACTCCCCTATTATTGATAATGCAGTATTTTGTCATCTCCTCCAACAGATTACCAAAACCTCCCACCCTATATTTCCTTTTCTTCCATCTCTCTTCCTCTTATGAATATACACTCTCTTTTAGTTATACTTTCTCATCTCAATAGTTCAAACATTTTTAATGGCTCACATATAACTAGACAATATTTCAAATTCATAAATTTGAAATTCAAATTTTGAATTCAAATCACATTGCCATGCCAATCAGTGACAATAGAATTGAGCAAAAGAAGCTGAAATAGCGGACACATCGTTAACATGGGATGGACCGAAAAAAAACCCGAAGAAGTGAACTCATCTGCAAAAATGAAAAAGAAAAGAAAGACTCAAACTGAATTGAAGGAGAGAGGCCATGCATGATACAATTCAGTTTGCAATTCTGCATGAACTAGGATCATATGCATGTCCGTTGAAGAGTTGGTATTGTCCTGATCAAATCTGGTAGTAGTATATCCTTAAAGAAAAGAGATAGCATACAATAGGAATAAAACTATTGTCCATGAAGTTGCCACAATGTTCAACCGGGTCTGCAGTACTGTATATGTTTATCTGAGATATATGAACACTCAATCTCACCATAGTAATATCCAAACAACAGGTTTGCAAGTGGTTTCTCCAAAAAACTAGCAGGGCAACCATGTAGCAGGCAGCAGCAAAAACCATGAAGCTCAGCACGAACTTCCTGTGACACCACCTGAGGTCCCACCCACAAATGTGCCCATTCGAGCTGTTAATATCTGTGCACTCACTGCACTCATATATGCTTTTTGGTCATCATCAAGACAACTATTGTCCATGAACATGATCTTTTGTTCCTGCTCCAACTTTTTGTTCATCGCCTTCTCGCTCATGATCCTCAGTTTTTCCTCTTCAATGGCCACTTTGCGCTCCTCGATGGTTGCCTTCCGCTCCTCGATGGTTGCCTTTCGCTCCTCCATTGCCTTAACCTCCATCCACCTAGTTTCATTTTCTTGTTTCTTCTCTTTTCTTGCTGTGATCATTTTTTGAAACATCTCCTTATAGATACCACTGTCTGATCCTTTCTTTAACTTCTCTTTTTCAGCTTTTCTTCCTGGAGGCCTCTTATCTGTAGGTCCTGTCGAGCAGTGAGTTGGACTCCGGCCTCTCCCATCCTCATTTTGTACTCCATCTTCATCAATATCTTCAACACCAGCAAACTCTATTGAGTTGGTTGACTTTTGCCTCTTTGGTGGAGCTTCATCTTTCCTTTTCAGCCACTTTTGATGGTGTTGTAGCAGGGCCCAACAGTGTAGCATGACAAATGGCCTCCTTTTTTAAGTGGATCCATTTCTTTGTATCGCTCTTGGGCGATGTTGATCTACCAAATTGAGCAAGTATTAGTTAGCAATATATTATGAGCAATCATGATGAAAATTAACAAGGGATCAATTACTCACATGCTCTTGGTACGGCACACCACTTGGACTTTGGCGCTCAACTTGCGACATGCAGCTTGCCCACTTGTTGCAACACTCTTGAATTGTACCCCACCGATGTTGAAGTGAATTAAGAGATCGGTGAGACACACACTTTTTGTTGCGGTGGTAGTGGTCATATATGCGCTTTCAATAGGTGCTGCTGCTTTGTTCATTCCCTTTAACTGGATCCAGACTTACACTTTCCCACACCATGACTAGTGCCTCATCCTCTTGTGCTGTGTAGTTGGATGATATTGACTGACGAGCTTTCTTTGCAGTTGGAGCAGGAATGTCAAAGGCATCCTGTTGAGCATATCCATCTTGTTCATATGACATTGAAAAGGAGATATCATCTATACCAACATCATCACTCAGCATACCCACAAAGGAACCACCGCTAGCCATTGGATCACTGCACATATGGAATTATAACAAAATTAACCAATCATCTTTGGCAATATAGATAAAGAACTACTTTCAGCCTATGCAGCAAACAAGATACATATATCCATATAACCATCTGAGCATAATGCACTTTGAGTTTAAACTATGTTGCATTTGGGGCACTAGTTGGTGCACTCTGCGGCATGGGAACTAGCACAGGGATGGGAGGGAACTTCACAGCTTCTGCCCCACTCACCTTCTTGCTCGGGTGTGCCCTGCGCAACACTGATGTGGACCCCGAAGCTCCTCCATGGATGGCAGAGCGAGGTTTCGGGATGCTTGCTCCGTTGCGTGCAGGCGGAGCTGTGGCACCTCCATGAGCTGCGGGATGAGCCTCTCGAAGAGCGCAGGGCCTTGGAGGAGCATCGGCTCCCACGGCGGCGACGGGCTCCCGTCCTTGGCGACGGCGCGAGGGAGCCAAAGAAGAAGAATTGGGGAGAGGTGCACGGAGATAGGGTGGGTCGTGCAGCTCCATGGTGGTGCGGCCACAGAGCGGAGCGAGGCCGGGCCGCCGGGCAACGGCGTCCAGGCAGAGGGAAGCGGGGCGGCGGCGCAGGGATAGAACGAGGCGTTGTGGCGCGAGACGGGAGGAAGCTTCGCGCCAAAAATATCAATGGATAGGGGAGGCGTCGTATCCCCCTACATGTAGGGGAGAGGAGGTGAGTTTTGAGGGATTGCCAAAAAAATTTAGGTACTGGGGAAGGATTTGATAGTCTGCTGGAGCACATGCATTATCTAAAATTATATTTTTTTTAGTATTAGAGATGAGATTGGCGGTATGCTGGAGATACTCTTATACGATCGATATGGGGCTCGTTCGTACCGTACCCGGTGGCCGGCCGGTCGGATGGACGGGTGGTTGCTGCGTGCCTGCCTGCGACCGCGCCGCATGCATGGCCGCCTCTGCACCAATCGGGGCGCCGATCATGTCGGCCGGGCCGTATTTACATGCATGGTCCATGTGCTGATGTGCATGATGCATTCTTGACTAGGAGCTAGGGCGCGACCGTGAATCCATTCGTGCCTTTCTCTGCATCAAAGGATGCGTCGTCCGGTTTTCGTCATGGCAGATAGGACGGTATACGGCCTGGCCTGAAGAACTGGTCTCATTTTCTTGTGTATTGCAGCGCAGTAATTATTACACCTCATTTCAAATTGTTGGCACTTTTAGCTAGCAAATCTATATATTTAATTTTTCTATACGTCTAGATATGTAGTAGCAAAAACTATGTGTCTTAGATTGGCTAAAACGACCTACAATCGGAACTAAGGGAGTAGTAAACACACACTACATAAGAACCGTACCTTATTTTGGTAATGTAGCTAAAGATAACGCGCCACTAAAGCTGTTATCAATGTTAGATAAATTAAGACTGTCTGCACTGGCGAATGCCACCAATTCCCGAAGGATGTGTTTACCGTAAAAACCAGTGCAGCGGCATACTGGAAAGGCTTCTCTACCATAGCGTACAGCATGCGGTCCTCCAAATTCAGAGAACTCCCCATGCCTCCGCTATCGGCCCACGTGGGTGCGTGAGAGAGAGGCGGAGAGAGGGTGGTGCTGTAAGGAAACGCTACGCTAACGATAAGGATCTCATGCAAGCAGATGATCATGGATCGTTATCCTTGGACGCGCAGCGCAGCGGAAGATGCGTTGGAGTAGACTCGTCCAACGTAGTCGCACGTCGAGGTAGAGGAAGTAGTCGATCACGTCAAGAACGGATCGTCTCCTCCTTGCCGATTAGCACCGCAACAGCAGCAGCGTCTCCACGGAGTCCACACGTGCAGGAGAAAGAACGCCGTGCACCGATGTGCTAGCACAACGCGCAAGGCTGGGAGAGCGGCGGCCAGGAGGAGGGAGGGCGGCTAGGGTTTGAGGTGCGGCAAGGATGGGGCGCCCCTAGCCCCCTCCCACATATATATAGAGCGCGCTAATGGGTCATCGACCATGTAGGCCCATTAGTAACCCTAATCGCTCATGGATCAATATCCATGTGGGCCTTTAATCCATATTGTTATGATTGCCTCTTGGGCATATCATCAATAATCTCCCACTTGCACTAGAGACAATCAACTAGCCAACTTTTCCAACATTCTAACCCCTTAAGTGTGTGACCCGTTAGGTTCATATGTAGACGGCCATGGGCGGAAACCGTTTCCAAACCACAAGTCAATAGCGGCACCTAGCAGGGCATACTGACCCCCGAATGCACATAAAGATTATATCGGCTGAACCTAGATATGTACATACACTAGTCCTTTTGCCACACGATATCAGTCAAGCTCAAGGCGAGATTTGTGCCACCCTTGTGATAGCTCAACCATTCACCCGATCAAATAGTGGATTCAATATGACTAACTTTTAGTCACCATGATTAACTTATTAATCACATTGGCATGGCCATGCACTTCCCAATCCAACTATCTCGAGGGGCCCAGAGATATCTCTCCCGTTATTAGGAGGGGCAAATTCCATCTTGATCCGCATACATCCCATTCCATGTTTCATGATACACCCGAAAACTACTTTTATAGCTACCCAGTTATGGAGTAGTGTTTGACAGCCCCAAAGCGCACCACTATGCATAGTGAGAAACAATGATGATCTCAAGTCTAAGGATCTAGTAGGTGTATCGCTCGAGACCAACTGATGGCACATATAAAATAACAATTCCAGCAGTATCTCGGAGTGAGTCAATCTAACACCATGTTCACTAATATGTGTCCACATCATTAATTTGATATTTTTATATCCATGATTCGTGAAACGTAATCATCAATTAATCAATGTGCTAGTCGTTGTATCATTATCGTCCCACGTAATGATGTAGACTAGAGACCATTTAGAACAACATCACAATGTACAAAGAGTTTCACAGACAAGTCACATACTTGACAATCAATGTAAAGTAGTTGCTAAAGGAACGAATAATATTTTATTAAAACACAAACTTAGACATGATTACAATAATCTCCCACTCACTCTAGAGTCAATTATGCAAGTATCTAATACCCATGGAACTCATATGTGCATCATGCTTCTGTTGTGAGAGGGGCTTCGTCAACGGATCCGCAACGTTTATATCCGTGTGCACCTTGCATATCTTCACATCACCTCTATCTATTATCTCTCGAATCAGGTGATAACGCCACAGTATGTGGTTGGATTTTTGGTGTGATCTAGGCTCCTTGGCTTGTGCAATGGCACCACTATTATCACAATAGAGGTCCATTGGACTGGACGCACTAGGTACAACCCCCAACTCAGAAACAAACTTTCTGACCCAAACAGCCTCCTTTGCAGCTTCCGAAGCTGCTATGTACTCGGCCTATGTCGTAGAATCTGCCACTGTCTCTTGCTTGGAACTTTTCCAGCTCACCGCTCCACCACTAAGGCAAAATACAAATCCAGATTGTGATCTGAAGTCGTCCTTGTCAGTTTGGAAGCTAGCATCGATATAACTATTTACAACGAGCTCCTTCTCACCTCCATAGACAAGAAACTTATCCTTAGTTCTCCTAAAGTATTTAAGGATATTCTTAGCTGTAACCCAGTGAATCTCTCCTGGGTTTGACTGGTATTTCTTGCAACACTGTAACACCATAATCTAAATTTCAGCATTTAATAATAAATTTAATCGGCTTTATTTAATTTTTCTAAGGTTTATTATGCTTAGCCTGCATTTAATTTAATTTTCTTCTCGCAAGTAATTAAAATTCATCTTAGGTTCAATTTGTTTGTGCATTCATGCTGGAGCATAGTTTTATTTTTGGTTGAGGGCTTAGGATTTGAATTCAAATTTTATTTGAATTCAATTAGATTTGAGTTATTTTGAGAAAAAGAAAAGGAAATAGAAAAAGGAGAAGGAAAACCCAGCCCAACCCCGCTCCGCGGCCCAAGTCGCCTCCTCCTGCTTTCCCTCTCGCCGGCCCAGTCCACCTCCCAGCCGGCCCACTCCCTCACCCCGCCTCGCCCCAGCAAGCCGCCAGCGCGCCCCTCCTTCCCTCCCTGCCCAGCGCCCCCCTCGCTCTTTCCCCCGCCTCGCAGCCCAGCAGCGCGCGCTCGCCAGCGCCCCGCCTTCTCTCCCTGCTGGACGGGGCCCACGCGTCAGTTCTTTCCCCTTCCTCCGCCCGCAATCTCCGCCCGAGCCCTCTGTTTCGCTTCCGCCGCGTTCGCTCGCCTGCCCGTGGACCATCCCGCCCGAGCCCGACCGCCACGAGACCCACCTGCAGCCCTCCCTCCCACTCCTTGCATGCGCACCCCGGACTCCGAGCGACCCGCACTGATTTCGGATCGAGGGCAGGATCAGTCCGCGTGCGCAACGCCCGTGCCGCGATTCCCGCAGCCCGCACGCCAAGGATCACCCCCGCCGCCTTCTTAACGCACCCCGCACCTCCCTGAACCCAATCCCCACCACAATTTCCCCCAAACCCTAGCCCAACGCCGCCGCACCGTTGTAGCTCTGCCCGGACGCCCCATGGTGAGCTCCTCGACGATGCTCCGCGCCGTCAGCCCTGTGCCGGCCATCCTGACCCGCTTGGTCGCTTTGCAGGACGACCCCGCGTCGCTGCCACCGGAGCAGATGCTCAAGGAGCCGTCCACGCAGCCTCTCCCCGTGTGCCACCGACCTGCCAAGCTTGGAACCGCCGTGATGCCGCCGTGGAATCTGCGCGGCACATCTGCCCGATTCAGTGCTAGGTGAGCACCACCCTGACCCCCTCCGTCCTTTGCGCTAAGAATCAAGGCCCATAGATCACGCCCGAGCTCGGAACACCGCAGTTCCACCTCCGTCGCCGCAGCTCCGCCATGGCGGATGCCCTGCATCACGACACCGCCCCGCCCAGACCTTGTTTACACTTGCATTGGCACTGAGCACACACACAGGCACTTTTGGCTTCCAGTTTTGAGCACAACATGATGTGAACACCCATGCGCCGGCAAGCGCCGCCACACAGAACCGCCTCCACCATGGCGCGCGTGTACCCAGAGCCTTGCCGAGACCCGCTTCAGGCCCAGGTGGAGCACGCGTGTTACGTTGATCTTCCCTGACCCAATCCCCGCTCGAATCCTAGCCCGGAGCACCGATTTCGGCACACTCCGGTGAAGCGCCACCGCGGAGCAGAGCTCCGACGAGCCGCACCGCCGCCCAGCGCGCCCCAAACTCCCTGAGCCGTTCGATCCAGAACGTGCGGCCACGATTAGATCTAACTTACCCCTTCGGCCTGGCGTTTTTGTTAAAGAGCCCCCTAGCTTTCTTGAAATAAACCCGCAGTCCTGAGCAGTGTAAAAGTAATTCCAAATCCGCCCCTGCTTTTACGTTTTACACCCTGAGCTTTATAAAATTAGAACCCACAGTCCAGACCCGCCGGTTTTGCATGTTAGACCCTAGATCTATAGTTTAATTATGTATAGGTCCCTGGTTTTTGCAAAAAACCCCTGGAAAGTCTGTTTTTGTTACAGTTTAGTCCCTGGATCTTGTTTTAAGCGTAGTTTTCACGTTCTAGCTCCGTTTTAGGTGTTCTTTATGTCCACGCGATCGTTGAAATGCGTAGAATAGTTCTAGCTTGGTTTCGCTTGCTGTTTTTATGTATTGTTATACTGTTTCTTAGTGTTAGCCTTTGTTTGCATGTATGTTTATGTTGTTGCCTTGTTTTTGGCCATGTGTTCGTGAGTAGACGTTGAGCTACCGGAGGAGCATCAGTACCAGTACCCGGAGCAGCCACCGTCTTCAGAGCAGTTTGAGCAGCAGCAGGAGCAGTTTGAGGAAGGCAAGTATAACATGAACAACACCCATCACTTTTATTACAATTTCATACTGCATTTTAATACTGTATGTCTATAAGGATTTTCCTAGCCACTTTATATCCTTTATATATATCCCTTGGGTTGCATTTTGGTTAGTTGTGCTAGGTGCTGCGCTCTCACACATGGTCCTTTTTAATTAAATTGATTAATGGTATATGCAACATAATTCTGAGAGTGGCCCTCTGTGATCTGTGCTTGAGTGGCTCACGTCTCGTTAAAATGGGTTTTTCTAGAAACATGGTTTAGGGGGCCAGCACGGTGCTTATTGTTGGGTTGGGCACTCTCCCTAAGGACCGGTTCATAGAACGACAACCTGGGACAACAGCGCTACCACAAGACTGGAATGGGACGGTCTTGGCTTACTAATTAGGTCTTTTTGGTTTGGAGTAACTTACCGACGGGGCAAGCGTTGTAAGCTTCTATGGCCCTCGTACTGAGTGGCCTCGTCTGTGCTTCTGTGTCTTGATGCCCACTAGACCTGCTCCATAGTCGCCGATCCAACCCTCGCGGTTACTCCTTAAAAATGAGATTCTTTGTAACGGCCTCGTAGTGAGTTTGCTAGTCATCTCACCTACGGAAGTGTGATGAACAACTAGCGTAGCTCACGACTTGTGGGTAAAGATGTGCAACCTCTGCAGAGTGTAAAACTGGTATACTAGCCGTGCTCACGGTCATGAGCGGCCCAGATCCTCCTTTGATTAGTGGGGTTATCTTCCTTTGATTAGGGGGGTTCCCCGGGTGGTTGGTTTGATTTGGTTCTCAGTAGTATCATAATTAATTCTGATTAATTACTATGTAACTGGGGTATGGTAACTCATCAACTTGTAGTAAATAGCTTTAATAAAATTCTGCCAAGATTAAAAGCTAATGCAGTTGAGTCAGCCAACCTTAGAGCCTCATAGTTTGTGTTATACTTGTTGAGTACTAGTTGTGTACTCACACTTGCCTACTCTACTCTTTTCCTCTTGTTCTTTTTGGGATGCCCTACTGCTGCTCAGTTCCTGCCGACGTGAGGGAGTTCACCCGGAGCTACCAGGAGTACGAGGACTTCTAGGCGTTCGTCTCCCAGTCGACGTCCCTATGGCGCCCAGCTTCCGAGAGTTTCTCGTATATTTATTTACGCTTCCGCTGTATCAGACATTTTGTTATTCATGTAATAAATAACATTCGCACTTGCTTTATTATATCTTTTTACGTGATTTGTGCTGTGATATACTGTTCATTCTGTTGTATATACGTGTGACTTGATCCTGGCACGTATATGATTGCTCGGTTTATGTTCTTTTATAAACCGGGTGTTACAGAGTGATATCAGAGCTATATCGACTGTAGGACGAAAGCCTAGATAGAACTGGTCGAGTTTTAGGTCTTCTTCTCTCTAAGCCTTGGCTGCTGAAACTATTTTGCTATTATATTCCTTGAATTCTAAGATTTTTACTCGTCTTGCCTTGATTTCTCTCTATAGAATAGTTTCCGTAGATTCTGGCCTGAAGTAAGTCGACTGACCATCATAGGTGTAAGCTAAATGACCCTTTATAATAGTATGATAGAACGTCCTGCGACGCGTTGTGTTAGTCGAGTTGTGTGTTAAACTCGGCTAAAGTGTAAATTTGTATGCTTGTCTTTATGCAACATGTTTGATTTGGATTTTTGGTTGATTGCATAGCTTAGCTGTTAAACTTGCTTAAATGTAAATCGACCCTTAAGTCAAACTTGAATTAAATAATAAAAATGAGTTAGATAGTTGGGGGTAAAACTATGCACTCTGTTTCCCTCTGCCTTATCATGCCTTGGGTTTCTCTTGTCTTGCTTGTTGAGAAGAAAGATAGTGCGAAGAGGATGTGATATCTAGGGATTCACCGACGAGGACGTCGGTTCCTGTAAGGGGGTAGGGATGTGACACCCCAGCCTACAGATAGTACAGGAGAATTTGAGAATCTCTCGGACAAGGTAGAAGAGTTTATGCAGATCTGAGTTGAAGAAGTGCTTGAGAGTGCCAGAAGAACAAGCACTGTTGAAAGGATTGGATGTGCAAGAAGATCTGACCTATACCGAGCATCCGGTGAAGATACTGGAGACATCAGAGAGAGTTACATGAAGAAGATCTGACCAATACCGAGCATCCGGTGAAGATACTGGAGACTTCAGAGAGAGTTACATGGAACCGGAAGATTAAGGCGTGCAGAATACAATGGAGTGACCACACCGAGAAGATGAGCTGCGGAAGACCTATCCTGATCCCTTTGCTAGCCAGCCCTTAGAATCTCGGGACGAGATTCCTGTTAGGGGTAGGATTTGTAACACCCTAATCTAAATTTCAGCATTTAATAATAAATTTAATCAGATTTATTTAATTTTTCTAAGGTTTTTTATGCTTAGCCTGCATTTAATTTAATTTTCTTCTCGCAAGTAATTAAAATTCATCTTAGGTTCAATTTGTTTGTGCATTCATGCTGGAGCATAGTTTTATTTTTGGTTGAGTGCTTAGGATTTGAATTCAAATTTTATTTGAATTCAATTAGATTTGAGTTAGTTTGAGAAAAATAAAAGGAAATAGAAAAAGGAGAAGGAAAACCAAGCACAAAACCCAGCCCAACCCCGCTCCGCGGCCCAAGTCGCCTCCTCCTCCTTTCCCTCTCGCCGGCCTGCTCCCTCACCCCGCCTCGGCCCAGCAAGCCACCAGCGCGCCCCTCCTTCCCTCCCGGCCCAGCGCCCCCTCGCTCTTTCCCCCGCCTCGCAGCCCTGCAGCGCGCGCTCGCCAGCGCCCTGCCTTCTCTCCCTGCTGGACAGGGCCCGCGCGTCAGTTCTTTCCCCTTCCTCCGCTCGCAATCTCCGCCTGAGCCCTCTGTTTCGCTTTCGCGTTCGCTCGCCTGCCCGTGGACCATCCCGCCCGAGCCCGACCGCCACAAGACCCACCTGCAGCCCTCCCTCCCGCTCCTTGCATGCGCACCCCGGACTCCGAGCGACCCACGCTGATTTCGGATCGAGGGCAGGATCAGTCCGCGTGCGCAACGCCCGTGCCGCAATTCCCGTAGCCCGCACGCCGAGGATCACCCCCGCCGCCTTCTTAACGCGCCCCGCACCTTCCTAAACCCTATCCCCACCACAATTTCCCCCAAACCCTAGCCCAACGCCGCCCCACCATTGGAGCTCTGCCCGGACGCCCCATGGTGAGCTCCTCGACGATGCTCCGCACCGTCATCCCTGTGCCGGCCATCCTGACCCACTTGGTCGCTTTGCAGGATGACCCCGCGTCGCTGCCACCGGAGCAGACGCTCAAGGAGCCGTCCACACGGCCTCTCCCCGTGCGCCACCGACCTGCCAAGCTTGGAACCGTCGCGACGCCGCCGTGGAACCTCTACACGGCACATCTGCCCGATTCAGTGCTAGGTGAGCACCACCCTGACCCCCTCCGTCCTTTGCGCTAAGAATCAAGGCCCATAGATCACGCCCGAGCTCGGAACACTGCAGTTCCACCTCCGTCGCCACAGCTCCGCCATGGTGGATGCCCTGCATCACGACACCGCCCCGTCCAGACCTTGTTTACACTTGCGTTGGCACTGAGCACACACACAGGCATGTTTGGCTTCCAGTTTTGAGCACAACATGATGTGAACACCCGTGCGCCGGCGAGCGCTGCCACACAGAAGTGCCTCTACCATGGCGCGCGTGTACCCAGAGCCCTGCCGAGACCCGCTTCAGGCCCAGGTGGAGCACGCGTGTTGCGCTAATCTTCCCTGACCCAATCCCCGCTCGAATCCTAGCCCGGAGCACCGATTTCGGCGCACTTCGGTGAAGCGCCGCCGCGGAGCAGAGCTCCGGCGAGCCGCACCGCCGCCCAGCGCGCCCCAAACTCCCCGAGCCATTCGATCCAGAACGTGCGGCCACGATTAGATCTAACTTACCCCTTCGGCCTGGCGTTTTTGTTAAAGAGCCCCCCAGCTTTCTTAAAATAAACCCGCAGTCCTGAGCAGTGTAAAAGTAATTCCAAATCCGCCCCTGCTTTTACGTTTTAGACCCTGAGCTTTATAAAATTAGAACCCGCAGTCTAGACCCACCGATTTTGCATGTTAGACCCTAGATCTATAGTTTAATTATGTATAGGTCCCTGGTTTTTGTAGAAAACCCCTGGAAAGTCTATTTTTCTTACAATTTAATCCCTGGATCTTGTTTTAAGCGTAGTTTTCACGTTCTAGCTCCGTTTTAGGTGTTCTTTATGTCCACGCGATCGTTGAAACGCGTAGAATAGTTCTAGCTTGGTTTCGATTGCTATTTTCATGTATTGTTGTACTGTTTCTTATTGTTAGCCTTTGTTTGTATGTATGTTTTTGTTGTTGCCATGTTTTTTGCCATGTGTTCGTGAGTAGATGTTGAGCTACCGGAGGAGCATCAGTACCAGTACCCGGAGCAGCCACCGTCTTCAGAGCAGTTTGAGCAGCAGCAGGAGCAGTTTGAGGAAGGCAAGTATAACATGAACAACACCCATCACTTTTATTACAATTTCATACTGTATGCCTATAAGGATTTTCCTAGCCACTTTATGTCCTTTATATATATCCCTTGGGTTGCATTTTGGTTAGTTGTGCTAGGTGTTGTGCTCTCACACATGGTCCCTGGGTGGTTGGTTTGTTTTGGTTCTCAGTAGTATCCTCCTTTTGATTAGTGGGGTTATCTTCCTTTGATTAGGGGGGTTCCCTGGGTGGTTGGTTTGTTTTGGTTCTCAGTAGTATCATAATTAATTTTGATTAATTACTATGTAACTGGGGTATGGTAACTCATCAACTTGTAGTAAATAGCTTTAATTAAATTCTGCCAAGATTAAAAGCTAATGCAGGTTAGTCAGCCAACCTTAGAGCCTCATAGTTTGTGTTATACTTGTTGAGTACTAGTTGTGTACTCACACTTGCCTACTCTACTCTTTTCCTCTTGTTCTTTTTGGGGATGCCCTACTGCTGCTCAGTTCCTGCCGACGCGAGGGAGTTCACCCGGAGCTACCAGGAGTACGAGGACTTCTAGGTGTTCGTCTCCCAGTCGACGTCCCTGTGGCGCCCAGCTTCCGAGAGTTTCTCGTATATATATTTACGCTTCCGCTGTATCAGACATTTTGTCATTCATGTAATAAATAACATTCGTATTCTCTTTATTATATATTTTTATGTGATTTGTGCTGTGATATACTATTCATTCTGTTGTATATACGTGTGACTTGATCCTGGCATGTATATGATTGCTCGTTTTATGTCCTTTTATAAACCGGGTGTTACAAACACTTAGAGCATAGGCTACATCAGGGCATGTACAAAGCATGGCGTACATGATGGATCCAATAGCAGAGGCATACGGAATTGCATTCATCTTCTCTTGCTCATCTGGTATCGACGGACACTGACTCTTGCAGAGACTAACACCATGTGACACCGGCAGAAAACCCTTCTTGGAATCCTGCATATTGAACATTTTCAATACTTTGTCAATATATATATATCTTGGCTTAATCCAATTAGCCTTTTCGATCTATTCCTATAGATCTTTATGCCCAAAATATACGTTGCCTCTCCTAAATCTTTCATTGAGAAACTCTTTCTTAATGAAGATTTAACAGTCTCAAGCATTTGAATATTATTTCCGATCAGTAATATGTCATCAACATATAGAACCAGAAATACAAGTGCGCTCCCACTAGACTTCTTGTAAACACAAGGCTCTTCTTCATTCTTGATGAAGCCAAATCCTTTGACTACTTCATCAAAACGAAGATTCCAACTCCGAGATGCTTGCTTCAGTCCATAAATGGACTTTCGAAGTTTGCATATTTTTCTAGCATTTGTAGAATCGACAAAACCTTCAGGTTGTATCATATACACATCCTCACTAAGGTTTCCGTTCAGGAAAGCCATTTTGACATCCATTTTCCATATCTCATAGTCATAAAATGCGGCAATAGCTAGAAGAATCCGAATAGACTTTAGCATTGCGACGGGCGAAAATGTTTCATCATAATCAATACCTTGAATCTGTTTAAATACTTTCGCCACCAATCGTGCTTTATGGATGTGAACATTTCCATCCATGTCTATCTTTTTCTTAAAAATCCACTTGCACTCCACAGGTCTAACACCTTCAATTGGATCGACTAAGTTCCAAACTTGATTGTCGTGCATGGATTCTATTTCGGATTTCATGGCTCCAAACCATTTCTCAGATTCTGGTCCCATTATTGCTTCAGTATAGGTCTTAGGGTCATCATTATCCATTAATAACACGTCGCACTGCTCCGTGGTTAGGAGCGTGAACTTTTCAGGTGCGCGACGTGCCCTTACAGACCTTCGTGGGGCTGGTTCTTCGACAACGGGTTCTGCAACTTCTTGTTCATCCCGTGAAGGTTCAGTGGGGGCTGAAACTGTTTCAGGCACATCCCGAATTTCTTCAAGTTGCATCTTGCTCCCACCAACTTCTTTTGAGAGAAACTCTTTCTCTAAGAAGCCACCATTGCGGGCAACAAACACTTTGCCTTCCGCTTAATTATAATAATAATATCCTTTGGTTTCCCTCGGATACCCCACAAAGAAACACTTGTCTGATTTTGGAGTGAGTTTGTCTGACATCAAACATTTGACATAAGCCTCACATCCCCAAACTTCGAGGAAAGACAATCCGGGATGTTTCCCAGTCCACATCTCATATGGTGTTTTTTTCACAGACTTAGTTGGAACCCGGTTCAGTGTGAACGCTGCAGTTTCGAGAGCATAACCCCAAAAAGAAATTGGAAGATCAGCTTGGCTCATCATCGACCTTACCATGTCCAACAATGTTTGGTTTCTCCGTTCAGAAACCCCATTCCACTGAGGTGTTCCAGGCGGAGTCCACTGTGGAACAATTCCACATTGTTTCAAATGATCACCAAACTCGTGGCTTAAATATTCACCCCCACAATCAGATCGTAGGAATTTTATTGTCTTGCCAAGTTGATTCTGTACTTCATTTTGAAATTTCTTGAACTTTTCAAAGGATTCAGAATTGTTCCTCATTAAGTAAATATACCCATACCTACTGAAGTCATCGGTGAAAATAATGAAAAACTGAAAACCACCCCTTGCAATCGAACTCATTGGTCCACATACATCAGTATGTACTAGTCCCAATAGGTCACTTGCCCTCTCACTTTGACCAGTGAAGGGTGTCTTAGTCATCTTCCCAAGTAGACAAGACTCACATGTGCCAATTGATTCAAAATTAAATGGACTCAGCAGACCATCCTTATGGAGCTGCTCTACATGCTTCTCATTTATGTGACCCAATCGACAATGCCAAATAAAAATGGGATTCAAATCATTAGGATGAAGACTTTTAACATTAATATTACAGACATCTTGTTATGATTTCCCCACTGAACATCAATCTATACATCTCATATGAACAGATTACAAAACCCTAATCAAACATATCTCTATATGCACATTCAGACCAAAATCTAAACATGATCGCTCTGGTACCACTATAAGGAAACGCTACGCTAGCGATAAGGATCTCATGCAAGCAGATGATCATGGATCGTTACCCCTGGACGCGCATCGCAGTGGAAGATGTGTTGGAGTAGACTCGTCCAACATAGTCGCATGTCGAGGTAGAGGAAGTAGTCGATCACGTCACGAACGGATTGTCTCCTCCTTGCCAATCAGCACCGCAACAGCAGCAGCGACTCCACAGAGTCCACACGTGCGGGAGAAGGAACGCCGTGCGCCGATGTGCTAGCACCACACGCATGGCTGGGATCGCGGCGGTGTAAGGATCACCGGGGTGTCCGACCCTAGAGGGGGAGGGGGTGAATAGGGTCGCTAATCACTTTTTAACCTAGGGCTCAAACTACTTGCATAAGATAAACCTAACACGTCCTATACATGCTAGTTATGACTAAGGTTTATCTATGCTACTCTCTACTTACCCCTAAAAGACTTGCAACCTAGCCAATCCTAATCAAACTAACTAGGAAAGTAAAGGTACGCAAGATATAGTAAATGCGGAAACGTAATGCGGTAAGTAAAGAGGTAAGTGCAAGAGGATGCAAACTCCCGAGTAGACACGGTCATGTAACGTGGTTCGGCATAAACGCCTACGTCCACGGGACACCGAGGCTCTTCCGATCACCGTCTTGCACTACGCCACCAAGGCGATACCGGTAAGCAAAGGCAAGTGCCCCTAAGACACCGAGTCTCGTGCACCGCCACCGTCTCTCTCGGTCACCCGGCCGTAATCCACTACAGAGCTTCTCCACCAAGGAGGGGGCCTCCTCTTCCCCCGCACAAAGTGTCGTTGCCACTCCACACCAAGACGAAGGGTCACACGACGGATCACAAGTTGCTTGCCGCAGCAAGACTTCTCTCAAGGGAGCTCTCGCAAGAACTAATCCCTATTACAAGCACTAAGCACTCTCACAAGTGTGCTTAAGCCTATATGATGTACAATGAAGCTCTAAGGTGGTTGGAGATGATCTTTGGCTCTTGTATGCTTCCTTGGTCTCCAGCACTCTCAAATGAGCCATGGGGTGGCATATATATAGCCCCAACCCCTCAAACTAGCCGTTGGAAAAAAGGCTGACAAAAAGCGCTATCACCGGTTAAACCGATGTTGCCATTTTCGTCATCACCGGTTTAACTGGTGAGTGCATTTTCCAACTAGCCGTTATACTTCAACGGCTACCTGATCAATCGACCGATGCTCACAAAACTGACGTCGGTTTAACCGGTGCATGTAATCTTCAATCAACCGACACTCTCAAAACTAACGCCGGTTCAACCGGTGCATGTAATCTCAGAAACCTCCAAAAATGGAGTCTCTGGACAACTGCACCGATGCTCTCAAAACCAACATCGGTTCAACCGGTGTACTCTGCTGATTTGTCTTCACTTCAAGTCATTGCACTGATGAGTACAATTGGCTCATCATCGGTTTAACCGGTGATAGCAAATTGTCTCTGTCTTGTTCGTTTTGACTTGATTTCTTCACGGTCTCTTCAATTCTTGTCCCTTGGATCGAAGAGGTTTCAGGGTGCTACCCTGAGACCCGCGAGGGGCGGCTCCCCCTCTACCCCCGTCCGCTAATCGGTTAGCGGAACCACCGTAGGGGCGGCCCTTTGGGCCTTGCTACGCCTATCTTCTCTTTGTCATCACTTGAACCTAAAACCTGAGAATGGTCATCTTAACAATCATATTAGTCCAAGTGTTGTGTTATCTATATCAATCACCAAAACATTATATTGAAATATGGCATGAGAGGCCATTTTCGCTACAGGCGGCTAGGAGGAGGGAGGGCGCCTAGGGTTTGAGGCGCGGCAAGGATGGGGCGCCCCTAGCCCCCTCCCACATATATAGAGTGCACTAATGGGCCATCGACCATGTAGGCCCATTAGTAATCCTAATCACTCATGGATCAATATCCATGTGGGCCTTTAATCCATATTGTTATGATTGCCTCTTGGGCATATCACCAACAGGTGCGGCACTGTGGTGCATGTGGTGCAGAGGAGAGTGGTGGAGAGATGGTGAGTGTGGAGCGGGTTCCACTTATCAGCCAGTATAAAGAGGGTTGGTAGAATAGATTTGAGTAGAAAAAGTAGATGATTGGGATATAGAGGATGATGGGTGCGAAAGAAATAGTATAGAGTAGAGAATCTCGATGACTAGGATGAAATATTTTTTTAGATGATGGAAATAGAGTATAACGAGTGTGGATAGGCTAAGGTCCGTTACTAGTATTATGAGTAATGGTACTCCCTCCGTTCCAAACTATATGTCATTCCAAGAATCTTGGAGAGTCAAATCATCTCAAAGTTTGACCAAAATTATAGAGAGAAACATAAAGATTTTTTACATCAATTAAATACACTATGAAAATATAGCTAATAACAAATCTAAAGGTACTTAATTGGTATCATAAATGTTATTATCTTGTTATATAAATTTGGTCAAATTTAAAAAACTTTGACTCTCCACAATTCTTGGAATGACTTATAATTTGGAATGGAGGGAATATATATTATATATAATTTGTTACCTATTTTGAGTATTGGATAATGGGCAATGTCTAGTCGGGGTTGCATCCTAACATCGATGCCTTGACTTTCTGTGTATACATGTAACATGCAACATGCGTCCGTTACCTATCCAGTGTTTTCACATCCTAAGTTTTTGCCCAAAGGAGCCCCCACTGTAATCCTCACATAAGCGCTGTAAACGAAAAGGATAAGTCTTAGAAATTCTTGCAAAAATTAAAGTTTCTCTCCACACATCAATACGATATATTCTAATCATTATAAATTATAGACATTAGATCATATTTCCTAAAAAGCAAACACCTCTGGCCATATAAAAATAATCTAAAGTAATAACCTCTAAATCTACATATAAATTATCACTTGCACCATAATGAAAAAAATAACCTAATGTAACGATGCAATCTTCATCTATATCATCCCCTATGTGCTTAGTGCCAAGTAACCTGCTAAATTTACATCTAAATTTCTCATATCTAGTAGCACCTCCATTCTTAAATATATGACATTGTTCATTCTTTCTACAAATATTTATGGAAATAGATAAATCAACAAGCTAAATCTAAAATACTATTGATGATAGACGTAGTGTTACCCATATCTTACTTGATTTAACTAATTCATTAGATTAATATTATTGGTCAAAGTTTGGATAAAAAGTTAATTAACGGTGTGATATATTTAAGAACAGAGATAATATTACTTAAGTAGTAACCTATAGATCTGTATCTCCCATTATAAAAGAATATTCCAAAGTAACAATTGTGGTGCGGTGTAGAGTGAAAAAAAATAACTATATGCTTGTGGATGAAAAGAGTGTATTAGAATGCACTACTACAGAAATGATTTCCAGGGACGCCCCTTTTTTTCAGGGGTGAGTGCAAATATACCGCGCTCCTACAGCAGGAGCTGGGTACTGTAGCATTTCGCCCGCCCCTGGAAATGCATCTTCAGGGGTGGGTGACGGCACCACCCGCCCCTGAAAACAGGGCTCATTTTCAGGGGCGGGTGGTGCTGTCACCCGCCCCTGAAGATCCGATTTTCAGGGGCGGGCAGTGCCATCAGCCGCCCCTACAAATGCACCCAATTTTCAGGGGCGGCTGGTGGCACCAGCCTCCCCTGGAAAACTATTTCTAGGGGCGGCTGGTAATTCCACCCGCCCTTGGAAAGCCCAATAAATATCTGGCCACCCACCATCTTCCTCCTCCCGACACAACAGTGCTCTCTCGGGGGAGGTGCTGTCCGAATTTTCCATGCATCATAAATAGGGGAGTAAAGTGCATGCACCATACATGAAGTTGTATTATTGTTTCACTTTGATCCAACAAGTTGCAAACGTAACAATACGATACACCAAGTTGCAAAATACACTATTGTACGGTCCAAGATTGTTACTTAACAATTTCTTTGCCACCTTTTTGGGCTAAGATGAAGTCGCAACGTTTGTATTATTGTTTGGGAATTGGATATATTTCCTGTGTTATGCATAAAGTAGTTTATAGGATTGAGAAATCTCAAAAGAAAAAAGAAATGAAATGAAAGAAGCAGAACTGATGAGTAAAATCAGCTGCTTGCTACGGCCAGCAACTAGAAAAAAGCGATTCGTAGTTCACGACGGCTGGCGAGTCTGAACATTAGCCTGCATCTTCTAGAGGGACTTTAAGTTGCGTAGCTCCAAGGCTCTGTCCGCCCCGGCGGTCCATCAGACATGCGCAGCACGAGCGTGGCATGGATCGGAGGTGAGCAGCAGCTCGACAATCCATGCTGCAGGGCTGCAGAGGGCTTCCTCCATGGCCGGCGAGGAACATCACCAAGTTGCAGGTGTTGAAGTTGATGAAGATGATACCCGTCTTGAGCGGATTATTGAGACCCAAGTTGCCTGGATCGATCTCCACTCTGGAATCAAGTCGCTGGCTAAGATTCCCAGTTCTCCCCATAGCCTGTAAGCTGCCTCACTCGGCCTTATCCAACTCCTAATCTGCCGTTCTGGCCAGGATATGTTTTCTGGGATAAGGCATATTAGGAGTTGGTTCATTGTACTGCCTTCCCACCCCTCGTATCCCATGAACCAAACGCGGATAGAGGACTCAGGGGTAAAAGGGGACGCGAGACATGCAACACGTCTCCGCAGCTATATCCGAGGAAAACTCTATGCTTTTTGTTCGTGGCTTCGGTATCAACTCAGATAAGGTGGAAGCGTTGGGGTCGTTGGAGTGATCCGAAGGCGATCGAAAGTTAGACGGGAGGCACATTATTCGCCTTCCCTCACCTGCAGATGGAACCGTGGTGGCGTGAACCCGGAAGCCTTCCTCCAGATTACGATAAGTCCAACTACATCTATCGTTTTCATGATGAAATCAACAATTTTGATCCGCGAATTATGGTGCAATTAGAGTTTGATAGGAGGCTTAATTAAGAATTAGGAATGCAGCAACCTATCAACTACTGAAACACTATGTATTGGCTTTGTAGATGAATTAAGAGTTCAGAGTTTGTCTAACGAATCCTTCATCTCTTCTAAAATGCAGGATCATCTGACGAATGGTTTAGTGTAGAGGTACACCATTCAGGATTTTTCTGTGGGATTGGGAGAAACATAACCTATCTAAATGGATGCCTTTGGATGCCTTATGTTTGAATCCTATCAAAATGCCAAGCTTTATACTTAGCACCAGTTCACAACTACCTTAGCAACAATGATAATGGAAGTTTTGCTGCAAATTTGCCGTAGGTTCTACCAATGCAAATTACGATGTAAGTATAGGTTTCATTACAACATGCAATTTTTTTGCTTTAGCCCCTTTTGTTATTCTAGTATGTCATGTTACCAGAATACGCACTTCCGATGTATAGTGGACTGTATTTGCACACAATGAACAACTTGGTGTATGGTGGGTGCAATATTTGCAATTTGTTGGATCAAAGTAAAACAATGATACAACTTCATGTACGGTGGATGCACTTTACTCTAAATAGGGAGGGGGGTTTAAACTCGATTTCCTTGAAGTTGGAGGCTCTAGGAGGTAAGTAGCACCTAATTCTATGTTTTTTTCTAAGCTTTTGGGTTAATTTTAATGGTCAAATTGTGCTCTCATTCCTCTAGCTAGATGTAGATCTAAATTAGGTGGATTTAATATTTAAGTCACGAATTGCTTTAACTTTTTGGATAAATCTACGCTATTTTAGTTGGAGCACATGATTAGGTAATTATTTGGGCCCAATCTTTAAGTTTTAGCCTCATTTAGATGTGAACATATTTCCAAAAATTATAGAGGAGAGAGAAAATGATATGATTTCCCTCATATATTTATACACATGCAAGATATTTTTTTTCCATCCTATGTTACACGAATTATTATTTCTCTTATTTGAAATTATGTGAAATCCGAAAGAATAACAAAATACTTTCAGAAAACGCAAGACTTTAACCCTAGAATTAACCCTTGCTCAAAGATTTATTATTATATCGGATGACATAGTATATTGACTTTATCCAATATTTACGCTTATGTGTAGATTTACTTAGCATATATTTCGCAAATTATTTAAGAGCTTGTTTTAATTCGTTTGAATCATGTATTATTTTTCTATTGTTGGTGTTTAGAGATGGATAGAACTTGGATGTACAAAGCACGAAGGACGGATGCATATTTCCATGGAGAAATAGATAAATTCATTCAAGTTGAAAAAACATGCAAGAATTGAGAAGACACAGATGATACATTGCCCATGCAGAACCTGCAAAATTCTGAGAGTATTCAGCAACACAACTATAATTAGATCGCATGTATTGATTAGTGGTTTTCTAGACAACTTCATGATCTGGAATAAGCATATAAATCCTCGCATGACACAACTCGTTTAATGTCGCATTCCGTTCACGTCTCCCTTGCCGCATGTCGGCCATCATATGACACGACTAAACTCGTTTGGCCATCCTCGTTTAATGTAGAAGTTGTAAGTGTCTAATCCGTCGCCATCTTCCCCACCAAGAGAAACGCCAATGACACAAGAGGAGGAAATTGAACAACTCGCCTCTTAGATGGACTAGGACGATGATGCCGGAGTTCAAAGTGGGGATGACGAAGTTGACCAGGATGGACAAGGGGTGTTCATAGAAGGACAGTGGTTGGAACCTATAGATCAACATCCGATCCCTCCAAGACAAAGGTTTTCGTTGTCTGATTTTGATCCAGATTACGTTCCGAGTCCAGCGCGGGTAAGGACTTACAATCGAGCATTTATTGTACACTTTCAAGAAAGACGCGTAATAAGTTGATGAATTCGGGTACGTTCCATGTAGGATGCTGCAACAGGAAGAAGTAGACGTCGAGGCCAACGTGCAAACACAACAGAGGAAGAACTTGAAGGCAATGAAAGCTCTGGTCCGGAACCTCAAACAACTTCCTCTGGCAGCCAGAATAAAAGGAAACGGGGTCAGCGTGGAAGAAACAAATACCCCGAAGGCCAATGGGTGGTCAATGTAATTAGTGCTGCAGGCGAGCCTATAGAGCCTCCAGAGGTCTTCGCAAAGTTTAGGAACGCAATCGGTTCAATAATAAGGACAAAGATGGTTTTGGATCCAATGATCCCCGATTGGCCAACAGTTCCTGAGGGAATAAAGGAGGCGATGTGGCAGATGTTGAGGCAAATATTTATTTTGCCAAGAGGAACTCAAGATAGAGTGAGGCATTATGCTAGGAAGATGCTGGGTGAGAGTTTCCGCCGGTGGAAGAGCGAACTCAACACTAAGTATGTCAAAACGGGCCGAACACCATTTGCGGATTATGGGGAAATCACTCAAGCACAATGGGAAGAGTTTGTTCGGCAAAAGAGCACCGAACAATCTCTAGCACTAAGCAAAAAAAATACTGAGCAGGCAACGAGCAATGTACATAAAGTCCATCTTGGCCCGTGTGGATACCAAAGGAAGGCCGATCAATGGCGCCGTGAAAGAGAGGCTGCAATAGCCGCAGGGCAACCAGACCCTTTTGAAGGCCTTACTGAGTGTGCCATGTTCTGGCTTCAAGCCAGGAAGCCTAAGATAGTGGAAGGCAAGCCATATTTTGACAAACCCGAGACTAAAGACGTCGCACAAAAAATGTACGAACTTACCGAGCTTCAGAAACAAGAAAAGTTCAGAGTCAACAGGGACAAGGACGTGCTTAATACAGCCATTGGGACCAAAGAGCACGGAGGCCGCATTAGAGGCGTGTCCTCAAAGTTGACCTTTAGGGATGGATTCGAGGAGGACCGCTCTACCTACAAGAGGCATGACCGCTACAAGGAAGATATGATACAAGCGGCCGAGAAAGCAGCGGAATCAAAGTAAGGAAATGTGTGCACAATTAGCAGAGCAGCAATCAGGACAAATATGGATGAATTTGTTGCAATTGGGGCAGCAGCAATCTGGCCAGATGGTGATGATGCCCCCTCTGGTATTTGCCCCAACGAATACGGCCTGTGCTCAGAGCAGTGTTGCCTCAACCACAACACAACCATATCCGGTGGATTGCATCACAAATATTACTCCATGCATGCTGCTCTATCCAATAGGCAGAGCTGGAAAGACTAGGGAAGTTGCCAAGGCACACGTGGATCCTATGGCGGGTTTATTTGATGGAAAACCAATCCCGCCCCTATATGCATGTGTGCAAGTGCAGGAGGTACTAAAAACAAGCTACAAGGACAACGAGATAGACATCCCTACTTCGGATGGGAGGACCACGCTTGGAGAGTGCATTGGCATCACAATTCTGTGGCACAAACGTGATATCGTACTGCTTGTTTTACCAGAAGGACCGGCACATCAGACTCGACCGGCTCCAGATTATGTACCGGCGGCCCCGTCACAACGAGCTCCAGCATCGCCACCTCCGGCTCCAGCATCGCCGCCACAGGCTCCAGCATCGCCGCCACCGGCTCCAGCCTCGCCACCATCGGCAACAGCATAACCGCCACCGGCTCGGATATCGCCACCATCGGCTCCAGCTTCACCGCCCCAGCTGCTCAAGCTTCACCGCCACCAGCAGCTCCACCTTCACCAGCCCTAGTAGCTCAAGCATCACCACCACGAGTGCACACGGCACCGGTTCACCAACCACAACAACAACCACAACAACAAATACTTGGGTTCCCAGTCCATTGAGTTATACAGTCATACCAGAAGGAGGACTCATATATTGTAAATAAATGGCACGCCGCAAACACCAAGCAGAGGTTAAAGGAAAAGTCAACGGATAAGGAACGGGAAAAGTCAAAAAATATTTCAGATTCTAGTGCCACCAGATGACCGGGCGTTTCCGAGCCCCGCACTGACCACGACTTCATTAGAAAAATTGGGGTCGATGACATAGTAGATTTACCGGATTGCCCGAAAAAATTTGAGTATGGTAAAGATTTTCTACCCCACTCTTTGTTGCAATACTGTCCAGATTTTATGAAAATGATGCACACTTGGTACAGAAGGGCATGTAGACTTCACCTCACAAGCCTTTGGGCTAGGTACCCTCCAGAAATTTTCGGATTACGAACTGAGGGTATCACTGATATCATGTTCGATTTTCAAGACATCCAAGAAATGTTCCGCCTCAAAGAAATTAACGTAGAAATGATCAGACTCTGATGCATGTAAGTGTCGCATCCAAATTCATATCTTATATGCAATGGTCTATACTTATATATGCATACATATCTAATTACTTGTGATATTTCGTTCTACAGGATGATGCAACAACAAGCGGATAAGGCAGGTAGGAAGGTCGCGTTCCTTGACCTGTTAGCTATTGCTGAGAAGCGTCATAAAGGGCCAATGTTGTGGAACGACGACCACGATGAATTCAAAAACTGTAAATCGCGCAAGAAAATTAATGAAGTGCGGAAGCATGAACATAGAAAAATCATTACGATAGTTGCTACGTACATATCGCATCAGTTTCAAGAGTGGCAAGACAGAGATGTCATATGGGCACCATATAACTTTCGGTAAGTGTAGTCTCAATGATTTGGTATAACATGCACTTCCTTCGAATATCTGACTAAGAAATCATATATGATATTTTTACAGAAATCATTGGATTGTATTTATGATCAAGCCAAAGCGTGGACGTATGCTAGTATTTGGCTCTGCTGATTTCGATCCGAAGACTTATAAGGAATTCGAGGGCATCCTCAACATGTTAGCAAAATCGTTATCCTATACTTCGACTTCATGCTGAATCTTGCATACATAAATAACTACTTATTTCTTTTCTTTTTCTAAAAAAAAGGTCTTACAGGCACTACGTGCTCAAAGGAGAACACCCACCCGATAGGGGAAAAATATGGTGATGCACACACACTATCCATGTCACAAGCAACCTGCGGGTTCCGTATACTGTAGATACTACGTGTGCGAGCACGTGAGGGAGTTTGGGAGGTACACAAAAGATCCCGAACTGGTAAGCATCTACTCTTTGCTAGGATAGACGCATAACTGCATACACTACAACACAAACCACCCTCTGGCAACGGATAGCTCGGAACGGAACACTATAGCGTTGCAAGCCCTTTGCCGTAGCAACGCTAAACCACGATGCCCCTTGACCACGTCAGAGAAAAAAAAAATCGGGGCTAAATTCTGGCCCACACATCGTCCTTTGTATTTTTTATTTATTTTCTAAATCTGTTCAGTAGGTTCCTATCTCTATATGTACCATATGCGGCAACCACCACTGCTCCAAAATAGATTGAAGGGGCGGACTGCCTAGGGTTGCGCTGTAGTAGATCAACACTGCGATTGCACCGCCGTCCATGTTGAGGCCGCTCCCCTAGCGTGAGTTTTCCGTCCAGTCTGATCAGTGGTGCTCCATTATGGTATGGTTGCTCATCTACGTCATGGCCTGTTGATTTCCCCTGATCTCCCATGTCTCTCTCACCGCTTGGTTCCTGGTGATTAAAGGATTGCATCAACACAACAGCATTGATTCACAGAAATTAACCATGTGCGATGGCTTTAGATGGTAAAATTTTGTGTTCTTTTCCTTAATTTATTTTGATCGCACCACTACTCCGGTCTGATCTACACTGCTTTGATTAGATCCAATAGAGCAGTCGTGCAACTGTGGTGCCAAGGTGGAGTTGTTGATTTTGACGAGGATGATGCCTGCTGCTTTAATCATCCCATATTTGTCTTTCTCCCCTTGCCCTCTCGGATCATCCCAATATGTTGACGGCAACCTCTTAATGTTGCAGCTTCTGCTATCATTTCTTCTTTTAAAAATTTGACCTTAACTTGGATAGGAGTGGATAGTTGTTGGAGTCGCTTTATCTCCTGTGCAAGATATCCACCGTGGTGGTGTCCCTGACAGATTGTCAGCCTTTGCTTTTTTTTTCTCAGGTAATTACGTACACACATCCTGGTATGATTGTTTAGAATATTCAATCCCTCAAGCACTGAAGAATATTTTTTACAAAAAAATTACTTGATTCGTCTTGGCAAATACCAGTATTTTTCTAAGAGTCCTCTAATTATGATTTCTTTGTTATGTAAATCTGGAATTCAGACTCTTGCAAGATCAATATGACTATCAGAAACAAGAATGATCGATATGTCTGACAAACAACATCAGATATCTATAACCATCTTACTTCTTTGCAAATATTTATTTTTCAGAAATCTCGTGAGTCGTTGGTATCAGTTATTCTTGAAAGGCAGATCAAGCAAGGTAAATTAATTTTGATCAAGTAGTTAGAAGATTGATCTATCCCTAGTCTTGTCCCAAAAATACTAGAACATAATTACCCTGTACAGTACAGTACAATTTAAATAACCTGATACAAATTTGTTGGCATATTTTCAGAACTAGTTTTTACCCAATTGCTTATATTCGCGTACTATTTTTTCCATACAGGATTGATCAAGTGGATATATCTTCTATTCTTGCTGAGTGCCTGGTTTATATTGAAGGTCAAGATGGTTTCACTTGAAGTTTTGAAGGTGCTGCAGCGTAGGAAATTCAATCATGCTTGTAGAAAAAAGCACATTGCAAGGCATATTAGATATTACGCATGTGTTTGTCATGCTATTGAGATTAGGAAAATAGTGGACGATCCAAGCGAGCGCATTCCATGATAAATTAGTCATATACGTTTGATTTTTGTTTTTTCTGTTTGATAAATTAGTCATAGATGATCCTTGTAACTGAAATTATATGTATCTAATAAGATTATTTCAATTTCAGTGGACATGTTCAATGTTTCATAATTTTGGAATGAATACACTATTTAGGATTGTCTAGTTCCTGTGGAAAAAGCTATGGTGTATATGAAAACTCTGGTTTTTTAGTCACCAACGCATAAGATGTGTTGCAAATATGTGTTGTAAAGCTTGCAACACTTTTTAGCACTAGTTACCAACGCATGTGTATATGTTGCCATAGACCCTTGCAACGCCACCTATTGCAACGCATATATAATGCGTTGGTACAGACCTTTGCAACATTTATTTTTAGTTCTAGCAACGCATATATGCGTTGCTAAAGGGGTGTTTCTCTTGTAGTGATATTGTAAGTGTTTGCATATTGTAATTTTAGAATGGATTTATTATTTTCAGGATCCACAGACACTTTACAATGGTCCACTCCATGAGCAACTTCTTTTTATAGTCGACGATTTATGTCACTTCATTTTGCATGAAGTGGTCCATATAGGTGGGGAATTTGTTCCCCCTGAGCATGAATTATCACTCGACCCAAAATATGCAAGCCTCCGTCAGTGGGAAAATCAAGAACTTCGGGCCGTCTCTACTAGCGTTTCTCAATGTAAATGATTGTACTCTACGCACTTTTATGATGGACGTAATCTAATGATGCATGTAATGATACTTTTATATGATTTTATGTTGAATTTGTAATTAGTAATGTTTACAAAATATATTCATCATCGATAAAAAAATCCGGAATCGAAATAGAATTGGCGGGAAACACAAATTTAAATAAAACAAAAATAGAATTTTGAAAACCTGAATCATATGGTGCAATTGCTTTACAGGTGAAAATGGGCGGGAAATAAAAAATAGAATAATTAAATACAGAGAGAAACGTATTATAATAAATTGGTGGGAAATAGAAATTTGAATAGAATTTCAAATTTTGGCTTGGTGGGAAATGAATTTCAGGGGCGGCTCATGCTTTGAGCCGCTCCTGTAAAAGGTTTTCCAGGGGCGGGTGATGGCGTTAGCCGGGGGCGGCTCACGGAGTGGGCCGCCCCTGAAAAAGAGTTTCTAGGGGCGGTTAGTGACATGGCCCGTCCTTGGAAATTGATTTTCAGGGGCGGGCCTTGTACCCGCCCCTGTAAAATTTGATTTCTAGCTGCGTCAGACAGGGACGGGTCGCGCGCCAGCCTCTGAAGATGCCAATCTACCGGACGTTTTCTGCGGTAGTGATCACTGCTAACTTTGCCTAGTATATATATCACAACCCGATAAAGATTACTCTGTATCTATAGGAGCGAGCGAGGCACAGCGCACCAATCGCGTCAATGACCTCTCGTCCAACGTGCTTGCTCGATCTGCGGTGGCCGGGCTTTAGTTTGGCACGAGTACAGTTCCTGAGCTCGCACTCGCAGGTCATTGGCTCGTGCAGTCGTGCTCATGTTTGGTCGGGCCAGCGGCGCGGCCTCTTGCCAGCCGGCAGCTGGTTTCTGCCGCTGGGATGTACGTATGGCTAGCTAGCTAGCTAGCTTTTCTCAGCACGAATAATCGATGGGTAGATCGTGTGTAGTAATAGTGATGGGAGCTGGCTCAGCTGTGAACTGCACGTGGTGCACGTCTTTTTCTGCACCAATGGATGCATGGATCGATCCATGGAGGAGACCGAGGTCGAGATTCCATGGCCTGTTGTGGTCGGACATGCACTCTGAAATGCACTCTGAATCGTTTTGTAAGTGAGAACGCAGCTATTTGGGGGTCCCTTTTTTTTGGACGCCTTCCCACGTTATAGTACATGGCATATATACGATCTACAGCTGTTGGGTTTGAATTATGCTCAAGAATGCACTAGAGTCCTCGGTGCAGCTAGCAGCTAGCGCTTCAGTTCCCCGTTAGATTGTTTAGTTCTACATTGGAAATTAATGGTGGCGAAAACCTCCAATGGATCTAGGCTTAGAAAAACGCCGGCTCGTAGGTATAGCATGCCCATAAAGGGAGCTGAAACCGGCGTGTGTCGGAGATCACCAAAGTGGCTCGCCGTTGGGAGAGCTAATTTATTTTCTAACAAGTTCAGTCCTTCCTTCGCCGCAAGCTGCAGCGCAAAGACCGGCTGGTATCCGTGAACCATCCCAAACCCTAATCGACAGTGATCTCAGAGCTTTGTCTACATGTACTACGTATTAGGATTGTCAATTGTACAAATGGAGTAAATTAGTAAGGCCTGTTTCAATAGAGTTTTATGGTATTAAATATCATTAATTTTGTTGATATGGTAAGGAGAGAGAATGATGAAGTTTCATAGGATGTAAGGAGAGTTTCATCACCATAAAACCTGGCACAATTACCTAATTTTCAGTCTAAATAACTATGCTATGAAACTGTGCACTGAGATTGATCTAAGGGCGTTCGCAGTGGTTAGCTATTTGACTAGCTAGATCTGATGTGGCAACAAAAAATAGGATAGAGAGTAGTTACTAGTGATGAGCAAATAGCTGATCTATTTCACGTAGCCCAAGAACCTGTGAAAGTAGCGTGCGAGTCCAATAGTATAAAATAGTTTTTTTTTCTCTCTCACCTCCACATCAGCTGACCAAATAGGTAGTACTAGCTATTACCATGGCGGACGCACTAAGGCAGCAGGGATGTCCAACTCCAAATTCCATGCAATATATACTGTGTCTCCTTAGTTTCAGCAGCTTCAATCTCAGCTCGCTGCGCTCTTCCGTTTCGATCTCACCGTCGTCCCCAAATTAATAAGCAGGTCGCGCGCTGTAACGAGATACATACGTGGTGGGCGCGCTTTCCGTCGTTGTGCTCCGCGCCCGGTGGCCCACAATTAGGTCGCGTCCGTACATCCTCTCTCGACTCTCGCCCACAACTGCGCGCGGCGCTGCCCAGCCGCCGTCGGTCAGTACGTGGATAGCTAGCGGCCGGCTGACACTGCTGGTCGGGCCGCCGGTCGTCGTCGCTTCTGCATTTGCGCGCCTAGCTAGCTAGGTTGTCTTTCTCCCCGCATCATCAATCGGCGGCCGGTGGTGGATCGCTGAGGATGCTGCAGGAGGTGGCCGCCGCTGGCCAGTGCGGTGACATCTGCTCCGCCGCTGCAGCCATGTGACGGCGTCGCCGGATGTCCGGACATGGTCCATATAATTGGTCCGTGCATGGTCACCTGCGAGGGCTCAACCGGCCGGGGTCTGGCTGGGCAACGAAGGCATCATTGCATTCCCCTTTTTTTTTTCTTATTGAGAGAAGCTAAGAGAGAAGTGCTCCCAAGTCCCAACTAGAGCGTATATAGTGCCAAATGAACCAGCAATCGCCATCTCGCTGCGGGTGCCAATCTCATCTACCTGCTGGACGATGCACATGCACACAATGGTTTTAGATGACAGCAAATCAGTGAACAAAGTAGAGCGATGGATCGGAGATCAGGTCGTGTGGTGTGTATCATTGAGCAAGGTGCCATGGCAAGACTTGTGAAGCTGCAAGCATTATTGGTAGTTGCATTGGACAGAGAAGTGTCAATGGGATCCTGATCTTCATTTATTTGGACGGCCATCGCGCGATGTACACTGCTTTACCCAAACCTGCTGTCCGTTTTCGAGAGGCCACAAACTATCTCGCTGGGTTGTCCATTCGGTTCAGGTCCCCATTGATTCCTACCTCTGAGCTAGTACAGACAGCTAGTACAGACCGTCACAGCGTCTCGCTTCACGACAGCCTCTGCAGCTTCCATCAGTACTCCGATCCGCGTGGTTTCGCTTTGTTTAATTTGCAGGAGGCGATATTTTCTGCGCTGGCTGAACGCAGTCCACAGCTAGCTCTGCATGTTTTTTGATCGATCGATGATCCAGCACTGATCGATCATCGGGGGACTGTTCACTGAAGTCGATCTCACGAAGACGTGCTCATGTCTTTGAGAAGATTGGTGATCGATTGTTCACCTTTCACATCCTGTGAGTTACTGAAAGCACAAACGGCACTTACCGGTCATACACGTGTGGCGTTTCTCTCCAGTGATCTATCTAGAGGTTGGGGAAGACACCCTCTGTTCTAATTGCTTTTGGGGAGACGAGAGAGAGATGTGAAAAAGGCTCATCAAATTTGAGGGACCGAAAGGGCGACCAGAGGGGGGTGAATGAGAGCCGATAAAAATAATCGCAATCGGAAGTTCGGCTTAAGATCCCAAGTACACACCCGACCCTAGAATCCTAGGTGAAGTATGAAGTAGCTATGGATGAGCTACACCAACACACAACACCCCTAGGAACAAGCGAGAACCAATGCGGATGCAAACACGAAGTAACAGCACAAGAAACAGCACGGTATATGAACACCGGTTAAACCGACGTGTGAAGAAATTCTTCACCGGTTAAACCGATGTCACAGAGCCGCCATTAAGAAAAGCGAGCACCGGTTGATCCGACGCAGGGATTAACAAAGCGTCGGTACAACCGGCGACACTACACCGGATGATCCGACAAAATCAAGAGTTGACGTCGGTGCAGTTGTCCAGAGACGCCTCAAACCGGACTCATGAACACCGGTTAAACCGATGGTGTCAAACATCTACGTCGATGTAATTGTCCAGAGAGGCCTCAAAGCATACCCAGCTGAACACCGGTTGATCCGACGCTGAACAAACTCTATACGTCGGTGCAACGAGGAAAAAGCAAGCAGGAGGTCGCTGGTGAAGCTTCACCGGTTGATCCGATGCCCGTGGATAGCTAATGCACCGGTGCAACTGACGAACAGCAGAAAAACCCTAACGCATGAGTAATCTACTCACCGGTTGATCCGACGTGGATAGTTTCAAAGGCGTCGGTTCATCCGGTGGTAGGAAAAACTCTGTTCGAGTCCAGAAACATTTTTCCAGCCCGCGTCCTTTGGAAATCTTGACAATTGGAAGATCAAACCAAGTCCAAAGGGGCTCAAATTTTGCAGGCACGATCACAAAGACCTTGTGAACATACCCACCAAAGAAATCGACGAATTACTCCATGGTTTGGGAGGAATCGAGGAATTCCCGAGCAAGAACGGGGTTTTCTCTAGAACTCAAAAAACTTCGAATTGAAGGGACTCGTGATTCCGCGGGTTTTAGCACTAGGCTAGATGGATTAGAATCACTTCAAAGAGTCACGTGATCGTCTAGAAACAACCCCTCATCTTGTGCTCAAGAATCGACAAAGGAAAATTGAATTCATCACAAACAAAGCACAAGACGTACGAGATTGAAACGAAATCAAACACCCCGAGGGCACAAGGAGGGAAGGGCCTCCTTTCCCAATCAATCTCCGTACAAGAGTCTCAAAAATCCATACTCCAAACCTCACCCTAGAGAAGAAAGGGAGGAAGAAAAGAGGAAGGGAAGGAGACGCACGGGAGAGGCAGTGCTTGGTCTGTGCGCCAGCCAGGGAAAGCCTAAAAGAGAGAGTGGATGAGGGGATATTTATGCCCACTAACTCTAGAACTAAGAGACTAAACTACCCCTAGACTTAATTAGACACTAGAAAGCCCGTAGAGGCAAAACCGGAAAAAGATAAAAGGACTCATCTGACGGCCGAAGTTCTTTCTTCGAATCGAAGTCTTCTCCGCGATGCCGCCACGTAAATGAAGATCCGGTCCGCGGTTTTGGAGGGTCCGCGAAACCCGGGTAGGTGGCCGGTTTTGAGAAAACTGCCAAAACTCCACGCACGGGAAGATTCCCACCTCCACGCCGTGGCCCTGGACGCCGTTCCCGCCTCGGCCTTCTGACGGCCCTAGACGCCGCCCGACGCCCGTCATCTCCTCGCCCGCAGCGAGGCCCTAGACGCCGTCGACGCCCGTTCCTCCGCCAGTCCCGAGACTGGCGCCCGTGCCTCCACGACTTGGCGTCTTCAACCGCCGTCTGCCAGCTTGGTTTTGTGGCGCAAACCAAGAAACCCGCCATCCGTCGGCGCTTGCACCCTCGATCCAGGAGAGGACGCCACAGCTACCGCCCGGCCCGAGCTCCGGTCTCGGTTGCCCTTCACCGCCGTCCACCGCACGGTCCATCAGCCACAACACCTACACGGCAGCTCTCCGTCGACGCTCGACGCCCGTGTACCTGCAACCAAAGACCAAGCACACGATCACACCGCACGGTTGACAATTCACTCATCCCAACCAGGAGAGCGTACTCCACATTCCTCAATGTCCCCCTTGATGAGTGCATTGTCAACACACCACAAACAAACTAAGAGGGAAACAAAAACAGAGAAGAACAAAGAAGATGAAGAACTTGAACAAGTGACAAAAGATCGAAAGAAGCATGAACAAGTCACTTGACCAAACAGAGATTGATTCCCTAAGACAAGGGCAATGGCTCGACGCAATCGATCAAACACAAACATGACTCCTCAAAGACAGAGGCAGGGATCGACACAGTCATGCAGAAGTGACGAGGAAACCAGGAGCCAAACAAAGCAGAAACTCCCCCTGAAATGCATTTCCCCGTCACACGTGCAACACTCACCACATGTATGCACTCTCAAAGCCCTGTGCACAACAAGTTTTTGGTTCTCTCAAAAATCAAACAATTCTCCTCCTTGTTTGATCACTAAACTTCTCCCCCTTGTTGGCACATGCACACATCAAGGCTAAACAGACCTAAAGCTCCCCCTGAACCTGAGACTCCCCCTGAGAATATGCTATGCAATGAATGCAATGCAGGAGGTGTAAGTGAAAGCATTCAGGGATACAAGGAGATGAGCAACATCTAGTCACAAGCATGTGTGCATCCATAAACAAGACCTGCATCTAGCTCAACAGGGTATATCAAATCAGTCTAGAGCTAAGCAAGTTCAGTTTAGGAGAAATAAAAGCATCACCCGTGATCTAGCACTAACAAGTAGGGAATGGAAAACAGTGCTAATCAAACTCATACAGGTGAGCCAAGCAGCCAAAGCAAGTTGCAAACATCCATGTTGCAATCAAATTATATCAAGCAATTATTAATTCCAGGGGTTGAAAACTTGTCATGCTTTACTTAGCACCGAGGCCAAGCCTATGCCAAAGGCAATCAGAAGCTTAAGACACTCGTTTCAGTCATGCACAGTCTTGCCCGGATTCTCACAAGTGCAAAGTGAGCCATCCCGAAAGCTCGATCAGTGCGACAAGCAATCCCACCTGGATCTTTCCATTCCATTTCAAGCACAATCCATCAATTTTACCAATTTTAGATCATGTCAAATATGAATTGCTGAACCAGGATGAATTGCAACAAGTTAAGTATCAAGAAGCTACACTAGCATGAATAAGATAGCAAAGCATATCAACACGCCGTAACATTCTAGTAGCCAAGATAGGGTGACCATGTTTTCAGATTTTCAAAATAAAAACAGTTATACTCAGAAGATCTAATATACACAGAAGAGCAAGCTGAACATGATCACATTTATAGACTCACACTAGCAAGCACTAGGAGATCATAGCAATGTATACAAGAATGCTAGTGCAAGTGTGGCAATGCAAGATGCAGAAATGTACAATGCATATGCACAAACCAACTACCAAACCTTGAAAACAAAGAGAAGAACATATAAAACCTACAAAGCTAACCAAAGAAAAGCTAGCAACTAAAAGGGGTAACAAACCCCAAGCTCCCCTCGCAAGCGAGCAAAAGTCTCAAGCTCAAGTGGTTTGGTAAGGATATCTGCGGTTTGCCTCTCGGATGGTACATGGATCATGTCTATGTGGCCTCTCTCATGGTTATCTCGCAGGAAATGGAACCTGATGTCTATGTGTTTGGTTCTGGAGTGGAGCACTGGGCTCTTTGCAATGCAAATGAAACACATGTTGTCTACAAAGATGGGAACCCTACCAAAACTCAACCCATAATCCTGCAAAGTTTGTTTCATCCAAAGAATATGAGAACAGCAGCTAGCAGCGGCAACGTATTCGGCTTCTGTGGAAGAGAGCGCTACACTAGCTTGCTTGCGAGAGGACCACGAAACCAACGATGTACCGAGAAAGTGACAAGTGCCAGAAGTCGACTTGCGATCCAACTGGCACCCACCAAAATCGGCATCCAAAAAACCAACCAAAACAAGAGATGAATCCGCAGAATACCAAAGACCGAACTCAGGAGTGAACTTGAGGTACATGAAGATGCGTTTCACCACTTGCTTGTGGGAGGTGTGCTGCGAAGCCTGATACCGCGCACAGAGACCGACCCCGAACTGAATGTCCGGCCGGGTCGCCGTCAGGTACAGAAGGGAGCCAATCATGCTCCTGTACTCCTTCTGGTCCACCGCTTCACCGTCCAAGTCCGCATCAAGCGTCGTCGATGTGCTGATCGGAGTCAGCTGAGGAGACAAGTCACTCATGTCGAACTTCCGCAGCAAGCCCTTGGTGTACTTGGCTTGATGAACGAACGTGCCCTGAGGAGTTTGCTTGATCTGCAGCCCGAGGAAGAATTCAGCTCACCCATCATGCTCATCTCAAACTCCCTGGACATCTGCTCAGAAAACTTGGAAACAAGAGCGTGAGAAGAGCCACCAAAGATGATATCATCCACGTAAATCTGAACCAACAAAAAGTCAGAGCTAGAGCGCACGAGGAACAAGATTTTATCAACACATCCCATTTTAAAACCTTGAGCAAGCAAGAAATTTTTCAGCCTATCATACCAAGCTCTAGGCGCCTATTTCAAACCGTAAAGAGCTTTCTGAAGTTTGTAAACTCGGTTTGGAAAGTTGGGATTTTCAAAACCAGGGGGTTGTTTCACATAAACTTCCTCTTCAATAAAACCATTCAAGAAGGCAGATTTCACATCCATTTGGAAAACTTTAAAATCTTTGGAGGCAGTAAAGCAAAAAAAATTCGAATCGCTTCTAAGCGCGCTACCGGGGCAAAAGTTTCCTCATAATCTATCCCTTCTTTTTGGCAAAACCCCTGGGCAACAAGACGAGCCTTGTTCCGCACTACCAACCCATTTTCACCTTGCTTGTTCTTGAAAACCCATTTGGTTCCAATGGGGTTACAAGCAGGCGGAGGCTCAACCAAAACCCAAACTTGATTCCTTTCAAAATTTTCGAGTTCCTCATGCATGGCATTGACCCAATTGGAGTTAGAAAGTGCGTGTCCAACATCTTTGGGCTCGAAAGAGGCAACAAATGCTGAATGAGCAAAGCCAGTGATACTTGTTACCTTGGACCGTGTGACTCGCTCGTTGAGGTCACCTAGCATCTGTTGAGGTGGATGATGACGCTGAATGTGTCGCGGTGCTTCCCTTGTCGAAGTCGCCTCCTCAACCAAAACTGGTGTCTCCTCAGGTGCAGCTGGTGAAGGCTGAGTCACCTGCTCGATCGGCCCCCGGGAAGTAGATGTAGTCGGGTCGGGAACGTCATCATCGTCCGAGCTCGTGGCGGAGGTGGCTGGGTCCACAGCACGCGTGGTAGCCTCAGCATCACCCTCTGTAGCTTCTTCCTCCTCATCTTCAAAGATGGGGGTGCCGAGCTCATCATCTCCTGCAACTTCAAAGATAGAAGCATTGCACGGTGCAGTCTCGTCAAAAGTGACTTCACAAGTCTCTCTGACGATGTTTGTATCAATAATCAACACACGGTAGGCTCTGGAATGAGAAGCATAACCGAGGAAAATTGCGTCAGACGAGCGAGACTCAAACTTATCAAGATTTCCTTCCTTCAGCACAAAACACTGGCAACCAAAAACTCTGAGATGGTCAACATGGGGCTGGCGTCCAAATCGCAACTCATAAGAGGTCTTGTGCATGAAAGCACGCAAGAAAATACGATTGGACACATAACAAGCGGTGTTAACCGCCTAAGCCCAGTACTTTCTAGGAGTCCTATGCTCATCGAGCATCGTCCTAGCCATATCAACCAGCGTCCGATTCTTCCGTTCTACAACTCCATTCTACTGTGGAGTGTAGGGGGAAGAATACTGGTGTTCAAGACCTTGATCACTGCAAAAGGTGTCAAAATGAACGTTTTTGGATTCTGTGCCATTGTCACTGCGAATTGCTCTCATGGCTTGGGGTAGCTTGTTTTTCAACCTCAAGATCAAGTCTCGAACAAACTCGAAAGCCTCATCCTTGGTTCTCATGAAAAAGACCCAAGAATAGCGAAAGAAGTCATCCACAATCACAAGAACGTACCACTTCCCACCAACCGACATCACCCGAGAAGGACCGACTGTGTCCATATGTAGCAACTCTCCAGGGTGATGGTCATCACCTGATTAACAGGCGAATGAGGTGGCAACCATCTTCCCGTGGCGATACAGATGGCAAACAAGATCCTTCTCAAACTTCAATTTGGGCAATCCTCGGATTATGCCAAGTGAGCTAAGTCTCGACAACAAGTCAAAGCTCAAATGTCCAAGTCTCCTATGCCACTTCCACAAATCAGAAGAAGGACCAGCCAACAAGCAACAAGAAGGACCAAGAGAAGTTCCAGAGAAGTCAATCAAGAAAATCCGATCGCGAGTGTTGACGCTCCTTAGCGCCCCTGATTTATATACCGCAAGCGCACGGTTTCGTGTAGCTTTTCCCTTAGAGTATTCCCCCAAGGTTTATCAATCCACAGAACCAAAGAGACAAGAAACAATCTACTACCATAGAGATTCCTTTGTGTTGATGTGGTGTAAAACGAATCTAATCTATTAAAATCGACAAACACCGAAGGTAGCAAGAGAAAGTTAGAGATAACCAATCTAGATCACCTAGATCATGCATATGTTGTAGTTCCAGCTAGATGTAATGAAGTAAGATAGATGTGAATCTCACTGAAAAGCATCTTTAAACTCAAAATCTCCAATCCGATCCCTCGATACCCCACCTACTTAGTGGCAACGGCCTGTCACAACGCCACCCCTTTCGACAAAAGTACCCTGAAGCAAGTCGAACCCCCTTTGGTAGTTCCGCCATGAACCTCTAGCCACCATGACTACAAGATCATGCTAAGCGATCTATCTCGATAATAGATCTAGGATGAAGCAAACCCAAAGAAAAGAATGAAATCGAAAAAGAGAACATGGTCGCTAAACATTCGGAATCACAAATAACTTTACCATGAATGATTGTACATCACAAGATCACAACCGGAGCCCTACCTTGATCTTGATGATCCTAGCTCCAGAACTCCGACGTGGTCTTCCTTGCAAGGTTCCCACGTCGGCTAGGGAATCCCCTAGACAACTAGCACGACCCTCGGCTCTCCGAGAGGTGTCCCTCTATCTTCTCTGCTCCTTGGCGTCGTCTCCCGAATTGATCTCTGCGTGAACCATGGGGAAAGGTCTTTAAATAGCCTCAGGAAACCCTAGGTCAAAAGGGGAGGTCGAACCGACCTAAAAAAAGGGCTGGGCCGGCCGGCCTAGCTCATTCCTTCACCGTCTCGTGTTCTTCTTTCTCTCCAAGTCTCCTGGAATCTTCTAGAGTTTATGTCTTTCACGATTGTACCCCATTAGACGTCGTTATCTTCGAGTTTTCTTCGAGGAAAAGGATAGGATGGAAAATCCTTCCTTAAATATCTCTTTACTTTGCTTAGCCCCGAAGTATCTTGATCTTATCTTGTGGGCTTCGTCCTTTGGCTTTCTTCGTGTCATCGCGTGATCGTGGGCCTCGCCATTTCATGCTTCAAAATTGGTCAAAAACCTGCAAAAATGAAGTACCTCCAAAATATATGTGCAAATGTGAAAACGACCAATAATTGGGCTGAGGTTAGGATGGTTAGTGATTTTAATATTAAATTCATGCCATTATCAAAGTTAAATAGGGGATAAAATGGATACTTAAGGAGCGCCAACATTCCCCCCATGCTTAAACCTTGCTCGTCCTCGAGTAAGTCTTTGATAAAAATCAGCGCTGCCTTTCAGTGTCCAATCCCTGCACTTGATCATACACGAGAAAACACAATGCTCCCAAAAATATTTTGCAGTTAATAGTTCAAGTTGTAACCAGCTTTTTCAATGTGGAAGGTAGATACAAGTTAAATGCTTCCCCACAATAATTAAGCACATGCTCTCAAAATTAAACAAGTCTCAGAATTAAGAAAGTAAGTTCCATAAGTAATGCTAAACCAAGATCAATAATTTAAACCTCATTGAAATTTGCTCATGGAAACTCTCAGCTCATCTTGTCTCTCAATCTTGCTAGAACTACCTCCTTTCTTTCTCTCATATGTATGTGTGAGGCTTTATTTGGAGCTCTGGAAAGGTTAGTCCTAACAAAAGATATTATAATCAAGATATTATTAAAACAAGAAATACTTCTTATGGATTTACCGAGACTCGTCAAAAAGACCATTGGAAAATAATTTCTTTGTGGAGAGGGAGAGAATGGAACACACACTTTGGATGGTGGACATGAGCAAATGGCAACGGTTGATCCCAAGGCACAACTGAAGTCCTTGTTATCGGATTGCACATGGTTGGAATAATTGAGTATAGAATAATCTTCAAAGTACCTGGAGTTTTAATGAAGCAAACGGGACCGAGGAGCTTTTCATCATCATTCATTTTTTTTCTTTTCTCTCTTCCTCTTTTTTTTCTTTCTTTTTGCTCCTCAGAACCGTTGGCAACACAATGCACTTACTCCACCTCCCCCCATGCTTGAACTTTTGCTTGTCCTCAAGCAATGAAGTGATGATAACTTGATGGAGTGAGTGCACAAAACCTTTATCAATTCTCTGGACTCAACTTTGGAATTCAATGGAGCATCTCCTCGTGAAAGATTGAAGCCAACAGAGGAGGAAAAGGGGCAGGCCGACCGGCCTAGGGGTGTTGGGCCGGCCGGCCTACTGTCTGTAGGCCTCCACTTCTTCGGATTTTTCTTCTGCGAACTCTTTGATGCTTCCCAAGCATATGTTTTACTGAATTTTGCTCTTGATTCCACTGTTTTGCCGTCCAAATAAATATATACTCAATATATAGGTTGTGGTCAAGGAGGTGTTTCACAAAAAGATGTTTTTGGTTAATGGTGGATATCCAGCGAGGTTTGCGATGTTCCCGGTATAGAAACTCACAATGCATGGATAGAATGGCTAGCAAAAGAGAGGTACGCAAAAATACGGAATGGTCAGCTTCTTAGTCTCGTACCAAAGAAGATAAATCTTGAATTAACTCACCTGAAAATAATTCCTGCTCTATGGTTTGTTATGATATATCATTTAGGTTTGTGGAAGGGTAGAGTAATTGCAAAAGGTATCATTGACAAGGTTAGCTCAGAATTAAATCCAAATTAAATTTTCCTTGACAAGCTTAAGTAAGAGAGCAAGAATAAAAGATATGGGTCTTAATTTATCATAACCTCCACAATTGAATTAGCCGGCATTTAATTAATTTTCAGATTATGTTAGAGAGAGTATTAGTTTAATCATGCATAAACCAAGCACAAGAAAGTAGACAAAGCGGCAACGATCATCATATTTTAACATGGCACAAACTTTCTATCATCATCGCTAACCATAGCTTTAAAGCATGGGTGATGCATTTATTTATCATGGTGATGAAAGCAAAAGAAAACAATTTGCACACATGCTGAAAAATAAATAAAATGAAAAATTGCTACGCACACACAAGCTTGCACACATGCTGAAAATAAATGAAAAGAAATAGAAAAATCCAAACCACACGTGCGAGCATTTTATTCATGGTCTTGCCGTCGATCACTCTCCTTGATTGGCTCTTGCGTTGTATCCTTGGTCATAATACTACTGAAATGCTCCTCCATTAAATTGTTCCGGTGGCGCCAGGCCTAGAAGTCCCAATTGATATGCAATTCCTGCGGTTCCATCTTCTAGTTGGGTTGTATGCCTCCGGATGGCGTCTATATCTTCCATGTTTCTTCTTGCGCCCATGATTCTCATTCCTTGTTCCGGTTGAGGGAGGTCAAAATATTGTGCTCCAAATGACGGGTCGGGCATCTCTCCTTGGTACGGCGAGGGTGGGTAGCCGTAGTTGCTAAATGGTGGGGGCGCCGCCGCAGCATGCCCCCATGCTTGATCTTGGTTTCTTTCCCATTGACTCGTCCATCCTTGCGGGTATCCTTGTCCACTTGATGTACCTTGAAATTCATTACTCCAATAAGCGGAACTTGGCGGTGGAAGGTTTACTTCCAAGTCTTCTTGTTGTGCCGATGCCGATGTTCCTTCAATTAACCTTCCTCTTTTTGTCTTCTTCACCTTTTTTCCAATATTTTCAACTCGCCAATCGGTCCTCCCTCTTGCAAATAATTTCAGCCTTTGATCGGGGAGGGAAATATCCATCTCAGAAATAGTGAATCCCTTCTTTTCATCCCCTCCGATATTATGGCCTTGCCTCAAATGTTCAATCCCAATATCTCTTCCCGGGACATAAAATTTTTGGATCACTCGTAACCTCGGATTCATAGTTCGGGCTATCATTGTGAGATAACACCCCGAACCAACTTCTCCCATGCCGGATGATGCTTCACAAATCCACCTTTCAACCACGATGTAGGTGGGATCAATCACTTGCTTCTTCACCAATGCAGCATACATTCAATTTAATTCTTGGTCGGTGACCTTCGATTCTCTCATCCTCAGGAGAATTCTTTTGCTCAACCAAGAGTGGAATATTTGGAGGGTCACATTACTTATATTCTTCCTTTGGCGGTTGACATCTTTTGCTATCTTTGTCCAAAATTCATCACGCTCTCCATCTTCAACTTGCACCATTTCATATGCATTACTTTTGAATCCGAGCAACCTCCCTATTTCTCCATAGGTGATGACTTTTTCTTCATTCTTGAGCCGAAATTTCAGACATGTAACTTCTTCATCATCCACCACTTCCGTTGTTTTCTCCAGTGTCATGAACATCTCCAGAGCCACTTCTTCTTGCATGTCTACAGTGACACCGTCGGAAAATAACTTCCAACCGATGTTCTCCAAGAGCTCATAGATGTCAGGATGGAATCCCAACTTCTCCAATGCTTCATCATCAAAATCATAATTTGCTTGCAGTCTTCCCTTCATGAACTTGAGCCTTTCTTCTTCTTCCTTCGACAAAATAATAAACTCATATTCTGAATTCTTGGGCTTGTATGGCGGTGGTGCAGATGACCTTGTCGAACGCCGTGGAGGAGGTGGCATCCCTTCGGTGAATCTCATGGAGGAGCTTCTCGGGTCTCTCATCCCACCAAGGAGCAGCATGTCGCTCCTCGGTGCGGGGTTGTCTTCCTCCATGCTCCGCGGAGACTCGGAGACCGAGTGCCTCCGCGAAGAACTTGCCGATACGTCGGATGTTGATGAACGTGTCCTTCTCCCGGCGATGAACTTCATGAGGCCACTCACAGTGACTCCTTGCTGCACACACTCAAAAACAAAGACACCGGGGGTTTCTTGCCGATGGGAGAACAACATATCGAAGAGTGGAACAAACTAGGAATTGTGGTGAATTTTCTGAGATTTTTGGAGTAGGTTTTGGGGGACGAATTTTTCAGGGCTCTAACTGATGTTTCTGGGAAAAGAACTTGAAGAACATAAGCAAGGAATTGAATGAGGAGTGCACCTATCAAAGGGGAGCACCAGAGCTCTTAAAAAGGGGCCAGGCCGGCCGGCCTTGGGTGTTTTTGGCTCTCCTCCACTTCAATTTTCTCTGGTGGCTTCCTGGTGCAATTATTTGCTTCTGTCCAGTACATCTTGCATGCTTTGCACTGTCCAAATCCCATGAACCACTCCTTCTTTGCCTTTGATGTCCACTTGCAACATTATTTCTTCACTTTGTGTCATTCACCTTGTCCCATGCTTCATCATTCATCACATGGTGCCATCTTTGCTGAAAATCACATGTCCTTCCCATGCATGGCTGCTCCCTCCTTTGAATTATTTGCATGTGGTGGTAGGTAGAGAGCACAAATCTTTCCCATGAACTCACTTTGATCAATGGATGTTAATCAAGCACATAAACCCTTTCCAAATCATGCTTAGATGTTTAATCCTCCTCTAACTTCGAAATTTCAGAATTGACTCAAAGCATGCAATGAGTTTAAATGAATAAACAGAGGGGAATTGAAACATCTTTACATTTGTAAGTCGAAAAATATTTCCCGACTACATTAATTTTGATTGCACCGGAACCGTTCACTTTCATGAATTGATAGCGAACAATCTCAAATTCAACCGTGGGTCTTGGGTTTAGGTTCTATTTTTTCCAAAATGAGAGAAAGAGAATTTTGAAAAAGAGAATAATTAAGGTTAGGAAAATTCTAGTCCTATGGTTATGAAACTGAAAATTCTCTCTATGTTTGTGCGAACCTACGCATCAAGAATTTAAGTAATATAAACATAGCGCGGCTCTACTCGTGTGTTTAATCTCAACTTGGTCCGGCCGTCATGGACAGGACGGTCGCCAAAAATGGGTATGGAATTTTGGATGTGGCTTTCCGCTTTCTCAAGAAGAGGCAAATAAATCATAGGATGGCTCATGTCATTGGTTTAGAATAAGAAACAACATCAAAATGACCGAGAGAATAAAATCCAAATCGAATTGTTCGACCAAACGACCAATTGTTCAAAAGTTTATCATGTTCTTGCGTAGCAAAATTCTCGACTCACTTACCTAAACCTTTCACGGGTTGTCCTCCCGGCAGCTTATTCTTGACTTGACGAACGGGTTGAACTCCCGACAGCTTTATTCTTGACTCGACGAACGGGTTGCCTCCCGCGAAGCGCTTCGTTTATAGTCTATAGCTAGACTTTCTTCTTCTTCACTTCGGACCAACGCCCAGTGATGGCGCTGCAGTCTTGGGTACCCACTTCCGCACAATCCGTGGTGCGGGTTTGTCTTCTAGGTTAGTCATCTTTTTGGTCTTCACAGGCGGGCTTTTAGCTTTCTTCTTGATGGGTGCAGCGATCTTCTTTGTCGCGATGGACGCGACGACTTCTATCTCCTTCTTCGCTTCCTTCTTGTTCGGCTCCTCTTCTTTCTTTGGCTTCTTCTCTGTGACACGGTGGTGAGGCGGAACATATTTGACATTGATCATGTTGCATACCTCGAGGCGTGGACGAAACTTGAATTCGCTTGTGGTGCCATTGATGTCGAATTTTATCTCCCCCTTGCCAACGTCGATGTTTGCCCTTGCGGTCTTGAGGAAAGGCCTCCCAAGTATGAGAGGCACCTTGCTCCCTTCTCCCATATCAAGAATCACAAAGTCAACGGGGACTAAGTGTTCTCCAATCTTCACGGGCACGTCTTCGGCGATTCCCAAAGGATAGCGAACGGAATTGTCCGCTAACTCTAGGCACATGGCGGTGGGCTCCGGCTCCGGTAAGCGTAGCTTCTCGAACACATTCTTTGGCATGACGCTCACACTTACACCGAGATCACAAAGTGCTCTTTCGAACATAAGAGATCCAATGGAACACGTGATGGTAGGACATCTGGGGTCCCTCTTCTTTTCAGGAGCTTCATTAGCGATTGCCGCACTACATTCCTCGGTTAGCTTGACAGTGCTTGGCGGTATCTCGCGCTTGTTTCCCATGATGTCTTTGAAGTAGCGAGAATACATCAGAACTTGTAGAGCGTCCAAGAGCGGCATATTGATGCTCAACCTGCATACCATGTCAACAAATTTGTTGAATTGCTCATCTTTATGTTTACCTTTGCGGTATCGTGGCCTTGGTGGTAGAATCTTGGTGTCTATATCATCTAGCTCAAACTCCGGCTCTTCGGTGACTATCTCTGGCATAGGAGTAGGTGCCTTCTCCTTGATGATGGTCTCCACTTCAACTCTTGGCTTAGGCTTCCTTGCTCCCGCTGCATGTTCGGGTTCTTCGGTCTCCTTTCCTGAGCGAGTTTGAATTTCCTTAGCCGTCTCCGGACTTTGAGGTTGCCCGGGCAGTTTTCCATCATTACTACATAGGCGTCCGGCGAGCTGGGCTACTTGCGTCTCTAGCATCTTCATCATGTTGAGTACTTGAAGGTTAGAACTCCCGACCTCCGTCACCTTGCCATCAATGTTCTCCAAGATCTTGTCCATAGCCTTGAACTTGGTGACAGTGTCCTTGTTGATCTTGCCTTGCTCCTCCATGAACTCCTTCAATTGTATACGAAGAGGCATCGAGTTTTGAATGGAAGAGCTTGCATTAAATTGGGGTCTACCTTGTCCGTAGCGGAAGTTGGTTGGCGGAATCTATTCTCCTTTCTTCATGTAGTCGAGCATCTTGGCTTCCTCCGGGCAATTCTTTTGGACATGGCCGTACTCTCCACATTCTTTACATGTAGACCTTGCTTCGGCCGCCTTCAAATCAATAGCTTGGGCTTCTCTCTTTTCCACTTCCATCTTCTCCAACCTTCTCATGAGCGAGTCGATCTTCCCTTCTAGCACTTCTTCGCGTTCTACTTGTAATACACTCTTCGCGGCGCCCACGACTTGGAGTGGTTGTAGGCGCCCCGATGATGCCCAAGCGTCATTGTCCGCCACCTTCTTGAATAGCTTGAAAACTTGAGTAGGCATGAGCTCAATGATAGAACCTCCGGCCGATGCGTCAATGATCCCCCTTGATGCAGTGGTGAGGCCTTGATAGAACTTCTGGACTACATCCTCCCTTGAGAACTTGTGATGAGGTACGGCGCGGATGTAGTCGTTGAAGCGCTCATAGGCTTCCACAATAGTATCCGTCGGGGCTTGCGCGAATGTTGCAATCTTGTTGCGCAGAATCTGGGACTTGCCCGGCGAGTAGAACTCCGTCATGAATTCTTTCATCAAGGACCCTCAATTTTGCACCGTGCGCGGTGGTAGAGAATGAAACCATTGCAGCGCTCTCCCAAGTAGAGAGAACGGAAAGAGCCTTGCTCTTATTTGATCTTGAGTCATCCCTTGCATGTCGAAGGTGCGGCATAGTTGGAGGAACGCTTGAAGATGTAGATTAGCGTCTTTTTTTCCAGTGAAGGGTGAGCTTTGCACCATCCTTATGATTGAAGTCTTGATCTCGAACGGAACTCCGATGTTGTCGAGAATTTGGATCGGCAAGTCCCGAATGTCCGGAGTGCATAGCTCTCCGATCGTACGTTCCTGCTCCGGTAGCGCCATCCCTTGGTGAAGTGGCGCCTCCTTTGGAATTGTTGGTGGAGTTGCTTGAGATGAAGACGATGAACCGTCGGCTTCGACTTTTGGATCTACTAGTTCCGGCTTCCTTGATCGTGCTTCTCGTCTCCTTTGCCTGTAATTTTTTTCTGGATCATCCACAAAATTTTCGGGTTTGTTGGAGAGGCTCTCGTCCATCTCCTGTTAGGGGTTAGTGAAAAAGAAAAAAAATATACCAGATCTAAAAGATGAATATACAAGATCTAAAACATAAAAGAAAAATAAAGCAAAATAAAGCAAACTCTAGATTAGATTGATTTTCGTGGAATAGATCCGTTTTTTTAGTTAGCTCAGAAAAATAAGAGATCTAAAAAAGGTCAAAAAGAAAAATCAAGAAATATTTACGAATGCAAGTAAGATTGGATCTTAAATCGATGGTTCCCCGGCAACGGCGCCAGAAAAGCTTGTTGACGCTCCTTAGCACCCCCGATTTATATACCACAAGTGCATGGTTTCGTGTAGCTTTTCCCTTAGAGTATTTCCCCAAGGTTTATCAATCCACGGAACCAAAGAGACAAGAAACAATCTATTAGCATAGAGATTCCTTTGTGTTGATGTGGTGTAAAACGAATCCAATCTATTAAAATCAACAAACACCGAAGGTAGCAAGAGAAAGTTAGAGATAACCAATCTAGATCACCTAGATCATGCATATGTTGTAGTTCCAGCTAGATGTAATGAAGTAAGATAGATGTGAATCTCAATGAAAAGCATCTTTAAACTCAAAATCTCCAATCCGATCCCTCGATACCCCACCTACTTAGTGGCAACGGCCTGTCACGACACCACCCCTTTCGACAAAAGTACCCTGAAGCAAGTCGAACCCCCTTTGGTAGTTCCGCCATGAACCTCTAGCCACCATGACTACAAGATCATGCTAAGCGATCTATCTCGATAATAGATTTAGGATGAAGCAAACCCAAAGAAAAGAACGAAATCGAAAGAGAGAACATGGTCGCTAAACATTCGGAATCACAAAATAACTTCACCATGAATGATTGTACATCACAAGATCACAACCGGGGCCCTACCTTGATCTTGATGATCCTAGCTCCAGAACTCCGACGTGGTCTTCCTTGCAAGGTTCCCACGTCGGTTAGGGAATCCCCTAGACAACTAGCACGACCCTCGGCTCTCCGAGAGGTGTCCCTCTATCTTCTCTGCTCCTTGGCGTCGTCTCCCGAATTGATCTCTGCGTGAACCTTGGGGAGGGGTCTTTAAATAGCCTCAGGAAACCCTAGGTCAAAGGGGAGGTCGAACCGACCTAAAAAAGGGCTGGGCCGGCCGGCCGGCCTAGCTCATTCCTTCGCCGTCTCGTGTTCTTCTTTCTCCCCAAGTCTCCTAGAATCTTCTAGAGTTTATGTCTTTCACGATTGCACCCCATTAGACGTCGTTATCTTCGAGGAAAAGGATATGATGGAAAATCCTTCCTTAAATATCTCTTTACTTTGCTTAGCCCCTAAGTATCTTGTCTTATCTTGTGGGCTTCGTCCTTTGGCTTTCTTCGTGTCATCGCGTGATCGTGGGCCTCGCCATTTCATGCTCCAAAATTGGTCAAAAACCTGCAAAAACGAAGTACCTCCAAAATATATGTGCAAACGCGAAAACGACCAATAATTGGGCTGAGGTTAGTATGGTTAGTGATTCTGATATTAAATCATGCCATTATCAAAGTTAAACAGGGGATAAAATGGATACTTAAGGAGCGCCAACAGCAAGGTAAAATCTGGCAAACCAAATCTCCTCTGGAATCTAAAACTCGAGAACAACCCTCCTTGAAGCGAACTTCAAACCCCTCATCAAGAAGTTGCGAAACAGAGAGCAAATTGAACCCAAGGTTCGAAACCAAAGCAACTTCTCTTAGGGTAAAGCGATCAGAAACACGAACAGCGCCAATTCCACGTACCTTTCCTTTTCCATTGTCCCCGGACACAATGTACTCCTTTGAGCGCATCGGGGTGAGGCTGGAGAACCATTTGTCATTCCCGGTCATATGGCGCGAACAACCAGAGTCCATGATCCACCTGTTCTCCAAGCCTCCAACCTGCACATCAGTAGTGAGACAAAGGGCGAGCAAATGTCTCAACACTGGGGTTAGCAAAGTGTGAAGCAAACCAGTGTCGAGCCATTTGCTCTACAGAAGGGTTAGCAAAATCAGGTAAACCGTATCACCTGTCCCGTCTACTGCGAGGCTGACGACCACCACCGCGAAGAAAGCGTGGTGCATCGTAACCTCCTCCAAAGCCTCGGTCCCGTGGTCCGTAGCTGTACTGAGGACGACCAGGAGCACGACCGGCAAAGCGACCACCCGCTGGAGCACGTTAATCACCACCGTCTCCCTGTCCTCCACCTTCATGGCGTGCCTTAGCATCTTGCCTACCACCACGCCGAGGAGGATCATGCACTCGGGCAGAGTACATGTCCGAGTTACGTCTCTCCTGCTCATGCCTCACAGCCCGCTTCCTCCTGAAGCAAAACTCCTCCAGGTGACCGTCTCCGTGACAGTACTCGCAGTGGTACCTCACCTCTCTCTTGGGAGGTGGAGGCCCCACCTTTGGATGGAAAGGAGCAGCCCCCTTCTTCTGGGCAACCTAGGCTGTGGCAGCAGGGAGCGTATCGAGGGGATTCCTCAGCTCATTGGGCTTTGGAACCCAAACCTGCTTATGTGGATGTGCTTTTGGTGGTTCTTTAAGCACACCATCCACAGGGTCAACAGGCGAAGGCTGCGTGCTCGTACCGAGTGGGGAGGAGACGAGGTGCTTCGGCCACGGGAGCAGGCGGCGGCGGGCGGAGGCGGCCCTAGCGTCGGCGCTGCAAGGCGAGAGGAGGGGCTAGCAGCGGCGGAAGGGTTTACGGTGGTGGGGAGCATGATGGGAGGCCTATTTATAGGCGGAGTAAGGCGGTGGGGAGGGCTGAGCGCGTTGGAGCCGGCCGACGAGCTCCGCGGGGCGCCATTAATGGCGTTCGGCCGATTGCGAGCGTCGGCGACGCGATTCGCGGCGGCGACGCGACATCTCGGGCAGAGGGCACATGGAGGGGCCGGCTGTGGAGCCTTGTGTCGAGCTGTGCGGCCTGTGCGGCTCGGCGGGCGGCGCGGCGACGACACTGTGCGAGACGTCCAGGTGATGGGACAGGTCCGGCAGCAGCGAGCGGCACAGCCGCGTGGAGCGCGTGCGTGCGTGCGTGGACGGGAGGGTCGTGGCGAGCGTCTCGGCAGCGTGCGGCGAGTCGTGCGGCGGGCGTCGCGGCACACGGAGCGCGTGCGCAGGGGCACACGCGTGGGCGCTCGGAGGCGGCCAGGAGTGAGCGCACGCGCGAGCTAGGCAGGGAGCAGGGGCCGGCGTGCTCGGGCAGGGAGCAGCCGGGTTGAGGCGGTGGCCGGCGCAAGTGGCACGGCGGCGTCGAGCTACTCTACGCGTGCGCGAGAGCATGGCAGAGGAGAGAGAGAGAGAGAGAGAGAGAGAGAGAGAGAGAGAGAGAGAGAGAGAGAGATTCGCTCGGCGGATTTCGCGGCGGCGACCGCGGCCGGTCGCGCACGCACGGCGGTCGTCGGTACGCGACGTGCGGAATAGGAAAAGAAAGAGATGACACAGTGATTTATTTCGGGTGTCGGTGCGGAGATCCGATGGGACAGGTTTCGGGAATTATGGCTCAAGGGTTTAGGAAGGTTTTGAGCTCAATGATGAAAATAATTTTAGCGCGTGATTTAATTTTAGTGAATTTTTCGGGATGTCACAGTCGCCAAGTGGTTTTCGAACCGGTTAGGGTAATGAAAACCTTAACCAGGCCCTAATGCCAATTGAGGGACCGAAAAGACGACCAGAAGGTGGGTGAATGGGAGCCGATAAAAATAATCGCAATCGCAAGTTCGGCTTAAGATCCCAAGTACACACCGGACCCTAGAATCCTAGGTGAAATATGGAGTAGCTATGGATGAGCTACGCCAACACACAACACCCCTAGGAACAAGCGAGAACCAATGCGAATGCAAACATGAAGTAACAGCGCAAGAAACAGCACGGTATATGAACACCGGTTAAACCGACGTGTGAAGAAAGTCTTCACCGGTTCAACCGACATCACAGAACCGGCAGCAAGAAAAGCGAGCACCGGTTGATCCGACGCAGGGATTAACAAAGCATCGGTTCAACCGGCGACACTACACCGGATGATCCGACAAAATCAAGAGTTGACGTCGGTGCAGTTGTCCAGAGACGCCTCAAACCGGACTCATGAACACCGGTTAAACTAACGGTACATCTACATCGGTGTAATTGTCCAGAGAGGCCTCAAAGCATACCCAGCTGAACACCGGTTGATCCGACGCTGAACAAACTCTATACGTCGGTGCAACGAGGAAAAAGCAAGCAGGAGGTCGATGGTGAAGCTTCACCGGTTGATCCGATGCCCGTGGATAGCTAATGCACCGGTGCAACTAACGAACAGCAGAAAAACCCTAACGCATGAGTAACCTACTCACCGGTTGATCCGATGTGGATAGTTGCAAAGGCGTCGGTTCATCCGGTGGTAGGAAAAACCACAAGTTGTCTCCTATTTTACATGCATTGCAAACGCATGAGTTACATGCATTGCATCCCTGAAATTTATCAAATGAATTACACTGCATCACAAGTTGTCTCCTATTTTATTTGGAGTGTAGATATTTTCGACTTGAATGTTCACAGGATCGGATCGGAACAATTCAGTTTCACATGGCATATCTTTAATTTTGGGCGCATGCTGAGTTAGAAAATGCAAGGTGCATGGCATGTATTTATCATGCATGTAGCATGAAATCCTGTAGGGTTCCAGAAGACCCTATATATTTTGCAAATTAGTGACGATGTGCTTATTAGATCTGTACATGTGGTTGGCAGGAAAGTATGTGTGGGAATGCATTCCCCTAAAATTTGCTTCACTCGATGGGGATCCTGAAAAGTTCTAGCTAGTAAATGAGAAACGACAATAGATACCCACGGCCACGCTACTAGTGTGCGGGCCATCGTCGTTCTTGCATGCACAGATCGAGAGATATATACTACTGGAATCAGAACAATATATGGGGCAGGGGGGCACAAGAGATATGGCATATATTAAGAATTTAAGATCACCTGAAGAAGCTCCCAACAGTACAGATTGTTTCAATTAAAGACGGATGCCTGCTAAAGACTGAAAGCTCTAACATAATTGAGAAACATCAGGACACAACCGAAGAGCTAGCACACCAAATACCACGCCCTTTGGATAGCAGCACCGGCAATATAAGTTCTTGCCGATGAATTCCATGAGAAGAACACATCAATTACACATGGGCTAGTACGTACATGAGGAGCTGATCGATCATGACGATAGAATCCAACACTGACGCACGGTGGTTACCTCGAAACAGCTGACTTGCACTCACCATAAAGATCGAAATCGAATTATCTAAGCAAACAAACGGGGCCAATTAAAGCTGGGTGGAGGAGGAGGATCGAAGAGGAACCAATTAAAGCCTGAGGGTGAGGTCCAGCTCGTCGGCGCCGTAGACATGCTCCGACGACCTCCTCTTGCTGCTCGGCACCGGAGCGGCGGCAACGGCAGCAGGCTGCAGCTGCTCGTCCATCCTCGCCCTCTTATCTTCTGCGAAGACGGCGACTCCGGCGTCGCGTGCGGCCGCCCCGTGCGCGCGGAGGGCAGTGGCGATCTCCCTCCGGCGCTTGGCCAGGCTGCGCTCGTACTTGTGCGCGTTCTGGTGGCCGCCGAGCGCCTGGGAGCTGAAGAACTTGCGGTCGCAGTACATGCAGACGAAGTAGCCCGGCGGCTCCGGCGAGGCCGACGAGGCGTGGAAGAGGGTGAGTTGAAGGTTGAGCTCCTGCTCCATTACACACGGTCTGTGTGAGGTGGGTATGAGAGATGGCTTAATTTGCAACAGAAATCGTGGTGCTAAGCGAGTATTAAATATAGCGCCCAACTGTTGTAGCACTGGTCCGTGAGATCATCAATAAGTTACTGGGGAGTACAGCCAGTGGACGGGGGGTGTGCACGCTTCCGTTTGGTAGGTCCGTGGCGACCAACGGAAGAATCATATCAGGCCAAGCAAGTTGCTTGCCGCGCGCCGGAGGCCAGGAGCACACCAGCTGAGTCAGACAAAAAACTTTTGGAAACACACACCTCTCAATCTCATGAAAGTCCAGCCATCGCTACCTCTATAATTTCTTGGACGACAGAAGTTTCAGATTAGCTAACAGATGTTTACTTATTATCTAGCTACTACGGCAGAGTTTTGCCCGTATTTGCATTTCAATAATCTTTGTCATTCAGCAACTTCAAGGAGCTGAGGATCGAGCTAGTGAAGAAGGACGAATAATGGCAGAATAGGTAAAATTTAAGCTTTACCACACGGTGAGAAAAGCAAAAAGCTATAGTTTTATTAATCAAAACACTATGCAAAGCAGCAAGGCTCCTCACTACTGTTAAGCACGTGCACCTGCTGACGTGCACACACATATGCAGCACAGAGACAAACAAGGAACGGGTCACATGCACAGCGAATATGATCCCAGATGCAAGCTATAGCTAGCTAGAGCAACGACAAGGCGTTTCACTACAGCTTACATGGCATGACCTCCCAACGAAACAAATGAAACATGCATGCACATGCGGCCGTCGCGTTCGCCTTCTCTCCCATCATCGGCGACGAGTCCTCCGGCGGCCGGCCGCGGGGGACAGCCGGACAGGGAGGCGCTCTCTGGATCGCTGGCGCCCCACCATCTCGCGGCCACCGTCGCCATTATTATTGAGTCGATCGTCGATCGTCGATCGATCGGGCAGTCGGCCGTAGCCGTTTTGCTGCTATAGGGTGTGGGTGTGTACGGCAGCAGCGGCCGTCGATCGGCTGGCTATTTGCTTTGCTTTGGCTGTATGTGTAGCCTGTACGTAGAGCTGGGCAGCTAGCTGTGCCTTTTCTTGCCCCTACCTGTGCCGCGCAGTACGGCCTCCAATGGTGACTTCTTTAGTTCCTCTTTTGGATGAGCTAAGATCAGGACTATCATTGTCACGGTTACCACGACCAGAAACTAGGTAATCGTGCCAGAAGAGTGTCATGGTGATGACACACCCCTCACATTCTATAATACTCTTCATCCTCTCTCTTCATAAAAATATTGCCACATCAGCAAATTTAATGCTCATGACACTACTATGACACTCCCACTGAAACTAACCTAATAAGCTAGATAGTCATCACTGTGCCACATAAAAGTACCGAACTACTTTTGGAACAGTGTACATGTGTGCACATGGAAAATGAAGCATTGAAGCATGCCATCTAACCATGGAAAATGTAGTCTTTTTTTCTTCTAAACACAGTACAGATGTAGATGATCACACACCACTATAAATACATGAGAATTTTTACCATGATTGGAAAAATAAGAGCCGTCCATCTGACAGAATCGTACAGTAGTCAAGGTATGAAGTACCTGAAAGTACCTAGACTAAAGTACATGATGGTACAAAATATGAGACAATTACCAAAAAGTAGGACCAAATACTAATTTAATTAAATTTTGTAAATACCTTCAATTGATCAACGGCTAGAAAAAATTTCAGAGCAAAAGTACCAAAAATGAAGGATTTGTTCGGTTGAAGGGGATTGGAGAGGAGTTTGGGAGAAATTAAATCCCCTCCATGTAGAAAAACGCATTATTCATATTGGTTACGTAGAACAAACAAGGTCAAATAAAATAGCTTATCTATTTTATTAATTTAGACCGAAACTAAAATTGCACTTTCCAACTATAGCCACACTTCAGGCTAGCTAGGAAAGTATAATCAACTTTAGCTTTATTAAAATATTAAATAAAATTAAACAAGGAAATTGAAGCAACGTGAAAAAAGGTTATAAGCTAACAAGTAGAAAAGAACAACCACTAGACATTTGATTTTTTACATCATCGAAGAATTATCGGGTAGCACGATTAGGGACACCCTAATCGGGATACTAAGATCACTTTAAAAACGCAAAACACCTGTTAAAGCAACTGGGCCCACAAAGGCCCACGCCTGCTTCCCATTCGGAAGAAAGGAAAGGACTCAAAGAAGCCCAGCGTGCGGCCCATTCACATTCCCCTCGAACCCGCGGAACGATCTCCGCCTCGCTTGAGGGTCCCTCTCGGGTCCGCTGGGCAATCTCCGCCTCGCTCGAGGTCACCCCTCGGCACAAGGGACAAACAACCCCGCCGCCCAATCGCTCACCGTACGAAGGCATTAAAAGCCAGCCACTCCGTCACGGCTCAAAGGACGGGCGGCGTCAGGCTGCCACTCCCACAGTAGATATGACCGGGGTCCCATCCGCTGACTCCGGTCACCATTCCGCCATCCCGGATGCTGTAGCAGCACCTTGGGACCTGCAACGCGGGACAAGACAGGCTCGGCACTGCTCCCATTACTGTTCTGCCGACACTGACCATCCGGACTCGCCTCCCATTGGGGAAGGGGTCCGGCGACGTCACGTGTCCTTCCAGGAGGGGCGCCCAGTACAAAATGGACAGAGTCCTGGACCTTCCCCTTTAGGGGTCTGGGACTTCCACGTGTCCCCCGGACCTTCTAGTATGCACGCCCGCACTCCGACCAGGGGGTCCGGGGCCGTCGCATGCCACCACTACCGCTGGTTTGTCCAGGACCCTAATCCGTAGGGCCCACTGAACGCCACCGCACCATATATAGAGGACCATGCACCAGCAACGACTACGCCGACTGCAGGGACTGACTCGGCGACTGGCGCAATCTTCACAGGACGAAGGACGATATCCAGGACGACTGCGACGCACGCCGCCTTCCCACAGTATACTTCCTACAGTGTAAGACCACTGTACCCCGTGATTCAGGGGAAAACGACAACTTCCGCGCCCCTACACTCGTGTACGCCGCCCCTCCTTGTGACTATAAAAGGAGGAGGCGGACTCCCTTTAAGCCCCCTGGACTCTGGTTGGACCTTCTCTGGTTTCTCTTTTCCAAGAGGACGTTCAGGGACTACTGAGCATTCATCTCAACCAACTCCACTCCTAGCAGAGACTTGGGAGCTTCCCTCCCTCTCTCGCCTTGCTTGTACCCCCTACTACAAGCACTCCGGGTGCAAGATAATACAGTGCCCTCGCACACCCCCTTTGCTGGACGTACGGCCCGCGGCCGGAACCAGGATAAACCGTGCGTTACTGTGATTGTCTCTTGCATCATCATCTGGGACGAGGAAACACGCAGCATTTACTAGTTGGGATCCAGGCCCCCAGGTCGGGACACCGACAAGAATATAATGTGCATGGATCTCTCATACAAAATACAACCATACAAAATACAACCATCTGGAAAAAGTAAAAGAAAGTTACATGGTGAGATTAAACTAGGCCTAATAAATCTTTCTAAATATGGAGTATTCCTTTTTTTAACAGTTGTGATGACCAAGGGTATACAATTACTCTCTTCCATTCTAAATTGTAAGTCATTCCAACATTCTTGGAGAGTCAAAGTATTTCAAATTTGACCAAATTTGTACAATAAATACTAATATTTATGATACCAAATAAGTATTATTAGATTCTTTATTAAATTTAGTTTCATATATATCTGTTCGGTGCATAAAACTTTATAATTTTTTCTATAAATCTGATCAAACATAAAAATAGCTAGTTTGACTCTCCAAAAAAAATTGGAATGAATTAAAATTTAATACGAAGGGAGTATAAATTATGCACATGCATTTACAAAGTATATGTTTATATGTGTGTGTTTTCCTAACACTGGACTATTATGTTAGGCCCCAGGGGCTAGTTGTCCCTTGCATGCGCCTTTTACGGGTACGGTCGGTGGCTGCATATAAGGGTGTGTTTAGTTCCGCCAACTCTTCCAAATTTTCCATCACATCGAAACATTAAATATAACAAATGACTCATGCATGTAGTACTAAATGTAGGTAAATAAAAAAACTAATTGTATAGTTTTGATGTATGTTGCGAGACGAATCTTTTGAGCCTAGTTAGCCTATGGTAGGACAATATTTACCGCATACAAACGAAAATGATACAGTACTTTTCGCATCCTTTTTACAACTGAACACAGCCTTTGAAAAACTTTGCAGATCAGCTGAAGCGTTTGTCGCCAATCATTTTTTAATTGTTGACACAGGCATTGCCTTTTCTCTGCATCCATCGCTGACGTGCTAAACTATGTACTGCATGGCTAGTAAATTGTGTGGGACCCTGTCATCCACCGACAACGCGCTGCCTCAGCCGTACGATGTGGTGTCAATGGGCTCTGAGCGCAGGGTCATCGGCCGGTCGCTCTGCGGCACGTGATCGTTACTTAATCCGACTCTGGCTGGCTGCTCCTCTTTGTCTCACGCACGCAGGCGCACACCATCGATGCCTCTTTGTCTCATGCACGCAGACGCATACTGCATACACCAGCTCGATCGGAAAAACTCGGTGTACCCCGCGCTCTCGACTTTCGGTTCGACGAATGGCTTCAGCAGCTCGCGAATACCTTCTTCTTTTTTTTTGAAGAGCTGACCTGATCATGGGTTTTGTAGGTGCATGCCAATCAGTAGATATGCAGAGGTAGCTAGCGCCGGTAGTTACAGTTCCTTTTCTCCATTCGGTAAAAAAAACTATATAATAAGACGACGAGTGTCGTATATCGAACTAGAGTGAAATGCACGGTAGATCCTTGAACTTAGCTCATAGTTTCATCTAGATCCATAAACAGTGCGGAGGACGGAAAAGAATTAAGGTATAGCGGAGTTAAAAAGTAAAAGCGACGACCCAAAGGAACCCGCCGGCCTCCTCCTCTGGCTATGCGAGTTGCAGATTGGTATAGTTTGGTTTCGTCACAAGTCTCTCGCGACGGTTCGGCTGGAATCAGAATCAGGGAGTACAAACGTGGGAGAGGGCTGGTCCGCTGGTGTGGTCGTGGGATTAATCGTGGCCCAAAAACAGTTCATATCCGGCAGCCAAAACAGATCGGAACCTGCAACGGCAGCAGGCCAGCAGCCATGGTGTGTTTGGGTGTTTGTGGCCGGCCGGATCAAGGGATCAAGGTATGGCGAGCGCCATACCTCGTCATATCGGGTCCTCCGCTCCTGTGCCCAAACATTTAAAATCAGATCTGATCATTCGTCGGATCAGATCATGTTCATATCAGATCAAATGAAACATGTTGAATTTTTCCTTCAACCCAAGCCCGGCCCAACCCGACCAATGAGTCGGGTCGGGTCGGATCTGGTCTAGTCCTGGCCGGATCGCGTAAAACCCAATTTTCTTTTATAATTTTTGGGTGGGTTGTGTTTGTTCGGATATCGAGTCAAAAATTTCAGCCCAAGACAGACCCAACTTTTATAGTGGGTCGAAAATTTTAGCCTTAGCCCAGCCCATGAATTGGTTGGGTCCGGTCAGTTTTTTTTTGTGGTAGGTCGGGTAGGACGGACAATTGTCATGTCTATCCAAAATGCACATTCAAGTCCACCAACTTACTAATTGTGTCACCCGAAGTCTAAAGTATCATTTTTTATGTTATAAAGCTGAAGTATTTTATGCTAATGTGGAACTCATGTCGGTCCAAAATTTATTTTTGAATTTTTGCGCTCAACTCTTACAATTTTAATATTTTCTCCAAAAAAATTTCCAAAACTTTAAGTCCGAATATTTTTCCCAAGGTTTCTTTCAAAATTTATTCTTTTATTTTCTATTTTTTTTACAAATTTTTCCATATGAGTTTCACTTTCATGCAAAATTTTTATAGAGATCTTTTGTACTTGAACATATTTGTACAAGTAAATTTTGTGTGTGTATATATTTTGTATTTGAACAAGCTATATAACTTTTGAGTTATCTTAAGGTTATGTGATCTGGACCTTCACATGATACTATTATTAAGTTTAGGATCTATCACTCCGTTGTGCTGGTCAGCAAGCTGGCTGGTTTCGGCTGGTTGAATAGTATTTCTATGAGAGGAAAAAAAAGCTGAAAGAAACCAAAACAAGTCGACTGGAGACCAGCAGAACAAAGTGGATATTTATTGAAAGTTTAGAGACTAGAATGACATATTAGTGTTTTAAAAATCTATATTTAGTACTCCTAATTGGTATTTAAATATACGATGTGACCTAACAAGTGACTTAGACTTATAAAATCAAACGTAGCCTAAGTTTATGGTCCGGTCATGTATTTTACTCTATCAAACTATAGCACGCACGGGAGCTACAGCAGGCCCTACGGCAATGCAATAAATGTCTGGGGCCTACGTGGACCACCCCACCGATCCACTCAATCTCGCTAGCTAGATCTCTCACTTTAGGGGCTATGTGTTCATGATTGACCACGCAAGTATGTAAGAAAGAGAGCCACCACATGGGCGAGTCTTGGATTGGCACACTAAAGGCACTCTCAATGGAATATTAATGGTAGTTTCTATCTCTATTAAATAACTTGTCAAATAAGCAAAATAGTGATGTGGCAGCCTAGTTAACGAGGAAATAGAGTACAAATCATAGAAATGGTTTCCTCAAGGAAAAACCATGTCTACTCTTGACCCAATGCACAAAAAACTATAAATTTGCCATTAGGGAGAAACCACTAATTTCTATGGGTTAATGCAACGCTCTCCATTGGTGGAATTGGGAGAGAGAAAGAGAAAACAATTATTACTCGAAGACATTACCATTGTGAAGAATGGTTTCTATAGATGATTTCTTTTACTATCACTGCTAGAAAAACTAGCATTTGTACTGGCGGGAACCCCCGATTAGTACCGGTTTCCCGCCCGGTACCACCCCATCGGTACTAAATGAGCTTGCATTTAGTACCGGTCGGCCTGACCGGTACTAAATCACGCGTTTAGTACTGGTTCAGAACACGAGCCGGTACTAAAGAATCTCGACGAAAAAAAATAGATTTAGATTGCTTCTCCCTCTCCTCACCCATTCTCTCTCCTCTCATTTTTCTTTGTACCACCTCATTGTCAACTTCATCTTTCTGCTATGTTCTTCAAGAACAGAGAAAAAGAAGGGGTGAGGAGCTTGGAAAAGCATCACGTAGATTATAGCATTCAAGCCAAGATTACAAAGAACCAAAATTACAAGAAAAGCTATACAGCAGAAGAGATTTAACAGGGAAAGATTCAACAACTACATATCTGAAAATAGGGAAAGATTAAACATTCAACTACATATCTGAAAATGAAAAAAAAAATAAAGATTCATGGGCCCTGTCTGCAGGGGACTGCGCGGAACGGCCATGGGGCCGAGCCACCTCGAACCGCCGGCGTGCATCCCCCCACTGCCGTCCGGCCGCGCCTTCTCACCACTGTGGCCGGGCTGCGCCTGCCTGCGCGCATCGCCGCGGCCGGCCGGGGGGCATCGCGCCGGAGAAGGTCGCCGCCGCCGGCCCGCTCTGCCATTGGGGAGGCCGCGCGCCCCCGGCCCGCTCCTCAGCCGGCCGGGGTGGCCGCGCCTCCGGCACGCTCCTCCGCCGGGGAGGTTGCGCCCACGGCCCACTCCGCCGCCGGGAGGCCCCCCCCCCGGCTCGCTCCTCCGCTGGCTGGGGAGGCCATGCCCCGGCACGCTCGTCCGCCGGGGAGGCCGCGCCCCCGGCCTGCTACGCCGCCGGGAGGCCGCGCGCCCCAGCACGCTCCTCCGCGGGGGCGGCCGCCGGCCTAGCTCGCGGCCGAATCTAGGAAGGGAAGAAGGGAGGGAGCAGGAGGGAAGAGAGGCACGACCGAGGAAGAGGTGGGAGATATGAGGATAAAGACTTGGAATATAAAAGGAGATAGGAGCCACATTTAGTACCGGCTGGAGCCACTAGCCGGTACTAAATTTCCTCGCGGCAGTTTAGTACCGGCTGGTGGTTCCAGCCGGTACTAAACTGTCACCAGTTGTCGGTGGCGGACTTTAGTACCGGCTGGAGCCACCAGCCGGTACTAATAGGCTCCCAGGGCCACTGTTCCTTTGGCCCGGTATTAAATTTGCACGTTAGTACCGGCCAAAGCCGTGATCGGTACTAACGGCTGCAGACGAATGTGCGTTTTTCTAGTAGTGTATGGAAACCGTATTAGTTTTTACCATTGAGACTGTCCTAACATCATAATACTGTTCCTTACTCTAGTATTATTTAGAGCCACACATGCTTTGTACGGCTATGTTCAATGTCTGAGTGTGAGAGCGAGTATTATAAGGTAAGGTCGGCGGACTGGAAGAGTTGCCACATCGTGATGAGTTCAAGGGAAAAAAAAAAGAGAAGAGAAGCGAACTGCTGGTTTACAGTCGGAGTCGGCCAATGCACATGTTCCTAGAATTTTTTGTGAGAGAACAAAGTGGGCTAGATATTAATAATTTAATCTACACACACCATACCTATAGCTACACTATTACTCCCTCCTTCCCCGTTTATAAGTCATGGTGGAACATGACACGGTCTTCTAAACAACACTTTGACCATTTATTTATCATATATTATATCACTTTTGATTATAAACTTATAATCATTGTAAAATATATTTGATTATGAATCCAATCATATGAAATTTGCATTATAAAAATAAAAATTTAATAGTCAAATTATTGGTCAAAGATGACAAGGTTTGAATCTTGATATACGTGTATGCCTTATAAACAGGGAAGGAGGGAGTATATAAGAGTGAGTTTTTAGGGGGCGTATATGTTGTGGCAAAAATAGTTGTGGGACCCATCATTTACTTGAGGAAAGGCTAGCTGTCATCTCATTTACACATTGTACGACCTGAACAAAAGCTAATGAATTGAAATATGATGATGCCATAAGAATGCCTGCTTGGAGCTCAAAATCAGGACGTACAACAATATATGCGAGCTGCAGGCAAAGAGAGTAAAGTCGAGGATCGAGTTGAACACCCAGCATATAGCCATGTAAGTACACCGCTCGATCTGTCCTCTTCTGCTGTAGCTAGGTGGCTGGCCTAAAAATTTGCTAGGTGTTGACAGCCAATTTTGACAGTTCAGAGGCCGACCGGTCTGGTCTGTGCAGTCCAAGTAGAGTTATGATTTTTGTAAAGAGTCCTCATGTAATCCTACTCGTGAAGGGGTACGTCTTCCCCGGTCTATAAATATAAAGGCTAAGGCCGATTGAGGTTATTCCCAATTGAATCAATACAAAAATTCGCATTACTTTTTATCTCTCAAACCCTAGCCTTTTTCAACCCTAGATTGCTTTCTTCATTCGTCTCTACGACGTTTGAAGACGTTCTGAGTGGCCTGCCGACCTCAGAACAACCCTAGCCGCGCAAGCTCCGACGGGGTCCCTCCCGAGCTCGCGTTTCTAGGTCTTCGCGGTTCTCTGCTCCACACCGGTCAGACCGGTCTGTGGAACTGGTCAGACTGGTCCGCCCAGAGTTATGCTGGTGTTGATCGTTTTGACGATCGTTCGCGCGTTCTAACGCATTCGAGTGTGTTGGCGCGATTCTGTGTCAACACACTTTTTGGCGACTCTGCTGGGGACTAGATTAATCTGGTTTGAAAACCGATCTAATCTAGATTCTCCGAGAAGATGGGTACTCATGGTGAAATCCACAACGACAACGTCAACAAGGCAACCATGGAGGAGCTCACTGAAGAGGAGCGCAAGGCCTACCTCATCGCTGAAGAGCACCTGAAGGAACAGTTTCTTCAGGGATTCAAGAAGGAGCGAGGAGGCCTATTCAAGAAGGTCGAGGAGTTCGTGATGCCATCGTTCAAGTTAAACCAAGACAAGGTCGAGGTACTTCCTAATGATCCCTCTGAATTAGTTAAACAATTCTCTCTCATGGTAGATTCGAAAATATCTCCTGCGCAAGTAGCTGCGGGAGAGACTCTTGTTGGGCTTAATGATGAAATTGCAGCGCTTAAAAAGGGTAAAACTGTCGAGGGTGGCGCTCAATTCACAGAAGCAGATTCGGCTAGCACGTCTTTTACCCAATATCAATTCTATGGGATGCCGCCGAACTCGTTCCCAGGGCAAACTCCGTTGCCGTCTACTGTCCATGCACCACCGGTCCCACCGGTCTCCTCGACCGGTCAGGCCGGTGCTGGCGGTCAGACCGGTTACACGACTGGTCAGACCGGTCTGACGGGACAGCAACCAGTGCCCTCTGTGCTGCACACGCCCAACCCTAGTTCGGCCGTCCCTAGCCGAACTAATGAGATGGTGATGTATACAGGGCCCCATGTTACGTCACAGCAGGGATCTGGACCTCATCGAGGACCGATTCCTAACACTAACGTGGCTTACTCCGGTCCTACCATTCAACATGTTTCATCCTCTTCGTATACTTCGGCCAATGGTGCTTATCAGGCCGATTTTAATAGATTTAAATAAGATTTGGCCGGTGTACTTAAATCTAAACTTGGGATTGATATGGGTGGGTCGCGTTTATATCAAAAGCCATATCCTCCTGAGTTTGATTTTATTTCATATCCTCCTGGTTGGCGCGTTCCCGAGTTTGTCAAATTCAATGGTGAAGATTCTTGTACGACTTGGGAGCATGTTAGCCAATATGTCTTGCAATTTGGAGAAGCGGGTCTTAATGATGCTTTGCGGGTTCGCTTGTTTTCTTTGTCTTTGACTGGAACCGCTTTCTCTTGGTTTTCCTCGCTTGCGTCGGGATCTATTTTAAATTGGAATCAATTAGAGCGCAAATTTCATGATCACTTCTATAGTGGGGAAGCCGAAGTTCGATTGTTAGATTTGACATCGATTAAACAAAACCGAGATGAATCGGTTTTGGATTACTTCCAAAGATTTAAAGCTTTAAAAAATCGGTGTTTTAATTCATCTCTTTCAGAAAAGGATTTGGCGGACTTAGCGTTTAATGGCTTGCGTTCTTATTTGAAGGAGGAACTTGAATGTTTTGATTACATTACGATTAATCATTTGCAAATGCGAGCTATTGGTACCGAATTTAAGTACAAAAATTCTACAGATACTTTCAAGCCTCATCGGTCCAACACACATGTTCTTGATCATGATTCGGATAGTTCGGACGATGATAGTAAGGAAGTATATGCCGCTGAATTTGTTTGGCCATCAAAGGCCAAACCCGGTTCGGTTCCGTCTCTCAAGCCGATTCAAAAGAATCGGCAAGAGGAGCTGAAATTTACTTTTGATGTTTCTAAGTGTGATCGGATTTTTGATGAATTGCTTAAGAATGGTAACATCCGATTGCCACATGCTATTCCATCTCCCGACGAACTTAAACGACATGCATATTGTAAGCGGCATAACTCTACATCTCATGCTACTATTGATTGTAATATTTTTCGTCGACAGGTACAATCGGCCATTAATAAAGGACGATTAGTACTTTCTGAGATGCAAATTGACAAAGCTCATTTTCCTGTTCATACGCTGGAATTGAACAATCCAAAGGTGCTCATTCGGCCGGAGCGAGCCGAAGGAGCTAAGGGGAAACATGTTGTCATCGGTGATCCAAGACCGATGAATACAAGTGACAAGATCCTTGCCCGGGAAGTTATCATAGAGAAGACTGATGATGGCAAGGATACTCTGAAGATCATTGTCAGAAATCCCAGACTCGGGGGCAAGGAAGCTCTCCACCAGAAAATCGGTCTGCTGATCAGGCACAACCAGTCAGACCGGTGTCTCCGACCGGTCAGACCGGTCCGACCGGTTCCCCCAGCCGGTCTGACCGCCCTGTTGACCGTCCCCGGACTTTCAAGCCAAAACGTCCGGAAGTGGGTACTTGGAAGACCAATGAGGTGAAGGTGCAGGGAAGAGCTACTAATCAGAAGCCCACATTCAACCAGTTGTTGAACAAGTACACAAAGGCCGTTCAAAACGATCGGCCGCTAAAAAAGAGACCGCGATCACCACCGCGCCAAGATCGTCCAACGTCCCCGAGGAGGGAATTCAGCAGGCGCAGAGGTGATGTTGTCACATTGTATCCTCCTCAGAAGATGTATGCTACCATGTCATGGATGCCACCGGCATCAAATGCAACAAATCCGATGTGGGAGCATGAAGGGATATGGATGTAGTGTTTTCCGATGCCTTATCCTCCACATTATCCGGGGGGAAGCTCCAGAGTACTAGTACATGACCGATTGGGACCACGCCAATCTGGTCCAGTGCAGCAGGCTGCACCGGTCAGACCGGTCACCTCCGACCGGTCAAACGTCTCATCAGAGGCCGGGCCAAGCTCCTGTTCCGAGGTTCGAGTATCGTGTCAAGGAGAAGAAAGGGGAGCAGAAGCCTGTGGCCGATCCAGAGAAGCTTAAAGCCGATGTTGTGGTTCAAATCGGTGAAATCAAGGTGCCCATAAAGGATACAGGCAAGAAACCGATGGATATAGATACATCGGTTGATGTTCCTTCGCAAAAGCCGGTCATGGCCAATGATCATGAGGCCGGTAGCAGCAAGAGCGCGGCGGACAAGTACCATCAGCCTAGGTGGTGCCCTTCGGGTTTACCTCATACACAAAAGAGGAAATTGCAGCGCCTTCGCAACAAAGAAAAGAAGGAGCAGGAGAAAGAGAAGAAGAGGGATGAGGACTTCAACAGATACATGCCCATGTTCCCTCAGAGCAAGGTTTGGAAGGCCAAGACAGCTGATCAGCCAGCCAGACCGGTCGGACCGCTGCAGCCGACCGGTCAAACCGCTCTGACCAACCGGTCAGACCAGTCGAGCCTTCTGCAGAGCCAGCAGCCGAATCGGCGCCGCCCGTTTCGGTTTCTTCTGTTGACGAAGCCCCAGCAGTTCCTCCGACAGCCGAAGATGAGGAATTGGTGGATTATGAAGCGTCTCCGGAGCGCACCAATTTGGAGATTAACGTGGTGCACTTGTCTTCGGATTACTTTGTGGTTCCGGAGGAAGACATGGCTCATCTTCAGTTTGGTCCCCGTGAAGCTGTGTTCCAGAAGCCAAGCGAAAAAGACAATCACCTCAAGGCTCTTTACATGAGGGGACACATCAACGGAAAGCCGGTGACTCGCATGCTAGTGGATGGTGGGGCCATTGTGAATCTTATGCCCTACTCATTGTACAAGAAGCTCAGTGGCCAAGACGAAGACTTGATCAGGATGAACATGACAGTCAGCGGCGTTGGAGGGAGCGAGCCCCTTAGCGCCAAAGGAGTTGCTTCCATGGAGCTCACCATTGGGAGTAAGACGCTTGCTACAGCCTTCTTCGTCTCTGAAGTGCAAGGTAACTACAATTTGATTCTTGGGAGGGATTGGATTCATGCAAATCAGCGTGTTCCTTCTACCTTGCATCAGTTTCTTGTTCAGTGGATCGGCGATGAGGTTGAGATTGTCCATGGGGACACTTCATCCTTTGTTGCTTTAGCCGATTCGGATTCTATTAGTGCACACGATAACGTCAAGTGTTTATCGGGCATGGATCTGTCCGATTATGATTTGATCAGTTGCACTAAGGATGGTTTTGTCTCTGCTGTACTAAAGCCGATGAATAATCGGCTAAATCATTTAATGTAAATCAGATGAGTACAACAGAAGCTCCAGAAGCGACCGGTCAGACCGCCCGTGCCGACCGGTCAGACCGGTCCTGTCCCGTTTGGCACATAGGGCCGACCGGTCAGACCGGACACCCCAACCGGTCAGACCGGTCCAACGCAAAATGACTGCAGTAGAGGCTAGATCAATATCGGGCGCGTACGAACGATATGTTTGAAACCATTGAAGATTCTGATGATCTAGATAAGTTGGGCCAAGGGTTTACATCAGCCGATCCTTTAGAAAAGGTAGACATTGGTGATGGAACTATTCCTAGGCCGACTTTTGTAAACAAAAATTTATCGGCTGAATATAAAGCCGATTTGGTTAATTTATTAAAGGAATATGTTGATTGTTTTGCTTGGGAGTATCATGAAATGCCTGGTTTGAGTCGTGATCTTGTTGAGCATCGTTTACCAATTAAAGCCAGTTTTAGACCTTATAAACAACCGGTTAGGCATTTCAATCCCATTATTTATGACCAAATTAAAACTGAAATTAATCGTTTACTTGATGCTGGATTTATTCGGTCTTGTCGTTATGCTGATTGGATCTCTAATATTGTGCCCATTGAGAAGAAAGATTCAGGGAAAATTAGAGTGTGCATTGATTTTAGAGATCTTAATAAACCTACTCACAAGGATGAATATCCTATGCCTATAGCCGATATGTTGATCAATGAGGCTTCCGGACATCGTGTTATTAGTTTTCTTGATGGTAACGCCGGTTACAATCAGATATTTATGGCCGAAGAAGATATATCTAAAACGGCCTTTAGATGTCCGGGATTTGTCGGCTTGTTTGAGTGGGTGGTTATGACTTTTGGTTTGAAAAATGCGGGTTCTACTTATCAAAAAGCTATGAATTTAATCTTCCATGATTTGATTGGTGTCATCTTGGATGTGTATATTGATGATATTGTCATTAAATCGGCTGGTTTAGATCATCATTTAGCCGATTTGAGAATTGCTCTTGAAAGGATGTGCTGGTATGGTTTAAAGATGAATCCACTCAAATGTGCTTTTGGTGTATCGGCTGGAAAGTTTCTTGGCTTCATTATTCATGAGAAGGGAATAGAGATTGATCCTAATAGAGTTGAAGCCATGAAGAAGGTTGAAGCCCCTACATGCAAAAAGGGTTTACAGAAGTTCTTGGGCAAGGTAAATTTCTTGAGAAGATTTATATCTAGCTTGTCCGGGAAGATCGATGCTTTTACACCTATTCTTCGGTTAAAAGATGAAACCGAATTTACTTGGGGGGCAAAACAGCAAGAAGCGTTTGAGAAGATCAAGATTTATTTGTCTTCACCACCCGTACTCAAAGCACCTAGGTGAGGAGTACCTTTCAGACTTTATGTGGCTGCCGAAGACAAGGTTATTTGGGCTTTTTTGACTAAAGAGACCGAAGGGAAGGAATATATTATTACATATTTAAGCCGACAACTTATTGATGCGGAGACGAGGCATACATTTATTGAGAAGTTGTGTTTGTCTCTTTATTATGCTTGTACCAAATTAAGGCATTATCTACTATCTAGTACTTGCATAGTAGTATGTCAAACCGATGTGATCAAACATATGTTACAAAAACCAATTTTGAGTGGTAGAATAGGTAAGTGGGTTTATGCTTTGGTTGAGTATGATTTGGCTTGTGAACCTTTAAAATCTATGAGAGGCCAAATTGTAGCGGATTTTATTGTTGAGCATCGGATTAATGACAAGCATGATTTAGAAGTCGGCTATATTACTTGCACACCATGGAAGTTGTACTTTGATGGATCGGTTTGTGATGATGGTCAAGGGATTAGTGCTGTTCTTATTTCTCTGAATGGTGCTGTTTTTGAATTTTCAGACCGATTGGAAGAAGAGTGCACAAATAACCAAGTTGAATATGAGGCTCTTCTATTTGGCTTGGAATTCTTGCAATCCATGGGCGTGAAGCATGTTGAAGCCTTTGGAGATTCTTTTCTGGTGGTGCAGCAAGTATCTAAGGTATGCCAGTGTTATAATAGTTCTCTAAATGCATATCTTGATAAATGCCTCGATATTATTTCTTCCTTCGATGAATTTATTATCAAACATATTCAGAGGGAAGAAAATGGAAAGGCAAATACTCTGGCTCAACAAGCATCTGGCTATAATGTTACGAAAAAATATTTCAACATTCGCAAGCCGATGCAAATGAAAGCCGAGTGTCTGGTTCTGGACGCACCGGTCCGACCGGTCAGCGAAACCGGTCTGACCGCCTAGACCAGTCTGACCGGTCCAGAGACCGGTCTGACCGGTGATGCAGCTGCTGGTTCTGATTCGGCCAAAAAAGATGATTCAATTGTCTCGGCCGAAGCCCAAGATTGGAGGGTTCCTCTTATGTCGTATTTGAGAGATCCTAGTCGTGGCGCAGAGAGAAATATTCGGCGTTTGGCTTTCAAGTATGTTTTAAATGACGATGAACTTTATCGTCGAACTACCGAATATTTGCTCCTCAAGTGTTTAAACTCGGATCAGGCTCGGGTTGCTATGGGTGAGGTTCATGAAGGTATTTGTGGTACTCATCAATCGGCTCCCAAGATGAAGTAGTTACTTCGAAGAGCCGGTTTTTCTTGGCCCACCATGCTATCCGATTGTTTCAAATACTATAAAGGGTGTGAAGAATGTCAGCGGTTTGGTGATTTGCAATTGGTGCCTGCTGCGTTAATGCATCCTATTATTAAACCATGGCCGTTTCGAGGTTGGGGGTTGGATTTCATTGGACAGATTAATCCTCCATCTTCAAAAGGGCATCGCTTCATGTTGGTTGCTACGGATTATTTCACTAAATGGACCGAAGCGGTTCCTTTGAAGAATATGACACATAAGGAGGTAATTGAGTTTATTACTGAGCATATTATTCATAGATTCGGCATTCCACAAACTTTAACAACGGATCAAGGTTCTTTGTTTATATCAAAGGAGGTGCGTGCCTTTGCTGAATCTTATAAGATTAAGTTGCTCAATTCATCTCCATACTATGCTCAGGCCAATGGACAGGCTGAGTCTAGTGATAAGATTTTGATCAAGCTTGTCAAGAAAAAGATAGAAGAAAATCCTAAGAGGTGCATGAGGTGTTATCCGAAGCATTGTGGGCTCATTGTATATCTAGACATGGTGCTACTAAGGTTACTTTTTTTGAGCTTGTGTGTGGTCAAGAGGCCGTTTTACCCGTTGAGGTAAATCTTGGCGCATATAGGTTGGCAAAGCAAAATGATCTTTCCGCTGTTGATTACCAGGATGTGATGATGGATAATATTGATGAGGTGACCGACAAGCGTTTGAAGGCTTTGAAAGAGATTGAGAAGGATAAGCTTCGGGTGGCTAGAGCTTACAACAAAAAGGTAAAACTTAAATCTTTTCAGGTTGGAGATCTAGTTTGGAAGACAATTTTGCCTATTGGGATGAAAAACAACAAGTTTGGTAAGTGGTCGCCAAGTTGGGAGGGTCCGTACAAGATTGTCAAGGTTTTCTCCGGTAACTCATATATGATGGAGACGGTGCAAGGTGAGTGTCTACCTAGAGCTATCAATGGAAGATACTTGAAGAAATTTTATCCTAGCGTATGGCAAAGTGCATGAAGACAAAGACGGCTGGTGAAGGGGTACGTCTTCCCCGGCCTATAAATATAAAGGCTAAGGCCGATTGAGGTTATTCCCAATCGAATCAATACAAAAAATCGCATTACTTTTTGTCTCTCAAACCCTAGCCTTTTCCAACCCTAGATTGTTTTCTTCCTTCGTCTCTACGACGTTTGAAGTCGTTCTGAGTGGCCTGCCGACCTTAGAACAACCCTAGCCGTGCAAGCTCTGACGGGGTCCCTCCCGAGCTCGTGTTTCTAGGTCTTCGCGGTTCTGTGCTCCACACCAGTCAGACCGGTCCGTGGAACCGGTCAGACCGGTCCGCCCAGAGTTCTGCTGGTGTTGATCGTTTTGACGATCGTTCGCGCGTTCTAGCGCATTCGAGTGTGTTGGCGCGATTCTGTGTCAACACTAGCAACCCATGATGAACGATTAATTCAAGGGGTTTTGACCACCATTATATTAGGACCACGGCGATGCCCCAGATTGGGGTGATCTATTGGAGAGACCACCGGCAACTAGCTAGTAGCAGCCATGTGACGATCGATATGATCTGAGAGATGGGCAGGTATGTACCATCAATTTCTAGGGGCGGGCTATGGCACCAACCGCCCCTGAAAACCATTTTTCAGGAGAGCCACCCCAGAAAATGATTTTTCCAGGGGCGGCTGAAGCCATCACCTGCCCTGGAAAACCTTTTTATTCCATTCAAATTTAGAATTTCATTCAAATTTCTGTTTCCCGCCAAGCCAAAATTTGGAATTCCATTCAAATTTGGAATTCATTTTCCACCAAGCCAAAATTTGGAATTCATTTCCCGCCAAGCCAAAATTTGGAATTCATTTCCCGCCAAGCCAAAATTTGGAATTCCATTCAAATTTCTGTTTCTCGCTAATTTATTGTAATATGTTTCCCTCTGTATTTAATTATTCTATTTTTTATTTCCCGCCTATTTTCACTTGTAAAGCAATTGCACCATTCGATTCAAGTTTTCAAAATTCTATTTCTATTTTATTTAAATTTGTGTTTCCTGCCAATTCTATTTCGATTTCGGATTTTTTTTGTTCGATGATGAATATATTTCATAAATATTACTAATTACAAATTCAACATAAAATCATATAAAAGTATCATTACATGCATCATTAGATTACATCCATCATAAAAGTGCGTAGAGTACAGACATTATTTACATTGTGAAACGCTAGTAGAGCCGGCCCGAAGTTCTTGATTTTCCCACTGATGGAGGCTTGCATATTTTGGGTCGAGTGATAATTCATGCTCAGGGTGAACAAATTCTCCACCTATATGGACCACTTCATGCAAAATGAAGCGACATAAATCGTCGACTATAAAAAGAAGTTGTTGCTCATGGAGTGGACCATCGTAGAGTGGCCGTTGATCCTGAAAATAAGAAATCCATTCCAAAATTACAATATACAAACACTTACAATATGCAGTTATGCATCTATCCTAGCAAAGAGTAGATGCTTACCAGTTTGGGATCTTTTGTGTACCTCCCGAACTCCCTCACGTGCGCGCACACGTAGTATCCACAGTACACGGAACCTGCAGGTTGCTTGTGGCATGGATAGTGTGTGCGCATCACTATTTTTTCCCCCTATCAGGGGGTGTTCTCCTCCTTTGAGCACGTAGTGCCTGTAAGACCTGTTTTTTAAGAAAAACAAAAGAAATAAGTACTTATTTATGTATGCAAGATTCAGCATGAAGTCGAAGTATAGGATAACGATTTTGCTAACCTGTTGAGGATGCCCTCGAATTCCTGATAAGTCTTCGGATCGAAATCAGTGGAGTCAAATACTAGCATACGTCCATGCTTTGGCTTGATCATAAATACAATCCAAGGATTTCTGCAAAAATATCATATATGATTTCTTAGTCAGATATTCGAAGGAAGTGCATGTTATACCAAATCATTGAGACTACACTTACCGAAAGTTATATGGTGCCCATAGGCAATCCCTATATTGCCACTCTTGAAACTAATGCGATATGTACGTAGCAACTATCTTAATGATTTTTCTATGTTCCTGCTTCTGCACTTCATTAATTTCCTTGCGCGATTTACATTTTTTGAATTCATCGTGGTCGTCATTCCACAACATTGGCCCTTTATGGTGTTTCTCAGCAATAGCTAACGGGTCAAGGAACGCGACCTTCCTACCTGCCTTATCCGCTTGTCATTGCATCATCCTGTAGAACGAAATATCACAACTAATTAGATATGTATGCACATATAAATATAGACCATTGCATATAAGATATGAATTTGGATGCGACACTTACATGCACCAGAGTCTGATCATTTCTACGTTAATTTCTTTGAGGCGGAACATTTCTTGGATGTCTTGAAAATCGAACATGATATCAGTGATATCCTCAGTTCATAATCCGAAAACTTCCGGAGGGTACCTAGCCCAAAGGCTTGTGAGGTGAAGTCTACATGCCCTTCTGTACCAAGTGTGCATCCTTTTCATAAAACTTGGACAGTCTATCAACAAAGAGTGCGGTAGAAAATCTTTACCATACTTGAATTTTTTTGGGCAATCTGGTAAATCTGCTATGTCATCGACCCCAATTTTCCTAAATGAAGTCGTGGTCAGTGCGGGGCTCGGAAACGCCCGGTCGTCTGGTGGCACTAGAATCTGAAACACTTTTTGACTTTTCCCGTGCCCTATCCGTTGACTTTTCCTTTAACCTCTGCTTGGTGTTTGCGGCGTGCCATTTATTTACAATATCTGAGTCCTCTTTCTGGTATGACCGTTTAACTCGATGGACAGGGAACCCAAGTATTTGTTGTTGTTGTGGTGGTGGTGGTGGTTGGTGAGCCGGTTCCGTGTGCGCTCGTGGTGGTGATGCTTGAGCTGCTGAGGCCGGTGAAGGTGGAGCTGCTGGGGCCAGTGAAGCTTGAGCTGCTGGGGGCAGTGAAGCTGGAGCCGGTGGCGGTGATGTCCGAACCGGTAGCGGTGATGCTGGAGCCGGCGCCGGCGATGCTAGAGCCAGTGGCGGCGAGGCTGCAGCCGGTGACGGGGCCGCCGGTACATAATCTAGAGCCGGTCGAGTCTGATGTGCCGGCCCTTCTGGTGAAACAAGCAGTACGATATCACATTTGTGCCGCATAATGGTGATGCCAATGAACTCTCCAAGCATGGTCCTCCCATCCGAAGTAGGGATGTCTATCTCGTTGTTCTCATAGCTTGTTTTCAGTAGCTCCTGCACTCGCACGCATGCATATAGGGGCGGGATTGGTTTTCCATCAAATAAACCCGCCACAGGATCCACGTGCGCCTTGGCAACTTCCCTTGTCTTTCTAGCTCTGCCTATTGGATAGAGCAGCATGCATGGAGTAGTATTTGTGATGCAATCAACCGGATATGGTTGTGCTGTTGTTGAGGCAACACTGCTCTGAGCACAGGCCGTACTCGCTGGGGCCAATACCTAAGGGGGCATCATCACCATCTGGCCGGATTGCTGCTGCCCCAATTGCAACTAATTCATCCATATTTACCCTGATTGCTGCTCTGTTAATTGTGCATATATTTCCTTAAACTTTGATTCCGCTGTTTTCTCTGCCACTTGTATCATCACTTCCTTGTAGCGGTCATGCCTCTTGTAGGTAGAGTGGTCCTCCTCGAATTCATCCCTAAAGGTCAACTTTGAGGACACGCCTCTGATATGGCCTCCGTGCTCTTTGGTCCCAATAGCTGTACTAAGCACGTCCTTGTCTCTCTTGACGCTGAACTTTCCTTGTTTCTGAAGCTCGGTATGTTCGTACATTTTTGTGCGACGGCTTCAGTCTTGGGTTTTTCAAAATGTGGCTTGCCTTCCACTATCTTAGGCTTCCTGGCTTGAAGCCGGAACATGGCACGCTCAGTAAGGCCTTCAAAAGGGTCTGGTTGCCCTGCCGCCATTGCAGCCTCTCTTTCACGGTGCCATTGATCGGCCTTCCTTTGGTATCCACCCGGGCCAAGATGGACTTTATGTACATTGCTCGTTGCCTGCTCAGTATTTTTCTTGATTAGTGCTAGAGATTGGTCGGTGCTCTTTTGCCGAACAAACTCTTCCCATTGTGCTTGAGTGATTTCCCCGTAATCCGCAAATGGTGTTCGGCCCTTTTTGACATACTTAGTGTTGAGTTCGCTCTTCCACCGGCGGAAACCCTCACCCAGCATATTTCTAGCATAATGCATCACCCTATCTTGAGTTCCTCTTGGCAAAATACATGTTTGCCTCAACATCTGCCACATCGCCTCCTTCCTTCCCTCAGGAACTGTTGGCCAATCGGGGATCGTTGGATCCAAAACCATCTTTGTCCTTATTATTGAACCGATTGCGTTCCTAAACTTTGCGCAGACCTCTGGAGACTCTATGGGCTTGCCTACATCACTAATTACGTTGACCATCCATTGGCCTTTGGGGTATTTGTTTCTTCCATGCTGACCCTGTTTCCTTTTATGCTGGCTGCTAGAGGAAGTTGTTTGAGGTTCCGGACCAGAGCTTTCATTGCCTTCAAGTTCTTCCTCTGTTGTGTTTGCACGTTGGCCTCGATGTCTACTTCTTGCTGTCGCAGCATCCTACGTGGAATGTACCCGAATTTGTCAACTTATTACGCGTCTTTCTTGAATGTGTACAATAAATGTTCGATTGTAACTTGTAAGTCCTTTCCCGCGCTAGACTCGGAACGTAATCTGGATCAAAATCCGACAACAAAAATCTTTGTCTTGGAGGGATCGGATGTGGATCTATGGGATCCAACCACTGTCCTGCTACAAACGCCCCTTGTCCATCCCGATCAACTTCGTCATCCCCACTTTGAACTCCGACGTCGTCGCCCCAGTCCATCTGAGAGGCGAGTTGCTCAATTTTCTCCTCTTGTGTAATTGGCGTCTCCCTTGGCGGGGAAGATGGCGACAGATCAGACATTTACAACATCTAACCAATGGATACTTTATCATTTAGGTAACCAAGGAAACACTCGATTACTTCCTCAGTACTGTATGCCTTGATCATGGAACCCACAGGGTAAGCACGATTTAGTACGTACCGGTTTAGAATGGACATGAAATGCTCATACGTCCACATTTCGTGAAGGTAAAGTGGGCCAAGTGCACGTATCTGATCGACCATGTGAATCATTAAGTGCCCGTTATATCAAAAAAATAGGAGGGAAACACATCTCGAGTTGTGCCATAGTCTCCCCAATAAATTCTTGGAGATCATTCAATTCATCTTCGTTGATCACCTTTTGAGAAATTTTGTTGAAGAAATAACACATCCGAGTGATTACCATCTTCACAAATACTGGCTTGATCGCTCTTATTGTAATAGGGAGGAACACCATCAGCAAAACATGACAATCCTGACAGTTATAGCCGCATAGCGATAGATCTTTCATAGAGACTAGTTTCTTTAGGTTGGATGAAATAGGACTTGGGACTCTGACCCCCCCCCCCCATAAGCTCTCGCACATTGCCTTCTTCTCATCATGCGTCAAGTTGTAGGAAGCCGGGGGAAGTTCATATCTTCCATTTCCTTTATCTATAGGATGAAGATCCTCCCTTATCTTCATGGCTACTAAGTCTTGACGTGACTTTAAGGTATCCTTTCTCTTTGCTGATGTCTCCAGAAGGAGCCCAATCGTGTTACCAAACACATTCTTCTTCAGGTGCATACCATCGATTGCATGGCGAACTTCAAGATCACCCCAATACGGCAAGTACTTGTAGAAGATGGACTTTTTCTTGAATGGTACGCCTTCGATTGGTGCCTTATCTCTATTTTTCTTCTTTCCATCTTTTGTCACCTTCCCATAGCTAACCTGGATGGTCCTCACCATTCTGAAAATATAGTGCCCGTCTCTTTTTACTGGAGCAGGATGTAATTCAGCCTTGCCATCAAAAAATGTGTAGAACTTCTTACTTCGGTATCGATGTCCATCCACCAAGAAGCATCTGTGGCCAAGGTAAACTAACTTTCTAGAACCTTCCAGGAAAGATGATACAGTCTCATCCATGCCGACCGTGCATCTCGTCCTACCTTTGACCTATCCTGAAAGGACAAATAGAGCCTGGTAATCATGGATGGTTGTGAAGATAATAGCTCTGAGATTAAAGGTCTGTCGTGTGAAGCCGTCAAACATATTGATACCCTCCTTCCAAAGAGTTTCCATCTCTTGCATCAGAGGCTCAAGGAAAACATTAATATCGATGCCAGGATGCTTGGGTCCTTGTATAAGGATGGACAATAGAAGATATTTCCTTTTCTGGCACAACCATGTAGGCAGGTTGTACATCGTCAAGATCACCGGCTAAGTGCTGTGAGTGCTAGTCCTGTCACCAAACGGATTCATTCCGTCCGTACTCAACGCAAACCTGACGTTCCTTGGGTCCTTTCCAAATTCCAGAAAATACTGCTCATTAAATTTCTTCCACTCCCGAGCATCAGCTTGATGTCGAAGCTTTCCATAGCCTTTCTTGCGCTTATCTGAATCCCACCAGCGCATCAGCTCAGCATCCTTTGGGTTAGAGAAGAAACGTCTTAGGCTGTCGGCAACCAGGAGGTACCACATAACCATCGCCGGAATTCGCCTCTGCTTCTCAGAGATGCCTAAACTAGTATCTGGTGCCTCTGCAACACTATTCGCTGCACCCTTCCTCTTCCTTTTGTTCATGTCTCCTAGACCTTGATTATCGCCGCCATAATAACCAGCATTGTTTTTGTACCTATTTGTAGAACATACAGGGCATTTGTCCAAGCCTTTGAAAGTATCCCCACGATACAAAATACAATGATTCAGGCATGCATGAATTCTTTCCACACCCATTGTGAATGGGCTGACAAGCTTCTTTGCTCGATATGTGTTCGCAGGCACTTTATTTAGCTTCGGAAGCAACCAGGCCAACATACCCAGGAGATCATTGAAACTACTGTCTGACCAGCTGTGCTTAGCCTTTAGGGTCAACAGTTCAAGTACAAAATGAAGAATGGTCCAGTGTTTCGGACATCCTTTAGACCGCTCATATATATTTTCCTCTGCTGATTTCTTCACCGTCTCGAAGTTTTCTAATCCCTTAGCACTACCAACCAACAGCTCTGTTTTAGTGTGACGCAACAACTGCCTCAAAAAATCACCATCATCAAGTTCATCGCTATCATTATCACTGCCAAGTTCTATTGGACTCCCGTCGACACCATCAAAATGACCACCACCAACACCTTCATTATCACAGCCAGCATCATCAAAGGCATCAAACAAAATATTAAACTCGGGCTCTTGCACTATTTCATCGATTGAATTCTCTCTCTGAAGTTGTTCTTCTTCACCAAGCTTATTTCAGATCATGTAGTTGTCTACAAAACCACTAATCATCACATGCGATCTAATTATAGTTGTGTTGCTGAATACTCTCAGATTTTTGCAGGTTCTGCATGGGCAATGTATCATCTGTGTCTTCTCAATTCTTGCATGGTTTTCCGCAGCTTGAATGAATTTATCTACTTCTTCACGGAAATTTGCATCCATCCTTCGTGCTTTGTACATCCAAGTTCTATCCATCTCTAAACACTAACAATAGAAAATCAATACATGATTCAAACAAATTAAAACAAGCTCTTAAATAATTTGCGAAATATATGCCAAGTAAATCTACACATAAGCGTAAATATTGGATAAAGTCAATTTACTATGTCATCCGATATAATAATAAATCTTTGAACAAGGGTTAATTCTAGGGTTAAAGTCTTGCATTTTCTGAAAGTATTTTGTTATTCTTTTGGATTTCACATAATTTCAAATAAGAGAAATAATAATTCGTGTGAAAATATAGGATAGAAAAAAATATCTTGCATGTGTATAAATATATGAGGGAAATCATATCATTTTCTCTCTCCTCTATCATTTTTGGAAATATGTTCACATCTAAATGAGGCTAAAACTTAAAGATTGGGCCCAAATAATTACCGAATCATGTGCTCCAACTAAAATAACCTAGATTTATCCAAAAAGTTAAAGCAATTCGTGGCTTAAATGTTAAATCCACCTAATTTGGATCTACATCTAGCTAGAGGAATGAGAGCACAATTTGACCATTAAAATTAACTCAAAAGCTTAGAAAAAACATAGAATTAGGTGCTACTTACCTCCTAGAGCCTCCAACTTCAAGGAAATCGAGTTTAAAACCTTCCCCCCTATTTATGATGCATGAAAAATTCGGACAGCACCCCCCCCCCGAGAGAGCACTGTTCTGTCGGGAGGAGGAAGATGGCGGGCGGCCAGATATTTATTGTGCTTTCTAAGGGCGGGTAGCATTACCAGCCGCACCTAGAAATGGTTTCCAGTGGCGGCTAGTGCCACCAGCCGCTCCTGAAAATAGGGCGCATTTCCAGGGGGCGGCTGATGGCACCGGCCGCCCCTGTAAATCAGATCTTTAGGGGCAGGTGACGGCACCACCCACTCTTGAAAATAGGGCTCATTTTCAGGGGGCGGTTGGTGCCGTCACGCGCCCCTGAAGATGCATTTCCAGGGGCGGGCGAAAAACTACAGTACCCAGCTCCTGTTGTAGGAGCGGGGTACATTTGCAGCCGCCCCTGAAAAAAGCTGGGGGTCCTTTAAATCATTTATGTAGTAGTGACGGTGGTCTCAACTCTCAAGTAAAAGGAGGATTGTTCTCTGATGTTGCAAATTAAACTCTTTCATTAGTAAGCGCAACATCTTTTTCGTGGATCGGAATTCCGCGCAAGCTACAGGTTATTGGTTTTGGTGCTTCTTTGTTCTGCTTAAATATTTTCTACTCACAAGGTTCACTGGTGTGGTGGTATACTTATCAAGGAGAAATACACCATTCCAATTATTTCAATCAGTATGTTGTCAATTTCAGAAAATTCAGCCGGGCACCACAATAATTATTTCAGAAGAACCTCATCCAGTTATGTTTGCCGAACTGATTAAAATTGAGTCCTGAACTTCCTTTCGTTTTAAAACACCAATGTTTGTGGTTACATCAATCATGAATATTGGTCCCCATTTTTAAGATGGGTGATAAATGAAACCCTTGTTCCCTCTAAACAATGCATTCACAAACATATAATAGTTACGTCCAACTAATGTTTGTTTGCCAACTGGACCACAGTGCGAGCTGTGATCCATCCACGCTGTGAGTAGATATTTTGTCTAACAAAATGATCAAATGGGAAATACTGCTTTTAACATTGTGTTCTGAACGCTTTGTCTATTTTCTTATAAATAAATAAAATTTGTCAAAAAAGAGAATGCCTACGGAAATCTGAAGCAACAATGCATGATGTACGTAAATCCCTACGACTCCTTGTATTAAACATCGGCGTTATGAATATGAAATACACAGACCCATGTTTTGACTTTTTCCGTTTAACTAAATCCCAAAAGCTTGCAACCCTTTGACATGATAATATGCATGCGAAGGATTCAGCTTATGGGGAGAAGCTAGTGAGACGTAGATTTTTCTTTTCTTTTTCTTTTTCTTTTTCTTTTTCTTTTTGCAAAAGCTGCACAAAAACTATCCCAAAACGAGTCTCAATATAGTACAATTTCAGCTCCTTAGGTAAGGGTGGGAATATGAAAATGGTTATCCGAATTTTTTGAATCCGTATCTGTATCTGCACCGTACCTAATATGGATATTCGTATCCGTATCCGATTGTAATGTGGTACAAAAGTTGATATATCCGAATTCGTTTTTTCTTATTTTTCTCTATCCGATTCGACATCCGTATTCGACAATATCCGCAACATCCGTATTTGAATAAGAATGAGCACGTAGGAAACTATTAAAAATTATATATATAACTAATGATTAGTGATATATTAATTTTAGTATTAATAATAATGTATTTAGTGGAACTATTTAAGAGTGATCATGAATAAATGACATGTGCTACTAGGTTTAATATTACTAATGATATATGAAGATTAAGTTTAATTAATTTCAATTTAATTAACTATATTTTGATATGGATAATCATATTGATTTTAATTTACTTTGGTTTATCCACTTATTGATAAAATTATAAATATACTTTATTCCATTTATTCTTTATAACTATTGATATTTCTATTAAAATATTTATTCATTTGCATTTTATATCTTTATATTATTGACTATTTAAATATTTATTGATAAATATATTTTGATGAGATGTCTTTTTCTTAACTACAACGGTTATATACTTTAATCCTTATTGTATAATGACTTAGCGGTACCTTCGAAATATGTTTGTATGACTAAAACAAACAAATATAACTATGTTCCAAATCAAGTAAATATCTGAATCCGTATCCGAATTCGAGACATCCGTTTTGCATAGTATCCGATAACATCCGAATCCGTATCCGTATCCGAGTTAAAATATGTTAAAAAGTGCTATCCGGATCCGATTCCATGCGTATCTGGTCCGATTCCATCCTTATCCTTAGGCCTCGTTTAGTTGCCCGTATAAAATTGTAAAAATAGAATCTTTACACATTTGAAGTATTAAACATAGACTAATTACAAAACTAATTATAAATAGAACAGGTCTGTAAACTACGAGATGAATCTAATGAGCCTAATTAATTCATCATTAGAGCATGTGTACTGTGGGTGTTACTGTAGCAATTTAGTGTCTAATCATAGTCTAATTAGTCTCATTAGATTCGTCTTGCAATTTACCAGCAAACTATGTAATTCATTTTTTATTTCGTCAAGATTTAATACTCCAGGCATATAAGATTCTCTTTCGATGGGATAGATTTGGAGTTTCGAATTTTGCAACTAAACAAGGGCTTAATCATAAGTTTTCACTTCTCACTATACAATCTCCGTGGAGCACTTCAGCTTTTCTCTCCGTGGAGCTGCGACAGAAGTTGTCACAGACAGGGCCTATGTGAGAGTATTTTAGAGTCATACGCTGAAAGTCTTGTCTCCCTCAATGGTAGCAGTGCCGGAAGTTCATGCACAAAGCTTCGCTGTAGGGGATACCCTACACAGATCTCACACATTAATTTTGAAGCGTTGACCATTTATATGTATATACACACACATCAAAGTACACTATTTGAAATTGTAATTAAGTTTATTTTAACTGAATTGATTTTTCCAAATTGAATCACCTCACACTATATCGGTTCTATATATAGCCTTAAGTGCCTAAGGTCGCTAGCTCGGTTGGTCGAGGGCATCCGGTGGCACCCCCGCGGCCGGGGTTCGATTCCCATATGGAGCGAATTTCCGGTTCGTGGGGTAAAAAATCCTCTCGTTGTGCTCGCCGCAAGGCTTGGCCCTCTCGGGCATGGGCCAGGGTTCGGGGGTTTTTCCGCGGCTGGGAGAAGCCGTAGTCGCTTCCTCTTAATGAAAAACGGTGGGGTCCGTTCACCCCCCGGCCGCGTTTTTTTATATATAGCCTTAAGTGATATACTTCTGTGAGGAATACAAAGTTCAAAATCAAATTTGAAAGCCAAAAAAATAGGCATGCCTTTTATGCATGAAAAAGATGGTAGCATTTCCCATGGCATTAGTATTGATAGATCCACAAATGTTCCTCTATGTCACATCTGATGTAATTAGTAATAGCTAATTGCAAAAAATATCCGTTGAATATCACACTGATGAGCCAATTGGAGCAGTAGCATCTCATGAGGAAATAACAGATCATTACATATATATGTCTCACTGAGTTTGTATATATGTGTACCCATGCTAATTGATCTAGCAGTGTGCAAGAATACTTATTAATTTCTATTTTGTCTGCATATTTATTAATATGTGTGTGAGCTTGCACGATTCTTTGTTTATTATTTGTACGCTTGTTCATGCTTTCCGATGCCGTCTCCTCTCCAATCCCATCTTGCTGTTTGATAGCTGTGTTAGTAGCCTCCTTTTGGTCAGCTTCCCCTGTCGCTTGCTGACAGGAAAGGTAACCCCTGGTCCTTAGGAGACGTCGCTATCCCAATGTGTTGTCGGAGCCTCAGCGCTCGGTGGCTGCGAATTTTCTCTGTTTCTATTTTCTGGTGGCTCCCGTTGGCTCAGAGCACTGGCCCATGTACAGCCCCATAAATTCCCGTGAAGAAACTACTAGTCGAAAGGTACGGGGTGCTGGACAACACTTCTGAACACTTGTAAGACGCGACAAAAAAAAAGTGATCGCTCGTTTCTTAAAGGGAAAAGTATAAGAAATATAAATGTTTTATTTCTTGCCAGCTTTCGTGATGCAGGATTAATTTTCTTTTCCCCAAACATATGTATTTGTCAATGTCCGGAACCAATATGCGCATGCATGCGATATTATTTATATATGTATAAAAGAAATTGATTTTAATTTAAATGCATAAAATTAGGAAAAACCTTTGTTAAATGTAAAAAATAGAACAAATTCTAGCTACCTAGTAGCTGATATTGCATTCCCAACTATGCAAATGTGTGTGTGATTCAGTTGATATCTATTGGAGCATCACACGAATAAGTTGTAGATCCGTCGCTGCCAATTAATGTGTACAGAGCATCTCTAGCAGATTACTCATCCATCTCCCCAATATCAAAAAAAATCATTTTGCTAATGGGAGGTGCTCCAGCAGATTGCCAATTTCATCTCTAATACCAAAATATTTTGGTGATTATCAAAACACACCTTCCTCTTACTTAAATGGACAGATTCCTTTTCTCTACCCATGCTTTGAGTAATCTGCTACAACACGAGCTATTAATAAATAAAAGTATTAATTGGTTATGCAGAGAGAAAATATAAAAGATATGAAAGGTGACTAGTCTGGTGGAGATACTGAGACAGCAGCAACTATTGATAGGATTGATATATATGCTCCGCATGTGGCGCCGAAGCAAAGCAAGTGATTGACGACAACCTGATCATCCTTATCCCCTATAGGAGACACTTGTACCGCGTGTACCCTCGATCGCCACGCCTTTCTGATGGATTAATTAGTAGTGGTCGGTGCCAAAATTGTAGTAGGCCCCAACCCACAAGTGCCATGACCAGGATGCAAGATATAAATTTTCACTGCTTTTTCCATTGTTAGAAGCATGCATGATGTGGATATCCTGCGAGGCCGCAGCGTGGTGTCATGTGTCAATACCTGTAATAAATTGACTCCGAATCATGTTGGCATGACACGTGATGATTGATTAATTAGATTTCTAGGGTCATATTTTATTGATATGGGCCGGGTATGGTTCCGGCCATATTACCCTATGAGATGTGCGTGTTATGATGGTTGAGAGTCGTGATAACTATTCAATTTTTTTAGCTGTAATGGATGACAAACAAAGACACTGATATTAAACTGTGGACGGTAAGTATGAAGAACATCCCAAGGGTAACAGCTTTTGGCTTGCTCGAAATCCTTCAATGAAAATTCAGGCCCCCTCCCCGGTGACCCTCAAAATCAAAGAAAAAATTGGTGGAGCATCAATTGTTTTTAACTGGGATTGCATTGTCTACAGTGCGGACTGGCGATGAGGATTGATCCACTCGGGCAGTCGGGCATCTTGTTCTTCTCCGATAGATCCGCTTCGAAGGGCCAACAGCAGCGATCTTGTTGACACTCGGCAGAGTCCGGATGAAGCAGAGAAATTTGATGCTGGCCGGTGGCCGCCGATCGAGCAGTACCCTCGTTGTTGCAACGGCTGACTTAGATTGAACGCATGTTGAGGCAAGCAGTTTCCTGAACTGATGGCGCGTTCCGTCGAACCATTTAAACTTGCGGAGTGGCGATGCATGAAAACACGCTGCTAGCATGGGACGGTGGTGCCTCAGTGCCTGTGGCTGGAGCGTAGCGTCAGCCTTCTTCCGTGCTGAGACCTCGCTCCATGCTCGCCCATTGCGCTGTGCTTGTGGGGCGCCGTCTCAAGTCGCAACCTGGACCATCGACTGTGCTTGTCCGTTCAGTGATTATTTTTTATAGTAAGTATACCCGAAGATACATCTCAAGCACCGCACCGTAATTAACGAATCCCCTTTCGAACATAGATTTATAACCTCTTGGCTTTTCAGTGAAATTATCACTGAAAAATAAATAGAGGGATGCGGCTTGCCACAATTGCTGCCATCAGGCCACACCCTTGGTGGGTGTTTGCCATCAAGCTAGCAGCTAAAGCAGGTTGCGCAGGGAAAGACTGGAATAAGGCGAAAGATGTGGCTCGGCCACCATTACCACCTTATAATACGAGAGGCGGAGACCGGAGAGGGAGGGCCCAAAAATCAGGACAGACCCGGCGTACCAACGCGTAACGTACGCTTAAATGGCCTTGGGGTCCATTTGACAGCCACCTACACGAATGTTAGTGGAAGCGCTGGTGGGCAGGAGTTGGCCGAACGACGATAATTTGGAACAGAGGGCATATAGTTTATGGTCCGTGATGAACAATACGGTAGTGCTTGTTCTGTGAGTGACAAACAGTAATGCTTTGATGGAGAATGAACAATTTGTGAGCATATATATATATATTATATTATATATTATTTATTATTTATTTTTATACAGAACAAGTCTTTGATCCTACACATTTGTCCCGGGCAATGGTTGAAACCGAGACCAATAAAGTCTTTAGTCCTGGTTCTAAAGTTCAGGATTGGTGGGGGTACAAAAAAAGACTTTTTACCCCGGCTAGACACTCCAACCGGGACTAAATAGTGGTGGAGTCACCAGTCGGGATCAAATGTTTTAATCCCGGTTGGTGACTCCATCCGGGACTAAAAGGGACTTTTTTTAGTCCCGGTTGAAGTGTACAGCCGGGACAAAAGCCGGTTGCGATCTCATTTTATTTATCTCCATAGCTCCTCTCCTCTCTCTCATACTTATCTCTTTCTTCTCTCCCTCGACATCTTCCATGGCCCCGATCCCCTCCCTTCCTCCCTACATCCCTTAGCTTTCTCCCTCGCGGGCGCCGCCGCCAACGGGGCTGGCGAGCTGCCGCCAGGCACCGGCTCAGGTGGGGGCCGGTGAGACACTGCCTAGGACCGGTGTGGGCGGGGGCCCGGTGAGCCACCGATGCCCAAGGACCGGGGCGGCGGGGTGTAAGCATCTAGGCCCTCTAGGTATGTTTCGGTGATTAATGACAACCATTATTGTGACTAATGAGTTTGTGCAGCTTAATGAAACATTATCGCTCATTTGGTCATATGTTAAAGAGGCCCCTCAATTTCATTATTCAAAAAGGCGATCTCGGTATTCAACTCAAATATATAACAAGACTAAGGATCTTTCTAGTCCTAAGTGTCGTAAGGTTGAGAAGGACACTTATGTTAGTATAGGTTTTATAGTTTTGTAGAGGTCGCACTATTAAGAGGGGTTAAGGCTAAGTAACTTGAGCATGGACATGGTCAATCAAAAATGGATGCACACTATGGTCACTCAGGTTCTAAGAAGTTCAAATATGTGGTTTTCAACTTATATCTCAAGAATATTTGGATTTCATTCAAGACTCAAATCAGAAAAGGCAAAGTCAGAAAAAGTCTATACACCGGTTTAACCGACGACTCCAATTTTCTATACGTCGGTTAAACGCAGTTAGCAGAGTATGGACAAGTACATACACCGGTTAAACCGACGATATTTGAAATTAACGTCGGTGCAGTTGTCCAGAACGTTGGTTTTTCAGGGTGTTTCAAGGTTATACTCACCGGTTAAACCGACGATATTTGAAATTAACGTCGGTGCAATTGACCAGAGAGTTGGTTTTTCCAGGGATTTCAGAAGTTATACTCACCGGTTAAACCGACGATGGATTTGAGTTAGCGTCGGTGCAGTTGTCCAGAGAGTTGGAGTTTCAGTTGATCAGTGGACAACTACACTCACCGGTTAAACCGATGATACGTCGGTTAATCTGCCCAAGTTGTAACGGCTAGTTTTTCAAATGGGCAGTTTACATTTATCGGTTAAACCGACGATGACTTTTGGAGGACCGTCGGATTAACCGGCGTTGCGTACTTTTCCGGCAGCTTTTCTCCAACGGCTCTATCCGCATGAGCTGCCTATATATACCCCTCCAATGGGTCATTTTGAGGTCTCTTGACACCAGGCAACATTCATACACTCATACTATTGTTGAGAGCCACCTTGAGCTTCATCTTCCACACATTTGTTCATTCAATCATTCAAGAAGCAAGACTAAGGACTTGAGTAGAGAGAAGCTTGTGTGCATCCGTTCTTGGTGATCGGTTCTTGCTCAAGTGAAGGCCCTAGCTTGTTACTCTTGGTGATTGGCAGCACCTAGGTGATCTTGGTGATTGAGGTGTTTCTTCCGGAGCTTGCCAAGTTGATTGTGGGTGCCCGAAGAAGTTATGTATGTGCCTTGAGCTCCACCACGCCGGGATGGTGAACGGAGACTCTTAGTGAGCGCCCTAGTCTCGGTGACTTGGGAGGTGACAAGACTCTTAGTGAGTGTCACAACGTGGATTAGGGGTGTGTGCCAACACATCGACACCACGGGAAAAAATCTGGTCGTCTCTTGCCCACTCTTTACTTTCAAGCACTTACTTTCATACAATTATTCATATGCTTGACCTTAGAGATCATAACTTAGCTCTACCTTGCTTAGTTTCATATCTTGTTGTATCCTTTATAGCTTGTGTAGTTTGCTTAGTTAGCCGGTTGGTGAATTGAGCCTTACTAGTATTGCATAGGTTAAGGTTGCTTTACTTTGTCTTAGAAATTTGAAAAGGGCCCAAATCACCCCCCCTCTTGGTCCATTGATCCTTACACGGGGGCCTGGCGAGCCACTGCTGCCCAAGGACCGGCGTGGCCGCGCGGCCAGCTCTAGCGGGAGGCACGGCCAGGCTCGACGGGCGTGGCGAGGTGCGGCCAGGCTCAGCGGGAGGAGGCTCAGCATGGCCCCGGCGCGGCCAGCTCTAGCAAAAGGCACGACCAGGCTCGGCGGGCGTGGCCCCGACAGCACGGCCAGGCTCGGCGGGCGTGGCCCCGACGGCGCGGCTAGGCCCCGATCGTGCCTCGGCAAGCGGCGGCGCGGCCAGTCTTGACTTGAGATTTTTTTTTCTTTTTTCAAATATGTATATATGATTGGGATTGACTTGTGAATGATTCTTTTGTGGTTGTGATTCATTTTGTGAACTATTTATTTGTGGTTGTAATTGATTTTGTGATTGCTATTTTGGAGAAATGTTTGGAAATGGAGAGAAGCTGCCTGCCTACATAGACGAGCCGAGCTGGCCTACATGTGCAGACGAGCTGATTTTTTTATTTTTTTTAAATTTACATTAGTCCCGGATCTATATTTACCGGAACAAAATGTTTCAACACATTTGTCCTGGATAAGGGATCCCGGTTGTAAAACCGGGATAAAAGACAGGTGCCAACCGGGACTATTGTAGGGTTCTGTAGTAGTGGTAATAGGTCAATTGAAATGTTTTAGTCCGAAAAAATCATTTTTCTATAATATGAAATTGGTTTAAAAAATTAACTAAGCATTACCTAGACTTGGTCCACCTATAATTAGACAGAAATGAGTTGTGATAAATGTAAATCAGGTTAATAAAAAGGGCCCAAAATAAGATGCACAAGTGTTGGGCGGAGCCAGTTTATTATTTTTCTGAGTCGTTTCATAGGTGTTATATATTTAATACTCACCAAAGATAATGAGTGTTATAAACCATGGTTTTATGATGCTCAGTTGGTGACAAATGACATTCATCCCAAGAATGTCGTGATCATGGTTTATTCATGATGCTAAAATCATGTTTATGACGCATTTCAACTGATCAATTGTCTGGAAATATCTTCTAATGAGTTTGAACTAGCATCATATTAGTCATTTATTTAACTATTAAGCTAAAAAAATATCAGGGAATGAACTATGTTACTTTCAAAAGAAAGCCCCAGTCTGTTCTATATTTTATAAGAAAAACAAAACCCCAACCAAGATTACTCCAGTGCCACTTTGTTGGAGGGGACAATGATGGATCAATAACGCTGCCAGAAGCTAGGAGCGGCCTTGTTGGCCCTTCACCAACACCAACATTCAGCCACCTCATCTTGGGGCCTTCTCCTCCTCTGCAACCTCCTCCACCGCCACCTCATCTAACTTTCCTCCACCTCCTCCTCCTCCTCCGCATTGTCTCTACATTTTCTCCTTCTTTGCAAGCACCGCCATCACTGTTGTCCTCTTATTCAACCTCATCATTGCCCTCAAGATTGGTCCAATACTCCTCCAATTAATTGAATAAGGTGTCCCCACCTTTCTCATTCTCTTTGGCATGGTGTTTCTCATCTTCCTCAAACAAGTAGTTGGAAGAACGAGAAAGAGTATATAAGCCATGCAGCTGCAAGGGTAAGAGGCGCATCGATGCAAATCCTTAGGAGTCAGGTCGTGTGCTCTATTTTTACAAGTATGTAAAATCTACCTGTATTCAAAATTTGCAAAAGAAATAGCTAGTTGGGTCGTGTGCTCTATTTTTGCAAATACGTAAAATCTACATGTATTCAATAATTTGCAAAAAAATAACTAGCAAAATGTTGCAAGTAGATAGCATTTAAATATTTTAAATGTAAATCTATTGGAATAAAAATGAATTTTCCACAAGAAATTGATCGAGCTTATGTGGCTGAGATATTCTATAAGATAACAAACAAAAGAAATTAAACAAAGGCAATTCATCATCATCCTTTTATTTACAAAGGCTGATCGGCCAGCTCTAGCGGGAGGCACGGCCAGGCTCGACGGGCGTGGCGAGGTGCGGCCAGGCTCAGCGGGAGGAGGCTCAGCATGGCCCCGGCGCGGCCAGCTCTAGCAAAAGGCACGACCAGGCTCGGCGGGCGTGGCCCCGACAGCACGGCCAGGCTCGGCGGGCGTGGCCCCGACGGCGCGGCTAGGCCCCGATCGTGCCTCGGCAAGCGGCGGCGCGGCCAGTCTTGACTTGAGATTTTTTTTTCTTTTTTCAAATATGTATATATGATTGGGATTGACTTGTGAATGATTCTTTTGTGGTTGTGATTCATTTTGTGAACTATTTATTTGTGGTTGTAATTGATTTTGTGATTGCTATTTTGGAGAAATGTTTGGAAATGGAGAGAAGCTGCCTGCCTACATAGACGAGCCGAGCTGGCCTACATGTGCAGACGAGCTGATTTTTTTATTTTTTTTAAATTTACATTAGTCCCGGATCTATATTTACCGGAACAAAATGTTTCAACACATTTGTCCTGGATAAGGGATCCCGGTTGTAAAATCGGGATAAAAGACAGGTGCCAACCGGGACTATTGTAGGGTTCTGTAGTAGTGGTAATAGGTCAATTGAAATGTTTTAGTCCGAAAAAATCATTTTTCTATAATATGAAATTGGTTTAAAAAATTAACTAAGCATTACCTAGACTTGGTCCACCTATAATTAGACAGAAATGAGTTGTGATAAATGTAAATCAGGTTAATAAAAAGGGCCCAAAATAAGATGCACAAGTGTTGGGCGGAGCCAGTTTATTATTTTTCTGAGTCGTTTCATAGGTGTTATATATTTAATACTCACCAAAGATAATGAGTGTTATAAACCATGGTTTTATGATGCTCAGTTGGTGACAAATGACATTCATCCCAAGAATGTCGTGATCATGGTTTATTCATGATGCTAAAATCATGTTTATGACGCATTTCAACTGATCAATTGTCTGGAAATATCTTCTAATGAGTTTGAACTAGCATCATATTAGTCATTTATTTAACTATTAAGCTAAAAAAATATCAGGGAATGAACTATGTTACTTTCAAAAGAAAGCCCCAGTCTGTTCTATATTTTATAAGAAAAACAAAACCCCAACCAAGATTACTCCAGTGCCACTTTGTTGGAGGGGACAATGATGGATCAATAACGCTGCCAGAAGCTAGGAGCGGCCTTGTTGGCCCTTCACCAACACCAACATTCAGCCACCTCATCTTGGGGCCTTCTCCTCCTCTGCAACCTCCTCCACCGCCACCTCATCTAACTTTCCTCCACCTCCTCCTCCTCCTCCGCATTGTCTCTACATTTTCTCCTTCTTTGCAAGCACCGCCATCACTGTTGTCCTCTTATTCAACCTCATCATTGCCCTCAAGATTGGTCCAATACTCCTCCAATTAATTGAATAAGGTGTCCCCACCTTTCTCATTCTCTTTGGCATGGTGTTTCTCATCTTCCTCAAACAAGTAGTTGGAAGAACGAGAAAGAGTATATAAGCCATGCAGCTGCAAGGGTAAGAGGCGCATCGATGCAAATCCTTAGGAGTCAGGTCGTGTGCTCTATTTTTACAAGTATGTAAAATCTACCTGTATTCAAAATTTGCAAAAGAAATAGCTAGTTGGGTCGTGTGCTCTATTTTTGCAAATACGTAAAATCTACATGTATTCAATAATTTGCAAAAAAATAACTAGCAAAATGTTGCAAGTAGATAGCATTTAAATATTTTAAATGTAAATCTATTGGAATAAAAATGAATTTTCCACAAGAAATTGATCGAGCTTATGTGGCTGAGATATTCTATAAGATAACAAACAAAAGAAATTAAACAAAGGCAATTCATCATCATCCTTTTATTTACAAAGGCTGATCGGCCAGCTCTAGCGGGAGGCACGGCCAGGCTCGACGGGCGTGGCGAGGTGCGGCCAGGCTCAGCGGGAGGAGGCTCAGCATGGCCCCGGCGCGGCCAGCTCTAGCAAAAGGCACGACCAGGCTCGGCGGGCGTGGCCCCGACAGCACGGCCAGGCTCGGCGGGCGTGGCCCCGACGGCGCGGCTAGGCCCCGATCGTGCCTCGGCAAGCGGCGGCGCGGCCAGTCTTGACTTGAGATTTTTTTTTCTTTTTTCAAATATGTATATATGATTGGGATTGACTTGTGAATGATTCTTTTGTGGTTGTGATTCATTTTGTGAACTATTTATTTGTGGTTGTAATTGATTTTGTGATTGCTATTTTGGAGAAATGTTTGGAAATGGAGAGAAGCTGCCTGCCTACATAGACGAGCCGAGCTGGCCTACATGTGCAGACGAGCTGATTTTTTTATTTTTTTTAAATTTACATTAGTCCCGGATCTATATTTACCGGAACAAAATGTTTCAACACATTTGTCCTGGATAAGGGATCCCGGTTGTAAAACCGGGATAAAAGACAGGTGCCAACCGGGACTATTGTAGGGTTCTGTAGTAGTGGTAATAGGTCAATTGAAATGTTTTAGTCCGAAAAAATCATTTTTCTATAATATGAAATTGGTTTAAAAAATTAACTAAGCATTACCTAGACTTGGTCCACCTATAATTAGACAGAAATGAGTTGTGATAAATGTAAATCAGGTTAATAAAAAGGGCCCAAAATAAGATGCACAAGTGTTGGGCGGAGCCAGTTTATTATTTTTCTGAGTCGTTTCATAGGTGTTATATATTTAATACTCACCAAAGATAATGAGTGTTATAAACCATGGTTTTATGATGCTCAGTTGGTGACAAATGACATTCATCCCAAGAATGTCGTGATCATGGTTTATTCATGATGCTAAAATCATGTTTATGACGCATTTCAACTGATCAATTGTCTGGAAATATCTTCTAATGAGTTTGAACTAGCATCATATTAGTCATTTATTTAACTATTAAGCTAAAAAAATATCAGGGAATGAACTATGTTACTTTCAAAAGAAAGCCCCAGTCTGTTCTATATTTTATAAGAAAAACAAAACCCCAACCAAGATTACTCCAGTGCCACTTTGTTGGAGGGGACAATGATGGATCAATAACGCTGCCAGAAGCTAGGAGCGGCCTTGTTGGCCCTTCACCAACACCAACATTCAGCCACCTCATCTTGGGGCCTTCTCCTCCTCTGCAACCTCCTCCACCGCCACCTCATCTAACTTTCCTCCACCTCCTCCTCCTCCTCCGCATTGTCTCTACATTTTCTCCTTCTTTGCAAGCACCGCCATCACTGTTGTCCTCTTATTCAACCTCATCATTGCCCTCAAGATTGGTCCAATACTCCTCCAATTAATTGAATAAGGTGTCCCCACCTTTCTCATTCTCTTTGGCATGGTGTTTCTCATCTTCCTCAAACAAGTAGTTGGAAGAACGAGAAAGAGTATATAAGCCATGCAGCTGCAAGGGTAAGAGGCGCATCGATGCAAATCCTTAGGAGTCAGGTCGTGTGCTCTATTTTTACAAGTATGTAAAATCTACCTGTATTCAAAATTTGCAAAAGAAATAGCTAGTTGGGTCGTGTGCTCTATTTTTGCAAATACGTAAAATCTACATGTATTCAATAATTTGCAAAAAAATAACTAGCAAAATGTTGCAAGTAGATAGCATTTAAATATTTTAAATGTAAATCTATTGGAATAAAAATGAATTTTCCACAAGAAATTGATCGAGCTTATGTGGCTGAGATATTCTATAAGATAACAAACAAAAGAAATTAAACAAAGGCAATTCATCATCATCCTTTTATTTACAAAGGCTGATCGGCCAGCTCTAGCGGGAGGCACGGCCAGGCTCGACGGGCGTGGCGAGGTGCGGCCAGGCTCAGCGGGAGGAGGCTCAGCATGGCCCCGGCGCGGCCAGCTCTAGCAAAAGGCACGACCAGGCTCGGCGGGCGTGGCCCCGACAGCACGGCCAGGCTCGGCGGGCGTGGCCCCGACGGCGCGGCTAGGCCCCGATCGTGCCTCGGCAAGCGGCGGCGCGGCCAGTCTTGACTTGAGATTTTTTTTTCTTTTTTCAAATATGTATATATGATTGGGATTGACTTGTGAATGATTCTTTTGTGGTTGTGATTCATTTTGTGAACTATTTATTTGTGGTTGTAATTGATTTTGTGATTGCTATTTTGGAGAAATGTTTGGAAATGGAGAGAAGCTGCCTGCCTACATAGACGAGCCGAGCTGGCCTACATGTGCAGACGAGCTGATTTTTTTATTTTTTTTAAATTTACATTAGTCCCGGATCTATATTTACCGGAACAAAATGTTTCAACACATTTGTCCTGGATAAGGGATCCCGGTTGTAAAACCGGGATAAAAGACAGGTGCCAACCGGGACTATTGTAGGGTTCTGTAGTAGTGGTAATAGGTCAATTGAAATGTTTTAGTCCGAAAAAATCATTTTTCTATAATATGAAATTGGTTTAAAAAATTAACTAAGCATTACCTAGACTTGGTCCACCTATAATTAGACAGAAATGAGTTGTGATAAATGTAAATCAGGTTAATAAAAAGGGCCCAAAATAAGATGCACAAGTGTTGGGCGGAGCCAGTTTATTATTTTTCTGAGTCGTTTCATAGGTGTTATATATTTAATACTCACCAAAGATAATGAGTGTTATAAACCATGGTTTTATGATGCTCAGTTGGTGACAAATGACATTCATCCCAAGAATGTCGTGATCATGGTTTATTCATGATGCTAAAATCATGTTTATGACGCATTTCAACTGATCAATTGTCTGGAAATATCTTCTAATGAGTTTGAACTAGCATCATATTAGTCATTTATTTAACTATTAAGCTAAAAAAATATCAGGGAATGAACTATGTTACTTTCAAAAGAAAGCCCCAGTCTGTTCTATATTTTATAAGAAAAACAAAACCCCAACCAAGATTACTCCAGTGCCACTTTGTTGGAGGGGACAATGATGGATCAATAACGCTGCCAGAAGCTAGGAGCGGCCTTGTTGGCCCTTCACCAACACCAACATTCAGCCACCTCATCTTGGGGCCTTCTCCTCCTCTGCAACCTCCTCCACCGCCACCTCATCTAACTTTCCTCCACCTCCTCCTCCTCCTCCGCATTGTCTCTACATTTTCTCCTTCTTTGCAAGCACCGCCATCACTGTTGTCCTCTTATTCAACCTCATCATTGCCCTCAAGATTGGTCCAATACTCCTCCAATTAATTGAATAAGGTGTCCCCACCTTTCTCATTCTCTTTGGCATGGTGTTTCTCATCTTCCTCAAACAAGTAGTTGGAAGAACGAGAAAGAGTATATAAGCCATGCAGCTGCAAGGGTAAGAGGCGCATCGATGCAAATCCTTAGGAGTCAGGTCGTGTGCTCTATTTTTACAAGTATGTAAAATCTACCTGTATTCAAAATTTGCAAAAGAAATAGCTAGTTGGGTCGTGTGCTCTATTTTTGCAAATACGTAAAATCTACATGTATTCAATAATTTGCAAAAAAATAACTAGCAAAATGTTGCAAGTAGATAGCATTTAAATATTTTAAATGTAAATCTATTGGAATAAAAATGAATTTTCCACAAGAAATTGATCGAGCTTATGTGGCTGAGATATTCTATAAGATAACAAACAAAAGAAATTAAACAAAGGCAATTCATCATCATCCTTTTATTTACAAAGGCTGATCGGCCAGCTCTAGCGGGAGGCACGGCCAGGCTCGACGGGCGTGGCGAGGTGCGGCCAGGCTCAGCGGGAGGAGGCTCAGCATGGCCCCGGCGCGGCCAGCTCTAGCAAAAGGCACGACCAGGCTCGGCGGGCGTGGCCCCGACAGCACGGCCAGGCTCGGCGGGCGTGGCCCCGACGGCGCGGCTAGGCCCCGATCGTGCCTCGGCAAGCGGCGGCGCGGCCAGTCTTGACTTGAGATTTTTTTTCTTTTTTCAAATATGTATATATGATTGGGATTGACTTGTGAATGATTCTTTTGTGGTTGTGATTCATTTTGTGAACTATTTATTTGTGGTTGTAATTGATTTTGTGATTGCTATTTTGGAGAAATGTTTGGAAATGGAGAGAAGCTGCCTGCCTACATAGACGAGCCGAGCTGGCCTACATGTGCAGACGAGCTGATTTTTTTATTTTTTTTAAATTTACATTAGTCCCGGATCTATATTTACCGGAACAAAATGTTTCAACACATTTGTCCTGGATAAGGGATCCCGGTTGTAAAACCGGGATAAAAGACAGGTGCCAACCGGGACTATTGTAGGGTTCTGTAGTAGTGGTAATAGGTCAATTGAAATGTTTTAGTCCGAAAAAATCATTTTTCTATAATATGAAATTGGTTTAAAAAATTAACTAAGCATTACCTAGACTTGGTCCACCTATAATTAGACAGAAATGAGTTGTGATAAATGTAAATCAGGTTAATAAAAAGGGCCCAAAATAAGATGCACAAGTGTTGGGCGGAGCCAGTTTATTATTTTTCTGAGTCGTTTCATAGGTGTTATATATTTAATACTCACCAAAGATAATGAGTGTTATAAACCATGGTTTTATGATGCTCAGTTGGTGACAAATGACATTCATCCCAAGAATGTCGTGATCATGGTTTATTCATGATGCTAAAATCATGTTTATGACGCATTTCAACTGATCAATTGTCTGGAAATATCTTCTAATGAGTTTGAACTAGCATCATATTAGTCATTTATTTAACTATTAAGCTAAAAAAATATCAGGGAATGAACTATGTTACTTTCAAAAGAAAGCCCCAGTCTGTTCTATATTTTATAAGAAAAACAAAACCCCAACCAAGATTACTCCAGTGCCACTTTGTTGGAGGGGACAATGATGGATCAATAACGCTGCCAGAAGCTAGGAGCGGCCTTGTTGGCCCTTCACCAACACCAACATTCAGCCACCTCATCTTGGGGCCTTCTCCTCCTCTGCAACCTCCTCCACCGCCACCTCATCTAACTTTCCTCCACCTCCTCCTCCTCCTCCGCATTGTCTCTACATTTTCTCCTTCTTTGCAAGCACCGCCATCACTGTTGTCCTCTTATTCAACCTCATCATTGCCCTCAAGATTGGTCCAATACTCCTCCAATTAATTGAATAAGGTGTCCCCACCTTTCTCATTCTCTTTGGCATGGTGTTTCTCATCTTCCTCAAACAAGTAGTTGGAAGAACGAGAAAGAGTATATAAGCCATGCAGCTGCAAGGGTAAGAGGCGCATCGATGCAAATCCTTAGGAGTCAGGTCGTGTGCTCTATTTTTACAAGTATGTAAAATCTACCTGTATTCAAAATTTGCAAAAGAAATAGCTAGTTGGGTCGTGTGCTCTATTTTTGCAAATACGTAAAATCTACATGTATTCAATAATTTGCAAAAAAATAACTAGCAAAATGTTGCAAGTAGATAGCATTTAAATATTTTAAATGTAAATCTATTGGAATAAAAATGAATTTTCCACAAGAAATTGATCGAGCTTATGTGGCTGAGATATTCTATAAGATAACAAACAAAAGAAATTAAACAAAGGCAATTCATCATCATCCTTTTATTTACAAAGGCTGATCATAATATAGCTTAACCTTCAAAAGTTTTTTTTATTTTTTGTTTGGTTTAATTGATGAAATACCTACAAGTGATGAACCTTTCTATCACTTCTAGGGAGGCTTAGGCACATATGGCCACTATTAGTTTCATGTGTCATGTGAAGAATCATCATCTTTTTGAGTTGAGTCAAGTGAATATTAGAGTATTTTACACTTCCCACGATATATAATGAAATATGATATATAGTATACTCAATTTTATCATAACTTTCAAGATTTACATCATGAACACAATCTTCATATAATAATCACAATTATGGATTTAACTAGTTTAATCCAATGCTTAACCCTTATGGAAGTTGATGTGTGATTAGTTTTTATTCAATTCTTAACCCATATGGCTTGTTGATCTATGATTCTTTGATTTTTCATGTCGTCTCTACTAGCAGCTACTCTCGGAGTTTTTCTTTTATGTATCTTTATGCTAAAACACCCTCATATGCAAGTGCTCCATCCATTTATTAAGATGAAACTTTAACTCCTTACCATATAGCCATAATTCTGAATTTTGAATAATCCACCATAAGCATATTTTTTCTAATGAGTTTGGTTAGGTTTAACTCCTCTAGATGATCTATCTTTCTAAAAAGAGGCTTGGGCTGACAAGCCCAAGGAGCGAGGGCCAATTGGCTCTAGTGAGTTTTGCCACTGGACAAGTTCAAAGAAATTGTGTAGAGGTGCATGAAAATATTTCAAGGATATCAAGAAAGGTTCCACCTACAAAGTATGTTGCAATCAAGTGAAAGTAATTGTTCAAGGAATCAAAATGCACGGAATAAGGAAACAAACCAAGTGTGTGCAGGTATTTATTTTTCACATTCCAACCATGTGGAATTCAATACTAGGGAAGACATTAGGGCCTTGAGATATATCTTGCTTTGCCTTTATTTGCACATGTCGACAATTCTTAATCTTCTTCTTGTTCTTACCTCAATATATGGTTTTCCTACAATGACCAGAATAATCTAGATGGTAAAATCTCTCTAGGGTGCTCTCCTAATTAAACAACAATTTGGCACTAATTTGGCAAAGTACTATCCAAACTCCACACATAAGCCTTTAATTTTTAGAGAATTATCTTGGGACGACTGAGGGTTAGGATAGACACCTTTCATGAGCGATGTGCTAAGTCTTAGTATAAAAGAATCGATGTAATTCTTGCTACAAGAAGATTATTTTATTATTAAAAAATCCATGCACGAATATTGTTCTGAACATAGAGATTCAGGAGGGGGGATTTCCCCATGGCTCTGAAATTGACCATCACATCATCCTCCTCTCAATGTTGGCAAGCCTGCTGGCTTCTAACTCCTTGACATCAACCAACAACTCATCCTCATATCATCCGTGAGCCATAGTTTCCACTCTAGTACTCCTCCACCAACCCTTATGGGTTGTTCCCCTTATTATTGTTTATACCATTTTCAACTAAAAGAAAATATCAGTTTTCAAATGAGAGACAAATGGTCAAGCTATTAATATGTTTAGTGTACAAATGTTATTATGCCACTAGAACCATATATTTCAACATACTTTGTTTGACATACTATAGTGTTGCAAGTGAAAGTATTCTGGACTTTACGGAAACAGAGTCTAGTTTTGATGACCAATTCAAAATAAAATATATCTTATATTCTTGGATAGAGGAAGTATATGCTAGTAAAAACAAAAGATGGATTGAAGGACCTAATAGAAATCCTTTGGCAACAATAATTAATGCAAATGTTGAGCTATATGGATAGTTCTGCATTTTGCAATGAATGACCAAAATAGTATAGAGTTGATTATATATACACACACACACACACACACACTACTATAATAAAAAAGGTTGATGTACAATGCATGTGTTGTTATACATAATAATACATTAATAGCAAGATTCCTCTTCATATCTCAACATGTTGTACTTCTATATCACTTTAGTTTATAGAAATAGCCATAACTTCACATGTACATGAAATAAAAAAATTCATATACTAAATTTCCAACAAATGATATTTAGTAAATCTGCAGAAACAAAATAGTAAGCCTTGGATGAGTAATAATGGACCCTTCGTCATCCCTTGACCAAACCCTCTTGCATTGTGAAATTGTGTGTATGCCTATTATTGATTAAGCCCTTGATTGATTGTCCTCTAGAAAGAGAAGTTCTGGCTCATGAGAATAGCATCATCAATCAATGGTGTTTAGTTGATGATTCCCACAGAGATGGTTATTTCATTAGCATATATTTGAATAGTTACAAGTTACACACACACACACACACACACACAAATGCTATGTTTTCTTCAATTAATTGAACAACAATTTCAACCAAAAACACGATGTCCAAGCAGAACTTACAAAGCAAATAAATCTGTAACCTGAGTTGCAATGGTTCATGTTTTAAGAATATATAGGAAGAAAGGACTATACATAGTAACCTGGTGTATTTTATACAGGTAGAAAAATATGGAGCATAAAGATCCTGATTTGTAGTTGATGTCTAGTATCGCTTATCTTGATTAGAAAATAAACGTATACTTGTACTAACATTGATTTCTGGAATTGAAAGGATCAACTACGATCCACTACTACAGAATAGTCCTTTGTTCCAGGCCATTTGTCCTGCCAGCCTTTGGGCCCGGGACAATAGGTGGCTTTTGTCCCGGGTCCAATGGCTAGCCGGGCCAGCGGGGGGGGACAGGGGCATTTTGTCCCGGTTGGAGACACCAACCAGGATAAAAGGGATTGGCCCCCTTATCCCCTTCCCTCTCCCCCCGCCCGAGCCATTCAGCTCACTTGTTTCTTGCTGTTCTCGGCTCGGGAGAGAGGAGTTCTTGCTCATTTCTTCACCACATTTGTGAAGATCTTTGATTCCCCGTCCATCCATCGGCGCTAAAGGTTTGGGGCTTGTTTTTCTCTTCTTCCTTGGCTTGTATAGCTCATTTCATGCTTTAGAAATAGAGAAAATGTGTAGCTAGCTCATTTCTTGGACATTTAGCTAGATTGCATATGTAGGTGTGATTTTCTTTTAGATTTAGATGAGTATGTGGATAGTAGAAATTTTTAGAATGAGTGTAGACACTTCATGTGATGTACTTGTATACATGACCATATTGTGGATAGTTGATTTTTGTATTCATGAATGAATTAATGAAATGAGTATATTAGAATTTTTTGTATTATGAATGGATTATTTTGACACTCTAGTGTACGTCCTTGTGTACGTCGTTAATCTCCATCCAACGGTGATGGCACTACCTTTCGGGAATACACGATGCGCTATAAGCACGTCGCGAATCGGTTGGTCGCATCACCAGCACTTCCGATTGATAAGAAGACAGCATTTGACGCAGTCAGCATGGCTGTTGTTGTACTGAGAGCATATCAACGAGCATGCTGCCTGTGCCAAGTACTGTGCCTATTAATCGTAAATGTTGGTGCTGCGACTGGCCGATTGGTGACATCCTTGTACCGCACCGTGTCCCCCCGAAAGGCAGTGTCATCACCGCAGGGTTGAGGTTACTGACATATACATTTTCAGAAATAAAGGTTTATTTTTATTCTAGAGGGTTTCTGGATATTGAAAAGAGTGTACTCCTGGAACTGAAGGGTGTCAAAGTAATTAGAAGTTATAGAGAATTCTTTCAATTAATTAGAGATTTCTTGAGGATTAATGATACATTTCGTCTTTTTTATATGATTTCATTGTTATTTGCAAGAGTTATTAATCTGATCATTGTAATTGTAATAGTAAATAATTTTTGCATTGTAATGGTAAGAATTTATAATTTTGTGGAAAATAAAGGTATTTTTCAGTAAAATATGGCTTCAGCAGCTGGAGAGAGTGGCGCCGGTGGGGGTGATCGTTGTCCTTCTGGAGAGAAGGGCACAACTCGAGTAGGTCGTCGGTCCAAAAAACCTAGTGCTTTTCATAGGGCAGCGCTTCGTTATTTGGAAAAAGAATATAGAGAATGTATGGCAAGGGGTGAGGAACCTCCGTTTGATCTTGAGGATTTATTGCGGCGTTACGGTTCGTCACCACCAAACTCGGAGGTTTCAGCTCCGCCATCTTCTTCTGCGCCAGCAAGAAATCTGTTAGAGCATTCTGCGTTCCAACGCAAGGACGGTTGAAAACCTATGTGTTGTTGACCGAATTTTTAAGTTTCATGTATAGTACTCCTTTGTTAAGTTATGTAATGGATTAAGTACTCCTTTTAATTAATCAAGATGTATGATGGATATTGCATATCTTTTAATTATTCATGTTATGTTACATTTAGTTTAATTTAGGTTTGATATATTTTATTTATTCGATACGTGTAAAGAATTCAAATCGATTTATTTAAAATGCAGATGGACCGGCAATGGATGTACAATGCTGACCGACGTTCGAAAGAATTCATTGATGGCCTGCATTATTTTTTGTCTGTGGCTGAGGCAAACAAGCAGAATGGTTTTATGTGCTGCCCGTGTGTTCATTGCAACTAGGGATGAAAGTGGTAATCTGAACTGTTAGAACAAATTTAATATTTTAAAATAGATATGTATAAAATTGGATGGTGATCATTTCTTATATTATCAAGCACATTATTACAAATAAGAATAAAATTTTGCATAAATTATTTTATGCATTATTTGCTCCCTACAACAACAAAAAGTGAAAAAAATACCGAATTTGTTTCCGAATCCATACCGAATTTTATATCTATCATTTGAGAAAATATAGGATGAATTTGAGGTTTACCTTTTATGAATCTTTACAAGCTCAATGCTCAAAACAAGAATACAAATTTGTATACAAGATTCTATATCCTATTTATTCGCAATCAAAGAAAAACGACCAAAAAACTGATTACCGAATAATTACCGTTTCCGACCGTTTTCAACCCTAATTGCAACAATAACAAGGATTACTCATCTTCAAGAATCCTACACAGCCACATTTTCGCAAATGGTTTCATGGAGAAGTATGTTTGTTGGACGAAGCACGGAGAACAAGGGGTTACCATGGAAGACAATGAAGAAGAAGATTTTGACGACCACTTTCCCGGGAATGCTGGAATCGGTGCATTCGATAACGATATTCCCATGGAAGAGCCCGAAGTAGATGTAGCAGAAAATGATCCCAGCGATGATCTGGGGCAGGCATTGCACAATGTGCAGGCAGACTGTGAGAGTGAAACGGAGAGGTTGAAGTTCTAGAAATTGTTAGAGGACCACCATAAGTTGTTGTATCCAGATTGTCAAAATGGATTGAAGAAACTTGGCACCACCTTGGAGTTGCTGCAATGGAAGGCGACAAATGGTGTATCCAACAAGGGATTTGGTGAATTACTCAAACTTGTTTAAAAAATGCTTCCTATGGACAATGAATTGCCTGCCACAACGTATGAGGCCAAACAACTTGTTTGCCCTTTAGGACTGGAAGTGAAAAAGATACATGCATGCCCCAACGACAGCATCCTCTACCGAGACGAGTACGAGAATTTGGATGCATGTCCCGTATGCAGTGCATTGCGTTACAAGATTAGAAAAGATGATCCTGGAGATGTCAAGGGGGAGCCTCCCCAGAAGAGAGTTCCTACGAAGGTCATGTGGTATTCGCCTATAATACCACGTTTGAAGCGTCTGTTTAGAAATAAAGATAATGCTAAGTTGATGCGATGGCACAAAGAGGAACGCAAGAAAGACTCGATGTTGAGACACCCCGCTGATGGGTCGCAGTGGAGAAAAATAGATAGAACATACCCTGAATTTGATTTGGATGCGAGAAACATAAGGTTCGGTTTGAGTACGGATGGCATGAATCCTTTTGGTGAGATGAGCAGTGGTCATAGCACTTGGCCTGTGACTCTTTGTCTGTACAATCTTCCACCATGGCTCTGCATGAAACGAAAGTTCATCATGATGCCAATGCTTATCCCGGGTCCAAAGCAGCCCGGAAATGACATTGATGTGTACCTAAGACCATTGGTCGAAGAACTCTTATTGCTCTGGGGCGATGAAGGTGTACGGATGTGGGATGAATACAAACAGGAAAACTTCAACGTACGAGCATTGCTGTTCATAACGATCAATGACTGGCCTGCTCTTAGTAACTTGTCAGGATATTCGAACAAGGGATACAAAGCATGCACACACTGTTTACATGATACCGATAATATATGGTTGACTCACTGTAAGAACGTTGTATACATGGGTCATTGTCGGTTTCTTCCCATCAGGCATGCGGTACGAAAGAAGGGCAAGCATTTCAAAGGCCAAGCGGGCCACCGAACAAAACCGATGCACCGTAGTGGTAAAGACGTCTTCAACATGGTAAAAGATCTAGAAGTTATTTTTGGAAAGGGATCTGGTAGCCAACCTGTTCCGAACGAAAACGGAATGGCGCCGATGTGGAAGAAGAAATCTATATTTTGGGAGCTACCATATTGGGAAGTCTTAGATGTTCGTCATGCAATTGATGTGATGCACCTCACGAAGAATTTTTGCGTCAACCTGATAGCATTCTTGGGATTTTACGGAAAGACAAAAGATACAGTAGAAGCACGTCAAGAATTGCAATGTATGGAAGAACGAGATGCCTTACATCCACAACAGCAAGATAATGGACGACAATACTTAAGTCCTGCCAGCTATACTCTTAGCAAGGAAGAGAAAGAAACCATGTTTGACTGCTTGAGCAGTATAAAGGTTCCATTTGGATACTCATCCAATATAAAAGGAATCTTAAATTTGGCAGAGAAGAAATTTACAAATCTCAAGTCCCATGACTGCCATGTGCTTGTGACCGAACTTCTTCCGGTTGTGTTGCGGGGGATTCTGCCTGATAACGTCCGGTTAACCATCGTGAAGATATGTGCCTTCCTCAACGCAATTTCTCAGAAGATAATTGACCCAGAGAATTTGATAAAGTTGCAAAACGATGTGGTGCAATGTCTTGTTGGCTTTGAGCTGATATTTCCACCATCTTTCTTCAACATCATGACACATCTTCTAGTGCACCTTGTCAAAGAGATTGATATCCTCGGACCAGTATTTCTACACAACATGTTCCCATTCGAAAGATTCATGGGGGTACTCAAGAAATCTGTTCGTAATAGAGCTCGTCCAGAAGGAAGCATCGCCAGTGCCTACGGAACTGAGGAGGTCATTGACTTTTGTGTTGACTTTATTGATGACCTTAAACCGATTGGAGTCCCTGAATCGCGATATGAGGGGAGACTAACTGGAAAGGGTACATTAGGAAAGAAATCTTATGTCTGCACAGATGATTTCTCATTCAAGAAAGCGCATTATACGGTTCTTCAACAATCATCCTTGGTTGACCCATATATCGAGGAACACAAAAAAATTCTGCTCTCCAATTTCCCGGAAAAGTCTGAGGCATGGATTACACGTGAGCACATGAACACTTTCTGCAGCTGGTTGCGGAAGCATCTAATGCATACCATGGATATAAGTGAACAACTGTTCTTATTGGCTAGGGGACCATCTTGGAATATCTTAACATACCAAGGGTACGAGATAAATAGAAACATATTTTATACGATAGCCCAAGATAAAAAGAGTACCAACCAAAACAGCGGTGTTCGTATGGATGTCACGAACAATATTGGAAAAAAAGACACATATTACGGCTACATTGAAGAGATATGGGAGCTGGATTACGGTCCCAATTTCAAGGTGCCTCTATTTCGTTGCCAATGGGTTAAGCTATCTAGAGGAGGGGTAACAAAAGATGAGTATGGGATGACAATAGTTGATCTCAACAATCTTGGGTATAGAGACGAGCCATTTGTCCTAGCCTAGGATGTCGCTCAGGTTTTCTACATTAAGGACATGTCCAGCAAGCCAAAGAAGGGGATAAACAAGCAAAAGGATGAGCCTAAGCGACACATAGTTCTATCAGGAAAGAGAAACATCGTTGGAGTGGAGGACAAGACAGACTTGTCAGAAGAATATAATAATTTTGTTGTCATTCCACCTTTCGAAGTAAATGCTGATCCATGCATCCTGCTAGCCAATGATGATGCTCCATACTTGCGCCGTGATCATAATCAAGGGACATTTGTGAAGAGAAAGTCTGTTACCGCTAATCCTTCATGTACTTGAATCATTTTATATTATTGTATAAAAACATAATCGCAATTCGAATACTTTTATTATATATGTACTGTACAATTATACTTTATGTGTTATATATATTATTTTGTATATTTTTCACTTAATTACCAGACTCAATTATAATTTTCATTCAATAATGGATTACTCAACTAATTTTATTTATTTCATGAAATTACATTCACATTAACACACTATACTCTCTCACTAACACACACAATCTCACTAACACAAACTATCTCTCAAACACACACACTACTCATTAATATCATGAAATTGCTTAATTTTATCTAAAATTCACTTTTTAAACGTTAATATCGTGATAGAATCCACTTTCTATCGAAAAGCAACAGTTTGAAAAAATTTGTTCACCTAATATATTTTTGCATGGTCAAAATAACAAATATGATTTCAAAAAAGTTAGATATTTCATTGACCCAATCACTTGAATGAAAATTAATTATTTTTGTTGCGTGTATCAAGTTTATATAGAGATAAGAAATTTTGTTCCATAATTTTTGGAATCATAATTTTATTAACTAAATTAACAAATGAAACCCAATTTTAAAAGAGAAGTAAAAAGAAACAAAAACAAACATAAGATTAGGCGGGAACGAGGGAAAACGGGCCCCTTTTGTCCCAGGTGGCTTCACCCAGGACAAAAGGCCCCCCCATATATTTCCTTCCTCCTTCGCCCTTCCCCCTAACACTTGGTTTCTCATCTGCGCCTGGTGCCGCCGCCGTCCCCAGCTCCCCCCACCGCGCGAGCCCAACATCCCCGAGCACCGCCGCCATCGACGTCGCCGCCCACAACCCCGCCGTGCGAGCCCAACATCCCCGAGTGCCGTTGTCCCTGCGAGCGCCGCCGCCGTCGACGTCCGCCATCCCAGCCCGGACCCCGCCGCGCGAGCCCAACGTCCCCGAGCGCCACTGACCTCACGTCGCCGCCCAGACCCCGACCAACCCACCGGAGACCCGCCAGAACACCGCCGCCGCCGTAACGCCCTCGCCGCCATCCCTTGCTCGCCGTCGACCCGCCGCTACAGGCCATCGCTAGCTCCCAGCCCACGCCGCGACTACCCAAAGGTAGAGCTCGATCTCCTGAGTCCCCTCGACACCTTCCCCCACGCCCCCGGCGAGCATGCTTGCCGGAATCGGCCGAACGCCGCTACGGTTGTAGGTGTGAACGGCCAGGGACCCGATTGCATAGGGGTTTAATTAGACCTCTGTTTTTAGGTCTAGATTAAAAGCAAGAAAAATAGGGGTTTAATTAGATCTCTAGCTAGAAGCTTTGACCAGCCTTCTCTTTTGGGTAGTAGCTTGTACATGCAAATTTTAACTCTCTGTAAATGTTTGAGACCCAATGTTACCCTCTAGCTAAAGTTTTTATTTAGTTTTTGTTTTATGCCTAATACCGTAGATCTATTTATATCTCTGTCAATATGTCATGTATGCACTTGAAACTTTTACAGCATGTTAGTTGTGTTGCTTATAGGCCACAGAAAAAGTTTGATGATTTTTAGTGGACCCAAACTAGTTAATCTAATTAATGGTTTAAGTAATTGAACTAAATCAAGAAAAATAATTTCTTTGCTAGGAAAAATTCCTTATTTTTACCAGAGCCTATAAACAACTAGTTATGATTGCTAGAAAAATGTGAACACTTGAAGTGCAGTATAACTGTTTTTAAAAATCAGTTATGCTTTATGCCTTAATAACTTGTGTTATTTTTCATACCCTGTAAAGTTATCCATTAAATCTGAAAAAATTGCAGAGAACTCCTAACGTCCGGACCCCGCCGCGCGAGCCCAACGTCCCCGAGCGCCACCGACCTCACGCCGCCGCCCAAAGCCCCGCGTCCTCCGGCTCGCCCCGCCGTCGCCTGTGCGCGCCCTCGCCGTACGTGCGCCACGCGCCGCCCTGGCCCTGCCACTGCAGCGCCCAGCCGGCGCCGCCCTAACCCTTATGTGTTTTATTTGTTTAAATTTGTTTAGAAATTAGTTTAAATATGGATTATTTGTTTAAATTTGAAAATATGGATTATTTGTTTAGAAATTATGTTGTAAAATATAGATTATTTGTTAATTTGTTAATTACTTTTGAAATTATATTATTTAGAGTTCATGTTATTTAGAGTGAAATCATAATTTGTTGTTTAGAGTGAAATCATAATTTGTTGTGTAAATAAAGGTATATTTACAAATTTTTAAATGTATGAATGTATGTATGTATGTATATGTAAAGTGAGTTTAAATTTCTTTTAAATATTTCATGTATATTTCTTGAATTACTTAGAGAATATTACTCGACCTCGTCCATCGATCGGTACTTAGTGAAAAAACCATCTAGAATATTTCACAATCGATATTTAGTGAAATTATAGATAGAATATTTCGTGTATATTTTTTGAATTACTTAGAGAATATTTCTCGACCTCATCCATCGATCGGTACTTACTGAAATTATCGATAGAATATTTCTTTTATATTTCATGAATTACTTAGAGAATATTTCTCGACCTCATCCATCGATCGGTACTTAGTAAAAAAACCGTCTAGAATATTTCACATATAGAATATTTCAAGTTTATTTCTTGAATTACTTAGAGAATATTACTCGACCTCGTCCATCGATCGGTACTTAGTCAAATGCTCGCAAATATGTGGATTATTTAGAGAATTTTTTTAAGGGTTTTATTTGTATTCATATTTTAGTTACGATGGACCCGCGACACACAGACGCGGAAGACAAACAGTTCCTGTTGAATATGATTGGCGAAGGTCAAGGAGATGTCCCTGAACAAGCTGATGATGGCAGCAATACCGACATATATTTGAATATGTCCGGTGATGGAATTGAGGCACCATCTATTCAGGATGACGCTGCTGCTGAACAAAGTGCTAATGTACATATCACAACTATACTTATTTGTAGTGACAATCATATTTTCATCTGAATCTATATGAATACTATGAATGTTTTTTATAGCCATCTGGATCATCGTCGCAGCAGAAAAAGACGAAGCGAGGCCCAACAAAAAAACTGGAAGGGCGGTTCATTATACCGGAAGTTGGTCCAGATGGCGAACCGATCGCTCCAGAAGCTGCCGCCAAAAAATTCATAAGACAATCCGGATGTATTGTCAAGGACCACATCCCGATTAGCTTCAGGCTCTAGAGACCTTCCAATCCAAGCGAGGAACGGGATGCGGTACCCGAAAGGGAAAAAGAATGGTGCTGGCGGGAGCTTAAGAAAAACTTCACGGTTCCAGCTGAATCCGAAGAGATATGCAAGCGCTGGACCCTGAGTAAGATGGCCGAACAGCTGCAATCATTCAAGAAAAATTTGACGAAGAAATATATCAAGACCGGGACCACACCCGTATTTACCGGCGAGCTCGAAAAGCTCAGGGGTCACTGGGATGCATTTGTGGAATACAAGTCTTCAGAGCTTGGGCTTCAGAAGGTGCAGAAGGCCAAAGACAATGCCTCGAAGAAAGTGTACCATCACACTCTAGGCCAAGAAGGCTACAAGCTTGCAATACCCAAATGGGAGAAGATAGAGCAGGATCTGCTTGACAGAGGCATCCAACCTGCGACCATGAACTGGCCTGAAAGGTCAAGGACCTGGTTTTATGGTCACGGGGGAAGCTTGGACCCATTGACTGGTGACTGCATCTATGGGCCAAACATCCAGTGAGCAGCCCAGATACTACAGGAGGCCATACAAGCAGCGGCCGAGGGAACATTCCAGTCGGATAGAGACAGGGACGAGCTGACTTACGCCCTTGGGAATCCAGAGCATCCGGGCCGCACAAGAGGCAAAGGCGTGGTTCCGTGGAAGTATGGGTTCAGGGATTACATTGAATAAGATAGAAGCCGGCAAAGAAGAAAGAATGATGAGCGGGAGCACTTGCGTAGGCTAGAGGAACGACTCATGTCACACGATCAAAGACTGGAGGAAGAGGTTCAATGCCAAGTGGCCATAGCAATGAGCTAGCAACAGCAAACGCAAACGGTGCCTCCAGAGCCTAATGTCGCAGCCGATCACCTGTCTCAGCGGAAAAGCAGCTGCGCTTCCACAAACGTCGCCGTCGCCGAGCCAACGGGGATCTAGGCCGCAGTTGAAGCGTCGGCCCCGCAGCGATTTCCCGTGGATGAGATCACCCAGCGGACACCTTGTGACCTGCAGACTGCCGTTAAGAACTTAATGTTCACTGTTGCGTACGGTACCGCCATGCCAACCCAACCAGGCGATGTGTACCACGGGCAGCAAATTCCGCCTAGATACAAAAGAGTTGGCGTGGAGCAGGTGTGCCAGGGTTGGGAGACGCTCGAGCTTGATATTCCTGGAGGCGATGGGGAGAGGACACTAGCAGAAGCCATTCATGGCTACATCCTATGGGATAAGCGCTACATTGTCCTAAAGTCGGATGATCAAACACCAAGACCGGCATCTCCGCAAAACTCCCCAAGGGCAGCACTATCTCGGCAAGGTTCACCGGCACATTCTCCATCACCATCATCTCATGCGCCGATGAACACTCAAGCGTCACCGTCGCCTCCATGGTCACCCCCTCCGCCGCCGGCAAAGAAGCAGAAACGGCCGCCGGCAAAGAAGGTAGCTGCACTGGCTAAGGAGCCTCCAAAGAAGAAGGAAAAGGAGAAGAAAACCAAGGAGGCTCCTATTAAACCCTGGGACATGAGCCTTGAAGAATGCGATCGGATAACTCAAGAAAGAGTTAAAGAGCACTTCAAGCCGAAGCCGAAGTCGGAGCCCAAGAAAGTGATAAATTCGATAGATTTGAAATTTTTTAAGGGAATGTGCGAAGCAAATAAGAGAAAATTCATTCCGAGAGACCCCCCTTCAGACTACGAACGCACAATTATCAAAACTACTGAGAAAAAGAAGAGACAATCAAAGTCGTCGTCGTCCGACGTTCCACAGCTCGGAGCCCAAAAGAAACAATCAATAGAGCCTCTCGTAGTGGGACAGACGACGCAAGAACAAGACTTTGTTACATTTTTGAAAGAATCAAACCTGACGGCGGCTCAGATTGCAGGGGGAGAAGATATTCCAAAGGCCGATGTGGTCGTCAAATGGACGTTTGAGATCGGCAAAACTCTTGTACCCCCCGAAGTAGTGTCTGTGCTTCCAACGCAAATGTATAAGCTGCACCAGCACTACATGCGTGCGATGGCCGATTGCATCTTCATGCAGGGTGCAAAGATTAAAGATGACGATTTCTTACGGGGGAGGCCATTATATGGATAAACTGGGAAGAAATTTACCAACTATTCCATCAGGAGGCCCTCGACATCTCTATGGTCGGCTTGTGGGTTCTGTAAGTATTTTACTCTCCTTACATATTGTTTTGCATGATCTAAACATACTGATCTCTTGATTTATTCGGTATCATGTAGAATGGAGATACATACTTGCAGAAGAAAGGGATACTCTCACCTCGGCTTCATCGACCCAATTACTTGTAATTGGAGGCTTCTACGTGACAATTCCGATGAGATATTCCAAAACTTGTTCAAGTACATAAGCGTTCATCACAACAAGCAAATGATATTGTTTCCTTACAACTTTGCGTGAGTGATTCCTTCCGTCTAACTCTTTCTATTCTGTAATCGCATTGTTTAAACCTTAACTACCAAGAACTGTCTCTGTATAATCTTGCAGTGAACACTAGGTCCTAATTGTCATAATTCCCGAGAAGAGCCTACTCGTGGTTATGGACTCATTGAGGAGACCTCCAGAACAATACGAAAATCTTCTTAACATGATAAAAAAAGTAATTCTACCACTACTCCGTCGATGACCGATAATTTGAATCACTTTGTTACTTGACTATAATTGTTCTAATCATGCACAGGATTTGGAAAGATTTCGCTAAAAATCATCCAGGCAAATTTGACAAGGAATTGAAGATCAAGACAGATTTTGCGGTACGCACTTGGATGATTCGTTGCACGATTCATTAGTTTTATTATATATTCATGTAAATACCTGATAATTTCTTCTCTCTTAAAGTGTATGAGGCAGAAACAAGGCACTGTATTGTGCGCATACTATGTATGCGAGAACATCCATGGTCTGGTAGGTCCTCCAAAGGGCTGGACAGATTGGGAGGAGGAAGTAAGTAAAAAAACTTGTTAATATTTGAACTTTTGAACTCATATTTTAATTAGTCGAAATTAATTATCCCCTTTTTCCATAGGTCGAGGAGATGCGCGATAAACTCATACCAGAGGAAAAGATTATGGCGATTCAAGAACAATTCTTCGGATTTATTGTTGAGCAAGTCCTCGATCCAAAAGGCGAATTCTAATATGATGGAATATCTAATATTGACAATCGCAGCAAATATGACAATATACGCCTATATATGTAATTAAGAACGAAAATACCTATGTAAATATATATGTGTGTGTGTATTAAATTTCTATTTATGAGTATGTATGTATGTATTAAATTTCCAAAAGGCGAATTCTACTATGTAATTAAGAACGAATATACCTATGTAATTAAGAACGAATATACCTATACAAATATGATGGAGTATGTATGTATTATATATATAAGCACTGCAATAATATATATGTGTATATATATATATTTATATAATATTGGTCCTAGACATTTTCATATGTAAAGGAATTCACATGTATAGATATGTGTATACATATATATATAAGTGAATTAATTTATATATGAAAACTATCTAGGACAAATATTATATAAGTAACTATATATATATGTATATATTAGTGGAGATCATACACACTGAATTCCAATACATAAGTTTAATTGAAATGCAAAAGTATAATTGAAATAGAAAAAGAATTGAGAAAAGGAAAACATTAAAAAAAGGACCTTTTGTCCCGGTTGGTAACACCAACCGGGACAAAAGGGTGCGCCAGCCATGTGGGCGCTGGCAGCACCTTTTGTCCCGGTTGCCAGACCCGGGACAAAAGGGCACCCCCTTTTGTCCCGGAGTGGCGTTCCCGGTTGGGAAACAGGGACAACAGGGGTTTCCCAACCAGGACAAATCAACGTTTTTGTAGTAGTGATCACATTCAATAAGAAAAGTGGTGTGACCTCAATTACTACTTATAGACTTCAATTTCTTGTTTTTCCTCTTTCTTGTCTGTATGCAGCAAGAGCATAAACATGCAGTCCCAAAATTGCCCATAGAATTCATAAAGATATATAGAGAGATATAGATATAGCAGTCCGGCAGGACCATTAATATATCCTTGCAACTGTGTGGCTCCTATATGTCCGAAAAGAAAAGAAAGAGAAGGGTGATAGAGCCATTACACTGAAAGACTGTCGACGACAGCAACATGAACCTATTACAATTTTTCCCAACATATACCATTATTGTCCCCCCAAAAAAGGCAACAGCGACACTAAAAAGGACTTTTAATATCCACAAATAATGCGATTATATATGTGTAGCCACACGACAGTTAATTTGAAGTTTCGAGATGGTCGGCTCACGTTCACAAGAAATGTAAGGGGAATTAATCTTTTATGTGATTACTAAATAATAGGGTTTAATTTACTTTCGTCTCGTGCCGCTTGCATTTTTTTTCACCATGCGGCAGCCCCAAAATTTGCCCCAAAAGCACCAGCACAACCACCTGTCACTACCACCGGGTCGCTTCAAATTATTACGGTTATTCGGTTGATATCACTGTTTGGACAATGACAAAGGGAGGTAATAAGTCACGTGCTTTTATTCTCAAAGCATTGGCAGCGACAAAGATGAGCCTAGCTAGACTGCTAGAGCTAAGGCCTACTGGACACCACACACCTAGACCCATCCATACACAGTCCACAGACTTCGCTTGGATGTAATGTAAGGATCACTCCATTAATGAGGGATTAGCAATCATAGGCTACATTGCTGCATCTTACCTGCAGCTTCACTGCATACTTACTGTCTGTACTGCCTAGTGCCTATCTAGTTGCTTAATTGTAATAGCCGTGTTTCATGCACACAGTACACTGCTTGAAGAGGCTTCAATCTCTCCTTTTGTTCATGTTTGCATTTCTAGGCTTTACATGGAGTAATGATAAGCAAATAAATCTCATACATGTCCCGGCAAAATTTTAATAAAATGAAAGAAGAAGAGGTGAAGTGGAGTGGAGATTATGAGAAGAAGCAGAAATTAAGGGCGAGGGGGTGGAGGAGGGGATCAAGGAAAATCATCAAGAACCTGCTTTGACTTGACTCGATGCATGGCAAGGAAATCAATCAAAAGAGCTTTAATCATTAGCACACAAACATATATAACAAAAACTCTGAGGATGGATCGGTAACTGATTGCTCGAGGTGATGAGAACCTCAAGGACGATGACTGGAGCAGGAACTCATAGCTTCAGGGAGAGGTCGATCTCTTCGGTGAGATCGCTTCTTGCCTCCGGCGCCGTCCCGATCTGCTGTGTCGACGAGCTTGCCGTTGATCCCTGCGCAGCAATGCCCAGTTCCTTGCCCCTCCTAGCCTCCTCATCGGTCGCACCGCCGCGCTCGCCGCCATGGCCCGCGGGGCGGCGAGCGGCGGCCAGCTCGCGGGCGCGCTTGGCGACGCTGCGCTCGAACTTGTGGGCGTTCTGGTGGCCGCCGAGCGCCTGCGAGGAGTAGAATTTCTTGTCGCAGTAGGTGCAGGAGAAGTATCCGGGTGGCTCCGGCTCGGGTGTCAAGGACGGCTGCAGGGAGAGGTTTAGGTCCAGGTCGCCGCCGCCGCCGCCCTCGCTGTTGGGATCCATGGCGTGCGGGGAGCGCACGGCAGGACAGAGCTGCAGTCTCCCCCAAGGTGGTGAGAGAATTGGAGGTGCAGCTGTTTCACTACTGCTCGGCGGAATGATTAATGTGCTGTTGTGCTGCTCCATTGCCCCAATAATCCCAGCCCAGATGCTCAAGTACGTGTATACTACTTGTACAACCCTAGTGCGTAGAGAGAGACAGAGAGTGATGAGGTAGGTCATGTATTTGTACGCGTGGTGGTCCAGATAACCACTTGTAAGCACAGGATAGGCTACCCCAAAAACAATGAAAGGGACAAAAGATTCATCCATCTCGACCGAGCTAGCTAGGCAACGGCCACGTACAGAGCTGCAGGTTGCAAGCTGAGCAACTTGTTATACGACGCCAGAGCTGCTATTGTTTTGCCTACTTGGACCATATGGACCATTGGACCAAGATCCAATCCATCGATCCATGAATAGACCTGCGCGAGAAACGAACTGATTCTAATAAGACAGCACTACTCTGGCCTTGAGGTTGAGGCCCGTGATACCGTATGTAAAGTCTTGCCGTGGGAGCTTTTGGGCCTATTGTGGCGTGGGGGTTGGAAAAGAATTCAGAGGTCAAGCAATCGACTTCGGCCTCTCGCTGGCCTAGCGTACTCCAAAAAGCAAAACCTGTTATCCTACAGTTCTTTCTATTCTTTCTGATAATGTCGTCATCCTACAGTTTCTCACTCTCATGCCACAAAATAGCGGCTGCTAATTAATTTACATATTATGTATTTTTGTAAAATAAACAATTCAGCTTGGTGTGCGTGCGTTAGCGGCCTTCTCTCATCCGTGCGATGTGCACCAAGAACATTCAATGGTTAGAGCCTCATGGGTTCATCGCTCAAGCTTGTCCTCCATAGCTCATTTCCTCCTCCCCTCCCTCCTTCCGACCCGCACTATAACACAAATCTAATGTAGAGAAACTTCTGTATAGATATTTCATAATTTATCTTTACAAATAAGTCACAATATATTGTAGAGACACTTTTCGTGGCACTTTCGAAAGCGTCACATGTATTGAGACACTATTTGAGGCATTTTAAATTATGGAGATATTTTTTAAAGTCATTTCATTAATGACATACAGATTATTGGGGGCAAGTTTGAGACATTTTAATTTTTGACCTTAGCCCTATAGAGACATAGTTTGAGTCAATCATTTTAATATCTTGTGACACTATTTAAATCATTGAGACGCATTATGGAATACTCATAAGAACTATACTAAGTATATGAGTAGCAATTGTTGTAAGGTTGAGATGGCTAGTGTTGGGTATTTTAACGACTGCGAATAAATCCACAAGCGCACGGATACTGTTGTAGCTTTAACCAGTGAGTATTCAAGGGTTATCGTATCCACAGGGAACGTGTGTGCACTGACTTCCAACGGAGTCGGTCCAAGGACACACCAAGATAAGTGGCGAGGATAGAGAGGATTCCTGAGGTAGTACTAGATGAGTTAAGGTCGATCTCTCGGGCTAGATACTCGCTTAGGGCATCGGCTTATCCCTGAAATGGTCAGGAGACTCCGGCCAACGGCTCTACGCTATATCCGAACGTGGAGGGCTACTAAGGACCAATAGGGTTGTCACCACCTGTGGACTACCTCACAGACCATGGGATATAAGGCAAACGAAGGTAACCCTTAGCCTAGACACCACATCTATGCTACTGATTACTACCGTAGTCTAACTACATTTGGTACCCCGTAGCAAACTACGGCACTCTGTATGAATACAGAGCGACGAACCCGCGAGTAAGAGAACTGGTCTCACTCAAAGATAAGTACCATGCAAGAACAGGAAATCACAAATACCAACTTACTTTACTATGAAAGAAGCCAATATCAGTAGAGGTACAGCTTGGAGAAGAACACCGACAGGACCGGCGCTTCCCCGAACTACTCCTCCTTTATTCTTGCACTAGAGAACTAGCGCGTCGCCTTTGCAATGTGGCACTACTTCTACTCTTGAATGGTGTGTGTTGAGAGGGTTGAGGGAGGCCCCTTTTATAGTCCTAATAGGTCAGTTCCCGCCCTCAATAAATATGGAAACATGGTGCACCGCCTTGGAGTGGATAGGACCAAGTTTCCCGCCAAAGATGAGAGCAGACGGCGCCGGCATGGGGCCGGCCGACCCTGTGGTTCGGCCGGCCCACGAGTGCCGTCTCTCGCGCAACCTTTTGTCTTGGACACAGCCTGGTGGGCCCCCATCTTGTGTATGTCGGTGCCGGGGCTTTGTACGTCAGTTTTCTCTGTCAAATGGGCCCATCTTGTGAGTGTGACGCAGGATGAAGTATTTTGTGTATTTTTGTTGCGTCTTATGCTTGTTTTCTCCTTATTCCGAGTATGGGTGCCTGCAAACCAAGAATCACCAAAACTCGTGGAATTAATTAGAATTAATTCCTACATCTACATTTGGTGTTTGATTGATCGGAAAAGCTGCAGGAGTTGACGGCTTTAAAGATGGCATGATAGCTACTTTGTGCTCGTTTCATACCTTTGGAAGTTATGTTTCTACCTCACCTTGCACTTCTAAACTTTAAAATGTCTATCATGCCATCTTCGGAAGTTGAGGAGTGGAACGGTCCTGAATCAAGTCACTTCAACTCTACATGGTAAGTAGCTTGGGAATTTTCAATGGTTTTTCAAAAACAAAACTTACTTAGCTCCTCATTTGATACTCGCAGATCACTCAAGGTGTATAAGTCCTCACCAAGGCATTTGACTTGCCCCTTTTTTTTCATCCTACTTCTAATGATGGCCCTATATGGAGCTTAAGGTAGGTATGATGGAAAAGGCTTACTTGCATCACATATATTGCAAAGTCAAAAACCGGATCCAAAGAAGAAAACTAGTTATACTATCAGATCAAGATATGCACGTGTATGAATATGGTGGATGGTATATGGTGGATGGAAACTCCTTTTGTATGGTCTCTCTCCATTTGTAAATTCTTTTTGATATCATGGCTATCTCTTTTTTTTCTCATCTCTCTTTTTTTCATGGACCTTCATGTGTCCAACTTTTTTTCTTTTCTTTTGTATGCTTGGACCTTCATGTGTCCACCCTTTTTTTTCTTATAGCCCATGTCTCTTTTGTAAAAAACAGATGGAGAGAGAGAGAGAGAGCCCACAATCTCATAATATGGAGTGTTTATTTTGTGGGATGTAAAATGTGGTACAATGCTAACTTCTCATGGAAGCATAGCAAGGGGGTATATAGCACGCACGTGAATCTTGATCATGAAAGCATGAAAAGAATTCTTCCAAGGGTCACAACAATTTGGCAATGGTCAATGCAAAGACAAGTAGCATATGTATAAGGTTTTCAAGATAATTCATTATATGGCTCTGGTAGGACTTGTGCAAATCAAAGAGGAGCTTTGCAAGTTTTTTTTTCAAATAAAATATCCCAAGTACTTAAACATTAAGAACGAAGATCATGTCATCAACCCATATCACACACATCAACTACTTAGATGAGCATGTGGTCCTAAGGATATTTGTTCACAAGCATCAAGATGATAAGTAAGGAATAAAATATATGCAAGCCAACCAAGAAAGTATGTAGAGCAAGAGGGTCAAGTTGATTAATTTTATTTGAGCTTGATTTAAAGGATCAGTTTTAAAACTTATTCAAACTCAGGAAACAAAGAGGTTTTGGGTTGCATACCTTCGTGGTGTGTGCATGATCTAGGGGTCAGGCGACCCCCCCCCCCCCCCACACACACACTTGTTCTTTTGCCTGTGTTTTATTAGAGAACAAAGCAAAACAAAAGGAACCTAGGAGGATAAGGGTTGTCTAGCCAATTTTATTTATTTATTTATTGTATTTCTTTTTTTATTTTAAGGCTAGGTTTCTTCAATGAAGTTGATCACATCATACTCTTTATTATCGGGTTCTAGGAAGATTTTAAGACGATGGCCATTTACCTTGAAGGTCCTACCTCCATCATCTTGGAGAGTGATTGCTCCATGTGACGCAATGTTGATGATGGTGTATGGTCCTTCCCATTTGCTACGAAGCTTTCCATGTCTGAATAGCTTAACCCTGGAATTAAAGAGTAATACCTTACCTCCTGGCTTTAACTCCTTTTGCTTTATCCTTTTGTCGTGCCACTTCTTTGTCTTCTCTTTGTAGATTTTGGCACTGTGGTATGCTTTGTCCCTCCATTCTTCCAGCTCTGATAGTTGTTTCTTCCTGAGCATTCCGGCTTTCTTAAAGTCCATGTTGAATTTCCTGATTGCCCAGTGTGCCCTGTGTTCTAGCTCAACAGGCAAGTGGCATGTTTTTCCATATACTAGCTGATAGGGTGACATGCCCAATGGTGTTTTGTATGCAGTCCAATATGCCCAAAGTGCATCGGGTAGCTTCGTCTTCCCTGATTTCCCCATCTCATGTACTGTCTTTTGCAGAATGTTCTTGATTTGTTTATTTGATGTTTCTGTTTGACCATTGGTTTGGGGGTGATATGGAGTTGCAATGTTGTGCTCTGCACCAAGCTCTTTCAGGAAGTTTCGGAAGGTCTTATCAATGAAGTGAGACCCTCCGTCACTTATCACCATCCTTGGTGTTCCAAAACGAGGAAAGATGATCTCGTGGAACATCCTTCGAGCATGCTTGGCATCGGCAGCACGGCATGGCATTGCTTCTACCCACTTTGACACATAGTCGACTGCTACCAGGATGTATTCACTGTCATAGGACTTTGGGAATGGTCCCATGAAGTCAATGTGCCAAATGTCAAATAATTCTACCTGGAGGTTGTTCTGTAGGGGCATTGCATCTCTTGCAGTGATTCCTCCATGGTGCTGGCAACTTCGGCATTTCCGGATGAAGTCTTTGGTGTCCTCGTACATGGTTGGCCAAAAGAATCCGCTTTGCCAGATCTTGGCCTGAGTACGGTATACACCATAATGTCCCCCATATGGTGCCACATGACATTTCTCAATGATTCTCATTCCTTCAGTTATGGGTACACATCTCCATAGCAAGCCATCAGCACAAACTCTGTAGAGGTACGGATCATCCCACAGGTGGCGTCAACTTTCGTAGACCAGCTTCTTCTTATTTTTCCCTGGTGGTACATATCCTACAACCATAAAATTCACAATATCTGCATACCAGGGTGTGACGTCCGTTACCTTAAAGAGCATGTCATCCCGGAGGAAGTCATTTATCGGTAGCTCCTGCATGTTAGTGAAATGCATACGCGACAAATGATCTGCAACAGAGTTTTCTACTTCCTTTTTATCTTTTATTTCAATATCAAATTATTGGACTAGAAGGATCCAACGTATCAAGCGAGGTTTAGCATCTTTCTTAGTGAGCAAATATTTCAAAGCAGCATGATCAGTGTAAACAATAATCTTTGCTCCTACTAAGTAAGATCTAAACTTGTCGATAGCGAAAACAACGGCAAGGAGCTCTTTTTCAGTGGTAGCATATTTAAGTTGAGCTCCTGTCAAAGTTCTGCAAGCATAAGTGATCGTGTGATGCTTCCTATCCTTAGTTTGGCCGAGGACGGCCCCTGCGGCGTAGCCACTAGCATCACACATGATTTCAAAGGGGAGCGTCCAATCTGGGGGCTGGATGATTGGTGCTGAGATTAGTGCCTTCTTGAGGGTGTGAAAGGCATCAAGGCACTCATCAGTAAAGTCAAAGGGTGCATCCTTAGCTAAGAGGCTCGTGAGGGGTCTAGCGATGTGAGAAAAGTCTTTGATGAAACAGCGGTAGAACCCAGCATGGCCTAGAAAGCTATGGATTCCCTTGACATTAACAGGAGGTGGAAGCTTTTCTATAACTTCAATCTTGGCTCGATCCACCTCTATCCCACGTTCAGAAACATGGTGCCCTAAGACGATGCCCTCGCGGACCATGAAATGGAATTTTTCCCAATTAAGCACCAAGTCTTTCTCTACGCATCGTTGTAAGACCTTATCTAAATTCTCAAGACAATGATCAAAGGTTTTTCCATAGACGGAGAAGTCGTCCATGAAAACTTCCATGATCTGCTCAATCATGTCCGAGAAAATAGACATATTGCACCTTTGGAACGAAGCAGGTGCATTACACAACCCGAACGACATCCTATGATAGGCGTATGTTCCATAAGGGCATGTGAACGTGGTCTTACTTTGGTCATCAGGGTGGATGGGGATTTGGTGATAACCAGAATACCCATCAAGGAAACAAAAGAAGGAATGGTTTGCACGCCGCTCCAACATTTCATCAATGAAGGGAAGCGGGAAATGATCCGTCTTTGTAGCCTTATTGAGTTTCCTATAATCTATGCACATCCTCCACCCAGTGGGGAGACGTTGAGAGATCAACTCATTCTTTTCGTTAGGGACAACTGTCAACCCTCCCTTCTTAGGCACAACCTGAACGGGACTAACCCACTCGCTATGCGGCACGGGGTAGATCACCCCGGTGTGTAGGAGTTTCAGGACCTCCTTCTTAACGACTTCTCTCATCGCATTGTTCAACCTCCTTTGAGGTTCCCTAGATGGTGTGAAAGCTGGATCCAAGGGGATGCGATGGGTGCAAAGAGTTTGGCTAATTCCCTTCAGATCTTGGAGGGAATATTCTAGAACGGTTTGGTGTTTCTCTAGGACGGTGATTAGTCTTGCTTATTCTTCTTCCGAAAGTTTGTCGCTAATGATCACGGGAGACTGAGAATCACCGTGGAGGAAGGCGTAACGAAGGCCTGCAGGTAAAGGTTTTAACTCGCTTAGAGGTCTAGGGGGAGACTCGAACTCGGATATGTCTATGGGGTCAATGGGGTCATCAACCTCCTCGATGAACTTTTCAGCTTCTTTTTCAAGGAGGGATTGTGGTGAGTCAAAAGGGAGAATTCCCGTCGCCTGTATGATTGGTTCAGAGTCAAGGGAGGGTTCGGCCAAAGAGTTTGCTGCTCTGGAGATTTGGACCGAAAAGGTTTCCTTCCCTAGATGGACATCGAGTTTACCTTGAGTCGGGGCATCCATAAGCAATTTCTCAATGGGGTGCCCGATCATGCGATCGAAATCTTGGACGTCGAAAATTTGAAAATCAAGGATCATGTCGACGTTTTCATGCTTGACAGTCATGTTTTGCAAAATTCCAATTCCTTCTAGATTTTTTCTAGAGGAAGTCTGGAAGGTTTTGTCGGTTTGTACCAACGGCTCATCTCCCAAGAGTTGGAACGCACATTCGCTGGAGATGATGTTGGCTCCGATAGTGGGACTGTAGAGGATGTCTACCAGGGTTCCTCTTATGGTGCTAGGAATGGTTGATGGAGGGGAGTTGATCCAGAGAACTTCTGGCGACAGCTCTGTCTCCCTCGACCATTTGCCGCCCATGATGGCTGTTACCTTCTTGACGTTTTCCCTAAGGAATGTGGCTTCTATCGGATCTGTGGAAGGGATGGGAACCGGCGGCTTCCTCATGCAGAGATAGTTCGAGGTGTTTCCGAAATCTTCAAAAAGATCATCCTCGAACTCGAAAGGGAGCTTCGAAGGTTGAATTTCTTCTTCCTTCGGAGCCTGTGGTTCAGAAGAGGGTTCTAGAGCTGAATCTTGGGTTGTGGGAGGTGAAAGATCTGATTCGGCTGCTAAAATGTCCTCATGGCTTGACATATGTTCTTCTTGGGAGGATCCAGCATTAGCAATGAAGTAGGTGTTTTCTGTGATACGATCTAGGATTTCCCTACCTTCGGTCGGAGTTTTATGGGAAAAGGATCCTCCAGCAGCTATGTCATGGTAAAGGGCAGATTCCGTGTCGAGCCCGATGTAAAATGTTGAAGTAACACATGATCGGATATCGACAGGTTAGGGCCAGATATTAGAAGAAGTGAAAACCTAGACCAAGCCACACCTATGGATTCCTTCTCATTCTGCTAGAAGCAGAGAATATCCCTTCGTAAGGCGACGATACGGGACTGGGGGGAAAATGAAAGACAAAACTTGTCTCTCAGTTTATCCCAGCTTCTGTTCATGCTTCCTACGGTATGTGTGTACCATTGCTTCGCCCTCTCAACAAGAGAAAAGGGAAACAACTTCCACTTGAGGGTATCGTGTGACATGCCTGCTATGGTGCGACATGAACACACTTGCTCAAACTCCCGCAGATGATGGTAAGGGTTTCGCTATCTAACCCGGAGAAGGATAGTTTCTGAACCATAGCGATAAGGTCAGGGTGGAGCTCATAGCTGGATATGTGAATTGGGTGCTCGGATTGCGGAGGCTCTAAGAGCTCACCCTTATGGGCAGAGAAGCTTAGGATAGATTGTTGCTCCATGATAGAAGGGATGAGGATAGAAGATAAGGAAAAACAAAAGATAAGAGTTTTTTTTTGTTTTGAAAAGATAAGATACGAGGACCAACTAGGTTCGAAGAGAGATACAGCAACCGTTCCCCGGCAACGGCGCCAGAAAGCTTGTTGGGTATTTTAATGACTATGAACAAATCCGCAAGCGCACGGATACCGTTGTAGCTTTCACCCGTGAGTATTCAAGGGTTATCGTATCCACAGGAAATGTGTGTGCACTAAATTCCAACTGAGTCGGTCCAAGGACACACCAAGATAAGTGGCGAGGATAGAGAGGATTCCTGAGGTATGCTAGATGAGTTAAGGTCGATCTCTCGGGCTAGATACTCGCTTCGGGCACCAGCTTACCCCTGAAATGGTCAGGAGACTCCGGCCAACGGCTCTACACTATATCCGTACGTGGAGGGCTACTAAGGACCAACAGGGTTGTCACCACATGTGGACTACCTCACAGAACGTGGGATATAAGGCAAACGAAGGTAACCCTTAGCCTAGACACCACGTCTATGCTACTTATTACTACCGTAGTCTAACTACGTTTGGTACCACATAGCAAACTACGGCACTCTATATGAATACAGAGCGATGAACCTGCGAGTAAGAGAAATGAACTCACTCAAAGATAAGTACCATGCAAGAACAGGAAATCACAAATATCAACTTACTTTACTATGAAAGAAGCCAATATCCATAGATGTACAGCTTGGAGAAGAGCACCGACAGGACCGGCGCTTCCCCGAACTACTCCTCACTCTCCTCCTTTATTCTAGCACTAGAGAACTAGCGCGTCGCCTTTGCAATGTGGCACTACTCCTACTCTTGAATGGTGTGTGTTGAGAGGTGTGAGGGAGGCCACTTTTATAGTCCTAATAGGTCGGTTCCCGCCCTCAATAAATATGGAAACATGGTGCACCGCCTTGGAGTGGATAGGATCAAGTTTCCCGCCAAAGATGAGGCCAGACAGCACCGACATGGGGTCGGCCGACCCTGTGGTTCGGCCGGCCCACGAGTGCTACCTCTCGCGCCGCCTTTCATCCTGGACACTGCTTGGTGGGCCCCCATCTTGTGTATGTCGGTGCCGGGGCTTTGTACGTCAGTGTTCTCTGTCAAAAGGGCCCATCTTGTCAGTGTGACATAGGATGAAGTTTTTTGTGTGTTTCTGTTGTGTCTTATCCTTGTTTTATCCTTATTCCGAGTATGGGTGCCTGCAAACCAAGAATCACCAAAACTCGTGGAATTGATTAGAATTAAGTCCTACAACTATGTTTGGTGTTTGATTGATCGGAAAAGCTGCGAGAGTTGACGGCTTTATTTCTGACTTAAGGACCATCAACAGCTAGCAAGCTGAGGATTGTGCAATATGGTGTGAGGTCTTGAGTTCGAAGCTTTAATGCTGCATCACTAAACTATTATCATGTTTTTCATAGTGCACCTAGAGTGTAGAGACATATAATAATGTGTCATTACAAGTTTTCTTATAGAATAATGTAGAGAAAATTAACAAACTATGTCTTCTATGAAAGAGACATTGGTTGTAGTGCCACCTCTACGACATAGTGAAAAATAACTCTACGATTACGTAAAGACAACCTAAAATGTCTCTAGAAGCTAAAAATAGCGTCTCTGCAAACATGTTTTATTGTAGTGCTCCCTCCCTCTCCACCCCCCCCCCTTCCTCTAATCCATTCTCTTCCAACTCTAGTGGCACAACCGATGATGACATGTGATGAGGTGGGTCCTCCACCTACCTCTCTCAGATTGAGGCATGGCTAGGTTAGGGTTTGAGGTTTCGGCACCAGGGTTAAAGGCAGTGGGTTTTGTGTTCTTTGTCTGTAAAGGAGTTCATGGAAGACCATTTGTCAAGCAGTGGAGGCAGGCATAGGGTCAATGCAGTGCATGGTAGTGGGGGTGTCGCTCGCGGGAGTGATGTAATAAGGTGGTTAGGCAGTAGGGGGTGACGAAGTTGTTCAAAAGGGCTGGAAGTTTCAAAGGGATTGTCATTAGTTGGTGGTAGCCGTTTATTGTGAAATTAGGGTGGGAGTCGGTGGAGGCGGGGGCAAGCAAGCTCCTTAATTAGTCGAAGATGTGGTGGAAGGATACACTAGTGTTGACGCAAATATCAACACACTGGAATCCGAGGGCAAATGTTCGCCGAGTCATGGAAAGTCAACCAAGCATGCCAGTCAATTTGACCTGAAATTGACAAGGGAGAAAACAAAGTCAAATTCGAGAGCGTATCGACTGGGATTCCGAATATCTCTCAGATGGGCATATCGGCAGGCTTTGCCGATACTATAGATGACAAAAAGATATTAAATGCAAGCGCGTAATAAACGAGCGTATCGGTAGGATCAGCCGATACACTAAACGACAAAACCGGCTTTGAATAGCCGATCATGTATGTATGACAAGATCTAAGCTACGAATGTGTAGCTCAGATGATGTGAAGCTAAAAACAGATCTAAACCGGCTCTTGAGATAACAAAAGTGTTACTCCAAAACCTAAAACCGATCTAATATGTTTTTAGATATGATAATGGCCAAAAAGCATAGGAAAACCTACAAATCTAGCCGATATCGATAATTGGTGAATAAATCTAGACAAGACGACAGCGATGCGCCCGAAAGTCAAAGCCTAGATAAACTCGATAACTTTTGAATAGATTTGAACGAAGCCACAGCGGTGCGCCCGGTAGCTAAAGCTCAAATATACTCGGTAAAACGAAAACTCACCAGCAAATCAAGTCGCTCGAATGTGAGGCGTCCTTGATCAACTTGAAAGAACTCGTCGAAAAAAGAAGAGAAAAGGCAAAGTCGACGAAAAAGTGCAAAGGAATTGTAAAGTTTGTTGTATTGGATGTGTATCAAGTTTTTCTGGTCCCTTACAACTGATATATATAGCCTAGCGCTATCAAGTCCTAGCCAATTACGGCAAACATTACTTGACCCTAAAGAAAAGACTATCTAAAAGATAAACTACTTAAAATATTACAACCGAATCATCAAGATTTTCGTAGAGTCCGGATCCTCTTCTCCTTCCTTGACTTCATCGGCAACTCCCCATCGGCCGAGCACCAGAACTGGCGGATCAGCATCTTCACAGAATATTCCTCTGGCCCATCGGACGAGCTCCATCGGCCGATTCCAACCCTGTGTATCTTTTAGTTTCTTCCAAATCAGCCACCTTCCCTTCACAAAAATCACCTTCCTTGACACGTGTCAAAAAATGGTGTCAACACATGCCCCCCAGTTTCGGAATAATTTGTTTTGTTCTGAAATTACTCCAATCTGCATTCAAAGCCATTCCTCGTACCCCGTGCACACTGCTTACCCCGTACAACTGGGTAAAACTCTTATTTGCCCCTGTCCTTTCGCCTTCCATCCGCGCAAGCCCAACGCGCCGATTCACTTTACGTCTTTTTACCTGCCCAGACATATCCATAAAAATCACCCTCCGGCTCTACATCGGCAACAAGCCTCCATTAGCTACAGAGCCTCCTTTCTTCTTTCTCCAGCAAAAACCCTAGGTCTTCCTGTAGCAATGGCGGGCTCCAAGTGCCCCGATGAGGGTCCTACCAATGCCCCGCCGGCGATCCATCGCCGCGTGGAGTAAGCCCCTCTTTCTTCTGTCTTCGGATTGCCATGCTTTTGTTTAACTTTGATCTCTAATTTTTTTTGCCTCTTTTCTGTAAAGTGACAATGCTTCTTCTGGTTCCTCCAACTCAAAGGGACCCCCTTTCCCTGGTGTTCCTGAGAGCACCAAGGAGTGCATTCGCCAGCTCCTTCGCGAGAAGGATGAAGCTCGGTAGAATTACTCCCAGGAGACCATCTGGTCTCAGTTCCTTGCCGCCGAACTAGAGGCGGTGCAATCCGATTGGGCAATCCTCCAGGCCCAACTTACCGCCGCCGACTCCAGGGTTGCTTGTAAGTTGCCCCTTCCGAAGCATTGCTCTTTCCTGTTTTTCTGACCCTTTTTCTGACATCTTGCTTCAGTCCTGGAGTCGCACGTCCAAACCCTCCATGCCACAGCAGCCACCGCCACCGAGTCGGTGAACACGCGTGGCGACACTGTCGCCGCCCGTCTACAGGACATCCCCAACCGCGTCCGGGAGGTTGCTAGACATGGGCTCCGCCACGGCGCCGCTGTGGCTCTCGCCACTGCCCAGTTTCAGACTGGTCACGACCTCCTGCAGATTGAACCGGTCCACCTTCCGCTGGGCAACGAAGACTGGTGGGTCTTCGAAGAGCTCGCCGACGACATGGAGATGGCAGCCGCCGCCATCTCCGCAGATGTTAGCATAGAGGCGGTCATCGGCAACGTCTTGGCCGATGATTAGATTTCTAGGAGTAGCATCTTCCTAGAAACAATCTTTTGCTGTATCGGCCAGATCTTCAGATCGGCCCCTTTGTAAATAATATTATTAATGAAATATTCTCCTTTTCCTGCCAATTTCTATTGCAATTTCCCAATTGACATTGCAAAAAACCAACTCTGATCCGAATTTGAATAATCTGGATTGTGTAGATTTTTTGCACTAAGGGCGACACATATCGTATCGGCCATAACAATCCAACCGATAACTCAATTAATCGGCTATCCATCCATCCAAACGCTAGGGTAATACTTCTTCAAATATTTTCCGTTAAGAGCTCTAGAATATTCTTCCCCTTCGAGTCTCTCTAAAATATAAGCATTGCCAAGAACGCATCTGTTTATTCTGAATGGTCCTTCCCACGTTGGCGACCATTTGCCGAATTTTGAACACTTTGTTCCTATCGGCAGTATCAACTTCCAAACCAATTCCCCTCGCTCAAAGGTTTTGGCTTTTACCTTTTTATCATACCATCGGCTAACTCTGGCTTTATTTGCCTCAATATTTATAAGAGCCTTCGGCCGATGGCAACCAAATCCTCTAATTCATCTTTCATCAGAGCAGAATATTCATCGGCTGTCAATTGATTCTCAAACGTGACACGCCGTGAATCAAGTTTCAACTCCCATGGGAGAACAACTTCATGTCCGTACACCAAATGATATGGAGACACCTTTGTAGCGCCATGACAAGCCATTCTGTATGCCCATAAAGCTTCATGAAGCACAGTATGCCACTTTCTAGGATATTCATCAATCTTTCTCTTGATCAATTTGATGACCCCTTTATTAGACGCTTCTGCCTGACCGTTAGCTTGGGCATAATATGGAGAAGAATTCAGCAATTTAATCCCCATTCCAATAGCAAATTCCTCAAATTCATGAAACGTAAACATAGTACCCTGATCAGTCGTAATGGTCTGTGGAATTCCAAACCGATAGATAATATGTTCTTTGACGAATTCAATCATCTCTTTTGATGTAACATTTTTCAGAGGAATTGCTTCAACCCACTTGGTGAAATAATCAGTAGCCACTCAGATAAACTTATGATTTTTACTAGATGGAGGATATATCTGGCCGATCAAGTCAATTCCCCATCCTCTAAACGGCCATAGCTTGATTATGGGATTCATGGCTGACGCAGGAACTCTTTGCACGCTCCCAAACTTCTGACATTCTTAGCAACCTCTGTAATATGTGAAGCAATCTTCCAGTATCATCGGCCAAAAATATACACTCCTCCTGATCACCCATTTCATATTATAGGCCGATTGATGGGATCCACAGACCCCTTTATGAATTTCACCCATTAATACCTTAGCTTCTTCTTTATCGATGCATTTGAGCAAAACTCCATCAATCGTCCGATAATATAAATCTTCCATCAACAATACATACTTGATTGCCTGGAATCTGATTTTTCTGTTCAATTTTTTGGATGGATCTTTCAAATAATCAATAATTTCTTTCCTCCAATCATCGGCTGTTAACTCCGAGGCCATTATTCTTTCCATCGGCCGATATCCTGAAGCATGCTGAGCCAGCGATTTGCATCACTGTTATGAAATTTGGGAACATGCTCGATGGTTACCTTCTTGAATTCTTTCAGCAGCCGAAGATATTCTTCATGATATAATTGTAAAATATCATCTTTGCATACATACTCCCCAACTAACTTGTTGATCACCAGCATAGAATCTCTGAAAATCTCAATAGCATCGGCTTTGATTTCTCGAAGTAATTGAATCCCCTTGAGAATAGCACGATACTCAGCTTGATTATTGGTTGCAGAGGCTTCAATTGGAAATGAGAACTTGAAATTTGCCCCCCGAGGGGAAATCAGCACCGCACCAATTCCATAACCGTTCTCACACGAAGATCCATCAAAGAATAAAGTCCAAGGAACAAGATCTACCATGTTCAGCTCTGGTCCACAATGTTGCACAACAAAATCGGCTACGGCTTGACCCTTAACTGCTTTAGCCGATTCATATCTCAAATCAAATTCTGACAATGCCAAAATCCATTTTCCTATTCTCCCTTTTAAAATCGGCAATGAGAGCATATATCTAATAACATCATCTTTGCTCACAAAAACACATTCAGCCGATAATAAATAATGCCTAAGCTTTTTTACAGGAGAAGTATAAGCAAAAACACAATCTCTCAACAGGAGAATACCTAGTTTCAGCATCCAGCAACCTTCTACTCACAAAATAAATAGCTCTTTCTTTTCCTTCAGATTCTTGAATAAGGGCCGATCCGATAGCACGCTCATCAGCCGATAAATACAATTTAAACGGCTTGTGCTTTTGGGGAGGAACCAATACCGGAGGCTTTACTAGATAATATTTGATTTCATCCAATGCCTTCTGATATTCCTCTCCCCATACAAATTCCTGATCGGCCTTCAACTTCAGTAAAGAACTGAACGGCTGAATTTTTCCCAACAAATTAGATATAAATCTTCGAATAAAATTAATCTTGCCGATCAATGACTGAAGTTCAACTTTTGTCGTAGGGGCTTCAACTTTGCCGATAGCTGATATAGTCTTCTGACTAATTTCAATCCCTCGTTCATGTACCATAAAACTCAAGAATTGGCCAGCTGATACACCAAAAGCGCACTTGTTTGGATTCATCTTTAAACCATACCTTCTGGTGCATTCCAAAGCTCTACGCAGATCGGCCAAATGTTCTTGGTGCCCCTTTGACTTCACAACCACGTCATCAATGTATATCTCCACAATTTTGCCGATGAGTTCATGAAAGATATAATTCATGGCTCTCTGATACGTAGCACCGGCATTTTTTAATCTGAAGGTCATGACTACCCACTCGAATAAACCGAGATGTCCTGGACACCTGAACACGGTTTTGTGGATGTCTTCCTCTGCCATAAAAATCTGATTGTATCCAGCATTGCCATCCATAAAACTGATCACTTTGTGCCCAGCAGCAGCATCTACCAACATATCAGCTATTGGCATAGGGTAACCATCCATCGGCGTAGCTTTGTTGAGATCCCTGAAATCAATGCTCACTCGTAGTTTGCCATTCTTCTTGTAAACAGGAACCACATTAGAAATGCATTCGGCATAATGACAGTGCCGAATAAAATTAGCTTCAATTAACCACGTAATCTCGGCCTTTATATCTGGCAAAATCTTAGGATTACATCGCCTCGCTCCTTGTTGATATGGCCAATATCCCGGTTTTATAGGAAAACGATGTTCCACAATAGATCTATCCGAGCTAGGCATCTTATAGTATTCCCAAGCAAAGCAATCTTTGTATTCTTTTAATAAACTCTTCAATTCTTGTTTGTATTTGGGATCCAAATTGGCACTAATAAACGTCGGCCTTGGTCTATCACCATCTCCAATATCAATTTCCTCTAGTAAATCGGCCGACGTAAACCCATGCCCCAACTTCCCTTCTTCCTCTAGGAACTCATCCATCAGGAACTTTCTAAAGAACCGACTGCTTGGATCGGTGTGGAACTATTACTGCCCGATTCACCATCGACCTTAGCTTTGACACGCCAGATTTGTGATTTGACTCCTTTCTTGTTCAGAGTCTGTTCTTGTTCTTCCTCAATGATCTCCAGCTGGTGTAATCTCTGAACACGAGCTTCTGAGACCTGGTCAAACCTCCTGGGCACCATTGAGATTGATCCTTGCGATCAGGCTCATATTCTGGATCTCTCCGCATCGGCTGATCATCTTGCACCCTGTCATCAGCCACCTGTTCTAGCCGATCGAGTATAGGCACTCTTCTCCCAACAGGATCACGTAGCATTGTCCTGCCCCCCAGTCGATCATGCACCGATACCCTTTTTCCTAGCCGATCATGCACAGGAGTACGCTCATGCCGATAGGGATCATGACGTGACCTTTCATATGATCGGCCGCATTGACCATTGCATTCGGGACAATCATATGGCAATGCCAACCCTTCTTCCCAACAATAGACAAAGAAAGGACATCTCCAATGATCTTGCTCACATCGCTCCTCTTCTTCTCTACGCTGCCGCCTTTCACGATCACGCTGAAACTTGTTCAACAGCATTTGAGATGTTACACGTCTACGTGGTGCCGATGAACGTTCAGCATCCTTCATCGAACCCTTTCCTTTGACATCATCGGCCGCTATCTACGCTTTAGGATCAACAGCTCCAGATTTCTTGGCCGATGATGACGTCAGAATCTTGGCTTGAGGAGAACCTTCATCTCTGCCCACATCAACCATGTTTGTGGAGAAAGGATGTCCGTCGATTTTCATCATCTTCTTGGGAGCCTCAAATTTCAATCTCCTTTGTTCGAAAGCCATCTGAATCTGCTTTCGTAAGACCTTGCACTCATTTGTGTCATGCGACGTGGCGTTGTGCCACTTGCAGTACTTTATATTTTTGAGCTCGTCCTCCGATGGAATCTTGTGATATGGCTTCAACTTGATCAACCCTTCCGACAATAATAAGTCAAAGATCTTGTCGGCTTTGGTGATGTCAAACCCATACAACTCAGGCTCTTTCTTCCCAAATGGACACGTCACCAGCTTTTTGATGTTCTGTATCCACTCAGCCGATGCGACCGTTTCTTGCTCCTCTTTAGATTCATCATTGGTAGAATATTCCACATAGTTGATCTTCTTCTGAAAAGGCTTCTTGGACTCGTAGGATCGAGTCTCTCATGTCATCCGACTCGCGATCTGGCTAATACTTTAAACTCCTGCGATGCATATTTATCTTTAATGTGCGGCAAGAGCCCATTGAATGCTGCATCGGCCAACTGCTGATCGGACAAAACCAAACTGTAACATCGATTATTGACATCTCTGAACCTTTGGATAAAAGCAGCAACCGATTCATCATTTCTTTGTCTCAAGCCGGTCAAATCGGTCAACTTTAACTCAGTAATCCCAGAGAAGAAGAACTGATGAAATTGTTTCTCTAGATCGGCCCAATATAATATGGAGTTTGCCGGCAAAGTGGTGAACCAAGCAAAGGCCGATCCAGACAAAGACAAGGAGAACAAAACGGACTCTGAGTGCATTATGGTTGCCCGCTTCTCCCAACTGTAGAAGGAACCTATTAACATATTCTATCGTAGAAACTTCTCCCTGCCCTGAGAACTTTGTGAAGTCGGGCATCATGTACTTGTGGGGGAAAGGAATCTGATTGTAAGCCGGAGGATATGGAGTCTTGTAAATAACGGATTGTTGCTTTGGCCTCAAACCAAACTGCTCCCTCATCACTTCAGCTATCTTTGTGCTCCAATCAACTTGCGTCTCAACTATTGGCATTTTCTGAGGGGAAACCGTACTTGCTGCATTGGTCATCATCGCAAGTTGTTGAGCTACATGGTTCATCGGCTGTCCAGCCGATTGCATCTGATGAGTTTGCTGTGCTATCCGATTGGGTGTTTGCTGAGTCATCGTCGGCTGTGTAGCTGATGGGTTGGCCGATTGTTGACCAGTAATATCTATGTATGGCACATTGACATACCGTATTTGTCCAGTTGCTTGATTATGGAATACCCAGTTGATTCCCTTCTGATACGGAGATTGCGACAATAACACTTCTAAAGGAGACTGGGGTTGGAGCAGGATAGTAAGACGCTACTTCAGGGTCATCGGCGATGGCGCCGATGCATTAGCATGTGCCATCTGTTGTGGACTCCATGCGCCTTGTGCATTCAGCTGTGTTGCCGATGCATCCTGCTGTGCACCCATCGGCTGAATGGCCGATGGATCAGGCTGAGAGGCTATCGGCTGAGAAGCCGACGCACTAAACTACATCTTGGGTGGCGTAGAAAAGAAATCCGGATGCATACCATACCCAGTAGCAGGATTCCACCCTTTAGGAAATACAGACGCAGATCCATCTTGCACAGTCGTAGCAATCGGCGGCGTGGTTGAGTAGATAGGATCTGCTGTACCCGCTGATGCTGCAGTAGTTATCTGGGATGGAGTTTGACTGTTGCTTGTTCCTGCCAAGCTATCTTGAGCCGACAGGACTGCTGCCATAGACACCTCCAAGGGAGTATATTGCATCTAATCTGGTTGTATATAGAAAGGACCCACGCACCCTGGTAACGTGTCTTCAGCAAAAGTCTTGACCACTGCATTGTGCACCGTGTTGCCCATAACTGTTGCACTCTTGATGAAGGCTTGTGCCACAGCTTGGCCAACTGCGTCTATCATCTTGCTTTCACGTTGAGCCTCTGTCAATGGCTGGAAAGATGGAAGATTAAACTTCTTGATCACCTCACCAGATCTGTTGACGCTATATGACTTGAGGCATTCACGTTTGAATTTCTCCACCAGCTCTTCATATTCCTTCTTTTGTTCTTCTTTGAGCTTATCTTCAGGAATAGAAATCTGGTTTTCTTCACTAACTGTAGATTTATTTGTGAGTTCCACCATATTGAAGCTTTCTGTCCCACCGAGCGCGCCAAAAGATGTGTTGATGCAAAAATTAACACACTGGAATCCGAGGGCAAGTGTTCGCCGAGTCACGGAAAGTCAACCAAGCGTGCCAGTCAATTTGACCTGAAATTGACAAGGGAGAAAACAAAGTCAAATTCGAGAGTGTATCGGCTGGGATTCCGAATATCTCTCAGATGGGCGTATCGGCAGGCTTTACCGATACTATAGACGATAAAAAGATATTAAATGCAAGCGCGTAATAAACGAGCATATCGGCAGGATCAGCCAATACACTAAATGACAAAACCGGCTTTGAACAGCCAATCATGTATGTATGACAAGATCTAAGCTACGAATGTGTAGCTCAGATGATGTGAAGCTAAAAACAAATCTAAACCAGCTCTTGAGATAACAAAAGTATTACTCCAAAACCTAAAGCCGATCTAATATGTTTTTAGACATGATAATGGCCAAAAAATATAGGAAAACCTACAAATCTAGCCGATATCGATAATTGGTGAATAAATCTAGACGAGACGACAACAATGCGCCCGGAAGTCAAAGCCTAGATAAACTCGATAACTTTTGAATAGATTTGAACGAAACCACAGCGGTGCGCCCGGTAGCTAAAGCTCAAATATACTCGGTAAAACGAAAACTCACCAGCAAATCAAGTCGCTCGAGTGTGAGGCGTCCTTGATCAACTTGAAAGAACTCGTCGAAAAAAGAAGAGAAAAGGCGAAGTCGCCAAAAAAGTGCAAAGGAATTGTAAAGTTTGTTATATTGGATGTGTATCAAGTTTTTCCGGTCCCTTACAACTGATATATATAGCCTAGCGCTATCAAGTCCTAGCCGATTACGGCAAACATTACTTGACCCTAAAGAAAAAGACTATCTAAAAGATAAACTACTTAAAATATTACAATCGAATCATCAAGATTTTCGTAGAGTCCGGATCCTCTTCTCCTTCCATGACTTCATCGGCAACTCCCCATCGGCCGAGCACCAGAGCTGGCGGATCAGCATCTTCACAGAATATTCCTCTGGCCCATCGGACGAGCTCCATCGGCCGATTCCAATCCTGTGTATCTTTTGGTTTCTTCCAAATCGGCCACCTTCCCTTCACAAAAATCACCTTCCTTGACACATGTCAAAAAACAGTGTCAAAAACTAGTCACTGGACGACGCGACCAGTGAGCCGAGGTGGTGATGGAGGCTAGGAATAGCACGTGGAGTGGTGGAGGCATGTATGGAGCCGGAGGTAAGCATCCTCCTCGGTTAGTGGAGGATAGTGGTGGTTTCTAGGCAGCGGAGGCGGCATGGATAAAGTGCAAGGGCAGTGGCGATAGAGGCGTAGAAAGAGGTAGGGACTAATGTAATCAAAGTTTCTTATTTATATCCTATTTTGGAATGTGCGACCGCCAGGCCTATGTCATGCGCGCGGGAGGGGGGTGGCATACTCTTTGGCCTGGATAATCTCCAGAGAAAGGGAAATGGCGTAGTGGTGAACAGGAAAGGGAAGCCCGTCTTTGCATCTATTCCTCATCTTCCTCTCCCTCCACTTCCTCTTCTTTTGGCACTCCCACTCCTTCTTTTTCTCTTCCAATCAGAAAAAATTGAAGGAGACTCCAATCTGCGGGTTGCATGGTAGAAAGGGGCTGGAGTTCCAGAAGTCCCTATGGTGGATCAATCCGAAACTGTATGGAAAGCCAACATTAATCTTAAACTGCAACCAATATATGTTCTTGTGCTGCAATAAATTTCAAATGTACAATATCCAAAAAAACATCTATTGCTTGAAATTGCTATAAATAATTGGTTGTACTAGAAAGCCCAAATTACATGTAAACATCCTAATCAATCAAACTTTATACTTTTTAACATAAGATTTATATAATAAGATACATAAGGCTATTCAGTTTGAAAAAAGGAAAAGAATTGTGGTATAATTGTGTTCTATTTGGAACCTTGTGGAAAAAAGCTCTTGTCATAGACCAAAAACACTAATATGTCTATAGCCATCATCCCAAAAAGACAGAAGAGGGAACACTAAATGATGAGATATAAAGATTGTGTTGATACCGCTTCATCAAAAACTTTGAATAAGACATCCAAAAGGAAAAACATAAAAAAAAAGTGGATGGGGCACAACAAAATCATTAATCAGAGAGATGCTCTGATCCATCTGATCCTTACAAGTTCTAACCCATCTCATACTAATCCTCTCAACACATTTATGAAATACGGGGTAAGATAGTGACTTGTGAATAAATCTATAAAGATTATCACATGACTTATTTTGCATGCATGTTTATCTTCCCATTTCACTACTACAAAAAAGCATTAACCGTGACCTTTAAAAAGTTCCTCGGAGGCAGGTAGTAAAATAATCACCTCAGTTAATGCTAGGTATCAACCGAGGCAGTTATTTGTTATTAACCGAGCCGGTTACGACAACCGCCTCGCAAAATATATTAACCAAAGCGGTCATTGTAACTCAGGTGTCTCGGTAAATCAGGCCCAGCCCGCTAGCCCACAAAGCTCAGTTGCGAGCATAGATATATAAGTACTCCCCTCATAGAAATCCTAGCTCTATCCTCTCCTCTCTACCACGAGCGCCATCTCTCCCCCCCCCCCAGGTGGCATTCGGGCGTCGATTTAATTTGCATGTCCACGGCCGGGGCTGGTCGATCTCCGCACTGAGGAACCAGCCACCAGCATCCGCTCGGTGTCCCCTGACTCCACCGGCGCCATGCTCGCCCTCATGAACCTCACCGTTGGTGATGGACGTGGCAGCGGGTAGCGGTGGGGCAGCGGCGGACACGGCAGCAGGTGGCGGCTGACGCGATACCGTGTGGCAGTAGGTGCGGCTGTCAAACCCGGGGTAGCGGGACTGCTCATAGGCATAGAATGTTCTACAGTAAGGGATAGCATATGGATATACCTTACCCCTTTTGTAACTACACGAATAGGCGTAGAACTAGCTGTAGTACAAGAAAACTATTCGATCAGGTTGTAGTTGGACTCCAACAGTACTCGGCTAGAATTTTCCATATAACCCTGTCCCCCGAGAGTATATAAGGCCGGGCAGGGACCACCTCAAAAGACCTTAATACCTAAGGCAATACAAGCAACCACACAGGACGTAGGGTATTACGCACCTCGAGGCCCGAACCTATCTAAATCCTTGTGTTCCTTGCACCATTGTGTTCCAGAGCTAGTCGATCCCTTGCCTACAATCCAACTACTAAGGGTATCCCTGAGTAGCCTTGGCGGCTAAACACTGACAGCTAGCGCGCCAGGTAGGGTGACATTACAGACACAGCTGTCATGAGCGTAATAGGGCGGATTCCTCGCACAGTGAATCTCCACATGAATGCACAGTAAAGAGATAAACATCACGAGTTTTATTCTGGAGGATATCACGAGTGTAATCAGTGTGGTATATCTAATCTTATCATTTTTTGGGATATTACCCAAAAAAGAGATCTTTTGAGTATCGGATCTAATTATACTTGCTGATATTTTTCGAATAAAATCAGATGCCACGAATTAGATCCTTAATTCCAAATCTTGGCTCGGGGGCTACCCACAAGATACGAGATTTTGATTTAAGGCTCGGGCGCTGCGGGGTATGTGGCATCAACAATTTATTTTTCAATTTTTTTGGAAAATAAAGAAAGAAAAAGACTGAAGTGACCCTCACCCTGATTCTGCGATTCAATCTAAGGCTCGGGGACTACTCCATATGGAGCGCGAGAACTTTGCGCACCATATATGATCAAGATTTCGGGACATGAGCACCTCACAGCCTCGGAGCAACCGGAAGAACTTGGAAAACTACTCGACGTACTTGAATGAAGGTCCAGAGGCAACCAGAAGGATGTTTTGACTACTTGAATTACTCGAAGACAACTCACCATGTACTTGAGGCCTGCAGGACTCGGCTACGAAGAGCTCGAGGGCTTGTCAGACCCAGGGTAGCGGGACTGCTCATAGACATAGAATATTCTAGAGTAAGGGATAGCGCATGAATGTACCTTACCTCGTTTGTAACTATCCGAATAGGCGTAGAACTAGCTATAGTACAAGAAAACTACCTGATTAGGTTGTAGTTGGACTCAAACAGTACTTGGCAAGGACTTTCCATGTAACCCTGTCCCCCAGAGTATATAAGGGCGGGCAGGGGCCCCCTCAAAAGACATTAACACCTAAGGCAATACAAGCAACCACACAGGACGTAGGATATTACGCACCTCACGGCCAGAACCTGTCTAAATCCTTGTGTTACTTGCACCATCGAGTTCCAAAGGTAGTCGATCCCTTGCCTACAATCCTACTGCTAAGGGTATCCCTGAGCAGGCTTGACGACTAAACACCGACAGCGGCCGCGGGTGCCAGCGGACGACAATGGGCGGAGAAGCTGGCTCGTGATGGGCTCGGCGAGCTTTTTCTCTTATTTTTCTTTTTTTTATTTGATTAATCGAGACGGTTGTGAAAAATGTCTCGGTTAATTATTTTTCTCGTCTCAGTTTAATATTTTTGTAGTACTATTTATTTGAAGGTCAAGAGGGTAAACCAACTTTCAAGCAATATGCTTACGATGTTGCTCTACCCCTACAGGCCGTCGATCAAACATGTGGAATACTACATCGAAACTAGCCATTTATGGCCTAGATTCGCCCAACAACTACCCATCCGTTAAGCCGGCCAGGAGCCGAACCTAATGTCTAATTGTTTTTAGATAAAGGAAAATTTCAGATCTTGAACATTTACAAGAGAATGTCTATCACCACAAAGAAACAAATCAAGCCACAAAGCCAGATCACACATGAGTCTTTAGACTCCATGCCTCATATAGAGAAACTCGAAACAAGAAGAAAGAAAGCTAAAGACTAAGCAAGAAAACAAAGACTCGGCTTCTATTTTCTTCCATGTACTTGCTTCAAACTTGAAAAGTCCAAGCCAAGCAAAAATCCTTCATCTCTCTTGTTAACTTAGAAACAGTTGATGACAGAATCTTTCTGCAAGAGCCGATTAATTGACCATAGCTTGATGCTCCTATCACATAGTAACCACACTGAGTAGATCCTGACTGCAACCTCAAGCTTGAACAACGTCACACTGGCACAATAAAAGTGATCTCGACCACGGCACCATAGGGCTCAACAACTCCATGTCTGGCAACGCCCCAAGGGGGAAGCGACCATCTGGAGAAGAAGTCCGCGAGATCCTTCGAGCAACGCTTTCAGGAAGGAGAGCAATGCATAAAACCACCTCAATCGTCGACCGATACAGAGATCGAGTAGAGCTTTCGCCCAAGAGACCTGCCATGAGCCTAATCAGCGGGCCTCGCTGGATGTTGCAACTGACCGAGCAGAACCGCGTCCGCCGCATTACTGTCCAGCGCCTAACCGCCCGCCATCGCCACCCAGGAACGAAGAGGAAGGGACATTCAAGCAAATTCAAAAGGCCCCGCCGGGCACATATCTTGCAATAGCAACCGCCTGCCACCTCCACCATGAACCGAGCGTGGTCCGCTAGGAGCTGCCAAGGTCTGCACCCGGGCAGATCTGCTCGCAGGATCCTCGCTAGGATCCGAATCCGCTGTAGCGCCGGCCGTCTCCACCGTGGGTCATCGGAGAGGAAGATCCGAGCGAAGCTGAAAGGCCCTGCCGAGCCTACATCCTGCAGTGATAGGCGAGCTGGCGCTTACTTTGCCGTCCCAGCTTGTACAATGACCGCCTTCCTTATTACGCCCGCGCAGATCCGACGAGCGGCACCCACGAGGAGGAACGAGGCTCAGCCGGCGGCGGCCCGCATCCCCTCCAGCGTGAGGAAAACAAAGAGGTCCCCATCGCCGCCTTCCTCACACCCGCGCGGACTTCCGGTGGCACATTCGGGCGGCGGCGAGAACACGAGGAGTGGGAGGAGGACCAACCGGTGGCTCCTAGGGTTCCTCCCGTGCCACCTGAGAGGGGCGACTCACTCGGGGGCTTGGGTTTCTGAGATCCCTCAGGGATTAGCGTATGATGTCTAGGAAGTAGGAAGTTATTTCATCTGCATTACTGCCAGCCACCTTGTGATGCTCAGTTTCTTTCGAACCTAATGTCTAATGAGGGTCGTGATATATATGAGCTTTTCTCTAGCTGCTTAATTGTCCTAAAATCTTGAAACAATTGTATTTCGGACAGGGAGAAGTATACATTTTTGCTCGACATAATTGTACTGTCAGCTGTTCAACACGTTGTCTCTACATCATCACACTCCATCAGGTACTATAAGTTCATAACTTTTGCTATCTATACACTTAGATTAGATATATGCTATATCTAGATGCATAGTAAAAATTATGAATCGAAATTTCAAACAACCTATAATTTAGATAATAGATGGAGTAGAAAGTAAAACCGGTGCCTTTTGCTAATAAACGACAGAGCTCTTGCAGCACGTTCGCTATTCGATGGCAAGTACCCTTTCCAACCTGCCGGGGGGCCGGGGGCAGACTGAAACAGGAAGGAGTAAAATAGCGTCAAGAGATGAAGGCCACACGAACCAGAGCCACCACTTTCTGGAAAGCTGATCAAGCTCGGGTAGCAATAGCCAGTAGGCCACATGGATTTACAGGGGTCTTAATAAAAGTGAGCTACTGTGTCATGATGCTATGCAATAGCATGTGATCGATCAGGAGTCCAGTGCTACTGTGTAGCGATCACGACACCTTTTGATTCCTTGCAGCGCCGTCCATCCACTCACTGATCCTTGGCAGATCCACTGGACCCAACGTGTCGATATATAATCAATATGCAAGCCATGCCATGCATGCGTCGTTTCACTGTGCACCCAAACAATTCAAGTCCTGATCCTCAGACAGTACGCTGATTCTGTACGCTGCTGGTCCACGGGAAAAGCCTCTTATTAGCAAAGCCACAATCACATACTAGGAGTTTCTTCAAAAAAAAATTGTAGACCTAGACATGTGCTGGCCGGTTCTATCATGCCACGGGGAAAAAGAATGGTGAACAGATGGATGATATTATATATTGCATTGCATTCATACATCATCGTCACAATTGTCATTACCATATACTTGGGGCCTTGCAAATGCAATGCGAGTACGGACTAGCTACGGTCTTATTTGGATGGGCTAAGTTTAGGAGCTAAATTTTGGCATATGTATCTGGTATCTTTGCTAAATTTTTTATTAGTCTTGTTTAAAATTTAGCACACCCTACGCTTCTATTTGGATGGCCCCGACACTTACATTTTCCTCTCTACCACACTATACTGTCACATGTGACTATATGAGATATGCTATTGTTTTATATTAACTCTGAAACCGATTTGCAGGGACAGGTGAAGCCATCGCCCGCCCCTAGAAATCAATTTCCAGGGTAGGTGACGCTATCACCCGCCCCTAACAATATTTTATTTTTATTTCAAAAATTCATTTAAATCCTTAAATTTAGCAGAATAAATAGAAAAGTGAAACTTTTACACTATAGTTATTGTGAACTATAGATATAGAAAAAATATGCCAAATATATTTCAGTGCATATAAAGTTTAAGATTGTGGAAAGTTGAAAAAATAATTTGAGTTTTATGAGATACTATATAGTCATAGACATATGTAGTAAATGATCTTATCATCCTAAATAGTCTTAAATGAATAATGTATAAACTATAATATTTTAGATCTTACCATTGATATGGAACTACTCTACATCTGAGGTTGTTTGAAAACAAATCAAAACTTGTAGATTTTGAAACTAGAAAGCTTATAATAATTTTTTGGATTATTAAATAACCTTAAGTGAAAAGTTTATGTACTACAAAATTTTAGATCTTCAAGATCTACAATTTTGGTATAAAGTTTGTCATCCGAGATCACATGAAAAGATTATGAAATTTTGTGTGAGGTCATTTGTAGGGCGAGTGATGCCGTCACCTTCCCTCAAAATTATTTGTAGGGGAGGATGACCATTACCCGTCCCTAGAAATACATTTATGTTGGTGGGAGATGGCGTCACCCGCCCGTAGAAATGAATTTTCAAGACAAATTTTTTTATCCGATCTTGGAAAACACGAAACGTTCCTACAAATCATTTTGTAAAACCAGTGCTAAATTTTAGTACTTTTGAATAAGTATTTGTATCCAAACATCCCCTACTTATCTTGTGTGTGTGAACTGTGAAGTGTTCCCCGCCAGCGGTGACGGCGATCGCCTGCTTCGCCTCTACTACAGGACCTGGTAACGGGGCAACGGCCGATGGATACTACAAATGGTTAAAGAAAAAGATTGAGCTACTGCATGCCTGCTGCTGGCTATGCTGCGGTTCTGTTCTGTCAGATCTTATCTAAACATACGATCGACGAAACGCGACAGAGCACCGACAGCATGTGCGCAGTTCGGTAGCAAGATGACCACCCTTTCCAGGCTGCAGGGGCCAAGCACCGCATGCTCGTAGGATGAGGCAGGGCAACGGCCGGCAGGCCACAAGGATTTGCAAACGCAGATCCCGCTAGCAAAAGTTTGTTAATTAAAGACCTGGATTCTGGGGTACAAATAAGTGTCGTTTCAGCCTTGAGGGTTGTCTTTAGGCGCCATCCGTACGTTCTGAGACGACATTGTGTTGTTGGTTACAGATGGGCAACATAGTAACTTTTATGCGTTGAGCTAGTTTAATTTGGATCGATATTCATAAATAAACGAGTAAATTTGTCTTGAAATATGGATTTATTATGAAAATGCGCTGCATGATTTGTCTTGGTTACAGATAAGCAACGTAGTAACTTTGATTGATTAATATTCCATATGCGGATCATGTATTGGGCGGGCATCTTAGCGACGAAAGATCGAGCGTCCGAAACCACAACAGAGCGAGGCTAGCTAGTGTGCATACGTGACAACACTTTCAAGGGGGGAATGTGAAAACCCATAAAGGCAACAGTTGTTGAGGATGCATGCAACAGATTAAGATTCCCGCACCTCCTCTACACATGCTGCATGCGAATAATTATTGGACCGCGATCGAGTACTCTAGCTGGTTCACGATTTTTGGTAGATTTTGGTTCGGTGCGCAAAGGATAAAGAAAGGACTTTTCACTTGTATGGATTCTCAACACACGCAACATTGACGTGTAGCTATATATGTGCTGAACACTGCTGGTGCCGGGCCGACCGATGAATGAACGATTCCCGTGAGGGCCGCCGTCTGCCCAGCCCGGCCCGTCTCCAGGAATCTAGGGTACCTGTGCGAAATGCAAAATAAGATTCTAAAATCCTTCATGGAACAAAGATCTATTTTATAAATTAAAAAACAGTTTAATATATTGATTTAATTCAACTGGCTATGATAGGGAATGTTGCTCACCTCACATTGAGTTTTGCGGAGCCTAATCGCCGCAGTGTGTGCATATAGAAGTCTTGCTGTGCATGCTTGCTGGAGTGCTGGTGGCTGATCGTCGGCGCTGATCCTGGTGATTGGCTAGTAAGGATTTGCGGACTGCTGCCGCTGCCGGGAAAGACCAAAGGTGGAAGAGATGCAAATATTAGGTCTGCTCCAACGATCCGAGCTATCACCGGCTTATAGCTACGAGGCTGGCACGGTACTTCGCAGTACCTGGGAATCTATGCGCGAGAGAGAAAGCCACCTCGGGCTCTGAGCGAGACTAGCACTCGCAGACACGATCGGCTCTCCATTTTGGCACTGTGCACCGATTAAAAAACTTACGATCTATAACCACAATTGAGTGAAGTACTGTAGCACATAAGTCACCCATCGGAGGAGGGAACTTACGGTTTGCATATCTACCGAACCAGAAATAGGGACCCTTCATTTTTTGAGACCTGGAGCGGTCGCCTACCTCACTCATACCCGTAACGGGAGGATGCATTAGCGTCCAATCTCGTCCGTGTGCTAATAACAGGGTAGTAGGTCCTATGAAATGATTTTTTGGTGATGCCATGAGATGATAATTGCTCCTCAGTCTTACTGACGAGGTGACAACCCTTGTATGTCACGGGGCCCTGCGTGATCCGGCTGACAATGTGACGTAAAAGATGTGATAGGGTAAGATATGATAGGGTAAGATAGGATACGATATCACAGGGCCCTGTTTGGTTTCCTCTTTGGTTTCCTCCGTAGCATTAGCATAAGTAGCATAAATTTTGACCAATAATTAAAGATACTAAATAAAATTAGTTTACAAAATTAACTTCACAACTCATGCGCTATTTCGCGAGACGAATCTAATAAGGCTTTTGATCGCACGATTAGAGTATGGTTACTGTAGCATCATTGTAGCCAATCATCGACTAATTACCATCATTAGATTCGTCGCGCAAAGCTACACCCAACCCAACTGGAAAAAGATTTTGTAAATAAATTTTATTTAATAGTCCATGCAGATTTTGTAAATAAATTTTATTTAATAGTCCATGCATAAAAGATTTTTTTTTAGCACTTGACCGCCGCTCTGAGTTCGAACAAACAAAAACGAAATGCAGGTACATGTAAAGTTTGCTTCATGCGAACCCTTCTCGATCTGCGACGGTATCCGGCCCAATCCAGTAATCAGCGAGGATGGACCTAAAACCTATATGGCCTGGTAGGATGCGATGATGTCTCGGGCCTCCGCCGGATTCACGTGGCCGGAAGAACGAGCCAGAAGCCCTTGCAAGCCGGCCCGCAAGAGAATGACGCCGAGGAAGCCTGAAGCCCGAACTGAATTTACTACGGCAAAAATCCACACCGCTGCGGAATCAAACGCAAAGCTTCTGGCCCCAGCCAAAGTAGAGCAGCGCTTATGTGGCCCACTAGGCCCTGTCAAGAAAATAAGTGGCCCAACTACGCCCTCTCAAGAAACAACTGGCCGACTAGGCCGAATAGACAACCACACCGAGAAACAGTACAGCAATTCGGCAGCCCACCGCGCGCAGAAGCCCAACGGCAGGAAGAATAAATCTGTCTGTATTGGTTGGACACGGGCCAGCCGGCCACTGTCATTCTGTCAACCTGGTGTAACTACTAAACGCTAAAATGTTTCAAAAATCAAAGTTGACAAAAGGGCAACAAGCTGCTCCTCCTCCAAAAGTTATCGACGTCAGCACGTCACGTTCAAAAGAAAAGGTTATCGACCTCTCCTATGCAATTTCATCTATCTTTGTGTTGATGGTGGCCACCGACGGTCACCGGCGCGACACGTCCCAGATGTGCACACTACCTACCTCTAATGGTACGCAACCCCTGCCATTTTTTTCGAAAGAAGGTGCTATCAACAGCAATAGAGGGAAATGGCTTTCGGAAAAAAATAACCTTCTAGGTATACAGTTTTTGCTATAAACCTAGATATATATTTATGTATAAGTGTACAGCAAAATTTATATATAACTAGAAAAAATAAAATAACTAATAAATTGAAACGGAGGGAGCAGCTAACAAAAGAAATGAAGAAATCTCGTACCAATGTTATCCTCGGTGGAGAGTGCCTACGGTAGGTGTAGAGAGAAACGTAGAGTTCAACTGCTAGAAGAATGTATTCTTGTTGGTGGACAGGGCCTCGCATGGCATGAAGCACTTTCAAACACAAAAACAAGAAGAAAAATTGAGGATCAATAGTGGTCACTCTTGGATGATGTGTCATTGATAACATTGTGTGTATCTAATGTATCTCTTGGCTCGTGATGTGTAGGCGTAGGACAGTCGACGCAATGTGGTGAAGGTCAAGCAAAAGGTTCGTACTGATGGATCAAGAGTGGTGAAGAGAGAACACGAGTAGGTTTGGATTGAGGGACTCAAGGAGTCCGGACGGAGTCAGAAGCAGTCCACGTGGTGCACGAAAAGACAAGAGTACATGATGATGAAGACGGCGTCGGCCAAGTTAAGGAGTAAGACGATGGCAAATTTCAAGTAGGCTGCATGTGCGGCGGGAGCGCGAAAGATCTTAAAATCGTCGTGGCACTTGGTGAGAAGTCGGACACACGTCAACATCAGAGGCAGCAGGTTTACCAGTTTGGGCATTAAAACCGGACGGATGCAGGTTTGTCGGTTTGGGTATCAAAATCGTGTGTGCGTCCAGTGCGGCCGAACGACAGTTGCGGAGGGCACATGACATCATCGCGAAGCTTGCGTCGAGATGAAGCGAAATCGTGAAGGCGGTGTGTCCGTCCGGTGCTCCGAGAAAAGCTTGAACAGTTTTACCCCTGACGGGTATTTGCATATGTGCTTCATGTAAGAGTGTGTGTGGAGGGTTGTGGGGATCTACCTCTTTGCTTTTCTCATTTGGAGGTCCTCTTATTATTCCTGAGAGAGTTTGTGCTAGGATTAGAAGAGTGGTTTTTGTTTAAGTTTTTTTTTGCCATCTAGCTTTAATTGTTGCTAAAAGTAGTTTGTAACGGGATCTCGTGGAGTAATCAAAAGAAATTCGTATCTTTATTTTGAATCCCGAGCGTTTTCTTTTTCTGTGATTTTCGAGTGGATTTTTCGTGTAATTTTCGTTTCCGGAGATTTACTTCATCTTTTCACGAACTTCTTTTTGGACCTGTTAGATCTCGGCGCCGTGAATCTACCTTTCAAGTTTGGTTCGAATCTATGGAGACCTGAGGGAGTATTTTGCGTTTTGGTCATTGGATTTGGCGCTTGCTCGTCCTGGTTTCGTTTCTGTTCTTGTGCGTTTGTTCGGGAGGGATGCGAGCAGCCACCAGCGAGCGGGAGCTGCGTTCGCGGAAGGCCAGCGGCGACGCGCGGCGCGCAGGTTGCCGGCGGCCAGCGGCCAGCGGCCAGCGGCGGCGCGTGCAGGCTGTCAGCCAGGCGAGCGGCGGCGTGACCAGCCAGGAGCCTGCGGGGCAGGCAGCCCGCAGCCCCAACGCGCACCAGGGGTCCTGGGCTGTGTTTGGTTTTTTTTTTCATCTTTGATCACTGATTAGTAGTACTAAATAAAGTCTAATTATAAAATCATCTCCACAACCCTCGGGTAAATTCACGAGACGAATCTAATAATGTCTTTGATCACATGATTAGAGGAAGGTTACTGTGTAAGCATCTAGGTCCTCAAGGTATGTTTCGGTGATTAATGACAACCATTATTGTGACTAATGAGTTTGTGTAGCTTAATAGATCATTATCGCTCATTTGGTCATATGTCAAAAGAGGCCCCTCAATTTCGGTTATTCTAAAAGGCGATCTCGGTTTTCAACTTATATATATGTCAAGGCTAAGGATCTTTCTAGTCCTAAGTGTCACAAGGTTGAGAAGGACACTTAGGTTAGTATAGGTTTTATAGTTTTGTAGTGATCGCACTATTAAGAGGGGTTAAGGCTTAGTAACTTGAGCATGGACATGGTCATTTGAAAATGGATGCACACTATGGTCACTCAGGTTTCTAGAAGTTTAAATAAGTGGTTCTCAAACTATATCTCAAGAATATTTGGATTTCACTCAAGACTCAAATCAGAAAAGACAAAATCAGAAAAAGTCTATACACCGGTTTAACCGACGCTCTCAATTTTCTATACGTCGGTTAAACGAAGTCAGCAGAGTCTGGACAAATTCAATACACCGGTTAAACCGACGTGTTTGAATTTAACGTCGGTGCATTGGTCCAGAGTTGGTTTTTCCAGGGAAATTCAAGTTCTATTCACCGGATTAACCGACGCTGTTTGAATCAAGACGTCGGTGCAATTGACCAGTGAGATGGTTTTTCAGAGGAATTTAAAAGTTGTACTCACCGGTTAAACCGACGATAGGTTTGAGTTAACGTCGGTGCAGTTGTCCAGAGACTTGGTTTTTCAATGGTTCAGTGGACAACTACACTCACCGGTTAAACCGATGGAACGTCGGTTAATCTGCCCCAGTTGTAACGGCTAGTTTTCAGAAGAGGCAGTTTACATTCACCGGTTAAACCGACGATGACAATGGGGGGAACGTCGGATTAACCGGCGATACGCAGTTTTCTGGCAGCTTTTCTCCAACGGCTCTATTTGTGTGAGCTGCCTATATATACCCCTCCAATGGGTCATTTCGCCCACTCTTGACACCAGGCAACATCCAAACACTCATACCATAGTCAAGAGCCACCTTGAGCTTCATCATTCACATACTTGTGCATTCAATCAATCAAGAAGCAAGATTAAGGACTTGAGTAGAGAGAAGCTAGTGTGCATCCGTTCTTGGTGATCGGTTCTTGCTCAAGTGAAGGCCTTAGCTTGTTACTCTTGGTGATTGGCATCACCTAGGCGATCTTGGTGATCGAGGTGTTTTCTCGCGGAGCTTGCCAAGGATTGTGGGAGCCCGGAGAAGAAGATTGTACGTGGCTTGATCTCCACCACGCCGGGATGGTGAACGGAGACTCTTAGTGAGCGCCCTCGTCTCGGTGACTTGGGAGGTGACAAGACTCTTTGAGAGTGTCACAACGTGGATTAGGGGTGTGTGCCAACACATCGATACCACGGAAAAAATCCGGTTGTCTCTTGTCCACTCTTTATATTCAAGCATTTTCTTTCATGCAATTTATTCATGAGCTTGACTTAGAGATCATAACTTAGCTCTACCTTGCTAGGCTTTACTTTGTTTTTATCTCTCTTAGCTTGTGTAGGTAGCTTAGTTATCCGGTTGGTGAATTGGTGCCCTACTAGCTTTGCATAGGTTAAGGTTGTCTTACTTTGTTTTAGAAATTGAAAAAGGCCCAATTCACCCCCCCTCTTGGTCCATCGATCCTTACAATTGGTATCAGAGTCTCGTTGCTCATTTGGATCATTAGGCTTCACCGCCTAGAGCTATGGCCAAGATGGGTGGTTCGCCGCCCCACTTCGAGGGCAAGAACTTTGCTTATTGGAAAGTTCGCATGGCCGCATATCTTGATGCGATTGCCCCCGAAGTGTGGTTGGCCACTAAGACCGGATTCACCGGAACTCCCACCGCCGAACAATTAAAATGGAATGCCAAGGCTAGAAATGCAATTTTCGAAGCCATTAGTGAGGAAGTCTTTGCTAGAGTTAATGGCATGGACTTAGCAAGTGATATTTGGAAGGAGCTCATTGAAATTCATGAAGGCTCCACTAAAGTTCGTGAGCAAAAATATCACTTGTTTAGAGCTAAGTATGATTCTTTTAAAATGCTAGCTCATGAAAATTGCAATGATATGTACTCTCGCTTGAATGTCATTGTCAAGGACATTAATGCACTTGAAATATCCAAAATTGACAGTGCCTCCATCAATCGCAAGATTCTCATGCTCCTCCCGAAGCCCAAGTATAACATTATCAATGCTATGCTTCAAAAGGAGAATCTTGACACAATGAAAGTAGGAGAACTTGTGGGCGAAATTCGTGCTCATGAGATGAGTATCCTTGGTATGTCCGAAGAGCCAACTTCAAGCAAATCAATTGCTCTAAAGACCAAGGCAAACAAAGCCCGCAAGCTCAAGATGATCAAGCAAGATTCAAGCTCAAGCAATGAAGAAGATGATCATCATGAAAGCTCATCCGATGTTGAAGATGATGGAGAGCTCGCTCTTATGATGAGAAAGTTCACCCGCTTGAATGACAAGATCAACAAGAAGGGGTTCAACTTTGACTCTAAAAAGGGAATGTTCCGGCCAATGGATGTCAAGAACAAAATTTGCTACAATTGTGGAGAAAAAGGTCACATCCGTCCAAATTGCCCCAAGCCGGACAAAAGAAACAAGGATCACAAGAGCAAGCATCGCCATGATTCAAGCGATGATGAAGAAGAAGAAAGGAAGAACAAAAACAAGAGACTTGGGAAGAAAAAGAGCCATGACAAGAAGACCAAGCTCTTCCCAAAGAAGAAAGGGCACACCAAGAGAAGCTTCTTGGTGGAAAAACAAGAGTGGGTGACGGATGTCTCATCAAGCGAAGATTCAAGTGATGAAGAAGACATAGTCACCATCGCCCTCACAAATGAAGAACCATCACTACCTCCACCTCCAATGTGCCTCATGGCCAAAGGTAACTCTAAGGTATGTGAGAGTGAAGATGATAGTGATGATGAGCTTGACCCTAATGAGTTTGCTAATCTCATTAATGAGTATACATCCGTCATCAAGAGGGAAAAGGGCAAAGTCAAGGTTCTTGAGAGCACTCGTGCCAAGTTAGAGCTTGCCCACTCCGATTTGCTTGGCAAGTACAATGACTTGCTCAAAAAGCACAATGAGTCACTTGTACTTGCTAAGCAAGTTGAAGAGAGCCACAAAAAGCTTAAACAAGAGCATAGGGAGTTGGCTCACAAGTATCAAGAACTTGAATTTGCCTATGAAGCAATTGACCCAAGTCTTGAGAACTTTGCTCATGAAACTATTGAGAAGGTCAATGCTTCTACTTCATGTGATGACCTACTCATTAATGCAAATGCTACTAATGCTTTGTCCGAGCTTGCACCTTCTAGGGAAAAGGAATTGATGGATCAAGTTGCAAGCCTCAAGAGTAGTGTGGAGAAGCTCTCAAGAGGAGAATACATCCACAAGGAGATTCTCTTCAACAATGCCCGTGACTATGGCAAGAGAGGTCTTGGTTCATTTCCGGAGCCAAACATAGCTACTACTCCTTCTCCGGAGATCAAGATTAGCTTCATCAAGGAAGTTGGATCATATTGCCAACATTGCCAAGTCACCGGGCACCACACTAGAGAGTGCACTTTACCATCACGTCCTCTTCCTAAATTACCCAAGAATTACTCTTCAATGTTTGAAAATAACCATTTTCTCTTGAGTAAAGTGAAGGGCAAGGTGAAGGCCAAATTCATTGGCAAACTCACTAAGGAGTCAAAGAAGAAGCTCCCCAAGCAACTTTGGGTCCCAAAAGCTCTTGTCACACATGTGCAAGGCCCAAAGCTTGTTTGGGTTCCTAAAACTCAAAAGTGAATTCTCATGTGTGTAGGTGAACTACAAAGCCGGTGGAAAACATTGGGTACTTGATAGCGGTTGCTCTCAACATATGACCGGCAATGATAGCATGTTCACCTCCCTTGAAGACCCCGGCGATCATGAACATGTCACCTATGGTGATAACTCAAGGGGAAAGGTTTTAGGTTTGGGTAGAATAGCTATCTCAAAAGATTTATATATTTCTAATGTTTTGTTTGTAGAAGCACTTAGTTTTAATCTCATTTCTATTGCTCAATTGTGTGATCTTGGACTAACGTGTACCTTTGACAAGAATGGTGTTGTAGTAACTCATGAAAAAGACAAGTCTTTGGTATTCACGGGGTTTAGGCATGGCAACATCTATTTAGTGGACTTCTCTTCAAAGCAAACAAGCACCATGACATGCCTCTTCACCAAGTCTTCTCTTGGGTGGCTTTGGCATAGAAGAATTGCTCATATTGGCATGAGCAACCTCAAGAAAGCCCACAAGAGAGGGATGATCACCGGCTTGAAGGACGTCACCTTTGACAAGAACAAGCTATGTAAAGCATGTCAAGCCGGGAAGCAAGTTGCAACACATCATCCCATCAAGACGATGTTGTCTACCTCCAAGCCGCTCGAGCTACTACACATGGATCTCTTTGGTCCAACTACATACAAAAGCATTGGTGGTAACCTCTATTGCCTAGTAATCGTTGATGATTTTTCACGTTACACTTGGGTTATGTTTCTAGGCGATAAGGGAGAAACTCCGGAACTCTTCAAGACATTTGCAAGAAGAGCTCAAAGGGAGTACAACTCCCCAATTGTGAAGATCCGGAGTGACAACGGCACCGAGTTCAAGAACATGAAAATTGAAGAATGGTGCGATGAAGAGGGCATCAAGCATGAGTTTTCCGCCACCTACACGCCTCAATAAAATGGAGTGGTGGAAAGAAAGAACAAGACACTCATCACCCTAGCTAGAGCAATGTTGGATGATTATGGCACGTCCGAGAAGTTTTGGGCGGAAGCAATCAACACGGCGTGTCATGCATCCAACCGAGTGTATCCCCACCGACTCCTCAAGAAAACTTCATATGAGCTCATCACCGGGAAGAAACCAAATATATCCTACTTTCGAGTCTTTGGTTGCAAATGCTTCATCTATAAGAAGAAAAGGCTCGGTAAGTTTGAAAGTAGATGTGATGAAGGTTTCTTTCTTGGTTATGCATCAAACTCTAAAGCATATAGAGTATTCAATCAAACCTCCGGGTTAGTTGAAGAAACATGTGATGTGGAGTTTGATGAATCTAATGGCTCCCAAGAGGAGGTTGTTGGCTATGAAAATGTAGGTGATGAAGAGATTGATGAAGCCTTGAAGAATATGTCCATTGGGGATATCAAGCCGGAAGAGGTGCATGAAGACAATGATCAAGGGGGAGGACCTTCCTCATCTACTCCAAGCACCTCCACGGCGCCCCAAGTGGATGAAGATCAAGAGAAAGATGATACACAACCTCAAGAAGGTGTGCCAACGCCAACACCCCAAGTTCAAGAACAAGAAGAGCAAAGTGTACCACCACAAGCACAAGTCACCCATGATCCACCCCAACAAGCATCCACGCAAGTACCGCTAGTGAAGCATGGTCGCATCTCCAAGGATCATCCAATTGGTCAAATCATTGGTAGTCCATCAAAGGGAGTAAGAACTCGCTCTAAACATGCTTCATTTTGCGAATATCACTCGTTTGTTTCTTGTATTGAACCCACTAGCGTAGAGGAAGCGCTTGAGGACTCGGATTGGGTGATGGCCATGCAAGATGAGTTAAACAACTTCACCCGCAATGAAGTTTGGGTCCTCGAAGCTCCTCCGAAAGACAAGAACATCATCGGCACCAAGTGGGTCTTTCGAAACAAGCAAGATGAACATGGGGTGGTGATACGCAACAAAGCAAGACTTGTGGCAAAAGGGTTCTCTCAAGTCGAAGGTTTGGATTTTGGTGAAACTTTTGCTCCGGTCGCAAGACTTGAAGCTATCCGTATCCTTCTTGCTTACTCTTCACATCATAACATTAAGTTGTATCAAATGGATGTGAAAAGTGCATTCTTAAATGGCGTTATTAACGAACTTGTTTATGTTGAGCAACCTCCCGGGTTTGAAGATCCGAGGAATCCTAACCATGTTTATAGGTTGCATAAGGCACTCTATGGGCTCAAACAAGCTCCAAGGGCTTGGTATGAGAGGCTTCGTGACTTCCTAATCATGCAAGGCTTCAAGATCGGGAGGGTGGACACCACGTTGTTCACAAAAGACGTCAACGGGGATCTTTTCATTTGTCAAATTTATGTTGACGATATTATCTTTGGCTCAACTAATGATTTACTAAGCCATGAGTTTGCTACCATGATGTCTAGGGAATTCGAGATGTCCATGATTGGCGAATTGACCTTCTTCCTTGGTTTTCAAGTCAAACAAATGAAGGAAGGGACATTCATCCATCAAGAAAAATATACTAAAGATATCTTGAAAAAGTTCAAGATGGATGAGTGCAAGCCAATCAAGACACCCATGGCAACCAATGGGCATCTCGACTTGGATGTGGACGGTAAACCGATTGATCAATCCCTCTATCGTTCTATGATAGGGTCTTTGCTTTACCTTACCGCATCTAGGCCCGATATAATGTTTAGTGTGTGCTTGTGTGCCCGCTTTCAAGCTAACCCAAAGGAGTTACACCTTTCGGCTGTGAATAGGATCCTTCGGTATCTCAAGCACACTCCTAGCATAGGCTTGTGGTACCCCAAAGGCGCTAGTTTAGATCTCTTGGGATACTCGGATTCGGATTTTGCCGGAAGCCGTGTGGATCGCAAGAGTACCTCCGGGGGTTGCCACTTGCTTGGGCGTTCTCTAGTTTCTTGGTCAAGTAAGAAGCAAAATTCCGTGGCTTTGTCCACCGCGGAAGCGGAATATATAGCGGCCGGTGCATGTTGTGCCCAAATCCTATATATGAAGCAAACCCTTTTGGACTTTGGTGTGAAACTAGATAGGATCCCACTCCTTTGTGACAATGAAAGTGCCGTAAAAATTGCCAAGAATCCGGTTCAACACTCTCGCACTAAGCACATTGATATTCGCCATCACTTCTTACGTGATCACGAAGCCAAGGGGGACATTTCCCTTCAAGGTGTGAGATCCGAGGAGCAATTGGCGGATATATTCACAAAACCATTAGACGAGAGTACCTTTGTTAGGCTAAGGAATGAGCTTAATGTGTTAGATGCGGCAAATGTCATGTAAATTGCCATGTCATATAGAAAAATGCATACATATAGGACACTTGTCTAACCATGGTAAGATAGTGATGAGCAAGGGTTTAGCTAGAGGTGGTGGTCCACTTATTTTCCTCTAGGCTTGTAGAAAGGCTCATCATGAAGAAGCTTCCCGTGGGTTCAAACTTGACAAGTAGATCTTAATTTCTTGTTATGCATTTCTTGTCATATAGATGTGCACTTCATGTTTACTTTACTTTCGCATGTGGTTGTAGTTTGCATCATCATTGCATGCGTAAGGGTCACAAAGGAGATCACTTGATGAAAATGAGACTTGTTTCATATACAAGATCTTAATTCATGAAAAGTGAAAAGAGCAAAGTGTTAGGTGCGTTATTGCCTAGTGAGCAATGTCATGATGAGTTTGAAGCTTTCTATCTTCAATATTCCTATGACATGGCTCATACATTTTATTTGGCGCTTTGTCTCTCTTGCGGCCTTTCCTTTTTGTTTGAAAAGAAAATTATTTAAGCAAGTGTGATATCCTATTTATTTTGAGGGGTAAAGTCGCCTATGCAAGTCCATTAACTTGAGTTTATTTGAATCTTATAAGTTTATTGGACTTAGCATAGAAGAGTGAGCTGAGTGAGGGGTTTTTGGCTTCACCGGTTAAACCGACGTTCAAAGGATTTATACCCATCGGATTAACCGGCGTTACTAAAGTTTGTCTCAGCTCAGTCAAGTTTCAGGCGTTCAACCGGCGTATACAAAAGTCAAAGCATCGGATCAACTGGTGATCATAAATGCAAATCAGACCTAGCAATCAACCGGTGTTTTGATCAATCAACCGACGAGTTCATTTTTGACAGCATCGGTTCAACCGGCGTTCAAAAACGGATCTGGTAGAGTCTCGGGTGAACTACACCGACGCAATCAACCGGCGTTCAAACCCTACGCGTCGGATCAACCGGTGTTGAAGAAAATCGCGGGCCCACCTGTCATATATGTGTCTTGCCCGCTCAGCCGGTCTCTGCTTCTTTTTCTCCCTTCACGCCGCCGCCGCCCGACTCAAGCCTCCACGCGCCGCCGCTCGCGCCGCCGCCGCCGTCCCACTGCGCCGCCACCTGCTCACCGCCTCAACCGCCACATCTCGCCACCGCGCAGCAGCCCTTCTCCTCTGCGCCGCCCACGCAACAGCTCTGCGCCGCCCGCACAACAGCTCTGCGCCGCCGCCTGCACGCGTAGCCGCCGCCGCCGCCGCACCACGCCCTCACCGCCGCACGAGTCTCCCTCGCCAAGCGCCGCCGTACTCCACGCCATCCTCGTGCTCAGAGCCGCAGCCCCGCGCCGCAGCCACATCCGTAGCACCTTTTCACCCAGTGCTCGCCAGGTGCTCGACGTTTTGCCTGAGCCGTTGCTTTCGCGCCGCGTTCGTGTTCCGCACACCGTCAGTCAAGATGGGTCGCGAAAAGAGAAAGGGGAAGGAAGTCGTGGTCGAGAAGCCCGCTCGCAAGCGGACTCGCGCAGAAAAGGAGGCCGAGAGGGCCGAGATGGTGGCCAAGGCCGCCGAGGAGCAGGCATCAGGCCGTGCTCGTCCGTTCCAGATCAGGGAGGACCCCAGAGGCAGAGGCAGAAGCAGAGGCAGGGGTATGGGTAGAGTGAGAGGTGCCAGGGCCACCAGAGCCGCGACAGCAGCAGCAGCAGAGTCAGATCAGTCAGATACAGCTGCAGATTCAGATTCAGAGGCAGAGCAGTCTGAGCAGTCTCAGGGGCAGAGCACACAGGAGTCACCGACTCTACGACGGTCTGGCCGCACTCGGCAGACATCCCCAGCAGCAGAGACTTCACCAGCGACCGAGCGTCGTACTGGACCGAGGACGCGAGGAGGTCACCAGCCACAGGAGCCTCGCAGGTCCACAGCTGCAGCAGCAGCAGCTCGTAGAGCCGAGGCCCTAGAGGCCGAGCGCGCAGTGTTCCGTATGGACACTGTTGTGCGTCTGGAGCCAGGTGTGCTGCTCCAGAACTTGACCAAGGCCAATGCGGCGAAGGTCAAGAGGCTCAGGTGGAGTGTTCAGGAGGAGGACTGGTTCCCCGTGACCCGTGACAGCCGAGTTGACCGTAGGTTCTGGACGCTTCTTCAGGCCAGTTTCTACGAGACCTACCAGAGGCGGGGTCACAGGATCTTCCCGCACAGAGTGCTTGACTGGGTGTCTCTGAGGACAGCCGCAGGGGGAGCAGATGTCAGAGAGCACTTCGCTCACTTCAGGGGCCTGCCCAGGTTACTCCAGATTGAGCAGAACAGATATATTGAGGACTGGGTCAGAGTCTTCTATGCCACGGCCTGGATTGCTCCCGAGCGTCGAGCAGTACACTTTGTTTATGGAGGTCAGGTCTTTGGTTTGTCGAGAGCGACGATAGCAGGGATTCTCGGAGTTGACTTAGTTAACGTCTCCCTGCACGAGATGGTTTACGGAGATGCAGATCCACCGCGCAGAGCGATGATTGGCGGGATTGCACCCTCTCATGAGGCGATCTCTCAGTGTTTCCGCCAGCCGTTCCCTGCCTCCTACGCCAGAGTTCCCAGCCTGCTGACCCCAGAGGCATACGCAGTACACATGGCACTCCGGAGGACTTTGCTACCGAGGAGTGGCTACCCAGAGGGGTTTACATGACTGCAGCAGCTCCTGCTTCTACACATCCTCACTCACGAGCCGTTTGACATAGTTGACTTTATTCTGGCTGAGATAGAGGATGTGATCACAGACGGGATGGGTGTGGTGCGACAGTTTCCCTTTGCACACTGGATCAGCTATATATGTTCTATGATTGTGCCAGCAGAGTCACCCATCAGCGCTCCCTACCGTCACGACGAGGCTCCCCGGTTCCCAGTTTACCGACCGACAGCTCCACAGGACCGGAGGAGGGGCAGACAGGCAGAGAGAGCTGCCATGGCACAGTTGTCACCAGAGGCACAGGCCCGTGTAGCACAGGAGGACGAGGCACTGCTTGCCGCCGAGGCACAGCTTCCCGGGGGAGAGGATGAGATACACTGGTCTGAGCTTGAGTCAGACTCCTCCGAGGACGTAGAGTACTTCCCTGCAGCAGCCCCAGCTAGTCACGACCACGAGGCAGGGGGGTCTAGAGAGCCAGCTCCAGAGTCACCAGCAGCTGCTACAGTCTCTGAGTCTCAGGTGACTCAGCCGTCCGAGCTCACTTCACTTCTACAGCAGCTCGTGACCCAGCAGAGGGAGGACAGACTTGCTCAGGAGGAGGCCAGGAGAGCCCATGAGGCTCAGATTGCTGCTATTCAGAGAGAGGCAGCCCGAGAGCGTGCAGCGACAGAGGAGCGTTTTGTCGGCCTCATTGACAGAGTTTCACAGAGGACAGACGCTCAGTTCCAGCAGATGCAGCAGGGCATGATGGCGATGTTCGGGATGATCTCACAGCTTTACTCTCACACCGGACTCGCCCCGCAGCAGCCAGGACAGCCAGGCCTTCAGGGTGTTGGAGCACCTCAGCTTGCCGTTACACCAGCTCCAGCCCCTACTGCAGCTCCAGCTACCTCAGCGACACCGGAGACCACGTTCTCGATGTCCGCATTACTTGGGTCTGGTGGTCGTCCACTGTTCTCTCCACTGCCAGCGACCACACTCTTTCAGGACTCACCGTCAGCGGTTCAGTCGGTCGCCCTCCCTTCCTCACTTCAGGCAGCACCTTCAGGGGGAGGAGCAGTAGAGGAGTCCCTGCTTCCACAGTCGACGCAGCCGGCAGCTTCAGCAGTCACTTCTTCGGATATTGATACTTCTTCCGCTGGCCCGGTTACGACTTCAACGGACCCTCTACCAGGCAGTGCCAGCACGAGAGCCTCCACGACAGTCACCCCCCCAGTGAGCTCAGACCCAGACCAGCAGCTTCCGTCTGTCACCGAGGGTGAGAGTTCTCCGTCCGACGACGACGACCCGGACCGCTTCGTCGCCGTACCACGACAGCACGACCCGTAGCTCGCCTTTTGGTGCTTTGATGCCAAAGGGGGAGAGGTGTTAGGGGGAGCACCAGAGTTAGGGGGAGGACAGAGCTAGAGAGAGCTCGTAGTTATCAGGACTTTGATTCCTTGTATCTCATTTGGTGTTAATTCATGGATATGTACATTTGTCGCTTGAGTATGCCGTTCTTTGAGACATATCTATGGATTTCGTTTGAGCCGTTGAGCTCTTTGGTCCTGCTTTCGAGTTTGCTTGTGTTTATCCTGCTTTATCTTTCTCGCTCTCTCGTTATTTATGTTTGTGTTGTCATCAATCACCAAAAAGGGGGAGATTGTAAGCATCTAGGCCCTCAAGGTATGTTTCGGTGATTAATGACAACCATTATTGTGACTAATGAGTTTGTGTAGCTTAATAGATCATTATCGCTCATTTGGTCATATGTCAAAAGAGGCCCCTCAATTTCGGTTATTCTAAAAGGCGATCTCGGTTTTCAACTTATATATATGTCAAGGCTAAGGATCTTTCTAGTCCTAAGTGTCACAAGGTTGAGAAGGACACTTAGGTTAGTATAGGTTTTATAGTTTTGTAGTGATCGCACTATTAAGAGGGGTTAAGGCTTAGTAACTTGAGCATGGACATGGTCATTTGAAAATGGATGCACACTATGGTCACTCAGGTTTCTAGAAGTTTAAATAAGTGGTTCTCAAACTATATCTCAAGAATATTTGGATTTCACTCAAGACTCAAATCAGAAAAGACAAAATCAGAAAAAGTCTATACACCGGTTTAACCGACGCTCTCAATTTTCTATACGTCGGTTAAACGAAGTCAGCAGAGTCTGGACAAATTCAATACACCGGTTAAACCGACGTGTTTGAATTTAACGTCGGTGCATTGGTCCAGAGTTGGTTTTTCCAGGGAAATTCAAGTTCTATTCACCGGATTAACCGACGCTGTTTGAATCAAGACGTCGGTGCAATTGACCAGTGAGATGGTTTTTCAGAGGAATTTAAAAGTTGTACTCACCGGTTAAACCGACGATAGGTTTGAGTTAACGTCGGTGCAGTTGTCCAGAGACTTGGTTTTTCAATGGTTCAGTGGACAACTACACTCACCGGTTAAACCGATGGAACGTCGGTTAATCTGCCCCAGTTGTAACGGCTAGTTTTCAGAAGAGGCAGTTTACATTCACCGGTTAAACCGACGATGACAATGGGGGGAACGTCGGATTAACCGGCGATACGCAGTTTTCTGGCAGCTTTTCTCCAACGGCTCTATTTGTGTGAGCTGCCTATATATACCCCTCCAATGGGTCATTTCGCCCACTCTTGACACCAGGCAACATCCAAACACTCATACCATAGTCAAGAGCCACCTTGAGCTTCATCATTCACATACTTGTGCATTCAATCAATCAAGAAGCAAGATTAAGGACTTGAGTAGAGAGAAGCTAGTGTGCATCCGTTCTTGGTGATCGGTTCTTGCTCAAGTGAAGGCCTTAGCTTGTTACTCTTGGTGATTGGCATCACCTAGGCGATCTTGGTGATCGAGGTGTTTTCTCGCGGAGCTTGCCAAGGATTGTGGGAGCCCGGAGAAGAAGATTGTACGTGGCTTGATCTCCACCACGCCGGGATGGTGAACGGAGACTCTTAGTGAGCGCCCTCGTCTCGGTGACTTGGGAGGTGACAAGACTCTTTGAGAGTGTCACAACGTGGATTAGGGGTGTGTGCCAACACATCGATACCACGGAAAAAATCCGGTTGTCTCTTGTCCACTCTTTATATTCAAGCATTTTCTTTCATGCAATTTATTCATGAGCTTGACTTAGAGATCATAACTTAGCTCTACCTTGCTAGGCTTTACTTTGTTTTTATCTCTCTTAGCTTGTGTAGGTAGCTTAGTTATCCGGTTGGTGAATTGGTGCCCTACTAGCTTTGCATAGGTTAAGGTTGCCTTACTTTGTTTTAGAAATTGAAAAAGGCCCAATTCACCCCCCCTCTTGGTCCATCGATCCTTACATACTGTAGTATTACTGTAGCAAATCGTGGATTAATTAGGCTCATTAGATTCGTCTTGAAAAGTTACACTCATCCGTGAAAAAAATTCGCAAATAAATTTCATTTAGTACTCATACATACATTCGTCTTTTTGTGAAAAAAATTTCACCGTCTAACCAAACACAGCCCAGGCTAAGGCGGGGACCCTATCTATATTCCGGAAGATGGATAAGATATCCATCTTCCGGCCCACCTAGGCCCATCTGGCCATCTTCTTCCTCGGCTCGACCACCGCCACGCCTCCGCTGTTCGCCCCCGCCACCGCCGCCGCCCTGCCCGTCTCCGGCGGCTCCCGCCGCCGGAGTCGACGCCGCCGTCTCGACCGCGCCCTCCGTTGTAACATCCCAAAAATCTAACAAAACTAAATCACGCGCTAAAATATTTTTCTCTCCAAAGCATTTCATCGTTGAGCTGGAGATCCTCCTAAAACCCTAAACCCCAAATCCCGAGATCATTTCTCTGTCCCGAACACCCGATGTCCCATCCTCCTCTCCGCGCGACGCACGCGTGGCCGACCAGCCGTAGACCGCGCCGCGAATCCTGCCTGCAATCGAGCGCACGCGTCCGTCGCGCGTGGCCGGCCGGGGCCGCATCGCGTCGACGCAAATCCCGCCCTCTCTCTTTCCCTCTCTCTCTCCTTTCCTTTTTTTCTCTTTTCCTTTTTCCATTTTCTTTTCTTTCTCCCCCCTATCTCCTTCCTTCCTCCCTGTCACGCACGTCGGCCCCCTCTCTTCCCTCTCTCCTCCCGCACGCCGCTCGGCCCGGCTTGCCCCAGCTCACCACCACGCCGCCCCGTGCTCACGCCTCCCCCTCGGGCCGTACGCACGCCCGGCCCCGGACGCCGCTCGCCACGCGCGCGCTCACCCCGCCTACCCGTGCGCGAGCGCACACGCGCACGAACGCGGCACGCCGCGCCACGACGTCGCCCGGCCGCCTTCACGCGCGCACACCCGGCCTCTACTCGCTCGACCGCGCGCCAAGCTCCAACTCGGCCCCGCACCGCCTGCGTGAGCTCGCCCACCCAGACCCCTCTGCACGCCCACGCACACGCGGCCGCGCCGCGACCCGCGCGCCCGCGCACGCCACGTCGCCGTTCCCGCTCGCCCTGCCCGCCCGCGCACACCGCCGCCGCCTGCCACGCGCAGTCGCCCAGCACGACGCCGTGCCGCCCTCGCCAAGCTCCCACCTCGCTGCAGCCCTCTCACCGGCCAAGCCTGCCCCGCTGCTGCCGTTTCAACACCGCCGTCGCCTCAGCAGCAGGCTCGCCGCTGTTCGGGTTGACGCCGGGCTGCCACACGCTCGCCGCGTCAACGCTGCACCACCACGGCGACAAGACCACTCCGGCAGCACCCGCCCCACACCATTAACGCCGCCGAGGAGTCGCATCACGAGCCTCGCCGGCCACCCCGCCACCACCTCCCTCTCCACCGACCTACTTCGCCTATAAAGGGGGGCCAAGGAGCACCCCGGCGCTCCCACAAACCGCAGCGCCACCGCCCGCCGCCTTCTTGCCCTTCTAGCGCCGCCACCAGCACCGCCCTCGCCGCCGCCGCTGGCCACCGTGGCCAGGCCACCACACGCCACCTCCGCCCGAGGTGAGGTAGGGGATCAATCCCCCGCAGCTTCCTCTCTCCTTCCCCCTCGATCCCGGCCGCCGCCACGGCCCAGAGAGCCCGAATCGGGCCGCCGCCGTCCCGCACGGCCGCCTCCCCTATTTCCCGTGGAAGGGGAAGGAAGGGGATGGCAGTTTTGCCACTAGCCCCCTCCACTTTCCTCTAATCCATAAAGAACCCTTCCCCTTATAACCCTTTTCCCAAAAACACCCTCCCTGTTTTCCTATTTTACAAACAAACCCTCCGTTATTTAAACCTAATTATAACCAGACCCCTGCACTGTTCTAATAGGCCCAAATATTCTTAGAAATTATAACCAAGCCCTTTCTATTCCAGAAAAAATTACAAACAAGTCCCTGAACTATTGATTTAACCCTAACCACCTCGTTGCCCTATCATTTTATGTACCAAATGAACTCTGATCAACCCGAAACTTTACCACGCCTCTTATAACTTAGTTTCAGCCATGCCATTAGAAAACCACTCGAAAATATTACTCCGTACTCCATATTTTATGTGTTTCCCTTTCGAGCTCAAAGATAAACTTTTATTTCTGTGTCTTGATTGTGTGCTCGATTGTTTGCGTCGTATATCACGGTGTGAACGAAGGAGAGCCCGCTAACGAGCAGTACTACGATCAAGGGAACGAGGACCAGTTCCACGACCCCGAGCCCGAAGGACAGGACCTCCCCGAAGGCTACGAAGACGGCAAGTTCAATCCCATCCTTTGATGCATGTTTCTGTCCTAGTTTTTATAAACACAACCCAATGGCCAGCTTTATAAAATTGCATATGTTTTGCTTGTATGAAGACACGGTTGGATAGCCACCCCTTGATTTGTGATGACCATTCCTTGACCACCTAGATTAATGTCTGATTTTGCTTGGACGTTAATCGATATTAGAACGCTTAGGACTTTACTCATAATACTATTTATTTTATAAAGAAAATGTGTGTGTATGGGATGGGATAAATGTGGTGTTTTTGTAAAGAAAGTTTAGACGGTATGGATGGCATTTCTACGGATTTGCCATTTGGTGAGCTCGTGCCATTATGGCAGGGCAAAGGAGGGAGATATCCATCTTGTCGTGTCTAAGGACCGAGTTGGTGTGTCATCTCACCTAACTCCACTATCGTGCAAACCACTCGACCGTTGAATGGGCAACGGCTTAGCATAAATCCCACTAGATAATTTGATAGCCATCAGGAGAGCTGAGAGCAACGGGTGACTAAGGAAAAGGGATAAGCCCAGAGTGACTTATGCCCGGTTATACCTAAGTGAACGGTCGATGACCCCTTGGTGCATCCCGTGATGGCTAGTCAGGTTTAGCTAAGGTGGGTAATGACTATGTTAGGATCTACACCGACACGACGGTGTCCGAGTTGTGGTATCCTACTTGTGGGTAAAGTTGCACACCTGTGCAGAGTTAAAAGCTATTCGAATAGTCGTGCCCACGGTATTGGGCGAGTTACGGTGTGGTCTCATAACTAGTGTTTTATTGGGATGGGCTGGTGTGAGTTGTTTTGAAATTGTGTCCGGCAGTTGTGCCGTGTGCTACGACGGACGGGGAGTCCGGTAGCAGTTTGAAACTTAAACTCCGTGTTACTCAAAACAAAAACTGGTTTCCGAAATGTTTTCTGCTAAATAAACCCCTGCATAAAATTTAGTTTTCTGCAAATTAAACCGCAACCTTACCCTTGATTTACCTGTGCATATTATTCTGATGTAACCCCCTCCGTGGGTGTGGTTGGACTTGCTGAGTACGTTTGTACTCACCCCACTTTTACTTTTACAGAAGAAGACCCAGACTTCGTGCCAGACGACGCTGAGTAGGATTATCGTTCTACACCCAACCTTGCCTGTGGAATCGGCCCTGTTGAGATGCCTCCGCTGTCGCAATACTCTGAGCCTGTTCTAGACCCCATGTAGTTTGCGGTCTGATATTATGTCGTAGCTTGGTTAATTATTATTATTATATGTATCGAGTGTCCTCCAAGGTTTGTACGGTTTTGAACCATCTGATGTAATAAATGTGGCATCAGCCTCCTGGGACTAGTGTTTTTGTATCACATTTAAGTTTTCTCTTATGAGGGGACGCTTCATCCGCCCACCCGCCACAGGCGCATCCCCGCCCTCTCTAACCTCTCCGGCACCACTCCCCCGCCCGGGACCTGGCCCGACTGACGGCAACCACCACCCCGGCCGGGAGCGCTCCGCCGCCTCGCCGCCCACCCACCAACCACCGACCACCGCCTGTCGATTCCTCCCCCCCCCACCCCCTTCTCTTCTATGGCTGGAGGCCATTGAAGCCCCCCGACCCCCGGTAACCCCAAACCCTAACCGCTGCCGGCCTCGACCACCACCCCGACCGGCGGCGACCTCGCCGCGGGCCGCTCCCCCCACCTCCTGCCCCCGGCCCCCAACCCCGAACCCTAACCCTAACACCTCAACTGTGGCGGACGCCGACGGCGGCGCTCGGCGGAGGAAGAGGAGAGGAGAAGAAGGAGATTGTGCGGCTCCCGTGGCCTGCACGAATCTCAAACATCGGAAGGTGAGGGGGCTTCCCACCTTCCGGAAGATACATAGGATTGGCGGGCTCAGGCAGGTGGCCGGATCCGTAGCAGGCTTGTGCACGGCCCAGGAGGGGCAGCGTGCACAGCCCAGGGGCTGGGCGAGCGGCCGTGCAGGCAGCAGGCCACGCGGCACAAGGCCCTGTAGGTCACGCACGGGGGCGGAATTTTTTAAAATTTTATATTATTTTTTTCCGATTTATCAAAAATATATGCCGAATTTTTTTTTTTTTGCAAAAATGTCATCCTGCCGCCAGTTCATCCGGCGGAAGGCAGGTACCGCCGGATGAACCGGCGGTATGGTTACTGTAGCGACTTCCAGCGGCACTGTAGACCGGCGGTATGGTTACTATAGCGGCACCGGGAATTTTTCATCTAAACAACGCTAAACTTGTTGTAATTACAAAGTTGTTTAGATCGGCGATTTCCGGTGCACTCCCGATGACCAGCACGACTTGTTTAGATCTGATTTGTTAGATCTAAATGTTGTGTCGATTATTTAAACACTAGAATGATTCTAAATGAAAAAAGTTTGAATTACAAAGCTGTAGATCTCGTCAAGATCTATAATTTTCGTATAAATTTTATCTCCATCCGAATCCATATGAATTTGTTATAATTTTTTGAAAATTCGCTACAGTGATTTGCTACAGTAACCGCCGGTTGAATTGGCGATCGCCACTACAGTGCCTCTGGAAGTCGCTACAGTAACCATACCGCCGGTTCATCCGGCGGTACCTGCCTTCCGCCGGATGAACTGGCGGCAGGATGATATTTTTGCAAAAAAAAAATTCGGCATATATTTTCGATAAATCGGGAAAAAAATAATATAAAAATTTAAAAAACTCCACGGGTGCGCAACCAGCTTGGGGCACGCAGCCCAGTGGGGAGGCAGCAAGCTAGCACTGCTGGTTCAGCCCACGCGCAAGGCGGAGGGGTTTTGCAGCCCAGTTCGCAGTGCACGATGCTAGCAGGAGTTTGCAGCCCACTCGAGATTTGAAAGGCTCGGTTTGCATTTTCTCCTTGCTCAAGAATTTCGATTCATGTTCACCTGATTGGATTAGTTCATTAGCTTGTGTGAATCAGCTTTTGCTTCTACTAATGACTCTGAGTGACTTGCATGCCTAGTTAACTTGTGGTTGCCAATATTTGTTAATCTTTGCATCCATAATTTAAAGGGACTCTTTTAAAGTGATTAGTTCCAATAGTGAGACTGTTGATCGGTTTTTTAGTTAATCTTTGCTTCCGCTTGTTTTTGGCTTTGCTAACCATTGATTGTCGAACCTTTACTTGCCTAGTGAAGTAAGCTCTTTTGCGAGTCTCATTTGAAAAGCTTTTTCGGCGTTTTGATAATTTGGTGCTTCCGCTTTGCACTGTGTTTTGCTCGAGAGTTTGCTTCTCGTTTGCTTTTGCTTTACGTCAAGCTTTACCTAATCGCTAGCGTGTCACCGGTTGATTCGTACCATCTTGGTGATTAGAAGATAGGTGCTTTGAATAGTGAATTGGAGTCGGTTTTTCCGGAGAGATTTTTATTGGCTCACATTCACTTCCCTTTGGTCGCCCGTCCCGGTCCCGTAAAAAGAATGTGCACGGTGGCACACTGCTGAGTTTCCTCCTTGTCACCCTGTGCCCCTGTGTCTGCAGTTCCACAGCTGGGCCGGTCCAAACCAGCGAGACCAGACAGAAGCGCGGAAAACATGTGCAACACATGCTTCCAACAGCGCGAGCTCACTCCAGCTTCAGCCATAGGCCGATAGGCGAGAGCACCGTACCAGAACGGAGAACCCCACGGGGAAAAAAGATCACGGCTCGGCAGGCTCCCCACTTCCCATTCGGCCGGCAGCGGCGGCAGGCGACAAGAGCGGGGCATGTGCTCGCCATCCCGTAAAGCCGGCATGCGCTACGTGCAAAGTAGGCGCGATCTCAAGGCGGCACGGCCTCTCGAGGCAGGAAAAGCCGCGGGGCGATCCTCGCCTGTGACGAAACAAAGGAAGCGGCAGAGGACATGCATTGACAATGCGAGGATGCTCGATCGCCAGCCAGCACTGGCCGGGGTGCCGCAGCCACGGCTCCAGCCTCTAGGTCTAGGATTCTCGCCTTCTCCTCGGGGTGATTACCAATCAGCTTTGCAGCCGCAACGCATCCAAAGAACAGAGGCATGGCGATAAAAAAAATCAAGCTACTGCTGCTCAGCTCAGGGAATGTCGCAGGAGGAAACATGCGTAGATTCTCATTCCGAGCGAGACACCGGTCTTTCAATCCATCCATCATTGATTTTGATTGACCCATTCCGAGCTAAATTTTGATTTTGGTGCCACCCACCCTCTACCCCCTCCTAGCTCTGCTGCTTCTCGGCTGGCCTCACTTACTGGTCAAAACCACGGAGTAAAAGCTAAGGGGTGTGTTTAGTTCGCGAAAAGTTTTAGTTCGCGAAAAGTTCGTGAAAAATTTGTTGTAGCACGTTTCGGTTTTATTTGGCAACTATTATCTAATTATGGAGTAATTAGTCTCAAAAGATTCGTCTCGTCATTTACAACCAAACTGTGCAATTAGTTATATTTTTTAACTACATTTAATACTCTATACATATATCGTAAGATTCGATGTGATGTGCGTCAGTGAAAAATTTTGGGAACTTTTCGCGGAACTAAACACAGCCAAGGCAGCGTTTAGTTCCTAAATTTTTTCTACAGTATACCCGTCACATCAAATTTTCAAACATATATATGGAGCATTAAATACAGTTAAATAAAATAACTAATTATACAATCTAACTGATTCTTACGAGATGAATCTAATGATATTAATTAATTCATAATTGGATATTAATTGTCAAATAATAACAAAACGTGCTACAGTATCCAAACCCAAACTTTTTCACCAACTAAACACCCCCTAAAATAGCACTGAAAAGAGAAGGGAAAAAAAAGAAAACATCAACTTTGCAAGCAGTGGCGCTAGAGCACAAGCATACAGCTAGCTAGCGGCGCACGGCCGCCGCCGGACACGAACAAAGCAGCCGTTTTGGAGCTGACTTGCAGTACGAAAGCGGCCAAGAACTGCCGGCCGCCGCCGAGCTGGAAAGAGCGCTTTGGGCCTCGGATACGACGGGGGATCCAAAGAACAGGACAGGCCAGCAGTACCCGGTATCCAAGTCCCAGCAGGAAACGGAGCCAGAAAGGCACAAAGCGCCCGATCTCGATGACGCCCACGGCGACTCTGCACGAACGAGATCTCCTCAGGAAAAAAAAAGGAAAGAAAGAAAGCGCCCGCCTTTCTTTCAGAGCTCTGAGGGGGTGTTTATATGGCGAAAAAGTTTGGGTTTGGATAGCGTAGCACGTTTCGTTGTTATTTGATAATTATTGTCTAATTATAGATTAATTAACATCAGTTGTTACTTGACAATTATTATCTAATCATATATTAATTAACATTATTAGATTCATCTCGTAGGAATCAATTAGACTGTATAATTAATTATTTTTTCCAACTAAATTTAATAGTGTTCGAAAACTTGACGTGACGGATGATGTAGAGAAAAATTTGAGAACTAAACGTTGCCTGACTATAAAACTGAGCAAAAGCATGGTCGCAACAACCACAAAATGATGAGCATCACGGACAAGAATTTGTCGTGCAGACCGGAGAGTACTACGAGTAAGCTATAAGCAGGTCTGATCCTTTTTAACGGTGTCTGGCAATCCTGACAGACAGCACAAGGCCAAGGTTCAGAGAGAGCACATAGCAAATGAACAATCACAGGAGAACAAGGACTTTGCTTAGCAGCTCATATGCTCCCACTACTGCAATTAAAACTCCTTTGTAGCTACAATAGGAGGAGGGGGATCTACCTAGGTGGCTAGAGAAAAGACACCTACGACAAGCATCAAAAGAGGAAAAATAAAGAAAGAATGGCCAAACAAAAATTAAAAAAAGGTGCTCCCCGCAAAGTTCCTTTCTGCCATGGATTTCTCCGGTGAATGCAGGCCAGGAACGTGCCACCCAAACCCAACCCAACAGGGAAATTTTGAACCCTTCGCTTTCCCTCTTCGATCGCTCCAGCCTCGGCTGGCCGCGGCTCGGATCACGCGACCCGGCGGCCTCACACCTGCTTCTTGGCCTCGGCCTCCTCGGCCTGTCCGTCGCCGCAGCTGTCGATGCCGGCCTGCTCCTTCCCCTCCTTGGGGCTCTCCAGGGCCCGCTTCTCCTCCTCTTCCTCCTCGTTGTCGCCGCCGGCCTCCTTCCCCGGGGCCGCGGCCGCGCCGCCGCCGCCGCCGCCCCGGCGCCGGTTCTCGGCGCGGGCCTTGAGGACGTCGAGCAGCTCGCGCATTGCCTCCGCCTTGCCGCTCCTGCGGTTCTTGATCAGCACCTCGCTCACGTCCGCCGGCGTGATCTCCGCGGCGTCGACCCACTCCTCGAGCCCCTGCAGGACCGCCGCGTCGCCGAGGCGGCCCAGCTCCTCGTCGCTCTGGAAGCCGAGGTAGTTCTTGAGCAGGATCCTGAGCGCCGGGAACGAGCAGTAGGACATGAAGATGTGCATGTCCATGCGGCCCGACCGGAGCAGCGCCGGGTCCAGCTTCTCGATGTGGTTGGTGGTGAACACGAAGATGCGCTCGGCGCCGCAGCACGACCACAGCCCGTCCGTGAAGTTGAGCAGGCCGGAGAGCGTGATCGACCGCCCCGCCCCGGCGCCGCCGTCCTGGTCGATCGTGCCGTCGATGCTCGGCCGCGGCTTGGGCGCCGCTGCCGGCGGCGGCTTGGCGCGGTTGGTGAGGTCGACGGAGCAGTCGATGTCCTCGATCACGATGATGGACTTGGACGTGGTCTTCATCAGCAGCTTCCGGAGCTCCGCGTTGCTGCCGACCTCGGTCAGCTCCAGGTCGTACACGTCGTAGCCGAGGTAGTTCGCCATGGCTGCGATCATGCTGGACTTGCCCGTCCCGGGCGGCCCGTACAGGAGGTACCCGCGCTTCCAGGCGCGGCCGGTGCGCTCGTAGAAGGCGCTCCCGTCGGCGAAGTCGCGGAGGTCGGCCATGATCGCCGCCTTGCGCGCCGGGTCCATGGCGAGCGTGTCGAACGTGCTGGGGTGCTTGAACGGCACGGGGTCCCAGGGCAGGCCGCGCGCGTCCATGGCCCCGCCGCGCGCGTTGGTGTAGAGCAGGCGGTCCTGGCTGCGGCGCCGGATGTCGGCCGCCGCGGCGAGGATGTGGTCGAGGTACGCCGGGAGCAGCTTGTCCCTGTCCCCGCGGCGGATGCGGAGCGTGAAGCGGCGCTTCTCCTCGGGGAGCGGGCGCCACGAGAAGCCCTGGCCCTGGCGCGGCGCGACCACGTGCTCCCACGTGACGGCGGCGCCGGCGAAGGTGTCGGCGACGCGGTCGCTGGCAGCGAGCCCGAAGGTGAAGGAGGAGGCGTTGAGCGGGCGCGAGAGGCTGAGGCGCGCCCCGGACGCCGGCGCCGCGGTGCTGCTGAGGTAGAGCTGCACGGCGTCGTAGATCTCGTTGGTGCTCATGCCGTCCATCTCCGTGACGTCGAAGTAGCAGTAGGGGGAGAAGGACCGCGTGAGCCTCCCCAGCAGGCGCGCCACCGCCGCCCGCAGCTCCGCGGGGAACACCGCGTGCAGCACCCCCTGCAGGAACGCGAACGCGCCCATCAGCGACGCCAGCACCGTCCAGTACTCCTTCATCTTCCCCACCTCCTCTCTCTCTCTCTCTCTCTCTCTCTCTCTCTCTCTCTCTCTCTCTCTCTCTCTCTCTCTCTCGGGTTCTTGTGCCTCTTGTTCTCGGGACGGGCAGGAAGCAATGCGCGCGGGGCGGGCAGGAGGAGTCAAGGCTGGACCTTTGAGGCTTTCTACAAGCGGAGGCGACGCATTTATAGGAGATGCGGCAGAATGGAGAAAGATTTGAGGAGAGGGGAGGGATTTAGGCACCGTTTAGTTCCCAAAATAAAAGTTTTTGATTGTCAAATCGATTGTTTGACCAGATGTTGGAATGATTTTTTGACACTAATTTAAAAACTAATTTCAGAACCCGCTTGGAAACCGCGAGACAAATCTTTTGAGGCCTTTGACCGCACCATTAGCACATGTGGGTTACTGTAGCACTTATGGCTAATCATGCACTAATTAGGCTCAAAAGATTCGTCTCGTCGTGTACATCCAAACTGTGCAATTAATTTTGTCGTTTACCTACATTTAATACTCTATTCATATGTTCAAAAAAGGAGGCAAAAAATTTTGGGAACTAAACGGCCCCTTAATGAGGTGTGCGACAGACAGCGAGAGAGGTCGCTGTCAATGGAGCTGGCATGTACAATGGTGTAGATGGCTGCTGTCTATAACTGTTTAGAATACTGCATATAGACAACTAAATAGACAGTTTGTATAATGGAACGTCTATTGATGTGTCTGTTAGCTATTTAATTTATACATGGGCACATAAAACACGGTGATCAAGTATGGAGTTGATCTTTGTATACTTTGTTGTTGCATGTACCAAATAATGCTTCGTGCATCCAAATAAATCATACATATCTTATAAGAAACATAAATATAATATATTTATATTTATATATATTTGGAAAATGTGACTTAACTAATCTCTCATCCATTTAATTTAAACATGGATTCATGCATCATGATTATCAAGCGTGACGAACTAGATTTTTGCTATATTGTTGCTTTCCCTAGAGGAATCATATTGTATGCTATTTGAGATAATACAATGGAACTATAATGTAATTTTGTAAAATGGCTAGGGGCTCTATGATAAAAATGGATAGCAAATATCTACTGAAGTCTTCATCTCTTTCGATCTTTCTCAGCCTATCTCTCTCTCTCTCTCTCTCTCTCTCTCTCTCTCTCGTCTTCTTGTGTTGACTCCGCCTGAGCACCGCCATGGCCGATCTTAAGGGGCAAGATGACATGCGGTTGAGCAGCGTGATAGAGAGAGCAACAACATCGGGGGCGCCGGGCAGGGCTGTGCGGAGGCGCAGCTAGCTCGACGCAGCGGCCAGGTCTGTGCGGCGGTGGCCAGCTCGACGCTGTGGCCAGGACAAGGCTGCGTATGCGGCGGCGAGGGCAAGACTTCGGCGCGGCGGCAGGGGCAAGGTTACGCTGCACTCACCTCCCGCACTCGATCCATCCAATCTGTCGGTGAGTTGAAACACATCGTACAACGGAGGAGCTGCTGTCGCTGTGGCATGGGAGCACGAGCCGGTGCCGTCGTCTCGGCACCGCGCGGTTCAGCCTCGCAAGTCGGGATTAACCGAATAAAGACGGCGTATTGATTGGCGTTGTACATGCCCTAAGTAGGTGGTCAGACGAATCTCGGAGAGGGCGGCGAGATGGAGGAATCGAGGAGAGGCAGGCAGGCAGCACCGCACGAGCAGCAGGAAGAGGAAGAGGAGGGCGAGATTTGAGAGCACATGGAAGGTTGCAGTGCTGCGCCGCGACGCGAGGCCAGGCGAGGCGGCCGTGGCATACGCATACCAAGAGAGATCTTGGTCGCTGGGGGGGCACACTGCGAGGGAGATTTGCAAACTGTGCAGCGTCATCAGGGATGGGGTGCTGCCATCCTGCCAATCGCTCTGGCTGATGGGTACTTGCCCTGGGCTACGGTTGGAGAGGCTGACACCACGGCCCTTCTTGGACCTTGTCCACAAGCGTTCGGGTCAACACTCAACAGGATCAACAATGGCTGCTGCTGGCCTGCTAGCGATGAATGGGGTATGGATGTGTTGCCACCGTCGTATGAAACCTCCAAGTTCCCTCTACTCCCTACTCCGTGTTTGGTTTGAGCTGGAAAAAAATTCGCGAAATTTTTTTGTACTTTTGACTGTTAATTTAAAGTATTAAATAAAATCTAATTACAAAACCACCTGCAGGATCCCTGATAAATTCACGAGACCAATCTAACGAGGCATTTGACCGCACAATTAGAGGATAGTTACTATAGTATCACTATAATAAATTATGAATTAATTACCATCATTAGATTCATCTCGAAAAGTTGCACCCATCTGTGAAAAAGTTTCGCAAATAAACTTCGTTTAGTACTCCATGCATGCATTCGTCTTTTTGTGAAAAAAATTTCGTGGTGTCAACCAAACACGGCACTAGTCAAAGAGATCACATTTGGTGGCTGAAAATTAAACCACAGCTCTATTGCTTTTGACCTAGTGAAGGACAAGTCCGTCAATGAGATGAAAGTTGCAATTTGCAGTACGATTGGAAATTTCCTGTTGGAAAAATAGCATGCAGTAGGTACCATGCAAAGACCTTGCTGGTTCCCACTTCACAACACGAGTCTTGGCTTCCTTTTTTTTCTTTAGAGGAACTCTCATTGTTCTTTGTTAGCAACGTTTTGATTATTCATACGCTGGCTTATATTTTCTTCATAAAAGAATTGAGTTGTACTCTACCTGACACTTAACCGAAATCAAAACTGTCGCATTTACTACTGACTAAGGAATTTGAAAGTCGCCTTGATCACGGAGACACGGAGCAATTCGGCCAGAGCCCTGAGGTGGATGGTTTTATATATGGGCATTATTGCACATTCAATACAATTTAGAACGTAATTGTTTGCTCCTCCTGCATTTGTAATTTGTTAATGATGTCTAGTATTTTCAGAAGCTCATGTCGGGATTTTAGTGCTAAAAAACAGTGCATATACTAGTGTAGAGAAGCCTTTGAGTTTTACATGTTTCCTTCTTTTCTTTTCGAGTAAATTGCACTCCAAGTCGTTATAGGTAGATCATATTTGAATTACATGCATAGTATTATTAAAGCTCAAAATATCAAATTGTTGTTATAGGTAGATCATATTTGAATTGTTTTAACCAACAATAAGACATAATTTACGATAATAAACAGAGTGATGTATGGTAAAAAATAGTATAATCATTAAGGGTACAACGACATGCAAATGTTTGAATTTTCAATACTATCCGCGCAGATGCGGGCTATACACCTAGTTGGAATTATATTGTGGGTAGCTAGGATAGTTTCAATAGAACCGAAGTCATCTTAGGGGATGCACAAAAGGTCTTCAGGTTCAACTCACATAATTAGAGGAAAAGCAAAATTATAGATCCTGCAACATCATATTGTTACAAATTAGGCCGGGACTCTTTTTAGCACCCATATTCTGGGACAGAGCTCGGTCAGCAAAAGTTATAGAGCATCCACATCAGTACTACGTGAATACATGAACAAATGAAACATACCTATGATAAGCAATTTTGATTATCTACATATCCCGAAAAAAAATCCCCCAACTATTAACACGTACATCATTTCAACGATTTTCTTTGTCGATCGTGGTACGCAACACACAAATGTTTGAAAAGCAGCATAGGAAAACTGAAAGCGGACATTTCACCACCATGTCCAGGTTTAACACGCATTGCACACGGTATTTCGAGGAAATTAGCAACGCCCCAAAGCATGTCACGGTCGAAGTTTGAAAAAAGAAAAGGCATGTCACGGTCGAAGGTTCGAAGCACTGCAATCCAAAAGGATGATCTGGACGAAGATCGCAATGAGCCACTGTTGCCGGACACGAAAGATTCTTCTTGCCCTTTTTAATACGGTCTAGACCATTCCTTGACGTACGTGTTCCAGCTCATGATCGTGCCATGCTACCATTTCCTAGCTAGGAACTACCATAACTCAAAAAAAAAAAGCTAGGAACTACCAGAACTAGACAAAGTGGATTGAAGCACAGGCAGAAGATCCATCCAAAAGCTAATAGTGACCTAATGGAGATTAAGATAGTGTCAAATTTTGGATAAAGATATGATGGCTTGAAAATGTGGTCCAAAAGCTTATAACCTAATGTATGGGTCAAGATAGATATATATTGTCAAATTTTTGGGTAAAGGTTGGGTGACTTGAAAAATGTAGTGCAAATAAAAATGTCACGGCAAAAGACTGTTGGCGGCAGGATTATATTGTTTGCTTCCGTAAGCTGCCTAAGGTTGCCTTCATGACTGCAAGTAATTCTGTTTCACGAAGATTTTAGAAAAAGGAGTCCAGCGTCTTGTGTGGTTATCTGAATTTGAAACGGAAGGCCTGGGTCACCCTCGTATACCTGTGGCGCAATCGCACTGGGACACTGACACCCACAAAGTATACTGATCAGGACAAGTCATACACGAAAAAAGCATAAGAATGCAAGGATTAATAGACCGACATGGTCCCAGAATTGGTTTGTGCGTTGTGGTTGCCACGTATACAACTGTACAAGTGTGTATACCTTTTTTGCAAACAAAAAGAAGAAGAATAAGAAAAGAAAATGGTTTCCAGAAAGACCGTACCTTTTTTGTTAGTTTAGCTAGTCTTTTTTGTTCGTTTAGCCTCGGCTTGAAACTGTATCTGGCCTGCAAGAAAGGGAAGAACTTGACGTATTTTCTACTATGCTAGATAGGAGCATACTAGCAGACGAGAAGAGCGTCGGTATCCGTACTCACTCGAGTAAATTAACACGCCCCCAAATCCTCGGGTCGGAGTCCTGGGATGGATTAGACTGAACAAGTGGATGGAGAGCAAGACGCCTGAAACCGGCGGGGCCTATTCCCTCCGTCCCGAAATATAAGTATTTGTTGACTTTCAGACATCGCGTTTGACCATCCGTTTTATTCAAAAATTTTGTGAATATATTGTTTATTTTGTTATGATTTGATTTATCATCAGGTATACTTCAAGTATAACTTATTTATTTTTATATTTCTATAAATTTTTTGAATAAGACGGATGGTCAAACGCGATGTCTGAAAATCAACAAATAATTATATTTTGAGACATAGAAAGTAGTTTTTAGAGCGTTCATCCCGAGACCATTTGGTCTCGGTTGGCTTCTCGCTCTGTGGCCTTGTCCATTGTCCTTCCTCCGTTCCAGGCACCGCCGCGCCGGGGGCCTGGGGAGGTCAACCGGGCAGCCAACGGAGCATCGGACGTCGTACTAAACACGAGCTACCATGCTCCTGGACTTATCGTCTCAGCGCTCGATGCAGCCGTCAGATGCGTACTGCTGTTAAGATCAGTCTGAAGAAACAGTGCTGCAGGTACAACCAGCGATGCGACGCGCCTCGTTGAGTGAACCGTACCGGTAATGGTGTCATTAAGATTAGAAGCGGTAGCGTGGCTCCGAAACGGACCATGCTAGTCCGCGCGCGCGCCCCAGGAGGCTTCCTGGCGCGCGATCTCGGACAGCAGCAATCTTTCCTTTTTTGGAAAGTTTTTTTCTGTATTTTTCTACTTTTGGAAATTTATAATTTGTAAATATAAATTTTTAGTATAACTTTTGCGCGTCTTCAGTGGAGAATAATCATCATAACTTTTTATGATATACATAACTTTTACGTATAACTTTTTTCTAGCAACTTGAAGAATAATTTTTTAGTACAACTTGTACTTAACTTTTAGCATAACTTGTAGAATGTTATCTTTATCAGGGAGACTTCTCGTACAAATTTTTTTACACAAGTTCATCATACAACTTTTTACGCATGAAATTCATCATACAACTTTTGAGTACAAATAGTCAACAATTTTTATAAAAAAAAAGTTGTCAAGAGAACTTCAACACATAATAGAACATAAAAAAAAAGAGAACAACTGAAAAGGAAAAATTCTCATCATAACTTTTTATGGTGTACATAACTTTTACATACAACTCTTTCGTAATAACTTGAAATACAATTTTTAGCACAACTTTCATGATACATATATAACTTAATGTATATTTTTATAAATATAACTTACAGAGGACAACATTTTAGCATAAATTGTATAAAAATGTTATCTGAAAGATTTCTCGTATAACTTTTTACGCTCAAATTTATCATACAATTTCGAAACACAAGTCTCGGTATAATCTTTTAGTATGATTTTCATGCAAAAGTTGTCAATGAAATGTGAAGGAAAAAAATAGAAATGAAAAAAGAAAATAAATACCTGGACCGTCACGTCACTCACTCACGTGGGTGAGTGCAGCTCGCGGCAGCTATAGCATCGCGCGCTAGGAAGGTTGGCAGCGCGCGCTTGCTGTTTTGGATTGTTTGCACAGGACCCCGAGTGAAAAAACTGAAAATTGTTTGCACGGTCCGGCTAATGTACCGCGACGTGTCTTTCGTGGGCTCACTGTGACACCTCAGCTGAGCACGGTGGGTGGCCGTCCGCGGTGCCGGCGCGGCGATCAACTTTCGAGCCTGCGGTCGATGCAGCGACGACAGGGCAGTGGCAGAACGCAGCTGATCGAGGAGTAGCTAGGGGCATCCCATGATCGCTTCCACTCGAGCAGTCAAGCTACTGGAGTACTCCTACATGGCAATAGATGTAGCGTGGGCGCAAACCGCTGCTCCGCGCATCATGGCCATGGCGGCACTGGCTGAACCATTGAGGTTTCAGGTCAGGTCTGGTGTCGACCTCGACGCCTGGTCCTGCAGCGCAGATTGAGATGCCACAGAGCCTCTGGAGTGCGGGAGCGGGAAGGAGACGGTAGGCGCAGGCACTAGGCAGGCAAGGCGTCAAAGATCTCATGAGCAGTGCGGTGCGGTGCGGCCACCATCTGATCTCCCTCGGATCTCCTGGCCGATGGTGCTCATCAGGCCATCTGGCCGTGGGCACAGACGCACAGTGCGACACGGCCGAGAACTGAACAGGAACGAGACACCACTCACACGCGGGCAGGCACAGCACACAAGGCTGCTAGTGCTGCCGCGCCTGCAGGCCGCAGCTGCTGGGTCCGAAGGGCAAGCTATGACTATTTTATGAGCAGCAGAGCCCAGAGGCAGAGGGTAGGGACAGCGTAGCTGGGCGCACGGCGTCAGGACATCGGATACCTTTACGCATTGATGGCCAGGGGCACTGTGCGTGCCTGCTGGTGTGTGTTTGTGTGGCGGGTAGGGGCAGCAGGCTCAAGCCGCCAGGGCGCGCGGCAGCGGCTTTCCCGGCCGCGACCGCCAGCCAGCCAGAGCCAGCGGTGGCGGGCGTACTGGCGCGGCAGCGGGCGCCCTGCCCCGCGGCACCGGCAGCTCTCGCGCCGTGCACGCTGCCGCGCGCGGCCGCAGTCACGTCGCTGGCGCCCGCGCCGGTGAGGAGCAGGAGCGATCGCGTTCCGGGGTTCGCGTCCGACGACCACCAGCCTGTGCGGTCTCGGGTCTTGTCGGCCGCCCGCCACGAATCCTGCGTCTGACGACGTGCGGTGCGGTGAGGTGAGGTGCGGGCCACCGGTAACATGATCCTCAGCCTCCGTATCGGTGCGGCGAGTACGACAGCATCCGTATCGATGGACCTGTACTTGGGGAAACCATCTCCAAGGTGACCGCGATGCAGGCATGCAGCATTGCAGCAACGCGCACGGCGCAGGCGGGCACCACCATGGACCACCTAGATGGCTAGATGGACCTTTGGGAATCAGGCAACTAGGCAAGGCACAATGCAGTGAGGCATGGTCCTTGATGAGCAGCTGCATTCAGCAGCTTGAGCCTTGAGCCCCAGAATCAATCGCCGTGCCGTGAACCAGAATCCGGATCCAGCCAGAGCCCAGAGGCAGGGGCATCATCGCATCGCATGGACTTGCTGGCCGCCTCGGCCTCGCTTTTGTTTTGTTCGCACCTGCGCCGAATCCTGGACCCGTCCGTCGCATCCATGATCCATCATCTATCCGGCCGTCTGCGATGGATTCGCTCGCCGGCCCGGCCAGAGCCAGCCATCGCCTCGACCTCGAGGCCAGGCCGCCGTGCGCGATGATTGCCCTCTGCGGCGCCGCGCCTGGCGAGATTGTGCGCCTGCGCCGCAATGATTCGGGCGTTCATGGGGCAAGGCAGAGCACCATGGTAAATGCTGCCGTGCGCCGGGCAGCTGGTCATTCGGCGCCACCAAAAGCTTCGCGCTGTGCAGACACCATTGTGCGTATGGCTCGCTCGGTCAGTGTCTCAACCAGTCTCGTTCGTACTCCTACATATACGAATATATACGATCGGCGGCGAGACAAGAAGCCCGTTTCCAGTTCTCATGGGCCTGCATTTCTCGTTCTCATGGGCCAACTGGAAAACCAACTGGGCTAGTGGGCCCGTCACTTAAAAAATTCCGGGTGGGCCTGGTGCAGGCAACTTCTTTTCTCTGTTTAAAGGCGAACGCTTCTACTTTCATATTTCAAATTCGAAACTCTTTTGAGCAGCTATTTCATCCCCGAGTTATTATATCTCGGACAGGAAAACCTCCATAGCGTTTGATATGAGGCTACAGCAGGTCTGTCCGCGTGATCACCGAGGTCATTCATGTAGGAAGTGAGCACAGCTCAGCTCAATCAAAACGCCCAGGTCCAAAATCATCTCCAACTCAACCACCTCTCTTGCACTGGCGGTAGGATCGACGGTATGGGAAACAAGATGTGGTAAACGTGGTTGCAATGGATGCGGTGGAGAAGAAGGTTTGGTAAAGTTTGGTTGTAGTTTTCCTTTCTTTCTTTTTTTTGCACGGTCTTTCGGTTATTGTTTTCCTCAACATAAATTAGCTAATTCTGCCTCGGGACCATCCTTAATGATCTTTTCGAACAATATACTCGGGAAACAAAATATGCTATTTTTCCTAAGATATGCTAATGATCGTCAAAAAGATGTCGCTACTGCTACAAGCAATCAAGCTATCAATTTGGGATGGAGAAAGTAGGGACCGCTTCGGAGTTAGCTTTTCCATAAATCAATCACCGACTGAAGCATATGGAGAGCAAAGAGTTTCATGTCAGTATCAACACGGCATTCCACTTGGGAGAGCCTCGAGCTAATTGCTCAGCTTGGGCGGGCTCGTTACGACCAATATAATAACAACAAATACACGAAATGAATTGAATGTGAACTCCCTGGGCCACCTTTGGTACAATCAACCAACGTCACCTCAGGAAAATAGGAAATACACCAAAAATGGAACAAAATTAAACAGCTTAGCTGCTCGGTCACTGCAGATGGTACAGGTCGGAGGGCGTGATCCCGGCGGTGACGTTGAAGTACCGGAACGCCGCCGCCCAGCGGCGGTTGTCCTTGAGCATGTGCACGGCGATGGTGTCCGGCCGGAAGTTGTCCATGAACCAGTTGAGGTCGTACATCCGGGGCTTGAGGCTGTACCGGTTCCTCCCCTTGCCGCCGATGTTGAGCCACTTGCCGACGAGCAGGTCCTCGGGGCCGTGCGTGTCGTTGTGGCGCAGGATCTCCTGCTTGGTGGACACCCACCGCGCCACGTCCCACGATACGACGTACCCCATCCCGTGCATGAACGGCATGGGGTCGTCGCCGACGGCGAAGCCGTGGCCGAGGTAGACGTCGTCGCGGGGTTTGCCGCGGAGCTCCTCGGCGAGCGCCGCCACGCGCAGGTACGTGTCGTCGTCGGTCTTCATCACGTAGTCGTAGGGCGCCGACGCGAAGAGCCGCGGCACGGAGGAGAGGTACGCGTGCGTCTTGCCGTCGTTCATGTTCTCGGCGCAGTTGAGCACCAGGATGTCGCCGTGCCGCCGGGCCTCCACCGCCACCAGCGCCGCCTCCACCGGGTCGGTCACGTTGCAGAACACGAAGCGGACGTCCACGCGCGCCACGCCGGGCGGCGGCGGCGGCTGCAGCGCGTAGGCCATCCGCACGATGTCCCGCCGCTCCCGCCGGCTCGGCATGGTCAGGACGCCGACGAGCAGGCTGAACTCCTCCGCCCCTCGCGTCGGCGGCGCCGCCCCGGCGCCGGCCTGGCTGTCGACGGCCCCAGACGAGACGGAGTACCCGTCGGTGCCCGCGCCGCCGCAGAGCACGCCGAGGCCGTCGGAGCGGGCGTTGGAGGAGCCGAGGCTCGGGAGCACGAGCAGCACGGCGAGCAGGCCGAGCGGCACGAGGAGGAGGTACGGCGTGCAGAGGGACGCGCCGTGGAGCCCGTGCGACGAGGTGGCCTGCTTCATGGCTGGCGCCGGCGGCCGGCGCGCGCCTTCGCTCCGTGAGGAATGAAGGAGGGACGGGCGTACGTGTCCCCGTCGCCGACCGCCGGGCGCCGGCTTATAAAGCGGCACGCGAGGCCGCCGTGCCTCGCCGACTTGGCGACTAGTCGTGGCGAGGTGTTGGTTGAAACGTTCGTGCATGACGGGGGACACGGGAATTTGGCACATCAGCAGATTTTTTCTTCGTGACAGGAGATGTTTCAACGTCCGAGAACATGAGGTGGCAGTCTGGATCGGCTTCGAACTCTATTCAATCCCATCTCGATTGGATCTGTTCTCGTGGAGCTCGGGATTCAATAGAAAAACGGCCACAGGTCGAGAGCAATCACTCATTCACAGATCATTGAGGCTGCGAACAGGTCGAAAAGGGCGCTATCTGGACGGTTGCAGCTTGCCTGTTTGCGTGATGGCAGCAGCAGGAGGCAGATGGGGAGGAAGAGGCCGCCGGCGGCCGGATTCTCTGTCGGTTACTGGCGACTTGATGGAGGCTTGGAGCTTGCACCTTGGTGGCGTCCATGGCCTGCCTGCTTCATCATACAGTATGATCGAAGCTGAGGTCTCACCAACCTAGCAGTAGCAGTGTAGTACGGCACGCCCGGCCATTAGCCATTCAGACTGATTGGCTCGTGGGGCCACCTCGCTTTGTTTTGGTGCCTCGGCATGGCATCCTCTTGCTCCCAAGATGGTGTTGCCGCCGGCCGTGAAATCTGACGTTCCTGACCGGAGGGAACGCTCCGCCAGCAGGTCAACGTCAACCCTGATCGTCCAGTCGGGAATGTCATGTTTTCCTGACCGGACGGAGTAGTAAGCTTGTGATTTATGCAGACCGAAAAAGGCGAATGCTGTTCAGTGTTGCAGTTTTGAACTAGCGAGCGTTCTCTGAGTCTGAGATGTTGAGAAGAGAACTGTTATACAGCATCCACTTGATGCACCAATGGTTGCCTGTGGAAGGCACACGCAAGCCACTCTGCTGCCATGGGTATTCTCCCCAAGGGACTGATAGCGATGTTGTATACTAATATACTTGTAGGAGTATTGTATACTACAGTAAGAAAACGTATAAGCAGTATGCATTATATTGTAGAATACACCAAGATCGTACATTCCACGGAGCATACCTAACACCATTTGTTCTCAGGACGACAAAGACAAGACTAGCGATGCTCTCTTCGAAGCTCCATGGCGTATCGAACGAAGCATCAGCAGCAAGGAAGGATGTCATGTCACGGGGCCAGTCGATCGAGCACCGCGCCAACCGTCGGGCCGTCGCCGCCCAGAGAGAAGCTTCCAAATTTAAAGCGATCCACGAGACGGTTCCAATCGGCTTGCACGGCGTTCTCCTGAGCGCGTCAACGACTAGCCGTCGTCGGGCCACATGACACGACACGTCTCGACGCAGATGCTCATGCTCCCCCACTACCCCCCCCCCCCCCCACCCCCATGGTCCATCCGTGCCCCGCACAACTTGTGCACGAACACCATCAAACAATTAACAATTGGCACGGATCGCGAACGAATTATTATTAATAATTAACAAGAAAAAGAAAGAATCGAGGTGGTTGTTGCTGGTCGATGGGGGTCACGGGAGGTGGTGCAGGTCGGAGGGCTGCTTGATCCCGCCGGTGACGTTGAAGTAGCTGAACGCCGCCGCCCAGCGGCGGTTGTCCTTGAGCATGTGCACGGCGACGGTGTCCGGCCGGAAGTTGTCCATGTCCCAGTTGAGGTCGTACATCCGGGGCTTGAGGTCGTACCGGTTCCTCCCCCTGCCGGCGAGGTTGAGCCACTTGCCGACCATGAGGTCCTCGGGGCCCAGGGTGTCGTTGCGCGCCAGGATCTCGTCGGCGCCGGCCACCCAGCGCGCGACGTCCCACGACACGACGTACCCCATGCCGTGCATGAACGGCATCGGCTGCCCGCCCATGGCGTAGCCGTAGCCCAGGTACACGTCCTCGCGGGGCTTGCCCCGGAGCTCGTCGGCGAGCGCCGCCACCCGCAGGTACGTGTCGTCGTCGGTCTTCATCACGTAGTCGTACGGCGCCGCCGCGAACAGCCGCGGCACCGAGGACAGGTACGCGTACGTCTTGCCGTCGTTCATGTTCTCGGCGCAGTCCAGCACCACCACGTCGCCGTGCCGCCGGGCCTCCGCCGCCAGCAGCGCCGCGTCCACGGGGTCGGCCACGCGGCAGAACACGAAGCGGACGTCCACGCGCGCGCGCGCGGCCGGCGGCTGCAGCGCGTAGGCCATCCGCACGATGTCCCGGCGCTCCCGCCGGCCCGGCATCGTCAGCACTCCCACCAGCAGGCTGAACTCGGGCTCCGGCGGCGACGCCTCAGGCGCCGGTGCCGCGACGGCGAAGGCGGCGAAGCCGGCGCGGCGGGCGCAGAGGGCGCCGAGGCCGTCGGAGCCGGCGCGGGACGGAGGGTGGAGCACGAAGACGAGGAGGAGGATCGCGAGCGGGGCGAGGAGGAGGTAGGAGGTGGGAGTGGGCGGCTTCATCGTGGTCGCCGGTCGGGGGTGACGAGACGGGAGCGTGCGAGCCCGGTGCAGCTTGGCTCAAATAGAAGTCGTTGCGATCCCCATTCGAGTCCCGTGTTAAAGAAATCGCGGAACCGGTTGGCAAGAGGAATTTTATTCTGGGCTTCTGGCATTCGAATTGAAGAAGAATGGGTCGATCGAGACGTACCACCAGCAAGAAGAAGAAGAAGCAAAGAGCTAGTGTCAGAGTTAGCGCCCGATGAGGCAGGCATGCTGCTTGGAGCACATGAGCGGTCGCGCAAACAATGCCCTGATTCAGAACGGGCAACATCTTGGATAGTTCACGCGACGGGAATCTTCGTACGACGCGCGGTGTTTCTAAATCGATTTACCGATCTCTCAATGATTCCTTTTGATTCATCACGTTGAGGTTAATAAGCAGCAGCTGAGTAACCAACTAACCATACTCTCGGGCGTTTTTGGTAGGTCAACGTCAAGGGCGAAGCCCCAGCCCAGCTGATCGTTGGCACCTTGTTAACAAGTGGTCTTGTTTGGTTTGTTCTAGAGTTCCTAGAACTCACGCTCCGAGATGAAAATTTTGCATGCATAGAGCACTAAATGAAGTCTATTTGCAAAATTTTTTTAGGGATTGGTATAACTTTTCGTGACGAATCTAATGACGCTAATTAATTGATGATTGGCTACAATGATGCTACCGTAACCATCCTCTAATCACGCGGTCAAAGGTCTTATTAGATTTTTCAGGGTTCCTAGACAGGGGTTCTCAAGTTGGTTTTGTACATTGTCTTTATTTGACACCTCTAATTAGCGGTCAAAGTACGTTCTAACCCATTCTAGAGAAGAAGCAAACAAGGCCAAGAAAGGTGAGGTATAAGCTGCTGCTAACAGTGATTTGAATTGAATCTGCTAGATTTTATCAGGGTCCGCAGACCCCGAGAAAGACTAAAGACCTCTGGCTCCCCGCCACTGACGTTATAGTCGTTACTTAAAGGGAAAAGTCGGATTTACACCCTCCAACTATCGCAAAAGTCTGATTTTTAACCTTCAACTACGAAACCGGACAATATAGGCCATCCAACTGTCAAAACCAGTCAAATTTGGCCCCTGGGATGGTTTTGAAGGTGGTTTTCCATTTTGTGAGAATTAAAAATATTCAATTTTACACTAAAAAAATTATAAGTAATTCATTTTAAGTCAAAAAATTATAAAATGGGTATCAAAAGTTTTCTAAAAATATAACATATCTATTGTCACAAGACTTGCGAGCTATTCAGATCTAATTTTTTTATGTTCATAATATTTGGCTACTTACAGTTATGCCTATTATTTTTAGTAACTAAGATTCAAATGGAACAATAATAGATAGGTTACAGTTTTAGAAAAAATTTGGTACTAGTTTCATATTTTTCTGATTTAAAGTGAATTAGTTTTGATTTTTTAAATTTAATTAGATTTATTTAATTTTTTTAGAAAATACAAAACCACCCCAAGGGTCAAATTTGCCCGGTTTTGACAGTTAGATAACCTATGATGTCCGGTTTCGTAGTTAAAGGTTGAAAATCAGTTTTTTGCGATAGTTCAAGGATGAAAATTTGACTTTTCCCTTACTTAAATTACTTCCTGACGACTCTAACATTACAATTGAAGCGTAAACAAAAACTGGAATTTGCACTGACGCATCCTTGTGCAAGAGCAAAGCTATCGCTGTTGCAATAATAATACGTACACCGGAAGGTCAAAGAGATCCGGCCAAGAGCACAGAGCGTTGCTGACAGCCGCGCAACGTGACCAAACCGGGCGACCAGGCCCGATCGCACATGCTCGCTCGGAGACAAGGGACGAGAGCCTCTCTGTATCAGCCTCGCTGCAAGTGGTCGCTGCTCGTTGCTCCGATGATGACAAATGTTTGTTCAAAAGATTTTCTTAAAAAAAGGGGAAAATGTTCAAAAGAATTCCGGCGCCCTTCTGAGTCCAGGCAGACGTTCCAGCGCGGAGAGCGCGCGAGCGGGGCTCCCGTCCCGCGATCTTTCGGGCTCCTGCAGGTTGCACTGCTGCAGCACAGCAGTGCTGGATCAAGAGACGCACGCCTCGGAGTAACGTGTCGTGCTCCCTGACCCTGAGACCTGCGAAAGGCACGCATCACCCAACCTATCCCCGATCGATGGTACGAGGGACGGAGAGAGACACCCGCTCGGCAGCTGAGATACCTCCAAATCGAGCCGCCGGTGCTCCCGTAGCGTGCTGCCAGCCTGCCACCACTGCACCTTCCCGTGGTCGACGGAGTCCAATCGTGCAGGTGAATTCCTTGCCCAGCACAGCACAGATGCCCTTCCCCTTCTGCCGCTCATCTTCTCTCGAAATCATCTGTTTTTTTTTTTCTAAAACAAACAAACAAACAAACAAAAAGCTGAGCTTAGTGATTAAGCAACTTAATAGGTCCGTCGGTCGTGGCGCAGACGTCACGCTGGAATTTACGGCGTTTTCAGGCCAACGTCTTCGAGTCCCCACGCGTTTCCGGCGTCGCGCGGCGGCACGGCAGGCCGGGCAAGGCGCGGGGCGCGCGCGGGCGTTGAACTCGGGGGAACGGAGAGGACGCGGCAAAGTAAACCAACCGTCCGGCTCCGGCAGTTATTTATCCGACCGGATCTCACCGGACTGTGCTCCCGTGTAACCGCCGGCTGAGGTCACACCGGTCACCCGAACCTGAGACGAGAACCAGCTCGCGGGTCTCGGTCGCTGCCACACGAACACGAGGGGTCCAATCCGCGCCCTGCTTTTTCGTCAGGTCGGGGCCGAGAACGAGTCCAGCGGATACGGCCGCAGGCATCATCCTCCATTCCATCCCGCGGACTGCACGATTTCGATTCCACCCCAACCCACCAGGCCACCACGCGGAAACAGACCCTACTTGCGAGTCGCGAGTCGCCGGTGGGCACCTCGCCACGCCTGCGCGGCGCGCACGGCGGCGACTGGCGAGATGACGCGGACATGGCGTGGCGGACCGGGTCCGGCCTCCGGCGAGAGCCTGCCTGCCGTTGGGACGTCAAATCAGGGGGGCTGCAGGCTGCTGGATGGCTCGGCTCGGCCTCGGCACCTGTTGCGACTTGCGAGCTGTGCCAATCAGCTGCGGAGTGCGGAGACCCCAGACAGCGGGGGAGTCCTAGACTGCAAGCTCCGTTTGCTCGATCTGGCCCTCCCCGTTCGCACGAACCGGCACACCAAGGTGGGAACTGGACATCCTTGTGCGCGCTACAAAACGCATCAGTACATGCATGCTACGATTGGTGACCGTAGGCTACCTGCTGCTGCTGACCGTCCAGTTTGCGCCGGAACTGTCCATGCAATCGTGTCATACACCCTGCTCTCTGGCAAGCTATGCCTTTTCTTTTTCCTTTAATTTTTTTGCGGGTATTATTATTTTTCTTTAGGAGAGGAGCAGCCGAGCAAGCAATCACAGTATCACAACATAAAACGCAGACAAAATGTTCGGCCCAGGTCGAAAACAAGGCAGGCTAATTTTGGGCTGCAGCCCACGACACTTTTGGACTGAGGACGGAAAAAAAAATCAATCACACCCGCCCGCGCCACAACCAATTTCCCGTTTCCCACCAGAAATCCCAAGCTCCTCCCCGCGATTTCCATGATTCCATCCACCGCGCGCACGCCGCCAAACCGGCGAAACCCCACGCCCTCTCCTCGATCCACCCTCCCGCCCCTCCACCAATAGGAGCCCAGGCCGGCCCATCCGACGATTCGCGTCCGCCCTCGCGCCCCTCGCGCGGATCGCTCCCCATCCGACGGCTCCCCGCTCTTCTTCCGCCTCTATATTACCCTCCCCCACTCGTCCCCATCCAATTCAAGCTCCCCCCTAAGGATGGATTCGGATGTTTATTCGAATGTCATATTTTTGGTCATTTTTCTTTGATTATGGATAAATAAGATATAGAATTTACTATGTAAATTCATAGCCTTGTATTTAACATTGATCTTGTAAAGATTCATAAAAACTAAACCTCAAATTTATCATATATATTCTCAAATAATAGATATAAAAATTCGAATACGGATCGGATACGGATTCGAATCTTTTTTCATCTTTTTAATTGTAGGGAGCAAATAATACATAAAAAAATCTATACAAAATTTTATTCTTATGTGTAATAATATGCTTGATAATATAAAAAAAGATTAGCATAAAATTTTAAGCATATCTATTTTAAAATATCAAATTTGTTCTAAGAATTCGGATGTCTAGATCCATCCTTACCCCCCCCCCACCAGAAAACAAACAATCCCCAATTTCCTTCGTGTTCGGCAGCGGCGGCGATGTCGGGGCGCGGCAAGGGCGGCAAGGGGCTGGGCAAGGGCGGCGCCAAGCGCCACCGCAAGGTGCTCCGCGACAACATCCAGGGCATCACCAAGCCGGCTATCCGGCGGCTGGCCCGGAGGGGCGGCGTGAAGCGCATCTCGGGGCTCATCTACGAGGAGACCCGCGGCGTGCTCAAGATCTTCCTCGAGAACGTCATCCGCGACGCCGTCACCTACACCGAGCACGCCAGGCGCAAGACCGTCACCGCCATGGACGTCGTCTACGCGCTCAAGCGCCAGGGGCGCACCCTCTACGGCTTCGGCGGCTAGGCCGCCGGCGCGCCTCCGTCGTGTGCTCGCGCTCCGTCTCGGCGCGGTTCCTGGATTGGGGCCGTCTGTGGTTAGGGGTGATGGTTCGTTGTCAAGGGATTGGCTGTGTTGGCTTAGTTGCGGTGGTGGTAGTAGTAGTAGTAGTATTGCTTTGCTCACATTGTTGCCTTGCTCAATGCAGTCTACTATCTTTGTGCCGTGAAGAAAAGCGTACTGCCTATCTTGTATGAGGACGCAGCAAAGAAATGAAAGTGCGAAATGCCACCTGGATGAAACTTATCCTGAAGAAAGTAACTCGTTCGGTAATCAGCATGCCATCTAGATGAATTTCGGATGACCGTGTGAAATGCCACCCGGTGAATCAAAATGTAGAGGAGCTTGTACTTTCGTGTGTTGGTGGTTGTGTTCTTTGTTTCAGGGTTCATGTTCAGACTTCTGCCCGGTGCAGCTGTTCCTATTCGTCTCTGATAACTCTTGCTGCTGATCTTGTATCGTGAGAAAAACTTGCATTATCTGCGATGATAAAGCAGTCCTGCCATGTGCAGCGAGTTTGTGAAAAGGCCTGATTGCACGGCGCGCAGTTGTCAAGCGGGAAAACAGAATTCTGAATTTCAGACGATCTAATCTAGCAGAGGGAGGCTTATGCCAAAACTGCCGCCTTGCACATGCTGAAAAATTGATTCTGCAGCAAGCCCAATTGACCCGTTGTGTACCATATGGGCCCCAGACCACACGTTTGGGCCCAGGGGTTGCTCCAATTGCAAAACGTTTGGCCCAGTAGCCATATGCCCACATATCTTGGTTTACAACGCTTTCATGGTCTCCTTTGCGGCATTGCCCCGATGCTCAGTTGCTGACCTTCGCTTGAGTTGAAGCATGGAATAGAACGTTTTATTTTGAAACGAATGGAATAGAACGTTTGCATTGAAGAGCATTTTTTTTCAGTACAAGGTGACACATACACATACCGACATACGCCCGGATATGGAGCTGAGATGGAATGATGTAGCAACACAAATAAAGGAAGTCTTACACTGTTACACATCAGTAGCAGGTAGTTTATTTGTTTGCCATTTTTCAAGTGATTGAATCATTATTTCGCGGCGCAACGGTACATGTTTTCTGGAAGAAACGCTGCCAGTGGACATTCCATCATGTTTATATAGTAGCACATCATGACCTCCATGTGGAAACAGACGAAGTATGTGTCGATCATGGCAGGTGATACAGGTTGGACGGCGCGATTCCGGCGGTGACGTTGAAGTACCTGAACACCGCCGCCCAGCGGCGGTTGTCCTTGAGCCTGTGCACGGCGACGGTGTCCGGCCAGAAGTTGTCGACGTCCCAGTGGACGTCGTACATCCTGGGCTTGAGGTTGCACCGGTTCTTCCCCCTGCCGCCGGCGTTGAGCCACTTGCCGAGGAGGCGGTCCTCGTGGCCGCGCGTGTCGTTGTTCCGCAGGATCTCCTCGTTGCCGGACACCCACTCCGCGACGTCCCACGACACGACGTACCCCATCCCGTGCATGAACGGCGCGGGGTCGTCGCCGACGGGGAAGCCGCGGCCGAGGTACAGGTCGCCGCGGGGCTTGCCCCGGAGCTCCTCCACGAGCGCGGCCACGCGCAGGTACGTGTCGTCGTCGGCCTTCATCACGTAGTCGTAGGGCGCCGACGCGAAGAGCCGCGGCACGGAGGAGAGGTACGCGTACGTCTTGCCGTCGTTCATGTTCTCGGCGCAGTCCAGCACCACGACGTCGCCGTGCCGCCTGATCTCCAGCGCCACCAGCGCCGCGTCCACCGGGTTGGTCACGTTGCAGAACACGAAGCGGACGTCCACGCGCGCCCGCGCGGGCGGCGGCTGCAGCGCGTAGGCCATCCGCACGATGTCCCGGCGCTCCCGCCGGCTAGGCGTGGTGAGGATGCCGATCAGCAGGCTGAGCTCGGGCTCCAGGTCCTGCGGCGGTGCGACGGCGGCGACGTTGGTGGTGGTGGCACGGCGGCCGCAGACGGCGCCAGGCCCATCGGAGCCGAGTTTGGGAGGGCGGAGGGACGGGAGCACGAAAACGACGACGAGGAGGAGCGCAAGAGGGGCGCCGAGGAGGAGGCAGGAGGACGGGGGCGCCTTCATCATGCTCGTTGCGGACTGGTGGGTGCTAGGAAAACTTTAAAGGTCCGTTTGGTTCATTGCTTGTGCTAGCCTGGTTACAATCTGGAACCAGGCCAGCTCAAGTCAGTCTCCACTAGTACATTTAATTCTTGTTTGGTTGCATGTATAAATGAAGCTTGGTTTCATTTTGTTGTGTTTGGTTTGCTTGCATACGTGAGTAGCGTCACCACGTCTTTCTAACTGGTGAGCTGTCCATCTTCTCACCTCCTGTTTGTCTATAGAACCGGTGAGCTGTCCATCTTCTCACCTCCTCTTGTTTGTCTATAGCCACCGCAGTGTGCTGCGGCGAATGCTCCCCGCGGGTTTGAATGTCACCAGTGGGAGCACCGCCGCGTGAGAACCGCACCCGCCCGAGCGGAATCTCGGCGGGGGAAGCTCCGCCGTGTGTGTGCAATTCCGTCCACGCGGTCCAGAGCTGCTGGGCTCCTTCCTCAACGGTGAATTCAGGTCCGCTATTGCGGAATCAAAATTCCGCACAACCAAATCGAGATTTCGCACAGCCAAATCGAGCTCTGCTCCGGGTGTTTCCCCAATCGATTTGACGCAAAGCGAGGAAAATGCTTTTGTCGTGTCCCCTCTAAACCAAGCTGCAACGCTAGCACACTCGCTGCCCCCCTTTTGCAGATGGACACCAGCAGCAGTACCCAGCTTCTCTCCCAAACCATCAAGCACGAGTGCACAACTGTCCGTTGAAACATGTGGTTCCGCTCTTTTCTCCCTGCCTTGGCATCCAGTTCCACGCGAGGTGCCGCTGCAGAGAGGGTCACCACCGCGGCGGAGCAAGTCGTGGGCATGGCAGCTGCCGCCGTGCCGCGACAGCTCGGCACGGTGGGTGGAGCTCGGTGGGCGCTGCGGAGATCGACGGCGAGCAGCTCGGCGGCTGCTACGGAGGTCGGCGGCACCGAAGCTTGGAACGGCTGCACAGCTCCTCGGCGACGGCCCAGCAGGGGTAACAGATAGATAGTGAGGCGATTCGCTCACATGGGTCATCGTTGGCTTATTCAAGCCTGACTTACCTAGTACGCCCAATTCGGGAGTTCTAGCGGAGCCAGACCAGAGGGTCCTCATTGCATTAGATAAGCCTGGTTTAGGTGCTTGGGCAGGCAACCAAACGCCACGATGCTGCACTACGCAAGCCTGTTCAGGCCTAATGCAGGGAACCAAACGCACCCTAACTGAAGCCCGCGCTCGTGCAAGCGGCCGGGTGCATCAGCAGATTTCAGGTTCTCACAATTTGATCAGGCAACCAGTCGTTTAAATAGCACATGGTGTCCGTTGTCCAAGCCGTAGATTCTTTTCTAAGAGAACTACGGTAGGCAAAAAAGTAAAAGATAGCCTGCACTTTCACTAAGAGATATAGCAAACCACGGATTATGTAGTATATAAGTACAACTCAACGTAATAAGGGAGAAGAACAAGGAAACACAACTTGTACAATTCAAAGGACAATACAACATGGTTGCTACCAAGCAACATGGTCGTCGGATGAACCAGGGCCATTACGCATCCACATCACCCCTCGTAGCTATGCCACTCGACTTTCACCCTCCATCTGAGAGACCATAGAATGAATTTAGGACTAAGGGCAATGGAAAGCGCATCAACCGCAGCTCGCCAGATACGACCATCTCCCATGAAGTTGACAACACCATTTGTATTGCATTGGGGCTCCTCTAGTCCAGTTACTGTCACCCAACGTCATGAAAGGGGAACAAACATCAGAGGCGAATAGTAGAAGAGGTGGATAGAAACATCATCCAGAATTTGATTTGGTAATCCACCGATAAGGACAAAGCCGACAGAGTGGAGGTGTCGAAGCAAAACACTTGCTGAATCACGGCAATGGCCACCGACCAGCATCAAGCAGGTCCAAAAAGAGTACGAACATAGAATTGTGAAGAAGGAAGGGGACTCCAAGAAGGAAGGAAGCACCGGCAACAAATGGACTAACTCAACAAGAGTGACGACACATGCGAAGGTAGCATAGATGCTTGCATGACGGTACACCGAGCAGAGGTCAGTGCCTCCTGACGCACCGGGCGATGCTTTCCCTGACGGACCACCGATACAACAAACAACCATAAGGTAGCAAATGGGTCTGCCTTCCCATGTGCGAAGAATGTCCAGAAATTCACCGGATCTGCAAACAACGGTAGGGCGCACGTCCCCAAGCAGAGGTGGGGCACCTCCCATGCACACAGAGCGTGGTACTTCCATTGTGCAACAATGGTTAATTTGGACAGTGCGGCCTCAAAGCTCCGCAAAATACCGAGGGTTGACGCAAGATCAGCAAGCTCAATGGTGGAGTCCACAAGACCCACTCGTTCGCACCTAGGGCGACAATGGGCTACTCACCCCATGGATCGCCACAAACGGTGCAGAGCAGAGAGGCCTTGCTGATGAAGTGGAGGACCATTCGGCGAGCCGACAAGGAACAAGCAGGCTGCACCAAGAAGAAGGTTCCACGCGAAGCGAGCCCGTCAACAACAGATCTTCGCACCATTTAGATCGGTCTCGGTTGAGGTCGGACCCACCCGCTGACCCTAGACCTCGAGGGGTGGGCAAGCGCGCAACCGTCAGGCATAGATCCCAGGAGGTGCCGCAGTCTCCCGATCTCGTAGGCCGCTCACGCAGAGCGCCATCCGCCTGCAGCTGCGACGCCCCACCCGCAGGCCCTAGGGCGCAACCACGATGGCTACATGGGGAGACTCGTCTATATCTGGGGGAGGAGGAAGCAGTCACATGTACTCTTGGCGACTGCTCCGGCGGCGGCGAGGAGCAGGTGAGGTGAGGACTGTAACATCCCGAAAATTACCTAAAATAAATCGTGCGCTAAAATTTTGTTTCTCGTCGTTGAGCTCGATCTCTCCTTAAAACCCTGAACCCTAATTCCCAGAAACCCTCCCGAACAACCCGACACCCGACTTCAATCCGCGTCCCATCTCCTTTCCACCCAACGCGACGCGTCGTGACCGGCCGCCGCGAATCCCGCCCCCTCTTTTTCCCTCTCTCCTTTTCCCTCTTCCCCTCCGACCGCGTGCCCCACCTCCCGTGGCCCGCACGCCACGCGTGGCCGACCGCGGCCGCGGTTGTCGCTGGCGCGCACCGCCCCCCCTCCTTTTTCCTTTCTCTCCCTCCCTTTCTCCCCATTTCCTTTTTCCTTAATTCTTTTTCCTATTTTCTTTTTTTTTCCTTCACCCTTTTTCCTTTTTCTTTCTTTTCCTCCCTTCCTTCCCTCTCTCCTCTCCTCCCTCCCCTGTCGCGCGCCCAGCCGCGCCGCCCGCCTCCGGCCTCCCTCCCGCGCGCGCACCTCCACTCCCGGCTGCGCACGCGCGAGCGCGCCAGGCCGCCCCGAGCCGCACCCCGCCTTCCCCGCTCGCCCTGCACGCCCCGCCGAGCCGGTCCACGCGCGTGGACCGCGTGCTCGGAGCACCGCCGCGCCGCCCGTCGCTGCCAGGCTGACCGCTCCCGCGCACCGCCACCTCGCCGCCCGCGCCACCCCACTGCGCCTCGCCCCGCTTGCGCACACGCGCGCACGGAGCACAGGGCCGTGGGCGAACGCGCCGGGCCGCAGCGACGTGAGCTCCGCCGAGCCCACGTGCGCGCCTGGCCACGCCGCGCGCCGCCCGCCGCTGCCTCGCACAGCGCCGCCCTGTGCTCACCGCTGCCGCACACGTCCCGTCGTCCCTGCACCACATCGCTGCCCGTGCGCCGCTCCACGACGCGCGAGCGCGGCCGAGCGCCATTAAGGCCCGCCGCGCCGCCCGCCGGGTGCCACCTACTCGCCACCGGCCACGCCTCCCCCCAAACCGACCTACAACGGCTATAAAAGGCCCCGCCGGCGCCGCTCCTCCGCACCCAAAGCTCCCCGGCCACCACCGCCTCCCCTCGCAGCTCACAGCGCCGCCGCCGCCGCCATTTCCGCCCGCCGCCGCCGGTTCACGACGCCCTGCTCCCTCGCCGCGCCCCGAGCCGAGGTGAGCTGGAGAATCGAACCCCACGCCCCTCCTAGCCCTTTTCCCCCGCGATCCCGGCCGCCCTAGCGCCCTGAGCCACCGGCCCAAGGCCGCCGCCGGCGAGCCCCCGCCTCCCCTGTTTCCCAGTGCGAGGGGGAGGAGGGAGATGGCAGTTTTGCCATTAGGCCCTCCCCCTTCCCTTTATTCCATAAAGAGCCCCCACTCCTTATGGGCTTTTTCCTAAAAAGGCCCTTCTGATTTTCTATTTTTGCAAACAAATCCTCCACTATTTAAACCTAATAATAATTAGGTCCCTGCACTTCCCTTTTAGGCTCAAATACTTTTAGAAATCATAAACAGGCCCCGAGTTTTCCCGAATTATTTTACAACTAGGCCCCTGCCCCTTATCCGATCCCGAACCTTTACTAAAACCTATCATTTCATGTAACAAACGACCTCTGATCAACCCGAAACTTTATCACGCCTTTCCTAACCAAGTCTTGGCCATGCCATTAGGAAACCACTCGAAAATAATACTTCGTACTCTATATTTTATGTGCTTCCGATTCGAGCTCAATGATAGAATCTTTGTTTTGATTAGATGCTTGGTTGTGTGTGCTGTAGACCGCGGGGTGAACGAAGGAGAGCCCGTCAACGAGCAGTTCTGTGAGCAGGAGAACGAGGACCAGTTCCGCGACCCCGAGCCCGAAGGACAGGACTTCCCCGAAGGCTTTGAAGACGGCAAGTTCAATCCCATCCTTTGATGCATGTTTCTGTCCTAGTTTTTATGAACACAACCCAATGGCCTGTTTTATAAAGTTGCATATGTTTTACTTGCATGAAAACACGGTTGGATAGCCACCCCTTGATTTGTGATGACCATTCCTTGACCACCTAGATTAATGTCTGATTTTGCTTGGACGTTAATCAATATTAGAACGCTTAGGACTTCACTCATAATATAATTTGTTTGATAAAGAAAATGTGTGCGTGTGGGAAGGGATAAAATGTGGATTTTCGAAAGATGAGTATGGGCGAGATGGACGGCATTTCTGTGTGATTTGCCGATTGGTGTGCTTATGCCTGTGTGGCTGGGCAAAGAAGGGAGATATCCATCTTGTCGCGTCTAAGGACCGAGTTGGTGTGTCATCTCACCTAACTCCACTATCGTGCAAACCACTCGACCGTTGTATGGGCAACGGAGTAGCATAAATCCCACTAGTTGGTGTGATAGCCATCAGGAGAGCTGAGAGCAACGGGTGACTAAGGAGAAGGGATAAGCCCAGAGTGACTTATGCCCGGTTATACCTAAGTGAATGGTCGATGACCCCTTGGTGCATCCCGTGATGGCTAGTCAGGCTTAGCTATGGTGGGTAATGGCTATGTTGGGATCTACACCGACACGACGGTGTTCGAGTTGTGGTATCCTACTTGTGGGTAAAGTTGCACACCTCTGCAGAGTTAAGAATCTATTCGAATAGTCCGGGCCCACGGTATTGGGCGAGTTATGGTGTGGTCACATAACTAGTGTTTCTTTGGGATGGGCTAGTGTGAGTTGTTTCGGAATTGTGTCCGGCAGTTGTGCCGTGTGCTACGACGGACGGGGAGTCCGGTAGCAGTTTTAAAACTTGAAATCTGTGCTACTGCAAAAGCTGATTCCTAAAAGGTTTTTCTTTAAAATAAACCCCTGCATAAAATATCGTTGTTCCTGCAAATTAAACCGTAACCTTATCCTTGATTTACCTATGCATATTATTCTGTTATAACCCCCTCCGTGGGTGTGGTTGGACTTGCTGAGTACGTTTGTACTCACCCCACTCTTACTTTTTACAGAAGAAGACCCAGACTTCGTGCCAGACGAAGCCGAGTAGGGTTATCGTTCTACACCCAACCTTGCCTGTGGAACCGGCCCTGTCGAGATGCCTCCGCTGTCGCAGTACTCTGAGCCCGTGGTAGACCCTATGTGGTTTGCAGTCTGGTGTTATGTCGTAGCTTGGTTAGTTATTATCATCATCTGTATCGAGTGTCCTCCAAGGTTTGTACGGTTTTGAACCATCTGATGTAATAAATGTGGCATCAGCCTCCTGGGACTGATGTTTTGTATCACATTTAAGTTCTCTCTTATGAGGGGACGCTTCAGGTGGTATCAAAGCCGTAGGTTGGCCGTAGGACGTGACCCTAGGAGCGAAACCCGTTTTTAGACCATTTACCTTAGGACTTTTCTATCCTTAATCCTTTCCTCACACAAACACTTACCTTTGGTTCTTGCCCTGTTCCAGATGGCTGACAATGGATGGATTGGCGGAATCTGTATCGCAGAGCCCGGCCTTCCCAAGTTGTTGATACTCAGCCTGGAACGCATCGGAGTTGTGGATCCACCAGAGTTTCTCTATCGGGAGTACGACTCCAAGGGTACTCTTCGGTGTGACCTGATGATCTTCATAGCAAGAAGCACCCGCTATCCTGATGTGGACCCTTGGTTCATCTCCACCACTGGATTCCGTTTCCCGGATACCTATCGGAAAGCCGCCCGTAAAGCCCTGCGACGGCTCCGAGTGATCTACAAGCATCACCTTCAGCGAACTCCTATGGGGTTCTTCCCGCCGACTGAAGGAAGAGGACGCACCTGGATCGCCCGAATGAGAGGACTCGGGAGGGAAGAAGAAGATCTGGAAGACACTGTATCCCACCTGTCCATCTATCTCACCGGCCTGGATGAGCTCTATCGCGAGCAAGCAGCACAACTGAAACAGCAGGTCCACATAGCAGAAAAAGCAACCCAGGAGATGGAGGAACAACGGTCGAGGACTTTCCATGCCGAGTATTCCCTAGCCGCCCTCCAAGTCCAAATGGATGAAAAAGAGGAAGAACTGGAAGAACAGCGGGCAAGAGCCACACGCGCCGAGAACTCGCTAGCCGCTCTCCAAGCTCAGATACGGAGGTACGAGGCTCGCTGGGGAATAGGTGGATGGATAGAAGAAGACGAAGAAGAGGAAGAACCCATGGAAACCCATTGGGACGTTGGCACTCAGACTGAAGAAGAAGAACCCGAAGAAACCCACTGGGATAAAGGAACTCAGACCGAGGATGATGTGATGGATCAGTACCTTCCACTGAAGAAGCGCTCCTTTAGAATTGAGGAAGAATCCCCATGATAGGAGTAATCTCTAAGCTAGAACCTTTGCTCTAATAATCATGTACCCATGAAGTTGTACCCCACCATGATGCCATAAATAAAGACCATCTACCCCTTTGTGTACCGCAAATATTCGTGCAAGATCTTCACCCTATCTTTGTTTTCAGATGGCTGAGGAAGGATGGACCCAGGGCGACTGCCAAGCTGCACCTGGCTTCCCCAGCCTGTTGATCAACGCCCTGGAGAGCCTTGGCGTTGCGGAACGCCCAAGGTACTACAGCAGAGAGTACGAGCATCATGGCACTCTCCGCTGCAGGGTGATCATAGTCATCGCCAGAAGTGAGCGCCACCCCAACATCCAGTCGTGGCGAGTGACCGCTACGGGATTCAGGCACCAAGACACCTATCCCTTGGCTGTCAGAAAGGCACTTCGGTACCTATGCCGGATTTTCGAAGAACACCTAGCACCCACGCCAATGAGGTTCTTTCCGCCGGCCATCAGAACCCCTGTTTGGGAAGCCCGCATGAGAAGCCTGGAACGGCGCCGCCATGAAGTGGACCCTTTGTACCAAGTGGCTAATTATCTGGCCGCTTTGGACCAACTCTTCGATGAGCAGGCCCACCTGCTGAGGGAGCAGACCAATCGTGCCGAGCAAGCTGAACTCGCGGTGAGGCTCCAACAGGTCCGAGCAGCCCAAGCCGAGGCAAGAGCCGCAGCCGCGATCAGCAGTGAAGCAGTTGCACAGGAGAGCCTCAGACAGGCCCGAGACCGGCGCATGCAAGAATGGACCAGAAGTGGGACCCCAGTTCCGGCCATCGGAGAAGACCATGTTCTACTTGGGACACCCGTCATAGGATGGGGAACGCTCTTTGGAAGCCCTCGAGCTCCACCCGAGAACCCCGAAGGGTCTACTGCTGTCAGAGAAAGGGAAGTTGCTGCTCAGCCCCAAGAGAACGGGAACCCGGAGGACGACGAGCCGTTTGTTTCCCCGGAAGCACGTACCACCCCAGAAGAAGACTCGCCCCGCGAGTAGAGTGTCCAACCCTACCCTGTTGTTGTACCCTTCTAGTCCTTCCAGTTTAAGTTGTATTCCTAGTTGAACCTGTACCCGGATGTGTAGTACGCGTTCTAGTCTTGTTCCTGTGTTGTACCCTGCCTCGCTTCAGTAAAAGTTGCTTGTTTGCCTTGTGGTGTGCTTGTTGTGTGTGTGCCTTTCGGCAAAAGGTTAATTCTGCCTTCTTCAAAAATACGAATTAAATAACTTAAATATCACCTAATCTCAATCTCACAAAAACCCTACCAAATCTGCAGATGGTTTCCCGAAGCGTCACGAGGGCCTCCCGTGTCAGGGACCCTGCAGCCGCTGATGCAGGAGTACGCCTTAACGGGCAAAACCATCCTCAGGAAGAACAAGAAGTGAGTCAGGGCAGAGGAGAAAATCAGGATGCACAGCTACCACCACCACCACCCTTCGTGGACCTGGCACAAGTGATCCATAACCATACTCTCATACTGGAGACACTGGCCAATGCTCTAATGAACAGGCAGCCACGAGAGCAGACCTTCAACGACAAGCTAACAGCCTTTCTGACGAAGCCGAGTAGGGTTATCGTTCTACACCCAACCTTGCCTGTGGAACCGGCCCTGTCGAGATGCCTCCGCTGTCGCAGTACTCTGAGCCCGTGGTAGACCCTATGTAGTTTGCAGTCTGGTGTTATGTCGTAGCTTGGTTAGTTATTATCATCATCTGTATCGAGTGTCCTCCAAGGTTTGTACGGTTTTGAACCATTTGATGTAATAAATGTGGCATCAGCCTCCTGGGACTGATGTTTTGTATCACATTTAAGTTATCTCTTATGAGGGGACGCTTCAAAGACCGAGGGAGGGGGGGGGGGCGTCCGAGTCACCCCTATAGGAGAGTGGGGTAGAAAAATTATACTGAGTAGCCAAGCAGTAGATTTTTCTTTTGGAACAACATAAATCTCCAAATCTGCTATACGAATCACACTTTATCCAAAAGATATTAAAGATAATAAGAGCCATGTTATCTTTTCCATGTTAATGTTAAGTTCCACATCGCATGCATGCTGTTGCATACGTAGAATCATGTCTTAGAGCTATCCATGGACTTTTCTGCACGGTACTTGAACACTGTAGAGTTGCTTTGTCTAGCGTCTCCTTCGGAGTTGTACAGTCTCCTATCCCATGCTAGCTAATTGCTGGCTGTCGTGCTCATCCACGCTAGCTTGCTGATCCTGAATGCCACATATCACGAACTGATGGCAGTATGGCACTTCGATTCCAATCGAGCAACAAACCTAGCCCTGTTCTCTGCGCCCCTGTACGCTCCCTTGTTTGGCTGCCGGTACCTTCGAAACAGTGACGCTCAGAGCAGGCGAAATAGCACGACGTCAGCCGAATTCGTTGGCGAGCAGAGAGAAAAAAGACAAGAGCAAGTAGTATTGTAAGGCCAGATTAGCTCGCGAATGGACAAAACACGTCATCACGGACTGATGTGGGAGACAGAAAGTAGGAGAGAGAGAAAAACAGCTGACTGCGGCGCAACAAGGATATCCTATTGGTTGCATGGTGTTGTTCTAGCAGCTTCCAACATTAAATGACGATCTAGCTATCTTCCACTGGATGAGCTGGCGTTTCTTATTACTGCTCGCGATGCGCTAGCTGCCGGCGAAACTATTAGAGAAACTCCTACCTATATCTTATTTAACCTCCTACTCTACATTTAGAAGAGAGAAAAGGAAAAACACCTCCAACCAAACTCCTATCTCATTTCTAACTTTGAGAGTCTCTCAAATCTATTGGCATCCCCTCATACTTCTAGGAACAGAATAAGAGTCTCTTATTTTTTGAAAGAGGTGTAGGAGACCATTGTCAAATAGAAGACTAGGATGAGAGACTCATATAGATGAAATAGAGGGCTAAAAATATGAGGTGAGTTGGAGTTGCTCTTAGCCCTGCTATGACGAGTTGCTCTAAGGGTGGGAATGTGGAAATGGTTATCCGAATTTTTTGCATCCGTATCCGTATCCGCACCTAATATGGATATCCGTATCCGTATTCGATTGTAATGTGGTACTAAAGTGGATATATTCGAATTCGTTTTTCCTCATTTTTCTCTATCCGATTTCACATCCGTATTCGACAATATCCACAACATCCGTATTCGAATAAAAATGAGCACATAGGAAACTATTAAAAATTATATATATAACTAATGATTAGTGATATATTAGTTTTAGTATTAATAATAATGTATTTAGCGGAACTATTTAAGAGTGATCATGAATAAATGACATGTGCTACTAGGTTTAATATTACTAATGATATATAAAGATTAAGTTCAATTAATTTCAATTTAATTAACTATATTTTGATATGGATAATCACATTGATTTTAATTTACTTTGGTTTATACACTTATTGATAAAATTATAAATATACTTTATTCTATTTATTCTTTATAAATATCTATATTTGCATTAAAATATTTATTCATTTGCATTTTATATCTTTATATTATTAACTATTTAAATATTTATGGATAAATATGTTTTGATGAGATGTTTTTTTCTTAACTACAATGTTTACATACTTTAATCCTCGTTGTATAATGACTTAGCAATACCTTCGAAATATGTTTATAATGAATAAAACAAACAAATATAACTGTTTTCCAAATCAAGTAAATATCCGAATCCGTATCCGAATTCGAGACATCCGTTTTGCATCGTATCCGACAACATCTGAATTCGTATCCGTATTCGGGTTAAAATATGGTAAAAAATACGTATCTGATCCGATTACATATGTATTTGATCCGATTCCATCCTTAAGTCGCTCCCTCAGCGCCGGCGTATACATTATTTTAGAGCCTGCCAGTGCATCTCTCGTTCTCTCGTTGATTGCCATCCCAACAGAAGTCACAGCAGAGCATTTAAAGGGACATGGACTCTCCGCTACTGTTGGTCGGATGAGATGGAGCGCGAGTCGCCGGCCAGCAGGCGTGTCTATTATCCTTGCTCTCAATAGGACGGGTCCGCTTCGTTTCCAAGTTCCAAACTAGGTGTACACGGACAAACTAATAACCATGGAGACCCTGGTACTGTAATTAATGAGGTCACGGTGAAGCATAATTACTCCCTCTCCCTCCGTGTTAGTAAAGAAAGTCATTTTGAATTTATCGTAAGTCAAATATTTTAAATTATGACTATAAATATTTTTTATTTGAGTTTGAATATAAAAGCGATGTAAATGGATTCATCTTGACGTATAGTTTCGTAAAAGTATATATTGAGTATATTTTATAGAAAAAAGATAGTAGTCAAAGTTATTTTTGAAAACCATACCGACGTTCGAAATGACTTTATTTACCAACTTGGAGGGTATCTTACGAACCGGGATGGGGTATCTCCTCCTCTAAGGTACTAGTACACTAGTACTCCTACTCCGTGTTGTCACAGTTGCAAACGACCATTCCAACTGACACTGTCTGCACTCGTCATACTCTATTTTTATCCTCTCAAAAAATATTTTGTTTTGATTATCGAGATTTTCTACTTCTATACTCAGTTTTCCCGCACCCATCATCCACTATAACAACTACCAGTTGTGGAGCCCACAAATATAATTAGATTTTTTTATCCACCTCCCCCTTCCTCTTTCTCCTCCGTCTCTCTGGTTGTGGGCCCCGCGAACCAAATTTTTTATCCACCTCCCTCTCTCTCCCTCTCTCTTATCTTCTTCCCCACACAACCGGCTCCCTGCTCCCTTATCTGTCCCCACACCTCGCCCGACCCCCTACCCTCCCCGCGACTCGCCGTCGCCCCTCCTCCCTCCCTCCGCTCATGCCGGCCGAGGCTCCCTCCGCTCGCGCCCACGCGATCCTCTCTCTCAATCTCCGTCGGTGGAGGGAGGAGCAGAGGATGCCGCCACCATGCCTCTTTCTCCTCCTCGCTCTCTCGCCATGGCTGCAGATCCACACCGGGCGTGGGCAGGGACCCTACCCTGCCCGCGCCTTGCGGCGGTGTCGCTTGGAGGCGGCTCCTGGTGGACCATGGCCCTGAGCTCCCTGGCATCCGCCGCCCCCACACGCATCTCCGGGCAGCATCCTCCCCCAAACGCGCCGCCAAGGCCGAGGAGGTCTGCCGGGAAGAGGCACAAGCTGACGCCCAAGCAAGCCAAGCTGCCCAAGGTGGCGGCGGGAGAAGAAGGTGGAGGCTGAGAGGACGGAGCTCGTGGAGCTTCCGAGCCTCAATTTGTGCTTTCCGAGTGGTGGTGGCTCCTACATTTCATCCGGACGGCGACACTCCTCCTCCGCGCCCTTCCTCCTCCTCGTCGCCTTGGCTCCTCCCCTGCTCTGGCTTGGCAACACGCGGGCCAAACGCGCGGCTGTTGGGAGTGGGCCCGAAGGTGAGGTAGCGGGCGCCCTCCAAGCAGCTAGTTTTGGCGGAACCTTTTGTTTAGCAGACGCGAGCCAGGACCCGATGCTCGCTTACTGGATAGCGTGCCGATAGCCTAAACGAGTAGACAAGCATTACTGCTTTGTCGCTCAGCAGTGGCGGAACTAGAAAGAAATTTCAAGGGGGGCCGAGATCGAACAAACTTTGATAATTTTTGTAGGTACAAAAAATTGGCAATTTGCATTAGTTTTCTATTAACTATGCTAATATGCGCTAGTTAGTCACGGTGTATATATTATTTAATCATGCAATGACAATTCACAAAGCAAAATAGGAAACGTAAGTCAATATATCTTGTCCATTTTAGTTTTTTCTTAGTTTCCTACAAAGATTAGGCTCAATTTAAAAAAAATCTATTCTATTATGCGATAGGAAATCAACAATGCTTACTGAGCATACTGTATCAACAATAATAAATTTATATTGGTTTAAATTGAAAAAGTATAGACATAATCCATGGATTTAATGCAAATGCGATCGCATTAGCAGGGCAGGTGGGTTTGTTGTTGCCGTCCATCTCAGCTGTGGCTGCCTGCCTACTTGCCATCGGCGCCTTGGAGTGCATTCACGCGTTGCCAATCAGGAGACGTGAAATCTGCTGGCACCCTCCACTAAGACACTGGTAAGTTGTGGCTAGCGAGCAGCCACACACAGAGAACGGAAAAGAACATCCGAGGGTAGAGATCATGGTGGATTGTGTAAACTTTCTAGGAACCGAATAATATTTTGGGTTTTTGTTGTGGACTGAAGTGGATTAAGATTAAAACTTACTTAAAAACTTGAGCTAAGATTAAGCTGAGATTAAATAGTACTTGAAAACTTGAGCTAAGATTACAACTAAGATTAAAGAATACTTAAAAACTTAACTAGAATTAAGAAAAAATTAGAAGGTACTTAACAAAAAATATTTTGTTAGGAGGGCCATGGCCCCTGCCACCCCCCTCAGCTCTGCACTGTAGCTCAGCTCAGTTTTAGTGTGATTTGCAGGCCGCTCCGAACTTGAAAGCTGAGATTGGGCCAAGGCACCGGACACGATTTGCCCCAACCAGTGGAGAGGGGAATAGCCGGGAAAGATAGTCTTCATATCCCTCATGCATATTTTCCCACTTTCTATTATTTGATTTTCGTTTTTTACCAATGGAAATGAATGATAGAATAGTTTGATTTGCGACAAACTAAACTGCCTTATATTTCAGAATGGATGGATGATAATGTCAGACTTCGATAAATATATGCAAAATCCACGCACACCAACAAACAGCAAATCCAAAACAAACCAACCAGAACGGACCAATTTTTTCCCGCTCCAAAACTAGCCAGCTATCCGGTTCCATCACCGCCAAACCGCGCGCCAAACCCAAAATTATTTTTCCTTTTCCCACAATCACCACCCAGAAAGCAAAAGTTTTCGGCGCCATCGACTTCCCCGCGCGGCCGCGCGCTCTACCTCTACCTCCGAAAAGGCCAAAACCCCTCAAACTCCCCAAACGCCCGACCCGCACCACGACCCGCGCTCCCACCCGTCCACCAATAGGAGCCGGTCCTCGCCATCCAACGGCTCCCAGCACCCCTCCCACCGCTCACACGGATCAGTCCCCATCCGACGCCTCCCAGCTCCTCTCCCACCTCTATATCAGGCTATCGGCCTTTCCCCCACCCGTCCCCATCCGTCTCCGCCAGATTCCAACCTCAAACCAAAAAATCCCCCAATTCCGGCGTGCGAGAGCGCGAGGAAGGAGGCCAAGGCGGCGGCGATGTCGGGGCGAGGCAAGGGGGGCAAGGGGCTGGGCAAGGGCGGCGCCAAGCGCCACCGCAAGGTGCTCCGCGACAACATCCAGGGCATCACCAAGCCGGCTATCCGGCGGCTGGCCCGGAGGGGCGGCGTGAAGCGCATCTCGGGGCTCATCTACGAGGAGACCCGCGGCGTGCTCAAGATCTTCCTCGAGAACGTCATCCGCGACGCCGTCACCTACACCGAGCACGCCAGGCGCAAGACCGTCACCGCCATGGACGTCGTCTACGCGCTCAAGCGCCAGGGGCGCACCCTCTACGGCTTCGGCGGCTAGGCCGCCGGCGCGCCTCCGTCGTGTGCTCGCGCTCCGTCTCGGCGCGGTTCCTGGATTGGGGCCGTCTGTGGTTAGGGGTGATGGTTCGTTGTCAAGGGATTGGCTGTGTTGGCTTAGTTGCGGTGGTGGTAGTAGTAGTAGTATTGCTTTGCTCACATTGTTGCCTTGCTCAATGTAGTCTACTATCTTTGTGCCGTGAAGAAAAGCGTACTGCCTATCTTGTATGAGGATGCAGCAAAGAAATGAAAGTGCGAAATGCCACCTGGATGAATCTTATCCTGAAGAAAGTAACTCGTTCGGTAATCAGCATGCCATCTAGATGAATTTCGGATGACCGTGTGAAATGCCACCCGGTGAATCAAAATGTAGAGGAGCTTGTACTTTCGTGTGTTGGTGGTTGTGTTCTTTGTTTCAGGGTTCATGTTCAGACTTCTGCCCGCCCGGTGCAGCTGTTCCTGTTCGTCTCTGATAACTATTGCTGCTGATCTTGTATCGTGAGAAAAACTTGCATTATCTGCGATGATAAAGCAGTCCTATGTGCAGCGAGTTTGTGAAAAGGCCTGATTGCACGGCGCGCAGTTGTCAAGCGGGAAAACAGAATTCTGAATTTCAGACGATCTAATCTAGCAGAGGGAGGCTTATGCCAAAACTGCCGCCTTGCACATGCTGAAAAATTGATTCTGCAGCAAGCCCAATTGACCCGTTGTGTACCATATGGGCCCCAGACCACACGTTTGGGCCCAGGGGTTGCTCCAATTGCAAAACGTTTGGCCCAGTAGCCATATGCCCACATATCTTGGTTTACAACGCTTTCATGGTCTCCTTTGCGGCATTGCCCCGATGCTCAGTTGCTGACCTTCGCTTGAGTTGAAGCATGGAATAGAACGTTTTATTTTGAAACGAATGGAATAGAACGTTTGCATTGAAGAGCATTTTTTTTCAGTACAAGGTGACACACACATACACATACCGACATACGCCCGGATATGGAGCTGAGATGGAATGATGTAGCAACACAAATAAAGGAAGTCTTACACATCAGTAGCAGGTAGTCTATTTGTTTGCCATTTTTCAAGTGATTGAATCATTATTTCGCGGCGCAACGGTACATGTTTTCTGGAAGAAACGCTGCCAGTGGACATTCCATCATGTTTATATAGTAGCACATCATGACCTCCATGTGGAAACAGACGAAGTATGTGTCGATCATGGCAGGTGATACAGGTTGGACGGCGCGATTCCGGCGGTGACGTTGAAGTACCTGAACACCGCCGCCCAGCGGCGGTTGTCCTTGAGCCTGTGCACGGCGACGGTGTCCGGCCAGAAGTTGTCGACGTCCCAGTGGACGTCGTACATCCTGGGCTTGAGGTTGTACCGGTTCTTCCCCCTGCCGCCGGCGTTGAGCCACTTGCCGAGGAGGCGGTCCTCGTGGCCGCGCATTTCGTTGTTCCGCAGGATCTCCTCGTTGCCGGACACCCACTCCGCGACGTCCCACGACACGACGTACCCCATCCCGTGCATGAACGGCGCGGGGTCGTCGCCGACGGGGAAGCCGCGGCCGAGGTACAGGTCGCCGCGGGGCTTGCCCCGGAGCTCCTCCACGAGCGCGGCCACGCGCAGGTACGTGTCGTCGTCGGCCTTCATCACGTAGTCGTAGGGCGCCGACGCGAAGAGCCGCGGCACGGAGGAGAGGTACGCGTACGTCTTGCCGTCGTTCATGTTCTCGGCGCAGTCCAGCACCACGACGTCGCCGTGCCGCCTGATCTCCAGCGCCACCAGCGCCGCGTCCACCGGGTTGGTCACGTTGCAGAACACGAAGCGGACGTCCACGCGCGCCCGCGCGGGCGGCGGCTGCAGCGCGTAGGCCATCCGCACGATGTCCCGGCGCTCCCGCCGGCTAGGCGTGGTGAGGATGCCGATCAGCAGGCTGATCTCGGGCTCCAGGTCCTGCGGCGGTGCGACGGCGGCGACGTTGGTGGTGGTGGCACGGCGGCCGCAGACGGCGCCAGGCCCATCGGAGCCGAGTTTGGGAGGGCGGAGGGACGGGAGCACGAAAACGACGACGAGGAGGAGCGCAAGAGGGGCGCCGAGGAGGAGGCAGGAGGACGGGGGCGCCTTCATCATGCTCGTTGCGGACTGGTGGGTGCTAGGAAAACTTTAAAGGTCCGTTTGGTTCATTGCTTGTGCTAGCCTGGTTACAATCTGGAACCAGGCCAGCTCAAGTCAGTCTCCACTAGTACATTTAATTCTTGTTTGGTTGCATGTATAAATGAAGCTTGGTTTCATTTTGTTGTGTTTGGTTTGCTTGCATACGTGAGTAGCGTCACCACGTCTTTCTAACTGGTGAGCTGTCCATCTTCTCACCTCCTGTTTGTCTATAGAACCGGTGAGCTGTCCATCTTCTCACCTCCTCTTGTTTGTCTATAGCCACCGCAGTGTGCTGCGGCGAATGCTCCCCGCGGGTTTGAATGTCACCAGTGGGAGCACCGCCGCGTGAGAACCGCACCCGCCCGAGCGGAATCTCGGCGGGGGAAGCTCCGCCGTGTGTGTGCAATTCCGTCCACGCGGTCCAGAGCTGCTGGGCTCCTTCCTCAACGGTGAATTCAGGTCCGCTATTGCGGAATCAAAATTCCGCACAACCAAATCGAGATTTCGCACAGCCAAATCGAGCTCTGCTCCGGGTGTTTCCCCAATCGATTTGACGCAAAGCGAGGAAAATGCTTTTGTCGTGTCCCCTCTAAACCAAGCTGCAACGCTAGCACACTCGCTGCCCCCCTTTTGCAGATGGACACCAGCAGCAGTACCCAGCTTCTCTCCCAAACCATCAAGCACGAGTGCACAACTGTCCGTTGAAACATGTGGTTCCGCTCTTTTCTCCCTGCCTTGGCATCCAGTTCCACGCGAGGTGCCGCTGCAGAGAGGGTCACCACCGCGGCGGAGCAAGTCGTGGGCATGGCAGCTGCCGCCGTGCCGCGACAGCTCGGCACGGTGGGTGGAGCTCGGTGGGCGCTGCGGAGATCGACGGCGAGCAGCTCGGCGGCTGCTACGGAGGTCGGCGGCACCGAAGCTTGGAACGGCTGCACAGCTCCTCGGCGACGGCCCAGCAGGGGTAACAGATAGATAGTGAGGCGATTCGCTCACATGGGTCATCGTTGGCTTATTCAAGCCTGACTTACCTAGTACGCCCAATTCGGGAGTTCTAGCGGAGCCAGACCAGAGGGTCCTCATTGCATTAGATAAGCCTGGTTTAGGTGCTTGGGCAGGCAACCAAACGCCACGATGCTGCACTACGCAAGCCTGTTCAGGCCTAATGCAGGGAACCAAACGCACCCTAACTGAAGCCCGCGCTCGTGCAAGCGGCCGGGTGCATCAGCAGATTTCAGGTTCTCACAATTTGATCAGGCAACCAGTCGTTTAAATAGCACATGGTGTCCGTTGTCCAAGCCGTAGATTCTTTTCTAAGAGAACTACGGTAGGCAAAAAAGTAAAAGATAGCCTGCACTTTCACTAAGAGATATAGCAAACCACGGATTATGTAGTATATAAGTACAACTCAACGTAATAAGGGAGAAGAACAAGGAAACACAACTTGTACAATTCAAAGGACAATACAACATGGTTGCTACCAAGCAACATGGTCGTCGGATGAACCAGGGCCATTACGCATCCACATCACCCCTCGTAGCTATGCCACTCGACTTTCACCCTCCATCTGAGAGACCATAGAATGAATTTAGGACTAAGGGCAATGGAAAGCGCATCAACCGCAGCTCGCCAGATACGACCATCTCCCATGAAGTTGACAACACCATTTGTATTGCATTGGGGCTCCTCTAGTCCAGTTACTGTCACCCAACGTCATGAAAGGGGAACAAACATCAGAGGCGAATAGTAGAAGAGGTGGATAGAAACATCATCCAGAATTTGATTTGGTAATCCACCGATAAGGACAAAGCCGACAGAGTGGAGGTGTCGAAGCAAAACACTTGCTGAATCACGGCAATGGCCACCGACCAGCATCAAGCAGGTCCAAAAAGAGTACGAACATAGAATTGTGAAGAAGGAAGGGGACTCCAAGAAGGAAGGAAGCACCGGCAACAAATGGACTAACTCAACAAGAGTGACGACACATGCGAAGGTAGCATAGATGCTTGCATGACGGTACACCGAGCAGAGGTCAGTGCCTCCTGACGCACCGGGCGATGCTTTCCCTGACGGACCACCGATACAACAAACAACCATAAGGTAGCAAATGGGTCTGCCTTCCCATGTGCGAAGAATGTCCAGAAATTCACCGGATCTGCAAACAACGGTAGGGCGCACGTCCCCAAGCAGAGGTGGGGCACCTCCCATGCACACAGAGCGTGGTACTTCCATTGTGCAACAATGGTTAATTTGGACAGTGCGGCCTCAAAGCTCCGCAAAATACCGAGGGTTGACGCAAGATCAGCAAGCTCAATGGTGGAGTCCACAAGACCCACTCGTTCGCACCTAGGGCGACAATGGGCTACTCACCCCATGGATCGCCACAAACGGTGCAGAGCAGAGAGGCCTTGCTGATGAAGTGGAGGACCATTCGGCGAGCCGACAAGGAACAAGCAGGCTGCACCAAGAAGAAGGTTCCACGCGAAGCGAGCCCGTCAACAACAGATCTTCGCACCATTTAGATCGGTCTCGGTTGAGGTCGGACCCACCCGCTGACCCTAGACCTCGAGGGGTGGGCAAGCGCGCAACCGTCAGGCATAGATCCCAGGAGGTGCCGCAGTCTCCCGATCTCGTAGGCCGCTCACGCAGAGCGCCATCCGCCTGCAGCTGCGACGCCCCACCCGCAGGCCCTAGGGCGCAACCACGATGGCTACATGGGGAGACTCGTCTATATCTGGGGGAGGAGGAAGCAGTCACATGTACTCTTGGCGACTGCTCCGGCGGCGGCGAGGAGCAGGTGAGGTGAGGACTGTAACATCCCGAAAATTACCTAAAATAAATCGTGCGCTAAAATTTTGTTTCTCGTCGTTGAGCTCGATCTCTCCTTAAAACCCTGAACCCTAATTCCCAGAAACCCTCCCGAACAACCCGACACCCGACTTCAATCCGCGTCCCATCTCCTTTCCACCCAACGCGACGCGTCGTGACCGGCCGCCGCGAATCCCGCCCCCTCTTTTTCCCTCTCTCCTTTTCCCTCTTCCCCTCCGACCGCGTGCCCCACCTCCCGTGGCCCGCACGCCACGCGTGGCCGACCGCGGCCGCGGTTGTCGCTGGCGCGCACCGCCCCCCCTCCTTTTTCCTTTCTCTCCCTCCCTTTCTCCCCATTTCCTTTTTCCTTAATTCTTTTTCCTATTTTCTTTTTTTTTCCTTCACCCTTTTTCCTTTTTCTTTCTTTTCCTCCCTTCCTTCCCTCTCTCCTCTCCTCCCTCCCCTGTCGCGCGCCCAGCCGCGCCGCCCGCCTCCGGCCTCCCTCCCGCGCGCGCACCTCCACTCCCGGCTGCGCACGCGCGAGCGCGCCAGGCCGCCCCGAGCCGCACCCCGCCTTCCCCGCTCGCCCTGCACGCCCCGCCGAGCCGGTCCACGCGCGTGGACCGCGTGCTCGGAGCACCGCCGCGCCGCCCGTCGCTGCCAGGCTGACCGCTCCCGCGCACCGCCACCTCGCCGCCCGCGCCACCCCACTGCGCCTCGCCCCGCTTGCGCACACGCGCGCACGGAGCACAGGGCCGTGGGCGAACGCGCCGGGCCGCAGCGACGTGAGCTCCGCCGAGCCCACGTGCGCGCCTGGCCACGCCGCGCGCCGCCCGCCGCTGCCTCGCACAGCGCCGCCCTGTGCTCACCGCTGCCGCACACGTCCCGTCGTCCCTGCACCACATCGCTGCCCGTGCGCCGCTCCACGACGCGCGAGCGCGGCCGAGCGCCATTAAGGCCCGCCGCGCCGCCCGCCGGGCGCCACCTACTCGCCACCGGCCACGCCTCCCCCCAAACCGACCTACAACGGCTATAAAAGGCCCCGCCGGCGCCGCTCCTCCGCACCCAAAGCTCCCCGGCCACCACCGCCTCCCCTCGCAGCTCACAGCGCCGCCGCCGCCGCCATTTCCGCCCGCCGCCGCCGGTTCACGACGCCCTGCTCCCTCGCCGCGCCCCGAGCCGAGGTGAGCTGGGGAATCGAACCCCACGCCCCTCCTAGCCCTTTTCCCCCGCGATCCCGGCCGCCCTAGCGCCCTGAGCCACCGGCCCAAGGCCGCCGCCGGCGAGCCCCCGCCTCCCCTGTTTCCCAGTGCGAGGGGGAGGAGGGAGATGGCAGTTTTGCCATTCGGCCCTCCCCCTTCCCTTTATTCCATAAAGAGCCCCCACTCCTTATGGGCTTTTTCCTAAAAAGGCCCTTCTGATTTTCTATTTTTGCAAACAAATCCTCCACTATTTAAACCTAATAATAATTAGGTCCCTGCACTTCCCTTTTAGGCTCAAATACTTTTAGAAATCGTAAACAGGCCCCGAGTTTTCCCGAATTATTTTACAACTAGGCCCCTGCCCCTTATCCGATCCCGAACCTTTACTAAAACCTATCATTTCATGTAACAAACGACCTCTGATCAACCCGAAACTTTATCACGCCTTTCCTAACCAAGTCTTGGCCATGCCATTAGGAAACCACTCGAAAATAATACTTCGTACTCTATATTTTATGTGCTTCCGATTCGAGCTCAATGATAGAATCTTTGTTTTGATTAGATGCTTGGTTGTGTGTGCTGTAGACCGCGGGGTGAACGAAGGAGAGCCCGTCAACGAGCAGTTCTGTGAGCAGGAGAACGAGGACCAGTTCCGCGACCCCGAGCCCGAAGGACAGGACTTCCCCGAAGGCTTTGAAGACGGCAAGTTCAATCCCATCCTTTGATGCATGTTTCTGTCCTAGTTTTTATGAACACAACCCAATGGCCTGTTTTATAAAGTTGCATATGTTTTACTTGCATGAAAACACGGTTGGATAGCCACCCCTTGATTTGTGATGACCATTCCTTGACCACCTAGATTAATGTCTGATTTTGCTTGGACGTTAATCAATATTAGAACGCTTAGGACTTCACTCATAATATAATTTGTTTGATAAAGAAAATGTGTGCGTGTGGGAAGGGATAAAATGTGGATTTTCGAAAGATGAGTATGGGCGAGATGGACGGCATTTCTGTGTGATTTGCCGATTGGTGTGCTTATGCCTGTGTGGCTGGGCAAAGAAGGGAGATATCCATCTTGTCGCGTCTAAGGACCGAGTTGGTGTGTCATCTCACCTAACTCCACTATCGTGCAAACCACTCGACCGTTGTATGGGCAACGGAGTAGCATAAATCCCACTAGTTGGTGTGATAGCCATCAGGAGAGCTGAGAGCAACGGGTGACTAAGGAGAAGGGATAAGCCCAGAGTGACTTATGCCCGGTTATACCTAAGTGAATGGTCGATGACCCCTTGGTGCATCCCGTGATGGCTAGTCAGGCTTAGCTATGGTGGGTAATGGCTATGTTGGGATCTACACCGACACGACGGTGTTCGAGTTGTGGTATCCTACTTGTGGGTAAAGTTGCACACCTCTGCAGAGTTAAGAATCTATTCGAATAGTCCGGGCCCACGGTATTGGGCGAGTTATGGTGTGGTCACATAACTAGTGTTTCTTTGGGATGGGCTAGTGTGAGTTGTTTCGGAATTGTGTCCGGCAGTTGTGCCGTGTGCTACGACGGACGGGGAGTCCGGTAGCAGTTTTAAAACTTGAAATCTGTGCTACTGCAAAAGCTGATTCCTAAAAGGTTTTTCTTTAAAATAAACCCCTGCATAAAATATCGTTGTTCCTGCAAATTAAACCGTAACCTTATCCTTGATTTACCTATGCATATTATTCTGTTATAACCCCCTCCGTGGGTGTGGTTGGACTTGCTGAGTACGTTTGTACTCACCCCACTCTTACTTTTTACAGAAGAAGACCCAGACTTCGTGCCAGACGAAGCCGAGTAGGGTTATCGTTCTACACCCAACCTTGCCTGTGGAACCGGCCCTGTCGAGATGCCTCCGCTGTCGCAGTACTCTGAGCCCGTGGTAGACCCTATGTGGTTTGCAGTCTGGTGTTATGTCGTAGCTTGGTTAGTTATTATCATCATCTGTATCGAGTGTCCTCCAAGGTTTGTACGGTTTTGAACCATCTGATGTAATAAATGTGGCATCAGCCTCCTGGGACTGATGTTTTGTATCACATTTAAGTTCTCTCTTATGAGGGGACGCTTCAGGTGGTATCAGAGCCGTAGGTTGGCCGTAGGACGTGACCCTAGGAGCGAAACCCGTTTTTAGACCATTTACCTTAGGACTTTTCTATCCTTAATCCTTTCCTCACACAAACACTTACCTTTGGTTCTTGCCCTGTTCCAGATGACTGACAATGGATGGATTGGCGGAATCTGTATCGCAGAGCCCGGCCTTCCCAAGTTGTTGATACTCAGCCTGGAACGCATCGGAGTTGTGGATCCACCAGAGTTTCTCTATCGGGAGTACGACTCCAAGGGTACTCTTCGGTGTGACCTGATGATCTTCATAGCAAGAAGCACCCGCTATCCTGATGTGGACCCTTGGTTCATCTCCACCACTGGATTCCGTTTCCCGGATACCTATCGGAAAGCCGCCCGTAAAGCCCTGCGACGGCTCCGAGTGATCTACAAGCATCACCTTCAGCGAACTCCTATGGGGTTCTTCCCGCCGACTGAAGGAAGAGGACGCACCTGGATCGCCCGAATGAGAGGACTCGGGAGGGAAGAAGAAGATCTGGAAGACACTGTATCCCACATGTCCATCTATCTCACCGGCCTGGATGAGCTCTATCGCGAGCAAGCAGCACAACTGAAACAGCAGGTCCACATAGCAGAAAAAGCAACCCAGGAGATGGAGGAACAACGGTCGAGGACTTTCCATGCCGAGTATTCCCTAGCCGCCCTCCAAGTCCAAATGGATGAAAAAGAGGAAGAACTGGAAGAACAGCGGGCAAGAGCCACACGCGCCGAGAACTCGCTAGCCGCTCTCCAAGCTCAGATACGGAGGTACGAGGCTCGCTGGGGAATAGGTGGATGGATAGAAGAAGACGAAGAAGAGGAAGAACCCATGGAAACCCATTGGGACGTTGGCACTCAGACTGAAGAAGAAGAACCCGAAGAAACCCACTGGGATAAAGGAACTCAGACCGAGGATGATGTGATGGATCAGTACCTTCCACTGAAGAAGCGCTCCTTTAGAATTGAGGAAGAATCCCCATGATAGGAGTAATCTCTAAGCTAGAACCTTTGCTCTAATAATCATGTACCCATGAAGTTGTACCCCACCATGATGCCATAAATAAAGACCATCTACCCCTTTGTGTACCGCAAATATTCGTGCAAGATCTTCACCCTATCTTTGTTTTCAGATGGCTGAGGAAGGATGGACCCAGGGCGACTGCCAAGCTGCACCTGGCTTCCCCAGCCTGTTGATCAACGCCCTGGAGAGCCTTGGCGTTGCGGAACGCCCAAGGTACTACAGCAGAGAGTACGAGCATCATGGCACTCTCCGCTGCAGGGTGATCATAGTCATCGCCAGAAGTGAGCGCCACCCCAACATCCAGTCGTGGCGAGTGACCGCTACGGGATTCAGGCACCAAGACACCTATCCCTTGGCTGTCAGAAAGGCACTTCGGTACCTATGCCGGATTTTCGAAGAACACCTAGCACCCACGCCAATGAGGTTCTTTCCGCCGGCCATCAGAACCCCTGTTTGGGAAGCCCGCATGAGAAGCCTGGAACGGCGCCGCCATGAAGTGGACCCTTTGTACCAAGTGGCTAATTATCTGGCCGCTTTGGACCAACTCTTCGATGAGCAGGCCCACCTGCTGAGGGAGCAGACCAATCGTGCCGAGCAAGCTGAACTCGCGGTGAGGCTCCAACAGGTCCGAGCAGCCCAAGCCGAGGCAAGAGCCGCAGCCGCGATCAGCAGTGAAGCAGTTGCACAGGAGAGCCTCAGACAGGCCCGAGACCGGCGCATGCAAGAATGGACCAGAAGTGGGACCCCAGTTCCGGCCATCGGAGAAGACCATGTTCTACTTGGGACACCCGTCATAGGATGGGGAACGCTCTTTGGAAGCCCTCGAGCTCCACCCGAGAACCCCGAAGGGTCTACTGCTGTCAGAGAAAGGGAAGTTGCTGCTCAGCCCCAAGAGAACGGGAACCCGGAGGACGACGAGCCGTTTGTTTCCCCGGAAGCACGTACCACCCCAGAAGAAGACTCGCCCCGCGAGTAGAGTGTCCAACCCTACCCTGTTGTTGTACCCTTCTAGTCCTTCCAGTTTAAGTTGTATTCCTAGTTGAACCTGTACCCGGATGTGTAGTACGCGTTCTAGTCTTGTTCCTGTGTTGTACCCTGCCTCGCTTCAGTAAAAGTTGCTTGTTTGCCTTGTGGTGTGCTTGTTGTGTGTGTGCCTTTCGGCAAAAGGTTAATTCTGCCTTCTTCAAAAATACGAATTAAATAACTTAAATATCACCTAATCTCAATCTCACAAAAACCCTACCAAATCTGCAGATGGTTTCCCGAAGCGTCACGAGGGCCTCCCGTGTCAGGGACCCTGCAGCCGCTGATGCAGGAGTACGCCTTAACGGGCAAAACCATCCTCAGGAAGAACAAGAAGTGAGTCAGGGCAGAGGAGAAAATCAGGATGCACAGCTACCACCACCACCACCCTTCGTGGACCTGGCACAAGTGATCCATAACCATACTCTCATACTGGAGACACTGGCCAATGCTCTAATGAACAGGCAGCCACGAGAGCAGACCTTCAACGACAAGCTAACAGCCTTTCTGACGAAGCCGAGTAGGGTTATCGTTCTACACCCAACCTTGCCTGTGGAACCGGCCCTGTCGAGATGCCTCCGCTGTCGCAGTACTCTGAGCCCGTGGTAGACCCTATGTAGTTTGCAGTCTGGTGTTATGTCGTAGCTTGGTTAGTTATTATCATCATCTGTATCGAGTGTCCTCCAAGGTTTGTACGGTTTTGAACCATTTGATGTAATAAATGTGGCATCAGCCTCCTGGGACTGATGTTTTGTATCACATTTAAGTTATCTCTTATGAGGGGACGCTTCAAAGACCGAGGGAGGGGGGGGGCGTCCGAGTCACCCCTATAGGAGAGTGGGGTAGAAAAATTATACTGAGTAGCCAAGCAGTAGATTTTTCTTTTGGAACAACATAAATCTCCAAATCTGCTATACGAATCACACTTTATCCAAAAGATATTAAAGATAATAAGAGCCATGTTATCTTTTCCATGTTAATGTTAAGTTCCACATCGCATGCATGCTGTTGCATACGTAGAATCATGTCTTAGAGCTATCCATGGACTTTTCTGCACGGTACTTGAACACTGTAGAGTTGCTTTGTCTAGCGTCTCCTTCGGAGTTGTACAGTCTCCTATCCCATGCTAGCTAATTGCTGGCTGTCGTGCTCATCCACGCTAGCTTGCTGATCCTGAATGCCACATATCACGAACTGATGGCAGTATGGCACTTCGATTCCAATCGAGCAACAAACCTAGCCCTGTTCTCTGCGCCCCTGTACGCTCCCTTGTTTGGCTGCCGGTACCTTCGAAACAGTGACGCTCAGAGCAGGCGAAATAGCACGACGTCAGCCGAATTCGTTGGCGAGCAGAGAGAAAAAAGACAAGAGCAAGTAGTATTGTAAGGCCAGATTAGCTCGCGAATGGACAAAACACGTCATCACGGACTGATGTGGGAGACAGAAAGTAGGAGAGAGAGAAAAACAGCTGACTGCGGCGCAACAAGGATATCCTATTGGTTGCATGGTGTTGTTCTAGCAGCTTCCAACATTAAATGACGATCTAGCTATCTTCCACTGGATGAGCTGGCGTTTCTTATTACTGCTCGCGATGCGCTAGCTGCCGGCGAAACTATTAGAGAAACTCCTACCTATATCTTATTTAACCTCCTACTCTACATTTAGAAGAGAGAAAAGGAAAAACACCTCCAACCAAACTCCTATCTCATTTCTAACTTTGAGAGTCTCTCAAATCTATTGGCATCCCCTCATACTTCTAGGAACAGAATAAGAGTCTCTTATTTTTTGAAAGAGGTGTAGGAGACCATTGTCAAATAGAAGACTAGGATGAGAGACTCATATAGATGAAATAGAGGGCTAAAAATATGAGGTGAGTTGGAGTTGCTCTTAGCCCTGCTATGACGAGTTGCTCTAAGGGTGGGAATGTGGAAATGGTTATCCGAATTTTTTGCATCCGTATCCGTATCCGCACCTAATATGGATATCCGTATCCGTATTCGATTGTAATGTGGTACTAAAGTGGATATATTCGAATTCGTTTTTCCTCATTTTTCTCTATCCGATTTCACATCCGTATTCGACAATATCCACAACATCCGTATTCGAATAAAAATGAGCACATAGGAAACTATTAAAAATTATATATATAACTAATGATTAGTGATATATTAGTTTTAGTATTAATAATAATGTATTTAGCGGAACTATTTAAGAGTGATCATGAATAAATGACATGTGCTACTAGGTTTAATATTACTAATGATATATAAAGATTAAGTTCAATTAATTTCAATTTAATTAACTATATTTTGATATGGATAATCACATTGATTTTAATTTACTTTGGTTTATACACTTATTGATAAAATTATAAATATACTTTATTCTATTTATTCTTTATAAATATCTATATTTGCATTAAAATATTTATTCATTTGCATTTTATATCTTTATATTATTAACTATTTAAATATTTATGGATAAATATGTTTTGATGAGATGTTTTTTTCTTAACTACAATGTTTACATACTTTAATCCTCGTTGTATAATGACTTAGCAATACCTTCGAAATATGTTTATAATGAATAAAACAAACAAATATAACTGTTTTCCAAATCAAGTAAATATCCGAATCCGTATCCGAATTCGAGACATCCGTTTTGCATCGTATCCGACAACATCTGAATTCGTATCCGTATTCGGGTTAAAATATGGTAAAAAATACGTATCTGATCCGATTACATATGTATTTGATCCGATTCCATCCTTAAGTCGCTCCCTCAGCGCCGGCGTATACATTATTTTAGAGCCTGCCAGTGCATCTCTCGTTCTCTCGTTGATTGCCATCCCAACAGAAGTCACAGCAGAGCATTTAAAGGGACATGGACTCTCCGCTACTGTTGGTCGGATGAGATGGAGCGCGAGTCGCCGGCCAGCAGGCGTGTCTATTATCCTTGCTCTCAATAGGACGGGTCCGCTTCGTTTCCAAGTTCCAAACTAGGTGTACACGGACAAACTAATAACCATGGAGACCCTGGTACTGTAATTAATGAGGTCACGGTGAAGCATAATTACTCCCTCTCCCTCCGTGTTAGTAAAGAAAGTCATTTTGAATTTATCGTAAGTCAAATATTTTAAATTATGACTATAAATATTTTTTATTTGAGTTTGAATATAAAAGCGATGTAAATGGATTCATCTTGACGTATAGTTTCGTAAAAGTATATATTGAGTATATTTTATAGAAAAAAGATAGTAGTCAAAGTTATTTTTGAAAACCATACCGACGTTCGAAATGACTTTATTTACCAACTTGGAGGGTATCTTACGAACCGGGATGGGGTATCTCCTCCTCTAAGGTACTAGTACACTAGTACTCCTACTCCGTGTTGTCACAGTTGCAAACGACCATTCCAACTGACACTGTCTGCACTCGTCATACTCTATTTTTATCCTCTCAAAAAATATTTTGTTTTGATTATCGAGATTTTCTACTTCTATACTCAGTTTTCCCGCACCCATCATCCACTATAACAACTACCAGTTGTGGAGCCCACAAATATAATTAGATTTTTTTATCCACCTCCCCCTTCCTCTTTCTCCTCCGTCTCTCTGGTTGTGGGCCCCGCGAACCAAATTTTTTATCCACCTCCCTCTCTCTCCCTCTCTCTTATCTTCTTCCCCACACAACCGGCTCCCTGCTCCCTTATCTGTCCCCACACCTCGCCCGACCCCCTACCCTCCCCGCGACTCGCCGTCGCCCCTCCTCCCTCCCTCCGCTCATGCCGGCCGAGGCTCCCTCCGCTCGCGCCCACGCGATCCTCTCTCTCAATCTCCGTCGGTGGAGGGAGGAGCAGAGGATGCCGCCACCATGCCTCTTTCTCCTCCTCGCTCTCTCGCCATGGCTGCAGATCCACACCGGGCGTGGGCAGGGACCCTACCCTGCCCGCGCCTTGCGGCGGTGTCGCTTGGAGGCGGCTCCTGGTGGACCATGGCCCTGAGCTCCCTGGCATCCGCCGCCCCCACACGCATCTCCGGGCAGCATCCTCCCCCAAACGCGCCGCCAAGGCCGAGGAGGTCTGCCGGGAAGAGGCACAAGCTGACGCCCAAGCAAGCCAAGCTGCCCAAGGTGGCGGCGGGAGAAGAAGGTGGAGGCTGAGAGGACGGAGCTCGTGGAGCTTCCGAGCCTCAATTTGTGCTTTCCGAGTGGTGGTGGCTCCTACATTTCATCCGGACGGCGACACTCCTCCTCCGCGCCCTTCCTCCTCCTCGTCGCCTTGGCTCCTCCCCTGCTCTGGCTTGGCAACACGCGGGCCAAACGCGCGGCTGTTGGGAGTGGGCCCGAAGGTGAGGTAGCGGGCGCCCTCCAAGCAGCTAGTTTTGGCGGAACCTTTTGTTTAGCAGACGCGAGCCAGGACCCGATGCTCGCTTACTGGATAGCGTGCCGATAGCCTAAACGAGTAGACAAGCATTACTGCTTTGTCGCTCAGCAGTGGCGGAACTAGAAAGAAATTTCAAGGGGGGCCGAGATCGAACAAACTTTGATAATTTTTGTAGGTACAAAAAATTGGCAATTTGCATTAGTTTTCTATTAACTATGCTAATATGCGCTAGTTAGTCACGGTGTATATATTATTTAATCATGCAATGACAATTCACAAAGCAAAATAGGAAACGTAAGTCAATATATCTTGTCCATTTTAGTTTTTTCTTAGTTTCCTACAAAGATTAGGCTCAATTTAAAAAAAATCTATTCTATTATGCGATAGGAAATCAACAATGCTTACTGAGCATACTGTATCAACAATAATAAATTTATATTGGTTTAAATTGAAAAAGTATAGACATAATCCATGGATTTAATGCAAATGCGATCGCATTAGCAGGGCAGGTGGGTTTGTTGTTGCCGTCCATCTCAGCTGTGGCTGCCTGCCTACTTGCCATCGGCGCCTTGGAGTGCATTCACGCGTTGCCAATCAGGAGACGTGAAATCTGCTGGCACCCTCCACTAAGACACTGGTAAGTTGTGGCTAGCGAGCAGCCACACACAGAGAACGGAAAAGAACATCCGAGGGTAGAGATCATGGTGGATTGTGTAAACTTTCTAGGAACCGAATAATATTTTGGGTTTTTGTTGTGGACTGAAGTGGATTAAGATTAAAACTTACTTAAAAACTTGAGCTAAGATTAAGCTGAGATTAAATAGTACTTGAAAACTTGAGCTAAGATTACAACTAAGATTAAAGAATACTTAAAAACTTAACTAGAATTAAGAAAAAATTAGAAGGTACTTAACAAAAAATATTTTGTTAGGAGGGCCATGGCCCCTGCCACCCCCCTCAGCTCTGCACTGTAGCTCAGCTCAGTTTTAGTGTGATTTGCAGGCCGCTCCGAACTTGAAAGCTGAGATTGGGCCAAGGCACCGGACACGATTTGCCCCAACCAGTGGAGAGGGGAATAGCCGGGAAAGATAGTCTTCATATCCCTCATGCATATTTTCCCACTTTCTATTATTTGATTTTCGTTTTTTACCAATGGAAATGAATGATAGAATAGTTTGATTTGCGACAAACTAAACTGCCTTATATTTCAGAATGGATGGATGATAATGTCAGACTTCGATAAATATATGCAAAATCCACGCACACCAACAAACAGCAAATCCAAAACAAACCAACCAGAACGGACCAATTTTTTCCCGCTCCAAAACTAGCCAGCTATCCGGTTCCATCACCGCCAAACCGCGCGCCAAACCCAAAATTATTTTTCCTTTTCCCACAATCACCACTCAGAAAGCAAAAGTTTTCGGCGCCATCGACTTCCCCGCGCGGCCGCGCGCTCTACCTCTACCTCCGAAAAGGCCAAAACCCCTCAAACTCCCCAAACGCCCGACCCGCACCACGACCCGCGCTCCCACCCGTCCACCAATAGGAGCCGGTCCTCGCCATCCAACGGCTCCCAGCACCCCTCCCACCGCTCACACGGATCAGTCCCCATCCGACGCCTCCCAGCTCCTCTCCCACCTCTATATCAGGCTATCGGCCTTTCCCCCACCCGTCCCCATCCGTCTCCGCCAGATTCCAACCTCAAACCAAAAAATCCCCCAATTCCGGCGTGCGAGAGCGCGAGGAAGGAGGCCAAGGCGGCGGCGATGTCGGGGCGAGGCAAGGGGGGCAAGGGGCTGGGCAAGGGCGGCGCCAAGCGCCACCGCAAGGTGCTCCGCGACAACATCCAGGGCATCACCAAGCCGGCTATCCGGCGGCTGGCCCGGAGGGGCGGCGTGAAGCGCATCTCGGGGCTCATCTACGAGGAGACCCGCGGCGTGCTCAAGATCTTCCTCGAGAACGTCATCCGCGACGCCGTCACCTACACCGAGCACGCCAGGCGCAAGACCGTCACCGCCATGGACGTCGTCTACGCGCTCAAGCGACAGGGGCGCACCCTCTACGGCTTCGGCGGCTAGGCGGCGCTGGCGCCGGCGCGCCTCCTGCGGGGCGCTGCTCCCTCGGGCGTTTCGGGGATGCGGTGCCGTCTGTGATTAGGGATGCTTCGTTTTTTAGTTACTTCGTCGGCTTGTGTCCTGGTGGGTCTGGAGCTGATCTTGCTAGCGATCCCTGTTCGAATTGTTGGTGACGAACTGCTATTAATCTTGTCTGTCTGGAGTGCCTGTGCTTCTGTTGTGATTGTTGTTTCAAGCGGAATCTTGTTCTGAATATAAGTGCTAGTAGCTACTTATTGTCGCAAAGGTTGTTTCGGTCTAACCGTGCTAGTAGCTACTTATTGTTCTGAATCATGTTTTGGTTGCATGTGCAACTGGTACCATTGTTTAAAAATGGGCATGCTTCTTGACAAACTTTTGGCTCACCGTACCAACCTGTGAGAATCGGATGCCATTTCTGTCGATTTTTTCTTCAAAATTCTTAATACTAATTTCCATGGTGCAGTGGTTACTAGTACTAAAGCCAATCGGTATTCCACTCTTCCTGCCTGTGCTTTGGTTGTACTGTACTCCGTGTTTCAGTTCTCACGGTCAATGCGGCTGTTTTTCTTCAGATAGCTCTTGCTATTTACCATCTAGAATACGGGACGGGGGAAAACTTATCTTATACTCTGATTAAATTACTTAGGCAATGCTTCACCTAGATGCCTGCAAGACTGCATTTCCATATTCAGCATCCAGGCAGGCTGCTCGAATTTTCCGGCTGAAAGTCTCAACTCTTGTTGCAAATGGTATGCTCAAAATGGATTAAGTTTAGGTTCAGAGTTCAGACACCCTGAACCTGCAGTGCACTGGCTACGTTTTCAAAGATGAATAATGTTGAGTTGCAAAAATCCAATGAAAGAAACCCGATTTATAGTTGAGAAAAATGATGAAAGAAAGAAGAGAACCAAAAAAGCAAAAACAATAAAAATAAAATGACAACCCAAAGCATTTCATAAGTTCATTCATCAGGACAATTATCCAATCAATAATACGAGCATTAGAGCTGCTGCATCAATCAATTAGGACGAAATCATCAAAAGCTTAACCACAAATCTGGCGCGACAGCACGGACATTTGCAGCAAACTACAACAACGGTTGCGAAGACAAACGGCCACAGAATCCCTTCCCGGAGCAATGATCAGGTCATTTCCGCCCACTGGTGCGAAGGCCGCCTCAAGAATTAGTACGGGAGATCAGTTTTAGGGGCTTAGGGCAATGCACGGACTTGAATCATCAAGATGAATCAATCTGAACATGGTCAGCTGACTCTGAACATGAGTTCACTTGACATCCTGAACTTGCAGAGCAGGGACTCTCTGAAACCTAACTAAAGCCTGGAGTTGCACAACCCAGATGCAAATATTAAGGACCAGCTTTCGATCTTTAAACTGTTCCAATAAAAGAAAGAAAAAGAAACGAAAACTAATCAAGAGGGTTTTTTTTCATCCAACTTCATTAGGAGCCACCGAGCCATCATCCAATCAATAGTAGAAGCAACTCTCAAGTACTTTCTGAACCAGGCATATGACACTTCTGGACCGGATAGGACGAAATCACGACAGTCTTAACACCAAAATCTGACGGAAACCACTACGACAGGCAACAACGGTAAACGATCACTCCACCCACTCGAGCGCGAAGGCCGTCTCGAATTTGTCGCGGCCGAATACCGCGGGGCCGCGGCCGTCCGGGGCGTCGCCGACCAGCTGCCACATGACGTTGCGGACGACGTCGTAGAAGCAGTCGCACGCGGCGTGGCTGGCCTCCTTCACGGCGACGTGCATCAGCGCCCGCTGGACGGCCCGCACCGCCGGCGCGAGCGGCGGGAGGTCGGGGCAGACGTAGAGGCCGCCCTCCGGGAACCGCGCCCCGCCCCCGTCGAAGGGGGCCCCCGCCGCCGCGCCGACGAAGAACGCGCCGCTCAGCGCGCGGGACAGCTGGTGCGCGCGGAGGCGGAGGTCCTCGTGGGACGCGCCCAGCAGGGCGCGCACGGCGGAGACCGCTGCGGCGAAGGGGAGCCAGTGCAGCGCCCCGGCGCCGGCCGCTGCCGCGGCGGGGCGGTAGTGGCCGCCGCTGGCGGAGCGGGGCGGGAGGTCGACGGCGGTGACGTTGTCGGCGGCCGCGGCTTCGCTGCCGGTGCTGGAGCCGTCGTGGTCGACGAGCACGAATGCCATGGCCGCGCGCTGGAGCGTGGGTGGGGGGTTCAACTTCACTGACTTGACGAAGCAAAGTCAGGAAGATAAACAGTATCATGAGTCTGGATGAACAGTATTCCCTACCGTAAATCACTGTAGCAGTCACTGTTCACGGGAGCACTGTTCAGAAAGGTACTATTTTGCACTGTAGCATGGGTGCTGTAGCGATCAATCATGTCCATCCGTCTCAGATCAGACGGCCAGAAATACACCGAAAGTCACCGCTACAGTACTAGCTGACTTTGCTTCAGTACTTCAGAGAATCCCGTTCGGTGGGAGTGAGGCTGAGGCCTGAGGCTGCACTGCCGCTGGTGGATGGCGATGCTGCACTGCCGCTGGGTATTTGTAGCCGGACGAGGTGAGAGCCACACAGTGCGACCGTTGGGACCCTGTTCTCCCTCTTGAAAAAAAGATTTGAATTTGGATAAAAAAATGTTTGAATTTGTGGGAGGCGGAGAGGAAGGTGGCACGGCAAACGTTGCAGCTAGATTGGGCAGTCAAGAGGTGCGTTGCGTTCTGCTGCTGCCAGGGACGTCCGTGCATTGGGCACTTGTGCGGTGCGCTCCTACAGGCCCTCGATGCACGCAAATCGGTTGTGTGATGGAGATATTCCCATGTTAACGTCGCAATATTAAATAGTGGTACCTTGGTCATTTCAGTCTTAACGTTGCAAATCGCAGTGTTGAACCAAAACGATATTCTGAACAAAAGATGTACCATTTCGTTCTTGCCGGGAAAGTTCGAAATTCGTGAATTCCGGGCAGAAACTTCGCCTAATTTTTGAGCCCGGGATCAAACGACACGACGGCCTGCAATGCACCGGCTGAACAAGGCCTCATTTTCAGCTAACTGATAGTAGTGTTGTCAGTGAAATGGTACAGTAGTGAGACCCAAAAAAGAAGAAGACAACAAAAAACATGCCAACATACACTGCTCATGACCTTCCTCTGTCATAGAATTTCGAAATCTGCTATACTGAGACGTAACCGTGGCAGGGAAAAAAAAGAAACTTCATGTACAGGTACAAAACACATATAGCAGCCAGTATACCAACGCGAATTTAAACTGGGCGTACATGCGGCGGGCATCGCAGCATCTCCAGTGATCGACCCACCCTTTGCCGACGCGAAGCACGGCCGGGCCGGCCTCCTTCTCCGATCCCCTGCCGGCGGCCGGCCGCATCGTCCCCGGCCCGGCCGACATCCTCGATCATGTGAAGAGGTCGTACTTGACCGGCGTTCCCGTGGGGTCGATCCAAGGCTGGGCGTGCAGGAAGTTCTCGACGGTGAACTTGGTGGCGTCCGCCTTGCTGATCACCTTCTTGTACCCCGGCCAGTTGACGCGGCCCGTCGTGGCGGCGCCGGGCCCGGTGTTGCCGTACTCGGCGTACCAGAGCGTCTTGAGCCCGAAGTCGCCGTTCCAGGGCAGGTAGCCGGCCTTGTCGATGAAGTCGGGGATCTCCGACTCCATGATGAGCGTGCGCGAGCACTCGCGCCAGGGGCGGCCGAGGTAGTTGCGGATGGGCGGGCGGGCGGCGTCCCGGAGCGCGGTCTCGGCCTGGAACTCGCACTTCTGGAGCACGAAGCCGGTGGCCTCGCGCGCGTCGGCGCGGCCCTGCGCGGTGGCGATGTTCTGCTGGTTGTCCATGGGGCGGCGCAGGACGAGGATGCAGTTCTGGAACACGGCCGCCGCGTCGCCGAAGATGAAGTCCACCGTGCCGGAGATGACGCAGTTGCGGTAGAACTGCGCCTTGGAGTGCGCGTAGAGCGTGTCCTGGAACGCGTCCATGCGGCAGTTGAGGAAGATGGACTTGTCCGACTGCACCAGCAGCGCCACCGCCTGGTGCTTCTCCGGCCCGGCCGTGTTCTGGAAGCCCATCCCGATCGCCATGAACCCGTCGCCCTGCGCGGCTGCGTGCCGGCGGCCGGCGCGTCGATCAGTCGCCGCTGACACTAGCTAGTGGCTGCTGGTAGTTGGATGATCAATAGTAATAATTAATCGGAGGTCGAGCTTACTGAAGGTTGCCGTCTTGAAGGTGGTGAGCCCGTCGACGAAGTTCTTCTTGCCGGTGACGATGGACTTCTTGGAGCCGTCGCCTAGCAGGGTCACGTTCACCATTGTCTTGGTGATGGCCACGTACTCCTCGTACACCCCCTCCTTCACTTGGATCACGTACCTCCCGTCGTTGGACTTGGGCATGGCGTTGAGCGCCTCGTTGATTGTCTTGAACTTGCCGCTGCCGTCCTTGGCCACCACCACGTTCGGCGTCAGCGTGTTCTTGAAGCCGCCGCCCTTGAGCACCCTCCGCTCGCCGTCGGGCACCCACGCGGGGATGCCGTCCTCGTCGAGCGCCGCGCCTGCTCCCTCCTCCTCGCCGAGCAGCAGCCGTTTCGAGCCCTTGAGCGCGGAGAGGAGCGACGAGCCCTTCTCGATGAGCGCCAGGGCGTTGCTGGTCAGCTCCTTGCCGCTGGTGAACGACTCCTTCACCTTCACCTTGAAGTCGTCGTCGGGGAAGCCGTCGATGCACGTCTCCATGTGCGCGATCACCGCGCTGAGCCAGATGCGCAGCTGGTAGCCCTCCTTGGAGACGCCGTCCTTGGCGTCCACGCCCTTCACCGTGCGGTTCAGGTCGTCCTTGGCGTCGCCGAAGATCTCCTTGCAGTCGGCCACGGCGGCCTTCACGCGCGGGTCGTTGCTCATGATCAGGTCCGCGCGGTCGAACGCCTCCTTGATCGCGTCGCCGATCACCTCCACGGCCGTCCGGACGATGTCCGCCGGCGACGTCGCGCTCGCGTTCGCCGCCTTGCCGATGCTCTTCTCGCACGCGTCCGTGTAGTCCGTCTGCGAGCACATGGCCTTGATGCTCTTGGACACAGCCTTCAGGTCCGCCGGCTTCTTCTCCGACTCCGGCGACTCCGGCTCCGAATCCGAATCCGAGCTCGAACTACTGCCCCCGCCGCCGGACTTGCCTTTGGACGCCGGCGACGATCCCTTGGAGCCGGAGGACTTTTTGCCCTCGCTGGACGACTTGCCGCTGTACGTGACGGCGAGGCTGCCCATGACGATGAGTAGGATGATGATGGTCACGGTGCCGACGGCGATCATGATGCGCCTGCGCTGCTGCCGCGCCTTCTCGGCCTTGCGGCGCTCGGTGAGCGGGCCGAAGTCGCCGAACGCCGACGACGACATGGTGCCGGAGCTGCTGTATCCTCCTCACCGTTTTTTTTTATTTACGGCAAAATTTCTGTCTTTTACCGACCGCTTCCTCCTGGCTGTCGCTCTCTGCCTTCCATCACCCAAAGGCAGAGAGGATGGAGCAAGGGCGGGAGGCAATGGCCAGCCGTGGGTTTATTTGGGGGCTGCGGGTTCCGGGGAAAGAAGGGTGGGGAGACGTTCTTGGAGGCTATGTTTATGTTTGGGAATACTAACATATAAGCATGCTGCACTGCCTATTTTTGAACTTATTAGGACAATGATGAAGAAGCAGGAAGAGGACTGGATCTAGGAGTCGACGTTGAGACGTGCAGGCAGACCGAATTAGAAAGCTAATCACTTGCTAACAATGTACGCGCAGATGAGAAAAAGGAATGCTAATGTAGTATGTGCCATATTAGAGCATTGTAGGTCCTGCAGAAGCGAGACCATTGTAACAATTTTTTTTAGATAATGGATAATAAAATCCGGCCTCTACATCCGAGGATGTACACAGCCAAGAGACCATTGTAACAATGGAACCAAAGGGATGAGTGTTAGATGCGACAGTGAAGAAACAATGGAGAACAGCAAGATCAAACCACAAGAGACACGATGATTTAACGTGGAAAACCCCTCCAATGCGGAAGGAAAAAATCAGGGGCGCCGGCCAGCAAATCTTCACTATATCGAGGGTGAGTATTTACAACGCCTAGCGGCGGCTTACAAGAGGAATAACCCAGTGAGGAGAAAACCCTAAAAGGATATATGAACCAGATGGCCCAAGCCTCCCGACGACGGGCCTCCGCTTCGCTCCATCGGAAGTCGGACTTTTCTTGTGTAATAAATTTGGATCACAATATAACAATGAGTTCACATACCTTGACCTACCTTTTGATGGCAAGACAAGCAGACCCGGCACAGGAGGGGCGGCAGTCGGGGCGACGGCCGGGGGCCCGCCATGTGGTAGTAGGATTAGGAATTGGCCTAATTGCCTAAAGCCCATGAGAAAACAGCCATGAAGAGAGCCTGTAGGCCATGCTGGACGCCATCAAGACGCCGCGATCGCGATGCCTCTCGTCGGTTCGACTTGGATTCTTGACGTTTCGTTGCCTTGCCGTTCCCCATTCGTTCCTCCGTCGATACTCTTTGGACTGATCCACATCGACCAGGGCGGCAGGGCCTCGACGGCTTGACGGTTCTTCTTCTGTCTTCGTCCAAACCCCCGATCTGCATGCCTGATCGCAAATTCGCTGAGAGTCAAATACTCGCCGTTGCCGATCGCGGTTGCACAGGTAAGCCCCAATCGACCAATCTTCGGCTCCTCGCCTCGCACTAGTGCACTAGAACTCTACAAGTCAGAGCTTATTTATTTGTTTTGTTTACAACTGTACAAGTTGGTTCATCGTAATATTAGTTTAATCTTTCTGTCATTTTAAATTGTAATATTGACATTATTCTTCATAAATTACGCATTCTATTAGAATTTTTATCTTCTTTTTAATTACCGTCTCAAATGAACAAAAAGTTGGTCTAAAGGGCCCAAATTTCTCACTCGCCCTGGGGCCTTCGAAAACTATGAGCCGGCCCTGAAGACAAGCAGATTGCGGTTGATGCAAGAAGCAAAAAGTATGAGATGAGAAAGCTGCTTCATAATGCGGCAGCGCTCCTGCCTTTAAGTTCAACAACAACAACAAAAAAAAGCTGCTTGGGGTGGAAGATGAGAATCTTGAATGTGGGGTGCGCGGTTGGTTCTTCCCGTTACCTGGATATCAACCACAGACCATTTTCCAGCCCATCACCTGTGACCAATGCTGTGCTTCCCGCGCCTCATTCTATGCTGCTTCATGGCACTCGGGTCGCAACTTACACTGTCAGCTTCGTCGGGAAGACGTACACTCTGTTTGAAGTCCGATCCATTCGTGTGGATGATATGTGTAGCTTGTTTCTAGACAAAAGCTCAAACTTTTCCCTGTCTTTCCGGGCGCAATTAGGAGTAACTCGCCATCCAACCTATCGCAGAAGTGGGATTGCCCGTCCCATTTTTTTGGGCCGATTTTTTTTCTTTTCTTGACAGGCCGCCGGCCACCCGACACTGCTTCGGCTTTGTCTTGCTGATCTTTATGTTTTTGTGAGTTGAAACCAAATGTGCGTACTGTGTGAAGGGTTTCTCTTTCTCGTTTATCTGTTATGTCTGTTTTGATAGTAAAATGGATTCATGTTTAAACGTCTAGCACAATGATTCCAAATCTGAAAGACATATTTCTCTTAGATCAAGTAGTACATGATAAAAAAACTCTGGTAGAAAAAAATTGTTCACAAGTACATAATAAAGTCTTCAACCTTGTAGGCTCTTTCGGTTCTTCCGGTTCCAGTTTGAACAAACATTATTCCTTGATTGTACTAGAACACTATTCCAGTTTGAACAAACATTACTAATGTGTTCCAAATGAACACATTGTTCCATACTTCCATTAGAACAAATTATGAAACAAACAGATTTAGTTTGTTCTATCAAAATAAAAATAAATTAATCAAATGGAACCAAGTAAATTTGTAACATATTAGTAACATTTGTTCCAATGGAGCGCATTGTTCCATTAGAACAAATATAATAATATACAAAAAAATATCCAGATAAAAAAGAACAATTTCAGAAATCAATTACTTGAAAATTTGCAATGTGTTCCAATGGAACATATTGTTTTATTAGAACAAATTGTGAAATAATAGATTTAGTTCGTTCTATCAAATTAAAAATGAATTAAACAAATGGACCAAAGTAAATGCGGAACATATTGGTATATTTGTTTCAAAGGATCACATTGTTCCATTAGAACAAAATTTAATAATAGGAAACAAAAAATTTAGGTTACAAAAGAATAATTTCACAAATCAAATTTAACATAAGAATTTGCAATTTATTCCAATGGAACACATTGTTCCATGAGAACAATTGAAAAAAATAGTTTGTTCGATCGAATTGAAAATGAATTAATCAAATGAAACAAACTAAATGTGGAAAACGTTGGTAAAATTGTTACAATGGAGCATATTGTTCTATTAGAACAAATTTGATAGTACACAAAAAAAGCTCCGGCTAAAAGATGAAGGATTTAGAAAATCTAGTTTTTCTTACTGGAAAATCTGCAATTTCGTCCAATGGAGCACATTGTTCCATTAGAACAAATTTTCAAATAAATAGATTTAGTTTGTTATATAAAATTAAAAATAAATTAATTAAATGGCGCAAAGTAAAGTGTGGACCACATTAGTGCATCCAAACCATTGGCAGCTTGAATTGCAAGACATATGAACATCAGTTTATTAGGAATAAATATATTTTTAATCAACAGATAAAGACATTTGAGGGAGTAAGCATCTGGTTAAAAATTTAGAACATGCAGAGATAGATTCTGCAACTCCATCAGATAAGCTACAAGCGATAAGGGAGATGCTAAAAAATATCAGAGGAAAGACAAGAAAGTCATCTATCAAGATTTTTTATCGGATTAATAGCACACAATGAACTAGATGAACCTCGTCAGAACCTCCCCAGAGAAACTAAACTCGGCGAAATGAAATCGGCAACTGAATAGGAAACAAGAATGATGGGCCGAAACTTTGGGCCGACAAAATATAAAAGAATCAAGAGGGCCGCACGCATGAGGAAACGATTCTGTTATAGGTTGATAGCCACCCGCGCAAGAGACCCCTAATGTTCGGCTATCTTTCCTGCCTCGAACGACTTTGCTTTGCCAACAAAACTGCTTTCCAGCAGGCCAACATAGTCGTTCAAACTTCCACCGTACCCTAGCTCGCGGTCCACACTACTCGAGCTCGTGCTTTCCTAAGGGCCGGCCTAAGCTAGACCTAGATAAGAAGAGTATGTCTAGGTTAGGACGATAGGTTCGCCTCTCCGGCCCAACTTTAGAATATCTCAAGTACAAAAGTGTTATTGTCACATGATGATGAGGTGCTACAAGGCAGATAGGGCAAAAATTAAAGCAGGCGGGTGCCTTTTCTTCGTCGATCCGCCGGCCCCCTACCCTTCGCCAGCCCTTCAAACAGCTGAGCGGGTAGGGGAGCCCACGCCTTGGCGTGAGGGGTTTGTATAACTGTAGATATACCTCTATTATAGACATACTTCTACTAGTTTGTTTCTACCGGTGATGACGTGTGGGTTGTCTTCTTAAGACAGTTTCCTGCTGTGCTTCTCCGGCTGCGGTGACGGTGGTGTCGGTGTCGTCTCCGGTGAGGGTCGCAGGATCCTTTTGCTCCTCATTGCGGTCTCTGTTGGTGTTGTCGGTGGCATCTTCCTCGTAGCTGAGAGGATTTTTTTCTCTGGTTTTCACCGATGCTGCTGCTATCGTTGGTGGGGCTCTGGTTGAAGATCCAGTGAGGATGTTCGTCTACCAATGCAGTGTTTTCAGCCGGGGATGCCTTCAATGAGAAGAGGATGGATCTCGTTCATGCTTGTTCATCATTCCCGGTGGATTCATTGCCTCTGCTTGCGACAGTGGCACTAGGTTCGTCTACCAACTCGCTGAGAAGCCGGGTTAGGTTCTCATTCCCACTTTTTTGGTGGTTATGTTACTCTCCGGAGTGGATCGTCATCCGGTGTGTTGGGTTGTATGGCGTTTCTTGCGGCGTCAGGTTCTTCACACTCCGGCGAGGTGATGGCCTTGAGCCATCTTCTTCTTCAACCGGGTCGTTCAGTGGATATAAAGCTGGTTGGTCTCGATCTCCTGTTCAAGATGGCATAAAAATTTATGCTTCTTTGTCGGCTTCAAGCGATGTGCTCCGATCACCGGCGGCGATGAGGATTGGGAGGAACTTACAAGGATTGGGTTGTAGTTTTTTTTCTTTTGAGGGTGTCTTTGTAAGATTCTAGATGTAACGACCAAAATTTTTTAATGAATATGAACCTGGTGTTCTAAAAAAAAAGATAACATGGTGACGAGGTTGGCTATTTGGCGTGCACATCAAGCTATGTTCACAAAATCTGCATTCCCTCGTCTTAACTAAATTCGGTTGCTCATGCAAACTAGTACAAACTAGTATACTTTTTATATTTCCCAACATTTTACCAACAAGCGGCTGCATAGACTCGCATACCATTAATAATTAGATATGATGAGTAATCAAACATAGAGACTGATGAAGTATAACAAGCACATATATGGCGACGCCGGTGGCTAGCTACTGTTGCCAGACAATCCAGGCCAAATATATACACACAATCAGCTACTCTTCATTCAGCAACCTTGAGATCTCTCTGTCTAGTCGTCGCACTGGTTAATTACTTGAGCAGTTGAGCTTTCTTTGGTCAACAGTCACTCAGGAGGGCAAGGCCCGAGCTTGGGCTGGTTGGAATTGTGCGTGCAGTTGGAGCGCCCCGCGCCCTTCCCTTCTGCCACCGCCGGAACGGACTCCGCGACGCGGCCGCGGTGGTGGCCATGCCCATGCCCATGCCCGTCGCCTGCCGCGGCGGCGGCGGCGCCGCTGCGAGCCGAAGAAGCGACCAGCACAAAGATCATCATCATCAGAAGCGTCGGAACCACCGCCTTCCTCCTCCTTCCTGCTTCCATTTCCTCTCTCGATCAGCCTCAGGCGCGTTACGACGAGGGTATATGAACTTGGTCGCTACTACTGTCTCGCGAGTCGCGAACGAAAACACGAAGAACTCTGCTGATGGATTGGGTTTGTCGTCGGCCAGGCCATTCGATTTTATATAGGCGTCGTGTACGTAGTGCAGCAGGGCTGCCGTACGTGCGGTGAGTTGCGGGGAACTTATGATCGAGCTCACCGAGGAAGGTGCAGCCGCAGTTCGCAGAGCTCCGAGAGAAATCACCGCCCGGGCGCAGGGGCGAAGCTACATGGAGCTTCCCTGGTGCATATGCACCATAGTAAAAAATATTTTTTCTAGTAGTTAACTGAATTTTACCATATAAATTATACTAGCTTTCTTGATTGCAATGGAGAGTGCAGCAGGGTTAAAATTATCTTGGCTTCGTCACTGCCCGGGCGGATCTATGCTGCAGTCTGATGCATGCATGGGAGATGAGCTTTCTTTCTTGTCTTTCGGCAAAGAAGAAGAAAACTGAGCAGCCAGCAGTGTGTTGACTGCCGAGCAATCTTTAGTCCGCGACGACGGCGCGGCAACAGACAGTTCCTTGTTTCAAAGATTTAGATTAGATAGGAAACTGCTAGTTTGTTGAACTACTAGTATGTTGTCTGAATGGTAATAATTTAATAAATATACTCCCACCGTAATAAATTATTAGTTATGTTATTTTTTTAGATATATTCACTCCGTTCTGCTGGTCTATAGCTGGCTTGTTTTGGCTTCTTTTAGCTTTTTTTTCCCTCTCACAGAAATACTATTCAATCAGCCTCAACCAGTCGAAACCAGTCAGCTTACTGAGCAGCAGAATGGAGTGATTGATTTTGTTATGCGCCTAGACATGATATATTTCTAGATGTATAGCTAGAAAAACTAACATGGCTTATAATTTATGATGGAGGGAGTACCAGTGTTTTAGGCTGATCTAGCTAGCTAGGGTCGGAATTGGGAGTTTGCACTGCGTTGGAAGCAAAGAGTTACAGGAAGTGGAATTACGTCCCAAATTTTTCGTGCGCGCGTGCGGTCAGGAGAATCTTGGACTGCGGATGATTGTGCTCTAATGTCAAAAGGAGGAATATAATACGTCTCCTGCCCGGCAGGAAAGGAAGGTGGCACACCTTATCTCTACACTAAGCTCCCAGAGCCCGATCGATCGTTGATTTTCTCGGTTATTTCACGGCATTTCGGTAGTAATTCACAGTGAACTTCCTCGAGTTTGACCAGATTCCTCAAGTGTTTTTTATGACATCAAACGCTTGAGGAATATTCAGTATATAGATGAACCATTTCCGGATATTCATATTCAGGTATATTACGCCTGCAGGAAGGAGAAAGAGAAACGTACTCCGCTCCGTCTGCCAACGTTGTCGTGGGCTTCTTGCTCGTCCGGCCAATATTAAGTTGAAGCCCAGCATCACCAGAATTTCGGTCCGCGCGGCAACTGGTAGACCTTCCTCGTCCTCTTCTAAGGCCCGGCCCAATTGACCGAGCAAACTTAGAAAGGAGAAGGCCGGGGAAAAAAAAAGAAGAGCAGCTCGCCGTGGCCTTCTTCTTAAGATAAGGCCCAGACCATCCTGCCGAGCGGATGGAACCATGCAGGCGCTTTTCTGGAAGGAAAAAGTCTTTTTTTTCCTCCCTCAACTTTGAGCCGAATTTGTTTTTCTCTCTGAACCATAAAACCGTCCGTTTAGCTTCCTCAGACTCACAAAACCGTTCAAATAACCTCCTGAGCGGTTTGAGGGTGAGGTGGCAGCGGTTTTTCTATTTTTCTTTTATTTTTTATTTTGACTAAATCTTTGAAAAATCACAGTAGATCACCAAAAAATCATAAAAGGGAAAATATAATTTTGTTGAACTCCACGTAAGAAGATCTACGCATTGAATATATTATATAATATACTTTAGTACAAATTTTTTCTGTAGTTTTAGATATATGTTTTCTGTAATTAATTTATAGTTATAGTTTCCATCGTCAAATTACGATGAAATTTTATGGTGGGCTAATCATTATATGATGGAGACTATAACTATAAATTAATTACAGAAAAGCATATATCTAAAACTACAGAAAAAAATTTGTATTAAAGTATATCATATAATATGTTCAATGCGTAGATCTACTTACGTGGAGTCCAATAAAATTAGATTTTTCTTTTTATGATTTTTTGTGATTTATTGTGATTTTTCAAAAAATTAGTCAAAATAAAAAATAAAAAAATAGAAAAACCGCTGCCACCTCACTCTAAAACCGCTCAGAGAGGTCATGTGAACGGTTTTGTGAGTCTGAAGAAGCTGAACGGACGATTTTGTAGTATAGAGAGAAAAAATAGATTCCGCTCCAAGTCGAGGGAGGCGAAAAAATTCAACGCCGCCGTCGCCCGTCGCCGATCGGGAGGTGGCATCATTCCCTGAGCTGGCGCCGGCCGGCAGGCACAAAGCATATTCTTTCCGACTTCCGAGGCTGCCCGGCTAACTCTGCCTGGCTGGCAGCATGGCCACTGATCTGATTGGCAATTGCACACTTGAACTCGACCCATGGCCTGTTTGGAGATGCACGCTACGGCCACCGCGGCCTCCCTGCAACTGTAAACATGGTGCATGGTGGCGGCGCGTTCGCAGCCACACCCACACGCGTGCTGTTAACTGGGCCCGACGCTCACAAAGATCTTCTCAGGACATGGAGATGCATTATTCAATTTGATTGGACGAGCGAGCCGGGCAAATACCTTCAGCTACGGTGACAATGACGCCGCCCCACCACTTGCAGCAGCAGGGCCAGCGACGTCGTCTGGCTACTGCATGCCGATTGCCGAGGGCCAAGGCAAACCTGTTAGGCTGACAGCGCGTCAACGCGTCCTAATCCGAGTCACGTCATTGGTGGTGTAGCGAGATCGAGGAGCAGCAGCCTGGTTGATTAGGTAAGTTTGCTTAGGGGGTGTTTGGATCTAGTTTCATCTTCGATTTATAATATCGCTAAAAACAGTTACTTTTAAATAGAAAATATTACATATTATGCTAGTTGGATTCATTACAAATAAACTAACATTACTTTATATTGTCAATCTTTATATTTGTTTACCATCCACCTTCAAAGTTTAAGAGCATCTCCAAGAGATGAGCTAAAATGAGTTGGTTAGGTAAAAGTAGCACAAATAGGATCAAAACTGCATCCAACGGACTCTCTTTTTCCATCCCTTAGCTTTCTCGCTCGCAAAAGCCTCCCCTTCGCTCGGCTTTTCCCCCGACCCGGCGCGACTCGCCATCGTCTGGTCCTACCCTCCCTCGCTGCTGCGGCGCTGCTCCTCTTCCTCCCTTCCTCCTCGCCCTGCCCCGCAGCCTGGTGGCCGCGCCCGCCGCCGGCTCGCCCACCATGGAGGCTGCAGCCCGGCGGCCACGCCTCGCGGCGACTCTTCCATGGCCCCGCCAGTGTTGCCTCGCACCGCGGCCCGATGGCCACGCCCCGTGCCATCTCATCCATGGCGAAGGCAGCGCCCGGCGGCCGCCACTGCGCCGACAACCGCGGCCGGCATCGCTCGCCCCGAGGCCCGGTCGGCAGGCTTGTCCACGGCGCCTACTCGTCCAAGGCGGATGCCGTGCCGGGCTTCGGTTGATTTGCGGCGGCGGCGGGGGCGGCGAGCAGGGTGGGGAAGGCGAGGTGAGCAGGTGGGGAAGGTGAGCGACGGCGAGCAGGCGGAGGCCAGTGCGGTGAGCTGGAGTCCGCGGGCTGTGCAAGAGCTGGCGGCTCGGGTCACCAATGGTGGCCGGCTCCGGCGAGCAGAGGAGGATTCGAGGAAGAAGCTGATTTCAATATAGATAGGCCAGAATTTAGCTAGTCCGTTGGTTTACTCAACTAAATAGTTAGCTTTTTATTGTTTAGCTAGTGTTTTGCCTAGTCATTTAGCTATGATTTTTTGCTCATCTCTTGGAGATGCTCTGAAACCTTTTACTTGAAGAAAACTCAAAAGTATAAGTACTAATAAGTGCTATTTCTGATGGCGCATGTACCATCAATCCATGATGCTTCATGTGTAACTAAACAAACTACTAATTTCTGCCCACCTCATTAGGCCAGTCTCCCTTTCAATTGCTAGCTGGCACTACTGCCATGAGCCTACTACGAGCTCCCATCCACCGTGTAACGCGAAGATGGGATGCGATCGAGCACATCCAGGTCCAGCAGCTTTTGCTTGGCGCCTAACTTTCTTTTGCTCACAGTGTGCGCACCGTCCACTTGTCAGTAGGAAAACGGTGTACATGCAGCTTTTCGATGATTGCCCGAACGGATAAGGTGAACGGATTCGTGAGTTACTGAGTTCTCGGCTTTCGGAACCGTTCCTTCGATCAGTGGCGCAAACTCAACTTTTTTTTTATTAAACAACAAACTAAATTATTTGTCAATTTTTTCGCAACCGTAATTGAGCATGTTTTTTATTAAAAAGAAAACAGTTACAGACACAATTTTGAAACGACAAGCAAAAATTGACCGACACAAGAGCACAAAGGACTAAAAACAGAGAAACACTGAAGAAACACATACACAAATGAAAAAACACAACAAAAATACACACACGGTTATGATTTGTCAATTGGGAAGTTATTTTTTTTATGGCAGGGAAGTTATGATTTTATTTGGCCGGTTCTTTTCCTCCTCACGGACTCGAGGATCTCGATGTTCCCAGGGGCATAGTGTAGAGTATGTGGAATGCTCCATGGCTCCTTAGGCCAAGGCAAATTTCCTTATTTTAGCATTTTATTCTAAATTTTATAAAGGCTGGTGCAAAACCTTGTTCTTAAGAAGTTGCTCCAACGAGCTTGGGGTGCCTTTTATTTCGGCGCAATTTAAGAGGCAAGTTACGCTAAGCTATTCGGCATGGCAAATTTATACAAAATAATATTGATATTTAGATTAAATATACAATATATGTTTACACTAATTTTTATTTGAATATATAAATATTAGTAAGTTTTAATACAAATTTGATTAAATTTAAAATTATTTAACTTTACGGAAAGTGATAGTTGTATTTTTTTTAAAGAACAGGGAGTACTTAGGCGTAGCAGACACTGGTACCTGCCACTCCCGTTTGCAGCCAGAGTGCCAGACTCGCTGTGCCTAACTGCGTGTGAGATGCAGCAATTGTTGTGCCATATAACTGGTTTGGAGCAGTTACATCAAGTGCATGGAACGTGGCAGTGATTAAATAATTTTCGGCAAGCATACCCACTGTTCATCATTTTTGGGCAGTCATCAGCTTTCTCCAATTCGCAAACACAAAGTCAATGGATAGCAGCAATTCTCGAATACCAGCACTCCAGCAGCATCCATAGTGTTGCAGAACAAGGGGTCCTAAGGGTCTTAAGACCGACCTTATACATACCAGGTCCGGTCCTAGAGGGGCTCTAACAGAAAAAGGTAAAGACCACTCTAAACTAAAAACCGGGTCACAAGAAATAAAAAATCGATTGCTGTGCCACAGCTCTGTGCAGACGGACAGATAGGAAGAGAGATAGAGGGAGAATAGAGACACTGAAATTACTTTTTTATTCTGTGAATGGGACTCACCATTAAAGACAGCTCGGTCTTATACATTCACTCTGTTCGGCAGCTCCAGCAGCCTCCAGTCCAACAGTATTTTCCTCTTACACCGTTCCAGCACCAGCTTCCAGCCACTAGCCGGTCAACATTATTTTTTTCTCACACCACTCCAGCCACCAGCTCCAACTCCAGTCCAACGAACAGAGTTATTAGGACCCTGACCAAAGTGCACCAAGGGACCCACCTTAGAGGCGCTCGCGACCATATACATTCGTGATGCCCACATCAACTGGGGACCCACTTGCAGCCAGAGAACATCGGAGAATAAGCATAGTACTGATCAAATATACTTGCACCCTCCTCATGGACACCAAGCGCCTTTAAATACCCATCACTCCTCTCCCCCTCACACACACTCCTCGACAGAACAACGTAACTCAAAAGGGAGAGGAAGCGGTCAGTGGTCGCCTCGCCGCCACGCACCCACCCTCCTCCCCGGGCGCCTCGCCGCCACTCTGCCATGCTTCCCAGGCCGAGCCAGAGAAGCATCTTCCACCTCGGGGAGGAGGGTGGCTACGACGACCACCACCACCGCGGAGCCGGCGACGAGCATGCCAAGAGCGTCGTCGATGCTGCTACTCGCCACGACAGAGGGCGCCGAGAACACGGGCGGCAACGGCGGAAGCGCGACGCCGCCGCCGCGGCCGGCGGCGTCGGGCTGCAGATGCTGGTCCGTCAGCACAACCGGCACCACATCACGCCGGCGCCGCCGCCGCACTCGCACATCGTCCTGAAGCAGCAGGTGGTCCTGCTGCCGGCGGCGGCGCGCCACCGCCGCGGGCCGTGCGGCAGCTTCTTGAGGGCCTGCTCCCGCTGCCGGAGGGAGCTCAGCCCCAACAAGGACGTGTACATGTACAGGTGTGATAGATTCTCAAACACACCTTTCTCATGTCGTGTAGTTGTTGTGTGCAAGCATGTCTAATTGTTGCACGCGTGTGTTGATTGGTGCGCAGAGGCGACCAGGGATTCTGCAGCGAGGAGTGCCGGTGGCAGCAGATGTTGCTAGACGAGGCGAGGGAACACGAGGCCATCGTCAAGAAGGAGCGCATGCGGCGAGGCTTGCCACGGCCGGCGGCGGCGGCGGCGATCCGCGGCGCGCCGAGGAGACTAGTCGCGGTAGCCTACTAGCTAGGTAGGCTAGGCTAGCATCCAGGGCCGATGCACAAGCATATAGAGAGATGGCCACTGCTCTTTGCATACATACCGGCCGGTGATGATATGATATCCTTGCTTTCAGAAGTGAGCGAGAGACGGGGGGAAATGAGTTTCGAGGTGCAAATTTAATTGAAGTTTCGTGGAGGGTACAGGGGAGAACCGCGAATATTGTAAACTGTTGATGAAGCCGAACGAACGGCCATGTCTGCTGTTTGTGTAAACTGAAGTGTAAACTGATAGGACTCTAGGATCGACACAGTGCATAAATCGAGTGGGATTTCTTTCTTTTTCTCTACATCAAGTGCAAAAGACTCTAGATCTATTGCATAAGTGATATATGAGGGAACTCAGTGAGAGAGTAGAGAGAGAGACCATCACCACCAGCGTTGGAGCTCGATCCGGCGGCCATCTCCGGTTCGCTGATGACGATCTGCTCTAAGGCAGCGACGAGCGGCGCAGTGGAGTCGTGAGTGTGACGTCGAAGTCGAGGATGATGGCGACGATGCTGATGGACCAACGTCGATGGAGACGGTGGTGAAGCTTCCCGCTGCTCCAGCGCACTCTCTAGATCGGCTAGGGTTTAGAATGTGGGAGGGAGTACTGGCGGCGCGGCGAACTTGGGTCACCGTGCCCCGGCCCCTTCACCCCTCTTTATTTAGCGCTGTGCAGCGGGGGCCCACCAACCATTAAGGTTGGGCGCCCCCGATCAGGGCGCAAATCAAGGTCCTAATAGACCGTTGGGTCTATTAGGAAAGAGATCAATCCAATATTCTCCCCCTTGATCTCACTTTGTTCTTTTAACTTTATACTTTAACTAAATTTTTTTCTTTAGTTGTTCCATCACAGATTAATGAATAGAGCATGCTTTATCGTCACGGTTCAAGACCGATGGACTCAACAGCTACCATACACATCACTGTTTTGAAACAAATTCTTTATCTCTTGGGCCCTTTTTGTTTTCCAGAAATCACAGGCTTTCCCTTAAACCCATGCCGGCTATGTGTTCCATGAACACATTGGGTGGTAAGCCTTTAGTGAGCGGATCCGCAAGCATTTTCTTTGTACTTATATGCTCGAGTGTAATAGAGTGATTCTGGATTTTCTCCTTCACAACATAAAACTTTATGTCAATGTGTTTGGCAGCACCACTTGACTTATTGTTGTGAGCATAAAACACTGCTGGTTCATTGTCGCAGTACATTCTGAGTGGTCTTTGTATGCTGTCTACCACTCTTAAACCGGGTATAAATTTCTTTAACCATTCAACCTGCCCCGAGGCCTCATAACATGCCACAAATTCAGCGTACATCGTTGATGATGCAGTGACGCTTTGTTTGGAACTTTTCCACGATATAGCTCCCCCTGCGAGTGTGAACACATAACCGGACGTGGACTTTCGGTCATCGATGTCCCCCGCAAAATCCGCATCTGAGTACCCTTCTATCTCTAGGGAATCGGATTTTCTGTATGTTAGCATGAGGCCTTTTGTGCCTTGCACATAACGTAATGCTTTCTTTACCATAATCCAGTGTGCCTGTCCTGGATTACTTTGATATCTGCCAAGTATCCCGTTAACAAAAGCTAAGTCAGGGCGTGTACAAACTTGAGCATACTGTATGCTTCCTACAGCTGAAGCATATGGAACCGCTTTCATTTGATCGATCTCATACTGGTTCCTGGGACATTGAAATTTCCCAAATCTATCGCCCTTGGCTATTGGAGCAGGTGAAGGCTTGCACATATGCATACTGTATTTCTTTAGAACTTTTTCTAAGTATGCCTTTTGTGACAGTCCCAATACCCCCTTTGTTCTATCTCGGTGAATTTCAATTCCCAAAACAAATGAAGCTTCACCAAGATCTTTCATATCAAAGTTTGAGGACAAGAACTTCTTTGTCTCCAGTAGCAGACCAACATCACTACTAGCAAGTAGAATGTCATCCACATATAGGATCAGGAAAATAAATTTTCCACTTCTAAACTTTGCATAAATGCAATTGTCCTCCTCATTTTCTTTAAACCCAAATTTTCTTATGGTTTCATCAAACTTTAAATACCACTGTCTAGAGGCTTGCTTTAATCCATAAATGGATTTCTTTAAGCGACACCCCATATGTTCTTTTCCTTTCACGACAAAACATTTTGGTTGTGCCATGTAAACATTTTCATACAAATCCCCGTTAAGGAATGCCGTCTTTACATCCATCTGATGTAACTCTAAATCATAATGTGCCACCAATGCCATTATAATTCTGAAGGAATCTTTACACGAAACCGGAGAAAAGGTTTCGTTATAGTTTATCCCTTCTCTTTGCGTAAAGCCTTTTGCCACGAGTCGTGCTTTGAATCTTTCTACATTCCCTTTGGAGTCATGTTTTATCTTGTAAACCCATTTACAACCTACTGTTTTGGCTCCTTTAGGAATTTCCTCTAAGTCCCAAACACCATTGGAACTCATTGATTTCATCTCATCCTTCATAGCTTCCAGCCATTTAGATGAGTGAATACTTCTCATGGCTTCTTCATATGAAGTGGGATCTCCCTCTATATGAACCTCTTCTGTATTATAAACTTCATAATCGCTAGAAATAGCCGACCTTTTTTCTCTTTGTGACCTTCTAAGGACCACTGCTTGTGGCACATTTTGTGCCTCAACTTCTAGCACATTTTCCATAGGGGGCTGTAGCTCCTCCTCCTCATGTCCAATCGCGGGTTCGGGCGGTTCCTGGATGACAGGTTCCAAACCTTCGCTCACTGTTGGTATGGTTGGAGTTGCGACAGGTGTTGACACCGTAATAACTGGAATAGTTGGCGCAGTAACAACCGAAGAAGGTACTGGTGTCACTATTTCAGGAACTTTTGGTGCAGCATCAACAGGTAGTGAGAAAAATGGCTCTTGAATCATAGGAGTAGGCACATACACCCGCTTCTCCTCAAGGTCAATTTCTCTAGGTACCATGCTCCCCCTGATCATTTCACTTTCTAGAAAGACAGCATGTCTCGTTTCTACAAACTTTGTATGTCTGTCTGGGCAGTAGAAACGAAAACCTTTCGACTTTTCAGGGTAGCCTATAAAATGGCAGCTTACAGTTTTGGGATCCAGTTTTTCAATATTTGGATTAAACACTTTAGCCTCAGCTGGGCTCCCCCAGACCCGTAGGTGAGTCAGTGAGGGTTCTCTTCCTGTCCATAGCTCATACGGTGTTTTGGGCACCGATTTGCTTGGCACTCTGTTGAGAATATGGATGGCGGTTTTTAACGCATCCATCCACAGACTCAATGGCAATGTGGAATAACTCATCATACTGCGCACCATATCCATTAGTGTACGGTTGCGCCTTTCAGCTACTCCATTTTGCTGAGGCTCCCCCGGTGTAGAGTATTGGGCAACTATACCATTTTCCTGTAAAAACCTCGCAAAAGGTCCAGGAACTTGTCCATAAGGGGTATGTCGACCGTAGTACTCCCCTCCACGGTCTGATCTTACTATTTTAATTCTTTTGTCAAGCTGATTTTCAACCTCAGCTTTGAATATTTTAAATTTATCCAATGCTTCAGATCTTTCTTTGATTGGATAAATGTAACCATAGCGGGAGTAATCGTCTGTGAATGTTATGAACGAATCATATCCATCCACACTTTTCACAGGAAACGGTCCACATATATCAGTGTGAATTATTTCTAACATTCCTGCACTTCGTTTGGCACCCTTTTTAATTTGCTTTACAAAATTTCCTTTAATGCATTCAACGCATTGTTCAAAATCAGAGAACTCTAGCTGTGGAAGAATTTCACTTTTCACTAATCTTTCAATTCTCCCCCTCGAAATATGGCCTAAACGACAGTGCCATAATTTCGATGAAGTATCTTGAGTTCTCTTTCTTTTCTTTGTTTCTTTCTCTGACAAGGATTCATTCACATTCACATTACATACAGAATGCACTTTATCACGCATAGATAATAAATAAAGATCATTGTAAAGGACAGCATCACCAATACAATTATTATCAAACCATAGTTCACATTTGCCATTCGCAAAATGACAACCAAAACCATCTGTGTCTAAGCGTGATACACTGATCAAGTTTCTTTGAAGCGAAGGAACAAATAAAACATCTTTTAATACAAGCATGAAACCATTAACTAGCTCGATGGAGACATCGCCAACAGCTTCAACATCTGCTTGTACTCCGTTCGCGACTTTAATGTGTCTTTCGCTTCTTTGCGTAGTCCTTGTCGAACGGAATCCCTGTAAAGAATTTGCAACATGCACAGTTGCACCAGAATCAATCCACCAAGTAGATTTAGAAAACTTTAAATACAGGGATTCATTAACAAATGAAATTACATTCTCACCATTCTTTGCCATTATCATCTTCAAATAAGCGGGACAATCTGTTTTACGATGCCCCTTGTCAAAGCAGTGAAAACACTCATCTTGTGCTGGAGTGCGTTGTTGCTGATACTTCTGTGGCATAGGTGCTTTGTCTTTGGACTTTGGGGAAGAAGCAGCATGGAAAGGCCTTTTCTTGTTATTACGCACAAAATTGACAGACCCACCATTCTGTTTCTTGAGTCTATCTTCCTCTTGTGCACACATGGCAATTGCCTTTTCCATGTTCCACTTCTCTGGCTGTGAGTTATAGTTTACAACGAATGTTGCAAACTCTTTTGGCAGAGAAGCGAATACCAAGTGCACCATAAACTCTTCTTTAAGATCCAAGTCCATTGGTTTGAGCTTGGAGTTCAAAGCGCACATCCCCATGATATGATCTCTTATTGTACCGGCATTGCCATAATACCTCTTTGTGATCAACTGCTCTATGATCTGTGTAGCATAAGTCTTTGAAGAACCAGTAAACTGATTCTTTATCTTTACAAGGTACTCAGCAGCTGAATCACACTCTCCAATTGAACCCAAAATGTTAGGATCAATTGTGTTCTTTATAACTGCCACACATTTCTTGTTGGCGTTATTCCACTTTGTCTTTTCGAGATCATAAGCCATCTTTAAGGGAGCATAGTCCCTTTGCTTTTTCTGCCACTCAGCATCAGTGTCAGATTCCCCTCTCACTGGAGCCGGTGGCTCAGTGGGCTTTGGAGTGGTGATCATCTCATCCACCTCTCCACAGACGAAAGCAAGATCAACCTTCTTGATCCATTCGCCATAGTTGTCTCCTTTTAGAGTCGGAATGTGACTGATGAATCCCATCAAGTTCATCCCCGCTGAAAATTTCAAAAAATAGTGAGAACATAATAACAACAATTGCATGTAAAATTCTAACGTTGGTCAAAATAGAACATACAACTGTTTATGCAATTAAATCTATATCACCGTTGGGCAGAAATAGAAATAAATGCACAAAAACTATGAAATTGCAGTATTGTAATTAACAACGTTGGTCAGAAAATTAACAATACTATAATCCTCAAAAATAACCTTTTAATCATGCTCTTAAACTTTAATTGTCTCGTTGGTTCGAATTAAAGTAAAGAACAACTGTAATGACTTTTGTAGCGGAAACATGTAGAAAATTTCTATTTTCAGAAGCAATACTGTGAACTTTTAGCTCTAAACAATATACACGTTGGTGCAAAATTGAATAGAGATCAAACTATAAACAAATTCATTCAAAAAACTATTGAAATTGCTTCTGGAAAAATAGAAAAAACAATAAAACGAAAAACACTGTTCAGCAGCCCAGGAGCAAAACCGGCCCGCGGCCTGCTCGGCCACCCTTCCTTGGGCCCGAGGCCCGACAGCCAACGGCCAGGCCGCCGAAACGGCCCGCCGCGGCGTCCCCTCCCCCGCCCGCCTGGGCCGCTTGCCGGCCCAGAAGGCGAGACGTTCTCGCGGCCGTTGATTTGGATCGGACGGACGTCCGCGGTTTTCGCCTAAACAAAAAAGCGTCACCGTCGCCGCACCCCAAACCCTAGCGTCATTCTCTCCTCCCCCTTCTCTCTCCACACTACGCAGCGGCAGCCACGGAGCGGAGGCGACGGCCATGGCGGCCGCGGAGGAGAGGGCGAAGCGGCGCCGTCGCGGCTTGCTCGCCGGTGTGCGCGCTCGCCGGTGGGTGAGCGCGCCGCCGTCGAGCTCGCCATGGATGGCGCCTTGCTTTCGAGCCCACGCGCGTGCGCCCCGGCGTCCCGGCGGCGAGCGGCGGAGCGTCCTGTCCCGCGCCCCGACGAAGCGGGCTGTGCGGGTCTGTCCCGCACGATGGCGGCCGGCTGTGGGACGGTGCAGATCAGTACCCACCGCCCTTTGCTCTAGGGTTAGGGTTTGCTGTTCGATTTGATTCGAAATCGATCTTTTTCTTTTGATTTGCTTTCGATTCGTACTCGAATCTTTCTATCCCGACCTCGATCTACACGTGTGTAGGCGATTGATACCATTGATAGGACTCTAGGATCGACACAGTGCATAAATCGAGTGGGATTTCTTTCCTTTTCTCTACATCAAGTGCAAAAGACTCTAGATCTATTGCATAAGTGATATATGAGGGAACTCAGTGAGAGAGTAGAGAGAGAGAGACAATCACCACCAGCGTTGGAGCTCGATCCGGCGGCCATCTCCGGTTCGCTGATGACAATCTGCTCTAAGGCAGCGACGAGCGGCGTAGTGGAGTCGTGAGTGTGACGTCGAAGTCGAGGATGATGGCGACGACGCTGATGGACCAACGTCGATGGAGACGGTGGTGAAGCTTCCCGCTGCTCCAGCGCACTCTCTAGATCGGCTAGGGTTTAGAATGTGGGAGGGAGTACTGGCGGTGCGGCGAACTTGGGTCACCGTGCCCCGGCCCCTTCACCCCTCTTTATTTAGCGCTGTGCAGCGGGGGCCCACCAACCATTAAGGTTGGGCGCCCCCGATCAGGGCGCAAATCAAGGTCCTAATAGACCGTTGGGTCTATTAGAAAAGAGATCAATCCAACATAAACTAGAGGGGTTTAGGGAGAGAATGAAAGATACTCGTATGCAGAAAATCCCATGAACACGAGGTCAAAGCAAGTGACTGTTTCTCAGTGCCAGTTGCAAGCCTGTGCAATCAAATGGAAAGAAGTGACTGTTTTTCAGTGCCAGCTTGCGAATTGAGATCCAATTTCTGAAATTTCTCGCATCCATCCATGTTCAATCAAATGGAAAGAAGCGAGGAATTTATGAAAACATGCATGTATCTGCAATCCCTGTTCAGACTTCTGACTGAACTCTTGGTTCCTGTTGGATCTACTTTTCTAAACGAACTCGTGGAACAATTCCGGACACAAGTATACACTGATGAATCGCAGTGCGTCGGGATTTGATGCCGAAAGGAAGTGGGGGATACGAAAGCATGATGCCCTGGAATCTCGCAGCTTGACGGGGGATACAAACGGCATCAAAATGGAATCTTCGATATATGGGGTTGGAAAAGGGTTGCCAATTTCAAAGCAGCTGGAAGGACACAACAGCTCTATGAAACAGGAACCAAGGCACTAGCTAGCGATGGTCTTGGAGACTTGGATCAGCTTGGTTGATCATCATATATCACCGTACTATTGCATTTGGCCGGGTTTGTGTTGGCATATCACAGATTCGAGCCCTAAATTCAGTTTGGGTGATTAACATTTTCTTAGATTTATTTAGTGAATTAATGATGCTATTCTTTCAATGTGACTATCCTTTGGGAATGACTTCGTTCATCTCATGACAACCAGGTCCCTTGAATATCCTTAGACCAGTCGGAGTTTCATGCGAGTTTCATGGGCATTAAATTTTGTTTACATGGCAGGATATTTATGAGGAGAGAAAAATAAGAGTTTCATAGGATGTGAGAGGAGTTTCATCCCCACAAAACTTATCTGTCTCGGTTACCTAGTTTTTGCTCTAGATAACCATACGATGAAACTATGCATTGAGACTGAGCTTATTGGAGTAGAGTGTGATAATGTGATATATTCATAGCGTGAATTTGGGAGTGTTTAGAAATAAATAGGAGTATATCTCTATCACTTTTTTTCTGCATTATTCCGAAGGACCCACCAAACCTAGCAAAATAACGTTTATCCTAGGACCCCCTTTTCCTGCACTCTTGCCTGGCCCAATAGCTAATACCTGATTAGTACTTGCTTTGTAGGCTTCGCAAATATGCCGAATGCCATGCGTTGACAAAAGCAAGTCTCTTCAGCTTTTAGTTTCACGTATGATCGTTTCTACCGGTACTGGCGAGAAAAAGAATAGAAGAAGAACGACCACATCAGCTGTCCCCCATAATGCTGTTGTACATATGGACGATATCTAGATTGGTTTTCTTAATGTGTTGGACACACTTTTTTTTTAATCGCAATCGTGATGTTGGAGACAACGCAGCACCTTAGCTTAGCTGCAGCCTCGCCACTCACGGTCCCGGATATTGAAGCGATGAACTTTTTTATTTGCGAGTCGTGCATTAGTCTTATCATTAGATAAATTAATTAATTGTGCCAATAACCATCGGTGTGAGGCCAAACTTTTCGATAGATGTGGTCGACTCGCAAAAATGACTTGTAAGTTGTAACATATAAGTGACCACATATAAGCCAAAGCCAACGGAAAGTAACCGGAAAGTATCGTCGAAGCATGTGTGTAGAAATGAAGGCCCGCTTTTGTTTATACGATGCACCAGTAATTAGGTGGCTAGATCGATTGGGCTTGGTGGCCATCGATCCAAATCCCAACAGAAGCTTCCGGCTATCGAACACAAGCAGACTATCTGATGACCCGCGCAGTCCCACACTCCCACTGCAAGCTTCTTCTGTCCGGAGTGTGGACAGTGTGATTCAGTGATGAGAAGCGAGAGACCTCCCCTGCGCGGGTTCGGCAGGGCTAATTTACGATCGTAGGGAGAGGTTCCATATGATCGATTTCCGACCATTTTTTTCTTTTTCTAGTAATTTTTTCATCATTTTCTAATAAAATTTTTACGGAGATATTTTTCAGAAAAAATTGAAGAAAGATGGAAAAAATTTGTTAAAAAATTTGAAAAAGTAAATTTTAAGAAAAAATTATAAAAAAATTGAAGATTTTTTCACCCAAAATAGAAAAAGTTTGGGTCAAAAAACTTTTATATAAAACAAGAGAAAAGAAAAAAAACCGATATACCTAAGCTCCCCGCCATCCATCGAGCCATCACGCTGCGCCTCCCCACGGCACACCTCTGGGCGCTCGGGCTGACAGACAGGCTAAGGGCAATGGAGACAATCCGTTCCCTATAGAACAAATGTGGTGATCCATTCTTAAAAAGGACCAAAAATTGCAGAGGAGTAGGATTCGCCACGGTGGCTGCTACAAGAATGGAATATTCCAAAGCATTCGCTTCTGGAAGAATTTGAACTAACTATGCCACGGTCAAGCGTTTTTGTGCAATCGCAACCGGCTCCCCTTCCAAAGGGAGATTTCTCAACCGGGCTGGGCGCCTAACATTGGTCAACTCAGTTTTATCCTCAATTCCAACCTACTTCCTAACAGTCTTTCCATTGCAAAAGTGGGCAATCAAGCAAGTGGACAAGATCCGACGTAGCTTCTTGTGGAAGGGATCGGCAGAGGCCGATGGAGGCCATTGTTTGGTTCAGTGGGCCAAGGTGAAAAGGCGAAAAAAACTTGGAGGCCTCGGCGTGCTCGATCTTGAAATGTTCAGCAGAGCTTTGAGGCTTCGTTGGCTTTGGTATCAATGGGAGGAGGTAGACAGGCCTTGGGTTGGTGGCGCTATACCTGTTAATGAGGTTGACAAACAACTTTTCAGAGCATGTACCAGGGTTCAACTTGGCAATGGAGGCACTGCTCAGTTCTGGGAGTCGAGTTGGCTGGATGGCAGGGCACCAAGAGACATTGCACTGCTGCTCTACAAACTGGCATGGCGCAAGAAACTGAAAGTGAGAGATCAGCTGGTGAACCATTGCTAGACTAGGGGTCTGTGGCGCATGTCAACGGTGGAGGAGATGGCTCAGTTCGTCTTGCTATGGGATTTGGTACAAGGGGTGCTTCTCAGTGACGAGGAGGACAGGATCATTTGGAAGTTTACTGCAGATGGACAATACACAGCGAAATCTGCCTACGAGGTCCAGTTCAGAGGATCCTTTTGTTCCTTCAGGCCTCAATGCATATGGTCAGCGTATGCAGAGCCCAAGCATCGGTTTTTCACCTGGCTGCTAGTGCAAGAAATGATTCTAATATCGGATAAGCTTCGGGACAGGAATTGGCCTTGTAATCATTTGTGTGCGCTCTGCAAACTTGCCCCTGAAACAACACAACATATCTGCTTGCAGTGCCCCTATGCGCAGCAAGTTTGGGTGCTCGTTCAATCATGGTCCCATGATCTGGTAAGTAAGCCAGACTTGGACATAACTATTGACGATTGGTGGATCACGACCCTGCAGCACCTGCCAAAGGAACAGAGAAGAACAAAAGCAGCTGTGCTTATGTACACTGTGTGGAACTTGTGGAAGGAGAGATACCGGTGAACCTTTGAAGGCAAGGAGGCTGAGCCATTAGTGGTGCTGCAGCTGATCAAGGAGGAGACTGACCTGCGCTTTAGGGCGTGTGGAAAGCCGCGTGTTTCTTAGTTTTCCATGTTATTTCTTTTCTGTGGTGAGAGTTTTTTTGCTTTTATGTAATAGCTTATCTGTAAGATCTGGACTTCCCTTTCTCCTAACATGATTTGGCAGTGCTCCTGTCCTTATTTTCAAAAAAAAAAAAACTAGTGCAGCGCCTCCAGCCCTCCACACCGCCTCCCCGCCGACGCCGCACCTACCTGCCGGAGCCACACCAGTCGGGCTTCGTGCTGGAGCTGGGAGGAAAGGGAAAGAGGAAGGAAAGGAAAAGGGGGAAGGGAAGTATGTGTAGGTTAGGCCGGAGGGGTCGGATCGACGGTCGAAGTTACGGTTGACTGTATATTCATCCGTGGGTTCGCCGGGCCGGGGCCCAGTTTCACTTGCGTACATGCAGCAGCAGCCTAGCCTGCACACAGAGAGGAGGACAAACACACCGACCGACGGCCCAGCCGAATTGTTTTCTCGGCGGGTTCCTTCCTTGACGCGCGTTCCTACACGGGGCCGAGGAAGGATGGATCTAGACATCCGAATTCTTAGAACAAATTTGATATTTTAAAATAGATATGCTTAAAATTTTATGCTAATCTTTTTTTATATTATCAAGCATATTATTACACATAAGAATAAAATTTTGTATAGATTTTTTATGTATTATTTGCTCCCTACAATTAAAAAGGTGAAAAAAGATTCGAATCCGTATCTGATCCGTATTCGAATTTTTATATCTATTATTTGAAAATATATATGATAAATTTGAGGTTTAGTTTTTATGAATCTTTACAAGATCAATGTTAAATACAAGATTATGAATTTACATAGTAAATTTTATATTTTATTTATCCATAATCGAAGAAAAATGACCATCTGTGGAATAAACATCCGAATCCATCATTCGGAGCCTTGTGCGGCGCGGGGGGGACGTGGCCACGCGCCGGCGCGCCGCCCAAGCTGCCGCCAGGTGCCGAGGAGCCAGCACAGAGCAGAGCACGCAGCTCCTCCAGCAAGTCACCCCCCCCCCTCCCGCTCTCGCCGCTGCTCGTCCATTCCTCCCCGCCTTCTCCCAGTCCCACCGCTCGCTACCTTGGCCAGCCAGCTCCTCCCCTCGCCTCCCTCCCTGCCGCCGCCCGCGCCATGTCGTACAACAAGGCTCCGTCCATCACCGCCGAGACCATAAACCCCAAGGTGATGACCTCTCTCTCTCTCCGCCTTTTTGGCAAGTTGTCGTCGTCATCGTCGCCGTCATTTCTTAAGAAGCCTGAAGCCGTACAGCCGTGTGCGTGCTTCTTCCGATTCAACTGCAAAGCTGTGGTAACATGACAATTGACACGCCTGCCCGTTCGTTTCAAGGTCAAGATGTTCAGCTACGAACCTTGTGGGGAGATCGTCAGGCACGCCGAGGTAACGTTCCCACCCAGCTGATCGATCTTCTCCACCGCCGACCGAGCTAACAACACTGTAGTGCCATAAGATCAAAGTTCTTCATGACCATATATATGGTGAAAGTTACTAGTCTTCTTTTTAAGATCCGGTTGTTGGTGGCGCAGTTTAAATTGTGGGCCATGCTAGTTATTTTTAGTAAGAATTATTGCATCTCAGATATTTGGATCATAACATCACACTTATTTATGATATCCCTGACCCTGACCGGCTGACCCCAAAATTGCATACATATTTGTTATTCAGCTGTTGCAGCAGCAGATGGATGAAAACCCGGATTCTCTCCCTTTTCCAGAGGTGAAAGCTCCTGCTCTGCAACTGCGTGTATCAATTTGTAACCTTGATCAGTCTTTCTGAGCCTTTTGATGTTTCCCAACAGATAATACACTGCAATCTTGGGAACCCCCAGGTTCTTGGTCAGCGGCCCATAACCTTTTTCCGTGAGGTTAACATCCTTAGTTCCTTACCCTCCCCAAAAAGTTTTGGATGCAAAGAAGTTATGTTCATCCTCTTTTTTTCCTTCAGGTTCTTTCTCTGTGCGACAATCCAGATCTCCAGAATAAAGATGAAGCACGTGCCTTATTCAGGTTGCAAACAATATCTAGTAATTTTGTCTTGCATTTATGTGGAGTTTCATTTAATGAGCATGCCATAAAAAGTACTAACTCAATGCTTTTTTTTCACTTTTCACAGCAAAGCTGGTAACAATTTTTTTTGTACCATAAAATTTCTCCAACTATTTGACAGAAACCTTACTGATACTATCTGAATCTCCTGTCACAGTCCATGTGCCATAAGAAGAGCTCGTAGGATCATCAATTCGATTCCTGGCAAAGGCTCCAGTGGATATACTAGTAGTCGGGTAATCTATTAGAATTACCATTTTCAGTTGGTGTCAAAGCTTTGAGTTTTGGAGCATGCTACTCAGAAAATGTCATTTTACATGGTGTTGTACAGTTAACACATCAGGCAAGTGTATTTTTAGTTTGACTATTATATATATAATTGTTGACGCTTGTTTTGCATGATCAGGGAATCAAAAGTCTACGTCATGCGGTTGCAAACGGGATCTCTGCGAGAGATGGTTACCAATCTAAACCCGATGACATTTTTCTGACAGACGGAGCTAGCTCAGCAGTAATACTCTGCATTTCACAGCATGCATGCACAGATGCAGATGCCATTACTGACCTTTGAAACAAACTGCAACTTGAATATCTTAAACTGGACTATTTATTTACATCTTTTCTGCCCTTTTCTGGTTAACATGATGATGCAAATACTCATAAGGTCTCATGAAGATGGCATTTTGTGCCCACTACCTGAATATCCCTTATACTCGGCTTCCATTATACTTCATGGTGGAACAATGGTATGTTATCAGAGTCAAGAAATAATAAAGCAACATTTGCAATTAACAGAGCCCTTCTTAAAATGGTCATAGCGTCTTAATAATAGTCATTGTGTTTTTCTTGATAACCAAAATTTTGTTCTTAAACTAGAAGACGATCATGTGTAACTATGAAATGTACTGAATCTAGGTGCCGTACAATCTTACCGAGGATAGGGGTTGGGGCCTTGAGATTTTTGAAGTCAAGAGGTGCTTGGAGGAGGCTCGTTCTGCTGGCTTGACTGTTAGAGCTATGGTGGTCATAAATCCCGGTAATCCTACTGGACAGGTATGGCACATGATTTTCCTGTACCTTTCACATGTTGCAGTTCCTTACACATTCAGTTAAGTACAGAAAACAATGGATATTTTTCAGGGTTGTTCCTATCAAAGCATGTAATGCCCTAAAATCAAATAATTACCAGAATTTCTTTGTCAACATCTCCATCCTTCGTTGTAGGTACTGTCCATCACCAACCAAGAAGAGATAGTGGAATTTTGTCGGAAAGAACTGGTTGATGAGGTACTTGTTGATGAGGTTAGAACTGGTTGGCAAATTGGCAATTATATTTCTTTTGCGTTGTCAAATTAATATTCACCAAGCGAAGGAATATTTTGTATCAGTTACCGAAACATATTTACAGGTATAGCTCTTTTACAATGATTGTAAAGTACCAATGAGTACTTTCAGGTACTTTTACCTTGAACTTTTTTCTAGCCGTTGATCTATGGAAAATATTTATAAAAACAAAATTAAATTAGTATTCGGTCCCAATTTTTAGTACTTGGTCCCATATTTTGGAAGTACCAGGTACTTTATCCTAGTTACTTCTAAGTACTTCCTACCTCCACCACCGTAGGATTTTATCAGATGAACGGCTCCTATTTTTTTTCAATCATTGTAAAATTTCTCTTATAGGTATACCAAGATAATGTCTATGTCGAGAACAAAAAATTCCATTCTTTCAAGAAAGTGGCAAGATCACTTGGGTACGATGAAATGGACCTTTCCATAGTATCATTTCATTCGGTTTCAATGGGTAAGTCTTCCTTTATATGTGTCATAATAACGTGATCTAGATCCTTGCGATAGCGAAAAAAATCTAGATCCTTGCAAGGTCCAACTAGGGCACTACATACTACTAAAGTTTTTGATCCTCTTGTATCTTCTGAAATTGGCAGGATTCTGTGGGGAAAGTGGAAGAAGAGGAGGGTACATGGAGATAACAGGTTTTGGAGACGATGTGAAGGTTCAGATTTACAAGGTGGCTTGTCACTATTTGCCCCAACATAGCTGGCCAAATCCTTATCAGCCTTGTCATGGATCCGCCTAAGGTCGCACATTTGAACCAAGTTCCCATCAAATTCCCCATAGTATGTCTTTACTGAATTTGCCGCGTGACATGCATGCAGCTAGGAGATGAGTCCTTCGAGACATTTGAGTCTGAGAAGGAAAAAATCCATTCATCTTTCTTGAAGCGTGCCGAGGTATGTGCATCCTTCACATGCATCGACCCATGCACAAGATACCTTGTGTGTCTTCTTGGCAATGGCAGGATCCTCACTTGTCCGAGTAACTGCAGACCCTGGAGGAGGCTTTCAGCAGCCTGGAGGGAGTGAGCTGCAACAAGATTGAGGGCGCACTGTACTTCTTCCCACGGCTCCACCTGCCCTCGCTCGCCATCAAGACCGCCCAGTCTGAGGGTGTCTCACCTGATGTTTTCTACACTCACCGCCTGCTTGATGCCACCGGGATCACCGTCGTTCCTGGCACCGGGTTCCACCAGGTCAGTCAGTCAGAATACTCCTCCCAGATGATCTCACCTTTGCTAATGTACCTCAAAGGTGCATTTTCTGAATGTCCATGGGGCTGGGCTTGTCAGTACCATCATTTTGCACTGAGATTTACAAGATAGGATAATCTTAGTCTTAGGATGGGAGGAACATGAGAGGGACGGATGGATAACCAGTATGCGCATGTCATTTATAGTTGGTTTTGCACTTCCTTGGCTATCTCATTGTCTGAACTTCTTCGTTGCGATGCAATAACAAGGCCTCTGGGACGATCCATATCCGGTGCACAATCCTGCCGGACGACGACAAGATTGCGGCAATGATCCCACGACTCAGGGCGTTCCATGAGTCGTTCATGAACGAGTTCCGGGGCTCTGAACCTTACATGAACGATCTCCGCCGCTGAGCATCTTGATGGATGGCATGTGTGAGCCGTGTACAAGGGCAAGGCAGCCAGAGTGGCCTGAGCTCTGGCGGAGCTGCGACTGTTAAGTGTTCTTGCTTTAATTTCTGGTTGAGCTGTTCCCATTTGTACCACTTGTGCTATTTGACTAGGCTACCTGTGACCTGTCTAAACTGGTATAAGTTCAGCTGTGAGTAACTCTGTTCAGGAGAATGTATAATATTGCGTATGTGTAAAATCCTAAGAGCACTGGTTTTTACCAGAACTTTATGCCTTTTCTTGCGCATTGACCAAGCTGGAGTTTTGTATTTTGAATGCAGAACATTTGGGACATCGAACCCTCAGTGGAACAGAACACCTCGAGCTTTGAATGGCACATTGACAATTTTTTTTACGGAACAGGAGGGGTGTTAGCCCATGCTGGTTATATATTTAAATAAAAAAGAGAATAAGTGTTTTTTTAGATAAAGAAATATTGAACAATATCCCGGCCTCTTGATTATATATTTAAATAAAAAAAGAACAAGTGTTTTTTTAGATAAAGGAATATTGAACAATATCACGGCCTCTATATCAAAGAGTTATATCCGGCCCTTATTACAAACTTTGATAGCTAAACAAGAAGCAAATTATAAGCCACAAAGCCTATTACTAAACTGCCACCCGCTCCGCGCAAAGATGTCCATCGCCGTCACTTCCAAGGCGCGACATGCATCTGCAGTAAATCCTCTGTCCTCCACCTTTTGTAAAATCGCCCATGTCCTGGTAAGATAAGTGGCCCTGAAAAGAATCTGGTGAACAGTTTGTTTTTGAGTATTATGAAAAACTACATCATTTCTGGATAACCAGATTGATCAGAGAAGTGCACATAAGCCCATGAACATAATTTTTTTCTTTTCCCACATAAAACCCTGCAGCCATGACCCGAATAAATGCACAATATTATTAGGTTTTGTAAGACCGAAGGTGATGAAGATTATCCTCTAAAGTAATCTAGCCATATGAAGATTATCCTTTGTCAAGATAACCCCATAGTGGAGTAGCCAAATAAATATTTTTATTTTCAAAAGAATTTTTAATTTTCATACAGGCTTATTTATGGGTGGAGCTCGAATATCTAATATAGCTGAGTACATAGAACGAACTGAAAATTGGCCAATTTTGTGAAGTTGCCAGATTCTTATATCCTCGTAATCTCCGAGAACAAGTGTTTACACGCAGTCTTTAGTAGACAGAAGGAAACAAAGAAAATCAGAAGAACAGAGTCTATGCTATATAGTCACTGAAGTTCCCAGAACGATGGATAGATGAACGGGAACGGCACTAGGGATTATTTTTACACTGCGGGAACGAAAATGTTCCCACATTCCCATCCTGAAACAGTGTTTTCATGTACGTCCTGAAACGGTGTTTCCGGAACATGGAACGCAGGGGTATTCCCGTTCCCCGCGACTATGGCTATGCAAAGCTTCGTATTCATTCTTCAAGGTGTTGTGGCACATTGACAGTTGCTGACACCAGACTTGAGGTTTCACTTAAACAAGCTTGTTCAGCTTCTCTCTCACAATTGCCGAAGGGAGTCTTCAGCTGCACTTGTTGGTTTCCTGAGACACGCTCCATGTTTCTCCAGTACCGTCTCCCCTGAAGTGCAAAATGTTTACTGGAGCTCATCCAAACGGATTCATAGTCCAGAGAAATAAAATCAAATCCCATTCAGCAGCACTTGTTAGTTTGCTGAGACACATGCTCCATGTTTCTTCAATATCGTGTTCCCAGAAATGTAACTGGTCAAATGTCACCGCGGAGCCCATACAAAAGGATTCATAGTTCAGGAAAAGACAAACAAATCCCGAAGCCTAAAATTAAATTTTAACGAAGTCTCAAATAAGCCATGTAATTAAACCTAAGAATTAATAGACCACAACCATGGGCAATTCATATAGTTAGAACTTCTATTCCCCAAATTTGAACTTTTTCTTTGAAGGAACCGTGGATAAGAGCTGCTCTTCCATTAAGGAGAAAGAAGTTACACGAGTCAATCCAGATGTTATGAAGAAATATCTAGATTTTTAGGGACGGGTGACGGAGTGACCCGCCCCTACAAATGGTATTTTAGGGGCGGGTCATCCCCTCACCCACCCCTAAAAATGGACCCATTTTTAGGGGTCGGTGAGGGGTGGTTTATTTCTAAAAATTTATTTTTAGGGACGGGTTTGTTACTACAGTAATTTCGCTCCATTTATAGTAACGGATCAAATTTTGGTCCATCTCTAAAAAAATTCGGAACGTTGCTACAAATCATTTTTGTAGTAGTGAGCGTCATCTCGGTGTTTCCGCGGGTTGGATAACCAGAAAGAGAAGATGCAGAGTTTCTTTTTTATGGGGTTTTCTTCTTCTTTTAATGTATAGTGTTAATTGCAATATTGCGCCTACTTGGGATTACATTGGACGCATGTCTCCCGGTCTCCTTGCATGTATTCCACGTGAGTATGGGGAGCGTTGGTGGATGAAACGAACCGGGTTGCCAACGGACAACCCGAGTCCCTGTACCTTCGTAATACTCCCTGGATCAGTCGCTATCACGTACAGAATACATTTCAGGCAGTAATCATAGTCATACCATCGATAAATAGTGCAATCACGAGTTTAATTATTACAGCATCCGGGGATGTGCAGTACGAATCTCCAAGTACAAGCCCGCTGGGCTAAAAGCGAAGCAAATAGAAAACGTAGCGATAACTAGGCCTCTGGCCATCTCCTTCTGGGATCCCCTCCTTCACAGGCATCCTTGAGCGTAGCACCACCTTAATCGAACCATCCATCGTCGTTGTAGTCGTTCTCCGGATCGGACCCTGCATCTAGTCAGGCTATCCCCAAGGACGTGATAAGTTCACGTTACCATCTGCATGAAGCATATATGTGGATGCATATTGGTATAAAACAATGCCAATGATAGGCTATGTCTTCCTATGCAAGCAGCATAAACATATGTCATTCGAAACGCCTTCAACGCGGGCAGCTCCGGCTTATCGGACTCCCGGTCTCCTATCTTCCACTACAAGCAACCTAGCCCTGGTTCGGAGCGGGAACTCCTCTCCCCGCACCTCAGCTGCTATTCGAGCAGGTCAAGTAGACTAGAGGGAGGTAGAATGATATATGTGGATCTACCTATGATATGAAGCCAGATACAGAGTTGTATATGACCGAGTACGCGGCTATATGTATAGTTTTCACCCTGCAGGGGTTGTACACCTGTACCCACTCGCCCCGAATTCGGCCGGCAAGCAACTCCAACCGTTTCTGAAGCACCAGTCCCGAAACTAACGGCTACGGCACCAACCTGCTCCCGGTTTGGGTTGCGTCCTCCCGCGAGAGGTCGCCCGGGGCTGCGAAGCAATCTAGAATGGGATTATCATGAATCCTCCGATCAAAGGCTATAGGCCAGCCCTCTCCCTCTAACACAGATATTCTATCCTCCTACAGACTTGGTGCCGCACATAGCTAGCCTAGTCTGGGTCTACCCTCATAATGGATAAGTGGCATGCAAGTTTGACATAGTTCAATCTCTAGGGTCCACAAAGTCAAGTCCTTAATCTAGCCGAGGTGAGCATCTTCATCCAAATGAGCATCCTGCCAACACGGTCTGCAGTCGGCACCCATTACAGGTATCGCCCTCCTAAAACCTCCATAGTTCCCGAAGGAACGGTCTCGCACCCACCATAGGTGCCTGTCACCCATCACAGGTGCTCAGCAGGATCGTGCCCAACACACATATCCCCGGATCCCAATCCGAAGATCAGAGAAAGGTCTGCTCGCCCCACTAAAGCCCTAGTCACCAACTCCTATATGTGGTGGCAACTTCATGCAAGCCAGGACTATCATAACATAGATTCCCATACCAATATCTCACTCATAGAAGCGAAAGCATCAATTCAAGGTAAAATATAGGAGAGCAAGGAATACGGTAAATAAAGTGGCCATGCAAACTCATCATATCTCACACAATGTAGTAGCGTAGCGTATCTAGCAAGCAATGTCTAATAGGTATTCAAAGTAAGGATGGGCGTGAACCTGGAGGTTCCTCGTAGTACTCCTAGAACTCAGGGTAGTCCTGCTCTCCAGTCAGCTCCTCTGTGTCGGGTCCTAGTCGTAAATACGGAGAAATATAAGGACCAAAGTGCAGAGATGCACAAAACTCCTCAAAGCAAGATCCAAATCAAGGCAAAACCTACTCTAACGGGTAGATCATAATTTTAGAAGAATTATGAAACTGGTTTCATAATTTTCGGAGCTACGGTTGATTTATTATGATTTTTCTAAGGTTAAAAGCATTTCTGAAATCAATAAATGAATTTCGGAAAACATAAAAGAAAATCAGTGACACGTGCACGTGGCATGCTGACATCAGCATGATGTCATCCTGGGGGTCGGCTGTGCTGACGTCAGCATGGCCTCATGCGCGTTGACCGGACAACGCTGACCGGTCAACGGTCGTCGGGTCAAGGGGCCCACATGTCAGTCTCCGGGTCTCACCGACATGTGGGACCCACATGTCAGGTGCGGTGCAAAAAGAAAAAGTAAAAGAAACACGCGTTAACGGACTTCGAAGTTCTTCGGGGCCTTCCCTACTGCTGGGCTTCATGGGCCGAATTTGACCCATCTCCTTCCTCTTCTCTTTTTCTTCTCTTCTTTTTCCCGTTGTGGCTGACATCTTGGTCCCACTCGTCAGCGACACTTCTCTCTCTGCGACTGGGTCCCGCGTGTCGGTCTCAGTGGGATCCTGTGCGGCTTCCTCCAGATCTAGTGCGGATCCGTGTGTGGGGGCGTGTGTGTGTGAGAACCAAGCCAAGCTCGCCATGCCGCAAACGCGACGTCGCGGTGTGGGCGCGGCGACGCGATGGTGGTGGCGTGATCAGGCGACGATAGCATCGCATCGACGTCCAGGTGGAGTAGCCTGACCCTGGGCGATGGCGAGAATGCGGAGGGCCGCGAGCGAGGCTAAAAAGGGCACAGCCTTCGGCCGATGCACGCGCGAGCTCACCGGTGAGCCCCATGGCGAGGCCATGGCGGCCGGCGGTGACTCGGCCCAGCGCTGCAAGGCAGCGGCAGCGCGTTCTGGGCGGTATGGAGGGCAAAGCCACCTCCTTGCACATTAACTAGAGAATACGCGCGCCAGGCACACGCATGGAGAAACACAGCGCGGCCGGCGGCGGCTCAACGCGCAGACACCGGCCATGGCGGGGCCCGGCTCGGTGCCGGCGGAGTGAGGCGGCGGCGGCCCCACCTCAGCGGGTAAAGGCACCGCCTTGGCAGTCCGGGCATAGGGAACGCACGCGCATGGGCACCTGGGGTCCCAGGGCCACGGCGTGGCCGCGCACTGCGCGACGGCGCTAGGTGATCGTCGGCGGGCTGCGGGGTAAACGGCGGCGAGGCACGTCGGGCTCCTGCAAGCGCACACAAGGGGAAGAGGGTGTCCTAGGGCCTTCTACGGTGGGTCCATCGGCCATGGCCGGCAGCACAAGGGGGCGGTGAGGTTAGGAACGGGGCTCACCTGCCGGGCTTGGCGCGGTGGCGAGGTGAGGCAGGGAGCGGTCGAAGCCGTGTCGTGCAGACCCGGGACGGCGACGTCGAGGTTCGGGCGCAGGCATGGAGAAGCTCCAACAGCGGCGGCACCTCCTCCATCTTCTCCTCCCCTCCTCTGCTCTCCCCCACCCCCTCTCTTCCTTTTCTTGGCAGCGATGGCATTAGGGGAAACCCCTGGGGCTCTAGGGTTTAGGCGTCGAGACGTGGGGGTTTTACAGACCAGGGTGCTAGGGTTAGACTCAGACGTTGGGAAAGGACAGTGGCGATGTGATGGTCGCGGAGCGGGGGCACGTGGCGGCATCAAGGGCTCCGCGGCTAGGGTTTTCCCGAGCGTGGGCGGGTCGCGCGCGCGGCGGGAGTCATGGCCGACCGCTGGGGCAGACGCGGGCATCAACAGGGTAGTGGCCGGCGGGAGACGCGCTCCGCGCGTTGTCGCGGTGCGGCGACGGAAAAGCAAAGAGGAGGCACGGGCATTGAGAGGTGGAAGGGAAAGCTGACAGGCGGGGCCCACCCGTCAGTCTCCCTTCTGCGGCGGATGACGCGGGTGCGGGGAAACAGGCCGGCGGGGCGGAGCGGGCCGCTTGGTGCGTCCGCGCCCGTGGTCACGCGTGCGAGTTGGGCCGCGGCGGCAGGTTCATGCCAGAAGGAAAAGGGTGGTCGGGTCGGCTGGGTAGGTAGGTTTGGGCCTGGTCTGAGTTAGAGAATAGTTAGTTTTCGCATTTGTTTTGAATGGCCAAATTCAAATCAAATGCCACCCAAATTCAAACAAAAACTATTCAAACAATTTGAAACAAGTAGAGCCAATAAACTCTGTTGATACAAAATCGCGCCAAACACACCCGAATGCGCTAGAACTCGCAACGATCGTCAAAATGATCAACACATCGAAAACCCTGGGCGGACCGGTCTGACCGGTTTCGCCGACCGGTCTGACCGTTGCAGGCAGGGAACTCGCAAAGACCTAGAACAGCGAGCTCGGGAGGGACCCCGTCGGAGCTCATGAACATAGGGTTGCTCTGAGGTCGGCAGGCCACTTAGAACGTCTTCAAACGCCGTAGAGACGAAGGAAGAAAGCAATCTAGGGTTGGAAAAGCTTGGGTTTGAGAGGAATAAAAAGTAGATGTGTTTTGTATTGATTCGATTGGGAATACCTCAATCGGCATTTGCCTTTATATTTATAGGCTGAGGAAGTTGTACCCCTCTCCAAGTCAATTTGTATAATAATTTCCAAAATAAAACGAAGCCTACTCGGATTACAACTGGACAGACCGGTCGGCCCAACCGGTCAGACCGGTCGGCCTCTGAACTGCCAGAATTGGCTGTCAACATATGTCCCCCCTGCTTTTTGGTGAGTTTCACAAGCCAAAAAGCAAGAACTATCCTGATGTACATGTTTTACACATAGCATACAAGTATAGAAATAAAACTAAGGGCGATATCCAATATCGACCGTCTTCGTCTTCATGCACTTTGCCATACGCTTGGATAGAACTTCTTCAAGTATCTCCCATTGATAGCCCTTGATAGATGCTCCCCTTGCACCGTCTCCATCATGTATGAATTACCGGAGATAACCTTGATAATCTTGTATGGACCCTCCCAACTTGGCGACCATTTGCGAAACTTGTTGCTTTTCATCCCAAGAGGCAAAATTGTCTTCCAAACCAGATCTCCAACCTGAAAAGATTTAAGTTTTACCTTTTTGTTGTAAGTCCTGGCCTCCCGAAGCTTGTCTTTCTCAATTTCCTTCAAAGCCTTCAAACGCTTATCGGTCACCTCATCAATATTATCCATCATCAAATCATGGTTTATCAACAGCGGAGAGGTCATTTTGTTTTGCTAATCTATAAGCGTCCAGATTTACCTCAACGGGTAAAACAGCCTCTTGACCATACACAAGCTCAAAAGGAGTAACCTTAGTAGCACCATGTCTGGATATACGATGAGCCCATAGAACTTCGGATAACACTTCATGCCACCTCCTAGGATTTTCTTCTATTTTCTTCTTGACAAGTTTGATCAAAATCTTATTACTAGACTCGGCCTGCCCATTGGCCTGAGCATAGTATGGAGATGAATTGAGCAACTTAATCTTGTAAGATTCGGCAAAGGCATGCATCTCTTTTGATATAAATGAAGAATCTTGATCCGCTGTCAAAGTTTGTGGAATACCGAATCTATGAATAATATGCTAAGTAATAAACTCAATTACCTCCTTATGTGTCATATTCTTCAAAGGAACCACTTCGGTCCACTTGGTAAAATAATCCGTAGCAACCAACACGAAGCGATGCCCCTTTGAAGATGGAGGATTAATTTGTCCAATGAAATCCAACCCTCAACCTCGGAACGACCATGGTTTAATAATAGGATGCATCAACGCAGCAGGCACCAATTGCAAATCACCAAACTGCTGACATTCTTCACACCCTTTATAATATTTGAAACAATCAGATAGCAAGGTGGGCCAATAGAAACCGGCTCTTCTAAGTAACCACTTCATCTTGGGAGCCGATTGATGAGTACCACAAATGCCTTCATGAACCTCACCCATAGAAATCCGGGTCTGATCCGAGTCGAAACACTTGAGAAGCAAATCTTCGGCAGTTTGACGATAAATCTCATCGTCAATTAAAACATACTTGAAAGCCAAACGCCGAATATTTCTCTTTGCACCACTACCAGGATCAATCAAATATGATATAAGAGGGACCCTCCAATCCTGGGCTTCGACCGAGACAATTGAATCATCTTTTTTGGCTGAATCAGAACCAACAGCTGCATCACCGGTCAGACCGGTCTCTAGACCGGTCAGATAGGTCTGGGCGGTCAAACCGGTCTTGCTAACCAGTCGGACCGGTGCGTCCAGAACCAGGAACTCGGTTTTTGTTTGCATCGGCTTGCGAATGTTGAAATATTTTTTCGTAACATTATAGCCAGATGCTTGCTGAGCCAGAGTATTTGCCTTTCCATTCTCTTCCCTCGGAATATGTTTAATAATAAATTCATCGAAGGAAGAAATAATATCAAGGCACTTATCAAGATATGCATTTAGAGAACCATTATAGCATTGGCATACCTTGGATACTTGTTGTACCACCAGAAGAGAATCTCCAAAGGCTTCAACATGCTTCACGCCCATGGATTGCTAGAATTCCAAGCCAAATAGAAGCGCTTCATATTCAACTTGGTTATTTGTGCATTCTTCTTCCAATCGGTTTGAAAATTCAAAAATAGCACCATTAGGAGAAATAAGAATAGCACCAATCCCTTGACCGTCATCACAAACCGATCCATCAAAGTACAACTTCCATGGTGTGCAAGTAATATAGCCGACTTCTAAATCATACTTGTCATTAATCCGATGCTCAACAATAAAATCCGCTACAATTTGGCCTCTCATAGATTTTAAAGGTTCACAAGCCAAATCATACTCAACCAACGAATAAGGCCACTTGCCGATTCTTCCACTCAAAATCGGCTTTTGTAACATATGTTTGATCACATCGGTTTGACATACTACTATGCAAGTACTAGATAGTAGATAATGCCTTAATTTGGTACAAGCATAATAAAGAGACAAACACAACTTCTCAATAAATGTATACCTCGTCTCTGCATCAATAAGTTGTCGGCTCAAATATGTAATGATGTACTCCTTCCCTTCAGTTTCTTGAGTCAAAACAGCCCCAATAACTTTGTCTTCAGCAGCCACATAAAGCCTGAAAGGTACTCCTCTCCTAGGCGCTTTGAGCACGGGTGGTGAAGACAAATAAATCTTGATCTTTTCAAACGCTTCTTGCTGTTTTGCCCCCCAAGTAAATTCGGTTTCATCCTTTAACCGAAGAATAGGAGTAAAAGCATCGATCTTCCCGGATAAGTTAGATATAAACCTTCTCAAGAAATTTACCTTACCCAAGAACTTCTGTAAATCCTTGCATGTAGGGGCTTCAACCTTCTTCATGGCTTCAATTCTTTTAGGATCAACCTCTATTCGCTTCTCATGAATAACAAAGCCAAGAAACTTTCCAGCCGATACACCAAAAGCACATTTGAGTGGATTCATCTTCAAACCATACCGGCGCATCCTCTCAAGAGCAAGTCTCAAATCGGCTAAATGTTGATCCAAACCGGCCGATTTAATGACAATATCATCAATGTACACTTCCAAGATGACACCAAGCAAATCATGGAAGATTAAATTCATAACTCTTTGATAAGTAGCACCCGCATTTTTCAAACCAAAAGTCATAACAACCCACTCAAACAAGCCGACAAATCCCGAACATCTAAAGGCCGTTTTAGATATATCTTCTTCGGCCATAAATATTTGATGGTAACCGGTGTTACCATCAAGAAAACTAATGACACGATGTCTGGAAGCCTCATTGATCAACATATCGGCTATGGGCATAGGATATTCATCCTTGGAAGTAGGTTTATTAAGATCTCTAAAATCAATGCACACTCTAATTTTCCCCGAATCCTTTTTCTCAACGGGCACAATATTGGAGATCCAATCAGCATAACGATAAGACCGAATAAATCCAGCATTAAGTAAATGATTAATTTCAGCTTTAATCAGTCATAAATAATAGGATTGAAACACCTAACCAGTTGCTTATAAAGTCTAAAACCGGCTTTAATTGGTAAACGATGCTCAACAAGATCACGACTCAAACCAGGCATTTCATGATACTCCCAAGCAAGGCAATCAACATATTCTTTTAATAAATTAACTAAATTGGCTTTATATTCAACCGATAATTTTTTTTTACAAAGATCGGCCTAGGAACAGTTCCATCACCAATGTCTATCTTTTCTAAAGGATCGGCCGATGTAAACCCTTGGCCCAGCTTGTCTAGATCACCACAATCTTCTATGGCTTCACACATATCGTTCGTACGTGCCCGATATTGATATACCCTCTGCTGCAGCCACTCTGCGTTGGACCGGTCTGACCGGTCGGGGGTCCGGTCTGACCGGTCGGCACAAGCGGTCTGACCGGTCGCTTCTGGAGCTTCTGTTGTACTCATTTGATTTACATTAAATGATTTAGCCGATTGTCCATCGGCTTCCGGTCTGACCGGTCGGCACAAGCGGTCTGACCAGTCGCTTCTGGAGCTTCTGTTGTACTCATTTGATTTACATTAAATGATTTAGCCGATTGTCCATCGGCTTTAATACAGCAGAAACAAAATCATCCTTAGTGCAACTGATCAAATCATAAACGGACAGATCCACGCCCGATAAACACTTGACGTTGTCTTGTGCACTAATAGAATCCGAATCGGCTAAAGCAACAAAGGATGAAGTATCTCCATGAATACTCAACCTCATCGTCAATCCACTGAACAAGAAACTGATGCAAGGTAGAAGGAACGCACTGATTTGCATGAATCCAATCCCTCCCAAGAATCAAATTGTAATTACCTTGCACCTCCGAGACGAAGAAGGCCGTAGCAAGCGTCTTGCTCCCAATAGTGAGCTCCATGGAAGCAACTCCCTTGGCACTAAGAGGCTCGCTTCCGCCAACGCCACTGACCGTCATGTTTGTCTTGATCAAGTCCTTGCTTTGGCCACCAAGCTTCTTGTACAACAAGTAGGGTATAAGATTTACAATGGCCCCACCATCCACTAGCATGCGAGTCACCGGCTTCCCATTGATGTGTCCCCTCATGTAAAGAGCATTTAGATGATTGTCCTTCTCGCTTGGCTTCTGGAACACAGCTTCACGGGGCCCGAACTGAAGATGAGCCAAATCCTCCTCCGGAACCACGAAGTAATCCGAAGACAAATTCACCACGTTGACTTCCAAGTTGGTATGCTCCGGAGACGCCTCGTAATCCACCAATTCCTCGTCTTCTGCAGTTGGAGGAACTGCTGGGGCTTCATCAATAGAAGGAGCCAAAGCGGGCAGCACCGATTCGGCTGATGGCTCTGTACTGGGTTCGACCGGTCTGACCGGTTGGTCAGAGCGGTCTGACCGGTCTGACCGGTCATCTGCGGTGGTTCGACCGGTCTGTCTGGCTGATCAGCTGCCTTGACCTTCCAAACTTTGCCTTGAGGGAACATGGGTCTGTATCTATTGAAGTCCTCATCCCTCAGCTTCTCTTCTTCCTGCTCCTTCTTTTCCTTATTGCGAAGGGCTGTAGCTTCCTCTTCTGTGTGTGAGTCAAGCCTGATGGGCGCCACCTAGGCTGATGGTATTTGTCCACTGCGCGCTTGCTGCTACCGGCTTCATGATCATTGGCCATAACCGGCTTTTGTGAAGGGACATCAACCGATTTCTCTATGTCCATCGGCTTTTTACCCGTATCCTTTATGGGTACCTCGATTTCACCGATTTGAATATCATCGCATTTAAGCTTTTCTGGATCAACGACAGGCTTTTGCTCCTTGACGCAATACTCAAACCTTGGAACAGGAGCCTGGCCCGGCCTCTGGTGAGACCGGTCTGACCGGTCAGAGGTGACCGGTCTGACCAGTGCAGTATGTTGCGCTGTACCAGATTGGCGTGGTCCCAATCGGTCATGCACTGGTACTCTGGAGCTTTCCCCTTGATAATAGGGAGGATAAGGCATCGGAAAGCATTGCATCCATATCCCCCCATGTTCCCATGCCGGATTTGTTGCATTTGACGCCGGAGGCACCCATGGCATGGTAGCACACATCTGGGGAGGATACAATGTGACAACATCACCCGTGCGCCTGCTGGATTCCCTCCTTGGGGACATTGGACGGTCTTGGCGCGGCGGTGATCGTGGTCTCTTTTTTAGCGGCCGATCCTTTTGAACGGCCTTTGTGTACTTGTTCAACAACTGATTGAAGGTGGGCTTCTGATTAGCAGCTTTCCCATGCACCTTCACCTCATTGGTCTTCCAAGTACCCACTTCCGAACGCTTTGGCTTGAAAGTCCGGGGACGGTCGCCAGACCGGTCTGACCGGCTAGGGGCACCGGTCTGACCGGTCGTGCTTGATCAGCAGACCGATTTTCTGGTGGAGAGCTTCCTTGCCCCCCGACCCTTGGGTTTCTGACGATGATCTTCAGAGTATCCTTGCCATCATCAGTTTTCTCCTTGATAACCTCCCTAGCAAGAATCTTGTCACTTGTATTCATCGGTCTTGGATCACCAATGACAACATTCTTACCTTTAGCTCCTTCGGCTTGTTCCGGCAGAATAAGCACCTTTGGATTGTTCAATTCCAGAGTATGAACAGGGAAAGGAGCCTTATCAATTTGCATCTCAAAAAGTACCAATCGTCCTTCATTAATGGCCAATTGTACCTGTCGGTGCCCTGACCCGGCAGTTCGGACCCAACCAGTGATGATGCTGTGTGTTCCTCGTCCCAGATGTTGATGCAAGAGGCAATACAGTAACACATGGGTTTATCCTGGTTCCGGCCGTGGGGCTGTACGTCCAGCAAAGGGGTGTGCGAGAGCACTGTACTGTCTTGCACCGGAGGTGCCTGTAGTAGGGGGTACAGGCGAGGCGAGAGAGGGAGGGAAGCTCCCAAGTCTCTGCTAGAGAAGGAGTTGATTGAGGCGAGTGCCAAAATCGGGTTTCAGAGGAGCGTGTGTGCTCTGATAGTAGTACGAAACATTGTGTCCTACCGAATGGGCCGACCGCGACCACCTTAAAGGAAGCCTGCCTCCTCCTTTTATAGACACAAGGAGGGACGGTGTACATGCGCAGGGGATCATGGAAGTCGTCGTCTTTTCGCCGAATCGCGGGGGGTGCAGTGGTCGAGCACTGTGGGAAGTACACTGTGGGGCATGGCGTCGGGCGTGGCAGTCGTCCTGGGCATCATCCTCGGCCTTGCGGAGATCGCGCCGGCGTCCTGGCAGCCCCAACAGGCGGCATGGTCGTCGCTGTAGGGTGTACCGTCTTCCAGGTGTGGTGTGGCGGCGTTCCATGGGCCCTGCAGGCCAGGGTCTTGCATATATATGTGCGCCAGCGGTAGTGGGGCACGTGGCGGTCCCGGGCCCCCCTAGGTGGAGTGCTAGCGCGTGCGCTAAGGGGGTCCGGGAGTCACGTGGAGGTCCCGGACCCCTCGAGGGGGGAGGTCCGGGCCTCCGGCTGCTAGTGCTGAGCATCCCTCCTTAGGGGACACGTGGCGACGCCGGATCCCTTCTCGAGTAGGGGACGGGTCCGGGGCCGTTGGTGTGGTGAGGTGGAGTCCAGACAGCTGGAGTTGGCAGAATAGTAACAGGAGCTGTGCCGAGCACGTCTCGTACCGCGTCGCAGGTTCCCACAGTCTTGCCATAGCGTCCGGGATGGCGGAGCAGTGACCGGAGTTGGCGGACGGGACTCCGGTCACAGCCACTGTGGGGAATGGCGGCCTGACGCCGTCTGACCTGGACGCTGTGGAGGAGTGGTTGGCATTTAATGCCTCCGTACGACGGGCGGGTGAGCGGAAGGACTGTTTGTCCTTTTCGTCGAGGGGTGTCCTCGAGCGAGACAGAGACGATTTGCCCCGCTCGAGGGTAGGTTCGCTACCCTCGAGCGAGGCAGAGACGCGGGGCGCGGTCGAGGGTCTCGATGGGAGCCCTCGAGCGAGACGGAGATCACCCCGCGGGTCCGAGGGGGTGCGGATGGGCCGCGTGCTTGGCTTCTTTGAGTCCTTTCCTTTCTTCCAGATTGGAAGGAGGTCGTAGGCCTTCGTGGGCTCAGTTTCCTAATATGTGTTTGCGTTTTTAGGGTGATTTTAGTACCCCAATTAGGGTGCCCCTAATCGTGGTCCCCGACAGTACCTGTCGACGGAAAACATTACAATCATTAGTAGCATGAGATGTAGAGTTATGCCACTTACAATATGCATGTCGTTTAAGCTCGTCGGGAGATAGAATAGCATGTGACAATCGGATGTTACCATTCTTAAGCAATTCATCAAAAATCCGATCACACTTAGAAACATCAAATGTAAATTTCAGCTCCTCTTGCCGATTCTTTTGAATCGGCTTGAGAGACGGAACTGAACCGGGTTTGGCCTTTGATGGCCAAACAAATTCAGCGGCAGACACCTCTTTATTCTCATCGTCCGAACTATCCAAATCATGATCAAGAACATGAATATTGAACCGATGAGGCTTAAAGGTGTCTTTGGCATTTTTAAGCTTAAATTCTAAACCCATGACTTTCACTTGCAAGACATTCACCGTATGATACTCAAAGCCCTTAAGTTTTTCTTTCAAATAAGAACGTAAGCCATTAAAAGCCAAATCCGCCAAATCTTTTTCTGAAATCGTCAAACTAAAACACCGATTTTTAATTTCTTTAAACCTTTTGAAATAATCCGAGGCCGATTCATCACGGCCTTGCTTAATTGATGTTAAATCCAACAATTTCTCTTCGGTTTCCCCACTAAAGAAGTGATCATGAAACTTGTGCTCCAACTGAGCCCAATTGCGAATTGAGTTAGGAGCAAGTGAGGAAAACCAAGAGAAAGTCGTTTCAGTCAAAGATAAAGAAAATAGACGCACACGCAAAGCATCATTGAAACCGGCTTCTCCCAACTGCAAGACATATTGACTAACGTGTTCCCAAGTTGTACGAGAATCGTCACCATTAAATTTAGTAAACTCAGGAATACGCCAACCAGCAGGAAAAGAAACAAAATCAAACTCAGCGGCATAAGGTTTTTGATATAAACGCGTAGTACCCATATCCACCCCAAGCTTACTCTTAATTGCGTTAGCCAGATCTGCTTTAAACTTAAGAAGATCAGCTTGATAGTGCTGGCTGGTATAAAACTAAAAAAATTGATGATGTGCATTAGGATTTTCATGTGGCATCATCTGTGAGGAGATTGGGATCGGTCCTTGGCTAGGCCCGGATCCTCGTGACCCACCTGCTATAGTAGTGGTGCGTGGTGGTGTATACAGTGACAATTCATTAGTTCGGCCAGGGACAGCCGAACCTGGAATCGTCTCAAGAGGCACCGGCGACGGTACTGAGTAACCGGTCTGACCAGTCTGGTAACCAGTCTGACCGGTCGGACCGGTCCGGCAGGCGCAGTGTACACGGTCGACGGTGGCGGGGTTTGCCCTACAAACGAGTTCGGCAGCATACCATACATTGGTTCAGATGTGAATTCAGGAGTAGCCGAACTTGGATCTGATGAGTTAGGATCTGACATATATTGTTTACCTTTAAGCGCATCAATATCACTACTCAACTTAATTAAAACATCACCCGCAGCGGCTTGTGCAGCAACAATCTTTTGATCCATCATGGATGACATCTTATCAAAAATATCGGAGGGAGAGAGGCTTACATTGGGTATCTCTTCAACCTTATCTTTGTTAAGCTTGAGAGACGGCAGTACGAACTCCTCCACCCTCTTGACGAGGCCAGCATGATCCTTCTTGAAGCCCTTCAGGAATTGAGCCTTGACGTGCTTCTCCACAAGAAGGTAGGCCTTGCGCTCCTCTTCGGTGAGCTCCTCCATCGTAGCCGTGATGATGTTGTCCTTGTCAATCTCTGAAGTGCTCGTCTTCTTCGAGGACTAGATTATATCAGTTTTAAAATCATATTAATCTATCCCCAGCGGAGTCGCCAAAATGTACGATGACACATAATCGCGCCAAACACACCTGAATGCGCTAGAACGCGCGACGATCGTCAAAACAATCAACACAGCGAAAACCCTGGGCGGACCGGTCTGACCGGTTTTGCCGACCGGTCTGACCGGTGCAGGCAAGGAACTCACAAAGACCTAGAACAGCGAGCTCGGGAGGGACCCCGTCGGAGCTCGTGAACGTAGGGCTGCTCTGAGGTCGGCAGGCCACTTAGAACAACTTCAAATGCCATAAAGACGAAGGAAGAAAACAATCTAGGGTTGGAAAAGCTAGGGTTTGAGAGGAACAAAAAGTAGATGTATTTTGTATTGATTTGATTGGGAATACCTCAATCGGCCTTAGCCTTTATATTTATAGGCTGGGGAAGTCGTACCCCTCTCCAAGTCGATTTGTACAAGAATTTCCAAAATAAAACGAAGTCTACTCGGATTACAACTGGACAGACCGGTCTGACTGGTCGGCCTCTGAACTGCCAGAATTGGCTGTCAACAAACTCCAAATATTCTCAGAAGGAAGAATATGGTTCTACCATCGTATGATTGTGCTATCTGTAATAACGGCATTGAGGAAACCTCGCAACATCCGTTCTTCCAATGCCCGCTAGCTTTAACTTGCTGGAATATGTTGCAAGTAACTCCGGTGGATTCAGATTCATTTTTTGGAAACATAGAAAGCATCAAGGCTAAAATCAGCTCACCCATGTTCATGAGTTTAATCATCTTGTTATGTTGGACCATATGGACAGCAAGAAATGAACTGATATTTCAAGGAATTCAACCGTCATTGGGGCAGTGCCGGGCTACTTTCAAAAAAGAACTCGCGTTGCTTATGCATCGAGTCAAGGCGAAACACAAACCACAGTTAGAAGAATGGATAAGTTCCTTTGGTTGAGCCTAGTTTTAGTTTTGATTTTTTTTCTTTCTTTCTTTGTTTCCTGAAGTTCGCGTTGTAAAGACTTTTTCCCTTTGTTTTAATATATATATTCAGTAGGAGTCTTGAACTCCTCCTGTTGCTTCAAAAAAAAAAAACAAACTCCAAATAAAATCCAAATATGGAGCACACTATCATTTAGGTCCTTATATTGGAGAACAACTTTAAATTCTAGGAATTTGAGAGGAAGGCTAGCATTAATCTTAAGTTGTCCTAGCTAACAACACCCCATCACAAAAAGTTTTTGAAATTTCGTATTTTTGAATTAGAGTAAAGTGCACACCCGGTCCTTAAACTTGTATGGGTGTGTCATCCCGGTCCACGAACTCTTAAAACGACTAATTACATCCATAATAACAGTTATTGTGTCGTTTAAGTTCATAAACCCAGCCAGATGCCGTGCACTTTTGCGATTAGGCCCTTCCACCATTAATTTCTCAGATGGGATCTGCTGACGCCGTTTCTTTCTACTGACGCCGTTGCTTTCTGTGCATGTGTCGAGCAGGTGCAGAGAAGGTGCGCCCAGCCTTCCCTTCTCTGCTCCAATTCCAGTCTCATTGTACAGCCATTACTAAAAAAAAGGACTCATCTACGGCCATATATATACCACTTGGACAGGGAAAACAATGCACATGGAAAATGATAGCAGATTTGCAACAGCCATATATACAGGCAAAATGAAACGATGAAAGAGATGACAGGGAAAAGTGTTTTAACAGTAGCAGGATGACACTACGACATACTCAACAGTACCAACATTCAGCAAACGAAAAGGTATAAACAAGAAGACATTTTGACATGTTCAAAAGAGATAAATGCACTCAGGACTTGTTTGCATCTTGGACACTCTTGCACTCAGGACTTGTTCGCTGCTGCTCCCTTTCTTGGCTTGGAGTTCTTTGCGGTTGCTTCGTTTGCATCATTGGAGCTTGTTCTTGTAGCCTTCCTCTTCGTACTTTCCTGATTGATAGCAGCTTGTTCAGTCTGCTGGTTTGTGGTTGCCTGTGCAGCAGCTTGTTCAGCTTCCTGTGCTAACGTAGCACATGTTGTGGCCACTAATTCTTTTGCTTCTTCTGAAGTAAACCCCATCTTCTTATACTTGCAACTAGTAGAATTGTGGCCAGCATCTAAACAATATTTGCAGTGTATGACCACACCACGCCTACTTGAAGCTGCCTTTCCTGCCTTTGTGCATGTAGTCAGTGCTATAGGTCTTTGTACAGGTTGATTGCTGGTAATGAAGGCACTATCCGGCAATGGCCCCTGAGGTTGAGAGAGTGATGTAGGTTCTGAACCCTGGAGAAAAAAATGGTTAACACATATAGGAATATAAAAAATATTAATTTGCAATCAATTAGTGCATATTACCTCCCCTATCATCTGACTCAATAGAGTTGTGCTGGCTTGTGTCATGGGCTCAACCTGTCCTTCTTGCCTCAACTCCTGATTGATAGGACACTCTTCATGTGGTTGTACTTCTGGTTCTGCCTGCTGGTTTGTGGTTGCCTGTGCAGCAGCTTGTTCAGCTTCCTGTGCTAACGTAGCACGTGTTGCGGCCACTAACTTTTTTGCTTCTTCTGAAGTAAACCCCATCTTCTTATACTTGCAATCAGTAGAATTGTGGCCAGCATCTGAACAATATTTGCAGTGTATGACCACACCATGCCTACTTAGTGTAGGTCTATTCTTTCCTTGGACTTCCTGTGGTTGTTTCCTCCTAGACTTTGGTGGCCTGCCTATTTTCTTCTCATAAACTGGTGGTAATACTTCAGGCCCATTTACTTTTTCCCACTCGGTTTTGTCCTTGCAAGGCCAAATGTTGCTTCCATAAGCATTTTTAAAAGCATTCACAGAATAACATGCAGCAAGGACACTCTCAGGTGGGATCCTCTCACTTCTCAAGCATGAGATAGCATGGCAACAAGGCACCCCTGTTAACTGCCACCTTCTACAATCACATGTCCTAGCATTGATATCTACTATGTGTTGGTAATCCTTTATCTGCACCTGGAACACACCCTGTCCTGATGGTGAAGCAAAGCACATATTTGCAAATTCTGCATTTCTTGCAACCTTTTTCCTAATTTTGGGACAAAAAGCACCTTGTATATCTTCTCCTATCTCTTGTTGCTTGTTGTAGTTCCTTGTCATTAGTTGGCACTTAATCCTTTCCAACGTGCTAAGTATTGGCAAGTCCCTAGCTTCTAGAATGTAGCTATTGAATACCTCACAATTGTTGTTCAGCAATATATCACATTTGGGAAATTCTGAGAAGTAAGCCCTTACCCATGTATTAGGAGGCATCTTTTCTAGCCATTTGTAGGCATCCACATTCAAAGATTTCATCTTTTCCATATTTTTGTTCCACTGCTGAACTGAAGAAGACCTTGCACATGCCCATAATTGCTTTTTCAGAACCTCTCCTTTGTACTTCTCATTGAAGTTAGCATATAAATGCCTGACACAGAACCTATGTTCTGCCTCAGGGAACACTGCCTTCACTGCTGGGATTAAACCCCGAAAGATGACAAATGTTAGAGCAGCAAACAACATGACAAATGTTATAACTAATCAACATGAGAAATAAGTACAATACCTTCTGCTATCTGTCATTATTGTCCATGGGAATGTGTTGTCAATTTGCAAGTCCGCCTTCAAAGATTCCAAGAACCATTTCCATGTAACAAATGATTCGACCTCAACAACAGCAAAAGCAACAGGATAAATGCAGTCATTAGGGTCCATACCAACTACTGTAAGAAGCTGACCTCCAAACTTAGTTTTAATATGGCATCCATCAAGGCAAATTAAGGGTCTACAACCAGCAAGGAACCCCCTCTTGCAAGTATCTAGTGACATAGCAACTACTAAAAAGGTTGCCCTGAAGGTTCAGGTAAAAGGAGCTTCCAGGGTTACTCCTCCTCAACTCATTTGCATAATCCCACAAGGAATTAAATTGCAGCACCTCATCCCCATGAATAGCCTTCATTATCAATCTTCTAGCTCTAGCAAGTTTGCTCCTTGACGGTGTGAGGTTCCAGTCTTTTTGCACTGTCCTTCCAAAGCCAGTGATGCTCATCTTGTCATTAGCTCTATAGGAATCAATGTACTTTGAAGCCAACCATTTTGTAGTACATCTCTTGAGAACCCATTCCTTTTGACAATTATGTACCCCATAATAAGTCTTAATCACAAAGGAATTACTCCTACTGTCCCATGAAACATATAGGTTCCATGGGCAGCCATCAGCACAATGAGCCCTTACCCTTGTCTTGTCATTCCTTGGCAACTTAATTTCAACCCTATTCCTGACACTATACTCAGTGATAGCTTCTCTAACCTTCTAGACAGATGGGAAAACTAGGCCAACATGAAAGGTAGGGTTCTGCATGTCCTCCTCAGTGAAAGATGTAAACCTCAGCCTCACATCACCTTCCCCATCAGATTCTGGAAGGTCTAAACCTTCATCATCAGTGTCCTCCTCACCAATTCCCTATACAGGTCTAGCTACAATCAGTGTTTTCAGTATGCTTCCTTTGGCTTTCTTGTTATCTTTAATCATATTCACATGAGAATACACAAGGTCTTCAAAAAGATCTGCATCTCCCTCTTCTATCTCATTATCACTATCCCATAGCTCATCATATTTACTACCACTCTTTGTCTCATTGTCAACAGCTTGATCCACTCTAATGTTATCCAAATTTATGTAGAAAACAGGCAACTTTTCTGTACGATTCTTCTCTGCAAACTGCACTTTGCATGGGCTGATGACCTTTGGCAATTCAGACACTAGATTTGGAACAACATCATCCCAATTGACTGAACCATACAAATCCTCATGATCAAAATATACTACCAGATTTTTCACATCCAGTGCACAAGCTGCCATTACATTGGTGTCAGTATCTCAAAGTATAAGACGAAGACCATCTGCTAATGTCTTCCCATCTGCTAATGTCTTCCCTAGAAGCAGCCAATATATCTTCAAACTTGAATTGTTATGATAGCCTAACTGCTCTGCAAAGTCCGGAAACCACAAAGGAGACCATGTATCTGCCTCTATAAAATCAAACCAAGACACACTTTCATCCACATATGATCTGAGACTTCCATAACCAACAAAAAAACCACCATGGTGAATCTCTACTGTGAATTCATCTCTACGATCACCTACAGTAAACAGAACAAATTGATGGAAATTATGCACATTGCAGTCAATAGAAAATTCCCCAAAACCTAGACATTTTAGTCAAAATCGGCAATTAAATCTTGCCTTCTACCTCACGTGCATCCTCTAATCCTACCAAATTCGATTACACGAGAATACATAAACACATATTAGACTCACCGTAATCAGGAGGCGCAGCCGCTTTCAGCCGCAGGGTCGCCACCATCGCGACAGGGCAGTGCCGCGGCACCGGTGGCCTGCAGCGCGGTGGCCCTCCTCTCCTCCCCCGGTGTGGGATCTCTGGGCGCCGGGCCTTCGGTCCGCCCTGGCCACCCGCCGCCCTTCCCTTCTCGCTTGATGCGGAAGAGGAAGCGAGCGGACGGGGCGGGAGAAGCGACGGGACGGAACGGCGTCTGGGCTGGAAAGAGGGATGAAAATGGTGGAAGGGCCTAATCGCAAAAGTGCACGGCATCTGGCTGGGTTTATGGACTTAAACGACACAGTAACTGTGATTATGGATGTAATTAGTTGTTTTAAGAGTTTGTGGACCAGGATGACACACCCATACAAGTTTAAGGATCGGGTGTGCACTTTACTCTTTGAAGAATATAACATTCCGTAAAATTACGGGATGTTACAGTGGATGCATGTATCCTTGGCCCTAGTTATCCATTGTTCAGCAATGAAATGGTAAAGGGTGGAGTGTTGGTGATTACAGATATTGTTGGCAATAGCTGTTGTGCTAGATAGAGAAACATCTATGTGGAAAATTCCCTGTTGCTTCACGTACGGAAGCGCAGAGTTGCTAGCAATCTTTTATCTATTTTATAGAAGTCAAAGCGCAAAAGATAGGTTGCATAGACTCGAGCCAAATGGTATAAAATTGTAGGGGCATAGCTAGGTGGGTTTAAGGGGTTTAGCTGACCCCTATAAAATCTTATTAATCTAGGAAAAAATATTGTTCGTCACAAGCAATGATCTCATGGGTGCAATAGAGATGACTACTTGTGTAATGCCACAAAAGATTGTCTTTGATGTCAGGATCCGCCTCTAACCAAGTGATTTGTGATGTCAACAAAAGGAGTTGTGACTACTTGTGTAATGCCACAAGAGGTACGGTTGTGAGGTCTGTGGTAGCAGTGGAGAATCCATAACGGTGTGCTGTTTTCTGGTAGTGTTACTTAAGAAGCGTGTAACATTTGTAGCTATGCTAGCGTACTGCATAACCAAGCAATAAAGTATCAAACATCATCATGTATGAACAGTGGCATGTGAACAATATCAAAAGTAATTCTAAAAGTAATAAAAGATCCCTTATGTGGCACTAAATGTTAGAAGCTGATCTCCCAAATGATGAAGCATGTGGATATACATTCACCTCAAAATAAAAAGTGCTTTAATTAATAGGAAGGAAACTTAGAGATGCGAGGGAGAATGATGCCGGGGGGGGGGGGGGGTGTTAAGGAGGAATGTATAGCTTTCATTGTACTTCTAGAGTACCCTCCCAACGGAAGTTTGTGTGAATTTGAGAGCATAGTAAAAAAGGTCTCACAAAAAGGAAGTCAAGTTGCATGGGATTCCTGAAGTATCCATGAGATAAAGAAATGTCAGCTCAATAAGCTAAAAATATGACTAATAACAGTATTAGTTATATTTCCATCTTAGTAGTGGAGTGCTTGCAAACTGAATTAAGAATAGATAGAAGTCAGGCTAGGCATTCGGTTTAACCGAACCGATTGGTTCTTTGGTTTTTAGCAAAATTTGGTTCTCTAGAACGAGAACCGTTTGGTTCCACTACTACAGTTTTGGATTTTGCGAGGCACATAAAAAAGGCCACTGAGGCGGGCACAAAAAATGACCGCTTCTGTTAATGCCCAGCATTAATAGAGGCAGCCATTTTTTATTAACTGAGGCAGTTATGAAAACCGCCTCAGAAAATCGATTAACAGAGGCGGTCAAACATAACACGACCGCCTCAGTTAATGGACCGGCCCAATCGAAGCCCAATTCAGCCCAGTTGCTGAGAGAAGTATATAACAAACCCTACCTCCCTCAAACCCTAACTCCCTCTCTCTGGCGGCCGCACTCTCCCTCTCTCTCATGCGCGCTTCTCTCTCCCTTCTCCCTCTCCCTCTCCCGACGCCGCCCGCGCACAGACGTCGTGCGGCCACCGCCCCGACGTCGTCCCCTCCCCGCGCCGCCCCTGCCCCGACGTCGTCCCCTCCCCGACGCCGCCCCGCCCCAACGCGGCGGCCCTCTCTCGCTCGGCGGCGGCGGTGGCTCGGATCCGGCGAGCCGGGGCCGGATCCGGCGAGCGGGGGCCGAATCCGGCTATCCCCGGAGGAGGGCTACACTTGGCGGCCGCGGAGGGCGTGCGGCGGCGGGCCCCCGTGGCGCGCGGAGGCGGCGGCCGCGGATGGCGTGTTGCGGCGGGCCCCGTGGTGCGCGGTGGCGGCGGCCGCAGTTGGCGTGCGGCGGCGGGCCCCCATGGCGGTGCATTGGCGGCGGGCGTGCGGCGCCGGGCCACCGTGGCGGCGCGGATGTGGCACTCAATGGGCTCGGCGGGCCCGATGGTTTTGTTTTGTTCTTTATAACCTATTAATAGGGGCGGGCGGAAAACCGCCTCTGAAAATACGGCATTAACACTGGCGATAGTTCAGAGGCGTTTGGGTCTGCCCACATCTGAAAATCCGAAACAACCGCCTCTGAAAAGATTTATGTAGTGGTGTTCATATAAATCAAAGAACCGAACACTTCATGATCCGTTTCTTCCGGATCTAACCAAAGAACCAAAAGCATTGAACACTCCGCTAGCCATAGCTACTCATCTGGACAGAGGGCGACGCCCCATATTTGCCTGCTCGAGGGTGCCGCGCCGCCGTCACCTACATGTTGCTGGTGTAGCCCGTGCTCACTGGCCCAATGCGGCCGGGTGGGTGACAACCAATGTCGCCGGCGACCATGGGGCGCGTCCGCCGCCACAGGACCCCACACACGCCATCCTCCACTAGACCCCGAGTTCGCACTCTACCGTCGAACCCCGCACGCACCCTCCGAGTAGGAGAGTAGGAGCGGAGGAAGGAGGATTAGGATGCAGATAGTGAGGATGGGAGGAGGTGTCAGAGATTAGGCGTCGGGTGGAAGATGGTCGTGGCGGCTTGGGTTGGGTGGTCGGGTGGGGTGGGGTGGGGTGGGGTGGGGTGGGGACTAAGGTTGGGGGGTCAATTCAGGGTTCATATAGGTAGGGTTAGTTCCTGGGTCTGGGTTGTTTTGTGAGCGTTATTGGGCCAATGGGCCTCTTTGGTGCATCTCAGTAAAGTCAGTTAACCGAGTTCTGGAACCAAAATAACCTAGATAAATTCTATTAATTGTAACTGGGAATCGAATTTTTTGATTTTAGTTATTTCGGTTTCGAATAAATTTCGGTTGGATTTCTCCATTTTGGTTAATTATGCCCACTCTGAGATAGAAGGAACAAAGTCAAAGGAGCAATACAAAACACAAAGTTACACTACTAACTCTACAATGCAAAGGTTTGTGTAATAGTCGACCCATAATGTTATTAGAGCAACTTAGAAAAATATGTTTTCAAATTTGGCTATGGATCTATGTAGCCTGACCTACAATAGTTGATCAATTAATCATAGATATGCACCATTAGTAGTAATCACTTTTTGATGCCCCATTTGAGTCCATGAGTAGCACAAACCAAGTCTTCACATGGCATTTTGGTGTTATTTAGCTTTCCGTACTCACTGAAATAATTTTAGCTAGCGAAAGAGATATGTTTGACCAAACAATAATTTTAGCAACACATTAGGTGCAATGATCACATGCAAGGCATCACGTGTCAGACCCGGGGCAGCGGGACTGCTTATAGGCACAGAACGTTCTAGAGTAAGGGATAGCTCATGGAAAGTCCTACCCGAATAGGCGTAGAACTAGCTGCAGTACAAAGGAAACTACCAGATTGTGTTGTAGTAGGACTCCCACTGTACTCGGCTAGGACTTTCCATGTAACCCTGTCCCCCCGGATATATAAGGGCGGGCAAGGACCCCCTCGAATCAACACCTAAAGGCAATACAAACAACCACACAGGACGTAGGGTATTACGCAACTCCCGGCCCGAACCTGTCTAAATCTTTGTGTTCCTTGCACTATCGAGTTCCAGAGCGGTCGATCCCTACCTACAAACCTTACTGCTAAGGGTATTCCTGAGCAGGCTTGGCGGTAAATACTGACAGCTGGCACGCCAGGTAGGGGACTCGGCGAGTTCATCGGCGAGTTCGATGGCCACTTTCGCTTTCAGCACCATGGTGCCTCCTCAAGGCGCCACCTTCGTCTTCGGCTCGTGGGTCTGCGTCGCAAACGGTTCGGGCGGCTTTGACAGCCACCTAACCAATCCACCCACGCTGAAGGTAGCCACACCAGAAAGTCTCAGCAAGCTCGCCGGATCAGATGATCAAGGCGTCATGCTGCTTCCCGACCTCACCAAAGAGATCGAGATGAAACTCGAAGACAACTCGGGTTCTACTCAGACTCAGATTGATCTCAAACCGAATTCTACTCGGATTGAGACTCCTCTTGCTCAACCTGTCTTCGGGTTGCACAATGCATCGTCTACTTACAAACAGATGATCAGATTCATCTACGAAAATAGCTTGGATCATCTCCTCTACGTCGAGAACCACTCAGTCACCGCTAGCAGGGAGGCACCCGTTTTCAACGTATATCAAGATCCAGTCAAGTCATCCCAAGACAGCCTGGATTTCATCACCAATGCGCTGGCAAAGATCCAACTCAAATCCTACCAAAGTCATACACTCGCAGAACTACTCGATAACCTTCGAGAAGTTGCCAGCATTGATGATCTCCCGTTTCAACACGGTATTCCCCTCGTAACCGAGAGGGAAACTGGGTCCGGAGGAACTGTCCAAGCTGATTACGAATTAGACCTAGAAAGCTTCTCTCCCGAACGTCGGGTTTCGGTGATCAACCAACAAGCCGGAGGTGCTCCTAGCCAGCACGATCCCAACGAAGCCTTGGATCAGATTTCATAAGACAATTTGACCCGAGATGCTCCACAGGACGAGGATGAAGCTATTCGCACAGCTTGCAGGGCAAGAAATCAACGCAAAGGAGAACATAGGAATCGAACCGCTGAGCGTGCTCGCCTTCCACCGCGCAACCTCAACAACGAGTTCAACAACGTCGCGGAAACAGTCTTTACAACTCCTATCGCCACAATGACAGAAGCAACCCTGCGGCTCATGCAGATGCCTCAAAACCCGACGATGGAATGTGTCATACACCTTGCCAAAAACACTGTTGAACAACTCGAGAGACAAAACCCGTTGTCTTCGCTTCATGGTACCCGGTCGAGGGCCACTGCAACAGCTATACCTCAAGCAAGCCGTACTCCCGGAGGCCATCACCGACAGCTGGAGCAACAAAATCAAAGAAACCAAGAGGACCAGGAAGTCGCAAGCTTTCATCGCCCCAGGGGTGGCCAACCACCGGCAAATCAAGCTCCTAGGCCTCAGCCAAGTCGCAACAACAACCGCGGCCACAACAGGGAAGAAGTAACCAACTCCATAGTGGACGCACATGACATTATCAACGCAAGACGCAGATCGCAGCTTGCAGACAACTCCGATCGCTTCCAAGCCCTCAGCAGAGTCTTCAACAATGTCGAGTACCCTAAGGACTTCAAGCCAACGAACATCCAGAAGTACGACGGTAAGCAAGACCCTGCTCAATGGTTACGTTTATACTCGACCGCTATTAGTGTTGTAGGAGGAGACACCAACACCAAGGTCCTCTACTTCCCGATGGCCCTGGAGCCTGCACCCCTCACGTGGCTTGAAAGCTTGGCACGCGAGTCCATACACTCATGGGATGATCTCAAGAAGGCCTTCATCGACAACTTCCAAGGGTCGCTACATCGAGTTGCCACTCGACACGCCTTGTCGATGTGCAAGCAGGTGCAAGGAGAATCGATCAGATCCTACGTCAAGCGCTTCTTCGACACTAGAGCCACCATCCCCAATGTCGTCGATGACGACATCATCGACTACTTCCAGAGTGGCATTACTGTCCAGTCTCTATACAGAGACTTTGGGCGCAATCACCCCAAAATGGTAGTAGAGCTACGCGACATGATGCAGCGCTGGGCAGATGAAGAGGAGCAAGAGCGCAGCCGCTTCCCACGTCGTAACAACGACAATAATGGGAAGCATCACAATGACCGTGGAGGCCCCAGCAAGCAGCGTGATCCAGCGCGCAAGTGCAAACCTGACGATACTATCGGTACTATGGATCACACCCCGCGTGGTAAGAAGAATGATAAGCCGCAGGATCAGTTCGACAAGATCCTTCACAACAAAGGTGCCCAATCCAACCCAAGAGCAACCACTCGATGTGGGAGTGCACAATCTTGCGCAAATCCTTCCAATCGATACCTCCAGATGCTCCTAAGAAAAAGCAGAACAAGGATGACGAAAACAACAAGAAAGACCCCGACGGGTTCCAACAGCCGCAAAACATCATCAACGTCATATTAGGAGGAGATCCCAGCTTCTCCAAGCGAGCCCAGAAGCTTTTACTCAGAGAAATTCTCTCAGTTGAGCCAGCAATTTAGAGGCCACTAAAATACAGCGAGGTCCCCATCACCTTCTCCAGGGCCCTAATGGACTAGCTTCTCTGAACCCGGAAAGTTCCCGCTAGTACTCGACCCAGTTGTCCAAGGGTCCAAGCTTACTCGAGTACTCATTGATGGTAGCAGCGGGCTCAACTTGATCTTTGTGAGTACATTGGCTAAGATGGGCCTCAACTATATGAGCCTACTCACTCCAAGCAAGGCCCCATTCTACGGCATTGTTCCTGGAAATTCTTCTGCACTGATCGGCTCGGTTACCCTTTCAGTCACATATGATACAGAACAAAACTTCCGAACGGAGTACATCAAGTTCGAAGTAGCTGACTTTGAATCTTCCTACCATGCCATACTAGGAAGACCTGCACTAGCTAAGTTCATGGCAGTACCACACTATGTGTACCTGCTCCTCAAGATGCCGGGCAACACAGGAGTACTTTCCCTGCGTGGAGACCTCCTCAAGTCCTTCGAATGTGACAAGGAAGCAATAGATCATGCTGCCACAATTCGAGTTCCTAGCTCTGTCAGCGAAATATTCGCTGCCGCCAAGGAACTATCTCTCAACAAGGACATGATGCCCTCCAAGAAGCCAAGCCAATCGTCGGTCAAACCAGCTGGTGACGTGGGCACTAAGACTATTCAGTTACAAGAGGGAGATGACTCTAAAACTGCTATCATCGGAGCTGGCCTGGGTGACAAATAGGAACTCGAGCTCGTCAACTTCCTTAGGGCCAACCGAGACGTATTCGCGTGGAAACCAGCGGATATGCCAGGGGTGCCCAAGGTGTTGATCGAGCATGCTCTGAAAGTCGACCCCAAAGCCACACCAAAGAAGCAGCGCCTACGGCGTTTCTCCCCGGACAAGCGAGAAGCCATCAAAAAGGAGCTGGCGAAACTACTCGCAGCAGGGTTCATCAAAGAAGTCTACCATCCCGAATGGTTGGCCAACTCTGTGCTTGACCAGAAGAAGAACAACAATGAGTGGAGGATGTGCGTCGACTACACCGATCTAAACAAGCACTGCCCAAAGGACCCTTTCGGGCTACCTCGCATTGTTCAAGTAATCGACTCCACAGTAGGGTGTGTCCTGTTATCCTTCCTCGATTGCTATTCAGGCTATCATTAGATCGCCCTGAAAGAAGAAGACCAAATCAAGACGGCATTCATCACCCCTTACGAGGCATATGCCTACAAGACCATGTCCTTCGGGTTGAAGAACGCTGGCGCCACTTACCAGCGTGCGATACAGCTGTGCTTCGCTGATCAGCTATATCACAATGTTGAAGCTTATGTCGATGATGTTGTCATCAAAACCAAGACCCAGGATCAATTCATTACTGACCTAGAAGAAACCTTCAACAGCCTCCGAAAATTCTGTTGGAAACTCAACCCAACCAAGAGTGTCTTCGGCGTACCCTCTGGAAAACTACTCGGATTCATCGTCAGCAACCGAGGAATCGAAGCCAACCCAGAGAAGATCAATGCCATCATGGATATGGACGCCCCAGCTACTATCAAGGACGTCCAGAAGCTCACAGGTTGCATGGCAGCCTTGAACCGGTTCTTGTCCAGGCTTGGTGAACGGGGCCTACCCTTCTTCAAGCTTCTCAAGCGACAGACAAATTTGAGTGGACTTCAGAAGCTGCAGAAGCACTCGAGAACCTCAACCATCATCTCCAGTCGCCGCCAATTCTCACAGATCTACTACTAGGCGAGGAACTACTCCTCTACATCGCTGCGACTACTCATGTGGTCAGCACCACGATAGTAGTCGAACGTCCGGAGAAAGGCCACGCTTATGGCGTACAGGGACCAGTTTACTTCATCAGTGAAGTACTCTTTGAATCAAAGGTTAGATATCCATCAATTCAAAAAGTCCTGTATGGAATTATAATCACCTCTAGGAAACTTCGACACTATTTCAACGAGTACAAGATCTCAGTAATAACTGACTTCCCATTGGCGGATATACTCCACAATCAGGACACCACCGGACGAATCTCAAAGTGGGCAGTTGAACTGGGAGCCTTGGAAATCAACTTCAAGCCAAGGACAGCAATCAAGTCACAAGCACTAGTCGACTTCTTAGCTGAATGGCGGGAAAATCAAATCCCAGCACCTCACAACGTCCCTGAGCATTGGGTAATGTACTTTGATGGCTCACTCAAGCTCGACGGAGGCGGCACGGGAGTTCTGTTCATCTCCCCCAAGGGAGAACAATTAAAGTATGTGTTCCAAATCTTGTTCAAAGTCTCCAACAATGAAGCAGAATATGAGGCACTGCTACACGGGCTTCGCATAGTAGTTTCCCTTGGCATCAAGCGACTACTTGTCTATGGCGATTCTCTACTCGTCGTCCAGCAAGTAAATAAAGAATGGGACATCAACAAGGATACAATGGACGCATACGTTGAAGAAATCAGAAAGCTCGAGAACAAGTTCTCAGGATTGGAAATCCACCACGTGGACCGTAACAATAACGTGGGAGCTGATGTCCTTTCCAAACTCGGATCTACTCGAGCAGTCATTCCACCTGGAGTCTTTGTTCATGAATTTCATCATCCATCAGTCAAAGTACAAAGCCAACAAGCTACTGACGCGGAGGCCACGACCACAGTCAGAAAAGTACTGATGATTGAAGAAGACTGGTGGATTCAGTTTATCGACTTCATCAAGGAGTTCAAACTTCCACCACACGTTGATGCCAAGAGCGCCGAAGCTGCTCGCATCATCAGGCAAAGCAAGGGTTTCGTCCTCGTCGGCGACAACCTCTACAAGCGCTCTGCCTCCGGTATCCTCATGAAGTGTGTTACCCTTGAAGAAGGCAAAGACATCCTCAGGGACATACACGAAGGAGTTTGCGGCAACCGCATCAAGGACACTAGTCGGCAAGGCTTACAGGTCGGGGTTTTTCTGGCCAACAGGTGTTTCAGACGCAGAAGACCTTGTCAGACGATGCCCTGGCTATCAATTTTTTGGCAAAAAGACTCATGTCCCAGCACACAATCTGATCACAATCCCTCCATCGTAGCCGTTCGCCATCGGAGTTTGGACATGATCGGACCATTTACCGTAGCTCCAGGAGGATTCAATCATGTGCTGGTAGCAGTCGACAAGTTTACCAAGTGGATCGAGTACAAGCCCATTGTCAAAATCTCATCAGATAGAGCAGTGGATTTCATCTCTGACATCATTCACCGGTTTGGTTTTCCTCACACCATCATCACAGATCTTGGCTCTAACTTCACGTCACAGTCTTTCTGGGATTTCTGTGACAAATCTTGCATCGAAGTCAAATATGCTTCAGTAGCTCACCCTAGAGCAAATGGTCAAGTAGAGCACATCAATGGTTTAGTACTCGATGGCTTGAAGAAGAGACTCTACGACGCCAATACCAAGAAAGATGGCAAGTGGATTCAAAAACTACCCCATGTGGTCCGGGGGCTGCGAACGCGGCCTAGCAAAGCAACTGGACAGTCTCCCTTCTTCCTCACCTATGGGTCAGAAGCCATACTACCTGCAGACATCATGTGGAAGTCTCCAAGAGTAGAAGCCTATCAAGAAGGAGAGGCAGATGAAGCTCGACAACTTGAGTTAGACTCAGCTGAAGAAGTCAGGATCAATGCTTTGACCCAATCGGCTAGATACCTTCAAGGAGTCAGACGCTATCATGATCACAATGTCCGGCAAAGATCTTTTAATGTAGGAGATCTAGTTCTACGAAGGATTCAAGACGAGACAGGACTGCACAAGCTAAATTCCAGATGGGAAGGACCTTTCATCGTATCTAAAGTCACAAGACCCGGATCATACAGAATCACTGATGCAGATGGTAATGAGGTACCCAATTCTTGGAATATCAAGCACTTGCGCATATTTTATCCTTGATCCAAGCAACATGGTGATGTCAGTTGATCTTTTTAATAAAGCAAGGGTTTTCATCAACTGTTCAACTACATTAAAGGCAGTTTTCAACCTGGCAGCACCATCTCCAACTACTCTCCGAAAGGTTTTTCCAACCAGGATAATCTCCACAGATTCATACCGACCTGGATAACCTATTTAGGATAGCTTACACAGTTTCCCATCGGGATGACTATACACAGATTCATACCGACCTGGATAACCTATTTAGGATAGCTTACACAGTTTCCCATCGGGATGACTATACAAGCCACATCGATGTCCTCAATATAAGGACGCAACCTACTTGCTGGCTCGAGAAGGTGTATGGATACCTTTACTAGTTTATCCAACTTGGGTAACTCGACGGAGTTCATCCTAACAGGTCACTATAAGGAACTCCAGCCTTGCGTTAAAGGCAAAACTACTCGCTTGCTCGAGTAAATATGGATACTACTAAATTTTGTCCTTCTGGGTAACCCGACGGGGTTCATCCTAACTGCTCAATCTTAGTAGTTACTCCAGTCTACGTGATAGACACCCTACTTGCTGGCTCAAGTAGTTATTGGATATTTTTAATATGGTTTCATTTTGGGTAACTCGACGAAGTTCATCCTAACAGATCTATCTTAGAAATTACTCCAGTCCTTGGTTAGGACACCCTACTCGCTTGCTAGAGTAGTTTATGGATATCTTTACAAAGCTTTTCTATCTGGGTAATCCGACAGGATTCATCCTAACTGATCAACTATAAAAATTACTCCATGCGAGCACTCTACTCGAGTGAGCTTCTTCACGTTGTCTATCGACAACAATGGATCATCAAAGAGCTCCTTACCCAATTCCTCCTGGGTAGACTGCGGCATAGACTGGAAGGGTACTACTCAAACAACAGGATCTCTCAATCCTTCAGTTCTACCACTGCTAGTTCCAGCAGCACTTGTGATACCTTCAGTCGCCACAGGAGTAAGCTTGGGTGCTTCAGGATTTGACTCATTTGACGTCCCAGGCATGTCTGTATTCGGCAAATTGGCAGTTGAGTTCTCGATCAATCCAACTACTGGTGACTCGGGGGCTGATCGAGTAGATGTTTCTGGATCATTCTGTACCCAGTTACGGAAATCCTAGATCTAACCTTTTTCATGCGCTGGGAGATATTGGATTCTAGCCAAGCGAAATTCGAACTAAGAAGGCTGAGGCAAACAGGATCTAATTAAAGAATGTTAGATTCTTACTGGCCACTGTCGGGACAGTGAATTTTCCTCTGTAACAAAGCTCCAGGAGCTGCCTTCCGTTTCCTGCTATCATCAGAAGGAGCAGCATTTTGTGAAGTCGGAGGCATGCAGTACCATGTCTTATAATTTTTCTGCAGAAAAAGCAAGGATTTGTCAAAAGACCAAACCCTTGTCTACAAGTACTCGACAGTGTGGCTCAACACTTACCTAGGTATTCTCGGGAGGATTAACAGCCGAAAAGAGTGCTGGCAGTTTCAGAGACTTGTCGAAGTTATCGAGTACTTTACAACATCTCTTGATTGCTTCGGAATAAGCCATTGCTTCTGGCGAGAGCCTGGTAGGATCCTTTGTACCTTCATATCTGAAGGTAGGATGTTTTCGATGTTGGAGAGGTTGGATCCGACGAGTCACAAAGAAGAAGACCACATGATCACCAGTGGCTCCTTTGTTCTTGAAATTGGCAATGGCGCGAAGGATGCACTCAACTTGTTTGCCACCGGGTCCTGCACTTGACCAGTGTGCTTGGACTTGGGGGGCGCCTGCAACTCTTTCTGGAAGTGGAGATTCAAAATTCCCGACATGAAACCAGAAACTTTTCCACTCAGCTCCTTTATCCGCTGGATCATAAGCTAAGTACTTGTCTCGGGTTTCAAAACAAAGTACTAATTCACATCCGCTGACAACGCGGGTTTGGCGGCATTTGGAACGGGTGCAGGTGAAGAAATGTTAGAAAATGTGGAAGTGGGGAAGGATACCAAGGAATGCTTCACAGAAATGAGTAAAAATAGAAAGATGCAAGATGGGTTGGGTAGTCACATGATGCAATTGGATTCCCCAGAATTGCATAAGAGCATGGAAGAACTCAGACACAGGGAGTGCAAGACCGCATTCCACAAAATCACGGAACACAACGGTTTCAAGAGTACCTTCAAAAGGGTAATCTTCTCCCTCACCTGCGCGCCATTGGATCACAGCTTGACTCTGGAGAAGACCCATATTTTCCAATTCTTGCACAGCTGCTTGGAACATTTTGCTCTTGCGCCATCCCGTCGAAAGATTTGCAACTGCTTCATCTTCAACCTCAGATTTGTTCTTCTTGGGAGCCATCTCAATGTCACGAGTTTAGGCTCAGGGGCTACGAGAGGGGTTAATGGATATTACAGGCAGTTGGGAAGTGTAAACCTGAAAGTGACGGCGGCCAGGAGACAAGAGGATGAAAGCCCCAGAAGTTACAGATTGAGTTTATATGGTCTTTGATGGCAATTTCGTGAATACCTGGAATATCAAAGGATGGTTTACTTTTCTGGGAGGTTTTCATCACATATTTTGCCACGAGTTTTTGATTCTTAAATCTAAACTGAGAGATTTAAATTCAAGACTCGGGGGCTGCGGGATACGTACATCAGAGATTTATTTTTCAAATCTTTTGGAAAAAATGAAGGAAAAAGACTAAAGTGACCCTCAGCCTGATTCTGCGATTCAACCTAAGGCTCGGGGGCTACTCCATATGGAACGCGAATACTTCACGCACCATATATGATAAAGATTTCAGAGCTTGAGCACCTCACAGCCTCAAAGCAACCGGAAGTACTTGGGGGACTACTCGATGTATCCGAAGGAAGGCTCAGAAACAACCAGGAGGACGTTCTGACTACTTGAAGTACTCGACGACGCCCAGCCAAGTACTCAATGCCTGCAGGACTCGGCTACGAAGAGCTCGGGGGCTTGTCAGACCCGGGGCAGCGGGACTGCTTATAGGCATAGAACGTTCTAAAGTAAGAGATAACTCATGGATGTACTTTACCTCTCTTGTAACTACCCGAATAGGCGTAGAACTAGCTGCAGTACAAAGAAAACTACCCGATTGTGTTGTAGTAGGACTCCAACTGTACTCGGCTAGGACTTTCCATGTAACCCTGTCCCCCCGGATATATAAGGGCGGGCAGGGACCCCCTCAAATCAACAGCTAAAGGCAATACAAACAACCACACAGGACGTAGGGTATTACGCAACTCGCGGCCCGAACCTGTCTAAATCTTTGTGTTCCTTGCACCATCCAGTTCCAGAGCAGTCGATCCCTACCTACAAATCTTACTGCAAAGAGTATCCCTGAGCAGGCTGGGCGGTAAACACCGACATCACGATTCACCAACTCTATGGAACCAAGTCACAATGTTTAGACTTCTACTCGTTGTTTCTTTAAGAATTGGAGTTGACTGACTGATTTCTAATCTCGTTTCTTGAAGGATACCTATGAATTAGTCTAGCTGTGAATCAATATGATTGGTTATAGGGCTTTGATTATTGAAAGTCAGACCACAAAGTGACAGTCAAATAGTAAAATGAAATCATTAACACTCTATTAATTACGTGAAAGTGGAGTCATCTAGTTCCTATGCCATTGCATCTATATCAAATCAGTGAGTCATGCGAAGATCTGTATTGATCCGATATCATCTAACAGCTCATTCAACATTACAACCAACTCACACAACATTATATGATTAGCTTTATCAAGAAGGGAAAAGGACAATAGTCCATGACATGTAAAGTGATGCCATAGCAAGCTACCTAATCCTGCATGAAACAACAAAGTTAGCTCCACAAAGGCACAAAATGAATCCATATCCACCATTGAATCTATATGTAAAATGAGTGATGAGTCATACTTCCAAGAAAACAGTCATCAAAAGTAGTAGCGTACGAGCATTAGCATGCTTAAAGGCAAGAAATTATGCCATCAAATCTATAAGTAAGCCTCCAACATCGTTTTATCACCACCACCATATCCATTTAGCTTGGAATTATAGACACCAAAATAAAAAGCACAACATCGGCGATACCAATCCAACAACCATGAAGGAGATGATTGTGATCCTTGCTTTCACGGCTCTCATTGCAAGTGCTACCTCCATGCAAATTGGACCTTGCAGTTGTGGTGAGCAAGGTCACGAGCAACACCAACAACAGAAAAATCATCCACAACAACAACAACAGCAACATCACCAACAACAGAAGGTTCATTTGCAACAACAACCCCAACAAGAGCATCATGAGCAGTCAGAACAACAACATCATGACCAGCCGCAACAACAACATCCCCAGCAATATCAAGATAAAGTGCAGCAACAACCACCGCAGCATCAATACTATCAGCAGCGCCATAACCAGCCACTATTGCAACAACAACCATGTCAATATAGCTACGAGCAAAAAACTAGTCAGCAAGACAATAAGAAGCAACAGATGACAAGGTGTAGCTACAACTACTATAGTGGTAGCCAAAATTTGAACAATTGTCATGAATTCTTAAGACAGCAATGCAACCCGCTAGCAATGCCTTTCCTCCAATCACGTTTATTACAACCGAGTAGCTGCCAAGTACTACGACAACAATGTTGCCAGGAGCTTAGGCAGATCAAGCCAGGGTACCTCCACCAAGCAATCAATAGCATGGTTCGGTCATTTACCTACCACCAACAGCAGCAAGAGGACAAACAACAAGCATATGGGTTCTATGGGCCTCAGCAGGCTTCTCAAAGCGAGATGGCCATATTGATGGCAGCACAATACCTACCATCAATGTGCGGCATGTACCACTTGTATGGCCAAAATAATCCATGCCACAAGGATGCTACCCGCTATTAAGGCACTATGGCTAGTAAGCCGTAATATTTTATAGTGAATATTAAGAAATAAATTATCATGCATCAATGATGCTTGAATAATGGTATCTGAATATTGTGATGATACCAAACCAATGTGTGTGATGCCTACTATATTTTTATGAAGGATCATGGGTGCTTTATATATGGAATTGTAAAGTTGGATTTAAAGAAGATATGTTGGATTTTGGGTCACAAATTGTATGACACAGCCTCATCAGACCTTCAATACATTTGGATCATGACACCTAATTTGGCTCGGGGCTTGGATACGTACCCGAAGTGTGGACCATATGATTCTGAAACAGTCAACAAGGTCTATCCAAGATATAGATAAATCCTATTTTAGCTCTATTTTTTATATTTCAAAATACGAATATAAAATATGCTAGGGAAAACTTGGCATGAAGTATCCTTTACATAATATATATGTTGTACGGGTACGTAATGTATGGATCTAGGCCCAAGAGGGGGGGTTGAATTGTGACTTTTTCAAATCTAATCGGTCCTTAGCCTATACTAGTGTTGTCCAAACCTAGAGTTCAAACCTAGCAACTAGAGCACACTAGCAAATAAGTCCTAGGTATGAAAACACATTAGCATGTCCATCGCCCTAGAGGAGATTACACTATCAAGAACATACTAGATAAAGAGTCACACTAGCAAGATCAACTCCTACGCAACAAGCAAGCAAAAGAAACAACAACAAAGGTGATAAAACTGAATTTAAATGCTTGAATGAAAGGAGTGAGGGCACCAGACAACCGGATTTTTTCCCATGATATCGAGGAGTTGACGCTCCACCTAGTCCATGTTGGAGTACCCACAAAGGGTTGAGCTCCCTTGCATCACAAAGAGCAAGTGATCACTAAGAATGCTCCTTCTCCATCTCCGGAACGGCGAGCTTCACACCGTGTACAATCTCCTTGTCTTGGGACTCCCACAAACTCCAAGAGCTCACCAAGATCCTCCGATCACCAAGACCACCTAGGTGCCGTCAAACACCAAGATTAACAAGTTCCTAAGCCTTCACTTGACCCTCACTAAGTTGGTCCAAAGCTCAAGCACACTTGCCACTCTCCAAAGGATGAATTCTTGATGAAATTGATGAAGCGCAAGCTCTAGATTTGTTCTCTTAGCACAAGAGTGTCCTCAGGTGTTTACTGTGTCCAAAGGCATCTCAAATGACCCGGGGAACCACCTTATAAAGGGTAGAGATCCCCCCTAGCCGTTACTAACTTTCTGCAAAAAGTTAGAATTCTCTTAGCACAAGAGTGTCCTCAGGTGTTTACTGTGTCCAAAGGCATCTCAAATGACCCGGGGAACCACCTTATAAAGGGTAGAGATCCACCCTAGCCGTTACTAACTTTCTGCAAAAAGTTAGGAGGCATCGGATCTTCCGATGGGGTAGCATCAGACCTTCCGGTCACTCTGACCGCAAATAGTAGCCGTTGTAGCCCTGACAGAGTAACAGTTCTGACGATATTAGTCTAGTTCCTTGATCTGATGGGCATCGGATCGGCCGGTGCTGAAGACATTTCCAAGAACCCCAAAACATGCTCTCAGAGTGAAAGCCCGGTGTTTGGTCTGATGGGCATCGGACCTTCAGGTGCAATAGGAGTTTTTAAAACCTGCGAAACATGCTCTCTGAGTGAAAGTCCGGTGCTTAGTCTGATGCCCATTATTGGGGCGTCGGATTATCCGGTGGTACTGAGTTTTCCAACTGGATCCAAGGTGTACAGTGTATTCGCCCTGTCCTAAGGCATCGGACCTTCCGGTCAGGAGTCATAGGATGATCCGATGGCCCACCAGAAAATCTGGTGTCACTGAGTTTTCAGTTTTCTGCCCTTTCTGACTTGGGTTTGATTCGTTCTTCGATTCTTTCTTCTTCCAAGTGTTTCTCTGAGTTCTTTGGGCTGTCTTGAGCTGAACTTATTAAACAAGTGTGCAAGAATTCTAAGGCCAACTCAAATCAGATCAAGCTACTAACTCATGAACATCATTATAGTATGGTAACGAACTAAAAACTATAAAATCTGAACTAAATCAAGTGTCATTCATCTCCTCGTGACACTTGAATTAGAAATGTCCTTAATCTTGGAAATTTGAGTCTGTCGTTGATCATGAATTTTGAGAGTTCTTCTTTCATATTTCATATGCGACTTAACCGGTATAAGATAATTCCTTCAAAACAATTGTTAATCACATATGATTGCCACTAATCATTGAAACTTACCATGGAGCATCTATCGGCCTAGATGCTTTCACGTAATAAAATACAGATCACTGCAGAGACCCCGCAACGCAAGCTCTCTGAAACTAGTCACAAGTTTTAGATATCTGCTAGGCTTGTCTGGTGGATTTTTGCAAGTTGCTTGGACGATACCAGTAGGTTGCTTCTTAAATACATGTTCATCTACGGATCAAACTTAACACGTAAAGTGAGGAACATGTGACAACCTTTGGCAGTAAGGCTTAGGTGTTATATGCCCTAAAAAAAAGCTTGCTGTTATCTTAACAAATCACAGCACGTTGCAAATTCAGTTGCACGTGAAGACATTGAATCTGTATAAACGGATCCTTTCTATGCACATGAGAGATAGTGAGTCATGCCCAAGTCACACTGACCTGATATATGCTAATATAACAGCTCACACAACATTACAAACAACCCACACCACATTATTACAAAGTTAGTTTCGTGAAAAAGCAGGAGAGACACTATTCATTGACGTGTAAAGTGAATTGACAAAGCCGGATCAAGCTTACATGTCCAATTTGTTTTATCTCAACACAGCACCTACAACCCAACAAAAATGAGGCATGCGAAAGTACGGAGCGAATAATCGAGATCAACCTCGACTTGTTGCTCCAAAGTGAGTGATGAGTCATTCGTTATATCCACACACGTCCGCTAATTAAAGCAATCGTTGCAAGGTACAAGAAGCATCAATATCTATAAATAACCCTCACACGCCTAGCGCTTCTTCTTCACCACCACCATCGATCTTCCAGCTCGGTTTACAGATAGACCAAAGAACAGATCAACCGAACCTACAGCTAGCTACTAACACCATGAAGGCGGTGCTCGTTGCCCTCGCCCTCGTAGCTCTCGCCGTGAGCGCGACCTCCACGCACACGTGCGGCCAGGCGCAGGCGCCGCCGCCGCTGCACCAGTGCCCGTGCCAGCAGCAGCAGCCGCAGCAGACGACCTACCCGCAGCTGCCGATGCTGACCCAGTGCGGCGAGCTGCTGAGGCAGCAGTGCAGCCCGATGGCGACGCCCTACTGCACGCCGCAGTGCCAGATGCTGCGGCAGCAGTGCTGCCTGCAGCTCAGGCAGGTGGACCCGCAGCACCAGTACCACGCCGTCTACTCCATGGTCCTCCAGATGGTGCAGCAGCAGCCGCCGTACGGCGGGATCCATGGTCCTCAGGGCCAGGCGGCGATGGTGGCGGCGCAGGTTGCGCAGCAGCTGACGGCGGCCTGTGGCATGCACCAGCAGCCTCCCTGCGGCGCCGCCGCCGGCGGTGTGCCTTAAATGAGCTAATGTAAGATGTGGCCGCTGGCTAGCTAGCTAGCTATGGGGGAATAAAGTGTCATTATGCATCACCATGTGTGAGGCAATGACATGAATAATTGGGAATATATATATATAATTCCTTACAACATGTCAACGAGATCCCTCTTGTTAACAATAAAGAGTTTCCGACCATGTATCAATGTGACAACGAGTATTCAGAAGTATTCAGAATGGTTGTGAAACAAAAACGAGAAAGAGGAGTGAAGGAAAAATCACGAGCAACTTTCTTACGCTACCGCTCGTTTGCAAAAGAAACGAGAAAGACGAGCTAAGGGAAGGAGGAAGAAACAGGAGGCCACGCTTCGCACTTGTTAACAGGGGGGTGATGTCCTAGTTTGGACCGAATGTCAAGAGGGGCGACAACAACGAGCCACGTCGAAATCCCATTTCATTCAAATTTGGCCCATTATTAGGTCCGTTTTGACAGAAGGTAACAACAGAAACCGTACGAATGCAAAGTCACTGAACCAAATGCATCGCTTTGCTAGCACCCAGCAGCTTTCAAGTGCACGACTGTTCCATCAAATGTTTCAGGAAAGGAGGCAAAGGAAACAAGTGCTGCATCAATATAAACACAGCAAGACTTGTATAAACAGAAGCTTACCACATCTAACCAACAGCTACTGTAGGCACCTGTCTGTTGTCAGTTGTTACATGCTATATAAACCTCATAACCACTAAATTAATGGGATGATACAGATCAAATACTACATACCTTCGAGGCCCTCTCCCCTCTCTTTCCATCAGCCTATTTTCTACTCTAATGACTCTTCTCCCCCCACAAAACATGGGGCCAAAAAAAGTAAAGAAAACTAAGATGAAAATTAAACATTTCGTGATACAGATGCGGCATTAGCAAAACCATTAGCTACTTTTGGCGGCGGCGGCTTCTTCTTGTAGTTTGCTAGACTACAATGGGGGCAGATGTATTCCAATCCATCTGTCTTCGCGTAATCCTGCAAAAAAAAAAGCAAGCAACTCGTGAAATAAAGCTAGTGACTTCAGGAAAGGGTAAGATGATGAATTTCTTTTCTTTTTTTTTACCTTGAAAGTGCCTAGCCCTTGTCGTCTGTCACAACCAAAGTGGGCCCATTCACCACATAAACCACAGTTCACCCAATCACCAGGTGCGCTACTGGAATTACATAAAAGGAGGTCTTAGATTCAATCATGAAAATACAAGTATTGAAGCAGACAGATTGAATGAATGTGCCATCAAACCTGTGACAAAGTAAGCAGCATTCACCATCCACATCATCATGCGCTAACTCATATTCCAACAAGTATGTCTCATAATGCCTTTTCAATGTGTTCCCTACACCCTAAATATATATAGAAAAGGAGTACAGTTAGAATGCAGTTTCACTAGATTCAATACAAGGTTGTCCCCAGTCCTTCAGCAAGAAGCTAAAACGCAGGATCAGAAGGTAAAGAAAAATATCAGAGAACCGAACAATAAATACATACAGTCATTCTATTTGTTGCAGTATGGTTGCGCATCTTTGAGAATACTTGACCCTTCCAGTTTATGCCATTGCCCACATAAAATCCACCTCTAGATACCACCTAGAAGAGAATCAAAATCTTTATCAGGAAACAAGCTGAAATACATGCTATTCTTTGACCTTATTAGTTCGCAAAAAATAAGTGTCAATATTTACCTCTTTGTACAAGTTATAGAGATCAAGGCGTTTGGCATTAAGGATTGCCTCAGGAAATTCAGCAAGTCCTCCATGAGGTACAAGTCGATTGTGGCCCCGCTGAATTAAAAACTGCATAACATCTTTCAAGAAGTCCTCCTAAACAAGGTAAAGAGCAGATCATACTTCTAGCCTAATTATGTAGTTGTGCAGAATTATATGATCGCAATGACCCATGAAGGTTCAAGATGTGTACCTCAGAGCATACTTGGATGGGCAACCTATCACATCCATGTTTCTTCATTGGCAGAGGATTCAATTGAATGACTGATGGAGTATGAGATGGCCCTGATGTTGATTTTCTATGTGTGGTTGGGGCAGAAGATACTAAACTATGCTTCACAGGTGGCGCAACTGGCAAGCTTGGCTTAACCAGACTAGTATCATGAAGCGCAGTTTCAGGTAAACCCATGAAAGGATGCATTTGTTGCTTTCGAGAATGAGGAATAGGCCTCATTGTTGCAGGTTTCAATTTAGCCTTGAAGGATGGGAACGAGGAAGGTCCTTCCATCAGGTATTTCTTGTCTTCTACAACTCCATTTCTACCCAACAGATTTGGTTTTGATTCTGAAGCCGCTTTAGTTCTGTCCTTGGTAAGCGAGGCTGACCATCTTGGCAGATGAAAATATGGACCATTTTCATTAACCAAATCTTTGCGCTGACTTGTGCAAAAGAAAAGAAGGCGGTCTGCATCTCGCCTCTCAAATGAAGCAACAGGAGTACCAGTAATAGAACCAATTCCAAGTGCTACCAAGCTTCTGTATGATATTTCTGGTGCTAGATGCTTCAGAACCTAAACATTCAAAGAAGAATATTAAGTTCAAGATGAACAAATACTCATTCAATCATACAAGTGAAAGAAAATATGATAAAAACAAACATAAACACATAATGAAATTCTAAGGAATGCATACTATACGCAACAAGTGTTGTAAACTAACCTGCGCTGCCCACTTAGGTAGTGTCATCCAAACTTCAAACGTAGAAGCCCCACAAGCCATGGACATGGAAGTTAAAGGCTCACTTGATGATAACTTATCCTCATTATTTGAGGGAGCACGGACTAGCTGGCTCTTCTCGATTATTTCATTCTTGATGTGGCTCTCTAGAAGCTGCACAGACAGGTGAGCACTGTATTACTTTGCAGCAGGATAAAAAAACATATCCTAAGTCAGAGAAATAGGTACCTGATCATCAAAACAAGTTTGTGCACTACCAGAAACGAGAAGTGACACATGGGAAGAACTGCAAGTACTGATATCACAGCGCATAGTAACCATCCCACGTGGTAAGGATGCAGCTTCAAGAGGTGGCGGAGAGGCACTGCCAGACAGGACAAACAACAAATTAGTTTTTGCTGATGAAAACAATCTACAGCAAAGGCACATTGACAGTTAACGACAGATTTAAGTTTCTTCACACAATGAGATATCAGTATTGAGGCAACTTTGACATGCAGAAGGTAGATAGCAAATATAAAGGCTCATTTCTTAATACAATGGTTTTATCAATGAAGGCTCACTTGCTCATTTTTCCCATAAATAATGTTATGTTTCTAGACATACCATCGTCATTTTCTTCTAATAAACCGTAAGAGAATAATACGCATCTACAAATTGAGCATGAACTACCAACACAATTGTGCATGACAACATGCCAACCAAATTTGATCAATAACTCACAGAGTCATCAATATAAAGATAAAAGGAACTAGAACTATATCAGATAACAATCAAAGATACCTGATTCGGTTCTGCAGTTTGCTCCCACGAATCTGTGAAAAAACAAAAGCCAATCATAACATGAGCTCTTCAAGCGATGCAAGAATAAATCAGAAGTTTTATATAAGAATTTCATAACTACCAACATGGAACATCTAATATTTGCATGGTTCTTTTTTAATATCAGCATCCTTTGAACAAGAAATCCAAAAATTGTGATCTGATTAATAAAAATAGACCAACTAATAGATGAAAAAATGCATCTTGCAAATGGAGTTCAGTAATTTCCTTGACAAACAGCAGTCACACAACTTATCTAGTAGTGCTTATATGTGATCTGCCTTTGGGTTGCACATCTAACTGGATTTTATTATATGGTCCTTACAGTAAATATGCACGCAAATTAGTGAATACAGGTCATGGGTACTGAAATAAAGGCATAACATTTTCCATATATCTGAATTACTACCACATACACAAAAAAAGCAATACTTTTTATCATATCTATTGAGAAGTAATTTTCCAAACAAAAATTTTATGGACTATGAAGTGTATTTCAGGACAGCATTAAGACTGAGGAATCATCAGTCACTTCCAAGAAGAAAAAAAAAAAGAAGTTTCCACACAATAGGGATTGTAAGCTAGAATTATAGTCCATACTTCAATATTCAGAAGTGCATTCAGACCGTCTTCTAAAGAGCCCAATAAACAAGGATCCTATGGGAGAGTAAAAAAGAGAATCATTAGTTTGCATTCGAATAATATAAGGAATAATGTTTGGACATAAATATAAAAGCTTACCAAGGTGCATGGCACTCCACAGAGAAGTAATTTTATGTTTATTTCTTCATCATATATTTTTATAGCTGGGGTCACTTCAGAAGAAACTTCTTCATCAACCATCTCAGTCTCAGGTGGGCTTATATTTATTTTTGGAGCATCCCCCAGGAGACGAGGACCAAGTTTAACACTTTGCACATGATTGTTTCTTACACAATGTAGACGGAAGGATGCATGAGCAAGCTGAAAAGCATCCCATGTATGGCTCACCGAACTGCATCCAAGCATGAGCCATTCAGTTAACATTTCTACTGATTTGGATCTTATTGAAGACGGAGGGAGAATACCTTTGAATCACTGAATTCAGTGCATGGCGAAAATGAGATGCAGCATAAGATGAGAATGAATTTCTCCAGTATATTACATACGGGATCCCCTGAAATAAAATAATATCAACATTTGCAAAGCTCCAAAAATAACAAAATTTGTTTTGCTTCAATCAATAAATTACGAACATGTGGCACCTAATGACTTAACAACTTGTTTAGATGTTAAGAAACATAAGGAGGAAAAATTGGCATGAATAGATTTGTAAACAATAAGGTAGGAGCAACATGACATTGTTGTCGAACAAAACAAAGCAAAACTAAAATCCATAAAAACATGATTTGCTATGGGAAGCAGGAAAATACCCACTCAAGTAATAAAAAGGCAAAAAAATATATTTTGGACATTGATACAGTGTCCAGCGGGACTTTTGAGTAGTAATTTTACAGTAGTATATCTACAAACCATAGCAAAATTATAGGTATCAAAGTATTTTGAGATAAATCCACATGACATTTTCAAATGCTCAATCTCAATATACACAAAATAATTGATGATAAATAAGTTGATAGGTTGACTGCATGCAACCCAAAAAATCACTCTTTTGCAAATGATGAGTAATATTCTAGTTGTTCAAGAGATGCGATTATTGTACAGGGAAACTGTCTACCTTTGAATGAACTGCTTGTGCAAGTTTTTCACCAATAGGAACTTCCAGATATACCTGTGTTGAGAGTATGGTATCAGCAACCATTAAAATCTAAAGAGTTGGGTCCATGTGGCAACATAAATAATATAACAGAACATCACAAAGGTTGCGTACAATCCATGTTCCATATGCATTTATGTGAAGCGCATAAAACAACATGTATTTCCATTATCTAGATGAAACATTTTATAGTATGGTGCGTGGAACGGTCAGAAATTATAATTTTTGTATTGAATTATTCGGAACCGGATTAAGCACCAGAGTACCAAGCTTACTCAAGTAGTTGCGACATGGGTATTGTAAGACAAGACAATCAGCCTGCTAGTTCAAGTAATAGGCAATTGTTGTGAAATGCAATAGCGAAACAAACATAATGGCAAAGTCGCTTTTATCACATCATGGCATATACCGTTCAATTAACAGCCAAATGCGCTACAAGCTGCCATCATCATTTGATGAACAAATAATAACAATGCACACACTTGAGAAAAGCCCAGAGCTTACTATCGTGGGGAATGGTGGGCTAATGAGAGTGCTGAACGCCTGCGGGTCAGAGACATCGGCATCCCCCCACACAAGCGAGCCAATCTCCTTCTCATCCTCAAGCTGCTGCCCCTGGATGTACAAGAAGTTGGGCTGCACCACTCGCTGCGCCTCGAGGAACTGCTCAGGTGTAGGATTGAACAAAGTGTGCACCTGCATTCGAAAGCCCCTTCATTCAGCTCACACAAAGAGAGGGGGAGCAGAAAATTTACCATCACCACACTCAAGCGAGAACACCCCCCAACTGACCTCCAATCTGCCGGCCGAGCTAAGCTCAGGGAACGGGTAAGACGGCCGCAGCCGCTTCGCCTCCGGCCCGGACCTCGCTGCCGTCACACGCTTCTCGGCGTGCTTCCCGCACAGCACGGCGAGGAGCACGCAGTTGCTCCGCGAGAAGCTCTGGATTTGAGACATGGCTGGCTGGTCGGAGCCTTCCCCGACGGCGGCCGGACAAGAGAAACCCCTCCTCTCCAAATCTGCCTCACGCCTTCATGCAACAAGCCCTGCGACACAGAAACCGGATCAGGAATCCCCCAAAATCCAACCAAATCCGCAGCGAAACCCCACGAATCTGGGCGGGCAACCTTACCAGGGCGCGATTTTGCGGCGGAATCGGTGGCGGCGCAGCTCGAATGGACGGCCGGGCGCGGCCGGCAAGCAGCGGATTCGATCCGGGGGCGAAGGGGGGAATAGGAAGAGTAAAGTGCGCGAGAACGCACGGCGCCTCGGCCAGCCCTAGACGATTTGCGGAAATAGCTCACACCAACGCGAAAGCAAATCCCACTGCGGAGGCAATAAAAAAGAAGAGGCCTAGTAGATGTGGTGGTGGCGAATCGGCCCACGCCCCCATCCCGATCGAGCCAAACACACAGCAGAAGCAACCAACCAACCACACGAAGCGCAATCCAGACGAGAGCGAGAGAAGATCTCCCTCCAAGAACCCGTAGAAAAAAATGGGAACAGCAGCGGGCGGATCAGGCAGGCGGGACTCCTCCCATTACCAGCGGCGGCCAACCAACAGCCAAGAAACAATCCCGCATCGCAGAGAGGCGCAAACTTTGGAACAGTCCGGGCGCGCCCAGGGAGAGGCGTCAAGATTGGATTTTTTGACGGGCGTGGGGAGGGCGGCCGGGAGATTCTCGCGGACTTTTCCTGCTCGGATTTTAGCCCCGCGCCTGCTCACCCTCTCGTAATCACACGCATCGCCTGCTGCATCCTTTCCTGATCGCGTTAGTAACGCGCCGTCGATGCGTTGATGTCCCCCGCTGGTGCTGGTGCGTTGTTTTCCTGGCGCTTTTTCGTTTTCTCCTTTTCCTCCTCCGCTTCATTACTGCTCCCAGCCAGGGGCGCGGGCCGCAGGAAAAACACGGATTAAAAGATTAGGAATTTCGGGAGCGGGATTGGGTTGGCTTGGGGGGAAATAATCTCTTTCTGGAAGAATTGTTTTTGCCGGGATCGGAATATGGGGGATGGATGCTGCCTCTGCCTGCTGCTGCTTTTGGGCCTGCTGCTGCATGGTATTCGGTGGCGGGTGTTCGGTGCAGATCGATTCGGTGTGGCGTAGGGTTCGTTGGTTACCTTGCCTTCGATCGGGGATCGGGCTTGGGCGCTCGAGTGCATCGGGACTCGGGGACCGTGCACGGGGTTGGTTTGCTCGCTCGTGGTGTTCGTGGAGTCGTGGGAGGCTGGGAGCGAAGGGCCCGTTTGATCCGTTTCGGCGTGTTCCCAGCGGTGGAGCGACGCCGGGCTCACGCGCCGTCACCGTCAGCGTCACGGGACGGGCGCCTGTCTCTGGCTGGTGGGTCCTGTTCTGGGCGCCGTCGTCTGGCGTCTGCATGAGATGGGGGCCCATCGGCCCATGTGCGGTTGGTCGTGCCACTATTTTTATGACAGTGAATGAACAAAGTTAATGCCCCGCTAACCATCTTGGCCTGTTCGGATGGGTGGAAGTGGCTGGGCTGACGGCTGGACGGGTGACCGTTGACACATAACGCTGTTGCTACAGTGTACAAATCAGCCACCAGCCCTGGCTGATCAGCCAACCGAATAGACTGCTTATTATCGAATTTCTTTGTCGCCTGCGGTGAGGGTAATTTTTGTAGCATAAGAATAACCGCTTCAATTTGGTTCTTATCTTTAAAAATTTATATAATCTTCGAGTGCTCACATACTCCTACATAGTTATCATCGTGAAGCTAGTGGAGTCAGTCTCAAAGCCACGTTATAGAGGAGAACAATGGCAAATAACAAGTACATAATTTTAAACGGAACCTTATTCAAACCTTTATGTTGAATTCAAAGTTTAAACGGAAACCTCTCTATCAACTCAAAACTTTTGAACTTCCCATCTTAGAATTCCCTGTCTTGGTTCATAATTTTTTGCCATCTAAACTTTTCATTTTTCTTGAAGATGGATGATCTATCAAACAAAAAAAAGGAGAAGTATTGTTGAATTAATAAGTAGGGGCAGATGCAGGAATTGAAGGTAGGAGGCTCCACCGCTGCTAATAAGGGAGAGATGATCATCACTCACAGACAATAAATATTCAAATGGGAGGGAAGCCCATTCACGATAGTACCCAAGTGAGCCTTCCATGGAGCAAGGAGAGTGTGGGCGCTTGTTGTCATAAAAGTTTGTGCTCGACATAGATTTTGTAGCATGGATTGCATCCTTCACAGAGGTTAGTTATGCAACATTCTCACTTTATGGCCTTCATAGATAGCTGTAGTCCATCGTTTAGTATTTTATTTTTAAAGATATAACTGCATCTATCATATTAAGTTAGGTTAACGCCTGGAGAGAACCATAGCATGAATATATACAATGCATATTGGCCCCCCAACAACTATACTTTTCATTCTTACATAGTTACATCGGTGCTATCTCGTTTGCCTCTCCTAGCACCGATAAATATGCACGCACTGATAAATATGCACGCTCATTAAACAAGAAATATGTATTCCTCCACAAACTTCAGCCTTGATCAGATGCACCGTGTAAAATTTTTGAAAGAGAATCTTTTCACATTTGAAGTATTAAACATAGACTAATCACAAAAATAATTACAGAACTCCTCTGTAAACTACAAAATGAATTTATTAAGACTAATTAATCTGTAATTAGCATATATTTAATGTAGCAATTTAGTGGCTAATCATGGCCTAATTAGACTCATTAGATTCATCTCATAATTTACAAGCAAACTATGCAATATTTCGTCTAGATTTAATACTTCATGCATGTGCCGCACACATTCAATATGATAGTTTTGGAATTTTGAATTTTGCACCTAAACCAGCCTTTCTTCTCAGCACACTGGTACATGATAACTAACCATTTGCATCTACTCCGATCCTTTCGTCCTAAAATTTAAACATTTTATTTATTTTTCTTTATTTAAGTCAAACTAACCTATTTTTTCCAATATAAGCAATTTTTGTTTGCTTTATCTAAGTTGAACTAACCTACTTTTACTAATTTGGCGATTTTGTAAAAAGAAGTTTCAAATTTAAGAAAAATGCCCTAGTTCTAAATGGGATAAAGAACGGTCGACGTCAATAAGTACAACCAGTGGCGAATCTAGAATTTGAACTTGGGGTGGGGGGCTCATCTTCCTCTTCTTCTTCTTTTCCATCTCTTCTTCTTCTTTTTCCTCATTTTTCTCCTACTCCTTTTGATTCATGGTTGAAATTTGTAGGGGTACCTTGGGAGGGGGGGGGGGGGGGTCCATGGGTTGTAGAGGGGTAGGGGGGCTGGAGCACCCCCCCCCCCCCCCCTAGCTCCACCGCTGAGTACAACATATCTGTATACACATAGATTTTCAATGTGCTTGAGGGCCTATCTGGGGGCGAGGATTTTTGGCTCGTCATATTTGAGTCCAAATTCAAACAAGATGGAGAGTACTAAAAGCAATCTCTCCACCAACCTTTGCCTTAAAGCTTCATCAGCGATCTGGCAGCCATGCCGGAGCAGATAGGCGCTGCGAGTTCTGATCAAACAGCGCTCTGCCAGGCCACATTGATTACAGATTTACAGGTGAGATAACAACACACCATCCATCACGAACTGCATTGTCTAGCCTGACCAGCCAGTACCAACATGACAAATTTGTGGAGAATGACAGGCGCTATTAACTTCAGTTACAACGAGGCATCAGGAAATCACAAAGCTCAGCAAGGGATTACATTCTGCTACTGCTGAGTTCAGATATACATGAATTCTCCACCCCTGACAGCATTTGCCGCTCCCCTCCTGTCTTCCTCCTCTTCCTTTTCGCGCTCCTTCCTGCTCTCATACACATGATCATCTGTCCTCAGCTCGTGGCGGCAGATCGGGCATGAGTTGTTCTCGTCCTAAATGAAAACAAAAGATCATGACCGATTAGCTACACTGACTTGAAATAATAATGCTACTCTACTCCAGATCTAATTATTCAAAGGGTCTAGGAGAAGATTACCAGCCATGGCTTCAGGCACGGAGGATGGAAAAGATGCTTGCACGGCAGCTCCTGCATCTTGTCATCCACAACCAAGTTTTCACGACAAACAGCACACTCCGTCTCAATGCCCAATCTAGCAATGACTTCCTCGGTAACTGTTAGGACAGGTAAATTGGCAACAACTTCCTTTGAGGCTGGGGGTGCCCTGGGTGGATGCTCAATGATTCCCTGGCAACAGAAAAGTGATACTCCAGATCAATATTCATACATCTTAGTACAATTTCAATTAACTAAAGCAGACTTTGATCATGACAGTAGAAAGTTGTGTGGCAGCTGGAATACAAGCTACACCATAATAAACTGTAAGGACAACATGAGAGAGCATATACCAAAGAACTGGATTCTCATGATCAATATTTATGCCTACCTGCAGTGATTCTTCCAAGGCAGTTTCTAGATCCCTGTTTCCTGATATGCTTTCTAAGAAGTTCATTATAGCAGGTGTCACATCCTCGGCTCTAGACTCTATCCTATTGCTGTTCCCATCTTGACCCCCAGAGGATTCAGTTAGTATGCTCAATTCCCGTGCTAAGTTATCGGCAACAAGCCATGCTGGAGGTGGAGGCTCCTGTCCCACAGTAAGGTGTCCTTCAAAAAGAAATCTGGTGTCTGCGAAAAGTATCATCTTATTAGCAAACAAATATTTATAAGGGTCAAGATTTTTTAGGAGAAATGGTATATAAGTGCATTGCAAAAATATGCCAACTCTTTTTCGTATTTACATACTCAACTTGATAATTCAACAAATGCCATCTAATCAAATGGTGGGCATCTAAAGCTTATGTTCCTGTACCACTACCACCAGCCCAGTCATATCATAAAGCCATAAAGGGCTTGGTGTGTATTTGTCAACACTTTTGGATGTTGCATTACAAGATTTTTTGTATTTTTGATTTTTAGACCATGTTTATTAATCTAAATGTGTTTTAGATTTTTGTATGGTATATACCTGCTTCTCTGTTGCTTGGTATGGAATCCTCATTTTCTTTTTCGTCAAGATGCTCCCGGGCCCTTGAAATGCAGCTCTTCAAGTGCTCCTTTTCAGCAGGATTAGTTACCAGCTTCTCAGTTCCCACAAAGAGGTTCAGACCAGCACGCCAGAATCCAGGAGCTGTATATCTAGTCTGAAGCACCGTTGCAACACGGCAAACTGTTGAATACATCTGCAAAAAGTAACAAATGATCAAAATAAACACAGACAATGACACTTGTAACAGTCAAGGGTGAACAAAATGGATATTAAAAGTTGTAGCAGTCCAAATGAGTAATGATTTCAAAATGATTAAACATAGTTCTGTAGTTGTACTATAAAAATGATTTTAACCAAAACCATTCTAGAACAATGACTCGAGCCATCCTTAATTTTAAAAGGAGTTGCTTGTTGCATTATGTGCAAACAAACAAAGACACAATTTTGTTACAGTACGTCAAGATGCAGTAAGATAGTCAGATAGCAAGCTGGTTGACACTCTTAACCATCTCTTGAAGAAATCTAACACATTCACCAACTATTGATACATTGAAGTTCATCATCTACTGACAGAAACAAATAGCGTTGCTCTGAAATCCAGTCATGTTACTATTCATGAAAACTAATAGCACCCACCATCTATTGAAGAACACTGAAATTTACAAAGTCCCTCGTTGACAATCTTCTTAACCAAATTCGTACACTTAATTACTAAACGGAAACCCCATCGACCCCATCGCTAAATTCAGCAGTTGCAATAAAAACATATCCAGCTCGTATTCTACCGACCAAATTCTACGTGTATTCTCCATCTAGCTAGTTGGCAGGAGCACTTGTCGTAGAGAGGCAGGTCAGGTCGCCAGGTCGGGTCGGCCTTACCGATTTGCGGAGTGCGGGGGAGGCGCCGGCGTAGCGGTCCCGTACCACGGCGGCGAGGTCGGCGACTGCCTGCTCGAACTGCTGCTTCTTCCCGAGCATCTGCCGCAGCGCCTGGAGGCGCGCCTCCACCGCCGCCTCGTCCGCCGCGGTCGCCGACATCACGGCAGCAGGCTTTGGACTCCTGCGGGGTACCCTGATTCCGATCGATCCCGCCTCTATGGAATTGGGATTCCGAGATTCGTCGCCTTCGTCGGTGGGGGAGGGAAGGGATGGGAAGGGTTGCGTGCGTTGCCTCGCCGGAGGAGGTATAAATGGAGGCGGGCGGGCGCCGGTGGGCGGTGGGCGGTGGCGGGCGCTGGCTTGGAGGAGAGGAAAGAAACACCCGCGGGACGACGGTGGCCAGGCGGGCACGGTCGGCGTGTGGATCGGCGGACGCGGCTGATGGATGGGGAGCTTTTATGTTAAGGCCGTGTTTAGTTCCGTTGCAAAAAAAAATTTAAAGTATTTTTATTAATTTGAAATACTAAATAAAGTCTATTTATAAAACTTTTTACACAGATGGGTTGTAAATCGCGAGACGAATCTAATGATGCTAATTAATTCATGATTAATCAATAATTAGCGGATGATTACTGTAGCATCAATGTTGCAAATTATGGATTAAGTAGGCTCATTAGATTCGTCTCGCGATTTACAGCCCATCCATGCAAAAAGTTTTGTAAATAGACTTCATTTAGTACTCTATGCATATGTCAAAACATTCGATATGACAATTTTTTGTTTACGAGATTTACGGGATCGGATCAGATCCTAAACTTGAGACGGCGGCGTGACGGCCGGGTGGGAACCTGCCCTGCACGAGCCGACACGATGGATCGAAGTAACCTGGGCCGAAACTGGGATCGGACGCGGCCGCCATCGAGCGGTAGAGATCTGACTATATCACCCCCTCACCTATGGAGTGGACTGTATAACCTCCTAATTTATGAAACAGTTTATATCACCTCCTGAACTTTCCAAAACCGATCAAATTACCCCTAAATCAGTTTCGAAAAATCATAGTAAATTAAAAAAATCATAAAATAGAAAATCCAATTGTGTTAGACTCCAAATGAGTAGATCTACACAGTGAACATATAGTATAGTATGCTTTAATATATTTTTGGGTCAGTTGGATCCATGCCACTACAACTTCTTGAAATTGGATTTCATGTTGAAATCCATGCCATTAAGTGGCATGATTTTGAACATGAAACCCAATTTCACGGAGTTGTGGTGGCATGAATCAAATTTTCCCTATATTTTTTATGTAGATTTAGATCTATACTTTTCTTCGTAGTTGTAAAAAAATATATTAAAGCATACCATATTATATATTTACTGTGTAGATCTACTCATTTGGAATCCAACACAATTGGATTTTTTTATTTTATGATTTTTTTGTGGTTTACTATGATTTTTCAAAGCTGTTTTAGGGGATAATTTGACCGGTCTTGAGAAATTCAGGGGGTGATATAGACTGTTTCATAGGTTGGGGGTTATGTACTCCACCCCCATATGTGAGGGGTGATATAGACTTTTTTCAATAATTATTCTAGCTTTATAATATAATTTTTGTGTATTTAACACCAAAAAAGTTATTCAAATATATTCATATGTGATTTTATTTTGAAAATTCCGTCATAAGAAACCTAGTGATGTGATTGGATTTCACTCTACCTGATTGGATTTTAATTTGAAAATATGATTTGGAAAAACACGACTTTTTTAACTTGCTATATATTTTTTTGTTTTTCTTGAACCAAGTACCCTGTCTATTGTCACTTCTATCTATGATGCATTGACTGCAAATCACCCATCTAACTTTTAAGAGCAAGGTTAATAATTTAGTTTACTGCTAGCTACAAAAATTCTTACAGACTATCTCTTAACACACTTGTATAATGGTTAGCTATTTATTATTAATATCTAACTCATTTGTCTCTCTCATAAAATTTTTTAGTTCTTGTGTTGAAGTCGTTTGTAAGCTTACAACCCACTTCTCTTCTCTCCTCTTCTTTTTTCTACACCTCAACATTCAGTTTACTTACAATCTATTACAATATTTACTTGAAGAGTATGGCTAACGGGTGGATAGCAACTCTCTATAGCGGTCCACGTTGAAGAGAGAGAAAAAAAAAGTGTCACTAGATGCAGCGGCACTCTACAGCATATGATTTGATGCTAGGGCTCCACGAGCGCGGTTTTTGGGCCCAGCAGAGAACGTGGAGCGCAGGCCTGGGAGAGGTTCTGGATCAATAAAATAGTTGCAGACCATATAAAACTTTGGCCATGTTTGGCTAACAATCACATCAAGATTTCACTAAAAGACGAATGCCCGCATGCAGTACTAAATGAAGTCTATTTGCAAAACTTTTTTAAAAATATGTGTAAATTTTCGAGACGAATCTAATGAGCCAAGTCTCATCATGATTGGCTACAGTGATGCTACAGTAACCGTGCTCAAACATCCCCTAATCGTACGGTCAAAAGCCTCATTAGCTAGAGCAACTGCTACAGTACCATAGTTGTGGAGGTAATTTTGTAATTAGACTTTATTTACTACCCCTAATTAGTGGTCAAAGCATCGTTTCTCTCTCATCAAAATATTTTCACACCACAACCAAACATGGCCTTTATAACATGTCACAGCAAAACTGTTGGTTGAGTTGTCTATTACGATCGATATGCTTATAGAGAGAAGGACAAGGACGTTGACAAGGACAAGGACGGCTGATCTGGAAGTGGATGCAGTGGATCTGGCGGAGGAGAGAGCGGCGACGAGGGACAGGGAGCGCGGCGAGGGAAGGAGACCGCGGCGGCTAGGGTTGGCTGCTCGGGAGGACGAATGGATAAGGAGATAGGTGCTGCGGCTCGGGAAGGGTACAAGCTGTTCAAAAAGAGCCAAAAGTCTTTATATGGACTAAAATTCCAAAACTTTACATATCATATTTACAAAGATTTGTTTAGATACAAAATTCCAAAAAAACCCACTTTCAATTTTTTTAGAATTTTAGGTGCATCTAAACAAAGGAATTATTCTATGTTTTTTCCGGGTGCCCTAAGCCCCTAACAGCTCGGCACACGGCGCTCGCGGCCCTCGCAGCAAGTTAGTTTTTTTTTTAGAAATCGCAGCAAGTTAGTTAGGCTGTTTCCAGCGGCCTCCGCTTGCGGATGCGGAAAGGTTGGCTGTTTCCGCAGCAGGGCCCATAGGTCAGACTGCGCAAAAGAAGTGGCCCTCCAGGAGAACGCGGGTGCGGGCTCGCATCTGCCAACTGCCGGTGGCGCGGTCGCAACCCGTAGCCGGAGCTGGACGCGGTCGCAGCCGCAGCGGCCGATGTGCAAGCCCAGGCCCGGCTCCGGCGCGGCGGCGTCGCGGCCCGCGGCGGCCCCCTCGTCCCGCCGCTCCCCCTCCAACTCGTCCTCCGCCAAGCGCCGCCTCGCCGCGGCCGGCGCCTCCTCCGCCACCGCCTTCACGTCCTCCTACTCGGGGGCGGCGCGGGGACGGGCAGCGGGCCGCGGCGCGGCGCCACCTCGTCGTCCGCGTCCTCCGGCCGGGCCTCCCTCGCCGCGGCGCGCGCCTCGCTCCCGGACCCGCCCGTACTCTACCCGTTCCAGGAGCTCGCCGCCGCCACCAACAGCTTCCTCGCCAAGCGCGCCGGGGGCGGCGCCTACTGGCGCTGCTCCCTCCGCGGCCGCGACGCGGCGCTCGTCCAGCTCCCGCGCCGCCCCGGCGCCGCCGTGGACGCCGCCGCGCTCGCCTGGGTCGGCCGGTACCACCACACCAGCCTGGCGCGGCTGCTGGGCGCGTGCCCCGCGGGCGCGCACCTCTACCTCGCCTACGAGCTCCCGCCGGGCGCCGCCACGCTGGCGGCGTGCCTGCGCGGCCCGCGGAACCCCGGCTTCACCGCGCTCCGCACCTGGGTCTCCCGCGTCCAGGTCGCCGCCGACGTCGCCCAGGGGCTCGAGTACGTCCACCACCACGCGGGCGCCGTCCACGGCCGCGTCTCGCCGTCCGCCGTGGTCGTGTCCGACGCCGGTGCCAGGCGGAGGGCGAGACGCGGCCGTGGACGGCGCCCGCGTGGTGGTGGACGTACTCGAGCCCCTGGGCGACGTCGGTGGCGACCTGGACGCGGGAGACCCAGGTGCGGAGCGCGGTGAAGCCGGGGTTCCGCGGGCCGCGCAGGCACGCCGCCAGCGTGGCGGCGCCCGGCGGGAGCTCGTAGGCGAGGTAGAGGTGCGCGCCCAGCAGCCGCGCCAGGCTGGTGTGGTGGTACCGGCCGACCCGGGCGAGCGCGGCGGCGTCCACGGCGGCGCCGGGGCGGCGCGGGAGCTGGACGAGTGCCGCGTCGCGGCCGCAGAGGGAGCAGCGCCAGTAGGCGCCGCCCCCGGCGCGCTTGGCGAGGAAGCTGTTGGTGGCGGCGGCGAGCTCCTGCAACGGGTAGAGTACGGGCGGGTCCGGGAGCGAGGCGCGCGCCGCGGCGAGGGAGGCCCGGCCGGAGGACGCGGACGACGAGGTGGCGCCGCGCCGCGGCCCGCTGCCTGTCCCCGCGCCGCCCCCGAGTAGGAGGACGTGAAGGCGGTGGCGGAGGAGGCGCCGGCCGCGGCGAGGCGTCGCTTGGCGGAGGACGAGTTGGAGGGGGAGCGGCGGGCCGCCGCGGGCCGCGACGCCGCCGCGCCGGAGCCGGGCCTGGGCTTGCACATCGGCCGCTGCGGCTGCGACCGCGTCCAGCTCCGGCTGCGGGTTGCGACCGCGCCACCGGCAGTTGGCAGATGCGAGCCCGCACCCGCGTTCTCCTGGAGGGCCACTTCTTTTGCGCAGTCTGACCTGTGGGCCCTGCTGCGGAAACAGCCAACCTTTCCGCATCCGCAAGCGGAGGCCGCTGGAAACAGCCTTAGTGGGGCACCCTTTGCGTGTGGAACTTTTTTCTTTTTTATATTTAAAAAAAATAAAATTTCAAAAATATATGTCCGTTTTCAAAAATTTCAAAAATATACCCCGGTCGCCCTCCCATAGGGCGACAGGCCCAATGTGTATTTTTTTTTCAAATTTGCAACGAAGTCCCTGGAGAAAAAAAAACAAGCCCTGTCGCCCGTTGGGGGGGCGACAGGGGCCTGTCGCCCGGCCCACGGGCGACCGCCGCTGGGCCCGGCCCACAGTCGCGGCAGGGGGCCTGTCCCCCCCCCCCCCCCCCCCCCGCGGGCGACCGGGGGGCCTGTCGCCCCCCCCCCCCCCCCCCCCCCCCCGCGGGCGACCGGGGTCTCCCCCCTTATAAAAGCCCCAGCCCTCCCCTTCCCTCCTCATTTGAGCCCGAAAATTCCACCAAAAATCCAGAAAAAAAAGAGAGGATTGAGGAGAAGGAAAGCGGCGAAGCCCTGCCGGATTCAGCACTTGTGATCTGCAGGTTAGTACATTTAGTTTAAATATTGTTATATTTAAGTACTACGTATTTAAATATGAGTAATTTAATTTAATTAGTGCTATAGTAGATCCATTTAAGTAGGAGTTCAATGATACTTTAGTTTGTAGTTACATAGTAGTAAATTAGTTTAGAAAATTAGTTCTACGCATTTATTATTACAATTGCAGTGCTATTAGAGACATGTTTATAAATTAATTATGATTTAGAATAGAATTTGGCATATGCAGTATAGAATTCGAGAGTCATCACGTAGTTATGAATACTTATACGTTATAGTTGAATTCCATACTTAGTTTTTACGGATTATTGAATAAGGTAGTGAAGTAAAGAGTATAACTCGATAAGTATTATGTGATATACAGATATGTCGAGCAAAATGCAGTTTCAAGTATTTTATGGTGAATACAATTTTATGTATGGGCCAAATGGAGTAGATCTTTCTGCCTTTAAGCGCACATCTAGCGGCATAGATAAACCTCTGGAAAGGAGTTTTGGTTCCATATGTAAGTGGCTGCAGCGTGGGTTCCATGTTGATCCGTTGACACATGTGATCACTGTCCAGTCTCTTGTTAATTGGGAGGTAGAAAGTGAATTATGGGAATTAATGATGATACACAGCACTGATGACTGGCAGAAGTACATGCAAGCAGCTCTAGAGCGTGGGTGGCCTCTGGCCATTCTTGTTCAAATCCGGGATAAGACACAAAATGAAATCCAACATTGTGCAGATCAAGGAACTCCGAGTATTCGAAGAGAGACCAATTATGTTGAGCAAGATGAGTCAGAAGAGACAGAGGGTACGTGCCGGATCCCCAATGACCCAGTTTGAGCAGATAGAGGCATGGTCGAGGCAGCGTGATCAGTTGCGTCAGGTAACGCACAACTTCGGAAGCCGTGTGCAGTACGAAGACAGCCACGGGTCGTCTCAGGCGTCGTCGTCGTTCCCGTGTCCGTCGACCATACACGGGCCGACGTCGCAGTTCTTCCCAAGTACAGGTAACATACATATCTCTTTAAAATTACATCAAGTGTTCCTACATATTTACTAATATCACATACAGGATACGATCCAGCTACTGCGTTCGGCCATACTGGAATGTTTAGAGGGACAGCACCAGTTGGCGGACCGTATCCAGGGATGGTACCGGGGCCACAGATACCGGCGTGCACAGGTTAATTTATGTTTCGTATTTCGGTTTCTACATGTCATTACGAAATATACGAGCGTACGCTAACATCCATATTTTTTGCGTAGGATTCTACCCCGATGCGGGCGCCGGACCTTCTTCTTCCTCCTTTCGACCAGATAACGAGACATTCACCTTAGACGACTTCGACAGCTTGAGTCCAGAAGAGCCTGCCGCGCAAGGTGACCCCGATGTCTTGGGGTATTCACAGCTAGGAGGAGCACCACTTGGGATCTCTCAGCAGCAGACACCGCAGCCCCTTGCGCGTCCTGAGCGACAGGTGAGGTCTCCGGATGTTCTCACCTACTCCGAGGGACATGTCCGTGCCCAGCAGAGGGCTAAGAGGGTCCGACGCCCTAGGGGTGGTTAGATGTATATGATGTTTATTTGTAATGAGATAGCTGTGGACCGCTTATTTGTATCCGATGTTTATGATTGTGGTAGGTTACTTGTCATTTGTTTTTATAGATATTATTTATGTGAACTTATTATGTTTGTGGGTTCCATAATGCTCGTGAAATAAGGGAAGTTCTTGCGATTTTTTTCCGTGATTTAATGAAGGACAAGTAACGTGCGGTAGGAGTTAGCGGCCGAGATCTTGCCGACGATGATGACGAATACACGTTCGAATAGCTCAAAATAGGTCCCTGCAAAAATAAAAGTCCGAGAAAAAAAAGGGGGGGCCTGTCGCCCCCCCAATGGGCGACAGGGGCCTGTCGCCCGAGGGGAGGGCGACTGTCGCCCGTTGGGGGGGGGCGACAGGTCCCCCGCCTTTTTTTTTCTCTCCAGGGACTTCGTTGCAAATTTGAAAAAAAAATTACACATTGGGCCTGTCGCCCTATGGGAGGGCGACCGGGGTATATTTTTGAAATATTTGAAAACGGACATATATTTTTGAAATTTTAATTTTTAAAAAATATAAAAAAGAAAAAACGGCTTGCGCGTGGGCCGCAAGCTTCAGACCCAACGCACCTCCGCGGATCGCCTCGGCTCGAGCTCGCTCCGCGGCAGGCTGCGTGGCCCCCCGACCCGTCCGGCTCGTGGGCCGCGCACTTCAGCCCAACGCGCCCCGCGGTGACATCCTCGCGGATCGGATTGGCAACCTCCACCGACCGACGCGGACAAGACGAGTAGACGACCACCATCATCCGTGACCGCCCCCGCCCGGCCACAACCAACCAAAACCACGGACGCGCGCTGCGCCCGCCGCGGGGTACCTAGCTTCGCCGGCGAACCCCACCCCCGGCCGTCCCGCGCCTCTGGGGTCAGCGTCTGAACGCCTCGGCGGCCGCCGCGGGGAAACCGGGTTCGGCACGCCGCCCCGGAAGGACGGCGCGCGTATACGCGGCGGGAGAGCGGGAGCGGCGACGCTGACGCGGCGGCCTCATCTTTTGTACGGACCGGCGCTGGCCGCTGCTGGCTGATCCCTGCTGGGCTGCGCAACGGCCGCGGGCTCGGGACGGGAGCAGCCGAGCAGGCAGGCGCACGGCCACGCGCCGCCGCCGCTGCGCGCCAGCAGGACGCCACCTGCACATGCGGACATGCCCGGCCACTCGCGCGGCGGCCCGGCACGCGCTGCTGCCTAGGCGGCGGAGCACGTGTGCGAAAACGAGCCGCAGAGAAACACCAAGCGGGAAGCTGCGGCACGTTTGGTCGACAGGAGCGAACCAACTCGTGCCTGCCGATCTTGTCCCCGCCCGCGCCGATCTCTGGCGAGCTAACTACTAACCCACGCACGCCCATCTATCATCAACTTGGATCCATCTGCCAAAGCGCCGGTCCCCGGGAGGCCTCATCCTATGATCCTATCCCCTATGCACGCCCAAACATTTCGCCCGCCTAATGGTAGATGGCAACAGTACAGGGTACGAGTCGATCACACATGCGTGGTCTCGCGATCCCGATCCACACGAGGCATGGTACCTGTCGCGGCAACACGAGGTCCGTTCAGTTGGTATAGCCCATTTGGGAACTCTGCATGTGGAGTTGACTCTTTTTTCGTTCATCGAAGAATCACCTACAACAACAACTCACATGCGTCGAACCGGTCCACGATGATATACCTATTTATTTTTGTTTATGCCCACCAGTATATATATGATGAGGAACAAAATGCAGTCTGCTCAATCATATACGTATAGAGTAGCTTCTTAACGTTTGTCCTCTACCGCCACATTAAAATCAGAGCAGACTCGCTGCCTCATAACATTATATATATAGTACTCCCACTCGGCCACTCCCACCACATTCCATCAGGGGATCGGCTGGAGATATTATCGGTCTGATTAGTTCGCTTTTGGAAACAGGGCAACATGATGCATCGTCTTGATGGCGATTTTATATACAAATCCAAGACACGGAGTACTGAGGCGGATGTGGCGAGGCCCCCGCGTGCGGTGTATTCGACGTGGCGACGAGAGCGAGGAGGAGTCCAACGGCGAGTGTGGCGAGGCCCCCGCGCGTTGTGTTTTCGCGGTGCCGACTGCGAGGCAGCTGTCGTGAGGTCTGGATTCGGCGGTTCCACTCTATCGGATGGTGTGTGGCGTTTGCAGCGGTGCTACAGCGACAGGTCCCGCATGGCGGTGCCTGCTCGGTATGGTGTCGTCTGCTTCCCTCTTCTCTCTTTCGGCGCGGGTTTGTGTCTCCTTGGCGACTACATGTGTAGATTGGTGGTTGGTCGCGACGGCTCAGTCTCTTTCTGTCTGTGTCGCGTGTTCCTCCACTTTGAGTGGTTGAGTTCCCCGTGTTGACGTCCCAATCCAACAGGGTGAGTTTGAGTAGTTGAGTTTCCCGTGTTGACGTCCCAATCCAACCGGGTGAGTTTTTTTGTTTTATGTTTTTCTTTTCTTTTTTCCTGGCTATGACCTTCCAGGGTCGTAGCCTTGTACTTTTCTGCTATATCAATAAAACGCGCACTATTTTGTGTGGTTCGTTCAAAAAAAAATTTAGTTCGCTTTCAAAATATGCCATACCAAACAAGGATGCAAGTGGGTATCTAAGATCAATCTCAATAGAAGTTTCATAAAGAATTTAATAGCATTAAATATTATTAATTTTGCTAACATGGCAAGAAGAGAATGATGGAGTTTCATGGGATGTGAGGAGAGTTTCATCACCATGAAACCCATCTAGCATATTTACCTAGTTTTCCAGTCTAGGTAATTGTGCCCATGAAACTCCCACTGAAACTGGTCTAATGGTATTTTACGATGGCATGACATTCTAATTCATTTCTCCTCTCAATATTTACACATAATGTCATTTAGTTCATTTTATCAACTTTTTGGGTCAACCAAAAACCCCAAAAATTATCTAACTTGCATCCCTAGTACCAAGATATGGACAAGTTCATAAGTTTTGACACTGGTTTGATTGTCAAGATTTTGTTAAAAGAATTGGCATGCTCACGCATTTTGCTATATCCATATTTTAGCATGCCAATCTTTTGGTGTCCAACCAAGCAGGTCTATATCTCATCTCATCTGCCACTTATTTTAATTATTCCATCACTACATGAATATCCATTATGCGAGGAAATATTAACAATCCCCCAGCATTTCTGTTTGATAGAATATCATTGTACGTTCAGTTGATCAACACTGCACCGGGAGCATCTCGCTCGGTTCAATGCATACATACATGTATGTGCATGATTGACAGTTTGACACATCTGATGATCACATAAACAAGTACAGACTTAAAATTTCGTGTGGCGCTCCCATCCCGTACGCCACGCCGTGCCAAAAACACAGGGCCAGAAAAAGGCCGAGGTGACGACGACGCGCGGACGCGGAGAGGGCGCTGCATTGTGTAGTTGGCCACTGGCGTTTCCTACTTGCAGATTCGATGGGGGAAAAGGGAAATGTGGTTGGGCTGGGGGGCGTAAAGGAACCGCGAAAATTTAATTTGGTGACCGCTCTTGCGAAGATGATTAATTTATATGTTTGGCCGCATATTTATGTGGCCCAACAAACCTCAGAGAAGGGCCGAGGCGCGAAGCTCTGCGCCATATAGAAAGTTTTATTTGCCCATGGCTGGGAGAAGGCGACTTTTGTGTGCATTAGTGTAGATGAAAAGTGTGCGCAACTGAATCCATGCATGCTAGTGTTGCGAAGTTCGGGCTGACCTGCTCGACCCTAATGATCTGGCCTGAGACCCAGGTCAGATGCACGTATAGGTGTAAAGTCAATTGCTTGGAGGGAGTGCATCCTCTTCTCTATTTTTTTTGTATTGGGCGATAAAAGAATAAGAGTGTTATCCTTTTTGTCGTGGTGTGCAAACCCACAGCCGGGTGGCGTAATACACCAGCCTAAACTCAGAGGGTGAGTATTCGGGGGTTAGCTAGGACTAGTTCAATCTCGTTGGGAGAACACGATGAACACAATAGGTTTTGAGTGGTTCGGGCCGCCGGAGCGTAATACCCTACGTCCACTGTGTGTTGTATTGCTTGTGTTGTCAAGCTGAGTCTGAGGATCTCAGAGCCCTACTGTGTGCAACGAGCGCCTCCCTTTTATATCTCAAGGGAGGCGCGTACATGGCCGTTGGGTCCCCGACAGGTGGGCCCAATCGATGTAGTATAAAATAATATATTGTTCATACATTATGACGTTGCAGGCGAAGGAGATCTCATTCCTGGATTTCCTTGCTCTGCCCGCGGGAATCCTCCGTCCAGCATATCCATGCCCTGTCTTGTCGAAACGGCGCCAGGGTGTAGCTTGCGGCGCTGCCTGCAACGTAGCTGAACGGGCCGTGTAACTTGCGGCGTAGGCGGCATGATGGAAAAGTACCGTGCCGTCGTATTCATTTAATGTGGCAGACGGGCTCTGCGCGGATGCGGCGCATGCGGCTGCACTGTGCACCTCGGTAATATGCGGTCTACAGTGAGGCCTGACAAAGGCTGCCCCGCATGCCGCGGTGGCAGAGCACGCCTCAACCATCCGCATTGAATGCGGTGGGTGGGCGAGTCTCCCAGCGGAAGACCCGCGCCCGCGCCTGCGGGACACGTGGCGGCTCCGGACCCCCCCCCCCGGCGGTATGTTGGTTCTACGCGAGTGGGAGGTCCGGATGGACGCGGGAGGTCCCGAACCCCTATGGGGGTCCGAGGCCTCGGCTGTTGGCTCCGGACCCGTCCCGGAGCGAGGACCGGGTCCGGGGCCATTGGCCCGGTGAGGTAAGAGCCTGACCCGTAGGGCCCGGCTGCTCCGCCACTTATGGTGTAGTTACGGATGACTACACGAGTCCTGCTTTGCTGCAGTAGAAGTGGGTATCCCTGCTACAGGTACCGACAGTGGCCCCCGAGCCCATCTCGAGAGAGGTGACAAACCCGTATGTGGGGCCACTTCTGTGATTTAGCTCTGCATAACTTGAAGTCTCTAGCGTTAGGCTATGCATACTGCAGGAGTCTTGACCGGCTTTGACCAACCATCGGGTTTTTCGCTGCCTCATCACATCGCAACGGCTTACTGACTCGTGGTCCCCACATACAGTGGTACACCTAGTCACGCGAGCAACTCTCGGCATTGTTGCGGCCGGAGTAAACGGGATATTTACCACCAGCGCAGTCCCCGAAAAGTCTGGTCATGCCAGCACTTTATGCGCGCACGTCAGCTCAGCTTCCGCCTCGCTTCGCGCGCGGGCGACGGTTCAGATCCCGCATTTTCACACCTTTGTTTTTTACCCGCTCTCCCTGACAGGCTGGCCTGGGCCCCCTTGTCATGGACTGGGCGGCTAACACCATGCGTGAGCGTCGCTTGGCTTCCAGCGACGGTTTCGGGGCGCGCCGGTTCGGTCAGGCTTCATAAAGGGACGAACCGCATACTGCTGTTACTTTTCCGCATTCGCCTTCTTCCTTCCAACCTTTGCGCCCCTTTGCCTTCGAGCCTCCTCGCCCCCTGCTCTTCTGCACAGATTGTTGCTCGCCTCCATAGCAAGATGGCGTCCCTTGTTCGCCCCCGTCGTTTTCAGACCGAGGAGGAGCTGAACATGGTGCGCCGCCTGCTAGGGTGGAGTCCACAGGAGACTGCCTGGGGGATTCGAGCAGGCTCGGTTCCCCTCGGTGACCTGCGCGCCGGGGAATTTGTGCTGTTCATCTCGCACATTTCCACCAGCTTGGGGCTGCCGATCTCCTCGTTCTTTCTGCTGCTTCTGGAAGATTTCAGCCTCCAGCTTCAACATCTCACACCACACTCCATCCTCCTGACGGCCATCTTCATCCACCTGTGCGAGATGTTCGTGGGGGTGCGGCCCTGCGTCATCCTCTTCTGCCACTTCTTCGTCCTGGTGAAGTCCGGGAAGGGCAAAGACGAAGTGGGGGCGTACTACTTCCAGACGAGGAGCGACTTGCAGACGTCGTACATCCCCGGGCTCACTGGCGGGAAATGGGAGGATTGGCACAGGGAGTGGGTGATCACCACCACCGAAGATAACGAGCGCCTAGTTATGCCGACCGGGGGACCCGCCTCCGACCGTCAATGCTGGAGGGCCAGGCCGTCCCTGCCGTCAGAGTTCGACTCCGTTCTGAGCAAGATCAGGGCACTGGCGGAGGGCGGCCTTACCTCGCTGCATGTGCTCAGGGACTTCCTGAAGCGCAGGATCGCCTCCCTGAAGAAGCAGTCGCGTCCTGCCTAGAGCTTCACCGGGCCCCAAGACTGCAGCAGGACCCACCGCGGGGAGGACAGCGACCTGACCCAGGAAGCCCTAGAGGTCTTGGTGCGGGCGGTGACCGGGGAGACCTTCATCCCGGAGCACCTGATCCTTCCTCAGGGTGTCGTCCCCCTCTGCGAGGACTCACGCCTGAGGACCGCAGTGCTGGCTACCCTGCCGACCCTCGACGACGGTGGGCTGGCAGCACGCCAGACTGGAGGCGACCCGGACCGTGGGATCCGGATCCCTGGCGCGTCCGGGGAACAGGCCGTGCCGAGCGCCGCGGGGTCCGGCCCTTCTACCAAGGGCAAGCAGTCCGTGGCTGGTAGTGCCGCCACGAGCGGTCCCAGCCAGGCTCGGAGCAGCTCCGGCGCGTCGTCGGGGGAAGCGGGCCGGCGCAGGTTACACCGCGGCGACGGGACCCCAGTTATAGAGCCCGCCGCAAAGCGTCAGAGGACTGCTGAGGACGTGGGCCAGGGTAGCTCCCGGGCCCCCGGACCTCGCGGGACCCCCGGAGTAGCCGCGCCGCGACCACCACCGCCGGGAGATGCCTCCCCCCGGCAGCAACAACAGCAGCAGCAGCCACGGGTTGCGCCTCCGCCGCCGCCTCGGGAGCAGCAGCAGCAACAGTAGCCGCGAGGTGCGCCTCCGCCGCTGCCTCGGGAGCAGCAGCAGCAGCAATGTTCGCCTCCGCCGCCACCACGGGAGCAGCAGCGGCGGCGGCAGTCGCCGGGCCTCCGTGGGCGCTGGAGACCCGGCGCTTCGGGGTAAATGTTCTTCCGCTCACTCCTCTTATTCTCGGAGCTTCGCTTTTTGCTGAAGGCTTCTTCTCTTAATTGCCAGGGCCTCTCACCCAGGCAGCTCTTCCACCACCGCTGGCTCGTCAGCGGGGGTCCAGGTGACTGGGGCCTCGGTGGCGACGGCGGGTGCGGCGGCTTCCGCTAACCCGGTGACGCCCAACGCGGCGATGGCGGATGCGCCAGCATCAGGCACAGTAACGCCCGACGCGGCAGCGGTGGATGCGCCAGTGCCAGGCGCAGCAACACCCGACGCGGTGGCCCTCGAGGCCCCAGCTACGGCGGCAGTCGCGCCGACACCGGGCGCAGCGACGGCGAGCACAACGGCAGCGGGTGCAGCAACGGCGAGCACCTCGGTACCTGAGGTCCCGACATCTGTGTCGGACGTCCCCACCCCCAGCTCCAAACCTACAGCAGAGGAAATGCTGGAGGTGGTCTCTGGTAGGCGGCTCCTGCAGGGTCCCCCGGAGGAGGATGCGGTTCCCCTCCCCCAGGTGCTGGTCCGGGTCCGACAGACCATAGAAGAGGCGACTTCTACCGCCGAGGCAGCCTTCCAGCGGGAGTGGGTAGCCCTGGAGAGCGAGCGCCAGTGCCTCGACGACTGGCACACCCGCCTGGAGGGGTGCACGAAGGCCGAAGCCTCCCATGCTGCGCGTGTTCGGTCCGAACTCAAGGCCGACCTTGAGTCCTATCGAGCTATTCTTCGGAAGGTGTTCGACCGGGAGTTTGCGGTGGCGAGTCGGGAAAAGGCCCTGGCGCTGCGGGAGGAGGCCATTGCTAAGGAGGTGGCCAGCCTCGCTGCGCAGCGGTCCGAGTTCGAGTCCCACAGCCAGGGACTCGAGGTCCGCAAGTTGGAGCTCGACAAGCTCTCCGAGTCTCTGCACCAATGGCGCCAGGAGCTGCAGGCGACCGCCAGCAAGCAGGCTGTTGCCGAGATGGAGCTCGAGAAGGATAGGAAGTCCCTTGCAAAGCGGGAATCCCACGCCACCAACATGGAGCTCCAGCTTGCGGGCCACCACGAGGCCCTCAAGTCCCTGAAGGAGTCGGCGGCGAAGAAGGAGGCCAAGCTCGAGGAGAGGACCCGCCTGGTGGAGGCGGCCCAGGCAGCACTGGACGCCCGGGTGAGGAGGCGGTCCAGGAGGCGGTCCGGAAGCTGCAGGAGGACCAGCTCAGGGCGGCCCAGCGAATCGTCGACTGGGCGAGCAAAGCGAGGTCAGCGCTGGTGCCACTTGGGATGAGTCCAATCCAAGTGGCAGAGCCGCCAGCTTCGATTGCTGACGCCCTCCCAGTGCTTAACTCTGCTTCAGACAGACTCCGGCGTCTAGAGCCGATCCTTGCTGGCTAGCTTGAAGCCGAGGGCCGCGAGCTGATCCGGATGGTGGTGGAGCACATTCTGACCTGCCTCCGGAGCCACGACCCAGCCATCTCGCTAGCCCCCGTGGTCGATGGTCCAGTGGCAGAGATGGAGGCCTCTGCTCGAGAAGGCGTGCGGGACGTCGTCGACTTCGTCGCTGCTTACTTCAAGCGTGAGCCTACAGATTTCGGAGCTGGGCCATCACACCAGTAGTACTTTTGTTTTTTTTGTAGATGTAAAAACATTGTACTTGTTGAAATTTTAAATAAAAGAAAATTTCAAGTTAGTTATTTGTCAGTTGTTGTGGTTTGCGGTATGCAGCACCCCAGCGCCCTAGCCCCCTAGTACATAGGTTCAGTTGTTAGCACCTATCTGCCATTAGAGCTGAAGAAGACACTCCGGACCCCCGTATGAGGTTGAGCAAGCATCCTTGGGCATAGGTGTAGCATAAATTGCAACTCGAACGAGCGACTTATTCCCTGTATAGCAGAAAAAACTACCGAGAGGAAAATCAAACTCGCTTGTATGGCAGTAATGATACTGCAACTTAGCTGTTTGACGCATGCAGAATCGATCCGTGATGTCTAGCTCAAAGCGAACGCTCCGGGCCCCCTGGGAGACAGGCTCAGTTGTTTTGAGTCTGTCTACCACCGAGACTGGACCTCGATCTGCATGCAGTCTTAAAGCGGATGCCGGGACCCCCTGGTAGGTAGGCTCGATGGTTTGAGGCTAGCTACCACCAGTCTAGGCCTAATCTGCATACCACTCAAGGTCGAAGCTAAGTAGCAGGCCCGCAGGACTTATTCTGAACCAGCCCCCAAGCTAGTATGAGGTCCGAGACTCCGGATGCGCAGGTCCAGGCAGCACGATGCTTGTTACAGAGTGGTGGAGTGTGTAGGCTTAGGGTACGGAACCAGGCTAAGGTGCTACACAGGGCTCCGGACCATTCTAGGAAATAAACACGACTTTACCGGACCTGGCTCCGTCGTTCCAGATCCCTCCCAAGCAGTGGGTGAGGTCATTCTGTCGTACTCGATCCTTTGAGATATGGAGCTGGACCTGCCGTGTAGGACTTAGAAAGCCAACCCTTGAGCTAGAACGAGGTCCGGGCCCCTAATTACCCCGCTCCGGGTACTAGAGCACTAGTTACAGGGTGGTGGAGCGTGTAGGCTTTGGGTACGGAACCGGCTAAGCGGCTACACAAGACTCCGGACCACCCCAGGAAACAAGCACCCCCCTCTCCAAAGTGGGTCCCTAGGGGTTCAGACCCCTGTCCCAGCAGCAAAGGGGGTCTGGACCTGTACGGCAGTCCAGCAACTCAATACAGATCTTAGCTGTAGCGACAAGAGTGGAAGTCCGCGCGGGGGTTAGAAAGGGAAAAGCTCGAGAATCGAAATGCGAAATAAAATTTGACACAAAGACAGAACTGGGAGGAAATCTTTCGTTTGCAACTTGATATACATGGCTTGCGCGATAGATGCCAGAGGCCGGGTTTATGAGGGCGTACCTCTACCGCTCTGGGCCGCGCATTAATGCTAGCCGACGGTGCGATGGATACCAGAGGCCGGGTTTACGAGGACGGACCCCCACCGCTCTGGGCCGCACGCTAATTCTATCTTATTACAAAGGAAAAATTCATTTCTCTACACTGCTTAAGTGTAAAACTTACGCAGATGCTCTATATTCCATGGGTTGGGTAGCGGCACCCCAACTTCTGTGGCAAGGCGAACGCATCCAGGCCGGCATACTTCTATAACCTTAAAGGGCCCCTCCCAGCTGGGGGAGAGTTTCTAGAGCCCTGCTCGGTTCAGGATCCGCCTCAGGACGAGGTCGCCAGCCCGGAGCTCCCTACTGTGCACGAACCATTGGTGATAGCGCCTGAGCGCCTGGTTGTAGCATGCTTTTTGGATTGTTGCTCGCCACCTTCGTTCGTCAACGAAGTCCACATCGTCACACCGCAGCTGTTCCTGCATGGATTCGTCAAAAGCCTGGACCCGTGGTGAGCCCAGGTGATTTTCCGGGGGAAGGCATGCTTCAGCCCCGTAAACCAGGAAGAATGGGGTCTCCCCGGTGGCTCGGCTGGGTGTGGTCCGGTTGCCCCATAGTACGCACAGAAGCTCATCAACCCATTTGGCACCATGCTTCTTCAAGAAGTTGTAGGTGCGGGTCTTGAGTCCCCTGAGGATCTCTGCATTCGCTCTCTCGACCTGTCCATTGCTGCGGGGATGTGCCACGGACGCAAAGCATAGCTGGATGCGGTTTGGGACACCAAATCTGCACACAATGGAGTTAAGGAATGCGACTGCTGATTTTTTGGTGATGTTCACCACAGGGGTAACCTCCAGCCATTTTGTGAATTTGTCAATGGCGACGTAGAGGAACCGGTACCCGCCGACGGCCCGGGGGAACAGCCCCAGGATATCCACGCCTCATACAGTGAATGGCCATGAGGGCGGGATCATTTGCAGAGCTTGAGCCGGTGTGTGTATTTGCTTTGCATGGAACTGGCATGCTTTGCAGGACCTTACAAGCTCAGCCGCTTCTTAGAGTGCGGTCGGCCAGTGGAAGCCATGCCGAAAGGCCTTGCCAACAAGCGTGCGAGATGAGGAATGACTTCCACACTCGCCTCCATGGATCTCCGCGAGCAACTCGTGGCCCTCTCCCTTTGAAATGCACCGCATGAGGATACCATTGGCGCCACGGCGGTAGAGATCCCCTTCTACCACCACGTAGTGTTTAGCCAATCGTACTATGCGCTCAACGGACACATCGTCATCAGGGAGGATATTGTCTTTCAGGTAGTCCCGGATCTCGGAGATCCATGCATCGGGACCTCCCTGAGCAGGTGGGAGTGGCTCTATGAGGTCTCCAGGATCCTCAACAAAGCACACAACTCAGGGCGGGCACCACAGGTGGAATGCCGCCGGGACCGCTAGCTTCGAGGTGCTAGCTTAATCCCCTACACCCAGTTCGGCAGGCTGGGCGGTAGGTCTCAGCAACCGTCTTTTGAAGATGCCCTCGGGCACGGATGCCCAGGTAGATGCCCTCGCGGAGAGATCATCTGCTGCTGAGTTGAGTTCGCGGGGAACATGTTGTAGTTCCAAGGCGTCGAAGTCCTTCTCGAGCTTCCTCACGTGGATGAGGTATGCCGCGAGCTGGGGATTGTTGCAGCTGCAATCCCCTCGGACCTGCTTGATGATTAGTTGAGAATCTCCCTTCACCAGAAGCTGCCGGACCCCCAGAGACAGGGCTTGTGTCAGGCCAAAGATCAGAGCTTCCTACTCCGCCATGTTGTTGGTGGCCTTGAACTCAAGGTGCACCATGTACTTCAGCTGATCTCCGTTTGGGTCGATGAGGACTACACCAGCTCCAGCCCACGGCTTGCGGATGGACCTGTCGAAGAAGAGTGTCCAGTGGGGCTCGGTGAAGACTGGTGTCCTGACTTCCGGCTCCGAGGGTCCGGTGTTGAGGTCCGGACCCCCAGAATTGCTTGGGGAAGGAGTCCATTCCACTATGAAATCAGCCGGGATTTGGCTTTTGACTGCATGGCAAGGCTGGAAGTCCAGCTGGAACTCAGCCAACTCTGCTGCCCATTTGGCGATGTTGCCCGTGGCGTTGGAGTTGTGCAAGATCGCTCTTAACGGGTAAGAGGTCACTACGACAACTCGGTGTGCCTGAAAGTAGTGGCGCAGTTTCCTGGATGCAAAAAATATGGCATAGATAAGCTTATGCGTCTCAAGATACCTGGCCTTTGCCTCGTGGAGGACTTTGCTGATGTAGTAGACTGGCTTTTGGATGGTCCGTACCCTGGCGACCGGGTCCGGCTCGCCCTTATCCACCACGTCAAGTCCTTGGGCCCCAGTGGTTCTGGGTTCCCACTGGGACGAGGCTCCTCCGGACCCCCTTGTCCGGGGTCCGGACCTTCAGACAGAGGAGTGGCTGCCGGACCCCCATGTCTGGGGTCCGGCTTACCATCCTTGGCCGGGGAGACCCTGGTGTCCCCCAGGCGAGCTTGCTCCGTCCTCTCGGCGACCAGCACCATGCTGACCACCTCTGCCGACACAGCAAGATACAAAAACAATGTCTCACCTGGCTCTAGAGCCACCAATACCGGCAGTGAGGTAAGGTGCTGCTTCAGCTCTTGGAAGGCTTGTTCAGCCTCTTCAGTCCAAGAGAATGGACCGGACCTCCTTAATAGCTTGAAGAAGGGGAGGGCCCTCTCAGCCAGCCTCGATATGAAGCGGCTAAGAGCGGCCAGAGATCCAGTAAGCTTCTGGATGTTCTTGATGCGGCCAGGAGGCCTCATCACCATGATCTTGGCTGGGTTTGCCTCGATGCCTCGATGTGAGACCAGGAAACCCAGCAGCTTCCCTGCCAAGACGCCGAAAATGCACTTCTCGGGATTCAGCTTCGTGCGCGTGGCGCATAGTCGGTCGAAGACGAGGGACATGTCCTCAACTAGGGTTGACCCTACCTTAGTTTTGACCACAATGTCATCAGCATACACCTCAACAATATCTCTAATTAGATTACAGAAAATTTTATCCATAGCTCGTACAAACGTGGGTAAGGCATTTCTCAGACCATATGGCATGACAATATAGCAATACAGTCCATCCACTGTTACAAAAGCAGTATGTTTCCTATCCTCTCTAGACATCTGAATCTGGTGGAAACCAGAGTATGCATCTAGGAAAGACAAAAGGTCACACCCGGAGGTGGAGTCCACGATCTGATCGATACGTGGAAGAGGATAGGGGTCTCTAGGATATACCTTGTTGAGGCTGGTATAGTCGATGCACATCCGAAGCTTCCCATTGGCCTTCGGGACAACAACCGGGTTGGCCAACCACTCGGGGTGGTGGACCTCCTCGATGAAGCCAGCGTGTAGCAGCTTGCGGACTTCTTCTCGGATGAAGTTCTACCGCTCCACGGACTGCTTCCGAGGTTTCTGGCGTACCGGCGTGGAGTCGGGGTAGATCCTCAGATGGTGCTCGATCACTTCCCTGGGGATCCCAGGCATCTGTGACGGTTCCTAGGCAAACACGTCCACATTTGCCCAGAGGAAAGTGATGATCGCGTCTTCCTATTTCTCCTCCAGGTTCCCCGCGATGCGGGTGGTCCTGGAGGAGTCCGCTCCGATCTGCACAATCTTTACCGGAACATTGTCCGGATCAGACGGCTGAACCCTAGGTGCCTTTGCAGGCACCCTGGCTTGCGAGGTGGATGGGTCCTCCTCGGAACGTGCAGCCTCTGCCACTAGAGCATGCAGTCTCTCAACTGCAGCGACGGCGGCGGTGCGGTCGCCCCGCACGGTGAGGACACCGGCAGGGGAAGGCATCTTCAGGACCAAATACCCGTAATGGGCAATGTCCATGAAGCGGTAGAGAGCCGGCCGGCCAATGATGGCATTGAACGGGAGGTTCACCTCCGCAACATCGAACTGGACGCTCTCTGTGCGGAAGTTCTCCTCGGTCCCGAACGTGACCGGTAGAGTGATGCTCCCCAGAGGGAACACCGGATGTGGGCCCACTCCGGAGAATGAGCGAGAGTGAGTCAGCTTGGACTCCAGGATTTGCAGCTGCTTGAATGCTGCATAGCTGATGACGTTGAGGCCGGCCCCACCGTCTATCAGCACGTGATAGAGCCTGATGTTGGCTATGACAGGGGCGGTGACTAGAGGTAGTACACCGGCCCCGGCCATGTTCTCCGGGCAATCAGATGGCCTGAAAGAGATGGTGGTGTTCATCCACCTGTGGTGCGGCACCGCCTTCGGGACCCCCGGCTTCACCGAAAGGACCTCTCGGCGAAGGGTCTTCACGTCCCGCCGGGAGACAAGCTCCCAGCTTCCGTCGTACATTACGTACAGCTTTTTGCGGCGCTCTTCGTTGTCGGAGTCGGAGTTGTCGTGGCGGTAAATGCCCTTCAGCTCCCTAGCAGGGGATTGGTACCCCAGCTCCTTTATCCCGGCAGCGGTCTCGCTGTCGGAGGCTTTCTCCTTGCCAGACCGCTGGCGAGGAGGGGGTAATCCGTCCTTGGAGGACTGCTCACGCCGCCCACTGACCCGCTTCGCGAGTTTCTGGATCTCGCGGCAGTCAGCTGCACTGCGACTGGACCGTCGGGATGTGGCTCCTCGCGACTCCGGTTCCTGTTCTTCTTTTTCTTGCCACCGCCCTAGGCGGTAGCCCCGGAGCCACCAGCCTTGGCGGCTCCGCCTTGGGGGGCTGAGTGCCATGCGCGGCCCTCAGCGGCCCTAGCACCCTTGTCAGCCAGGGAGAAAAGCGTGGTAACGCTTTCCACATCGTGCGTCGCCAGTTTCTCGAGCATCTTCTCATCACGTACCCCCTGGCGGAAAGCAGTGATAATAGATTCATCAGAGATACGAGGAATGGTGCCCCGTACCTTGGTGAAGCGCGAGATGAATGCTCGGAGCATCTCTCTGGGTTTCTGCCTCACAGCGTGGATGTGAGCCTCCACACCATGCTGCTGGTACGCACTGGCGAAGCTCGCAGTGAACCTCGCACAGAGCTCCTCCCAGGACTGAATCGTCCTAGGTGTGAGGTTCATGAACCAAGTCCGGGCTGGCCCAGTCAAGGCTACATGAAAGTAGCTCGCCATGACGGCATCGTTACCACCAGCTGCTGTGATGGCGGTAACGTACACCTGCAGGAATTCTGACGGATTAGTGGTACCGTCATACTTCCCCGGCAGGTGTGGGCGGAACTTGGACGGCCATGCCACCGCGCGGAGGTGATCCGCCAGCGCAGCGCAACCCACCCCAGCCACCGGAGTGCCCGCTTGTATCCGGGCGTTCACCGGAGGCTTGGGTGCCGCTGCATCCAAGTCGGCGTTGAGGTTGCGGCCCTCAATATTGAGGCGGCGTTCTCGCGCCCTTTCCACGGAGATGCGGGCGTCCTCACTCGCACGCCTGCGGTTGAGCTCCGCCCGCAGGTCTTCTGTTCGTGCGCCCCTTATGGTGGGGGAGCGCACGGACGCCGACGCACCGCCCTGGCGCCGGTGGTAGGGTACCACCGCATTGCCAGGCGGAGGTCGTTGCCCAGTCCTTGCAGAACTGGGGGAGGCCTGAGCCAGATGGAGGAGACGATCAACGTCGTCCCGCCACTGCCTCATGGCATTTGGCGAGGCTGCAGCAGCCGGAGGGTTGCGAAGCAACTCCCTAGCTGCTGCCTGCGCTCCGCCGCTCGCAGCTTGTGAGGGGGCCCTTGACGGGCGCCCTGACTCTTGCCGATGTGCAGCGCGCGCCGCCGCCGACGGTGGCTGCTCCGCGGGCACGGTTGCCCCTGGAGCAGGGAGGCGAGAGGCATGTGGCGTGGATGACGCCACACCCTCCGTCATCTCCACGTCGTCGTCGTGGTGGGAGTGCTCAGCCACCCGAACCATGGAGATGAGCAAGAGATGAACTAAAACCAACTAAATTCCCCTACCTGGGGCGCCAAATGTCGTGGTGTGCAAACCCACAGCCGGGTGGCGTAATGCACCCGCCTAAGCCCAGAGGGTGAGTACTCGGGGGTTAGCTAGGACTAGTTCAATCTCGTTGGGAGAACACGATGAACACAACAGGTTTTGAGTGGTTCGGGCCGCCGGAGAGTAATACCCTACGTCCACTGTGTGTTGTATTGCTTGTGTTGTCAAGCTGAGTCTGAGGATCTCAGAGCCCTCCTGTGTGCAGCGAGCGCCTCCCTTTTATATCTCAAGGGAGGCGCGTACATGGCCGTTGGGCCTCCGACAAGTGGGCCCAATCGATGTAGTATAAAATAACATACTGTTTATACATTATGGCGTTGCAGGCGAAGGAGATCCCATTCCTGGATTTCCTTGCTCTGCCCGCGGGAATCCTCCGTCCAGCATATCCATACCCTGTCTTGTCGAAACGGCGCCAGGGTGTAGCTTGCGGCGTTGTCTGCAGCGTAGCTGAACGGGACGTGTAGCTTACGGTGTAGGCGGCATGATGAAAAAGTGCCGTGCCGTCGTATCCATTTAATGCGGCAGACGGGCTCTGTGCGGATGCGGCGCATGCGGCTGCACTGTATACCTCGGTAATATGCGGTCTACAGTGAGGCCTGACAAAGGCTGCCCCACGTGCCGCGGCGGCAGAGCACGCCTCAACCACCCGCATTGAATGCGGTGGGTGGGCGAGTCTCCCAGAGGAAGACCCGCGCCCGCACCTGCGGGACACGTGACGGCTCCGGACCCCCCCGGCGGTATGTTGGTTCTACGCATGTGGGAGGTCCGGATGGACGCGGGAGGTCCCGGACCCCTATTGGGGGTCCGTGGCCTCGGCTGTTGGCTCGGAGCCTCCCTCCTCAGGGACACGTGGCGTCTCCGGACCTGTCCCGGAGCGAGGAGCGGGTCCGGGGCCATTGACCCGGTGAGGTAAGAGTCTGACCCGTGGGGCCCGGCTGCTTCGCCCATTATGGTGTAGTTACGGATGACTACACGAGTTCTGTCTTACTGCAGTAGAAGTGGGTATCCCTGCTACAAGGTACCAATACTTTTGTTTAATGGGAATGAGGAAAAGTATATTGTATTAGAGGTCCACATGTAGTGGTTGAAAACTCCTGTTTGTGCAATTACTTGGGCACCTGACCAGGGATGCTTGTCCATGATGATGCGTTCCAAATCATAATGTTGTTCTTACAGTTCGGAAGACGACTGAGCCTTTATTTGCAGTTCTAAGCGGAACCATTGCTTTCCATAAACAGCTCCGTCGATTCTCACAGGTATAGCCCGATCGATCTAGATGAGCCCAACAGAAATCTATCTATTATTTTATTATTTGGCCAATAAACGGAGCCTCCACTCCGCTCTCAAGGCCTAGAAATTCCCACGTTAATCAGAAAAAAATAGAAAAATAAAAATTACCCACCACTGCCATTATAATAAAATTAGCCCAAAATACCCCGTGTCTAATTAAAAATCACCCACCAATGCCATTATGAAAAATTAAATATAAAATATCATTTAGCTATTTATCAGTTACAAACATATACTATTAATAAAAACTAAAGCTAACAACAATTAATCAAAATAAAATGAAAATAAAAATAATCATATGCATAATATTATTAAAGCTCAATAAATCAAATTGTTATTATAGATAGATCATATTTGAATTGTTTTAACCAATAATAAGATATAATTTACATTAATGAACAAAGTGATGTATGGTAAAAAGTAGTAATCTTTAAGTAAGGATAGAACGACATGCATATTTTTAAATTTTCAATATTAGCCGCGCAAATGTGCGGACTATACGCCTAGTTACTTACTAATGACGGTAGGATGAATTGAACCACGTAGGTTTCTCCGATCCATTTCGTCTTGCTTTATCGTCTAGTGGCGCTTTGCGGCGGTGTTTACGGCAATGAAAACAAAGGATGCTGACGTAGGGAAAGGTAAAGAGCTAGGAAAGATGGTTTAAGCTCGTGCTCCGAATTCATCATCAGGAACGGGCCGGGTCGAGAATAATCGAAGAAGGCTGTCACGTCAGGATCGACCGATCGAGCCTCCCCGGAGGCCCGGATCACCAGGCGATGGCGATCCATCATGCCGCGCGCCGGGCGCTCGGCTCCACCGGCGGCAGTTACCAGCACGTACGTCAAACCAAACCACGCCCCATCGATCGCGATCGAGCCTCCCAAATCCCAAACCGCCTTGGGAGAGCCCAGGCTGCAGTTGTCTCTCGCGACGCCGATCCGCTCTGCCCGTGGGTTTCGCTGCCAGTTGCCGCGCGCGCCATCATCTCGCCCGCCCGGGTTTCACTCCTCTTGCGCTAGCGAACGGCCCCCGGCGGCCGCCAGGAATCCCGTCCCGAAGAGAGAAACGGAGCACGAAAACGAGCAAGATATCATGGTCCGCCAGCCGAGCGTCGTCTCTCGTGTCTGGCCTCTGGCGTGCCACTGCGTGCCCCATGCAAAGCCAGCAGAGAGCCATCGTCACAGGATCGGAACAGCGTTTCTTTCTTTTTTTTGTAAAAAATGCAGCGTTTCTGTTTCGGACTGAAAGCATCTTTCTACCGAAAGCTGAGCATCTTTTGGCGAGCTTTTACCATCGCTGGTACTTTGTGGAACGTTTTGTATCACGTGGAACGTCTCCAAGAAATGCTCGACCTGCTGCTTTCATTCCTGGAACGTTATTACGTTTTACTAGTAGTACTACATCACAAGTAGCGCCTTGGGAGCCAAGCTACTCGCGTTTGGCGTGTCACCGCCCGAACCGGAGCCTCGTCACATGATAGAAAGCCTCTTTTCGATCGGCCAACGTTTACTGCCATGATATAATAATAGGTAGCGTCTTCTAGAAATGCTCGGCATGCACCTTTTTATTATGGTTTACTATATTTTTTCCCTTTCAGAAATTATAATGTTTTTTTCTTCGGTAAAAGAGGAGGAATCTTGGAGGTAAACCTGAATTGTTTATATCGCGGTAACAAAAAATCACTGGGTTCGGCAGGCTGGAGCTGGAGGCTGTAGTTGGAATGGTGTGAGAGAAAGATATTATTAGACTGACTGGAGCTGGAATTGGTGGCTGGAGTAGTGTGAGAGAAAATTATTGTAGCGCTGGAGGCTAGAAACCAGCCGAACGGAGTGAAAAAAGACCGCCGAAGCGACGAGGAGCCACGATCCGGAGCACCGCGGCGCAGCACACGCCCAGGCGAGTAGGCGACACGGCAGCGGGGGGTAGCGGGCCCCACCGCAGCTATCTCCTTTGATGTCACTGTCCCGTAGCGCGTCAGCGTGGCTCCCAATTATAAGTTGGGTGGCCAGCTACCATCTTCCCATCTCCGTCCCCCTCCACTCCCACCTCCCTCCCTCTGCGAGGGGCAAAGCAAAGCAAGCCGCAAAGACCCCCTCCTCCTTTCCACACCCCACGCCTCGTCACTGTGCCGCCCGTGCCCTCCCGTCCCACCACCAATAATCCACCACCCCCACCCCGCTGCAGCGGCGATGTGCGGCGGCGCCATCCTCTCCGGCTTCATCCGGCCGTCCGGGCCGGCGGCCAAGAAGCAGCAGCAGCAGCTACTGCAGCACCAGCCCCGCCGGGTCACGGCCGACTTGCTGTGGCCGGGGCCCGGCAGGAAGGGAGCCCCCGTGGGGGATGACTTCGAGGCCGACTTCCGCGAGTTCGTGCGCGGGCTCGGCGAGGACGACGGCGCGGACGCCGCCGGCGACGACGGGGTCCAGGAGGTCCCCCCGCCGGAGCCGGCGATGTACGCCTTCGCCGCCGCGGCCAAGGCGGCGACCCCCGCAGTTGGTGAGGACCGCATTAAACTCGCTACCCCTTTTTATTTGTTTCGTTTCCTTCTGTGCTGGCACACACCCCGCTTAGACGGCCGGGCGAAAGAACGATGCCTCTTTTGGTGGGCTGTTTCTCGATCTCCTATCCTATGGTTGTTGAGTTCCATTCCATGGAGCTGCAGCCAGACAGGGCGTACGGCTGCAAGACCAAAATCCTATCTCTTGGCTACTCATGCAGCGGCTAGACGGACTTTTGTCCTAGAATCTGCTGCATGAGTAATTTCTAGTACTATATGTCTGTAATGGCATAGTATGCTACAAATGGAGAAGGTATTTGGTGTAGCTCTTAAGATAGTTCACGTGCTTTGCTCTGTCGTGTGTCTCGATTGCTAGAACCGGGTTTGATAAGCCTGGTAGATTTAAGGCTTTAATTTTTTAATTTATGATTCTACATAAGTGATCTACTGTGCAGTTATAGAAACAAGTAGTTGTCATGCAAAGGTATCTTGAGAATAGACGATTTATTCCGATTAGGGATCTTACAGCGATTGTATCATATCTAGTTAATTTCCAGTGAGGAATAGGTTCCGGAATCTGGAATTCTTCCGTATTAACTGTATCTCATTGTTGATGTTAGATGCAGGTTAACCTTCTTTTCCTGTCAAATTTTCTTTATAAGAAAAATATAGGTTTACAGTATTTGATGGTCAAGAGAGAAGGATTCGAGTGCTTTTAATTCACATGAACTTAATTCTTAAGTGTAAATTGTTAAAAGCGACATCTTAAATTGCGCCTTAGTACTATATATATTGTTGATGATGATCCATTCATGCTAGATGTGGAAGGTGTAAATTATCTGAAGATTTAATTTCCTGAATTTGCGACACAAAAGGGGACATCATATCTAACATGTAACTGGTCTATTATCATAAATAATAGATTGATCAACTACTTCTGTCCTTACAAAACTTGCATGCCTATTCCATATGTTTTATTGAGACGAACTGATAGGTGCTCTTTATATAGATGGTGTGATGACTCCAAAGACTGTTCAACATGATGAACCTACTGCTACCTCAGCAAAGCGCAACCGGAAGAATCAGTACAGGGGGATCCGCCAGCGTCCCTGGGGCAAATGGGCGGCTGAGATCCGAGACCCTAGCAAGGGTGTCCGTGTTTGGCTTGGAACTTACAACACGGCTGAGGAGGCCGCAAGGGCATATGACGCTGAAGCTCGAAAGATTCGTGGCAAGAAGGCAAAGGTCAATTTTCCTGATGAAGCACCAGATGCTCAGAAATCAATCCTAAAGCCAACTACTGCCAATCCAACAAAGCTTACTCCTCCACCAAAGGCCTGTGCTGGTGAGACTTTCAGTAATCTGAACAATGGAGACAATGATTTGTTTGCAATGTTTGCCTTCAGTGACAGTAAGGTGCCTGTGAAGCCAGCTGAGGGTGCCAGTTTCCTCCCTGCAGTGAAACCTCTTGGGTCCACTAAGAGATCTGCGGAGAACATGCTCTCTGACCAGAGCAGTAACTCATATGGCTCTTCTGACTTTGGGTGGGACGATGAGACCATGACCTCAGACTACACTTCGGTCTTTGCTCCCAATAATGCTGTGGCAGCATATGCCAATCCCGCTTACCTGCAAGGTGAAGCATCAAAGAGAATGAGGAACAATTATGGTGTAGCTGTGCCTCAGGGAAATGGTGCACCCAATCTCGCACGAGGCATGTCTGGTTTCGATCCTGAGATGAACTATTTGCCATTGCCTTATGTTGAGAGCAGCTCAGACACATCAATGGACAGCCTTCTGCAAAATGATGCTCCACAGGACGGGGCTAGCAGTGGGGATCTCTGGAGCCTCGATGAACTGCTCATGGCAGCTGGTGCTTATTGAGAGGACCATGGTTATTGACATTGCGGCGCTTTGCTGCGGAAAAATGTAAGTCCTCCTTACTGCCCATTTTGGTTTCCCTGCATACTTCTTGGACAATTATTTCTGTTGCTTGTGGACTATCTCAAGATTCATTTTGTTTCCATGTCAGGTCAGTTGCCTATGGTGATGCTGAAGAGCCAGTTATGTCCGCTATATTTCGTCGCGGATCGTACCGTAGCTATATCTGTTAGATTTGAATGTGCTTCTGCCGTGGAACTCTATGACAATGTTTATAGTATGGTACTGTATGCAAGCTTGAGACTGATTCAATAACTACCATGCCACATGTCTGCTGTACTGTAATGCGCGTACTGCTTGCTATGTACTATATGGTGTGCTTTATATTGCAACACTCTTGGTCTGGAAGCACTTGGTCTCGCTGTCTACGCAATATTTCTTTTCGGGAAACGTTTGGTGCCGGCTAAAGCTGACGATATGTGGCACCAGAAATCCAGAGAGATCCAGAAGACCTAATCAGGCTTGCAGTTGTTGATGTGAAGGCTTGTTTGTCTCACTCGATCAGCTCTTTGCTGAGAATAAATGAATAAGCTCGCGTTAGATTCCGGCTGGGGTTTGTTTAAGGGCCACTGGTCAAGGCATTAGCTGAACCTGGGCAGGTTCTGTGCTATGTTTTTATGCATGAGACATTTTTTATGTTGAGAGATAGCTACTGGAACAGATGATTGTACTATCTTGGACTGCGACTGAGAAAGGTGGTGAACTGCACACTGGGGTTTTGCTTTTCTAGCTAGGTTGGCACTGAGCTCTACAGCCACAAAGTCGTACTATGAGTTTTTTAAGACCAAAAACAAAATATTGAATTTACTTGTAGCAGTTACATATTAACAAATCTTTTTCACCTTACATGCCTAGTGATGATCTTTTGAGCAAGTGCCAATATTAATTATGACGCTGAACAAAATTCAGGCTCCAAGGGAGAGTCGTTTCATCCCTGATTTCTTGTAAGATTAATTTGAATGGAAAACTAGGGAGCAAATTGGCCAACTTGGGCATGTTGCTATGGTTGCTATTGCTTGTGCTGTCAGCTGTGGTCCTCAAGGAATTATTGCCATGGCGTCAGTGACAGAGGCTGCTCATTTTAGCTCGGTGCACTGCGGTTGGATCCCGAGCTTTCTCTGGCCACCATCCCAAGTGGGTCTCTGGGAGAACTTAACTCCAACCTCGGATCGTCGAGGGCAATAATTTGCGTGGAGACGTCTAAACCTCTTCCATTTGTAAGTGTAACACTCAACTATGAAACCATCACTAGGCAAGCGTGACGTTTCGACTTATGATGATCTCAAATAATAGCTATGAAATCGTCCAATGGCCAAATTGATGCAAATTTCCTTCCTATTAATATAACAGGCAGTTCTCCTGCCGGTTCTGTTTGAATTTTTTTTTGATATTAATAGCCTATATATACGCCTATTTGTGTGAACATTTTTCCCCCTCTAATTTTGATGGTCTCGTCACAAGTTTTTTCTTCCACATGTTGCCATCCATTTCATCACCTTTGTTGATGCAGCAAAATATTTTTAACACATTAAAGGCCAAGAGAGAGAGAGAGAGAGAGAGAGAGAGAGAGAGAGAGAGAGAGAGTACCAAAAGTCCATAGCAGACAAGGTAATTAATAGGATGCAGATTGAAATTTTTTGTGTAAACATGAGGATTAATGTTTGAGAGGGTTGTACATATATGGACCCTTCTTTTCTACTCGTGTCATCGAAGCCTCTGTCATGACGACACCACCACTCATCAGATTGCAAACGGCCACATACAATGGCTGAATTCAGGAAGGTACGACCCTTGAGAATTGTGGACCGGATCGGAACCTCGACTCGAGGCCAATCTATAAGCATGCAACTGACAGCTCGGAAGCTCCATTGGGGTTGGATATTTTGCTGGATCGTCATGAGACCAAAACCTCACATCAGACCTGCTTGAGATGCCCGATCACCATCCAGGCGGACGACGACGGGACAAAAACGTCGCGGCCTAGAGCACAGGAGGCCGTGCCCTACTGCCCGCGATGTGCCGATGTGGCCATCCAGCACTCGGCGCGCGGAAAAGGACCGCAACGATCGGTTCATCTCATTTGATTGGCATGGATCCCACTCCCCCCTCAGGTTCAATGAACTCAACCTCCGATCCCTCTCTCTCTTTCTCTAATTGCACTGGTAGGGTTCTCTCCTTTTTGCCGAGCGAGGATGCGAACGAAACAAGGAACAATATAGTAATAATTTCCTTGCACGAACGAGACGGACCCCTTGCATCTAATCTATCGGGTGCCATGCATTCAGTTGTCAGGAAAATATAATGATATGGTTTTGCTAGTGGTTGCCCGGCCGAAACAATTCTGTCCAAAGTTTTTTTGTTCCTTTTTGGAACGAAGTGGCGGATCAGCTAGGGAAATAGCGATGATTCGTTGGGGTCGACCTTCCATGAGCACTTGAGCAGAACAAGCAAGTGGATGAACAACTTAGCAACGGCAAAGATGCATGTGCATATAGATTCCGGCGCTCCAAATCCTCTGCGAGCTTCCTGCTTAAGTACGTGCTCCATGCGTGGTTGGGTTAGATACGGCCTGGATGTGTTAATTATTAGAGCAGGGTGACCAACGCCCGGGCCGGGTTGCAAAAGTCGCCCGGGTTAGTTTGTCGTGTAGCGAGTAGCTAGCCTGGCGGATTACCCCTCTTCTCTCCCCGTTTCCCTTGAGATCACCTGGGATTCGATTACCTAGACAAACATACAAGAAGGCGTACTATATGCACTAAACAAGCTCAGATTGGCAGGTCATTATATTGGATGTTTCTTAATTAACCTTCTCGTCAACAACTAATGAACTAAGCCAATCCCTAGTACACTGCATCCGGCCCTGCAGGCTGCAGCTCCTCTTTATTCCCGGCTCCTCCCACATGTAGGTGGTCAAGGACCAACTTGCAGCCAGCATTGTTTTATCGGCGCTGCATGCTCATCGGCTTAATCAGATACGTGCACCACTCAGCATATATATTGTAGTAATTTTCGAAGCGTAGATGCTCTTCGCCGGCCGTCAAGTGTTACGCATCAATTTAATTTGCAGGCATCATCGGAGCAGAGACCTGGTTTGTCTTCACGTTCATGCGCCCACATTTCAACTTGAATTTTCTTCTCTCCGCCGTCAGTTAGTCTACTATCTGACGTGCTTGATTGGGTGCAGGAAGGTTGTTGCGACTTCCTGGCACTACTAGAAAATGGCACATTCATCCCTAAATGTTAGTATCGGGTGCACTTTAGTCCGGTACTAAAGCTCAATTTAGTACCGGGCAGTAAACACAGTGCTCCTGAGAGCTGAATAGTACCGACTGGAACCACCAGCCGGTACTAAAAGAAATCACTGACGTCGAGAGATAATTATTTAGTATCAGTTGGTGGCTTTAGCCGGTACTAAATAACACCAAAAAAATTTAGTACCAGGTAGAGACACCACCCGATACAAAAAAATATGCCATTAGTACCGGACGGAGCCCCCGTACTAACACGACAATGTGCAAAAAAATCTTCTGACGAGAGCCAGGAGCGGCCTTGTCTCTTCCCCTTCCCCTTCTCCTTTTTAATCTCGTCTCTTCTCTCAGTCTTCTCCCCCAGATCCATTCTCTCCTCTCTCTCTCTAGAGCAGGCCTCGGCGTGGAGGCCCCCAGCCGGTCGCGGCAAGGCGGCGGAGGCGTGTAATATCCCAAAAAATCACCAAATTAAATCACGCGCTAAATTTATTTTTCAAAAGTTTTTCGTCGTTGAGCTCAAATCATTTTTCCCCCTTCCTGTGCCGCGCACACCGCGACGCCGCGACGCCCGCGCCACGCCACGGCCGCCTGCCCAAGCGCCACACGCGTTCCACGCGGTCCCGAAGCTCGCCGCGCCGCCCGCTGGTCAGTACCACCACCGCCTTCCTGTGCCTGCCCTCGCCGCCGGCCACGCACACGCGCGCACTGCTCGCACAGCGCCGCCGCCTCGCCGCTCGAGCCGCTCAGCGACAAGCACAGCGCCCAGGGCCCCTCCACGTGCTCGTCCTCCTCGGCGCACCGCTCGAGCCATCCTATCACCCGTATCGCCACCGCGAATCGCGCCGCCGCTCCACGACGCCGCAACGACTCCAAGTGCCATTAATGGCCGTCCTCGGAGCTCGCGAGCCGGCCACCTGCCCCGCCCTCTCCCGGCCTATAAGTAGCACCTTCGCGCAGCTCTCGGCCACCATCACCGCCTCCGCCACCGCGTGCCTTCCTTCCCAGCCCGCAGCGCCGCCGCCACGGTCGGCTCTGCTGCTCGCCACCCGCCGCCGTAGGCCGACCTCCTCGCTCCATCCTAGCCCAAGGAGAGGAGAGCAGTAGGGTGCCCTCGCTTCCCTCGTCATTTTCCCCTAGCCCTAGCCGCCACCGGGACCCTGCAGCGCCGCCGCCGTGGCGCCGCCTCTACGGGCCGCCACTCCTCAAATCGAGGAGGGGAATCGATTCCCCGTACACCCCTCCTCCTTTCCCCCTCCTTCCCGGCTGCCGCAAGCCCCAGGGCCGCCGGCGCCCAGCACCCCCCCTCCTCTGTTCTGCGCGTGAGGAGGAAGAAGGAGGGCACATTTGCCAAAACCCCCCTCCCCTTCCCTCTATTCTATAAAGAGCCCTTCCACTCTTTTGACTTTTTGCAAAAGAATCCTTGCCCTTTATTATATTCCAAAATAAATCCTTCCCCCATAAAAGCATATTTCTAAATAAACCCCTGACTTTTTTCATAATAACCCGGGTATTTTCTAAAATACCAATCAAGCCCCTGACTTCTCAGAAATAATTACAAACAGGTCCCTGACTCCTTATGTAACCCCTAAACCTCTCTATAACCTATCATTTCATGAGCCAAACAATCTCCAATCGATCTGAAACTTTACCACGCCATTTCTAACAAAGTTTTGGCCATGCCATTAGGAAACCGCCAAAAAATATCACTCCTATCTCCATATCTTAATTGTTTCTGATTCGAGCTCAACGATAAAATCTTTATTTCTTTTTCTTAATTGTGTGTTTGTTTGTATAAGTCGTAGATCACGGTGCGAGCGAGGGAGAACCCGTTGACGAGCAGTACTGCGAGCAAGTGAACGAGGACCAGTTCAACGATCCCGAACCCGAAGGACAGCACCTTGATCAGGACTTCCCGGAAGGCTTTGAAGACGGCAAGTTCAATCCCGCCCTTTGATGCATGTTTTGTCCTAGTTTTTATAAACACAACCTATTAGCCTATTTTACAAAACTGCATATGTTTTGCCTGCTGCAAACATGGTTGGATAGCTACCCCTTGATTTGTTATAACCATTCTTTGACCACCTAGATTAATGTCTGAATGTGATCTGTTTGGACGTTAATCGCTGCTAGAACGCTTAGGACCTTAAACACGATACGACTTGTTTTATAAAAAGAAAATGTGTGGGTGTGTGTGGGAAGGGAAAAATGTGAAATTTTCAAAAGATGAGTATAGACGGGATGGATGGCACTTCTGTGTGAACTGCCAAATGGTGTGCTCATACCCGTGTGGTAGAGCAAGGAAGGGAGATATCCATCTTGTCACAACTAAGGACCGAGTTGGTATGTCATCTCACTTAACTCCACTATCGTGCATACCACTCAACTGTTGAATGGGCAACGGCTTAGCATAAACCCCACTAGTTAGTCTGATAGCCATCAGGAGAGCTGAGAGCAACGGGTGACCAAGGAGAAGGGATATGCTATGTGTGACTTATGCCCCGGTTATACCTCGGTGATAGGTCGATGACCCCTTGGTAGATCCCGTGGTGGCTAGTCAGGTCTAGCTAAGGTGGGTAACAGCTTTGTTGGGATCTGCACCGACACTAAGGTGATCGTGCTGTGGTGCCCCGCTTGTGGGTAAAGTTGCACACCTCTGCAGAGTTAAGAATCTATTCGAATAGCCGTGCCCACGGTATTGGACGAGTTACGGTGTGGTCACATAACTAGTGTTTCTTCTGGGAATGGATGGGTTGGCGTGAGTGGTTTTGGAAAAGTGTCCGGCAGTTGTGCCGTGTGCTACGGCGGATGAGGAGTCCGGTAGCAGCTTAAAACTTGGATCCTGTGTGGGTCAACACTACGTGTTACCCGGTACAAGGAAAAACTTCCTTTGAAAATCCTTTCTTTCAAATGAACCCCTGCATAAAAATTTGCTTTCCGCAAATGAAACCCTAGCCTTATCCTTGATTTACCCTGTGCATTATATTCTGTTTATACCCCCTCCGTGGGTGTGGTTGGACTTGCTGAGTATGTTTGTACTCACCCCATTCTTAATTTTTACAGAGGAAGATCCAGACTTCGTTCCCGAAGACGTTGAGTAGAGGTTCCGTGCTGCACCCAACCTTGCCTGTGGATAGGGTCACCCGCAGGAAGTTCCGTATGGCGCAGGAATATCGTTGTGTGAGTGTTAGTTGTTATCCTCGCGATAGTGGCGCTTCACTGCTCACTTCCGCGTAGAGTTGTATGGTGATGTACCATCTGATGTAATAAAAATACTATAAGCCTCATGGGACTAATATTGTATCACTTTTAAGTCTTCTCTTATGAGGGGACGCTTCAAGGCGCCAGGCCCCGGCGGCGGGGGCGCGCGGGCGGAGCCAGCCCGGCCCTGGCGGCGGAGGGGCGCGTGGGAGGCGTGGCCAGGCCGTGGCGGCGAAGGCGTGCGGGCGGAGCCGGTCTGGCCCCGGCGGCTGAGGCGCGCGCGGGCGGCGCCGCCAGGCCGCCAGCGCGCAGGCCGCTGACCACCATGGGCGCGTAGGGAGGCTCGGCTCCATGTTGTGTTTTTTTTTTGTTCTTATGAAACTTTGATTTGTTCATGTGAAGTCTGTGAAATCTGTAATTAGCTCGTTCATGTGATTGTAATTTTTTTGTGATTTTTGTGGTCCATGTATTCTTGTAAAATCTGTAAGTGGTTCATTGATTCATATGATTGTGAACTTTTTGTGATTCTTGTGATTCATGTGATTGTGATTATTGTGATTGTGGCATGTGTCTTGTGGAAAAGAAAATGAGAAAAGAAAGGAAAAAAAAGCTACGAATGATGCGGTAGGGGAGGAGTTTGTACCGGTCGGTACAGACACTCTATTTAGTACCGGTCGCTCTGATCGGTACTAAATGTTTGTGCATTTTGTACCGATGGATGGGTGCCGGGTGAGCGACTGGTACTAATTAGGGGTTCATAACCGGTACTAGTGTGGATTTTTCTGGTAGCGTGGAGATCGACCGATCGACGACAGGGCGCGGGAGCTAGCCTTGTGGTCGTCGTCAGCCGTCGTCGGCCACAGCGCCTAGCTAGAGGCAAGAGCTAGGCGGCGCACGTCGGCGGCGTCGTAGCCGGGCGGCTCATGTGTACACAGACGGTAGAGCCGTTTCGCTACAGGACACAGCGTTGCCGGGACCGGCACGGCGCCTGCTCTTATATACTCCTACCTAGCGGAGGCGTACGGCTGCCCTCTTGATCGCCCGGCCGGTTAAGTCCATGTGGCGCCATGCCGGCTGCGGCTCCTGGCTAGCTGCGATCGACATGAGCGCGCCGCGGAGCACGCAAGCACGCCTACAAGAGACAGGGATCACGACGTACGTGTACGTGTATATCCAAATATATATGTCGAGCCGGCTCGGAAAAGACGATCGAAATCGTTAGCTCACGACTCGCGAGCTCATCACGGCGCCGCCGGCGCCGGCGCCGCCGCCGACGCGAGCTAACCGCATGGCGGTGCCGGGCGGCCATGGGTACGGTAGCCCGCAAATGGATTGGAAACCAAACTATACCCACGCCAATCCATTTTTATTAGAAAAATTAATATTATCCATACCACTCCAAACCACCACCACAAACTAATCCAACCTAAATATTTCAGCTCATGATATAATAAACTTTAGCCAAACTATGGTTACAACCCAATAAGAACCCGTTTCCCAAAAAAAAATTATAGTGTAGATTTTATCGCACTGTTTTGCACAGAGTAACTCTCAGTTATACTGAGCCATCTCCAACAAAATTCGGTTAATTTCGATAAAATTTTATACGCGATGTTTTATTTTTAGGGTCCGGCCCTTGACGTGGGACCCAAGTGTAATTCTAGCCACACTGTTTTGCACAAAGTAGCTGCTAGTCATACCGATGCATCTCCAGTAAATTTCAATCAATTTCGATAAAATTTTATAGTGTGAACGTGAGGTTTTATTTTTAGGGTCCGGCTTTTGATGTGGGCCCACGTGTAATTCTAGCCACGCTGTTTTGCACAGAGTAGCTCCTAGTCATGCTGAGTCGTCTCCAATAAATTTCAGTCAATTTCGATAAAATTTTATAATGTGAACGCGATGTTTTATTTCTAGAGTCCGGCTCTTGACGTGAGACCCACATGTAATTCTTGCTATACTGTTTTGCACAAAGTAGCTGCTAGTCATACTGAGCCATCTCCAACAAATTTCAGTCAATTTCGATAAAATTTTATAATGTGAACGCGATGTTTTATTTCTAGGGTCCGGCTTGTTTGCGACCGACATTTATATATAGTCATACTATTTTGCATAAAAAAACCATTTCAGCTCACCCGTATCCACTCCAATCCATATATTACATAAGACTAATTTGAATCCATCCAAATACAATCCATATCAACTAATCTATTAAACTCATTTCAACCCAAACCATTAGCAACTATTCACGGGAGCTAGTCGGCCTGCCAGCGTTAGCCAAAGCATGCAGTCCAAGGTTACTGTTAAACATGGGCTTAAACTAACTGGGCCCTCCAGTCGGCCCGGCCGACGCGACCGGGTCTGAATCCGAGCCGCACCATCTCGATCCAACGCCTAACGACGTACGGTAATTATTGGATCAGCAGCAGCGAGAACGAAGTTTGTTGCGATTTCCCGGCCCGAGGAGATCGGCCGGCCGACGACAGATACTTTGCATTCGTCACCGGCGGCCGGCGTGCGTCTAGGTCTAGCCGTCGAGGTCTAGGCGTCTAGTAGCTAAACGGATCGGACGTCACCAACGTAACGTACCCGGCGCAGGGCCGGTTAACTAGAGACATGCCATTCTTGGGACCGCCTGAAAAACAGTACTAGCTAGTAGCTAGCAGAGGTGTAGTGGCGCAGCCCGTAGGCCCACTTGATCGTAGGAGTATGAGTTACGGCTTGGTGCCTACTTTAAATATTATGATAACAATATTTTAGTATTTATAAATATTACTTACTATTTATAAAATATTACTTAGTATTTATAAATATTACCCTACTTGTGAGAATATATATATTTTCATGGCATGATTCAATAGTATTATGAGACAGAATAAGCCGAAATAAGCTGAAATAAACCGAAACTAGATAAGCCGAACTGATTGATCTATTGTAGCAGCGAAAATTTCATATCCTCGTGGCATTTTACAACACAGTCACTGGGTTTGTCATGTAGCGAGTCACCTGCAGGCCGAGGCCGATGACCTCTCCATTATTTCCTTGGACGTACACTAATCAGGGATTCTAGCTGTGTTCGCTTACTGGTGGCTGGTGCTGATTTGTTATGAGAGAACAGTACTATTGACTGGCTAGTAGCTGGTGGCTAGTGACTGGTGCTGAATTAGTATAAGAGAATAGTACTGCTGATTAGTTGGCTGACAAGCCAAACGAACACAACGTGCCTACTGGATACAACGACATCCTAGTAGTACTATATGAAAAGAATGTGTGCACCAAATTGGTCGGTCTCATTGGAGGTCGTCCCTTAGCCTCCACGTCGACTGACCCGACCTGATACTTCATGCACTGCATCCATCACTTTCCGGTTCCGGATCCCACATGAGTACGAGGTAGAGGACCAACTTGCGCCACTTGTTTTTGGCACCGTGTAGGTGTAGTGCTTGGATGATGTTACATTTGCGACGATGCATTGTACCTGCAGTCTGCAGATGCGCAGAAATCAAATTCAATTCAGCGGTCTGCTGTCGATCTGTGAGTAAAAAAAAAGGAAGAAATTCAGCTCTCTGTCCACACACTGAGAGGCCTGCTGGTTCGTGCCTTCGCGTTGTGGGCGCGTGCGCGCTCGCGCGCCGCTCATCAACCGACCGTCATCATGACACGTATGATGATCACCGTGCCACGGGACACGTACGCAGCCACGATCGTACGCAATCGTGCGTGCTCAACTTGTGCTTGCTACGCTCACGACGACGAGGAGGTGGTGAGTGGTGACCGCTCTCTAGTCGATCGGCCGGCCGTCTGTCATCACCGCCGGTCCGCCGCGCAGCCGGAGCCGGCGGCAGGGCGGATAGCACGCGGCGCGTCTCCTTCGAGGTCTGTCTGACTCTGACGACGAGCACAAGAAGGGCGGGCCGGCGACGGAGGCAGACGGGCACTCACCTCACCCGTCATCGCAGGCATGGGCTGTGAGCCTGTGACTCTGCTCTCGCCCCCCCGGTCACGGGCCTTAACTAAAGTGGGAAGTGGGCTAAATTATCGAGGCCTACTCTCAGCGCAGCCAACGCAAACGGTTGTGGACAAGACCCAACGAGAGCAAAGCAGAGAGAAAGAAATGAGTTTGGAAAATCTTGGGAAAATCAATCCTCCTGCATCCTACGGTTGTGGACTAGTGATTGGCGCGTGGTGGACCAGAGTTTCAAAGATGATTGTAGTAGAATTTGAAGTAGAGAATAGCAGTAGGTATGTTACATATATTACATAGATCACATTACAACAGAACATAATTTAGAGTGCACGGCTTGGAGTAGGTTGAGGAAGGTATGTGTCTGGATGGAGCTGAATCAGTTTTGTACTCCATTGGTCGATGCTCTGCAGTTGAAGACGTATAGGTTATTTTGCTTGTTTTTCCGAAATTGAAAGGCGACGATTGAAAGTATATTAGCTATAGTTTTAATCTAAGAATGTACCTGCAGAATATTGTGTAGATTTTCTTGTAGATGCTTCTTCAGCACTTGTGCTTCCATTCCCAAGGCTCACGGTTAGAGTCTAATTACATTTAATCTTTTTAGATATTTGTGGGTTTTAAAAGTTTAGTTATACTATGTATAATACTTATAGGTAATAGGGCTACACACAAACCTCCAGAAAACAAGTGTAACACCAATCGACTGCAATAATATTGATATCAAACCCAGCCTCGTAAATCTGCCGGTGGCACGCGCCTCCTTCCCACTAAAATACCTTGACCTACCGCTTACACCTAGAAGGTTGCAAGTTGGACTTCCAACCTCTAATTGACAAAGCTTCGGGAAAGCTTTCCACCTGGAATGGAAGAAACTTAACACAAGCTGGTCGGGCCAGTCTCACCAAATCAGTGCTATCTTCCCAACCAGTTTACTTAATGACTGCATTAAAACCACCTAAGGAAGTCCTGTTGGAGGTGGACAAGATCCTCAAGCGCTTCCTCTGGGCTGGCGACAAGGCAATTTCAGGGGGTAAATGCAAGATCAACTGGACAAAAACAACACTGCTGAAGGAGTGTGGTGGACTAGGTATCCTTGATCTTGAGAGATTTGCGCGGGCCCTGTGCCTTCAGTGGCTATGGCATGAGTGGTTTTCTCTAGATAAATCTTGGATAGGAACGGAGGTACCTTGTGATGAGATTGATAGACTGTTGTCCACAGCATGCACACATTCAATTGGGAAACGACAAGAAAACAGACTTCTGGCACGCGGGCTGGATCCACAGAAGACGCCCTAAAGACATAGCCCCCCTCTTTTCACCAAAACAAAAAAAGAAAAAGCGATCTATTGCAGAAGCCTTACATAATAACAATTGGATTCGCGACCTGAATCACCGGGCAGGCTTCACGACAGCGCACATAACGGAATTCGTCACCCTATGGAACCTTGTCAGATCGACCGAACTGCAGCCAGACCGAGAAGACCACATCACGTGGAAGCTAACGCACCACGGTGAATACACCACTGCTTCGGCCTACAGAGCTCAATTCTCTGGTTGTTTCGCCGTGCCGGCGGTCGCTTCCGTCTGGAAAATATGGGCACCGCCAAAATGCAGATTTTTTACATGGTTAATACTCCAAAACCGTGTTTGGACCTCGGACAGGCTAGCCAGTAGAGGGTGGGAGTATAACCCAGCTTGCCCTCTTTGCAGAACGACGATGGAAACAACACATCACCTACTTGTCACTTGCTGCTATTCGAGACGCGTCAGGTGTCAGGTGGCCACATGGACGGGACAACCCAACCTCCACCCGAATGAATGGCCCCAGAGCACGACGCCACTTGAATGGTGGGAGAATATCTCGACAACCCCAAATACCTCCCGCAAGGCTGACCACCCGCAGCCTTGCGCTTCTCGTCTCCTAGGAGATTTGGAAGGAGAGGTACGACAGGATTTTCAATCATCACGAGTCCTCGATTCCGACCATCATGGCAAAAATCAAGAATGAAGCATCAATTCGGATCGCTGCAGGGGCCAAGGGCTTGGCAGCCCTCTTAGCGCGAGAATAGATCTTCGTTTCTTTATTTTCTGTCCGGCTAGCTGGCTTGTAAAAACTCTTCTCTTTCAATGAAATAGGCACTGTCTCGTGCCCGTTCATTCAAAAAAAAAAAAGAAAGTAAGCAGCTATAAATATGTAAGAATTAGGTTGTACTCTATCGTATTCGTAGTAGTCGCCATGGAGCCCTGTGTCATCTGGCGAACTATATTCTGAGTGCTAAACTATTGGTCTGGGAGGGTGGGTTTAGCCAGTCTACGTATCCCTTGTGAGCTGTTAGGAGAAAGGAAATACCTCTGTAAAAAGCAGGGATATACAGTGCGTAGCAAGAGGTACTTTTTCTGTTGATATGGTACCTTTCCTTGTGAGCAGCAGAGAACGTTCAAGCAAACCAAGAGCCCAATCCAAATAGCCTGCTAATTGAAGCAGTTGGCCAAATCAGGACTACCTCCTGGCAGGAACAAAAAAAAACGCGGCGGGGGGGGGGGGGGGTTTGAAACGGCCCCACCGTATTTCATTAAGAGGAAGCGACAACAGCTTCACTGGCCGCGGAAAAAACCCCCGAAAGCCCATGCCCACAAGAGCCATGCCTTGCAACGAGCACAGCGAGGAGGATTTTTTTTTTACCCGCAGGAGGAAATTCGCCCCAACTGGAGTTCAAACTCGCGACCTGCCGGGTTCCAACCAGCTGCTGACACCACTTAGGCTAGCAACCTTAGGCACCTCTCTCTTGGCAGGAACTATGGAAGGAAGAACAAAAAGTATCTAACACGGCATAAGGTACTGCAGAAGCATGACATACTGCTGAATAAAGGAAAAAAATGAACAGCCCTACCAAGACCAATCATGCGTAGCCCAGCATAGGTAACCTTGGCGCTTAAGAGGGCGTGGTTATTGCCTGCATTATTGGGCTAGGGGCTGCACAAGCTAGACCTAACAACTTGTAAATGTTTTGATTAAGATAGCATGCATTACTTAAAAACAAAGTTCATCTATTTGGTGGAGCTAGGAATTTGCGACTGGGTATGCCATGTATAAAAAACTACGAAATAAATACTTAGTATAATGGCGATAAGTTATAATGTCCATAACAAATCTATGATAGTAAGCAGTACAAGTTCTAAACAAGAATGATTAAATAATATCAGAAAATAGTGGTCTGAGGAGGGCTACCGGTGAAGAGGGTCGTAGAATATGTGTCGTTTGGCGCCTTGGCCGCCGATACCAGGTGGGCCAGTGTCCGGCACCTTCCATCCTTCACAGCTTGCGCTAGGAGGAGACGACGCGAGCGATGGACGATGGGGGTGAGGACGCGAGGTGCTGATGGTGCTGCCCACCTGTTGCCGGAGTGGGGGAGCGCCCGAGCATAGAGCCGCCATCCCGCTGAGCTCCGACTGGACAGAACTCGGGAGGTCAAGTCATCAAGGGCGGACGCGACTCGCAGAGCAGGACGCAAGCGGTACTTAGCAGCGACGAGATCATGGGACCGATTGAAGTTTCTGCATTTGTGAGCTTTCTTCATGACTTTATTGTATTGGGCTATGAGCCATAGTTGATATTATAAATCTATGTATACTTATTAGTATTTTTCTCCCAAATCTTGGTTGTGCCAAGGAATAAGGGGCATACCCCTGGCGCCGCCCATGCTGGATAGGGAGTAACTTCTTTTTGCACTGCATGGGCTAAGCTAGGGTGGGGTATCCAAGGAACCAAATATGTTCATGGCGCCTCAGAAATTCTGAACCAATCATAAACCAACATGTTATATTATTAGTCTTCTGATTGATAATCACAATTCTTGGCAAGGCATTCAATAAACTGGAAAAGAATATGAAGAGTAACAAAATTTTCTAACCAACCTCAATGGTCTTCTTTCTACATCTAGACTTAAGAAGTCTTTGTTAGGTTGCACTTTTAAATGTAATAAAGACTACTATTTTGAATTTCATTTTAAATATAATAAACCACATCCACTTATTTTTGCTCTTTACTACCCTCAATAGTAAGAATCAACAAATTATGTCTTTCTTTGTTCATGTCAAGATCAAAGGAACCTCATTCGGTTGGATCAGATGTGTCCACACCTTTTCCACTAAATAGTGAACATACTTTGGTAAGTCTTCAAAACCAACACAAAATACAAATAAAAATAAAAATAGGAAACAATAACATATTTAAAAAATTATTGAGGAACATAATTTGACTAGAAACACAAATAAGAACAATTACAAAATTAAAAGAAGGCCTCATACTGGTTGCAATGAGTTTTCTTCAATGCAGATTGTATTTTCATGTTCTCACTCTATTCGACTCCGTTTAGGTTACAATATACTGTTTTTTATTCTCATTATATATGTTTTGAGTCCACCCATCGCAAAAGTGAGCCATATCAATAATCAAAAGGAAGATTTGTAGATTTTGCACAAAAAGAATTCCTATGTAGGTTTTGCACAAAGAGTATTCCTACAACAACAAAATACAATATTACCCTATATATGAGGATAAGAAATTATATAAATTCTTAATAGCTCTACAAAGGTACAATATGAGTAAAGAATGAGAAACTAGAAATACAGAAGAAAGGCAGTATCATGAAAAATGTAGTCGACATACTAGCAAATACATCCTCTTAACCCCGAAGCTTCCCATCAAACACATGACCCCACAAAATCTAAAATCTACGGCCATTAGCTTAATCAAGTGTAATAATGGAGAAAGACCAATAGATTACGAACATCATAAACGTATGATAGAGAAGGTCTAAACTTATCCTCAGGATGGAGGGAGAGAGAGAGAGAGAGAGAGAGTCCATCCTAGGAGGGAGGATGATCAAAATTGTACTGGACTGAAAAATCAACAAAATTTGCCCACAACACATCAGTGGGCTAATTAATCATCCTCAAGAATAACATGAATCGAAACTAGAAAAAACGACAACCATTCTAAACCGAGTGAAAATGTAAGGAAAAAGCACCCGAGTGATATATAGAAATGCCGCTATGGAATTTATGTGCGAACAACTAAGAACTAAATGATGTTCCTTAATGTATTCATAAGTTTAAGTTAAATACCAAATATATAATAATCTTCACAGTAGTGAAATATACTACTATTTTAAGTATCTAATAATCACGAAATGATAGAACAAAATTATACAAGAAAAATAAATACTAGCTAACAAGAGGTGCAAACATCACAAGCATGTAAGGCCATGCTAAACTTTAAATCCACCAACATATATATCAAATGTAACATAATCAAATATTACCGCATAGGCCACATTTCTCATCCACACATGACCTGACGAATTAACCATGTCTTCTTCCGAGCACTCAATAGAACAAGGCAATGGAAGAACACATACAAAACAAAAATAGCTTATGAAAATGACCACCAAATAGAAGTGCTGAAAGAAAATGGCCAGATGCAAGCCTCCACAAACATGACACTAAAAAAGTAACATTGAATTCAAGGAAAATTACGAAGCCGTCACAACTCCATCGGACATCAGGTGCTCTTCGACTGCCCTTCCTCTGACGATTTGGTGTGGGTGTGGTGTAGTTTTACTCTTGCTTGACTGCAATGGGGTTGGAGCATCAATTGCGGTTGTGGCACCAACACAGCTCGACTCCTTCTCGCACTGACTGCCTGAGGCGTCCGCAGGTGTAGCAGAAGGTAGCAAGGCACCTGCAAATGGTGTCAAAACAATAAGTGCAACGTGTTAGAGAGATTATCATTGGGCCTAGTAGCCTAGTATGAATATAAGTCAAACAGACAGGTTGGTAAGTAATAATCATCGGAGGAAGTAGAATTGATATAAGAAACAAAATGGCATGCATAAACATGATAGCAACCAAAAAACCAACATCAACAGAGGCAAGAGCATGATTTCCTAACATCTTATGTATTACAACAAAGAAGAGAGTCTAAATGTGAATGACATTGCAAATTGGGCAAGGATGGCTTTGGGCCATCATCCCCAACCTTTGTGAAATATATTAAGCCCAATTCTACAAAAACACGAAAGTTTTTTTTTACTTTATACTGCAACTGTTTCATGTGCAAATTACAATATTCAAGTAGGATTCCTACTCTTTTTATTTGCCTTTTATGTAGTGAAAGGATAATTCTTAGATACAGCTAACAAAGAACAAAATAATTCTAAATATGTACACAAACAATTGTTCTACCATTTATATGAAGCTATATGCTAATAAAAGAATCAAGTATAGTAATGATGTAACATACTCCTATATGGCAAGCATACACATCCTAAACAACTTGAATTTCAAACATGGACAAGATGTTCACTTAAAAAATGCTGATATGCACTGCAAAAATCATGTTTATGCTAGCACATAAAAAGTTCCTGAAGATACACATGGTAAAAAAATTATCCTATTTATCAACCATCTGCAAAATCAACTTAACCTAGCAAATAAATAGTTACCCCCAATACACAAATAGAGCATAAATTATTAACTAATGAATGTTCTACCATTTACATCAAGTTTTATGCTAACAATGTATACTATTGCTGAAACATATATGGCAAGGTATTCAAATCTAAAACAATATGTAAAACTAAAAAATAGCCAGTATTACACTAGATTGTCAAGTGTGATGAAGTAGGCATGCATTTTTTTCCTAATAATGTCGTAGGACAAATTCCAGACACGCCTCTATTTAATAGGTATTTGATGGAGCAATGGAATTTAGCAAACACAAAGTTTAGACAAGTAAACATGATGAGAAGAGGCCAAATACCTGCATGTCATGACATTGCAGCCACTATTCCTGTCCACAAGCATCCTGCACCGGGGACACTGCTTCCACCGGCGCTCATTGGCAAGCTTCTTCATGAGTTTGTCTTCTAGCCCCTTGGTGCAGTCGTGCTGGCCACTACCATTGGTGCTCCAATCCATGCTACATGTTGTGCACATTTGGCAGTTGCACACCGGGCACGATGCCTGGGATGGTGTCGTGTTGGCACAGGTGCTCTCAAGCATGATCCTACACTTGGGGTTCGGACAGTAGACACGCTTATTCAGTGGGATGGCATTCTCAGTGAGCTTGTCGCTCCAATTGCAGAACACGGCAAAGTCAATGGAATTCTTACAGTCTTCTGGCTGTAGGATGCCATTGCCCTCTTCATTGCAAGTTGGGTCAGGGCACGGTATCGGCACCTTACCAGTGTGGACCCTACCCTCAATGTATGTGCCCATGCACTGCACGCAGAACTTGTGGGGGCATGACATTCCGTGGAAGATGTCGAAGATGAGAAGCGTCTCTAAGCAGATGCCACAGTCGAACTTGGCAACATCATCATCGGTGAGAGGGGCCACCCTCAGTTTCCTTCTTATTGATGGGCTAGGTTCATCTGGGTTGAGTTGAGATGGATAGTGGCCCCAATTCTTTTTGATGTATTGTAGGGATAGTTCAGGATCGTCTTCCTCTATAGAGGGATGGTGGTCACCGAGTTCCTCCTTGGGTACTTTAGATCTGGAAAGTTGTAGTGGGGGTGGAATTTTATCGGTTCCTGGATCCACCATATTCTCCATCTTTTGAGCGTCATAGATGATGGACTTGTATGAGCCATTGTTATCCCCTTCGTCCATGCTAGGATAGATGTCCTGGGAGTCAGCGCTAGTAAATAGAGCTTGCCTTGTTGCGTTGTCAAGATCATTGGCAGGTGCTTGAGTCCTTGTTTCCAAGGGAACTGTTCTATCATTGCGCTCTTTTTGAACCATGATGGAAATATAGTCCACATAGTGCTCATCCTCATCATTGAAGATGCCATTGGAGTGACTGACATCCTCTTCGTCCTTAGTGGCTTGAGGGGCCGTTGTTGTGATGTTGGTGTTGCGAGGGAGGTCCTTGTGGAGGGGGCGTAGTTGCTGCACCATGGCATTCATTGGCAGTAGGAGGGGCTGCTCAATGTCGTCTTCCACCTCTTCCATCTCCTCCTCCATGGTAGCATCTAGTGTGCCTGCCTCCAAAATGCCCATTATGGCAGTGCCATCACGGACAGCTACATCTTCCTTCGAATTTGGTATGGCCACGAGCTCCTGTGTGTGGCTGTGAGCATCCTCCATGTCGGCGTCCTCAATTTCCATGACCACGGCATGGTGGATGATGGCTTCCTCCAACAATTTCTTGTGGTTGATGAGGGGATTGAATTTTTCTTCATCCATAATATCTCATAAGATTTGGGTTTAAGACGGTGATGATCCCTGGACCATGAGCTACATAATAACATAGTGGAAATGTGGGTGAAAGATTAACTTAAGAGAATCATTGACCATTTTAGAAAAATCTTTAGTTTTTTTTGTAGAAATCATCCATCTTCTCTTCAAGTGATTGAAGGGTTGCTTATTTGTCAGCCAAATTTCATACTAGTTGCACTAAAAAAATTAAATCTAGTTTCCTTAACCTATCGCTATACCTCACTCATCTAGTTTTTCCAAGAACTCCACCGCTCGAACAAATCGGTGGATTGTGGCCCCCTCCGCCTCCAGCTGCTCCACTTCTTGAAGCCCTACTTCTGTCGGACATGGAGATGGTGAGGCTGACCAATGCCCTCATCGCTCTTGTCCCATGCATTTCGTCTCACTTCCATGACCAATCCAACATCGCTTCCTCCATTCTAGCACAAGCTCAAGTGCCACAATTCCCCTACCTTCCACCTAGATCTGGTGACATAAGTGCCATCAGATCCATCACCATCCACTTCACCACTAACCAATCAAACAAGATAAACCAGTAGCCTCTACCTCGCACTAGATGTCCCCCACTATTTAGGTGAGTGGCATCTCCACTACCTCACCGTCCTACTCTCCAACACCTCCTACTCCTGAACCTCTAAGGAGCTACTTCTACTACCTTCGACATGGGTAAGCCTTCCCTTCCCCACCCTAACCACTCCCAAGTCCTAACCCTAACCCAAAATCCCCATCCTCCATCAAAGTTTCTAATATAAAGATTGAGAGAGAGAGAGAGAGAGCTTATCACCTTACCGCCGATTCTCGTGCTCCGACGAGGAATTCACCACCCCCACCTGTGTAGATCTATTGAGAGACGATAGAGGTAAGGGAGAGAAATGTGGCACCAACACCCTCACTAGCCGCCCACACTAGTTAAGTTGTTGTGCTCTATGGCTCCACTGACTGATCCATCTCTATATATTTCTCTCTCTCTCTCTCTCTCACCACTTTTCAATTTATTAATTAAGTGCATATCCCCAATCCATCTTTCTACATCTTGCTCACTCCTTTCCATTTATTAAATGAATATCCCAGTCAAGGTACAGTCATGAAAACCATGGGACATAAAGAAAAGTAGAAATGTCAAGGATGGCATGTCAAGGATCTGTATGTCAAATGTTGTTTGATGCCATTACAACTAAGGCAGCGTATCCTATGGAAACCAGCCATCCTTTGCAAACTTCAGAAACTCCAATCAATACCTCTGGATGGGCATCCTGGTGGAGGTGGGACAATTTTGCAAATAACCGTCCGCAATTAGCCTTGCTAATCTTGTTTTTTGCAAATCACCCCCCACCCGTGGCGGCCAGACAAAATGACGCGATTCCCGCGGCGGGCGGCTGTAGGGTGCCCTGTGATTTGGGGGGATTTTGCAAAAAACGAGATTAGCAAGGCAGTTTAGGGGCGGTTCTTTGCAAAATTGTCCCACCTCCATCCCTATCCATCAGATGCCCATCCAAAGGTCTTGATTGGAGTTTCCAAAGTTTGCACATGATGGCTGGTTTCCATAGGATACACTGCCTACAACTAAAGACCCGTTTGGTACTGTTTCCTTGACTCTGCTCCAAGTGAGAATCCGAGGAGTACTACCAAATGTTTGATAGGCTCACTCACAGGCCTAATCAATGGGAATCAATTCATGTTTTCCAACAAGACAGGAGGAGCAGAAATAACCACTTCCATTCCTTCGCTCTTGATTTCACCCTCTTCACCCTAGTATGCGCTGCACATCTCCACCCACATTGTCCCTCTCTACTCACATGGCCCCTTACCATTGGTCTCGTACCCCTCATAGCTGGATGTCAGGTGGATGATTTGCAATTGTTGGAGTTTGATTCACATGATTCATGGCCGTTAGGGCATGATTCACGGGTACTGGAGGTTGATCTACTCGATTCGCATCTACCAGAGTTTGATTCAGAACTGCCATAGCACAATTTAAGTGTTGGAGGTCGAGCTGCTCATTGGAGATTGATTCAGAGGCACTGGAGATTGAGCTGCTTGCTAGAGATTGATTTGAAGGCATTTGAGGTCGATTCGCGTAGGCGATGGTCAATTTGCATTTGCCTGGATGAGTGTCGTTGACCCCGACAACTCGCCCTCCTCCTTTTCCGCCATTGTGGCCTCCCGTGCTGTACAACATGCGGAGGAATTGCTAGTGGAGCTGGTTGGGCAGTGATACCAAATAGGGTTGGGCTAGGGCAGGTGGGAGAAACGGGAGAGCGGTTCCAAATGGGCCCTAAACTTTGGGTGCTAGGTAGTCGTACGAGGACTCATGCTTTAATAAGAAATTTCAGCACCCAATTCTTTTTGGTAAGCTTCCTGTATGCATTGCTACATGTTTAAAGCAATATAAAACTCAATGCTAAAACCCATTTTTAACTCATCTAATTGTGTTTGATTTTTGTAGATGCATCATATATCCATTTTTTTAATGAAATAATCATTGTAGAAGGAAGTAATAATCGAAAGGCTTATTGCCAAAAAAAAATTCATGCTTGAATATGAAGATTATTCACAACAAGGATGAGGATCCTCATTAAGATTAATTATGTTTGGAGATTGAACAATGATAACAAACATAATTAGGATAAGTGGAGGTTGTATATTCAGGGATACAATGAGGAAGCCACTTAACCTCAATGGTGGAGACAATAAGAAGGGGATAAAGATGTTGGTAGTCGTGCAATTGATGTGTGTAATATAGCCACTACATACATGACAAGTGTGAGGTTTATGAGGTGTTGCATATAAAGTTGCTAATTTAAAGTTTGAATTTTGCTTTGATCCTACTTCAATTTGGTAGAAATTGGTTTCTCTAGAAATCAGTTTAATTTGGTTTGGTTTCACAAAAGAAACAATTTAACTTGGTTTGGGGCAGTAGCAGCGCCTGGCGCCTGCTGTGCACATCCGCCTGCTTGCTTGACTAGCCGTTCTCATCATCTTAGCCTTTAGCAGTACGTAGTAATTAAGAGCACCACCATCAGCAAGCTCTTGTACTACTTGCAGATCTCCACCTTCCTCTCTACCTTTGATGGTGTGGTGTGGTTTGATTTTCACATGAGATGGGATGGTTGCGGGAGTGGTTTATGTTGGCGCGTTTACCAAAAATAGTTTGTTGCAAGTTTAATCTAGATTATAGACCACTAGCAGCTTTAGTTGCATATGATGTGACTCTTCTAATAGTGTATCCTACTTGAGAGGTTCAATGTTTGATGTGAGAAACTACCCCATGTTGAATTAAAGTTAAGCAAGATAACCCGCAAGGGCATATGAGAATAACATAGTAGAAAAGACATAGCATCCATAATTTCTACATTAGCGCTAACAGTTTGTGAAACCAAAGTGATTATTATGTGATATGAGCTCTATCTTCCATCAACTATTGGTGAGAACTCTATGCTAAAGTCTAACACCCTAGAGCTTGCTCATAACTGAGAGCGCAACAATTTGAATTTGTTCATACCTATATGGGCATACACCAATACTCACACGATGCAAGCTCAACTGATATACCTTTGTTCCAAGATAAGCATAGATTCAATATATCAACCTTTTGCATACCATCCCTAATGCTAATAGAATGGCTGGAGTGGACAGGTGTAATGGAATCACTAACTACACACCATCTAGTGAAAGGTGCAGCTTACTATACTTAGTTTATCGCTCCCATAGTATGCATTGTAGGGAGAGGTCTTCAAGAGCCACAATAACAATGAATTAGTCCTGAATCAACCCAATGAATATGCCACAATTGCGTGAGTCTCAATCCGCTTGTTAATCTTAATCAAGTTTTAACCATCTTCGTGTAGCTATTAGTGATTAGTCATTACACCTTAAAAGCTTTCAACTAGTGGGGCCCTCCCCCACTAGACTTCTATCAGTATCTAAGCATGGTTAAGAACATTACTTTTTTGTTGTCTAATGCTCAAGCTCCACCTTGCTAGAATAGTTATTCTAAATTTAAACTATAAGATAGAACATGCCTTGGTACGTTCTACACAATTCGCATTTCTATGTTGAGCCAAGCGTACGCAAAAATCAATACTTAGTAATAGCAAAATAAGAACATAATGTTCAAGAGACATAGGTCCTGCCTAGCACATGTGTAGTGACACGATGGCTCCGGGTTCCACTCAGTGCTCTTCTTTGTCGCCTATTCAGTCCATATATACAAAGACACATGATCTATAAAATGGTGTATAAATATCTCTTCAAGGTATGGATACAAGTTGCAAAGATGGGAACGTGGGAGATATGACGGTGCAAGGATCAAGAATAGTGCATTTAGGTACTGATTTGGATGCTTGATGTTGGGATGAAGAGAAGAACTCCATTGTCTTGTTGAGAAAAGGGAGTAAGGGTAGGTGTGCTATCAAGTTATCCTTGGTCGGACTGGTTAGGGTGTTGATCAGATTGTCTATGCGCTTTGGCTAGGACAAGAAGTGGTTTCGGTTATGTTTCGGGCTCTCGGTCTGGTTGTGTAGGTTTGTCAGCCAACCGTCAACAAGGGAGATAGTCGAATTATGGTGACTCATGGTTCAACCGCCTTGGTCAGAAGTGTTGCACATAGGGTTTTCTTTGTTCAGGTTCGAGGTTGGCAGAGAAACTCGTGCCATTAGATAGTTGCATCATGCAAGCATGCAGCCTGTCTAACTGGACCTCCATCTTCTCCTTTGAGGACCAGTGGTGGTCATCCCTTTGTGATGAGTGATTGACAACCGTTGTGTGTTGATGTGTCTCTTGGCTGCGGATTGCAGGTGTAGGATGCGGCATGGCTTGCGGTGGCAAGAAAGGTCAAGACGAGTGGTGGCATCGGCTGAGGGACCTCGAGAGCTGGGTGGAGTCAATGTGCGGTCCAAAGGGATGCGGTCCGGAGGGATGCGATCTAGAGGGATGCAGCATGGCTGCCAACAGCTTTGGTGAAGGCAAGCACCATCTCAGGGCTGAGGGACCTAGAGACCGTGCGGAGTCTATGTGCGGTCCACACCGTGCATGAAGAGTCAAGACGACGAGGTGATCGAAATGGCGGGGATCCCAAGTCAAGGCGGAGGCTTTGGATGAGGAACACGCGTCGAGATTAGTTAGTCACGCCCGGTGGGGTGTGCCACGTCTAGGTGGGGCGTGTCGAGGGTTTTCCAGTCTGGGCCTCAAAACCGGGGGCATGTCTCTTAGTTTGTGATGCGCAGGCGTGGAAGTCGGAGGCGGTGGTCGGCGGCGAAGGTGAAGGTCATGCGGGTTCGTGCCGATGGACCGGGAGCGGTTATGGACGGATGCTGGGCTTGGACCGAGGGACCAGGAGGCCGGGCGACTAGCTGCGATGACTGACGTCTGGGGACATCGACAAGCGCAAGAGTACACAGGGTGAACGTGTTTACCAAGTGAAGACGGCGGTCGTGCAAGTCGAGCGGAGGCTCGGGAAGACTTGGCGTTCGGCGGTCGAGGATGGTGTTGACACGTATTGAGGATCGGAAGATCGGTGGACGATTTCCGGGTTTGGGCCTCAAAACCCAGGAAAGGATTCCGGCGGGAATCGGGGCGGAGTGCCCGAGGAGATTAGAGGACAGATGGCGGGATCGCGAAGCTTGCATTGAGGCAAAGCAAAGTCGTGAAGTCACCGCGTCCGTTCGATGCTCCGAGAAAAATCTGGACGAACTTGCCCCTGCGTGGGCGTGTATCTTAAATATTAATGTTGGAGTACTTTAGTCATTAGGATGAAGTCTTTTTTTTTGGATAATACGCGTCTGTATTTCTAGTTTAGGAAAACATACAGCTGGAAATACGGATACAGGCACGTATGGAAAGGATACAGGAACAGCTACGCCAACCAAACTTCGCGAAAGACCCAAACAAAACAAAATTTACATTTATGCCCCTAGATCTTCCGCAAACCTCCTCAGGTCGCCCTCCTCGCCACCGGCCACCGCCACCGGAGAGGAAGACGAGCACCCCCTTGAGCTGAAGAAGACCCATCCCACATTGGCTTTGAGAGGAGTCGAAGTTGAAGAAGCCATCGGCGGTCGCCCATCGACTGGGGCCGCGCCCCGCCTCCTCCAGCTCCTGGATCTGAGCTCGCCACAGACAACCACCGCCGTCACCGAGGGAAGGTTGGCTCAGATCCAGCTAGCCACTGTCCACAAACCCTGAAGCATGCTCCGTACCCTTGAACAAGAAGGAGACCAGCAGCAACATCACCTGGCCAAGGCAAAGAAGCGCCAGTCACCGACCTCCAGCACAAAACTCCACGACTCCACCGCCGACGCCGGAGAAAAGCGCCACCGGAGCGAGGTAGAAGCCTGGAGACAACATTCCGTAGCAACGCCGCCGCCTTCGCCTCGCTGACGCCGCCCGGGAAAACACGCCACATAGGAAATCCCTCATGGCAAACCCTTCCAAAGCTCCTCCTGAAGATCCCGCCGTCGACAGCGGCCTCAAAGGGAGTAGCTCGGAGCAGCAAAAGCCAGGCCAGCGGCCTCATCGAAGCCGCCGCCAGGAACCCTACCAAAACCAAAGAAACTACAAACCTAATACTAACATATACTAGGTACTGCATCCGATGTCGATCCGGCCAACCCACCCTTCCTCGGCTGCCAGAGAGGCCGCCGGAGGGGAAGGGGGGGGGGGGGCGACGAGATCGACGCCGGATCTACGAATCGCTCTGGAGTCGCCTGTCTTCACTGTAGCAATGAGAAAGATCGGGAGTAGCGCTCATTTCTTTGCTCGTAAGCAAGAGGTTTAGAGCATATCCAAGAGCTCTTGTATCTATGGATAGCTAAAATTCTGATATAGCTATTATGTAAAACGAAATAGCTAGCGAAAAAAAGATGAAATTCAACGGCTTCTCCAAAATCCAAAAAGAGATGGCTAGCGCTCAACGCTAGGCAAAGATGCCCAACGGCACCCTCCGGATAAAAAAACGAGGATAGAAGACGAGGCAGATAGAATTTCTGTTGAATAGGAGTTTTTTTTATTTTTTTAGCTAACTCACTCAAGATGCAAGAGCTCTTGAAGATGCTCTTAGGATGAAGTCTTGAGTAAAAAGGAGGGTGGGGGGGGGGCGCTGGTTCCTGGGCTGGCTTTTCATCCCGTCGCCCCTCTTCTCATGTTTCTTTCTGCTGTTCTCCTTCCCCTTCCTCCTCCTTCACAAGGGTTACGAAATTACCATGGATCATTGAGTTTTTGTACTGCGGATTGATGGGAATGGAGGCCCATCCCTCCTGTGCCCTCTGGGCTTTCGATTGATTTAATCCTGTGCCTTTTGTTCTTGTCTTGGGCGCTTGATTTGTTTCACTGGAGTCTTGTGCTGTCGGGTGTGTATTTGCCTCTGTTTTTCTTGGTCTGCAGGAGCACTAAGGCGCCTGCCCTTCTCCTTGTGCGGATCCCAGGGCGGCCTGCAGCACGAGCTGGGCCCGCAGCGGCCAGCAGCAGGCACAAGGGAGGCCCGGCATCATGCGGCGGCCGGCAGCAGAGTGAGCGGTGCTCTCGGTTTGGACTTGGCGCAGAGCAAGGGGAGCTGCTTGAGCGCGCAGGCAGGGGCACAAGCAACGGCGGCGCTCGTGCAGCAAGGCAAGCAGCAGCGCACTGTCCAAGGGCAGCAGGGCACGGCAACAGCTCTTGTATTTTTGTTTGTGTACTTGTGATTTGCAGGAGGCAGCTGCTAGTTTGATGACTGAAGAGAAAAATCATGCCTACAACATCTTCAATATTTGAAGTATTAAATGTAGACTAATCACAAAATTAATTACAGATCTCGTCTGTAAACTACGAGACGAATCTAATGAGCCTAATTAATACATCATTAGAGCATATTTACTTTAGCATTAATGTAGCAATTTAGTGTCTAATCACGTCATAATTAGGCTCATTAGATTCGTCTCGATTTACAGTCCATTTGTGTAATGCGATTTATTTTTTACTACATTTAGTACACCATGCAAGCGATTTACAAAAATTTTGCATTTTGGGTTTTGTGATCTAAACAAGGCCTAACTCTTTACGTGTTTAGTGAAGAAATATATTTTGCTAGTCTTGAGAGAAACTTTTTCGGCGCTTTGATAAATCGGCATTTCCGCTTGTGTTTGACTCGAGAGATTGCTTTCGCTTGCTTCCGCTTTGCGTCGAGTTTTTCCTAACTGTTCCTAGGGTGAACTCGTCACTTGTTGGCGTGTGTCGCTTTGGCGGTTAGAAGAGAGGTGCGTCGGGTTGAATTCGGGACATAGGCCTCGTTCTCTCGGAGAATTTTTATCGGCTCACATTCACCCCTGTAGTCGCCTGTCCGGTCCTTCATCCTTAAAGCAGGATCTCAAATTCACACCCAAGCTTTTCAAGATAAGAATAAATTAAAAGCCATTCTAAGCGTTTGCCACCAAAGAAAAGCGGAGACATACGAAGACATCTAAATGTGTTTCACTCTTCCAATCCAGCATAGGTCTCCTCTCACAGGCAAACTGTTGCATCTAGGGGTGGTAAAGGGCCTTAATTAATTTTTAACTTAGATAATTTAAGGGCTGTGTCTAATTTTATATAATTTTGAGCTAAAAAATTAAGAGTCAAATTGGATTGTAAAGAGAGTATTTATGGCCATGGTCCATTACCACTTGCATATTGGCTGTGGCTACAAGCAGAGCATGTTATATGAATCAAGCAACTAGGCTCAAGCTTGCCCACATCATGATGTAATAAAATAAGCAGCTAGGTGATTTGGTTTCGACTAGGTAAAAGCCCGTGCGATGCTACGGGCACAACAATATTTGAATAAAATAAAATAATTTTAAAGAAATATGGTACAATCAGATAATAGACACATTTGCTAAGGCTATCCGCACTCATCTTCCTTTATATTCATCCTATAAAGAAAATATTCATGACTGGTTATCCAGATTCTCTACTCTATAACCAGTTTCCCTGCATCCAAACATCTTTTATATCTCTACTCTATATCAACTACAAACTCGTGGGTTCCACACTTCAGATTTTTTATTCTTCCTCCCTCCTCCCTCCATCCCGTTCACAGTCTCTCCTCCCTCCCGTCCGCTCCCTCCCTCTTCGCCGCCTCTCTCTCTCCCTCCCTCCCTCTCTCTCTCCCTCCCTCTCTCTCTCTCTCTCTCCACTCGAGCTCCTCTCTCCAGGCGGGCGGAGCTCGGCCTCGACCGGTTCCTCCCCGGCGGACCTCGCGGGCGGCAGCGCGGCGCCTCCCGCGACCTCCAGTGGAGGCACGACGGCCGGTCCCCTCCCCTATTTTCTCTCCCTCTCACACACTCCAGCCTCCCTCCTTCCTCTCCCTACGTGCGTGCCGCCATCGGACCTTCCGCGGCCGTCGTGCTCGCTTGCTGCCTCCCTTCCCCGCCGGCGAGCTGTGCCTCCACGGGTGAGCCGGGCCGCCGCGATCGGGGGCCGCGGATGAGCCATGTTCCGCGGGACGTCCTGGGCCGCCGAGAGCCCCCTCCACGGGCGAGCCGCGCCGCCGCGAGCGGGGGCCGCGGACGTGCCACGCTCCGCAGGGCGTCCTGGGCCGCCGTGACCCCCCACCACGCCGGCGAGCCCTCCTTCCCTCCGCCGCATCCCCCCTGCTAACCTGACTACGCGGCCCCTGGCGTGCGGAGCCCCGGCGTGCCACTGCTCCCCTCCCTGTGCGGGAGCCGCCGGCTCTTCCCCTCACTTCCTCCCGCACCCCCTCGGCCTCCTTCTCCGTCGGTTGGCCACCCCTCCTCTGCTACCTCCGTGGCGGATCCATGGCTGCAGCGGCGGGCGAGTGCAGCCGCGGGCGTGCACGGCACGGGCGAGCACGCACGGCCGCAAGCGTGCCCGAGCGGTGAGCGGAGCAGATCTCCAGCGAGCGGCGGAGGAGGGCGGCGCATAGCGGGCGGGTGGGATGGCAGCGCGGCGGGCGGGCGGCGTGGCCACAGTGGCTGTGCGGGCGGGCAGCGCATCGAGTGGCGGCGGGGACGGCGGCGAGTGGCGGCGGGACGGCCATGGCGGGGGGAGGGCGGCGACACCAACGAGAGGGGGAGAGGGGGCGACGACACCAACGAGAGGGGGAGGGTGAGGGCACTGCTGGTTGGGCCTCGGCCGCCGGAGGCGAGGAGCGCGGGGGAGGTGAGAGTGTCGCGAGGAGGATGCGAGAGCGGCGGCAGCGACGAGCGTGAGGGGGAGGCGAGTCTTTTTTCCAATTTTTTTTGTTACGCGGTAGGGCGGCGTGGAGGCAGAGCGTGCAGAGGTGGGCGGCGGGAGGGCGAGGCCACGGTCGCGGGGTGTCGACGATACCTTGCAGTTTTTTTAGTAGTAGAGATATGTATAGGCTGAGGTAATCTCTATCTTTCTTATAAAAAAAACAAACCCACTAGGTCCAAGAAACGATGAAGAAGCAGCTGCCGTATGTGTTCTTCAGACTTCTGGTACGCATCAGCTGATGCCGGGCGTCCTTCCCTCGCGGCGCCGGCGAGATGCGGTGCGCTGTTTACTGGGGCTCCTGATGCCAGCCGGCATGAAGCAGCGCAGCACAGTGACACAGCTCGGGCCCTTCCTCCATCCCCGCTTGTCGTCCCGTTGGGAGCCCGCAGGAGTAGCAGAAGACGAAATGGCACCTAAAGACACCATCAGAACATTGGAGCAAGGGGTTATTAAGAGTCTTTGAGATTGCGCGAAATTGCATCAAGCATATCAAGATAGAGATACATCAAGATCAAAATGTTAAAAAGTTTAGAAAAAAACATGGCAAGCCATCGGAACAATAAAAAATTGCTGGCTTGCAAATCAAAATTCAGGATTTTGAATAAGAGATTGATCTAAAACACTCAATCTAAGACAAACTTGGTGCCTGTGCAAAGGAAAAGAAATAGGAACTCATATTCGAGTGTGAGATGACTCCAACCTGAATGGGAACTCATTGGTCCCATGACTTAAAATTGATATTGTACTGTGCATTATACCATCAGATGAGATGTAAAATCAGTGAAGTATGAATTGACAAAAAAGATGCAATGTCCGGAATAAGTATTAACTAGTTTTCTTAAGAACTAAAGGACCAATGAAGTATGAAATATATAACAAAGATTTTGTATTGCCCTATTGCCATTGTTGGCAGAGAAGCGAATTCATTTCCTCCCAATTTATTTCAATATTGGATAGTTTTTTTGGTCTAATTTCACCAAGAAGTGTTCATGACGGAATAATTAATTTGCATAAACACAAGACTTAACTTGAGGCAAATAAACAGGAGGAGATCGAGTGGGATACCTGCACCGCATGACATTGCACCCGTAGGTCTTCTCAACAAGCATCCTGCATTTTGGGCACTGCTTCCATCGACGCTCCTCGGCGAGCTTCTTCACGAGCACGGCACTCGGTCCTTCGGTGCAGTCGTGCTGGCCGCTGCCGTTGGAGCTCCAGTCCGTGGCACACGTGGCGCACATCGGGTGGCCGCACGCCGGGCAAAAGGCCATGGCCGGCGTCTTGCCCCCTGTGGTCTCGAGCATCACGCCGCACTGGCGGTTGGGGCAGTAGGCGCGCCGGCTCGCGGGGATGGCGGCCTCGGTCAGGCGGTAGCCCCAGCTGCCGAACGCGGCGAAGTCGATGCATTTCTTGCACACCTCAGGGTGCAGGGCGCGGCTGTCCTCCCCCTCCCTGCACGCCGGGTCCGGGCACGGGAAGGGCACCTCGCCGGCGTGGATCCAGCCCTCGATGTACGTGGCCATGTGTTGACACAGAATCGCGCCAACACACTCGAGTGCGCTAGAACGCGCAGGAGATCGTCAAAACGATGTGAACCAGCGATGCCCTGGCGGACCGGTCTGACCGGTTCCACAAACCGGTCTGACCGGTGTGGAGCAGAGAACCGCGAAGACCTAGAAACGCGAGCTCGGGAGACACCCGTCGGAGCTTGCGCGGCTAGGGTTGCTCTGAGGTCGGCAGGCCACTCAGAACGTCTTCAAACGTCGTCGAGACGAAAGAAGAAAGCAATCTATGGTTGGAAAAGACTAGGGTTTGAGAGATAAAAAGTAATGCGATATTTTGATTGATTCGATTGGGAATACCTCAATCGGCCTTAGTCTTTATATTTATAGGCCGGGGAAGTCGTACCCCTCTCCAAGTCGGTTTATACAAGAATTTCAAAAATAAAACGAAGCCCACTCGGATTACAACTGGATAGACCAGTCTGACCGGCCGGCCCGACCGGTCAGACCGGTCGGCCTTTGAACTGCCAGAATTAGCTGTCAACATATGCCCCCCTACTTTTTGGTGAGTTTCACAAGCCAAAAATCAAGAACTATCCTGATGTACATGTTTTACACAGAGCATACAAGTCTAAAAAAATAAAACTAAGGGCGATATCCAATACGGGCCATCTTCGTCCTCATGCATTTTGCCATATGCTAGGATAGAACTTCTTCAAGTACCTCCCATTGACAGCCCTTGGTAGACGCTCACCTTGCACCGTCTCCACCATATATAAATTACCGGAGATAACTTTGATAATCTTGTATGACCATCCCAACTTGGCGACCATTTGCCAAACTTGTTGCTTTTCATCCCAAGAGGCAAAATTGTCTTCCAAACCAGATCCCCAATCTGAAAAGATTTAAGTTTTACCCTTTTGTTGTAAGCTCTGGCCCCCCGAAACTTGTCTTTCTCAATCTCCTTCAAAGCCTTCAAACGCTTGTCGGTCACCTCATCAATATTATCTATCATCAAATCATGGTAATCAACAACAGAGATGTCATTTTGCTTTGCCAATCTATATGCGTCCAGATTTACCTCAACGGGTAAAACAGCCTCTTGACCATACACAAGCTCAAAAGGAGTAACCTTAGTAGCACCATGTCTAGATATACGATGAGCCCACAATGCTTCGTATAACACTTCATGCCACCTCTTAGGATTTTCTTCTATCTTCTTCTTTACAAGTTTTATCAAAATCTTATTACTAGACTCGGCCTGCCCATTTGCCTGAGCATAGTATGGAGATGAATTGAGCAACTTAATCTTATAAGATTCGGCAAAGGCACGCACCTCTTTTGATATAAATGAAGAATCTTGATCCGTTGTCAAAGTTTCTGGAATGCTGAATCTATGAATAATATGCTCAGTAATAAACTCAATTACCTTCTTATGTGTTATATTCTTCAAAGGAACCACTTCGATCCATTTAGTGAAATAATCCGTAGCAACCAATACGAAGCGATGCCCCTTTGAAGATGGAGGATTAATTTGTCCAATGAAATCCAACCCCCTACCTCGGAACGGCCATGGTTTAATAATAGGATGCATTAACGCAGCAGGCACCAATTGCAAATCACCAAACCGCTGACATTCTTCACACTCTTTATAGTATTTAAAACAATCGGATAGCATGGTGGGCCAATAGAAACCGGCCCTTCTAAGTAATCACTTCATTTTGGGAGCCGATTGATGAGTACCACAAATATCTTCATGAACCTCACCCATAGCAACCCGGACATGATCCGAGTATAAACATTTGAGAAGCAAATCTTCGGCAGTTCGACGATAAAGCTCATCGTCAATTAAAACATACTTAAAAGCCAAACGCCGAATATTTCTCTTCGCTCCACGACCAGGATCTCTCAAATATGATAGAAGAGGGACCCTCCAATCCTGAGTTTCGGCCGAGACAATTGAATCGTCTTTCTTGGCCGAATCAGAACCAATAGCTGCATTACCATAACTAGACACTCAGCTTTCGTTTGCATCGGCTTGCGAATGTTGAAATACTTTTTCGTAACATTATAGCCAGATGCTTGCTGAGCCAGAGTATTTGCCTTTCCATTCTATTCCCTCGGAATATGTTTGATAATAAATTCATCGAAAGAAGAAATAATATCGAGGCAATTATCAAGATATGCATTTAGAGAACCATTATAGCACTGGCATACCTTAGATACTTGCTGCACCACCAGAAAAGAATCTCCAAAGGCTTCAACATGCTTCACGCCCATGGATTGCAAGAATTCCAAGCCAAATAGAAGAGCCTCATATTCAACTTGGTTATTTGTGCACTCTTCTTCCAATCGGTTTGAAAATTCAAAAATAGCACCATTCGGAGAAATAAGAACAGCACCAATCCCTTGACCATCATCACAAACCGATCCATCAAAGTACAACTTCCATGGTGTGCATGTAATATAGCCGACTTCTAGATCATGCTTGTCATTAATCCGATGCTCAACAATAAAATCCGCTACAATTTAGCCTCTCATAGATTTTAAAGGTTCACAAGCCAAATCATACTCAACCAAAGCATAAGCCCACTTGCCAATTCTACCACTCAAAATCAGTTTTTGTAACATATATTTGATCACATCTGTTTGACATACTACTATGCAAGTACTAGATCGTAGATAATGCCTTAATTTGGTGTAAGCATAATAAAGAGATAAACACAACTTCTCAACAAATGTGTACCTCGTCTCCGCATCAATAAGTCGTCGGCTTAAATATGTAATGATATACTCCTTCCCTTCGGTTTCTTGAGTCAAAACAGCTCCAATAACCTTGTCTTCATCAGCCACATAAAGTCTGAAAGGTACTCCTCTCCTAGGTGCTTTGAGTACGGGTGGCGAAGACAAATAAATCTTGATCTTCTCAAACGCTTCTTGCTGTTTTGACTCCCAAGAAATTCGGTTTCATCTTTTAATCGAAGAATAGGAGTAAAAACATCGATCTTCCCGAACAAGTTAGATATAAACCTTCTTAAGAAATTTACCTTGCCCAAGAACTTCTGTAAATCCTTCTTGCATGTAGGGGCTTCAACCTTCCTCATGGCTTCAATTCTTTTAGGATCAACCTCTATTCCCTTCTCATGAATAATGAAGCCAAGAAACTTTCCAGCCGATACACCAAAAGCATATTTGAGTGGATTCATCTTCAAACCATACCGGTGCATCCTCTCAAGAGCAAGTCTCAAATCGGGTAAATGATGATCCAAACCAGCCGATTTAATGACAATATCATCAATGTACACCTCCAAGATGACACCAAGCAAATCATGGAAGGTTAAATTCATAGCTCTTTGACAAGTAGCACCCGCATTTTTCAAACCAAAAGTCATAACAACCCACTCAAACAAGCCGACAAATCCTGGACATCTAAAAGCCGTTTTAGATATATCTTCTTCGGCCATGAATATTTGATTGTAACCGGTGTTACCATCAAGAAAACTAATGACATGATGTTCGGAAGCCTCATTGATCAACATATCGGCTATAGGCATAGGATATTTATACTTGGGAGTAGCTTTATTAAGATCTCTAAAATCAATGCACACTCTAATTTTCTCCGAATCCTTTTTCTCAACGGGCACAATATTAGAGATCCAATCAGCATAACGACAAGACCGAATAAATCCAGCATCAAGTAAACGATTAATTTCAGTTTTAATTCGGTCATAAATAATGGGATTGAAATGTCTAACCGGTTGTTTATAAGGTCTAAAACCGGCTTTAATCGGTAAACGATGCTAAACAAGATCACGACTTAAACCGGACATTTCATGATACTCCCAAGCAAAATAATCAACATATTCCTTCAATAAATTAACCAAATCGGCTTTATATTCAGCCGATAAATTTTTTTGGATAGTTCCATCACCAATGTCTACCTTTTCTAAAGGATCGGCCGATGCAAACCCTTGGCCCAGCTTGTCTAGATCATCAGAATCTTCAATGGCTTCACACATATCGTTCGTGCGCGCCCGATACTGATCTAGCCTCTGCTGTAACCACTCTGTGTTGGACCGGTCTGACTGGTCAGGGTGTCCGGTCTGACCAGTCGGCTCTGTGCACCGAACCGGACTGGACCGGTCTGACCGGTTGGCACAAGCAGTCTGACTGGTCGCTTCTGGAGCTTCTATTGTACTCATCTGATTTACATTAAATGATTTAGCCAATTATCCATCGGTTTTAGTACAGCAGAAACAAAACCATTCTTAGTGTAACTAATCAAATCATAATCGGACAGATCCACGCCCGATAAACACTTGACGTTGTCGTGTGTACTAATAGAATCCGAATCGGTTAAAGCAACAAAGGATGAAGTGTCTCCATGGACAATCTCAACCTCATTGCCGATCCACTGAACAAGAAACTGATGCAAGGTAGAAGGAACACACTGATTTGCATGAATCCAATCCCTCCAAAGAATCAAATTGTAGTTACCTTGCACCTACGAGACGAAGAAAGTCGTAGCAAGCGTCTTGCTCCCAATGGTGAGCTCCATGGAAGCAACTCCCTTGGCGCTAAGGGGCTCGCTCCCTCCAACACCACTGACCGTCATGTTTGTCTTGATCAAGTCCTCGTCTTGGCCACCGAGCTTCTTGTACAGCGAGTAGGGCATAAGATTTACAATGGCCCCACCATCCACTAGCATGCGAGTCACCGGCTTCCCGTTAATGTGTCCCCTCAGGTAAAGAGCCTTCAGATGGTTGTCCTTCTTGCTTGGCTTCTGGAACACAGCTTCACGGGGCCCAAACTGAAGATGAGCCAAATCCTCTTCTGGAACCACGAAGTAATCCGAAGACAAGTGCACCACATTAATCTCCAAGTTGGTGCACTCCAGAGACGCTTCATAATCCACCAATTCCTCGTCTTCTGCTGTCAGAGGAACTGCTGGGGCTTCGTCTACAGAAGTAACCGAAATGGGCGGTGCCGATTCGACTGCTGGCTCTGCAGTAGGCTCTATCGGTCTGACCGGTCTGACCGGTCTGGCTGTCTGATTAGCTTTCTTGACCTTCCAAACTTTGCTCTGAGAGAACATGGGCCTGTATCTGTTGAAGTCCTCATCCCTCATCTTCTTTTTCTCCTGCTCCTTCTTTTCTTTGTTGCGAAGGCGCTGCAATTTCTTCTTCTGTGTATGAGTTAAACCTGAAGGACACCACTTAGGCTGATGGTACTTGTCCGCTGCGCTCTTGCAGCTACCGGCCTCATGATCATTAGCTATGAGCGGCTTTTGTGAAGGAACATCAGCCGATTCTTCAATATTCATCGGCTTTTTGCCCGTGTCTTTTATGGGCACTTTGATTTCACCGATTTGAATAACATCAGCTTTAGACTTCTCTGGATCAGCAACAGGCTTCTGCCCCTTGACGCGATGCTCAAACCTTGGAACAGGAGCCTGGCCCGGCCTCTGGAGAGACCGGTATGACCGGTCCATGGCGACCGGTCTGACCGGTGCATCCTGCAGCACTGGACCAGATTGTCATGGCCCCAATTGGTCATGCACAGGTACTCTGGAGCTTTCTCTTTGATAATGTGGAAGATATGGCATCGGAAAGCACTGCATCCATATCCACCCATGCTCCCATGCCAGATTTGTCGCATTTGAAGCCAGAGGCACCCATGGCATGGTAGCACACATCTGGGGAGAATACAATGTGACAACATCACCCCTGTGCCTGCTAGATTTCCTCCTTGGGGACACTAGACGGTCTTGACGCGGTGGTGATCACGGTCTCTTTTTTAGCGGCCGATCATTTTGAACGGCCTTTGTGTACTTGTTCAACAACTGGTTGAAGGTGAGCTTCTGATTAGCCGTTCTTCCCTGCACCTTCACCTCGTTGGTCTTCCAAGTACCCACTTCCGGATGCTTTGCCTTGAAAGTCCGAGGACGGTCACCAAAGCGATCTGATCGGCTGGAGGAACCGGTCTAACCGGTCGTGCTTGATCAGCAGACCGATTTTCTGGTGGAGAGCTTCCTTGCACCCCCCCGAGTCTGGGATTTCTGACTATGATCTTCAGAGTATCCTTGCCATCATTAGTCTTCTCCTTGATGACTTCCCGGGCGAGGATTTTGTCACTTGTATCCATCGGTCTTGGATCACCGACGACAACATTCTTCCCCTTAGCTCTTTTGGCTTGTTCCGGCCCAATGAGCACCTTTGGATTGTTCAATTCCAGCGTATGAACAGGGAAAGGAGCTTTGTCAATTTGCATCTCAGAAAGTACCAATCGTCCTTCATTAATGGCCGATTGTACCTGTCGACAGAAAATATTACAATCATTAGTAGCATGAGATGTAGAGTTATTCCACTTACAATATGCATGTCGTTTAAGCTCATCGGGAGATGGAATAGCATGTGACAATCGGATGTTACCGTTTTTAAGTAATTCATCAAAAATCCGATCACATTTAGAAACATCAAAAGTAAATTTCAGCTCCTCTTGCCGATTCTTTTGAATCGGCTTGAAAGACGGAACTGAACCGGGTTTGGCCTTTGATGGCCAAACAAATTCAGCAGCGTATACCTCCTTGCTATCATCATCCGAACTATCTGAATCATGATCAAGAATATGCGTGTTGGACAGATGAGGCTTGAAGGTGTCTTTGGCATTTTTAAGTTTAAACTCTAAACCCATGACTTTGACTTGCAAGAAATTCACGATATGATATTCAAAGCCCTCGAGTTTCTCTTTCAAATAAGAACGTAAACCATTAAATGCCAAATCCGCCAAATCTTTTTCAGAAATCGTCAAACTAAAACACCGATTTTTAATTTCTTTAAATCTTTTAAAATAATCTGAAGAAGATTCATCACGTCCTTGCTTAATCAATGTTAAGTCCAACAATTTCGCTTTGGTTTCCCCGCTAAAGAAGTGATCATGAAACTTATGCTCCAAATGAGCCTAATTGCGAATAGAATTAGGAGCAAGCGAGGAAAACCAAGAGAAAGTCGTTCTAGTCAAAGATAAAGAAAATAAACGCACACGCAAAGCGTCATTGAAACCGGCTTTTCCCAACTGCAAGACATATTGACTAACGTGTTCCCAAGTCGTACGAGAATCATCACCATTAAATTTAGTAAACTCAGGAATATGCCAACCAGCAGGAAAAGGGGTAAAATCAAACTCGGCGGGATAGGGTTTTTGATACAAACGCGCAGTACCGATATCCACCCCAAGCTTACTTTTAATCGCATTTGCTAGATCTTCTTTGAACTTAAGGAGATCGGCCTGATAGTGTTGGCTGGTATAAAACTCAGAAAAACGGTGTGCATTAGAATTTCCATGTGCCATCATCTGTGAAGAAGTCGGGATCGGTCCTTGGTTAGGTCCAGATCCTCGTGGCCCTCCCGCTACAGTAGTATTGCGAGATGGTGTATACAGTGACAACTCATTAGTTCGGCTAGGGGCAGCAATAATCTTTTGATCCGTCCTGGATGACATTCTATCAAACATATCAGAGGGAGAGACGCTTACATTGGGGATCTCCTCAATCTTATCCTTGCTAAGCTTGAGAGATGGTAGTACGAACTCCTCCACCCTCTTGACGAGGCCACTACGATCCTTCTTGAAGCCCTTCAAGAATTGTGCCTTGACGTGCTCCTCCACGAGAAGGTAGGCTTTGCGCTCCTCTTCGGTGAGCTCCTCCATTGTAGCCGTGATGATGTTTTTCTTGTCGATCTCTGAAGAGCCCATCTACTTCAAGGAGTAGATTAGAACAGTTTTAAAACCAGATTAATTTTTCCCCAGCGGAGTCGCCAAAAAGTGTGTTGACACAGAATCGCGCCAACACACTCAAGTGCGCTAGAACCAGCGATGCACTGGCGGACCGGTCTGACCGGTTCCACAGACCGGTCTAACTGGTGTGGAGTAGAGAACCGCGAAGACCTAGAAATGCGAGCTCGGGAGGGACCCCGTCGGAGCTTGCGCGGCTAGGGTTGCTATGAGGTCGGCAGGCCACTCAGAATGTCTTCAAATGTCGTCGAGACGAAAGAAGAAAGCAATCTAGGGTTGGAAAAGACTAGGGCTTGAGAGATAAAAAAGTAATGCGATATTTTGATTGATTCGATTGGGAATACCTCAATCGGCCTTAGCCTTTATATTTATAGGCCGGGGAAGTCGTACCCCTCTCCAAGTCGGTTTATACAAGAATTTCCAAAATAAAACGAAGCCTACTCGGATTATAACTGGACAGACCGGTCTGACCGGTCAGCCTCTGAACTGCCAGAATTGGCTGTCAACACCATGCACTCCACGCAGAACCTGTGCTCGCACTGCATGCCGTGGAAGAGGTCCATGATGGGGAGGGTCTCCAAGCAGATGCCGCAGTTGAACCTGGGCACTTCGTCGTCGCCGAGAGGCGGCACCCTCACCGTCGACGGGCCAGGCTCGTCGTCGGGGTCCATGTCAGACGGCTGGAAGCCCGACCCCTTGGTGGAGCTGTAGCAGGGCTTCTGCTGGGAGCTCGGAAGTGCCTGGAAAGATAGCTCATTGGGTCCCGGCTCCTCCATCTGCTCCATCCTCTGAGCCTCGCGGAGGACGGATTCGTACCAGCTGTTGTCTTGCTCTTCCTCCATGCCCGCGAGGACGGCAGGGGAGGAAGCGCTGCCGAGAACGGCCTATCTTGCTGAGATGACGGCATCTGCTGTGGCCCTGCTCAAACGGATGGTTATGCACTGATTGGATTCGATGCCACCGACGGGCTGCTGGCCATGGCGCGCCGTCTGGTTGAAGGCTCTGGGTCCGGGGCCGCCACTCGAGCCGCCGCCACATCTTGCCGGCGCGCCATGCTGGTTGCCGGTGGCGTTGCCCTGAGTGGCGGCGAAGAATTGCAGGCCCTCCGCGGCGTGGTCGGCAACAAGCTCCTGCATGCCGACGCCTCCAGCAGGAGGAGCTACTGCTGCGCCGATCGCGTCAATCTGGATGAAGGCGGTGCCGTCGAAGATTGGCTGCCGTTCTGCGAACTGAAGATTGACGGCCTGCCCCGCCGGAGTGGCGTGGAAAACCGCCGGTCCATGAGCGCCGGCGAGGTCCGGCTCCTCGAACTCGAAGCGGCGCAGGTCCCAGTCCTCCACCTGCATGAGCTCCTCCATGTGCAAGGCATGCGCCATGGCCTCGTCATCCAGCGCGATGGCGTCGAGATCGAGATCCGGGCGACCTGCGGCATCCTCCATCAGGACAGCGACATCCTCCTGCATGGGATGCGCCTGCGCGCTCTCCGCCGCTCCGTCCGCGGCGGCATCGCGGACTGCTTCCTCCTCCGGCTGATGCTGACCATGCTAGGGTTTTCTCCTTCCATTGCAGCCGCTCGAGGTTATTTGGGATGCAGACGAAGTTAATCCTGCATAAAAATAGGAACAATACGCGTATATGGGATGGACCCCATCCGATGGAGTAATGAGGTGTTACGCAGCGCCCAAGACAAACGCGTGTTCCCCGAATCCTGAATTCATAATTTTCTATCTATCTATTCCTTCTGTCCTGAAATGTAGGGCATTCTGGAGTTTTTATGACAGATTATGACTATGTAGAAAATGACTCTCCTACCCCTAATTATTAACAGATTTGCTCCTTTTAAGTTGACTGAAATCTTGTTTTGGCGTAAGTCACCGCTGTGAATCTTCCGATTATTGTTCGACGCTTTAAATGCTCATAGTCTTATCAGGCCCGTTCTGTTGTGTCGTCGCCCATTTTAATGGCTTGCGAGTCCACTTTCATTTATCTTTCTGTCCCCCCTCTCATTTCCTCTATCGCTCTTCTCTCTCCAGTCTGTTCCTTGTGTGGCTCTCTGACTCCTCTCATTTCCTCTCTCGCTCTGCTCTCTCCAGTCTCTTCCTTGCTCTCACGCGCACGACAGCAGGAGGGCGGGAGGGAGTGTTGCTTCATCCATCACCGAATCGGGCGCCGCCTGCTCACATTGGAAGCAGGGGATGGCCCTAGATATTGCCGATTGTTCCTGGTATTTTCGGGTGATTTTTTAGGTGCCTTTTGTTCCTCAGATTCGAGTGCGATTTGAGGAAAATTTCTTGGGGAAATCGGTGTTAGGATATTTGTGATTATTGCCAGGGAGATCCCCTAGCAAATTCTCCACTTAAGCTTCACCAATTTATTGCCCCCCTTGATTTGTTAGTCACCTAGGGTTTGATGAAATTCACAAAACTGATGGTGGTTTCATGATCCTTTGAAGTTTTTCTTCCAGGATCTGTTTTCCCTAGATGAGAGGAGCTTGTAGTTTAAATTAGGTGTGAATCAGAGTTGTTTAGATTGAGATTTGGCATATTGATGTGGAGCACAAGCCTATTGTTCGTGTCTTGATTCTGTTCATGGCCTGCAGCTCAGTATATGTTACTCACTGATTCTTCAGGTACACTAAAAATTATAACTCTCAGTCATATGCATCTGATTGAAACCAGCACTTCTAGGTACAACGAGAATTATCTATATTGTGTTTGTTAGAATCATGCATGACTTTATTTGTATAACGCCCATGAGAGGCATTAATGGGTCTGAGAGTATTAAATGGATTTTTACATTTTGGCACGGGAACGAACAATATGTTGGCCTACTAGTATATGACTCTGTTAGTTATAATATTCCTAGTTGTGGCCAGTAAGTGTTAAATTACTCTGTTCCCTGCCAAAAATTCAGGGTAGACTTGCTGGTGTAGCTTTGTGAAATTTGAGAGTTTTACTGTATCTTGGTAGGAGTGGTAGGATTGACATTGGCCTGGGCCAACCTTTTTTTTAACCAAATCATGTGTGATCGTGTCATATAAATGTACAATTCTTGCATGTCGAGGTCTTGCTTGCCTATACAAATAGCTTCCTTTATCATGGACAACTCCTTTTTCTAGGTGCATCTTCTCCAGTTTACTAGTTCTTATGGGGATGAACGGATGATGAAGTAATCAATTACTCCTTGGGAGGTACGAGGCACACAACCAAGTGCAGCTGAACACCAACATTGCAAGTGTTGATTCAGAGAGGTAGTGTTTTTGTTGCTGTCATCATGCCAGTTTGTTTGGTGTTCCTGTTAACACTAGCACTGTTGTTGTTTTATTCTTTGCTGCTAGTGACTCACTTTTCAAATAGGTTAATTATTTAAGAAAAACTGGATGGCACTAGTAGTGTTTAAGCTGCATATCTCTCTATGAGTATCAAAACTTAGAGCTTATTGCACATTCTTTTAATGTTCTTGGTGTCAACATATTTAATGTCCCACCCAACCCATCCTCCAATTTCTTGAAATTATTTCATTTCTTTAGTTATTAGTCCACAGCACATTATACTGTGATGTTTCGTGTAAGTATTTTTTTTGTTCCTCTTATGTGCTACCTCTCCTTGTATTTATGCATGTTACGCCCACTTGACCAAGCATAGTGATTTTTCTATTTCCTTTTACATGTAGTTGTATGGAAAAAATTGTTTACAAACAACCATTAGTTCTTTGTTAAGTGTAACTTTTTATTGTTTTTCATGATTATGCTAATTGTAAGAAAGACTTATGTGAGTGGTATATTTGTATGGGTTTATGAAATCACAACTTTAATATTAGAAAGCTACATAAAGTTTTCTTTGTATCTTGTAATTGTGTTTTTTAGTGGTTAACAAATCTTGTAATTGTCATGGCCTATTAGGTTGGATTTGTGGTCTATTATTGTTGGATTTGGGTATTCTAGGTTGGGATATGGTCTTTTTTTTCTACAGGTTGTTGGGTTTTTTTTTTGTTGCTAATGGTTTGATTTGTGACCTGTTAGTGTATGATTTGTCTAATTCCAGTTGGTTTGTGTCCGATTCATGGCCAATTAGGTTGGATTTGTGGTGTGTTAGTGTTGTATTTGGGGATTCTAGGTTGGGATATGGTCTATTTTTCTACAGGTTCTTGGATTTTCTTTTTGGTTGCTAATGGTTTTCAATTCATTTTAATTTGCGTGGTGCGTTTGGCAGTTCCTATTGGAAAAATTGCATGCTCGTTGTTCTAAATTTACATCTGGAGAAGTTTGTGTAATTTCCATATTTCTCCTATGTATTTTGCATTTATGATTCTTATGGCTTTAGAAATGCACATTGACAAGGTTGATCGTGAACTCATGACAAGTGGAAATCCTTGTCTGATGCTGTGATTTCTTTTTGCTTCCCGTGCCCCCCTTAACCATTCATATGTAGTTAGTTTTTTATGTGCTTTGCTGCTTGGCCTCATGATGAATGCTTTGCTATAATTTTGTCACAGTTTTGCGGTCCCTGTGGGTGCTGAAATTATATACTTTTCGAAAATGAAAATTTTATTGTTTCTTCAATTGAAATTTAGGATGGTTTTTCTCTTGATTATAATTAAAACTTCACCATGTGTCATGTTTCTAGTATAAGTTACTTTTCATTTCCATTCATGTTTCTGATCTATACATTCTTGTAGCCAGGATTCTTGTAGTAAAGGGTTTAACCTATCTATATGTGCTAACCTAGCTATGTGTGCAATATCCCTTTTTTCCCATGAATCTGATGACAAATGACAATGTTGCTTTAATTTGTTCAAGCACTATGTGAGTGAGATATCCTCTGGATGTACCCAATCTGTTTTTTTATGTTTGATATTTTCTATGAATTTGTTAATATGATGTCCTAGCAGACTTTTCTTTATTCCTCTTTTGTGTGTGTTTTAATTCTTCACACACCCTTTTTATATTTTTATTGCACACTAAATTGAAGATGCTCAAGAGGAAGCTTGCAATTTCACTGAAACACAATGCCAGCATCCTATATTTTTTAAGCAGTATTTTCAACCTAATGAATATTTGTTTACCCTACATTTTTATTTTTGGAATGTATAGTTTTATTTACATACAAAACACACTACAACGACAATATGTGTGACACTGTAATTGATGTACAAATGAATTGTAATTCCTATTTCCTTTGTGTGCCCTTTGTGTCAAGGTATAGATTACTAATTGTAATGACAATTGTTTATTTCATATTTATAGATTATGTATATTTTCTGCGCCCTTTGTGTCATAAGGTTGTAGTGCTTAGTAATTAATATTTTTTGTCTGATGCATTTGCAGAATAGCCAACCTATTAATGTTATTTTATTACTTTTGTGTCTACCTAGTGCATGATTCTTGTATTTCTGCCAAATATATACCTACTCTTTGAGTCTTTGTTGAATATTGCATGTAAATATGCTGAAAATTTCTTCAAATGTGCTTCACTCTAAATTAGCTATTTGTCATATTTAGTTTATCTGTAGTGTTCCATCTTACCTTAAATTTTTAATGTCTAGTTCTTGCTGACTTATTACATACAAAGCATACTATAATGACATTGTGTGGTACACCGTAACTATTATATAAATGAACTGTAATCCATATTTCTTTTGTACCGTAACGACACATTTGTAAAACATTTGTTGTCTTCTTTCTTTGTTTGGAGCTAATTATTTAATACATATTTTTGTAGTTGTTGAAAGGCATTCCCATCGTAGTGCTGCTGTCAACTTCTAAATGGAGAACCAATCAACTTGTCTCCATGTTCTTGTTTTGATGCTCTTGGGATCCGAGGTGGTGCGCAAGTGAGATTTATGCTTGCTTATGGTTGATTTCTTCATACAATATGAATTCTGTACATATAAACTTATTCTATATTATTTTCTGCTTACTTTATACTTGTTTCCTAGAAGATATTTTTGAAGATTATAACTAGAACATAATAGATAAGATGAGGTTGTTAAGGTTATTTAGTTCTGTTTTTTATACTATAGACCATTCTTGTATATGATTTTGTGATTACTGTACTTCCACTAGTGTCAGCTTTTTTTAGTGCTGCTTCCTTGATCTGTTTTTCCCCATTCCCCACCGGTTGGATACATTAGAAATTTTAATATATACAATTGACATGCTGCTTAGTGTTAGGTTGTATTAAATTTTCCTATCCTATATTTTGTCTCTTTGAGTTATGCATGTTGCTATTTTGCTCTTTGTTACATTCAGGCTACACTAGGTAACATGATCGTATACTACTTCTAATAGGATCAATAGCTCTAATTTGATGTGCAATGTATTAATAAATTTGAGCTATGACTTGCTTACACTTTTCAATTCTCTGCCCTCCTTTTACCTTCCACTTTTATTTATCCCCCTGCCACTGCCTATGGAATTTGTATCCTATATGTACTTTGTGCCATTTCTAAGTGGTAGAGAAGAGGTTTGTCCTGAGCGTTCTCACTTTTGTCTTTCTTCCTTTTACTATTTCCAGTCCTTTTTTAATTATATTTTTTTATAGTTTCCAAACATGCACTCATGCAGTCTGCTCATTTTCATTTTAGTGATATATGTTCATCCACTGCATAATCAAATGAATGAAATTTCATTGGTAACCTAGTGCATTCTATATAAGTTTGTTCACCTTATATTATATTGCAATCCATTACTGTTCATTTTAACTCTTGAATTTGAGTTACATGTACCTTTTTGCTGGAATTACATTTTAGATACTTATAAGTTTCAGTTCATATCCTAGTGTAAATCTTGAAGAATTATCATATAAGTAGAGTGATACATCTATATTGTTTTAATTCCTATTCTATTTTTAATATTTGGCTACATGTTCAAAATCTTTCTTTTAATTGATCGATTAAGAGTTTAAAAATACATTTATGTATATGAAAGGTGATTTATTTCTAGTTTTTCTTTATGTTCCCTTCAACCAATTATGCTTTTAGAAATTTTCTGTTGATATATATTATTATGGTTTCATTTCTTATCAGTTCCAGTTTATAATATCTAAAGTTACAGTGGTGATTGTACCGTGAGATGTATGTCAACAATGTGTAAATGATGCAATATTTCAAAAATTTCCATTGAACACATTTGTTTGGGAGAGTGCATTTGTTCCTGGTATTTTGCATTATGTCCAATTTGCATCTGACTGGGTTCCTCAGGCACCATTGAAAATTTTGCATCTTACTGACTATAGATAAAACCTGTGAAGTTGAAGTTTGCTTTTCCTTTTGTTTTTTTATTCTGAATTGATTTAGCTTCTTGTGAGTGGGCTCTTATGTTTTGGTTGTTTTCTTTAGGTTGTCTTTAGACATGCCGACTCGAGCTCTTCAACCCAATGCTTTTGTACGTGAGGACATTCCAGTTGCTCGAGACATTTTCACCTATCTTTATTGAAGAAGGTCCTCAGTCTTCTCTGATTCTAGGGTGGTAACCTTCTAAAGATTTGAGCATTCTTTTCATGTTGTCTGTTTGTGCTTCGGGACGGTTGGTGGGATCTGCTAATGTTCCAGATTACCGTATTGCTGTTGACCAGCTCGCAGTTATGCATTCATCCAATGCCCTAATGATGTTGCTGCTTAGTCTTTGAGGGCTATGAATGTTACTGTTGGCAGCTTTCAAGTTCTTCTTTGACTTGGTTAAAAGTGTTGAGATGATGCCTTTCTATGATGACATCAACCAGCACCCAAGAGTCTGCATATGGATTGAAGATCAGGGTGGCTCTTATTCTATTTTGGATGGCAATTTGCTTGGTGGTGAAATTCTGGTCACTTTCTGTTGACATCTTTCGATGGGCTTTGTCATATGAACATGCTTGACGTTCTCATGTTTTCTTATCTTTTCTTGTATGAAACAGTAAGGAGAGAGCAGCACCTAAGGGCTTTGTCATATTTGGGTTGTTAATATATGTTTGGGCTTTGCTCCTTGTAATTTGAATTCAACACTTACAAAACATAGCGAAGCCCACTTATAATTAGGCTCCCTCGGATGGACATTCAATGGTCCAGGGCATTGACTTACACATTAGCAAAAAATAAGTTACCCAAAAAATACAGTGACACATAATAAAAACTCAGTCACTTTACATGGAGGCAGACCCAATTATTAAGCATTGAAACTCTATTTGGATCACTAAATATGTTCCAATTAAAGTAGCATGCTCTTTCCCATGCACCTCCCCATATACACCTCTCTCTATATGGTTGCATGCACGTCTTTCCATTGGGAAGACCCAAAAATAATGCACAATTAAAATGATTGGGTCCACTCTCAACCTATAATGCCTTATATTGTGGACAAATTTTGAATCATAGAATGCCCTACATTTCAGGACGGGAGAGTATACTATAAAAGTTGAAACAACTGAAACTCTTTCTCCAAGATTAGGACCACCGTACCCCTCACGGAGGCTCCACTTGTCAGGCCAAAAGATTTGACGAAAGGAATGGGGAGATTGGTTTCGTCAATGTTTTCCACCAAAATCCTATTACTTTTTACACCAGCAATTTCCTATACCCACCTTTTGTACCCACATATTACTTTTCTTTAGCATACACATACTTTTCTTTGCACATACATTGACCCATAATTCACGTCATTTTTTTCTTTTGGAAGGATAATTGACATCATTGTTGTTTATGGAAGGAAAAGAAAGACGTGTATTAACGTATTACTTTCCTTTAGTATACATATATTTTCTTTTGCACATACGTTAACTCATAATTCACGTCATTTTTTCTTTTGGAAGGATAGTAATTGACATCATTGTTTATGGAAGGAAAAAACATGTATTATTTTTAGAAGAAAAATAAATGGCATTTTTGCTTGATGGTTTTGTTAGGATATTAATTGACATCATTGTTTTATGGAAGGAAAAGAAAGATGTGTATTGTTTTTGGAAAGAAAATAAATAACATCATTGCTTGATGGAAGAAAAATTAAATGCAGGCACGTACATCTTCCCTAGTTGGAGAAAAACAAATTCACGGTGTGTCGTTGTTGTGTTAGGAAAGAAAATAAGTGTGTCGCTACTGTAGACATTGGCTTTATTTGATCATTTACATTTGTCCCAACCAGTATTGGACCCGAAACTAATACGAGTAGTCCAAGTTGGTACCACTATTCTGGACTATATTTTTAGTTCTTTTAGGGTCGGTTGGTACCACCAACCCGAACTAGAGGGTTTTCAAGGGTTAGTTAAAACAAAGACATCCTATATAGAGTCATGTGTGCTATATAGGTGGGGTGGGAAGGAAGTTGTTTGTAAGGCAAGAGGTCTCAAGTTCAATTCTTGTGCGGCCTAATATGTTTTACCGTCACGAGCCTGAGACTTTAGTTCCGGTTTCGTAGTAGCGTGCCATGGGTGGTTGAAAAATGGTCAGAGAGTGCAAAACACAGAGATTGTTTAGCGCCTAACGCATGATTTTATAGATTGTGGTATACTCCATCCGTCCTGAAATATAACACATGTTTGATCAAATTTATACAATAAAGTAATAACATTTATGATATCAAATATGTACCATTAGATTATTCATTAAATATATTTTTATAATATATCTGTTTGGTGCATGAATTTTATGATTCTCTCTAAAAATTTGATCAAATTTGAAAAACTTTGACTCTCCAAAAATGTTGGAATACCTTATATTTCAGGACAGAGGGGATATATTTACATCCAAAAGTGTGTCTCACGTTATTCTACCAGATCACGAAACCCTAGTTTATATTTTTACCTAAATAGTTTTAGCTGTTGGATGGGAATTCAATGGGCCACGACCTTTCTTGTCCCTCATATGAAGATGTGCCCTACATCATTAAGATGTGCCCTCCATGTCTCACTCGTCGTCCACACGGCATCCTGACCGATGCGGGCTCACTCCCATGGTAACTAGACTCGTCCTGACTTTTACCAATAGCCGCTCCCCAGAGCCGGTCGCGCACCCATCAACCACCACCTTGCCACACGTCCACTGGCACAACTAGGCCTCACTTCAACGAGATAGCTCTCTATAAGGCGGGTAATTGTGAACCCCCTTCCTCTTTCCCACCTAAAAATAAATCCTTCACTACTTCAGCGCCCCCATCACCGCCAGTTCAAAATGGCTATCACCGTCAGTTTGGGGGGTGTTGAATTTAAGTCGATGGTGATGGAGGGGCCATCACCGCCAGTTGTAAAACCGACGGTGATGGGAGGGCTCATCACCGCTGGTTCACAAACCGTTGGTGATGAGGGCACCAACCGTTGGTGATGAGTGCTCATCACCAACGGTTTGTTTCTTAAACTAGCGGTGATGGGTATCAACACCGCCAGTTCAAGATAGGAACCGGCGGTGATGACCTTTTTCCCATAAAAAAATATATTCATATAACAATATTGCACCATTTGTACAACATATATAATATATAATTATAGTAGTAGAATTCAACCATATGAGCTCATACATCGAGATTAAATGAAAGAGTCCATACATCGAGATTAAAATAAACAGTCCATAAATCAAGATTAAAACAAAGAGTCCATACACAATTTATTTTACAATGTTTGATAAGAACGATACGATCTATACATTACATCTAGATTCCATTTTTCTATGGCAAATCATAGAAAGGATAAGTAGAAATAATCTTCAGGTATCTAGTTAGAGAAGTTGAGAACTGACTTTTTCTTGTCCATGTCAGGAATATCACTTCTCTAAGCCTTCTCAACAGTCACCTGCATTGCACAAATTGACACAATTTAGACAAAAGTAACCATGACACAATCAGCCTAAAACTGAAAACCACCGTGTGCTGGCAATTGCATCTATTAAATGGGCAGCCATATATCTGCAGATTTATCCAATATTGAGAATCGGCTTAGTTAGAGGCAGAACTAGGAAACCACGCACGCTTTGCTGCTCCCTACGTTGAGCAAGCCAGTTTACATAATGGATAAGATTAACTTGACCTGTGACTGATTTGCATCATTAATTCAGCCATCCATTCTGTCTCGAAGGTGTTCTAGTTGGTTTAGTCTTTAAGAGGACAGATGAAAATGTAAAAAGAAATTGAAGCCCCGTAAGAAATTTAAATCCACCTATTATCTCAGTTTTTCATCATTGTTTCTTTGATATATCAATCTTTATGCCCCCGTGACATGCAAAACCACAGTTACGGAGCACAACTGCGTATAGCACTAACTTTGTGCCCTGCAAATTATCTATTATACCTCAAAATTCAGAGATGATGCCTAGAATACATTAAGTATCAAGTGCATGGTATTTCTGCATGAAAAAGTTATTGCTTTAGGAAAAGAAAATCATGCTTCATTTTTTCAGATAATATATATAGTTACCTTAGCTAAGCACAGCTGTTCATTTTCTCTTCTACTTCGTCTCTGTTTTCCTTCGATCATCAAAACAAAGTGCCTTCTGAGCTTCATGGGCAGTTACACATCTTTGATTAATGGCAAGGATTCTTTGTTCTGCAGAAACATGAGCATAGTTATTTGTTTAGTTTGTTGAAATCAGCTGATCATTCTTGCACAGATATACTATCGAGGACATGGTGTCCATCCCATGCCCGTGCAGCAAAGAAATTGGCAAAGGTTCAGCTCTGAAACTGGTATGGTACAGCGGCCATGATGACCTCACGACCTCCATGCATAGACCCAGCACACGGCCCGGCCTCGTCCATGGCGCTGCAACACGTTGTTGGCCATTGGCCAATGCACGGCTGCGTCGCAGGAAGCACACACAACCTCGCGAATGCAGTCACCACACTCACGCGACATACGTCGAACACCCAGCGAGCGTGAGACGGGGGTCCATGCCGCCCCGAACAGGCAGAGAAGTGGAGACTTAAGGGAGGAGATCAACGGAATTCAGAACTGCGAGCACTCGTCTAGACTTGCCTAGAGCCTGGTAGAGCAGAGTACCTGCAGCTCGACGGTAATCCAATGCCGGAGGCCTACCTGCCGGGCGCCGCTGCTGCAGGTGCCCGTTGTCAGGGTCTATCCAGAGCTTCTTCGGCTGTGCCCGACGGCGGCACGGCAGCTCCTCGCGCTCGCGACGCGGGGCGGCGGCGCTGGACCTCCTCGCACGGCAGCTCCTCGGGGGTCGGGGCGGGGGCGCGCCGAATCTCCTCGTGCGGCAGCTCCTCGGAGCTCGGAGCGGGGACGCGCGGAACCTACTCGCGTGCGGCGCCGGGCCTCCTCGCGCGGTCCTCGGGGCTCGGGGCGGGGCGGAACGGCGGGCGGTGGACCTCCTCGCACGGCAGCTCCTTGCGCGGCAGGAGAGGGGCACGGGAATTTTGGAGGAGAGGGGCGCGGATGGGGGCTCTGGCCGTTTTGCTTTTGGGGTGTTTAGTTCCGAAAAATTTTCACCTCGAAATTTGTGTCTTTCTTTTTTACACATGCATGCAGCGCTAAATATAGTTAAACAATAAAACTAATTGCACAATTTGTATGTACACGACGAGACGAATCTTTTGAGCATAATTAGTGCATGATTAGCCATAAGTACTACAGTAACCGACATGTGCTAATGATGTAGTCAAAGGCTTCAAAAGATTCGTCTCACAGTTTCCAGGTGAGTTTTGAAATTAGTTTTTTAATTAGTGTCCGAAAAGCCCTCCCAACATCTGGTCAAACCGTTGATGTGACACCCAAAAAATTTTGATTTAGGAACTAAACGGCCCCTTTATGCAAAAGGGAAAAAACAACAACCACTGTCGGATCCACCCTTGGTCTGCACCGTCGGGTACAGACCCGACCCGCCGGTGATATTATATTTTTACAAACAATTAGAGTATAGTATTAGTATATATAATTGATACTAAATATTTTTACATAAAGAATTATATAAAGAATTAATACTAAGTATTTTTGCATAAAAGATTGCATAAATGTCTATCTAACCGATCATAAAATTAATGTCGTACCATATATCCATCTTCGATTCATCTGTGAATCTAAATTTAATAAATATATAATCTCTACATATGGACTTATTTGTCAAGTTTCATAACGAAAATCGTACTTTAAGAATGCTACATATATCTAGTCATCTGATTTTATGAATAATGAATTTTAAAAACATCCTAATAATCACAATTATTAGGACGTTTTTAAAATCAGCCCTTATTTATTTTTGTTATGTGCTGAAGGCCTCTCTTGCTTATTGAAGAAGGAGGAACAAGCTGCTCGTCTAAAGGGGGTGAGAAATGGTCGCACTAGCCCAGCTATATCACATCTTTTATTTGCGGATGATAGCATTTTCTTTACACATGCTGATGATACATGTGTTAATGCTTTAAAATCAGTTTTGCAGATTTACAGTTAGGGTCGGGCCAAAAGATTAATCTACACGTGCTACATGTTGGCTGCTTGCACAGATAGGGAGGCTACTATCCTTGTCATAGCCTTTTGGCATATCTGGGAGGCCAGGAATGCTGTGCGAAATGGAGAAAATAAAATGCACCCCCACTGCATAGCTGAGAAGATTTTAGCATATGTTGACATGGTGCTTGTGCATTGGTGTACTCCAGCCCATCCTAGAAAGTCTGATGTCCTTAATCGGAAAAGATGGGAACCACCGCCCCAAGGGTGGATTATGGTCAATGTTGATGCAGCAATTTTCCACAAAGATAATCGCATGGGCTTGGGTATTGTCATTAGAGATGAGAGAGGTGTTTTTCTGGCTACTTGCAAGCAGGGAATTGACAAAATTACAGACCCAGAATTGGCGGAGACCATTGCTTTTAGGAGAGCAGTTAACTTTGCTTCCCAGCTCCCTCATGACTATATTATAATTGCTTCTGACTGTGAGTCATTGATTACGAAGCTCCAGTCGAGAGTCACGGACCGCTCCAATATTGGAATTATCATCGAAGACATAAAAAAAGTGGTCTGTACTTCTACTGTGGCTTTTTTCCTTTATTCATGTAAACAGATGTTGTAATAAGGCAGCACATGTTCTTGCTAGATCGGCAGATCGTCTTTCAGAATCTGTATGGCTTCATGTACCACCAGAGTTTTTCTGGTCTACTCTATGTAATGATATGACAGCTTAATGAAATGCTGCCTGTTTACTTTTCAAAAAAGAAAAGCCCTCTAAATTAATTAATTAATTAAGAAAGATCCCTTACACCAAGATCATAATCATTTTGGCAACAATTTAACCTTAAATAGCTAGTTTTCTACCTTGAATTAAGTATGTGAATTCTAGCCCTTAAAAACAATGAGCCTCCATGATAACTTTTGATGAGAATTTGTACTAAAATGAAGAAAAAAAAGACTCTTCATGATCAATTCATGAAAAAAATGCAAGATTAATTCTAAGATAAAGGGTATGGATCCAATGGATTGCTACAACTAACCTAGCACAAGTTGCTGCACTCAGACAACCAAAAAGACAAGCCCTCGTGATGAGTGTTCATGAGAAATTATCCTAAAGTCAAGAATAAGAGACTCTCCATGATCACTTCATCACAAAACGCATGATTAATCCTAAGATATAGGGTATGAATCCAATAGATTGCTAGTCACTAGCATAGCACAAGTTTATTTTTTATTTTTATTTTTGCGAACAGATTTTGTTCCATTAAGAAAAGGCGCACAGTACAACCCCAATTACAGAAAGGACCTCGAGAAAAATAGAAATTACAACAAACTCCCCGAAGGGCCTATTCGCAAAGCCCGACGCTTCCCGAGCCTTCTCCATTCGTCGCGCCGCGCCGCCATCGCCGCCGCCACCGCGGACGAAGAAACCTCCTGCCACGAGCGCCGAGGAAGGCCAACTCATGTTGAAGCCGCAAGATCCGGCGGCCGCAGACTCCGCTCGACCACTTGAAGGACGCAGAACGTACATCGGCACCTTCACCTCGAAACACAGCAGGAGGGAGACTCCGCCGCCGTCGGCGAGAACGCCAACGCCCGGAGCCAAGAAACCGTAACCAGGCCCGTCCTGCACACCTTCCCCAAAGAGAAGCAAACCCGTAGTGGTACTGACCAGGAAGATCCGTCATCGCCGTCGCCGAGGACGCCCGCCGGCAGCTCCTCCAGATCCAAAGCTCCTGTACAAGGATCTCCCAACCCCGCTGTCAACCCCAGAGCACGAGTCAACGTAGTGGAGGAAGGGACGGAGAAAGGCACTCCACCAAGGCCGCGCCGCCCCCACCACTCCAGCGCCGCCGGGAGAGAACATCCCTCCACGCAGGTAGGCCAACGGCGCTGCCACCACCACCGCACAAAGCACCGCCGCACAAACACAACGCCATGGAGGGAAGAGCTTCTCGTCGATCCGTTGCCAAAGACGAGGAAGTCGCCGCCACGCAGCCACATCCGCCGTCGCCGGAGCCGAAAACGAGACAAAAGAGCCACGCCCGCGTCGCCGCCGGGGGCACAAAAGACCCTAAACTGCCGCCTATAGAGCTACTAGTATAGGGTATATACACCGCACGTCGCTCCGGTGGTTCCCCCCCTCCAACGGCGGCCGGCGAGCCGTCGGAAACGGCGGCGGAACGAGAGTCGCCCTGGCTACTATCGAAAGGGGACGAGAGGAGACAGAGGAGACAAATACTCAACATAGCACAAGTTGGTGCACTCAAACGACAAAAAAGAGAACTCTTGCTACAAGTGGTTACAGTTGCAACATACATGATCGTGACAATTAAAGTTATATACCCACCATATTTTTTGTAAATGGTGGCAATAAAGTACTCTTGCAACTATATAATTTTTGTGATAAAAATTATTAGAACTGAAAATATAAAAGTTGCTACTGGTTAGCTTGAACTACACCAGAGCAACTTTTATTGTATATTTTGCTAATAGTCTACCCTTATCCTCTCTATTTGCCATGAGAATGAATAAAAAAACATTGCAATAGTTAGAAAATGTTGCGATGATATTCATATATTGCAACGCTACTTCACTCGTGGCAATAATAATTTTTTTGTTGCAACCATTTTTTGAAATATTACCACACTAGTTTAGCGTGGTAAAACATCACCTTAATGCAACAACATAAGATAAAGCTGCAATTGGTGTGGCCGTCGGGTTGGAGAAGAAAGGTGGTGGGAGGAAAAAATGGTTGAGATTTTGTACTGTACAAACTTATCACTACCTTCGTGTTACGAACCGGCGGTGATGTGTTCATGATTGGAACTGTTGGTGATGCTCCGCGACACCATCACCGCCGGTTCGGGCGGTGATGAGTCTCATCACCGCCGGTTCTAGTGACCTCTACGTCCACCTACTTTGGAACCGGCGGTGATAAGACATCACCGCCGGTTCGTTTTGAATCGACGGTGATAGGTCGTTTGCAATAGCTAGTTCTCTAGTAGTGCTTAGATCTGATATAGCCGGTGCATATATATTCAGAAAAGATTTCATCCATAAAATTTACCGAATTTCTTACCTTACAACTGATGATGAACTTCCGCTCCAACTCCTGCGACCTCAACAAACTCCAACAAGATTTTGGCTAATGTTTGGTTATGGATTGGAGCTAGGATTCGGGATTCAGGAACCTTTTTGTGGCTTTTGAGGTTTAGAGGGTAGCAGCTAGCAGGGCTATTGGCTTGACGGTGGCAGTGGGTAGGATGAGGAGGTTGTGTAGCACCCCATTGCGGAGACGGTCCGTTTGGTTTCTTCCTTGAAGATTTAAAGAAAGTACTTTGACCGTTAATTAGAGGTATTAAATAAAATCAGTTTACAAAACCAACTCCAGAACCCTTGCGCTAGGAACCCTGAAGAATCTAATGAGGTCTTTGACCGTATAATTAAAGGATGGTTACTGTAGCATCATTGTAGCCAATCATCGATTAGTTACCGTCATTAAATTCATCATGAAAAGTTACACCCATCCGTGAAGAGATTTTATAAATAGATTTCATTTAGTACTCTATGCATGCAAAATTCCTTTCTCGGCTTGCATGTTCCGGAGAAACCAAACACAACCTATGGATAGTTGGGTGGGCCTCATGGGTGGGGCATCGAGATTTATTAGGCCAGTCTCAGTCGGAGTGTCATCGATACAGTTACCAAGATCATAAACTAGGTAATCGAGCCAGAAGAGTGTCGTTGTGATGACACTCCCCCTTCTCTCTCATCTGCCACATCAGCAAATTTAATGCCCATGACACTCTCATGACAACTCCACTGAGACTGGCCTTAGGGTTAGCGGGGGATCGAAGGGCGTCATGCCCAAGAAGAAGGAGATTCCAGCACCGAGGGCAAATGAACGGCCCGAACAACAGATGTGTTTTCTCGATGGCAAAGGGTAAGAGGCGGTGGTCTTAACTCGTCGTGTGCATATGTTGTAGCGCATTGGAAAAGTGGTGGCTATATATCAGCCAAAGTAGAATGGGCCGGGGCATAGAGATAAGTAAAAATATCGATTAGTGCTCAAAACATCTTTTGTGTTCACACAGGATTAGGAAATTGTGTGTTCACACTATTCTTTGGGGATGTGGACTACATGTTTTTTTAATAAGAAACACACTATACATGGAAATATTGTCCGATGAAGTAAATGATTTATTGGCACTTATATTCCATTAAATTTGTATAGTGGAATCAATCGTTATAACTGCCATCTTGTTTGGAATGCGGTGGTTTTTCCTAATTCTCTATGAGAACCAGACAATAGCACTTGAAAACCCTGCAGAACTCCAATGAAATTTTTGAACTCCAAACTGGTCAATACACCTTAGCATAATTTGAGCATGCTCGGTTGAATAGATTTCTTGTAGTGGAACCTGTGGTTTGAAAAAAGAAGTGATACCCTCTCCCCCTCTGTTGAGCCCTCCAAGAAAAAAAGTAAATTTGAGCAAGAACAATGAACCAGATAACTTATGATTAAAACATATGTAAAATGGTAAATATATTATAAATCAATCATGTAAGCTAATCAACTGGGATGTCTCAAAATATAATCAATGATTTGACATGGTGTAAAAAATTAATCTTTGATTCTAAATTACTCTGGTACTACAATATTTATAACAACAAATCATCACCATACAAAAGTATTTTTAAATATCAATCAAATGATGTCATTTTTGTAAAACATACATTACGCTCATTATTAGTCAAAGATTATAAATTTTAATATTTAAATGCATTCACACATTGTATTTTGACGGAATGAGTAATTATTTTCTTGGGCGACGCCATGTTGAGGTAGGGTGGTGCACTAGCACCAAGCAAAAGAAAATATTTAGTACTGATTATCTTATTTTGACCATATAAATCAGTTAAATATTTACATGTTTCTAAAGTCCTGAGAGCATTGTGCACCACCTTGACTTTTATACTAGCTTCGCCTCCATACTTCCCGCGCCAAGATATTCTAGCTATTCCTAAGTGTATCACATTCTAGAAAGCTTGAAAAAAAATTAATTGCCTTTTTTAATGAAATACAGTACAACAGATACTCTCATAGTCACATACACGCACGTACACTAACCCTATGAACACATGCACGCAAACCTACGTCTATAAACACATCCAAGAGACTAAGCTAGTCATATTTTTTAAATTGATGAAGTCATCACAAATGTCTCGCTATCAAACTAATTTTAAAAAATAGTTTGATCATTTTGATAAAATATCATTGTATTATTTGTGGATGTTGTTCTCATGATAATCTCTCGATTCATTTTTACCATTTTCTAAGAAATTAGGGGGGGGGGTTTGAGTTGCATATTAGCCATGATGTCGGAACATGTCACATTTTTATGACTTATTGGGCTATATCTAGACTTCTCACTTGTGGAAACGGAAAGTGTAGATGAGCTCAAAGTTCTGTGGTTCGGGTTTAATACTTGAAGAGGAAAAGCATAGAACTATCCCCCCTCCGGGGCGAGGGCTTGGCTCCCTCTGCTATGCTGCCAGGAAAGGTATAGGGAAGTGTTCAGTTCTTTTGACTTGGCTTTTCATGGCAGCAGAGCTAGAACCCCGAATGAAATAACTACCTAATAACCTCAAAGCAACTCCCCTAGCGAGGGGAGGTAGGAGAGGTGGCCCTAGGCGTAATTGTATTCATTATAAAATCTGGATTTGAGGGGAGCTAGAACCTTTCAATGGTATTTTTCCAAAATCTAGATCTTTTAATGGTATGAATCCAATTTTCCCTAATTATAAACCTCAGAGCCCCCTTGAGGGGGTTTGGGGGTGGGCGGTAGTTATTCCATTCCGTCTAGTAGTAGGTTGATCAACCATTCCACTTGTTTTGGAGGGGGGTTTCGGGGGGGGACTTTTAAAATTCCCCCGAACTGAGCTATTTCCGAAAAAATTCCAAAATATGTTCGCATGTCTGTAGCTGGTGACTAGTGCTGATTTTTTATGAAAAAAGTACTACTGACTGACTGGTGGCTAGTGTTGATTTGATGTGAGAGAAAAACACTGCTGACTGGTTGGCTGACAAGCCAAACGACAATACATTGTAACTGTAACAATAGATTGGTCTGTCTTGAGCAGTGAGCACAGATGTTTAAAGTAACTTCAAAGAAAACACTTCAATTCCGATCGAACTAAAAAAAAAGAAAAACCTTGTTTCAAACGTAGGCTAACATTAGTCAACACTTGGCCGGATGGCAGAGCCGAGCAGCCACCTGCTTAGCTGCACCTCCAAGTGATGCTCCATCTTCTTTCTCAAGGATCTCAGATTCACACAAACTTTTCACGAAAGGAATAAAGGCAAGTGAAGTATTTGCACGGGGCTTGCGACCAAGGAGAAGGGGATGAGCCAATGCTTTCCCCTCGCATTGTGTGCAAAACGGAAACATATATATGCATCACGCTCCTCCGATCCAAATGCCTCCTCGATCGATAATCTCGCCGCCCGTAGCTAGCCATGGACCATGGTGCCAGCAGCCGCAGCAGCAGGCGAGGGTACAGTAGCTACAAGGAGAGCAGCAGCCATGGCCACCACTGGCATCATCCACACTCTGCCAGGTGCCTCTGCCTCTACCTGCTCCTCTCGGTCACCCTCCTGGTCGCCGCCGCCGCCGTGCTGGTCGCCGTCTTCGTCGCGAGGCTCAAGAAGCCGGCCTTCTACCTGCAGTCCATCCAGATGGACCGGTCCTTCAGCCTCCGGCTGCCGCCGCCGGCGTCGCCGAACGGGACGGCGGCGTGCGCGGTGGCGTCGCTGCTGTTCGCGGCGCGGAACCCGAACGGCGTCGGGATACGGTACGGCACGACGGTGCTGGGCGTGGCGTACGCGAACGGGTCGGTCGGCGCCATGGACGTGCCGGCGTTCTACCAGCCCCCGCGGAGCGGCAACGTGACGGTGCCCATGCACGCCGTGCTCGCGGAGCGGAACGTGACGCGGCTCCTCGTGAGCGAGCTGTCGGCGCGGCGGAGTTACATGGAGATCAGGGTCACCGGGAGCATCGTCGCCCGGACGCACGTCATGAACTTCCCGCTGCCAAAAGTTCAGGTTCAGAGTTCAGACCACCACAACACTTGTCCTCTTACTTCTGAGGTTCTTTTTTATTCTTTTAAATAATAATGTTTCTGAAATTCGATCGTTTTCTCTTTTTTTCTTTGCAGTTTTGGCTGGATTGCAGGTTTGGAACCAACTACACCGACATTGTGCTGCGTGAAGGAATCAAGTCCATGATGACACGCAAGGTATTTGCCTATTGCCTATGTATATAATGTTTCGTGGTATTATTGTACGTTCAGACGCGCATGCTTCTTTCAGACGATTGATATGAAATTTTCGTGGTTCCTTGTGCAGGCTCTCGTCGTATCTTCACTGCCTCACATCTCGCAGAAGTGCTCTATCAAGATTGACTTGAGGTCCAGACGAAAGAGGGCTAGTCTTGACGATCTAGGATGCTGATACTTAGTCTCACAGCTTCAGATTTTTTTAATTGTGTGAAAATTTTTACATTAGGCAGAATAATTCTTTTTCGGTGCCCTCATCCCAATGCAAGATGTAAATACACTCAGACATAGTAAAATGATTACTTTTTTTTATCGAAATGGGCAGGAGCTTCGACATTCAAATAATCAATTATGAGATATATAGAAGTTCATAGGACAGAACGCGTGACATCACCACGCCAAATCTACATAGTAGAACAGAAGAGGAGCTCATCTCTATCTCTACTACTAAAATGTGAAGAGTTCCCGTAGTCGATCAGACAGAGTTTCGGACCTTCTTTCTATCCTCATTGCCTCCTCAACCTTGCAGCTTGCTCAACGGTAGAGCCCACTTCTAAAATGCATTCCTGTCTGCCACTAGAAAAAAAATCCCAAGAGGCCACTACCACAGAAATAGCATTTGGTCCTGCACATGAGTTCCAGCCACCATGAGACACGGGACCAATAAACACTTTAGTTCCGGATCCAACGGCTATGAGACGGCGGAAAGTTTTAGTTCCAGTTGTAACTATCAACCGGGACTCCCTGCAGGAATCACCAACCGGGGTTAAAAGGTGCCGGGACTAAAAGGTGACTTTTAGTCTTAGTTGGTAGTTCAAGCCGGGACTAAAAGATAACCAGTTCCGGTTGGTGGCTCCAACCTGGACCAAAAGGGCATTTAGTCTAAGTTGGTGGGGTCTTTCACGTGTTAGTTTAAAAAAAAGACATCCCATTCAAAGTCACATGTACTGTGTAGGTGGGTTGGTAAGGAAATTACACGCGAAGAGAGACATCTCTGATTCGATTCCCGATTCCGGTTTGAAAACCGGGACCAAAGGGAGTTGAAAATCGGGACAAAATGCCCATTCTCCACTAGTGGGCTCATCTAACTATTTACCTCTGCCATTCTAGAAAACTTATTGTCTAAAATTAATATAATATTTCATTTTGTTCCTATTCATATCGTGGATGTCATTTTAACTCTTAGTGCATACACTTGAAAGTGATTGGAGGACTTTGCAATATTTCTCCCCGGTCATCGAAATTCTCTACTCTATATCTAGTTTTTTCGCACTCGTTCATCCCCTATACCTGTACTCTATCAACATGTTCGATTTGGTGGGATGATCGCTGGCTGGGGCTGGGGCAGGCGCTGAACTGGCTGCAAAGCATGCGGCTGCGGCTGGGCCCCAGCAGCTCCAGCCCAGCGGATCCAGTCTGGCTGAACGGCCCCTATACCAACTACAAGGTTGCGGGCCCACACATCATCATTTTTTCCCCTTTTCCCTCTGCCTCCCGCACAGTCCCCATCGTCTTCCTCCATTCCACTCTCTCTCTCACCGGCGCCCCTCCTCCCCCTCCCTCGCCGGCGACCGGATCCAGCGCTGCTGGCCCTCCGCCCCCTCCCTCGCCGGCAGAGCGGCGCGCGCAGTCGCGGGTAGGGCGGAGCGGCACGACCGGGTGGCGGAGCGTGGCCGGCGCGGCCTGTGCGGTGTCGTTGGCCTGTGCGCATGAGCTAGTTGGGGTCGGCAGAGTAGACGTCGGGGCGGCCCGCGTGCCCCCTCGCTGCTTTCTCCATCGGCGGGCGGCCACGGCGGGGCAGTCCGCACGCGGAGGTGCGACGCGGTGGAGCAGGCATGACGAGGCGGTCTGACCCCGGCGGCGCTCCTCCCAACTCTCGCCGCCGACGAGCGGGCCCTCTCCATCGGCGGTGAGGCGCAGCGGCCGCGGCAGAGCGAGCCGCGCGCGGCGGGCCGGCCTCGGCACAGGCAGCGCGGCTGCGGGTGCGGCGTGGGCAGGCGAGGCGCTAGTGGAGCGCAGCTGCGGCGCGGGCAGGCGTCGGCTTCAGCTCCATGGCATTCCGCGGACACGCGGCGGAGGCGAGCGCGAGCCGCGGGCAAGCGTGAGCGGCGAGCACGAGCTGCACGCACCGCCCCTACCTCCCTCCCGCCTTCTCTCTCTCCTGGTTCTCTGTGGCACCCTTCGCTGGCCGGCCGCTAGGAGGAGGACAACGAGCGCGGTGGCGAGCAACGGGGGAGGCGGCACGGTGTGCGCGCGAGGCAAGGGACCCGCTCCCCTGCTCCCTCAGCCGGCGAGGCGGAGCTGCGGCTACACGGCACGGAGCTGCGGCGGCGCACGCGTGGGAAGAAGGAGGAGGGGCGCTCGCGGCGGAGCGGAGGAGGAGGAACAAGGGCGGCCGGCGTGCAGCGAGCGCGGACGACAGCGTCGGTGCCCAGCACCAGCGTGGAGCGAGGTGTTACGACGGGACGAAGCAGCGGCAGCGCAACCGGGTAGTGGCTGCGGCGGGGTGGAGCAGCAGTTGCGAGGCGCGGCAGTTGCAGGGCGCCGCAGGCATATAAGGTGGGGCCGGCACGAGTGCAACGTACGCCCGCTATTGCGCTAGATTTGGCAGCCTCCGGGACGTAGCGGGACCTGTACAGGACCCCGGGGCAGCTCGTCCTTCCGCTATCCGCTTCCTGAAGGGAGTGGTAGCGGCCCCGGTGTGGATAGCCCGAGAGCGGGACTCTACGATTGCTAGTGGTGTGGAGGATGGCTATATAGATGGCCAGATGGACTAAACCAAATGGACGGCTTGAAGCACGGCCTAGAAAAGGCCTAGAAAAGCACGACCGGGCACGATTTGCTATAGTGCCCGAGCTGGCTCGATACGATTAAGCCGGCCATGCCTGGACCACCACCCCGACTCGTAGTGCCCACCTGGGCACGCCCCGGGTAAAGATCATGCCCGATGGCGGCCCATTAATAGCCCAAAATTCTCCCCTCAATCCTAGTTTTCACCCCTCCCTCAACCTATCCAGCTTCCGGGAGCCGGCAGCCGCCAACCCGCCTCCTATCTCTCGTTCTTCTCTCTCACCGTGATGACCAGCAGCCTCCGCATCTGCATGAGCATTAAATATAATGCCACAACAGCAAATTTACTAATATAATAGAGTTATTTATGAGGAAAAAGAATATGGGTGTCAGGAGATGAGGCGGGAGTATCGTCACCAATTCACCATGACACTCCTCCAACACATTTGCTAACTGACATTTCCTACTAAAACTGACCTTATCTGATTTGTTAGAATTTTTAATAGTTAATGTTAGCTAGCGAATTATTAGCCAGAGCATCAAACACGATTTTAATAAAAAAAATCCAGCGAGGAGTTGAACGGTACAGTCGCGGGACCGCTCCGCTCGAAACTCCTTTCTCCCCCGGTTGTCGTGCATGCCCGCCACCGCGCGGTGCCCCGTTTTCATCACCGAAGCTCTGACTGCTACGGCATTCACCACCTCATCTCAGGGAGAGCCGGAGAGGAGACCCCACCACTCCCCACCCCACACAAATCTCGGCCCATGGGCTCGTCGCCCCCACGTCGCCGTACGCTTCGCTCCCTCGCGGAATGGCAGTCGGACATTCCACGCGACGCCCTGGACCCCACCGGTCGGTGACGGAACCCGTGGGCCCGGTCGACGCCACGGCAACGAACTGCGGGAGCTTTTCCCTCGAAAAGCCGCGAGCCTTCGGCGCCTCACCGTCGACGTCCCGTTCCCCCTCTCCCCCCCCAATCCGCTCCGCGCATCCCTCCACCACCGTTTGCGCTTCCCTCGCCGCCGCCGCGTTCCCACTCCCGAGACTTCGGCGCGTGGCGTCCCGCCGCACCGGCCGCTGATGCTTCTCTCCTCCCGACCCCCGCCTCCTCCGCACCTCCCTCGCGGGGGCGCCGCGCCCGCGCCCGCGCCCTTCGTCCTCGTGCTCCGGCGCCGGCAGCGGAGGCGCCACCACCACCACCGCGCGTACCGCCTCCCTCCCCGCGCCTCCCTCTCGGACCTCCTCGCGAGCCTCCCTTCCTCCCTCGCGTTCGTCGGCCCCGCCGCGCTCGCCGCCGCGGCCGCGGCCGCCTCCTCCTACTGGTTCTCCTCCTCCTCGCCCCGGACCGGCCTGCCGCCGCCGTCACCCGACCCGGAGGGCTACGGCGACGCGTGCGGGGACGTCGCGGGCCAGTGGATCCTCTTCACCAGCCCGACCCCGTTCAACCGGTGCGTGTTGCTGCGGTGCCCGTCCGTCTCGTTCGAGGACGGCGGCGTGCTGCTCGACGGCATCAACGAGCGCCTGCTCACCGAGGAGCGCCACTACGTGAACCTCAGCCGGGGCCGCATCCCCGCGGCGCGCGGCGGGGACGGCGCCTGCGACGTCTCCTACCAGAGGATTTGCGTCGCGCTCGAGGACGGCGGGGTGATCGCGCTCGATGGGCCCGACAATTTGGACTTGGAAAAGGAGCATGGGCTGGATTCCCACGGTACTCGTGGTGCCGGGAACGCCCGAGGGGAGCATGGAGAGGAGCATCAAGGCGTTCGTGGTGGATGCGCTGGAGAATGGGTATTTTCCTATTGTGATGAACCCCAGAGGGTGCGGCGGCTCCCCACTCACTACACCAAGGTGAAATTCTTCTCTGCATTTTTGGTGCTGAATTGTTGACCTACTTAATTGGAAAACATTGGGGTAAATCATTGCCTGTCACAACAAGTTCCTTGGTGCCACAACTAGAAGCTTGCAGTTACTTTTTAGGTGTTCATTGCACTTAAACTCCTCATTTTTGTTCATCGACCTGATGTAGTACCATAATCGTAATGTTTGCCCTGTGCTGTTCTATGGTCAATAGAAAATAAGTATGCCACAGATATGCTAGCATAACTGCTGTCCATTCTGAAGCTGGTTTACAAAGAATTTGGACGATATTGCTTACACAATCTAGTGATTGTAAGTACTGAAATGCTACAAAAATGTAATTGGACAAGTCTGTAGTCAAAATCTTTGTCACTAGCACCATGACTGCTAAGTTCAGACAATGTCATCTTCCATAAGTGTTAGGTTCTTGTTGTTTACACTGAAAATATTTAGTTCTTTTAAGCTTTTCAAAAAAAATCTGTAGTTTTGGAACATCATGAGGACTCTAATGTGGTCAATCATGCACTCATCTTATTTTACACTTCATTGCATTAGTGTACCTCCTGATGCTTGTACATAAATTTTGATGTGGCAGTGATGTATATTTGTTCTAGATTGTAGGGCTTCTAAACTAACTGCTTATGTAGGTTATTTACAGCAGCTGACAGTGATGATATCTGCACAGCAGTACGGTTCATAAACAGCAAGAGATCTTGGACAACACTAATGGGTGTTGGATGGGGATATGGTGCAAACATGCTGACAAAGTACCTCGTGGAAGTTGGAGAGTCTACTCCTCTCACTGCTGCTGTTTGTATCGACAACCCTTTTGACCTACATGAAGCAACAAGATCGTTCCCTCATCATATAGCTCTTGATCAAAAGCTCACGACTGGCTTGGTCGATATTCTGCGCGCTAATAAGGTTGGTTGTGATCACCCTGTTGCCCCCCCCCCACCCCCCACCCCCACCCCACACACACACACACAAGCACGCACATTAAAAAAAAAATGTCCCCCTTCCTACCATGTGCTTTCATGTGCACACAATCTCCTCAGAGGTGGGCATGTGAATATATCATTCCACCAAATAAAGTGGAAGGTCACTGTAGAAAGTAGCCCTACTGGTCTCATTTCAGCTTTTTCTCTAAATAGACCTAGTATGTGTTGGCCCCTGGAACCCAAGGACCAGGTAAGCAACACGCTCACCTCCCTCTCCCTCACCTCAGTTCAAGGTTGAAGAAGAGCTGAGCTCCTCTGCACACACACGCACACTGCTCTCTGCGTTGGCTGAGAGCTGGACACTAGGATGTGGCAAATGAACTACCTTTTCACATTGCATTGCATTCATATTTATACACAATTGCTACCTACTCTAAGGTACAACAAGGTATGGCTGTGTACTGCCCCACTACTCTAGTACTGCTCAGATCATGCCACTAGCAGCATGGCTGATGACTTCTATCACTATTTGTACAATAGTGGCCTAGTGCCATAAGTCAAGAATTGCTGCAAGCTGCTGCAGACTGCCTGCTGAACCTTGACCAAGATTAAGAGTGGGCAAGCGGCAGATTATGTCTCACATTACTTCCCCTAATCCTGCTGCTAGCCCTGGACCTCATCCATGCCGATCATCTTCCTCAGCTCCGAGAACCGAAGACGTCCGAGCGACTTGGTGAGGATGTCAGCGAGTTGCTGTCCGGTGTCGACGAACTCGATGACAAGGTGCCCCCCATCGACGCAGCCCCGAAGAAAATGGAACTTCACATCGATATGCTTGCTTCGGTCGTGGAGGACGGGGTTCTTTGCCAGCGCAATGGCCGGCTGGTTGTCCACCTTGAGTGCTGGTGGGTGAGCTTCAACGCCAGTGAGCTCACCCAACAACCGGCGCAGCCAGACGACTTGGCACGCCGCGGTGGCCGCTGCAACGTACTCCGACTCACAGGTCGACAGCGCCACCACCTTTTGTTTCAGTGACTGCCAAGCCACCGTTGCGGCTCCGAGGAAGACGAGCACACCTGTAGTGCTCTTCCGTCCATCCACATCTCCAGCCATGTCCGCATCACTGAACGCCGTCAGCTGAAACCCGCAGTGCCTGGGGAAGACGACGCCCATGTCCAGTGAGCCCTGGACGTAGCGCAGCACCCGCTTGACCGCTGTCCAGTGGTCCTCCCGCGGGTCCTCGAGGAAGCGGCTCACATACGCGACCGCGAACGTGATGTCTGGCCGAGTATGCGTCAGCCACCGCAGCCCGCCGACGATGCTCCGGTAACGCGTTGCGTCCACCCTCGCCGCCGTGCTGTTCTTCGACAGCTTGACCCGCTCCTCCATCGGCGTCGCCATGGGCTTGCAGCCCGTCATCCCGGCCCGCTCCAGCAGCTTGAGCGCGTAGGCGCGCTGCCCCAGCACGATGGAGTCCCTCCCCTGCTTCACCTCGATGCCGAGGTAGTAGGAGAGCGCGCCGAGATCGCTCATCTTGAAACGAGCCACCATCTCGCACTTGAATGCTTCAATGTCCTGCGCCCGAGCTCCGGGGACGATCATGTCGTCCACGTACACGCCGGCGATGAGCTCTTCCTTCCCCCGTCGTCGTGTGTACAGCGCATGCTCGGTGGCGCAGCGTGCGAACCCAAGCTCACCCATGGTGGTGTCGAGCTTGGCGTTCCACGCCCTGGGAGCTTGCTGCAGCCCATACAGAGCCTTCCGCAGCCGGAGCACCTTGTGCTCTGCCCCCGGCACCGCGAAGCCCGGCGCATGCTTGACGTAGACCTTCTCCTCCAGGTCGCCGTTCAAGAACGCCGATTTGACGTCGAGGTGATGGACCTGTCAGTCCTTTGCCGCCGCAAGAGCTAGCAGCAACCGCACCGACTCCATCCGAGCCACCGGCGCGAACACCTCCTCGAAATCAATCCCTTCACGCTGCACAAATCCACGGGCAACGAGCCGAGCCTTGTGCTTGACAATGGCGCCGTGCTCGTCTCGCTTTACCTTGTAGACCCATTTCAGGACAATCGGCCGGCATCCCGCCGGCAGATCGACCAGCTCCCAGGTGCGGTTGTTCTCAATTGACCGCATCTCCTCCAGCATGGCCTTCCGCCAGTTCGCGTCGCGCTCCGCAACAGCAAACGTGGCCGGCTCCTCCGCGCTCATGAGCATGAGCTCTGGATCGGTGAGATGCGAGGCCAGCCCCGGCAACGCTGCATCACCGATGACGTCGTCCACCCGCCTGAATCGGAGCTCCTCTCCGTCGTGGTAGGCATCCACGAACTCCGAGTAGGTGGACGGGGGGATGCGAACTCAAGGTCCGCCGCCGCTGTCGGGGTCCCCTGTTTTGGAAAATCAGGGGAGGTTGGGGACGCTGAGCTCACCGCGCCAGGACTTGGCGGAACCTCCGCCGTGCCAGGACTTGGCGGCTCCACCGCCTCCGCCCCTGGCTCCTGCAATGCCTCCTCCGCGCCGCTCCGGCGCTCGATCACCAGCTGCTCGACGATGAATTCGCCGGTCAAGCCGCCGTCGGTCCCCTCTGCTTCCCCCGTCGCGGACGTGTCCCATCGCCACGCCGCTGCTTCGTCGAAGACGACATCCCGGGACACCACCACCTTCCCCTGGGCCAGGTCGTAGAGCCGATAGGCTTTCGTCCCATCCTCATAGCCCAGGAACACCATCTTGGTGCTCCGATTTTCAAGCTTCCCGAGGCCTGGCTTGATGGTCTTCACGTGCCCGATGCAGCCAAACGTGCGTAGGTACGAGACGTTGGGCTTGCGCCCATGCCACGCCTCATACGGCGTCATCCCCTTCAGGGCCTTGGTCAGTGAGCGGTTCAAGATGAACACCGCCGTGCTCACCGCCTCGCCCCAGAATTCCGCCGGCATCGCCTTCGCCTTCATCATCGAGCGCGCCATCCCAACGATGGTTTGATTGCGCCGCTCGACCACGCCATTCTGCTGCGGCGAATATGGCGCCGTCAGTTGACGCGCCACTCCTTCCCCGGCGCAGTAGTTGGCGAATTTCACCGCCGTGAACTCGCCGCCACGGTCGGTCCTGAGGACGCGTAGCTTTTTCCCGGAGTCTGCCTCTGCTCGCGCCTTGAAGAGCCTGATGGCCTCCGCCGCCTCGTCCTTGCTCGTCAGGAGCTGCAGCCACATGAACCGGCTGCAGTCGTCCACGAGCAGGAGAAAGTATCTCCGACCACCATGCGTCGCCGGCGTGATGGGACCGCACAGGTCCCCGTGGACTAGCTAGAGCACCTCCTGCGCCCAGTACTTGGCCGCCTTTGGGAACGGCAGACGTCTCTGCTTCCCGGCCAGGCAGCTGTTGCAGAGCTCGTCGACGTGCTTGATCTGTGGCAGCCCGGTCACCATCTTGCCCAGGCGTCCGAGCGCCTCGAAGCTCAGGTGGCCGAACCTCCCATGCCACAGCCATGGTTCCTCCGTGCAGCCATGGTTCCTCCGTGCATGCCGCTGCGAGACACACCGGCTGCTCCACCTTCAAGTCCAGGAGATAAAGTCGGTTACGGGAACGCGTTACCTTGGCGAGAAGACGCCGTTCCCGGTCCCTGATGCTCAGTACGCCGGCCTTGATGAGCACCTCCGACCCGCGCTCATCTAGCTGCCCCAAGCTCACGATGCTTGAGCGCAGCTGGGGGATGTAGTACACGTCTTGGAGTGTGCGGTGCTCGCCATTGCGGCACCAGAAGAGGACCGTGCCCTGCCCGCGGATGATGACCCGCGAGCCATCGCCGAACTTGACCGTCCCGGTCTTGCTTTCGTCGAGGTCGGAGAAGGCGGCCCTGCTCCCCGTGACCCGTCATGTGGTTGCTGGCCCCAGAGTCCAGGTACCACCTCTGCTCCAGCTCGTCGCCGACCGCGCCCAGCAGCACCCGCGCTTCTGGCTCGTCAAGGTTGACGGGCTGCGGCGCAGTCCTCTGCTCCGTGTCCGCCTCCTCTGCTTCGCCATCCTGCAGCGCGCAGTACTGCGCCATCAACAGTGCGTGGTCGTCGTCGCTCTCTTCTTGAGCCAGGTCGGCCTCCTTCTCCTTCCGCTCCGGGCACTCCTTCGCCCAGTGCCCGGTTTTGCCACACTTGCGGCAAGCATTGGGGTCGAGATTCTTCTTCTTCTTCCCCTTTCCTCTCGGCTTCCCGCGCGCCTTGTTGCCGCAGGCGTTCCCGCCGCGGCCGGATGAGTTCTCCACGGTCCGCCGCTTCATGCGCACGTTCCACTCCTCCTCGGTGAGCAGCAGCTTGCCGCTCTCCTCCTTCCGCTCCAGCGGCGCATCAGAACGCCCTTCGGCCAGGCGAAGTTGTCCGACGACGTCCTCGAGCGAGACCTGGTCCAGGTCCAAGGTGGCCTCGATTGTACACGCCATCTGGCTGTACTTGGCCGGGCACGCGCGGAGCAGCTTGCAGACGACGTCCTCCTCCTCCATCTTCTTCCCCAGCGTTGCCAACTGGCTCGCCAGCGACTGGAGACGGAGCGCGAAGTCCTCCACAGCCTCGCCGTGGCGGAACTTCAGGTCGTCGAAGTCCCTGCACAGCTGCTGCGCCTTGGCCCTCTTGGCTCGATCTGAGCCAACGCGGAACGAAGCAAGCATGTCCCACGCCTCCTTCGCCGTCTGCTTGTTGCCGATGGCCTCATGGAACTCTGGTGGCGTGGACGACAACAGCGCGTCCATGGCCTGGACGTCTTCATCCTCATCTTTGGTGCCGACGTCCACGGCCGTCCAAAGCTTGCGCGCCTTGAGCCGCCACTTCATTAGCACCACCCACTCGCCATAGTTGGTGCGAGTGAGCTGCGGCCAATCCCGCGAGCTCGTCTCCCGCACCGTCCTGATCACGACCTCCGAGGCGCCCTTGCCCTTGTCGCCTGCGCTAGTCGCGGTGGTGTCTTCGCCTGTCATCGTTCAGCCGCTGGGCCGGAACGACAATGTACGGCTCTGATGCCACGTGTTGGCCCCTGGAACCCAAGGACCAGGTAAGCAACACGCTCACCTCCCTCTCCCTCACCTCAGTTCAAGGTTGAAGAAGAGCTGAGCTCCTCTGCACACACACGCACACTGCTCTCTGCGTTGGCTGAGAGCTTGACACTAGGATGTGGCAAATGAACTGACTTTTCACATTGCATTGCATTCATATTTATACACAATTGCTACCTACTCTAAGGTACAACAAGGTATGGCTGTGTACAGCCCCACTACTCTAGTACTGCTCAGATCATGCCACTAGCAGCATGGCTGATGACTTCTATCACTATTTGTACAATAGTGGCCTAGTGCCATAAGTCAAGAATTGCTGCAAGCTGCTGCAGACTGCCTGCTGAACCTTGACCAAGATTAAGAGTGGGCAAGCGGCAGATTATGTCTCACAGTATGTAAGCTGTGAAAGTTGAGATACTTAACAACCAGCATTCTGCTATTGTAGTGATGTCTATAATCCATGGCATTACCACAAGTATTTCTAGCCTTTGCCCTGTAAGTACATTTTGCCGAACAACTGATGTTGTATTCTTTCAGGAACTCTTTCAAGGTAAAGATAAAGATTTCAATGTTCAAAAGGCTTTATCAGCTAGGAGTTTGCGTGACTTTGATGGAGCAATATCCATGGTATCACGTGGATTTTGCAATCTTGATGACTTCTATTCTGAAAATAGCACAAGGCTGTCAATTGCCTATGTGAAAATACCGCTACTATTTATACAGGTATAGTTCTAACTTAGTCAATGTAAACAATGATAGAGATTAATAACTTATTATTTGCATACATATTACTATGAACTCTAGTACTTATATATCTACAACTACAAGTTAATTAACATTATAACGAAATCTAGTTCATGCATTTTCAACACGATCTTTCTAGTTATCTAATTTGAAGACATGTACTGCAGAGCGATGATGGGACTGTGCCACTTCTTTCAGTACCTCGCAGTTCAATATCAGAGAACCCTTTTACAAACCTTCTCCTTTGTTCCTGTGTACATTCCACTATCTTCACCTTTCAGAGATACACAGTGTTATGGTGCCAGAATATTGCCTTAGAGGTGAGCACTGTTTTATTTATTTTTCTCTAGGACTCCAAAATCCAAATGGAAGCATACTCGTACCACCTTTCCAGCAGTACACATGTATATTTTGGTGTTATTAACAAGATTTCTTCACAACAAGTCCCAGCAACTAATTTTCCAGAAGTATTCCTTCTAAATATAGATAATTTGTTGAAGTACCAGTAACATACATAAGATTGATGTACAATCACAACCTCGATTTCTTTCCCTTTTTTTTTTGCCTCTATTAGATGTTATAGCATTCATGAAAATTGTAAGAAAAAAAAATCACTAGTGTTGCTTGCAGTGTCCCTTTGTCATTTTTATGTATCTCCTGCACATGCTTCTTGTATTATGTGCATTTTCAGCTGGCAAGCAAAATTTTTAATTTTAATTTATGCAGTGGCTGTCAGCAGTAGAGTTTGCTCTTCTGACGGGTCGCCATCCACTTATCAAAGATGTAGACATCACAATTAACCCATCCAAAGGTCAAGTATTTGTTGAACCTCAAGTGAATGAGAGGAAAGCTCAAAAAGATAATAGTTTTCGCCCTCAATCTGAGATTACTTTGTATAATAATGTTCCTCATGGAATAAATGGGCTGCTAGTTGATTCTGCAAGAGTATTCTAGTGCTCTAAACAATGAAAATGGGCAGTTAAAAAATAATGGTGACGTAGAAAGGGTAAACAGAGATCCAGAAGAAGAGTCAGAAGAAAGTTCTGAAGATGCTGAAAAAGGCCAGGCACTACAATCAGCAAGTCTCGTGATGAATATGCTAGATGCTACAATGCCTGGTACTCTTAATGATGATCAGAAGAAGAAGGTATGCAGACATATTAACTTTTCCCAGCTGTACAGTTTGTCTGCAGTTTCCTGAAGATGAAAACTCTTTTTTTTCCGAGCAATATCGGGGGGGGGGGGGGGGGGGGGGGGGTAAGAAGCCCCACCTACTGATTATATTGATCGAGTGTTCCGTACAGCTCAGTACAAATAAGTCCTGACAGGCCAGGAGGGAATTACAGGGCGGTGAGAGAGGGCAAGGAGGGGTTTGTAGTTACAGATGGATTACATCAAAATTTTGAGCGCATCCAGTTTTTCCAAAGATCCAAGTCAGGGGAGAGTCGGCCGTATCTGCAAGACCAGATATCAAGGTTGTGGACGATGTGGCGTAGAACGTCGGAGGGGGTCATGTTGGTGTGATCGAAGATCGTCGCATTCCTAGCTTTCCAAATGTGCCAGAGGAGGAGCAGCATGATGTCAGGTCGGGTTTGTTCAGGGAGAAGGAGTCCGCTCCCAAGGACCCAAGGCATGCGGAGCTGGCCAGCGAGCGGAACATGATCCAGGCAATGCCAAATTTGACGGGCACGCGAGCACTCGAGGAAGATGTGTGTGTTTGTTTCAAGGAGATCAGGGCACAACTCACAAGTGGAATCTTCCGGGGAGCACAAATTCCGGCGGAGCAGGTGCGCACGTGTGTTCAGGCGCCCATGGTGAAGCAGCCAGCCGAAGAATTTGACTTTGTTAGGGAGACGCATGTTCCAAATGAACGTGGAGTCAGTGGGCAGGACCCCTGGGGGGTGTAGGGCGCGGTAGGCACCAGAGGAGGTGAAAACCTCTCCAGGAGCCATCGCTAGGCGCCGACTGTCATGTGATCCCTGGAGCTGGAAGGAAGCAAGGCAGTCAAGGAGCTTGCGGCGTTCAGTGTCGGCAGCGGCAGAGCCGAGGGCGGAAAAGTGTCACTAGGTCAGACGAGCAAAAACCTGCCACTGTGAGCTCCGGGTGAAGGCAGTGGGAGAAAAGGGAGGGGAAGGCCGAGGCAAGATCATCGCTCAACAGCCAGTGATCGTGCCAAAAAGAGGTCATTTCGCCGTTCCCCACTCGAACGGTCGTGATGCTCTGGTATCGGGGGAGTTTAGCACAGATGAGGCGTTCGAGATAGGAGTGACCGCCCAGACTAGGGGAGTGCGAAAGAAACCAGCGTTTCCAGGGAGGAAGGCCGGGTTCATGGAGTTTGTGAACGAATTTCATGAGTAAGCAGTGGTTCACATCCTCCATGCGTTTGACACCGAGACCACCAGACTCTTTAGAAGTGCAGACTCGGTCCCAAGCCAGTAGGCACTGTGAGCCATTGCAATGGTCATCCCCAGCCCAGAGGAAAGCACGCCGCTTGGCGTCCAAAGTTTCGCGCACACCTTTAGGCAAGAGAATGGAAGACATATGGTAGATAGGCAGGCAACCAAGGACGGCGTTGATCAGAACCACGCGTCCACCGGAACTAAGGAGTTTGGCCTTCCACCCAGCCAAATACCGATCAAAGGAGTCCACAAGCGGTTGGTAATATGAGGCACGCAACTTCCACGGAGAGAGTGGAAGACCCAGATAAGTTTGAGGGAAATTGGACCCGCATCCGAGGGCGTCGGCCATAAGAGAAGTAGTATTTGGTTGGACGTGTAGTGGAACAAAGGTAGACTCGTGGAAGTTAATTGTTAGCTCGGTTGCACAGGAGAACTCATCAAGCAACGATCGGAGGGCCACCATGGACTCCACATCACCTTTGGTGAGGATCAAAGTATCATCGGCGTATTGGAGGACAGGGCATGGAAGTTCAGGATCGACGGGGTGGCAGAGGGCGCCAGAGCGGCAGGCACGCTGAATCAGACGTTGTAAGACGTCGGTGACGATGATGAACAGGTAAGGGGAGAGAGGATCCCCCTGACGTAGCCCGCGGCGACAGGTGATCCATCGCCCCTGAACACCGTTCAAAAGAACAGAGGTCTTGCCGGTGGAAAGAATGTTGGTAACCCACATACACCAGCGATCATCGAAACCTCGAGCATGAAGAATCCTGTCCAGGGAGCTCCAGTTGACTGAATCAAAAGCTTTTTTGAAATATAATTTAAGCACAGCCGTCGGTTTTTTCCTTTGGTGGCAGCAGCTAAGAAGGTCGGCTGCATACACGAAGTTTTCAGCGATGTTGCGCCCGTGAACAAAGTCGGTCTGATCCGGATCAATCAGAGCGGGGATGGCAGATTTGAGCCGGTTCACCATGACTTTGGAGAATAACTTCATTGGGCAGTTTTGCAAGGAAATGTGTCGGAAGGCGTCCGCTGTCCGAGCCCCATCCTTTTTTGGGAGCAGAACAAGGAGGGCCCGGTTTAACCCATCCAGATCAAGCTCGCCAGAGTGGAAGTCGTTGAATAAGAGCTAGAGGTCACCTCGGATATGTTGCCAAAAGGTCCTGTAGAAGGAGGGGCCAAAACCGTCCGGGCCGGGGCTGGCGTGCGTGTCCATGGCGAACAAAGCTTCAGCAATCTCATCCAAGGAGAAAGGGGCATACAGAGGCATGGTGTGGACAGTGAGGTGTGGGTATAGATCCTGGAGGGAGAAAGACCAGGAAGTGGTGTGAGTGGTGCCGAGGAGATCAGAGTAGAAGTTGAAAAGAAGTGTGCTCTTGGCCTCGTGGGAGGAGACCGTGGAACCATCGTGCTCAAGGCAAGGGATGCTGTTTCTCCTCCGTCTCCTAGATGCTCCGGCGTGGAAGAAACGGGAGTTCTCATCCCATTCCGTAGCAATCTTCAAATTAAAGCGTTGACGCCAGTAAGCAATTTTCTCAGAGTTGATCTTCTGCAGTCCAGTCACGGCAAGACATCGGATCGCAGCTTCATCAGGGTGCAAGGGGCGAGACTCCTCGAGGAGATCAAGCGCGGAGATCAAAATTTTGGTGTCCCTGGCGTGTTGCTCGACAGGCCGGATGGTCTTGGCCCACAGCCTACAGGCCTGGCGGCAGGACTTTAGATGCTTCACAAAATTGCGGCTGATTGGGCCGGGAAAGGAACTCGTGAGAACGCGCAGAACACGGCCCATGAAGTCTTGGCGGAGTAACCACGAATTTTCAAAGCGAAAACATTTGCCGCGCGGGACAGTGGAACACGCCGTCACCAGCAGGGGCACGTGATCAGAGGCAACGCGAGTGAGCGAGGATAGCGATGTGTTGGGAAAGGTGGCATCCCAAAATGTGTTCACAAAGCACCTATCCAAGCGGATGAGGGTGAGAGTGTCACGCTTGTTACTCCAAGTGAAAGCGCGATCGACCAAGGGGATCTCAATGAGAGCCAACGAGTTGATAATGTCGCTGAAGCGAGCGGCTTCAGTGGCATTGAAAGCCCCCTGGTTCTTGTCGTTAGCATACCGTGTTAAGTTGAAATCGCCGAGAATGATCCAGGGCCCTTGCGTGGAGTTGCTGATATCAGTTAGCTCAGCAAAGAAGCTGGGGCGATCCGCGCTAGTGGTGGGCGCGTAGAAGTTTGTGAGGGTGATGCGCGTGTTGTCTGCCGCCATAACGAAGCGAGTAGTGAGGGTGAAGGGGTGCTCAACCGTAGAGACGACGGTGCAAAGCGTTGAGTCCCAGGCGGTCAAAATGCCGCCGGAGGCGCCAGTGGCATCGACCGTGGCGCAAGAGGCCAGGCGGGCTGAGAGGAAAGAGCGCTTTTTGACGTTCGTGAGGTAAGGGAGCTTGGTTTCCTGAAGCGAGACGAAGGAAGGTCGAACAGAGAGGAGCTCCGCAAGCACATCCTCGCAGCGGCTGGAGTGACCAAACCCACGCACGTTCCAAGAGAAAAAGGAGAAAGATTTGCTTAACATGAGCGGGGGACACACACCGGGTAACAGAACAAACATAACATTGAGCACGTTACAAACATGAGTGTACAGGTTACGCCGGTCACCTCTAAACCGTGACCCCAACAACGTATAAAGCCGGCCAACACAGCAGAGCAAGTGAAGAAACAGATTAACAATGGGGAGAACACAATAATCAGAACACGCATCAAGAAGAAAATCAACAACACATAGGCGGGAGGAGCGCAAGCGCCGCCAGTCCCTAAAGAGCCCCGTCAGGGAGCACAGCAACAAAGGGTTGAGGAGCATCAGGCGGCAGGTTGCTCCGCCACGCCGGCCTCGGCCGGCAGGTCCTGAAGCCCGCAGATCCGGCCCAGGCAGCGGAGCTTGTCCGAGGGAATGCGCGGAGGTGGAGGACGTTCCAGGATCCCCGACTGCGCCAAGGCCGCGCGCATGTGAGTGGAGGCCCGGGAGAGATCCAACTGGGCAGCCTTGGTGACGGCGTCGGCGTAGAAGGGGTCTTCTTTGGCCGCCAACCGGCGGCTGCGGCGGAGCTTGGAGGCCCTGTCCGAGGCGCGCTTGTGACGAACGCGGCGACGGCGAACCGAGACCTCGTGTTGAGGTCGTTGAGGGAGGGGATGCAGGAGGGCGAGCGTCGTGGTTGGGCGTCGTCGCCGGCGCTTAAGATCTCGGGGGGGGGCACGATAGGTGGGGGAGTCTGTGGGCGCTGGGGCGTGGGAAGGTCCCGGATCACAACTCGAGGGACACCCACGAGCGACGCGGCGCGCGCCAAAGTCGTCGAGGCACCTGAAACAAACGACCAGAGTGGAGCCGACGGGTAGAGCACCGCACCAAGGGAGCGACACATGTTGCATCGCCACGGGGGAGTGCTGGCAGAGCAGCAGGGTGTCGTGTGGACGACGCAGCCCCCGCGGTGCCCGGGGCGTGGGGGCTCAGAGAAGACCACACCGCCGCAACGGGGCGGGGATTCGAGCTGCCGCCGCTGGCGCCGTCGTCGGAGAAGTCGTGCGTCGTGAGCAACGGCTCGTCGGACGGGTGGGACCAGCATCTCACCACCTGGACACAAGCGATCCCGGCGAGGCCCCCTCCCAGGTTGCGGACCACCATGTGAGGAAGGACCTCGCACTCGTCGCCGAGAAGGACGAGCACGCGCACGGCGGAGAAGTCGGCAACGTCGGCGGCGGTAGCAGTGCGCGTGCCGTCCACGGTGCGGATGCAGTCTGGATCAACCACGCAGACCTGCCCGAACACCTGGAACGCATGCGTAATGCGCTCGCGCGTCCAGTGCTCCGTCGGGAAGTTGGTGGCGGCGATCTCCGCCATGCGACTGTACCGGCGGGTGAAGCGGAAGTCGGCCTCCTCGTGCTTGATCAGGCACAGAGTCCGCCCACCATGGTGGATGGGCCCCTGCGGATGGTGTCCTCCCTGAAGAAGGGATGGCGAAAGACCACCATCATGGCCCCATGGGAGGAAGGGGCTAGGCGAATGGGAAGGTCCCCGCCCCGGCGCTCCAGAGCAAGGTGGATGAAGAGGCCGGGGTCAGCGCACTCGGGCTCAACGAAGGCGTAGGCAAGGCGGTGGCTTGGCTCCATGTCCACGTAGGGCATGTGGACCTCAACGTAGCCACGTCCAGCGGGAGGGCTGAGGGCGGGTGGGGAAGGAGCACTAGCGGGGACGAATGGAGTGGCAGTCCGCCAGGCAGCGCGGCGGGCGTGTGAAGTGGGAGGAGCAAAGGAGGCGCTGTCGAAGTGGACTGTGGGAGTATGCCCCCGAGTGGGAGGGGAGGGAGAGCGGTGGGGGGCAGCAGGTGGAGGGGTGATGGAGCACCCACGCCCTGGGTGAAGGTCGACAGTTGGTGACCGCCAGAGCGCCACGGCGCGGAGGGTCCACGAAGATCGCCCAGTCGGGAGAAAACATGGAGGCGAGGGCGTCTCCTCGCTGGACGGCGAGCGTGGCCGGACCGGGGACCGAGCTTTGTCGAAGCGAAAGCTTGAGTCCGCCATGGGGCACGTCGAGCTGCGGTGGCCGAAGCGGAAGCACGCCCGACACCGGACCGGTTCCCGGCAGGAGGCGACTTGGTGATCGGTGGCTAGGCAACGGAAGCAGTGGTTGTGAAGATGAAAACTCTAGTCATCCCTATGTCCTAAATAAAGGGAATTGCCAGATTGGAGTATTGGATTAGCTTCTAAGTTTGCTGTATTTTTTAAAACTTTGTGCTTAGTTTCTCTTATTCTTTTTCCTTCTTTTATGCTATATTTTTAAAATGATTGACTCAGTACATAGAGTAATTTTTTTTCAATAAACATACAGATTTTGTTTAGCAACGAAAACTATGATTATTTGTTTCTGGGGAAGGTATAAATATTGCCTGTTAGATTCTTGTGACATATATCGAGCTTGCTTACATGTTTGTTTCTTGTTATAAGGTTCTGGTAGCAGTGGAACAAGGCGAAACTCTTGTGAAAGCTCTAGAGGAAACTGTACCTGAAGATGTGCGTGGAAAGCTTACAACTTCTGTGACTGAAATTTTAAATTCCAAACGAGAAAATTTCAATTTAGACGCATTGAAACGACTTGGCTGGAACAGTGTAAGACCAACCACCACCAGGACAGTGACCCAGGAAAAGATCAAAGATTCAGACCATGATAGTGGGCTTAAGGATGCCAAAATAGCTGATCAGAACAGAAGTTCTGCAACCGCTGGTGACGGGGATCAGAAAAACATTAACATAATGAATGATGACAATCCTGGACAAAGCATGGAGTTATCACAAGGAAAGCCATCCCAAACTTCTGGATCTGTTGGAACTGTAACAGAAATGGGAGGTGAACAAACTCAACCCAATAAATCAGATAAGTCTGACTCAGGAACCAACGATAGCAATGAAGAGCAGAATAGAACAGAGAAGGGAAGCGAAACGACTGCAAAGCAAGCTTATGATGATCAGGGCAGTGAAACAACTCCAAAACAAGCTTCAGATGATCCATCAGTGGCCAACTCAAATGGGTCTCCTAGAGAAAGAGGGCAGTCAGCAGATTCTACAGCAGATCAGAATCCACAATCCCATGCAATAGAAAAGGAAGGTGACACAATTCGCACCAGTGAAGATAAGGCTGCTCATAATGTGGATGATCAAAGCACGCAAGTCTCTAAAACAGAAGAGTCAAAACCTTCCCCTATTACTATGACCCAAGCATTAGATGCATTAACTGGATTTGATGACTCAACTCAAATGGCTGTCAACAGTGTATTTGGAGTCCTTGAGAATATGATCGATCAGTTTCAGAAACAACAGGACTCTGAGAATGAGGAAAATTCTGATGAAAATGGTGATGGCCCTTCCGTGGATGGGACAGAATCTCATGGGAAGGAGAATACGGAGAATGTATCAAGTGGAGAAGATATAATCCAATCATCTCAACAACCAGAAGATAGCAGTGCTGGAATAAGTCATTCAATCATGTCCAAAGATGATTATGCTTTTGGTAAGGAAAATCCCAACTTAAGTATCATTTCATCTGGTAGAGGAAAATTTAGATATTATCAAGGAAATGAAGCTGGTGCTCATGTGCATGCTGATCGTATGAAGGTCAGTGGCTTACCTGATTATTTATTAGATATAGCTGTCAGCTCTTATTTGAAGGCACAGCATGCAATGTACCTCCATGAATTTCTTAATACACAACTGCAACTCAAATCACCAGAGCCTAATTCAGCAACAGATCTTTTTCTTGATCCACAAGAGGGTAAATGGAAAATAGCAGATCACATGGACAATGTGCAAAGTGACATTTCTAAATCTGGTAGACATAAGGGAACGACGGAAGAGGTCAAGTATGCTGGATGCCCGCAAGAACCATCTAAAGTGGGCAATGTTATTGAGCCACACTACTTTATACCAGGACAATTTCCAGACTCTACATACAAGTCAAATGGATGGAATAATACAGTAGCAGCCAGATTGAAACCTGGTAATGATTTGAGGGGGGCACTTAGATACTTCATTAGAGATGAACTATCAGTCGCCCTCAAAATTGAAGTTGGTCGCAAAATAGGGATAACAGATTCTAGGCAACTTGAAAGAGGTCTTGCAAATGATGTAGAACGCGTTGCTGCTGAAGTTTCCAAAATTATTGTGCTTAACTGTGAGTTGTATTCCGCGGCACATGTGCAAAGAAGCGCAACAACTGTCAAATTTGGTGCAACACATGGAAAATATGTCATTGAAGCTGTAGCAGCTGCAGTTCAGCAATCTCAGAAACTGAAGAACATTCTTCCTGTGGGTGTCATAGTTGGTGTAACTTTGGCATGTTTGCGAAATTACTTCCATGTTGATGTCTCTAAGTATGATGACCGTATGAAAGCCACTGTGAAGTCAGATATTTTGAGTGAGGATCTTATTGTTCAGGATAGCACCAGAGCATTTATTCAGGATAGTGGCGAAGCAAATACAAATAATAATATTGAAAACGGTCATGGAGACTACCAGCAGGAAACGACAAGGTCACAGGGTCAAGGTGTGATGGTAGGGGCTGTGACGGCTGCCCTAGGTGCTTCCGCTTTGGTAGCACATCATCAGGTAAGTAAACTAATATCCAAGTTCATTCTGTCTATATTTTCCTTTTGCCTTTTACTATATTTTTATATTGCTAGATTTATGTTCCAATTCCTCAGGTCATGTTTAAGAATAGATAAATGAGAGAAACAAAACTTGTTTCAAGATTTTTCCTTTTAAGTATTTAGTTCCTTATGCAAAGGCTAAAGAGATAGCTTTGGATAGGAGAGACCTAAACTGACGTGGGATGAGTCGGTTAAGAGAGACCTTAAGGATTGGAATATCTCTAAAGAGATAGCTTTGGATAGGAGCGCTTGGAGACTAGCTATCAATGTGCCTGAACCTTGAACTTATTTCTTTCGGGTTTCATCTCTAGCCTACCCCAACTTGCTTGGGAAAAAAGGCTATGTTGTTGTTGTTGTTGTTGTTGTAGTTCCTTATGCAAATAAAAGATGGGTAACGGTGTCAGCTCAGGGTGTTTTTTTTTTGTTGAACTAAATGTTCAAGGAAGTATGAAGTAATGGTTTTCATCTGTACAAGACATACTTCATTTTCCCTTTTTACCCTGCATTAGGGTCGTGCTAAACTTTTTGGATTGTCTAATCTTTTCTTTCTTTTTGTTGGATCTTCTCTTTCTTCTTATTGGAATACACCCTTATAAAACACGCATCTTTATATGTCAGCAAAATAAGGATGAAAATCATGACAACAAGGATGAAAATCAGCAGGATTTTGTTCAGGCTGAAAGTGTCAAGCATGAGGAAACTACACAGGGAAAGAGCCAGAACAATTTGATGAGCAGTTTTGCTGAGAAAGCCTTATCTGTTGCAGCGCCGGTAGTTCCCACAAAGGGTGATGGTGAGGTTGATCATGAAAGGTCTGTTAGTGTTACTGTTGTTTTCTTCCTTTGTCATTACATCTTCTCTTTGTTTTCTGTCAATGTGCATATTATGTTGACTTTTTGGCAAGCAGGCTTGTTGCAGTTTTAGCTGAACTTGGACAGAAAGGTGGAATTTTGAGGTTCATTGGAAAAATGGCTCTACTCTGGGGCGGAATCCGTGGTGCTATGAGCTTAACTAATAGGCTTATCTTATTCCTACGTATCAGCGAACGACCCTTACTTCAGAGGTTAGCCCTATGTTTTTATGCGCAAGAGAAACAATTGAAAAAGAAAATGAGAGTGTAATTCACGTGCCTTCATCAGATGGATTATGTTAGTAGTTAATAAGTTCTCTAAAAAAATCCTGGTTCATCTGAGGTTCGTTTGTATACTTACATTTAATTTTGCGCTATAAAAGAAGCATTTGGAGAGCTATCAGTCAGTGGCTTATTCTTGAGAGCTATCAGCCATGGTTTTGGTGGACTTAGTTCTCCCTGTAGCTGTCATGTTTATGACGCAAGTTTGCCCTTCGTGGATTAGTTGGGTGAATTTTCACCATCGTAGGCATGTTATACTTTTTGTTCTTAGGCTATCCTTCATTTGTGACTTCTTTGCATTCATAGGATATTGGGCTTTTCTTCAATGGTTCTCGTCCTATGGTCCCCTTTTGTGATTCCTCTACTGCCAACGCTTGTTCAAAGTTGGACAATAAGCGCTTCAACTGGGATTATTGGATATGCTTGCATTGTTGGATTGTATGTCTCTATAATGATACTTGTTATGCTATGGGGCAAAAGGATAAGGGGCTACGAGGATCCAGTTGAGCAATATGGCATGAATATTTGGTCTGCATCTAGGGTATAGACTTCTCACCTCTTAGCCACCTTACTTGGTATTTCTTAGAAAAAATCCAGAGTGCTGATTATGTACGCATATAACAACTGATGTTTTATTGCAGCTGCGAGACTTTTTTCAAGGTCTATTGGGAGGTATAATTGTTGTAGGCTTGGTACACTCAATAAGTATTCTACTTGGTTTTGCAACTTTTCGGACAGGGTTGTCTTCATCTTTAGCTAGGCCCCTTGATCTTATCAAGTTTTCTAGTAATGTATTCATGCTAGCTCTTAGAGGGTTTGCCACAGCAACTAGCATTGCTGTGGTGGAAGAAATGGTTTTCAGATCGTGGCTTCCAGAGGAAATTGCTGTTGACCTCGGTTACTACAATGCCATTCTGATATCTGGACTTGTGTTTTCTCTAATTCATCGGTATGTCAATTCTGTTCTACCATCACCTGTTTTTTCACTGCTTTATTGATCTGAACATGATTCATGCCACTGCTGGTGAATGCTTAAGGCAGTCATTACTAAACTTGGGAGCTATAATCATTGAAGTGCCGAGTCTTATTTCGGAGGGGCATCAAATGACACTGCAGGTGGTGGGTGGATGGGTGAGGGGAAGGGGGACAATAAAAAATGAAAACACATTTTTTGGGGTGGTGCAGTGAAAATTATTGGACATGTGCATATCATGTTTAATCATTATGCTACTATAAAACCAAGCATGAAATGTTGCATCAATGAACTAACTTGATTTTTTCAAAAGCTTCAAAAGACATGAAGTATTAATTCTGAGATGCGTATATATGAACTTGTCTGCCTTTTGAACATACAAGCGTGGTTCACTTGTGAAAAGCATTGAAAAAGTTTGTGACAACAATACAATTGAATGACAGGTCACTACCCTCAGTACCAGGTTTCTTGCTACTTTCTCTGGCGCTTTTTGGACTTAAGCAGAGGACAGAAGGAAAGCTTGCTGCACCTATTGGCCTGCGTTCTGGAATTATGACCACTAATTATCTAATACAAAGCAGTCGTGCTATAATAGCCAAACCTGAAACTCCGTTTTGGATGATTAGCACCTACCATCTGCATCCTTTTGATGGTGTTATTGGCTTAAGTATCTGCTCTTTGCTTGCTATCCTTTTCTTCCCTCAAAAGCCTGTTCAGAAGGATACATCTGTGTGATAAGAGTCAAAAGAGAAAAGTATTACTCTTGACATATAGCTGTTGGAGCGAGCTTTGAACAAGGATGAATCACCACTGCGCACATGTGAGCAATGATGGATTGCTCTTGTTACCATGTTAAACTGCAGCTCGATTGTTTTAATGCTCCGCAGCTTGCTGGGTGCGAAGATAAGCTCTCGGTTAGCTCCATGCTCATCAGACTGAGAGGCCTGCCGAATCTGTAATTGGAGTATCCAGGACATTTATGCTTCGCAAGTGTGTATACTACTCTTTTGTAGGCGATCCAAATGGGGATGGTTTCTTCCCAGCATTGTAAGGTTTGTACCTTACCACAATTTTACTTTCATCTTTTGAAAGAAAATTGACGTTCCATTTTACTGCCTAAAAAATTTCTAACACCTTTGTTACTATGAATGCAGGCGGTGGGGTAGAACAAAATGACCTAATTTGTTGCACATACTTAGGGAGAGAAACTAGCAGATCATAACGGTCGTGCCTGACTTCGATCAATGATTTTTCCATACAATCATACCAATTGACTTCTGGTATTGGTCTGTTGATCCCGAACTTGTACTTCTGTTCATGAATCTTTGAACATAAGCACACCCAAGTTTTGAGATAGCGACTTTTGGGCACCATATACTGTGTACAGAAAGTAGCTCCAGTATGTCTGTGTTAGCTGATTTAGGCGATGCATCTCCCCTCACCTCGGGTTCTGTCAATGTTACCGTGTATAGCTGATTTAGGCGATGCATCTCCCCTCACTCCAACTGTATAATTGTACAGCTGATTTTTTTTGAAATGTCTGTACAGCTGAATTTAGTGAAGGTTTACAAACAAAGTGGCCTGCCCTATACCTGCAATGTTTTTGAGTTTTGACCAAGTTCTCATCCTGGAAGTCATGTCTTTCGCTTTGGCAGTTGGGCGTAATCTTCTATGAAACTACAACCTGTGCTCGTAATGTGCATCTGAGTTCTGATTCTGCTGGGCAACTGTAAATTCTGCAACATTGCCAGGAAATCTGGACGTCGAGATGTCGCATCAGTTACATTGGTATTTGACTTCAAATTTTACCTGAACTGTACAGGTTTAATCGCTTAAAAGTTTTGCAGGAATCATAGAAAGTAAGTAATGGCTTGGGTTCACTTCTGCGGCGTTCGAGAAATCTTGTGCGGCGTGACCGGAGGATCGCCACGAGGACAAGTGGAACCCCTGGTCCAGGGCAGAAAGGCGCGGCCGCGCCGCGGGCTTCGTGGCGGAACCGTCAGCTCGTGTTCATTTCGGCTCCCCGCCTCACCGCACCGCGCTCTTCACCTGCTCCCTTATCATGGCGGCGGCGGTGGCGGCGGCTCACCTCCTCTGCCCCGCACCGGCCGCTTCTCCCGCAAAACCCCTGCAGCAGCTCCCTACCCGCGGCCGCCGCACCCACGGGGCCAAACCTTCGAGATGCTTACCCTGCCGCGCGTCCCTCGGCCCTGATGGCTCGCTGGCCATGCTTGGGGCCCCCGGTCCCAGGCCGGCGCCGCCGATGAGGAGGCCGTACCTCCGGGAGCACTCCTGCCTCATCTTCCCGCCCCCGCTCGGCCGCCGCCCGGTCGCGGTCGTCAAGTTCCTCGGCGGAGCCTTCATCGGCGCCGTCCCCGAGGTCACCTACGGGTAAGTGCGCCAGCGCCTGGGTTCCATCACATCCGTGTTCCGCGGCCGGTCGCGCTGGAACGCGAAACGTGTTCATTCGGCGGTGGTTCATTCGCGTGGCTGGTTGCTCTGCTCGCAGCTACCTGCTGGAGCTCCTGGCGCGGGAGGGCTTCCTCGTGGTGTGCGTGCCGTACAACGTCACCTTCAACCACGAGGCCGCCGCGCGGGAGGTCTTCGACAGGTTCCACGCCTGCTACGACGCGCTCCTCGCCTCGGGGCTTCCGGAGGCTGGGCTGAGCGCGCCGGACATCGCGGAGCTCCCGCTCTACTCTGTTGGCCACAGGTGGGTACAGCGCGGGATGTGGCACGCCACTTGTTCGATGATTTGACAGAGAGGAAGCCTCGAGCTCTGTTTTGCTGGTGGCGTTTATGATTCATTGTTCTGTGTGATTGTTTGCAGCAACGGGGCGCTGCTTCAGCTGCTGGTGGGGAGCTACTTTGCAGAGAAGATACCAAAGGTTCGCTGATGTTGGGTGGATATATAAGTGTCCGCATATGTTTCTGTTTTCTTGAATAATTCGGTATAGTGATTAGACAGGCTTGAGTTCCTTAAAATTGCATATATGCTGACAGCTGAGTGGCTTTGATCTTATTGCTCCATTGGTCTGCTCATTTTAGGCTAACGCCATTGTCTCATTCAACAATAGGCCGGCTTCAGAGGCTGTTCCTTACTTTGAACAGGTATTTAGTCTGGGTTTTCTTACCTTATGGTTAATGGGTGTGCCTTTTCTGTTTGATGCCTTACAGTTTTCCCTTCATAAGGTTTGGCTGCCAAATTACTATTGCTGACAAGCAACCATAGAAACCGGAGTGTAAACTTATGAAATTATCTGTAAGGACCATTAGAGGAATTCTAACTGAACTTTCTAATTAACTGTGACTAGGAGACAATCTGGACCTAAAATTAGTTGTAATGCAATTTCCTGGTTGAACTCTTCTTTCTAGTTAGTTGTACCTGAAAAATAAGGAAAGAGTGTTTTGAGTTTTGATTTGTAGGCTGAGTGTCAGTTTATGGTATTCAATGAAATGATGCTAACAGACTGTATGCTAACTGTAAATTCGTTTGTCTAACTGAGTAGTTTGTAGTTAAGTATCTAATTTAAGCAGTTTTGGTCTAGAACGCACATCAGAGCTCAGCATCATTGCATTAAAAAGAAAGAGGTACAAACAAAAACAACCCCATAGAAACACATGGTTACACTCACACCATCTCACAAGAAACCCACAACACAAGAACATATGTTGGCAACACTAGGTTCAAGTTTTCAGACCCACCACAATAACAGTAGTTGACCTGGAAACAGTTTGCTGAGTCAGTGGTGAGTCTGTAGTTTGCATTATGTTTGCCTCTCCCCTTTTTCCTCTCCATCTCTTTTCTCTTTAATTAGTGTTCTGTTGTTAGCTTTTGGTTCTTCTCTTCTTCTGTTCAGGTATGTTTTGTTTTTAGACATTTATTTGCAAATCTGGAGTACCTTTATTGAATACACAACCGTTCCAGTGTTTCCATAATAGCCATGCCCCTAGAATCACTAATTAATTAAAGCCTTCGTCTATTTGTCTAATTTCTTGCATGGCCTTTAAAACCACCGATCACTTAAAGTTGCATCATAACTCCGAGGTGAGACATCCGGTAAACCAACCCTCCAAGAACCATACCTGGCACGCAAATACACAAGAGGCTAAGGTGGGGTTTATCGCTTCATTCTCCTGACGACAGTAGACAGGTAGCTAGAGGTGGCAGCACCCTACAGGCCAATCCGTCTGCTGTCCTGCAGCATTTATGTACCGCGAGCCATATGAAGAACCAGCAGTGTCTTATTGGTGCCCAAGTTTTCCAGATAAGCTTCCATGGTGCAAAGCATATATTGTCCAGGAAGAACTCATGTTATGCTGGTTGCTCCATGTATTGTCCAGAAGCTGAAAGCCTCCAGCAATGCTTGTCCTGTAGGTCAGGCTGTAAGATGAACCTGGAAAATCAAGTCCCATAGATCCAGGTACTCCTTCCTGGCATTAACACATGAAGAAACTCTAATATCCTTGTGAAACATACTCCTGCTGCACTGTCGCTTATTGATAATTCATTTTGAGATGCAAGCAATGAGGTTAGGGGCTAGATCTGCAATAGCCTTTCCTTGCAGCCATGTATCACTCCTGAATAAAGTGTTAGCACCATTGTCCACGGTCACCAACTCACCACCAAATTGAGAAGAGGGCCTTGACATCTAAATTTGAGTTGTTGCATTGAACTATTCAAGGCACATTGTATGTTGGGTTGTAGTCAGCACAAACAGTATTTTGTTGAAAAAGTATTTTTGTCTCGATATTAAAATGTACCTTCAAGGGTATTAAAAGCCAGATACTGAACACAGCCAAGAGGATGTCATACATTGGTTGCATAATTGAGCTACTTAAATTGTTGCATCCAATATCACCGAGTGGCGAGTGATTGATTCTAATTCTTCTGATTCAGATCAGAGACTAGCAGTTTGGCTTAATTTCTGGACTGGCCAAGCCAACCTATGCTCGTGTGTTTGAGTGTCTGACCTTGCTTCAAAGTTCAAACTGTGCATATGTAGACCACACCTGCCCATCCCATCATAACCCCCAACATGTAGCTGTTTTCTGACAGTGCATCCCTAACCATTACTGTCATGTGTTTTGTTTGTTCGATGTTTTGTGTGGAGGGCATTGTCACTTTCAGCCAAAAATAGGAAAATAAGGTACTTCCATTGCGGTTGGCAATATGTATTGTGTGTTCTCAGTCAGCGAGTCCATTCTGACATCAATGGGGAAAAGTTCAGGGTCAATTATTTTGGTTCCGAAACGAGCATAGAAAACGCATCATGAGGCTGTATAACATATTTTGGCGATGAAAAAGTATTAGCATTGTGTCCGAGGAATATATGCAATGCTAGTCAATTCTTCAATTTCATGTTCCCAAAATACATTTTGCGTCTAGAGCTGATTTCAGTCTAAAATGTTATATGTTATCCTGTGCTCTTTCCTACTGATCTTTTGAAGTTATTCTCTGTTAATAGTATATATTTGTTTTATGCAGATAGGCCCACTCTTAAGTCAACTGATGCCTATGATGGAGGCATCACCTGTTTATTCTGTGGCCAGAAATGCATCAGGTGATTGTTAGGTTACAATTTACCTTCTCGTGTCATCTTTTTTGTTGATTAATAAATTTTCTTTTGGCTGAAAACACCATAAATAACTTATACTTTGCCGCAAGCTTTCCATATGGATCCAACAATCAAACAACCTGATAACCCCATCTGGGTTGATGGCTTGCTCTTACTCTTATATAGTTTGTAGTTTCTGGAATGCTTCATGGTATCATGCTGCATCTGCCTCACATAATGACATAGTTTTCTGACATAGTAGAAGTGTGCACTGTTGTCTGCTAAAATTTGTTACAAAAGAGTGAAACAAGGACATGAACTTTTGCTTGATATGCTTCATGAACGTTTTTAGTAAGATGTGATGTCATGACTTTAGGAGATGCATGGAAGGCTCTGTTTGATTTAGCTGGAGGTTTTATACGTGAGTATGATCAAGAAGCTATGGTTTCTCTGAGCAAATTTGTTGATCAGTTACCGTCAGTCATGAATCAGGTACTATATGAATCTAACTTCATCTATTATTTTGTTCAGAGTGGTTCGTCTTTTTTAAAATACTGTGCTTTGGTGCTTCCCCCTGTGCTAGACTTCTAGTGATCTTCAAAGCAACTCTGTCATGATGATAGTTTTCCCCATATTATTTGCAGGTTACAGAAGGTGTGTCTGAATTCAAACCAACACCACCTGAAAACCGTGAATTCTGCAAGAATTCCTACAGCGTACCCAATACATTATTGGTACTGGCAAACTTGCATCTACTGAATTCAACCTATAAATGTTATGGTTCAGTGTTTAAAATTTTTATGTATGTCTCGTAGGTCAAATTCAGTGTTGATGCAATTGATGATACAGACATTGTTGAAGATGTCCTGAGACCCCGAGTTGACTCAATTGGTGGACAAATAAAGAAAGTTATACTCTCAGGAACACACCTAACTCCATGTATACAGGTAATATATATACCATACTTTTCGTCCATGGATTCAAATGGTTATAAGGAACCCTGCTACATATGTGCAACAGCATCACCCTTTTCTTCATTCACCCCCAAATTATAGTCTCTACTTGTTGACGGCATTAGAGTGGCAGCAAGAAAACTGATGTTTAGTTAGGGGTCATTCACCACCATTTAGCATTCATGCAGTAATTGCTTCATACTAAAGAGAGTTTATCTGCCCTTATCTTGTGTACCATTTCAGAAAACTATTAGGGTCTGTTTGGTTCTATTCATATGCTTCAGGCATGTCAAGCACTCACTTTTGCTGCTTAACAGGATGTGAAATGGCAAGTTGGTTCAGAATACACTCCAGCAGATGCTGTTGCCCAGGGTTTGAAATCATTGGCTCTGAATGAAACAAGGGTTCTCTCAAGAACTATCGCTGATTGGCTTAGATCCCTTTAAATCAATACATCCGTTGAAGTTTGGAATTCTTCTTATGAAGGTATGTAGTATGTAGATTTCAAAATCACTGGTTCAATTGACAGTTTCAGACTTTCAAACCTTTGGGTTTATTTATCATATGACAAATACTTTTGGGACAAACCAATTGCATCACGCTTGCATCATGTCTGGAGAAATCTATGGAGAATCAATGATATGATCTTGTTTACATTGAACTAACTTACACTCATGCATCAGGAATGCTTCATCAGTTCTCGCTTTGCTAATGCAGTCGAATGAGGCTGGCATTGATGAGAGATGAGAGTATACATTGTATGGTACTTAGAAGCAGGGCATTTGGGCTGTGTGCTGAGTTGGTTATGCTCGCCCACAAGGCCGTAGCCGTATATCTGATCAAGATCAAGATTGGGTGTTGGGGGCCTACTCAGATTGTAGTTGCAGGTCATGCAACGCATCGAACCCAAAGTCCCAGAAACATGATCCTGTTGGTGTTGGGGGAGGTACGGTGCCAGCAAGGCCAAGTTGGCCAAATGCCCCCGCTACACGCAGACAAGCCCAATGCGGCTTTGTGCAGGCTGGCGGAAGGGCGTCATAGGTGTAACAGGAAATGTGTATATATCGCCACATTGTATTTTCTGGGCACATTCTTAATAATAATAGTCTAACCATATAGCTCAGGCGATTGTATCGCTTGGGGTGTGCTGTATGTACTAGCAGCTGATTCTGCAGCGAGTCTCTTCGCCCCGTGCGTGTGCTGGCATGGACTGGATGCTGGCCTGGAAACTGACCGATTCGGCTGACAGCCGCTTTCTGCTGTTTGAAGTTTGTGCAGGTACAGCAATCCGTCTACGTTCAGCAACTGTACGAGGTTAATACGCTCTGCGAATACAACAGGGCTGGATTTTCATCAGCGGCATCACTGCAGCTTGATGATTTGTAATAAACGCTCGGCAAACGGAACCAGCGTCTCGTCGGAAGCCGACCAAATCTCTGGGGGAGATCCGGCTAGTTGAGGAAATGCTGGGGCTGGCGCCCCCAGCCCAATCAGGTGGTCAGGATCGCTGCGGGTCACGTCGTCGGATCGAACACGATGACCCGACTGCGTTCTGCGACAACGACGGCCATCTCGACCGGACCACCTAATTTACGGCCGACCGTAACTTGTCCTGCCAGCGGTTGATTTTCCGACCATGTGCTTCTCTTCGGCACTCCAGCGGTCCAGCCCACCATGTTAGTATTCCCTTTTTATTCTTCCGCACTCAGCTCTGTTAAAACTGAAAAAGGCTCCCGATCCTACCAGCCCTAGCGTTAGCTGTTCATCTCCCCCCACACCACTTAAACAAAAATTTCGTACCTACTCTACCCGAATTTATATGAACAAAATATTAACCAAATTTTTTATTTGAATAACTTATATACATAAATAAATCTTGAAAGCGGAAAAAACTTTTGGAAAAAATAATTCGGGCAGAAGTCATTTTTTTTCAAAGTTCAAACATAAAAATAAACAAATTTCTTTAAAAAATGAATAAAAATCAGAAACAAAAAAGTCCAAATAAAAAATTTGGAAGATAAAATTTTCGAAATGCAAACAAAAATCCAAAAGTTTTACATAAAAAATTGGAAAATCTGGAGCAAAGTTTTAAAAAGAAAAATAAAAAAAGGAAAAATCTAAGAAAAATTTTGAAGCGAAAATTAGGGCCATTTTTTTTTGTAAAAGTTACGTACAAAACATTAGTTCAAAAAGGGAAAGGAATTTTTTTTGGTGGCGGAAGATGAAAAGAAGGGAAAAAAGTTACGCCGCTGCCTGCTCCAGTGCTCCACCACGGCTCCGTGCCCACCATGCCACATGGATCCGAGCGGCCCCTCCCCCTCCCTGTGAGATAGTAGGGTCTTCTCGTGTGACGGTGCTGAGATCGACCGCTACCTCCGGAAGTAACGGTCAAGTGTAAAGTTAGTTTCGCAGTGCCCATCATGTTTTTTTTTGATTAACAGTGCCCATCATGTTGCAAAGGTATCCTAGCTGAAACCGTATATTTCCTTTCCTTTACGCCCGTCCACAGTTACCTGCCCGTTTACACTAGCTCCGTAGCTCGTATCTGCTGCTGTTCTGTCACACCCGTGGCCAATCGATCGAAATCGCCGGCGTGAGATAGACGAGGGGATCAAACGCAGAGCGAAATGGATCGGGACGAGGTCACCTTTCCCTTTCAGTTTGGGGATAAAATGTTTGTTACAGTGTTTTTCCTTTTCCTTGCTTATAAAGCTGAACTCACGCACCCCCTAGGCACACAGGCCGCTCACCCCTCGGCACGCAGGCCGGCAACCTCAGGACAAAACGTATTTTTCTATCTACGCCTTCTCTCTTCGGTATACAGATTCTCCACGGTTGTGACATCTCCCCCCGCCGAGATTTGTGGCTGTCCCCAGACAGAACTTGAAGGAAAACGCGTCTGCACCACATACAGATCTTCCCACGTCGCGCAGTCTTCGTGTAGACCAGCCCACTTCACCTTTACATGTGGAATGGTAACATTACCTTTCTTGACTAAGCGACGTTCCAACACAGCTTCTGGACTTGTATTGGCTAGTGCCAGATCAGTAACACGAGGTAGCTCAGCATAAACTGGTGTATAATCCTCATGAAACTGTTTCAGTTGAGAGAGATGAAAGACTGGGTGAATGATGCTGTCCTCAGGCAGCTTCAGCCGATAAGCCACGGAGCCGATACGCTCTGTAATTTCATATGGTCCATAATATTTGAAAGACAGTTTGGGATATGGGCGATTGGCAACAGACGTCTGTGCATATGGTTGGAGCTTCAGCAGCACCTTTTCCCCCACCAGAAACTGCATTGGACTGCGCTTCTTGTCTGCTTGAAGCTTCATCCTGTTCTGAGCCGCTGACAGGTGCTGCTTCAGGGATTGAAAATGAAGTGCCCTGTCTTCAACCAACTCAGACACTGAAGTATTGGTGCTTGGGATGGATGTAGGAGCTAACACCAAGTTGGGTTCATGAGCATACAGTGCTTTGAAAGGTGAACAACCCAGAGAAGAGTGGTAGGAGGAGTTGTACCATAACTCAGCCAGAGGAAGCCATGTTTTCCACTGTCTTGGAGAATCATGAATTGCACACCTCAGATACATTTCTAAGCACTGATTTACTCGTTCTGTTTGTCCATCGGACTGTGGATGATACGCAGTACTCATGGCCAGCTTCACTTGATAGATTCTGAATAGCTCTTTCCAGAAGTGACTCAGGAATATTGGATCTCTATCAGATACAATAGTTTTTGGAAGTCCATGCAGTTTGACTATAGTGTCCAGAAATAGTTTTGCAATCATGGAAGCAGTGTAGGGGTGCTTGGTAGGTAAGAAGTGTGCATATTTAGTTAACCTGTCCACCACTACCACAATTACATTGTAGCCGTCAGATTTTGGAAGGCCCTCGACAAAATCCATTGAAATGTCCTGCCAGGCCTGAGAGGGAATTGGGAGAGGTTGGAGTAACCCAAATGGATGAGTGTTAGAATGTTTGGCCTTCGGGCAAATGAGGCATTGTTGGACAAAACTTTCCACGTGTTGTTTCATGCCTTTCCATGTAAAGAGCTGCTTCAAACGTTGGTAAGTGGCTTGAGATCCGGAGTGTCCTCCAATGGCACTGGCATGGAATGCATTGATCAGCTTGGTCTGTAATGCAGAATTGGCACCCACCCAGATTCTTCCCTTGTACTTGATTAGTCCTTTGTCCAATAAAAATCCAGCAGAATCAGGACTGGTAATAGCCAGCTGTGTCAACAAAGACTGAGCATGGGGATCAGTTGCATAAGAGTTTAGCACCTCCTGCACCCATATGGGTTTAGCTTCAGCTACACTCTGGACTGTCATAAGATGAGCCACTCTGGAGAGAGCATCAACAGCTACATTATCAGAGCCTTTGTTGTACAGTATTTTGAATTTCAATCCCATCATTCTTGCCATTGCTTTGCGCTGCATCTCAGAATGCAAGGTCTGTTCATTTAAATAAGCCAAAGATTTGTGGTCAGTTTTAATGATGAACTCTTGATGTTGTAAATAGGGCCTCCACCTTTCTACTGTCATGATTAAAGCCAAGAACTCCTTTTCATAAATTGAGAGGTGCTGATGTTTATCACCCAAAGCTTTACTAAGGAATGCTATGGGTTGTCCCTTTTGCATTAAGACTGCCCCTATACCATCTCCACATGCATCTGTCTCTATGGTGAAAGGTTCAGTAAAGTTTGGTAGAGCCAAGACTGGTGTGCACATCATGGCAGACTTAAGTGTGATGAAAGCTTTGTCAGCCTGGTCATTCCAGCCAAAGTTCTTCTTCTTGAGTAGTTGAGTCAATGGTTTTGCTATAATGCCATAATTTCTCACAAATTTTCTGTAGTACCCAGTGAGTCCCAAAAACCCTCTCAATTCTGTTACTGTCGTTGGCTTGGGCCATTTGAGCATAGCTGCTGTCTTAGTGGGGTCAGTTGCAACTCCATCCAATGAAATGATATGACCCAGATATTCCAAACTATGTTGAGCAAAAGAACACTTGCTGAGTTTCAGGAACAATTGGTTGGCTCTGAGTGTGTCAAACACCTGCTGGACATGCTTTTCATGTAACTCCAGTGTGGGACTATATATCAATATATCATCCAGAAAAAACAAAACAAACTTCCTAAAAATGGCTGTAACAGCTCATTCATAAGACACTGGAAAGTAGATGGGGCATTGGTCAGCCCAAATGGCATGACCTTGAATTGATAGTGTCCTTGGTGGGTCTTGAATGCTGTTTTAAACTCATCTCCCAACAGCATCCTGACTTGATGATATCCTGATCTCATGTCCAACTTTGTGAAATACTTTGCTCCTGCAAGCTCATTTAATATTTCATCTATGATAGGCATAGGGAATCTGTTTTTGATAGTCATATCATTCAGTCTTCTATAGTCGACACAAAATCTCCATGTCCCATCTTTCTTTTTGACTAGTAGCACAGGGGATGCAAAAGGGCTAGTGCTGTGAGATATCAGCCCAGCTTGCAATAGTTCTTGTACTTGCTTTTCTATTTCTGTTTTGTGTTGTGGAGAGTATTTATAAGGTCTGCAGTTGACTGGTATTGACCCTGGTTGAAGAGGAATTGCATGATCATACACCCTGGATGGTGGCAATTGCTCTGGTTCCTGAAATAGATCTTGATATTGCAGCAGGATTTCCTGTATAGAATCAGGAATTGGTTGTAATTGTTTTGGTTGGGACACTTCCAGTATTGCATAGGCCCATATGTCATTGCTCTTAGCACATTTCCATAATTGCAGTGCATTGATTGGTAAGACTTGTTGCACTGGGGAAGACTGCCCCTTCAATTGAATTGTCTTGCCTGCAACCACAAACTCCAAAGTGTTATGTTCCCAGTCACAATTCATTGGGCTGTATTTCTTGAGCCAATCATAGCCCAATATTGCATCATAAGTCCCCAATTCCAGAACTCTCATATCCATAGACATAGTGTGTCCCTGGCACCACCACTCCATATTAGGAACCATTTTATCAGACAAAAGAATCTGTCCATTAGGCAACTTAACTTTTTTGGTGCCCACATCTTGCATAGATAAGCCAACTTGGGACACAAAATCAGCACTAACAAAAGAATGAGAACTGTCACTATCAACCAGGATAAGCATCACCTTGTTCTTTACTTTTGCTCTTAGTTTCATGCAATTAGCAGCTTCAACACTAGACAACACATGGAGAGATAAGTACCCAAACTCTTTAGTGAGAACATCTTCAGTTTCCAAGGCATTTAAAATTTCCTCCGGCAATGGCTGATCAAGATTATTCACCACTAAAGCATTGAGTTGGGCTTTGGTTCTCTTAGTACAAACCTCCAGGTGGCCAGGTTCAAATTTCTCTCCACAGTGGAAACACAGCCCATTGGCCTTCCTGTAGTCTCTTAACTGTCTCTCCTTCCATAATGTCGTGTTGGCTTGTTGGGGCTTAGTATCTCTGAACCCTGTCCTTTGAGACTTGCTCTTGCTTCTATCCAAGATTTTCTGCTGAATTTTGGCTAACAGATATGCTCTGTCAACATCATCAGGTACTTGAGCTTGAACTGCATAACGAATATCTTCTCTTAACCCATTAATAAACTGAGAAGTGAAGAATACCTCCCCATATTCTGGATTGTACATGCATATTTGGAACTGTAAAGACTGAAAAGCTGCATAATATTCTTCCACAGTACCAGATTGTTGTAACTCCAACAAGTCAGTGACTGCCTTCCTATAGTTATCTCTACCAAATTTCTGTTCAACAGCAAGGACAAACTTCAGCCAAGAGGTAGACTTATGTTGCTTTTTGTATACTTGCAACCATTGAGCAGCAGGTTCATTAAAATTCATAGAGGCAACTGTAAACCACATGTGCTCTGGAATATCGAATAACTTGAAGTAGTCCAAACACTTATCCTTCCATACCACTGGGTTATCACCATTGAAACGGGGGCAAGACATTTTGGGCATAGAATAGCGAGGTACAGGATCGTGGGTGGTAATGCGATGAGTCTCACCTCGAGGTCGCTGACGCCGTGATGGTTCTGGTGTAGTAGAGGCAGATGAGATGGAATCACTGTCTGACGATGGAGTGCCCCGAGAACTCATCTGATCGATCCTGGGTTGGGCAATGGCTTGTCCGGCTTCAGCAATCTGCTTGGCCATGATCTTCTGCTCGGCAGTCTGCATATCTACCGCTTGAGTGTTGAGATCCAACTGAGCCCGCATCTTCTGTTGGGTGAGGCCGATGTCCGTGACCCGTGTGAATAGCATATCGATACTGTCGAGGATCTGATCCAGCTTGGCCCCTTCTTTCTCCGCATCCTCAGCCATGGCGTCGAGGATGAACTTCGTCTGCACGGATGGTTTGGGTGGCGCCGTGTTGGACGATCCCGCACTACTGACCTAAGCGGCGTGGAAATTAGTGGGCGACGGCGCCGGAATGGCTAACCGGCGGTTGGCGTGGACGCCGAGGTCGATCGACGCACGGCGGAGCTGGTCCAGATCGCCGGTGAGGCGGATCAGACCGGGGCGGAATCGTGGGCGGAGAAAAACGAATCGGAAAGGGAATAACTGAGGAGAAACGATAATCGGCGTCCGAAGAAGCGGATCACCGGATAGATACCTGAATCTGATACCAAATGTCACACCCGTGGCCAATCGATCGAAATCGCCGGCGTGAGATAGACGAGGGGATCAAACGCAGAGTGAAATGGATCGGGACGAGGTCACCTTTCCCTTTCAGTTTGGGGATAAAATGTTTGTTACAGTGTTTTTCCTTTTCCTTGCTTATAAAGCTGAACTCACGCACCCCCTCGGCACACAGGCCGCTCAGCCCTCGGCACGCAGGCCGGCAACCTCAGGACAAAACGTATTTTTCTATCTACGCCTTCTCTCTTCGGTATACAGATTCTCCACGGTTGTGACATGTTCCAATAGTAGGTTCTTTCTGTACAGAGAGGCAGAGAGCCTTCGCTGCAGTGTGCCGTGCACGCTCGCCACGCGATCGATCCGACGGACAGCTAGCTCGGCCGCCGCGCATCTCGCGTCCGTGCGAACAGTGAGCTGACAGGCCAACTTGGCCGACCGCGGCGCGCGCCGTCGCGTCGATGCGCCCTCACGTGCGCATCCGGCCGACGGGCGCCGCGGACGGCTGCGGCCGCGCCGCGCGCGGGGGTGGGGACGGGATCTCCCGCCCCGGATCCCCGGCAGGCAGCTGCAGGTGACCAGTCGCAACGGCAACGTCGTTGCCCGCGGCATGGGGCGGACTCGATACGCTGGCGATCTTCTCCTTCGCCGCCGGCCGTCGGGTCGCGGGTACGGTGGTGGACGCGCGACACGACATGTGCCGGCTGCGGTCTGTCAAGACGTTAGGATCCTAGCTAGCTAGCTTACTCCACCCGCTTCCGGCCGGCGGCAGCAACGACGGGATGCACGGGCGCTTCGGCGAGGCACGGTCACATCACGAGCCGCGCACCTCGATCATGCGCGTGCACATAATTTGCCGGCTCGAGCAGCCGAGGGTGTGACAGGTATGCATTCATGTAGGCCGAATTTCGACACCCCTTTTTTGGCAAAACAATGGATGAAGGAAACCGAAGATGCTAGCTGCGTTGCGCCCATTTGCCCTGGACGAGTACCTCAGCTCGACCGGCAACAACAAGAAGTCGACTAGTCGAGCTCCCAAGGCAAGCACGCTGGCACGCAGCAGCACATGCCGAGGAACCCGAACCGGGAGAAATAAACATGGAGCGTCGACACACGTGTCCTGCTACTAGCTACCGATCCAATCCCAGCAAGCGTCGTATACGGAACGTGCTGGCGGCGGCGCTCAGCAAGAAAACACTGACCCCTCTGCGTGCCTTGCATGTTCCTCTGTCGAGCGAATCCGATGCGACCGGGTATTCATATAGCGAGAGCGACGACTAAACGTGGACGACTGCTTCGTTCTTGGTCACACACGTTCGTTGGAGCAATCCGGCCGCCGCCGGCGAGCTGGATGGCCGTGCCGCAGCGGCGGCGGCGGCGGCGTGTCCGATCCTCCTATCACTTCTCTCGATCTCTGCCTGACCCGACATGGCACATTGGACGCCCACGCCATGGTCCCTTAACGAATGCGTCTGTTACGCACATTGACCCGACATGCATATCATCAGTTTCATCGCGTTGCATTGCATTAATTATCACGGCCACCTTTTGTGTTAAGAAAAAACTTGAGAAAAAAATCCCTTTCTTCCTTTCTTTCCTTCCTTCCTTCCTTTAATTTCTTTCTTTCTTTTTCATTCCCATTTTTGGGTTTCGGTGAAGAACCCCCTATATTGCTACAGTGAAATTCGTAAAAAAATCATAAAATCAGGAAACTTTTGCAAAATAAAGTAGTTTGACTAGATCCACCAACAATATGCATTTCCACTGCATACATGTATGGTCGATCGAAACCCATGTCCTGCCGATAGTATGGCAACATGTCAGACGCGAATATGTATACATAGTAGAATACAGAGTGTGGACGACGTTTGTTTATACATTTATACAAATAAAAGAATACATAGAGAGAGTATGGACGAGGCAGCAGCTATCTATGAATGCAAGTTCACATCCAATGAAACTAATTACAAACGTCCTTGTTTTATCCTCGTTCTGTCATGTACCGGCCTTCCACTACTACAGAAATAATTTCCAAGTACGCCCCATTTTTTTTTCCAGGGGCGGCTGCAAATGTACCCCGCTCCTACAACAGGAGCTGGGTACTATAGCTTTCTGCCCGCCCCTAGAAATGCATCTTTAGGGGCGGGTGGTGCCGTCACCCGCCCCTGAAGATGAGATTTCCAGGGCGGCCGGTGCCGTCAGCCGCCCCTGGAAATGCGCCCTGTTTTCAGGGGACCAGCCGCCCCTGGAAAACCATTTCTAGGGGCGGCTGGTAATGCCACCCACCCCTGGAAAGCATAATAAATATCTGGGCGCCTACCATAATATCTGAGAGCATTCAGCGACACAACTATAATTAGATCGCATGTGTTGATTAGTGGTTTTGTAGACAACTATATGATCTGGAATAAACATGGTGAAGAAGAACAACCTCAGAGAGAGAAATCAATTGATGAAATAATGCAAGAGCCCGAGTTTAATATATTGTTTGATGCCTTTGATGATGCTAGATGTGAGGATGAAGGTCTTGGTGGTGGTCATTTTGATGGTGTCAACGGGAGTCCAATAGATCTTGGTAGTGATAATAATAGCGATGAACTTGATGATCGTGATTTTCTGAGCCAGTTGTTGCGTCACACTAAAGCGGAGTTGTTGGTTGGTAGTGCTAAGGGGTTAGAAAACTTCTTGATGGTGAAGAAATCAGCAGAGGAAAATATATATGAGCGGTCTAAAGGATATCCGAAACACTAGACCATTCTTCGTTTTGTACTTGAGCTGTTGACCCTAAAGGCTAAGCACAGCTGGTCAGACAGTAGTTTCAATGATTTCCTGGGTATGTTGGCCTAGTTGCTTCCGAAGCCAAATAAAGTGCCTGCGAACACATATCGAGCAAAGAAGCTTGTCAGCCCATTCACAATGGATGTGGAAAGAATTCATGCATGCCCGAATCATTGTATTTTGTATCGTGGGGATGCTTTCAAAGACTTGGACAAATGCCCTGTATGTTCTGCAAATAGGTACAAAAACAATGCTGGTTATTGTGGCGGCGATAATCAAGGTCCAGGAGACAGGAACAAAAAGAAGAGGAAGGGTGCAGCGAATAGTGTTGCAGAGGCACCAGATACTACTTTAGGCATCTATGAGAAGTAGAGGCGAATTCTGGCGATGGTTATGTGGTACCTCCTGGTTGCTGACCGCCTAAGATGTTTCTTCTCCAACCCAAAGGATGCTGAGCTGATGCGCTGGTGGGATTCAGATAAGTGCAAGAAGGGCGATGGAAAGCTTCGACATCCAGCTGATGCTCGGCAGTGGAAGAAATTCGATGAGCAGTATTATCTAGAATTTAGAAAGGACCCAAGGAACATTAGGTTTGCGTTGAGTACAGACGGAATGAATCCGTTGGGTGACAGGACTAGCACTCACAACACTTGGTCGGTGATCTTGACGATGTACAACCTGCCTACATGGTTGTGCCAGAAGAGGAAATATCTTCTATTGTCCATCCTTATACAAGGACCCAAGCATCCTGGCATCGATATTGATGTTTTCCTTGAGCCTCTGATACAAGAGATGGAAACTCTTTGGAAGGAAGGTATCGATATGTTTGATGGCTTCACAGGATAGACCTTTAATCTAAGAGCTATTATCTTCACCACCATCCATGATTACCAGGCTCTATTTGTCCTTTCGGGACAGGTCAAAGGTAGGACGGGATGCACGGTCTGCGTGGATGAGACCGTATCATCTTTCCTGGAAGGTTCTTGAAAGTTAGTTTACCTTGTCCACAGACGCTTCTTGGTGGAAGGACATCGATACCGAAGTAAGAAGTTCTACACCTTTTTTTTATGGCAAGGCTGAATTACATTCTGCTCCAGCAAAAAGAGACGGGCACTATATTTTCAGAATGGTGAGGGCCATCCAGGTTAGCTATGGGAAGGTGACAAAAGATGGAAAGAAGAAAAATAGAGATAAGGCGCCAATCGAATGCGTACCATTCAAGAAACAGTCCATCTTCTACAAGTACTTGCCTTATTGGGGTGATCTTGAAGTCCGCCATGCAATCGATGGTATGCACCTGAAGAAGAATGTGTTTGGTAACACGATTGGGCTCCTTCTGGACACATCAGCAAAGACAAAGGATACCTGAAAGTCACGTCAAGACCTAGTAGCCATGAAGATAAGAGAGGATCTTCATCCTATAGATAAAGGAAATGGAAGATATGAACTTCCCCCGGCTTCCTACAACTTGACGCATGATGAGAAGGCAATGTGCGAGAGCTTACGGGGGGTCAGAGTCCCAAGTTGTTTTTCATCCAACATAAAGAAACTAGTCTCCATGAAAGATCTATCGCTATGCGGCTATAACTATCACGATTGTCATGTTTTGCTGACGGTGTTCCTCCCTATTGCAATAAGAGCGATCAAGCCAGTATTCGTGAAGATGGTAATCACTCGAATGTGTTATTTCTTCAACAAAATTTCTCAAAAGGTGATCAACGAAGATGAATTGAATGATCTCCAAGAATTTATTGGGGAGACTATGGCACAACTCGAGATGTGTTTCCCTCCCGGTTTTTTTGATATAACGGAGCACTTAATGATTCACATGGTCGACCAGATACGTGCACTTGGCCCACTTTACCTTCACGAAATGTGGACGTACGAGCATTTCATGTCCATTCTAAACCGGTATGTACTAAATCGTGCTTACCCTGAGGGTTCCATGATCGAAGGATATAGTACTGAGGAAGTAATCGAGTGTTGCCTTGGTTACCTAAATGATAAAATATCCATTGGTTTGCCCGTTCCACGCTTTTTTGGGAGGTTGGAAGGGGTTGTGACAGTTGGGAGGAAAACATTTATTGACAAGGATTTTAAAGGAGTGCAACAAGCACATTATAGCATCTTGCAGCATCTCGCGATAATGACACCTTTACTTAATGAACACTTGAGCATAATTCGTGCCGAATCTAATGGCCGCTCGGATGATTGGATTATGAGAGAGCACAAATGTCGATTGACTGCATGGTTGAAGGACCTAGATCTACCAGATGGGGAGACCGTGGAAGAACAAACGATTAAAAGATTAGCAGCAGGCCCATCAAGCCAGGTCACATCGTGGCAAGGGTACGATATTAATGGATATTTATTTTATACTGCCGCAAAGGATAAGAAGACTGTATCCCAGAATAGTGGTGTCCGCATTGAAGCCTTGGACGAGAGAACAGACCAAAGTATAACTTACTATGGCATCATAGATGATACATGGGAGGTGCACTATGATTTCAATATACAAATTCCGGTTTTTCGGTGTCGTTGGGTCAAACACCCTAGAGGTGTTGAGGTGGATGGCTATGGACTCACGATTGTTGACCTCAATAATTTTGGTTACAAAGATGACCCATGGGTACTTGCTTCACAGGTCGCACAGGTTCTGTATGTAGCTGACCCCGTAAAGAAAGAAAAGAATGTTGTTGTCCCAAGAAAACAATATATCATCGGGGTTGATGGTATCAACGATGTGAAAGATTATAATCAGTTCAATGAAATGAACCTCTTTACAGACCTACCCCAAAAGATGAAGATTATAGAAGCAAGTTTAAGAAAAGATGACAAGCCATGTGCACGCAAGGATGGCAAATCGAGAATTGTAACCGGTTAAATCAGTAGTTATTTAAAATTGGATTGCATGTAATCGTATTTTTCTCTTGTATTTTGAATACTAGACCTATTAATGAACTATTTGTTGATGTATTTTTCTCCCTGATTTTTGAAAAAGTTTCGTTATTTTTTTCAAATTTAATACAATCTAGAACAAGGAAAATATCAATCTCTGAAACTCACACATAGAGATAGTAGACTTAACAAATTCATAGCCTACATTACCTAGCGACAAAATACATACATCAAAACTCATAGCGAATACATGTTGCAAAAGTTTAATTGGATGCCTACTACATCATCTAAGGAATATTATTTCGAAGCAACAGGTACTGAACATAGTTAAGATCACCAATCTTGTACCCCAGGGCATCGTCAATGAAAATCAATGCACGGATAAGACAGTTGTCCTTTGCTTTGCTTCTACTAGGAAGTGCTTTGCCGTAGACGGTGAACATTGGTTCCGCGGTAGGATCTGGCGTAGTTCGAAACTCATAAGAACTCTGGTAGAGCCCTTCCCTTGTATATGCTGGTCCAGACTCAATCGAATAATAACCCAACTGCTCAATGGCTTGACATAAAATTTCTTCTAAGCTCATTGCCGTAAAAGTGTTACCAAATATATCCTGCAATGGAGATGGAATGCAAATATAATTAACTGCTTTGCGCAATCAAAGAAACTATCATAATTTTTGAAAATAACAAAATTCACTTACTATATCATATTGATTTTCTCATGAAAGAGTCTCACAGAGAGAAACAATATCTTGGTTATTCTGTTTTTTTTGGGAATAATCTTGGTGATTCTGTTGAAGTGCTTTGATTTTGAACCATGACAAATCTAGAATCAGATAACCATAATCCTGAAGTTCCAAAAGGCAGGCTTCTATGGCTCTTCTTTCATAAGTCATCTGAATTGTTGATTCTTTCCCACTGGCCACTATTTGAATCATGGTACCTACATCTTGTCTTGATGGTATCTCGAAAGAGATTGTCATTTTCTTGAATTGTTGGCGTTCTGTGGTTACCACCTGAAGAGGTGAACCACCTAGGTATTGTAGAACCTCAGTAAGCCATTTAAACAAATCGATACGCTGCATTAGAGGCAATGTAAATAAAAATTAATAATTATTTTTTTACTGAGATCAAATATTGTGGATTATAGACAAAGAAATAATTCTTACTATGCCTGGAGCTGGATTGTTCTGTTGAGAACATTGCCTTGGTCTAGTCCTGTTGACTCTGCTGAAAGTGATGCCAGGATTATGAGCCTGGGGCGGGTCATAATCCTGACGCGGCATACCATGACCAAAGCCACCACTTGCCATATCGATACGCTGCTCAAACATGTGTATTTATTTACTAAATCACTTACTAAATTATATGTGCATCAATATATTTACATCAAAATATAAATCACTATCTAAATTATATGCATCAATATAACTCGTACCTAGATCAATATATATGCATCAATATATACATATCAATATATAAATTACTAACTAAATTAATAAATCGCTAACTAAGTATACTTTCCATTTATAAATAGAAAGAATAAAAAAACAAAATATAACACGTACCTGCAAGATGGCGGCTA